>NC_133412.1:157312500-158636250 GCF_049350105.2 Macaca mulatta | reverse complement strand
GTACCCTATTAACAGTTGATTTTAGACACTAAAGCCAAGTTCTACAACAAGGGAGAAAAGCGTGTGTGGTCTTGCTGGCTGTTTATTTGGGCAGAATCAGAAGCACTTTTAAATCTGGCTGGATTCCCTATTTTTAAACTATTTTCCACTTATAAGCACATAATAGCCACAAGGAAATACCTTCAGGTTTTCTACGATACTCGGAATTGGTTCTTTCAGGAGAGAATAATTTGGATTTAAAATGCATGCCTTTAATTAAGAATAACTTTAACTCTAGGATCCATTATACTTTTAAGCAAGGATTGTGTGCCAAACATTGTGCTAGAAACTCTAGATTCAGAAATTAATAAGACCTAGGACTTACTTTGTGTGTCTTTTACTAAGTTGAAAAGAGCTGACAATGCTAAAACAGGGCTAATGTATTGCAGATCCAGGGTGGCTCCTGCCTGTAACTTGGATTCTTGCACCATTAACCACAGCTCCTCTTATCATAGGTGATGAGATTGAATTGGTTCATGATGTCCAACACAGAGAATCAGAATTCTTGAGCATTGATCACTTTAAAGAATTGAAAGCTATCTATATTAACCTATCTTGTGGTGGTGGTTTTGTTTTGAGCCCATGAAAGTTAATAACCATTAAAGAGAAATCTAGATTTTAGAACAAAGAGTATTACTGTCATGGTTTCTTAGTATGTTGATTTAATTAACCCCATGTGACACTTGCCAAATATCTTCAAGAATTACATGCACAGAGATTATGTATATATTTATATATTCAGAACTGATTTTTTGGAAACAAAAAACAAAAAAAAAACTTCTCTCTGAATTTGCTAGATTCTGTTAAGCAAATTAAGGCTAATTTGAGTCCTTTGAATTATAATCAAATTTCATTGTTAATGCAGGTTATCCTTGACCATTTCCCTTGAGCTAGAAAAAATATGCATTGTCTACTGAATCTACAAAATTATCAGTTAAGGGAGCAAAAAGGAGACATAAATGTGAGAAGTGTTCACAGAAACTTTCCACGCTACAGTTATCCTGCACGTCATGTTGGAGTCATTTTGACAGAAACGGCTTTCACAGAATGCCCACCAGACATGTTTCCACAGGCTGTTTTGCCATCTGTAGTATTAAAGAATATCCACTATGGGTGCCTTAGGGCTAATCGTTTAGAATTGATTACAAAGTTTTCATGATGCACTGTCTAAAGTGGAATTATTGACGTTAACGCCCGCCCCTACCCCCGCCACCAAAAAATCCAACCAGTGGCCTTATTAAACCAGAAACAAATAATAAACAATGTTTAGACACTTTTTTATCTGGAGTGAACACACACACACACACTTGCTTGTGATATATCTCTGCTGAAATAATTGTTTTTGACCAAATGATGGTCATAGAAAATTTATGCATAATGTATTCTACTCTAGGTACCACTTTCTCCTTGATTTACTTATGTAAAATGCACATCTCAAAATCCACAAGCACACAGCTAATAGGAAGAAATGATGAAACCTTGCTTTCCTTAAGTATGTCATGCAGATGCAGCTGAAATTACATGGAAAGCAGTAAACATGTTCTGTAAACCTGTACTATGAGATATGTGGACTTCTCCCAATTTTAGGAAACAGAAAGATCATATAGATATTTTAAGTCATTTCCTTAAAGTTGTAACACCTCTTGCTTAGATATTCTGATCAGGCTATTTAAGCAAGTTTTTTGTTTTATAAATTAAGTTTTTCCTTTTAAGAAAATATCCTTTAAAAAGTTGGAATATCAATGTGATTGTATAGCTAGCTAGTGCTGGAAATCATAGGTTTAGATACTTTAGCACAAAGAAATCTTTTAAGTCGACTCCAAAGGGATTATTCCAGTTCTTTACTGTTTCATTATGCAGCATCTTTGGAGTCCTCATAAAACACAATTGTGAAAATGTCATCTCAGGCTCAAAGGACAAATTATTTTCCAATATGTTATCAAGAAGAAATAGTATAACTATTATGCAAGTTAGATGTTTAATTGCTGTCCTCTATTAATCATGAAAGCTTGATTTGGTACTAATCCCAGAAGTCATTCAGTCATAGAGTCCCCCTCTCACTACCGGAAGCCTTGACACATACCATGTAAGTTTGATCACAGCATATACATGCAACCTACTCTGTGTTCAATTGAACTAAATGTCTTTGACAGAAGATTGATGACTCATTTGAGTAAAATGTTGGCAAATTCATCTACATGTTGGAAATGTCTTCTTTTTTAGGTAGACATTTGCTGTTTCTCTGACCTTCTGATGTCCATTACCCTTTTCTAATACAGAATGATTTTTCCCTTCCGTTGTTGTCTGCAGTCTTGGTGCAATGGTGTGCCAAGGCTCTTTACTCCCATGTCAGAGGTTACAGTAGGTCTTGTTTAACAACGTGCTTCCTCTCCCTGCTCAAGAGACAGGCATGTGCCATGATCGTACAGCTCCGTCTCCCAGGACATTCAATCTTGTGAGGAGTAAAACAAAAATAAAATAAGAAAATATACCATTTTGGAGGGGTTTAGAGTCACACTGGTGCTGGTGTGCTAATCAGATTGGTGTGTGCATGCCAGATTTTTCCTGCAGTCTCTACTGCTGGACCCCAGGTTCCCTAGAATCCAGTCCTTTGCTAAATCAAAGTCACCAGCCTTCACTTCAAATTTTGTGGCTCTTGATACCTTTCCAGTCTATGCTGTTTTCTTAAGTCAACCAGCGTCTGTCTATGCTGCCTGCAAACAAATAACTCTTTCATTAAAGTTCCCAGTAGTTTACTCCTTTGTTCCTAAGTTCCCTTTCCAGAATTTCTTCACATTCACAGACCCAGCTTTGCAATATAAAATTCTATCTACAATTTAACTCTCTTCTTCTGGCCAAAGAAATAAACTTCCTACAACTGTTACTAAAATTATTTGAATTCTAGATCTTAGACAATTCTGATCACGTTTTTTCTTTGTGGAGTAGACCCATATGGAACGGGAACTTAAAGAAAACACCAAAGTCCCCAAGTCTCCAATCCTTTTTTTTTTTTTTTTTTTTGGAAGAGGAGGATCTTATTTCAGTTCCATTACTTTCATTACCATGTGACAACATTTGGTTAATTTTGAAACTGGATTCCAGACTAAATTTTACTGTTTCATTTTGTCTAACGAATTATAGTGTAGCCATTAATTTGGTGCCTGCCTGTTATAATTTAAATAAAATATGATATTGTTCCTTCTGAATTTTCATTAAATTCACTGGTAAAAATGGTGACTAGACCAGATCCCTGTACCAGACTATAAACAACCTGCTTGTGGTTGACAGTGATTTAATAATCAACAGCTTTTGATGAGAATTTTTTTAAAACTCCAAATTGCTTAACATGTTTAATCACTTAAACATATCTAAGTATCTATATATAAGTCTGCTACATTTTAGTTCAGTCCTTATTTTTCTGTAATTTCTCAATATGATTGCAAAATGTCTCTATCAAACTGATAAGTAGGTAGCATCATAATTAATGGGGGGAGTGTGGCATAGTATCTTAATGGCAGATACAACACACACACATAACTGAATCAAATTTCAGAGTAAGTTTTTTTTGAGACAGGATCTCACTGCGTCATCCAGGTTGCAGTGCAGTGGCAATCTTGGCCCACTGCAGCCTTGACTTCCCAGACTCAAGGGATCCTCCTACCTCAGCCTCCCTAGTAGCTGGGACTATGGGGTCAGTGCCACCATGCCTAGCTAATTTTTGTATTTTTTTGTGGAGATAGGTTTTTGCAATGTTGCCCCAGCTGGTCTTGAACTCCTGGACTCAAGTGATCCACCCGCATCGGCCTCCCAAAGTGCTGAGACTGCAGGCATGAGCCACCATGCCTGATGCAGAAAATATTTATTCTGGTTATATATAATGCATCTTTATTAGTTTCTATTCTGTTACATTCTACAGTGTTCCCTTTTTTTAACTAATCATATAAAGTTGGTAGATGGTATCCATGTATTAGTTGTGATATTGTGCTATAGTTATGCAGCATGTTATCCCAGGGGAAACTTGGTGGAGGGTATGAGAAATCTTTGTATTATTTTTAACAACTGCATTTGAATCTACAGTTATCTAAAAATTTAAAAAATAAAAAAAATCATAAGCTACGAATTTGTGATTCACTAGTGCTTCATCAACAGAAATGTGTAAGATGCTGTGATTGAGATATTAACAAAATTGTAATGAGTAAAACAAGGGTGACTGATGTTATCGTTTTTCAATATTATTGTAAAAGTTCTAGCCACTACAATATGATAAGAAAAAGGAAATATTATTGGAAAAAAATAAAACTAGAATAATTTTCAGGTTATCGCATGATTTACGTGAAAAAGTGCAAAAAGTATAATTGGAAAATTGACAAAAGACAAGGCAAAATTATTCACAAAAGAAAATATCTGAGTAATTTTAAAAAGTAAAACTGTTTGCTCTTACTATTAAAAACTAAAATGCTGTTTTTCGGCCAGGCACGGTGGTTCAAGCCTATAATCCCAGCACTTTGGGAGGTCGAGGTGGGCAGATCATGAGGTCAAAAGTTCGAGATTAGCTTGACCAACATGGTGAAAACCCATCTCTACTAAAATTACAAAAATTAGTCAGACGTGATGGTGCGTGCCTGTAATCCCAGCTACTCAGGAGGTTGAGGCAGGAGAATCACATGAACCTGGGAGGTGGAGGTTGCAGTGAGCCGAGATTGCGCCATGGCACTCCAGTCTGGGTGACAGAGTGAGACTCTATCTCAAAAAAACAAAAAACCAAAAATAAAAAAAGCTGTTGCTGTTTTTTACATTAAAAGTAATGGCAAAAACCGCAATTATCTTTGCACCAACCTAGCATTACTATGTTAATAAGATAAAGACATATACTTAGATGACAGAGAGTTCCACTAATAACCTAACAACTAAGTTTCCATATACGAATGGTTAGCCTGACTATAAAGCTTTTCTGTCCACAAAGATTCCTTCATGAGTGTTCTGAAAGCAGCTGTTGTATAGACCACTTGAGTATTTTGACTCTTAAGACAACAGAGGAAATTTACATAAAGATTTGTCAAAAGGAGGTAAGAGCTTTCTTCTAAAACTATGTGAAGTGGAGAAGAAGATGAAATGCTTTTGTCAGTTCGTAGCATGTGAATACTAGCCAAAATATAAGAAAAATATCTTATTTTCTGCAATAGAGAACTGAGGAATGTAAGGGAATCTCATTTGGAGGATGACGTAATATTGTCTAAATAAAATAACCCCTGCTGTCTGAAGCCCCGGACAGAAATGAAAAAGACTTCCGGGCTCTCAATAGGCTTGAAATTGAGGAGAAAGTTGGTTCACACATTTGAATGTTTGAAAACAAACAAAACACCCACCTCGCTCTGCAAAGACGCGGTTCTCCTTAAGGGTTGTCAAATTTCTTCTAAATTAAATGTCTAGGCAGTTACATAGAAACAAAGGCTATTGAGCCTCAAAAAACAAAGGAAAAATATTTCAGTGTTTCCCAATATTATTTTTATCTCTTCCTTTTCAGTAAAACTCAGCTAATGTATATTTGATACACACACAGTCATGTGGAAATACATCCTGAGAATCATATCACGAAGCTATTTTGTCATTGTGTGAACATCAGAGTGTACTTACACAAATAGATGGTGTAGCCTACTACACACCTGGGCGATATGGTATAGCCTTTTTTTTCCTAGGCTACAAACCTCTACAGTATGTTACCATAGTAGATGCTATAGGCAATTGTGACACAATGGCGAGTATTTGTGTATGTAAACATAGAAAATGTACGGTAAAAATATGATATTATATGCATCATGTGGTGCATGACTGCACAGTTAAATACTATACAAATATTAGTGTCAATATATTATACACATTACAAGGTATTATAAGGTATACAAAAATAGAAATTAAAAATGTTAAAAGAATTTGATCAAGTAAATACAAGTAGAAATGTTAATACTGAATTCCTCAAACTCTGTGATCAGCTAGGAAGTTCCCTGGGATGTATACAACCCACTTTAGGGAACTCTGATCCGTATTGTAGGTTTAGTGCTTAAGGACATTTTCTTTTTTTTTTTTTTTCCTTTGAGACAGAGTCTCACTCTGTCACCCAGGCTGGAGTGCAATGGCGTGATCTCGGCTCACTGCAGCCTCTGTCTCCCGAGTTCAAGTGATTTTCCTGCCTCAGTCTCCTGAGTAGCTGGGATTACAGGCGAGTGCCACCACGCCCAGCTAAATTTTGCATTTTTAGTAGAGTTCGGGTTTTACCATGTTGGCCAGGCTAGTCTCGAACTCCTGACCTAGTGATCTGCCCACCTCGGCCTCCCAAAGTGCTGGGATTACAGGCGTGAGCCACCGCACCCAGCCTTAAGGACATTTTCTTCCCTCCTATGGCAATCTACATAGAAGTACCAAGAAAGGACTTATAAATGGTAGCTGTGGTTCCTTTTATCTCTGTTCATTTTTTCATCAAAGCAGTATTCCATAGTATCATTAAAAAATAACATATGATCTTACTGTCGTATTAGGACTCTCTCTTAATAACATTTATTGTCAGCTTAAATGGGCAGACAAATTGTAAGGGAAGTATCATCAGAGGGTATTTTCTCAACTCTCTCCTAACAATTCTTAATAGCGGAGTGATTTACACAGTTCTCATTATAAATCGCATTGACTTTTCCTATGTTAAGGTACATGCCACAAAAGAAATTCCAAATCATATAAATATGCCTATTCGTCCTGATTAGTTAATATCTTTAAATGAGGGAAAATAGACAGATGGTCACCTTTAAGCCTATGAACACACTGGGTTCCTCTTTTGATTATTTTATTTTATCTCTGGCATGCGCAGCTTTATATTTTTTTCCCCATTGTAGTTTTTTTTTTTTTTTTTTTTTTGGTTGTTTTTCAAACATGAAACACTGACAATAATATGACCACATTTATTTTTCAGAAGCACTATCTGTATTGTCCCAGCCGGTGAGTCACCTCTGGATGCGGCACTGCAATTCTGATAAATTAATCTACAATCGCAGCATGTTTTCCCTTCAAAGAGGAAAGGGCACCCATTGGCATGTGCAAAGACCTTCCTTAAACCCAGCCTTTCCCAGGACTAGAGAACATTTCCAATCCGAGCCACCACCTGAGGAATGCATCACCATTCACACACTCATGTAAAAGGATATTTTAAAATTCCAGCTCATGAAACAGTTCAGGGAAACCAGAATGGAAAAGACAGTGACGTATTTGGCATAAAAAACAAGGTGGCCACCAATGTATCACTTAGGCACCAGCTTTGCGTATTGGCAATCCTATAAAACGCAGTTTCTACCTCACATTGCTATGCCTAATTTAATTTGTTAAGTCATGGTGGAAGACTATTTCAAGTGAAATAAAAGCAATACTTGGCAATAACATTTCACTGCAGTGTACTTACATAATCTAGCATTCATTTCAAACTCAATTTACTAAGGCAACAAAAATACAAAAATTAATGCTATACTTAAACTTTACAGTCACCACTAAATAAGTGCCTTTGACAAATATATGTCATACTTGTCTTTTTACCATCGACACTGACAGTTTGTAAAGTAATGGAGGTAATATAACAGTGAGTAACACCTTTACGCTCATACTGACATCAGTGACAGTATAAAAGAAACAAGTTTTGTTTGTGAGCTTTCCTTCCCAATATCTTACTCATATTTTCCATGAAATTGATAAAAGTCTAGTGTTTCCAATAGGCACATTTGTCTACAAAGAACAGAGACACACTCAATTTAATGCAAGTAACAGAGATTATTGTAAGGCTACCAGCAGCTTTAACATAGGAGAGGCCAGACAACTTGGCTTTGGAAAGTCAGAAAGGGCACGACATTTACCAGATCAGTCCATAGAATTTTTCATTTTGGGAATTTACCATTAGGTTGACTCAACTATTATACTTGTCTGCTCCACACTGTCAATTTCTAGCTACCAAATTCAGTTTGTCCTTACAATTTATACTCAACACAGAGGAAATCTGATAGACTCAACTCATATTTTGCAGTCTGCTGGCAACTACCCACTGACCAATGGGCCATTAAGCAAATGGACCTGCACAGAGCAGAGGCCTTTAGGTAAAGTATTAGATGGAAGGCAAAGTTGGGATTTACTGGAGCAGAGATTGTGCACGTATTTCACCTAATTTTCTGAATCAGATCCAACAAAGGATTCACTTTCACTTGTATCCAAAAAGCTTGGGTTCTAACTTCATTAGGAAACAACATGCTAATTTGGCCCACTCTTACCCTTTTTCTAGTGACCCAATTAATCCATTTCCAATACTAAACTGTACCTACTAAACTGTACTTAGGCATGTATCCTTCTTGTCACCATCTTGAACATACCTGATGCGCATCATTAATGGCACATGCTGTAATTGTTATCTTCTACCCTAAATACCCTCCTGAAGAAACTGATTTTGGCTTAACCACTTTCACTTGGTCACTGAAATGTAAATGTGAAAAGCTCATCAACCGAGAGAAGTGGTTCGGAGGCATTGAGGATGCGGGCGCTGTATTGTGTCCTAGAGAACATTTGGCAACGTCTAAAAACATTTTTGGCTGTCACAACTAAGTGAGTTTTCCTGGTATCTAGTGAGTAGAGACCAGGATGCTGCCAAACATCCTACAGTGCATAGGACAGCTTCCACAACAAAGAATTATCTGGCCCAAAATGTCAATAGCATCAAAGTTAAAACAAAAACAAAAACAAAGCAAACAAACAAAAAAACAAACGTTGCTTAGAGGCACTCCGAAACTCACATCCCAGAAGGACACAGATGCAGGCTAATTTTGAACAGAGCAGTCTTCCAGTTAGAGCAAATCTTAGTAACTGAAGGAGACCCCTTTTGTAAACATCCAATCTGGAAGAATTGGCCATCCAAGCAACTGTCACCCTGTATTGCATTCCTTGCCAGTATGTGCATGTTCTGACCTATATACATGCACAGATTCTGGTGGGGAAATATGTCTCTTGCCCTTTCTTCTTGCAAAAGTCAGTGTGAAAAGTAGACTATCCAGTTATACATTTCCCCAAATATCCTTCCTGTTGCACTCATAGAAACTTAGAAGCCTGATTGCAAATAAGACTTCTCATGCTCAGTTAGGAGCTTACAGATCTAGCCCACCATAATCCTCCACTACTTTAGTGAATTTAGGGAAACCTACTCAACTTGATCTTCCTGAATGCTTGGAATTCAAATGAAGGGGTTGAATCCAGTGAGGAGCTAATAAATTTTTTTCTGGGTGATTGTTATATGGCAGACCCAGTGCTGGCTTGAAGGGAATTATAAAATTGGAAGACAACCTTTCACTGATTAGTTAATTATATCTCTCAGATAAAACTGTGTTTTCCTATGAATGTATTTTTCCTTTATGCCAATGATAGCACACAGCACCAGGACTATCCTTTATGCTGACTGAGTATTTTCTGAACATGGACTTTTTTTCTCAACTCTTTATTCTTCCCCAGTGCATGTGAGGAATACATTAACACTCCCACGTGTCCATCAATTACAACAAAGTGGCTATTTTTAAGTAAATGTGTGTTTCAAATATGTGTTGTGTTTGGAGGAGAGATAAGAGAGGAACGTAGGAATTTGACAAATTTTTCCAAGTATATCTGACTCTCCCAATCCCAGGAAAAGTGATTGTTTTATACTTTTTTATCAGCATCTCAATTCCAGTGAAACTATTCTTGGTTTCCAAAATATTTTGAATCTTGTTTCTGCCTCAATACCTAGTATACCCTTCACTCATAAGTCTTCCTAAAACCTGGATTACAATAACAAAATGTATGTATTTGTATCAAGCACCACTGGCATTTCTGTATGTCTACTGACTCCTTAAATCCTTTGAGGTAGCCACTATTATACTCCTCAAAATGCAGATGAAACAATTGAGGTACAGTAAGGTCATGGAAGGTTGGATCCTGACAGACTCTCTCCAGTGCCTAAGCTACTCCAAAATCTCTACTTATCCGAAGTTCTATTTTGATCCTCCTGTGCGAATCCCACAAGCTTTAAGGCTCAGGCATCTGCTCCTCAACTCACAGCATTATTTCAGACACTTCTTTGGAAATTCATTGTGCACCTCCTTGTGATTTCTCTGCTATGGTTGTGCTGCATATTTAAATATGTGCATGGCTATTGGATAGTGCAATCAATAGTGCAATTGAAGGTCTTCTTATGCTCGTTTTATCTTTTTAATCTTTCTAGTCTGTCTGCCATTATCATGACTACCAGCAGAAAGTCAAAATCTATTTGCTTCTAATTATGATTTCTATATAATCAAATGAAATCCAGAAAGACTTAAAACTTCAACCTTATTCCAGATGATACTGAAAACAAACAAATAAAAAAAGCTCGATTTTCTAAGACTTGAAGATAGAACAATGTCGTTACCAATATTCTACCCTCAAGAACAGTGGACCCAGCCAGCCCAGGTGACATGGGGAGGGAGAGAGATAGAGTCATTGGTTGGTGGCCAAGCAATTATACAAGGAACCACTCCTCCAGTTGGCTCCAATTCAGGTGACTCACTCTTGCCTTTCACTCTGCTTCCCCTGATTTTTTCTTCTCTATCATAGTCATAACCACATTGATAGGGGACAATTTTTTTCTCAGAAAATACAGCATAGCTGATTTCCTTCTTGCCTCATTTACCCTACATTTGAGCACCTATAACATTTGTGTTACTTTTATTATTATCACAACTTATGATTCCAAATGAATTATTGATATTCCTTCCTGGGTCCCATTTCTGAAGGTCGTGTGTGTGTCTCACTGACTTTTGCAAAACATCTAATATCCTTATTCAAATCTGGAAGGTTTCAAAAATCACCCTTCAGACGAATATTTTTGTTAGGTGAATGTTCGTGTATCTGTTGATATAGTAAATAGATATTTGGTTATAAATACATATAAACATGATTCACAAATACCAGTGATAACAAGGAACCAACATTTGCGTCTTTATGAATTACATGTGTGATGTATTTATGCACAAACCCCATGTGACCTTGTCCCCTTAATATTTGAATATAGTTTCTTCTGGAAGCTAAGTTTGCAGTGTTAAGCAATGTAAGTTCAGACTTTTCATGTTGCACAGTAAGAAGTCCTCTGTACAACTTAATGACAAGGTCGACTTGAGCAAGATGGGATGTTGATATAATCTATAATTTACTTAGTCAATAACAGAGAAAATGATCATCCAGCTAATGTGCTATTTGGTAACAAGATATAATCAAATGGCTAGGGGATGAAACAACTGTATAAGCAAGATTTTAGAAGGCCAAATATGGGACTCTGAGTCTAAACGTTGGACACCATATGCAAATTTTATAGCTCACTCTTCCTGAATAAGAAATCTTGTGCATGACTTAAATGTCATAAACATTTTACAAGTCTTTGCTAGCAGCAGATTTCCTGTACTGGGAGTTAAAGGGCAAGTGTAAACTTGAGAACATGCTCTACATATGTATGACGGATATTAAAACACACCACATGACCTTTACAAACATATCAGGCTGGCCACTTTTATCCTGAAGATAAACTGCCAGACTGAATCCACATTTTGATCAAGTCACTGATGTGTAAAATCTGTGGATTTAAAAACATAGGGGTCTCCGTCTGTATAATAATATTGACAAATGCCACATACTCTGTGAGGTACATCACCTTTGTATTCTTCAGAATTTTTTCTCTTTCTAAAATTCCTAACCCAGAAATACAATCTGAAATGCAGTTTATCCAGATAAAGTAAATTATTCTTTAATTTGGTTCTAATGCATTACATTAATGTAATTAATTGTACAACTTGATTATGGCCTACACGGCATAATTGCAGAAGCCAAGAGCTTAAAATAAGTACTCTGTCTTCAAAATACATCTTGAATGACTAAGTCAAGTTTATATTACCTGACTATAGGCTTAAAGAGGAAAGAGGGAGGAGATAAGTGAGAAGGGATGTTTTACCTTGGGAGATATGGTAAGAAAAAGAGACTGAGTGATGTCTGGTGGATGAGTGATGGATGAAGACCAGATTGTGTTTGCCTCTTGGTTTTGTGCAGGACCAAATCAAGATATAAATATGAAATAATGCATTCTCCTTTTCACCTGCACTTTTGTCTGCCACCCTAACAGAAACTTCTGAGTGGTTTATTCATCGGCAAATTAAAAGGGAGACTCTATAAGCCATAAACATAGAAACTAAAGTTTAAACCCTGAGAAAGAAATCTGAATCTATTTTCTTTACAATTCAGATTACAGTCTAGACCAGTTTAATAACAGCATTAGTTTTATCCACTCAGGAAAATTAAGACTTGGAGTGAACAAATCTTGATATGCCAGAACAAACTTCAACCCACCTGAAATGTCATTTTTGTGTTCTTGTGCTTTCTCTGACGCCATGGAAACACCACTCTCAAGTTAGAATGGAGAAAGTAGCAGAAATCACATAACCTGAAAATATGAACTGTGGCCTCATAGATGTGCCATTTTAAATATCTGGAAATTATGTTTAATTTGAATGACTGATATTTCAAGTGGTCTTGAGACCTTGCACTTAATTCTAAAGCAAGTGCTTACCAGGCAAAGAAATGGTCTTAAGGCACTGCTCATTGGTTATATATTCAGAAATCTCAACCATAAAGAGTGTTTTCTTTTCTGTTTCAAACTGAAAGCCCAAAGAATGTGAATCTTAAACATGCCATATCTTGAGAATTAAGCTCTTACATATCTGGATACTCAACTTATTTATTTTTGTAAGAAACATTTTACAAGGCTCCTTTTTAACGTGAGCCAGTAGTGCAGTCTTTTGTACATTGAGAAGATATAAGCCTGAGAGAAAGATTGCTCCTGCACATCAAATGAATTAAGATCTTCAGACATGCCCTGAGACCACTGTGGAATCTAATATATAACATCAGGAGAGTTTATTTTTCCATGTATCCTTCTTCCAATTACTGTGTATTCTAGCACTGCCACTTTATGTAACATTATGTAAAGAATTCTCTATTAAAGTCATAGCAATAAACTCCAGTGCTTCTGGTCCACTTTGCATGAGATAAACATCCCACACGTGTTACTCATTTTAAGTGTATTTCATCTGTGCTTGCTGTCATTCAGGCTAGATAACCAACATAACATCGTGGAAAGTAATGTGATACAGAAGATATTATTAATGTTATTATTTTATCTGGATTTTTAATCCAGCTTGCAAGAATGTTTTTCATGTCTGGAAAATAAGGAGACTGTGATCCTATCGCTGCACAATCTGTTAATAGCAAACATCGAGGAAATGTAATTTGTCTGGTTTGATAACTTTGTCAAGGGAGTTTTAGAAACTACTCTGAAAATTACCTGTAATCCATTTGGGAGAAAGAAAAAAAAGATGTGATTTTACAAGAGAAAGGAATTTTCCCACTGGATATGGCTATTTGTATAAAGGCAATCATATAACTTTTTGAAATTATATTCCCCTAAATGTTTAAGTGAAGTATTAAGTATGTGGCCTTATTAAAAATCTTGGAGTTTATTATTTCTATGCCGGGCCAAATTTTTATTTCATTTTCTGCATTTAAGCATGAACTTATCTTATTAGTATGACATTCATTTTACATATACTATCTTGCCCTGTTGGCTGATTTTTTTTAACAATATGTCTTATTTTATCCACTATATTAAAAAACTATAATAAAACTATTATCTTATTACATGTTTCTGTAAGATTTAAAATATTTCTGGAAACCCAGAATATTTGAAACTAAGTATATTTTCCCATGCTAATTTTCACCTTGGGCTATATAGCTCTCTTTCTGGATGTGCAGTATCTACTGATTCATTAGTGTATTCCTTGGGACTGGTACATAGTACATCATCAATTAATGTTTACTGAATTAAATTAGTGCTCAACGTGTACTCATCTTGTGGAATACCCAATAGTATAAAAAGAATGACAGTACTCCCATGCATTTTAAATGTATGTTTTGGTAGTAAAATATTTAACTGACTGATCTAGTTTAGATGTGTGTTCCCACACAAATCTCATATTGAATGCAGTCTCCCATGTTGGAGGTGGGGCTTGGTGAGAGGTCACGTCATTGGATCATAAGGGAAGATTTATCATAAATGGTTTAGGACCATCACACCTGGTACTGTCCTCACAATAATGAGTGAGTTTTCATGAGATCTGATCATTTAAAAGCGTGTAGCACTTCCCTCCTCACACTCTTGTTCCTGCTTTTCCCGCGTGATATGCCTGCTATCCCTTCACCTTCTGCTGTAACGGGAAGCTTCCTGAGGCCTTCCCAGAAGCAGATGCCATGTACAGCCTACAGGACTGTGAGCCAATGAAACCTCTTTTCTTATACATTACCCACTTGTAGGTATTTCTTTATAACAATGTGAGAAATGAACTAATAGACTGGTCAAAGCTGTTATAATCTTTACAATTTCTGAGTTACCAGGGCATTTATTTCAAAATATAGCTGAGGATTCATTACTTTATTTAAATGTTAGTTTTCACCAACTTTCACATAATTATTATTTAACGTAAGTGTTACTTATATGAAAAGAGAGATTGAAATAGTATTAATGTTGAGGTATTGAAATACAAATCTTGGACAGAGTAGGACTTTTTCTACATCAGGGCATTTTACTGAGGGCATTTTAGTGTGAATTAAATGGCTATATAAAGAAAAGTATGCATATACTAAGTTTCTTGTTATTTGCATAATTGACTATTCTTCATTTCTGCTTAATTGTGTTTATATTTCTTTCTTTAGCCCCTGTAAACGACATATATGTGTGCTGACACAGCAGGCGAAAAAACAGAAAATATTGGCATACTATGCTTGAGTTTATAATGTGAAAAAAATAGTCTACTTTTTTAATATACATTTTTATTTTATTGTTATTATTTTTCATTTTTCATTCTGTAGAGACAGAATATCACCATATTGCCCAGATTGGTCTTGAACTCCTGGCCTTAAGTGATTCTCCTGCTTCAGCCTCCCGCAGTGCTGGGATTATAGGTGTGAGCCAAAATGTCTGGAAAATATAGTCTATTGAAAGCCTTAATTCAATTTGATATTATACATTATTATTTGATGAGACCTCAGGCTTCTATATCAGAAAGAAGAGAACATCTTTCTCTGGACATATAAATAGGGAATCAATAACAAGTTGTGCTTCATGATAATATTACTAGAAGTAATTATTTACTAAGAAGGTAAAACTCCCAGTGTTAAATATACATATCGAAAATGTGATTTACAAAGCAAATGCCATTGAATTTTTATGTCTTCACCTTCATATTGAATTGAGTTCCTCTTAAGTACTCATACCCCTCACCCAGATTCTAGGAGCTATTATTGTTATGCCATAAATATGATACTTTATGAGTTCAACATAAGGCATGCAGTAAGCCTTAGGCGAACTGGGGTTGAACTAAATTCATTATTTTTTCACTACTGTACTATAAAATGCATTTTAGGTCCCATCCAGGTTATTTATGTCTCAAAATTAGATGTAATCTTTTCAAAGAAGTAAGGTGAGATATTGGGGGAAAAGGATCAGATGTAACATTTCCAGCTTTCCATTTGTGAGCTGTGTTCTTGGAGCCCAGGGAATGCGGCAACACACTTAAGATTTATCGATCTGTTCCCATCGTTACACTGTAGACAGGCAGACTGGGGGCTTGCAGTTTACATATTTATGTGAATTCTCTTGGCTTTTGATTGTTTTAAAATGAAGCTAGAGTTTCAGAAAGATGTAAAACTGATGCTCTCTGAAGTCCTCCAGGCTTTTGTGATACTAGCAAAAAAGAGTGGTGATTGGAGCTCCTGCACACAATTCTAAGCGCCGAAGTAAATCAAGGCAGGACAGTAGGGAGGCAAGAAACAGTGCTGAAGGGCAGATCATGGCTGCAGACCCTTCCAGAACGCTGCGTGCATGTTTGCTCATGTTATGCTAGCTGGAGCTTCCTTCGTTTTTGTGCTAAAGTGTCTTATACCCACTCTTCCTTTTATTCTCCTTCCAATAAACACAGAGGGTATGTCCTATAATTCCATTCCTGCAGATGAAGACATTGAGACCCAAATAAGTTAAATAACTTGCCTCATGCCACGAAGCTCTCATGGAGCAAAGATGACATTCCAATCTAGCTATGACCCTGAAACTAGTATATTCGTTGATTAGAGGTCAGGGTCACTGTTGCCCAAATACAGTGTTTGATACAGCCTGCACATCTGGGGTATTAAGCTGTTGTATTCTTGTATAAAATAAAGCAACATAGGGAGAACCCACCTCTACAAAAAATAATGAAAAATAATTAACCAGGTGTGGTGGGACACACCTGCAGTCTTAGCTATTCAGGAAGCTGAGGGAGGATTGCGTGAGCCTAGGAGTCTAAGGTTACAGTGAGCTACGATCATGCCACTGCACTCCAGCCTGAGTGATAGGGAAAGGCCTCCTCTCTAAAAACAAAATTAAACTAAAGGCACATCTAAAGACAAGATTGGTCCCTACAGTGAAATAACTTTCTTAGGGCATGCTTTTGGGGCACTGCTTTCAATTTAGTTAAGCACCCTGCCAACCAGGCACGTGCCAGATGCCGTGGTAGAGAGGTGGATGGAACCCAGCTATCAAATACCTCCAAATTACAACTTGTTTGTAAACAGATTCTGTGGCATGCTGAATAAACTTTTCTCTTAAAATTGCCTTTGTCATTCACAGCAAATCTTCTTCCTGGAGGCTTCTCCCATCAACCCAACCTCTGGAGAACTGTCCGAACATCAACACTCACCCTTATGCTAAAACCTTTGTTCTAAAGATGAACACTACCTTTGAAAACTATAGAGACTTAAATCCAGATATCATCATAAATTGTTAAAGAAGTAAATCCATATGAATATAAATAGCTATCTAAGAGGCAAGATGCAACAACACATATTACTCTCCAGGCCAAAAATAGTGATTAAAATCCAAAGATTTTCCTAAGAAGCTCTAATTTTATTGAGCAGGGCCAGAAGATGCATGAGAGGGCTAACATTACCCAGAGATAGTTGAGTTAAATGGTCTTAACTCCTTTTTATATCTACACGATGTCTAAAATCTAATTGTATTCAATTCCTATTGCTGCTGTAACAAATTACCACAAACTTCATGGCTTAAAAACCACATAGATTAATTCTCTCACAATTCTGAAAGTCAGAAATTAAAATATCAAGATGTTGGCAAGACTGCATTCCTTCTTATGGCTCTAGGGGAAAATTTGTTTCCTGGCCTTTTCCAGCTTCCAGAGGTTGCCACATTTCTTGGTTCCTGGATCCTTCTTCCATCTCCAAATCTCATCAATCCAACCTCTGCTTCTGTTATCACATCTCTCTGTGACTACAATCCTCTTGCCTCCCTCTTAACAGGACCTTTGTGAACACTGGGTCCACCCAGATACTCTAATACAAGCTTGTCCAACCTGTGGCCCATGGGTCGCGTGTGGCCCAGGATGGCTTTGAATGTGGGCCAGGATGGCTTTGAATGCGGCCCAGTATAAATCTGTAAACTTTCTTAAAACATTACGAGATTTTTTTTTAAGCTCATCAGCCATCATGAGTGTTAGTGTATTTTATGTGTGGCCCAAGACAATCCTTCCAATGTGGCCTAGGGAAGCCAAAAGAGTGGACACCCTGATCTAAAATTCTCTTCATCACAAGATCCTTAACAAAAGCACACAAGTCTTTTGCTATGTAAGGTAACACATTCACAGGTTTCAGGTATTAGGATATGGATGTCTTTGGAGAGCCTTTATTCAGCCTACCTCACTAATCAACTAATATCTCTTGAGTATTTACAAGTCACTCCTTTCTTCCATTTTAAATATTGAGTATCTCTTACATAGTAAGGAATCTGTTAGGTTTCAGTGATGCAAAAATGAATAAGACTTTGTCCCCACCCATAACAATAAGAAAATTAGCTAATACTTACTGACCTTTTGATATGTGCTAGACACTCTGGCTATTTAACTCAACTCACAAGAAGCCTGTGAGGTAGGCCCTATTTCTTATTCCATTTGCGTAGATGAGGAAATTGAGTCACTGAGAAGTTAAGTAATTTTACAGTTTAAGCAGCTGGTAGGAGGTAAAAATCAGGATCTAAACCTAGGCAGCATGTCCCTGGGCCTGCCACTTACCTACGCTGCTGACAGATGGTCCCCTTGACAGTTCAATATTCACTTCTTGTCAGAAGTGAATAAATCATTCAGACTTCAGCTAACTCTCAGAACAGTTTCTGGCACATAGTAAGTACTCTGTAAATCCTGGTGATGGCAATGGTGACGATGACAGTAGTTATGATAATGATAACTTGAAAAATAAATTGGCTCCCTTTACTGGGGAATGGCTTGGCTAAGGCAAGGCAGAGCTCTTGTACTCCTTACTCATCAGCACTGCTGGAATATTACATCAATATTAGAGGGATCAGATATAGAGTTTGAGAAGAGCGGTCCTGTAAACGAAAGAGAGTAGCCAGTTCTTGGTTGCCATTTTTATCTGAAGTCTCTGCTGTCTGCTACCGGAATGAGAAAATGTGTGTGTCCTATGGCTTCCCTAATTATCCACTAATTAAGCAAATGATGGATAACCACTGTCTCTTCCCAGTAGTATAACAAGGTAGGTGGGCCAGTGCCCTAAGCAAAGGGGTGTGATGAATACACAGCATGGCATCTGCCATTACCAACATCATCTCAGCTCCCAGCACAGCAAACCCAGCCAATCTTTTAAAACATCCTATGATTAGATTTACTCTAAATTATGCCCCCTCTCATGTGTCCAAATCCAGGAAATGCTACATCATCTCACACTTAAGCTAAATATATTGAAGTACACAAATTAACATCTGAGTTTATTAGCAGCAGCAGCAAAAGGAAATGTCTACAAATTCAAACTCAATCATGATAATTGAATTTCTATTAACCACCCTGGGAGGTATAGTTTTGCTAACAGGGAAGGAAGGAAAGAAAGTCATTTTTGTTGCTGCCATAACAAATGGCCCTCTGCAGAGATTAATCCCAACATTCTGAGTGCTTTGATTATTTACTTTATTTTCCCGAATACCTCCACCCACACTACTGTACTTCCAGTGGTTCTGGATTTGAATCTTGTGTTTTATTTCAAAAAGACCATTGTACTTCTTTCTTTTTACTGTATTAGTCTTTTCTTGTGATTCTATGATAGTGAGTAATATTTAACCTTTTGAATGAAGGCATTAAATAAAGCAAAAATCTCACCATTTATAGACGAGATGATGCTGAAAATCACCTTATTTGATAAGATCATCAGTTCAAATATAAGCTGGAAAAGCACATGCATAATCATTGTGATAGTTACTCAAACAGATCAGAAACCCTTGAAGCTCATAACATTGAGACGATTTGAAGGTGCAACTCTAGAAACATTCCCAAGCAAATTTTGCATTTATTCAGTTGACACTTACTTTTTGAGTGATTACTATATTAATGGCAGTATGCTATGGGAGGGCATTTATCTGTTAATATATTAGGAGTAAGGATGAGAATGGTAAATATTGCAAAAGATTTCATGGGAGAATTGGGTTTTGGCAAGTAATTTTAAAGAGTGGAATTTTGACTGAGGGAGACATGGAGAAAAATAGTCCAGACTGATAAAACATCAGGAGTAAAAGAGTGAAAAAAGCGGGTTAAGGCAAGAATCTTGAGAACTGTGAATGCCAGATGATATGGTTCAGCTGTATCCCCACCAAAATCTCATCTTGAATTGTAGTTCCCACAATTCCCACGTGTTGGGAGGGGGCCCAGTGGGAGGTAAGTGAATCATGGGGACAGGTCTTTACCATGCTCCCCTTGTGATAGTGCATAAGTCTTATGAGATCTGATGGTTTTATGAAGGGGAGTTTCCCTGCACAAATTCTCTTCTCTTGTCTGCCTCCATGTGAGACGTGCCTTTCACCTTCTGCCAGAATTGTGAGGCCTCCCCAGCCACGTGGAACTATGAGTCCATTAAACCTCTTTCTTTTGTAAATTGCTCAGTCTCAGGTGTGTCATTATCAGCAACCTGAAAATGGACGAATACACCAGCCTAAACATTCAGGAGCTTTGGTAGGTAATGGAATACTCTACCCAGGAAACTCATTATGTCTGAGAGTAACAAGAGGAGATGAGAGGGCCCCCTCCTTGTCAATCGTTCCTTGCATTCTAGACATATAGTGAACATCAATAGGAATATGGGTGTATTCCTTTCCTATATCTGCTGTTAACAAATAACCACAAACTTGGTGGGTTAAAACCACACACATTTTTCTTATAGTTCTGAAAGCAAGTAGTTTGGTCTGGTCTAAGTGGGCTAAAATATGTGTCTGTGGGGCTTTGCTCCTTCTGGAGAGCCTCAGGAAGAATCCTTCCTCTTGCCTTTGAAGCATCTGGAGACTGCCTGCTTCCCTTGGCTCATGGCTGTCCTCCTCCACCTTCAAAGCCAGCAACATATATCTGGGGCCTTCTCACACCGCTGGCTCTCAAATTCCTGTTTTCTGCCTCTCTCTTCCACTTTTAAGGATCTGTCTGATTACATTGGGCCTACCCAGATGATCCAAGGTAATCTTCTTATTTTAAGGTCAGCTAACCAGCAACTTGCATTTCATCTGCCATTTCAATTCCCCTTTTGTCATGTACTATATCATACACACATATGCCAGGCGTTAGGATATGGGTGTCTTGAGGGGTGAGGGGTGGCATTATTCTTTTTATCAGTCAGGAAAGGAACTGATTTGAGGGAATGATAGTAAGGTAGACTTTGAACATTCTGACATGGTATTTTTTAAGTGGGAGAAGTTTATGACAATTCATGATAAAATGCCTGTGGCTTATAGTTGGCCACCGACAAAATGAGTCAATAGTTTGTACAAGAAACACCATGGGCTTGGGGGTGACTTTAACCACATTCTGTCATTATACCCACTGTGAGTATTAGACATTGGACTAGACCATTTTCATAAATTATCTCATTAAAAATTCATAATGATGGACGGGCACATCATTCTCTTCCATGAAGCCAGTTTCTGGTGCGAAAAAAGGTTGGAGACCACTGGTCTAAACCTTGCACTAAACTCCATGCAAGTATATTCAACTGCCTTACATGTATCTCCACTCTCCACTTGGATCTATGAGGAATCCCAGTAGAACGAGATCCAACGCTGAACTCATGATCTTCTCTGTGACACCTCCCTGTCGCACTCTCTCATCTTCTTCAGTGAGTCCTCCCCTCACTTTCCTGTTTAAAATAGCCTACTCCCTTTCCTTTCATTTCTTGCTCTATTTTTCTTAGCTGTGCTTATCACTACCTAACATACTATCTCTTATACTAGCTTATTGATTGGTAGCCAGTAATTCTCCCCTAAGGTAAGTTACTTGAAGGTACAAATTTTCTTTTCTTTTTTTCCTTTATGTTTTTGCCATTTATTGCTGTGTTCTCAGCCTCTAAAACAGTGTGCTTGGTGCATTTTACATAAATACATATCCCAGATCTAAATATATAAAATGAATAAAAGAGGAGCTACTCTAGTTAAAGAGAATAAAAATGACTGCAGACAATGGTATGCAGCCACCCACCTGTCCCAGAAGGATCTTTGCAGAAGTAGTGTCATTTTAGGATCTTCTAATCTGTAGGCACATTGGAAGCCTCACCACTTATTATATAAAACATATTAAAATGTATCAATATCCCACATTAAACGTACATCTCTGCTGTAAAATTTTGACTTTGGAATTAATTGACTAAGCCTTAGTGCTTAAAGTTAATTTTGGCTTCTTACTAATCATTGTCCATTTTCTGAAAAACATTAAAGAATGAGGGTATCTAACCTTTAAACTATTTTCAATTATAATGATATATTCAGAGATACTAAATTTAACACTTAATATAGTTGAAAAATGTAATCTAAAATAGACATTTAATGAAATATTTGTTAATGTCAAACCAATATTATAATTTTTATATTTTGGAGCCAATAAGTTTCTTTATCAGAATTTTTAGTTGACCTCTGGAAGCTATAGACAACGGGGCCTGTCTAGAACTAAAGGAACATGGAGCATTCTTAAAATCATGTGCATAGGGAGAGACCGGCGTGTTGAAGTTTGAGAAATTAACTTGGAGACAATGTGCAGAGCCTCTTTAATTAGACTTGCTTACAAAGGCAGTTAAGGGTGATGACATCTATGGAGTGCACTACTGAGATTGCCCTGTCTGAGAGAACTTGCCTTTGGGAGAGGCATTATCCGAGCTGAGAGCCTACAGTTGCAGGTATCTTCAGGATCTGCCCTAGCTTTCGAGGCTGAGGCTGTGCCCTTCCTAGGCTACTCTCAGACATTGACTGTGCATAATGACAGCATCAGCCTGGCCATTTCTGTCTAAGATGGACCCCTCCACTGGCATTCTTTGTGCTGGAGCTCCCCCACGCTACCTGGGATTTTCTCAGAGGTGCACTGCATCAGAGACTCTTTCTAACCAGCCCTCCTTCCTTCCCTCTCTTTATTCACAGGTGTCAGGTCGATAATGGTTGAAAGGTCTTCTTGGCTACTCCTGTTCTCTCTTCTTCTTTCTCTTTCTGAGGCATTGGTCTCAATAAATTTCTTATATTTTTCTGTCTTGACATCTGCTTCCTACAAGACCAGACTGTCAAAAAGGCATTGAGCTAAAATATTTTGACTGGCTTTTCAAGTCACCATCAACTAGACCAACAATGCCTATTCAAACTGATTTCTTAATCTTCCCCACTATAACCTTTCTTTGCAGGCAAGCAGAATTCTACATAGAATGGTGGTGCTGTCTCTAATTATGTTTTGTTTATTTAGACCTTGGCTCATATCCTGTTTTTTGTCCTCCATAATTTCATGCATTCAGTTCCTAGTATCTCATAATTCAACTTAATCCCATTAATCCCATAGCCTTTGTGAATCCTTGTTTTATTACCCCAGCCAGAAAGGATTTATAAAGTCTCAAGATTCTGTTATATTTAGAGGAAATCTTCATGCTCCACCCCTTCAATATCTCAATAATTTTATCTATTTAATTTTACTATTCTTAAAGTCAATTAATAAACCTTTTATGTTCTTTTCCTTTCATCAGTTAACACATTTCTGGGTGCACAGTAGATTATTAAAATGTTTTTGGTAGATGGTTTCAGACCAATGGGCCAACAATTGAAATACCTGGGAAATAATTCAAAGAGGCTAAATTCTAATAGCAGCTACTATCAGATACAAAAGAAAAGAGCCGGACCCCAGAGCTCATAAAGAAACAGTTGTGTTTCTAATTAAATTTCAGACTTGTTAGGAGTTTGTACTGTGATTCAATGATAATGAGAAGTCTGGACACTGGGAGGAAGTGTAATACAGAAGTGGCTTTATCATATAAATCACATTAGACTTAAAAAATCACATACAACCTTGACCAAAGCAGTTTTATTAACTGCTCTGCTAATGCAAACCACTTTCTGGAGGAAGGGAGAAACAAAAATAATCTTTGTCTTCTATTTTGTCAAAGTCACGATTTATTTAATGAGTCCAAAATGGATCTTTCTTCAGGAAGTAATCTTGACAAACATATGCTTATCTCCTTTTGACAGCAACAATAAACTGAGAGTCAAAAAGCAAGGGTTAGGAAGAAAAGACATTTGTGAGCTAAGTGTGTGTGCGGCTATGCAAGCCTGGCTCTAAGAGTTTCTGCTCGTGGACTAGACTTGACTTAGCTGGGGAAGGTAGGATGTATCATCGCTAAAGAAAACGAGAGCTCTTTTGTAAGTCCTGTTTGCCTTCTGGAGGGCATATGACTCAATGAGCCAGTAGTTATTCAACTTGTGGGAAAGAAAATAGTGTTTTAAAACCTGGCACTCGACATTACAAAAGCCAGCTCCCCTTCCGGAGGCTGACCAGGCAGGGGTCGAGAAACTTGGAGCCCTGAGCTCCCTCAAGTAAAGCGAGATCACAACACAGGAAGAACACAAATAAATTTCAGGGTAATAGTGTAGGAGTTTTACTTCCTGATGGTTTCTTTCCTCTTCTCTTTTTGAATTGGAACAATGCATCAATGAAAAACTCTTTATAAAAAAGAAAGTTCTGCCCACTCATAATTGTAATACCAAGCTGATTCATAGGAATTTAGTATATAATTTATTTTGAGAGTCTTATTTTGAGAGTCTTTATTTTTTTTGTTTTTTTCTTCCTGTGGCACCACAATCTTTCTGCATGGTGAAGCCGATTTAGTGACTATAAAAATAAATTACATTTCCTATCATTCTCATTTTATATGTAGTTCATCTTTTCTTCATATTTTCAAAACTTGTTAATGACAAGGATCTGCTTTTCTAGCAGAAAGTCTTAACTTTAATGGGAAATTTCTGTCAAAATAAAAAGATCATTAGGACCAAATTATTTTTAAGATAATCTTATTTCCATAAATGTATATAAAATCTCATCATCCAAATACCTTATTTTTATGTTCTCAAAAAGAGCTGGAACTCTTTGATTCTTGATGATAATCTCTTGGTGAGCTTAATTCGTATCAATCATGAGACAATACTGGTTCAAGTCTCTCCTTTACTCATGTAGCATTCCCTAATTTAGGCTGAAGTGGAGATTAGAGAATTCACAGGTACCTCTACGATCTCTGCAATGACAGATGTTGTTTATTTAGTAGTCATGGTCATGGTTTATGTGAAACATATTGGTGAGGATTAGAGTCTTTTCAGTTATTGCCAAGGAGGAGTTCCAAAGTCAAGTTCACCAAACAGGAGTCCACACCCTTCTGTTTATAGAAGGCAGAAATGAAAGCATTCTTATCTTTCATAAAAGGTTTTCTTTTAGTAACTCTTCTACAAAAGTAATTAAAGAAACAGTAAATAAGACTTCTTACCCTGCGTTCTAAAAGAAACCGGTTATGTCCTTTATTCTTTTGCTTTAGTAGACCTTACACAAATTGAAATTGGTTTCTTCAGTGAGGTTCTTTGTCTACCTCATAAGTCATGGATTTTTTGATGTTTTGTGCATATCCTAAAAGTTACACTATCATATTACATTTCTAGGCATTTAAAACCTAAATTTGAACCAATATCAGCAACTTTACAAGTTGAACTAATATTCTTACATAAACGAGCAATTTATTTATATCTGAAAATACTTTAGAAAATCAAGAGACCAGGTGCGGTGGCTCACGCCTGTAATCCCAGCACTTTGGGAGGCTGAGGTGGGTGAATCACCTGAGGTCAGGAGTTCTAGACCAGCCTGGCCAACATGGTGAAACCCCGTCTCTAGTAAAAATACAAAAATTATCCGGGAGTGGTGGCAGGTGCCTGTAATCCCAGCTACTTGGAGTACCGAGGCAGGAGAATCGCTTGAACCCGGGAGGCGGAGGTTGCAGTGAGCCGAGATCGTGCCATCGCACTCCAGCCTAGGGGACAAGAGCAAGACTTCATCTCAAAAGAGAAAGAAAGAACAAACGAACGAATGAACGAACGAACGAACGAAAGAAAGAAAGAAAGAAAGAAAATCAAAAGAAAGTATTGTTCAAAAATCACAAAAACTTCTAATAAAATATCCTTCTAGTTAATAAACATCATGCAAGATAATGCAAGCAATGTGTAATCTTTCAGAAATGCACCATTGGCGATAATTGAGAAATGATTCCGTTGCTGGCGTAATTCAAGAATATATTGCATTTGTTTCACATGCTTTGACTTTAAAATAAAACAAAAACTATTATCACTGTTTAAACAACATCTCTTAAAGCATGTTGTTTTTGGAGAATTTAACACACAAAGTGAACAAGTTGTACTGAGCTAATCATGCCTATAATAATAAACATGCAACACAAATTTAAATTTGGGCCAAAATGAAAAGGAATTGAGTTTTTTAGAATTGTTAGATTCTAAAAGTAGTGATACTTAGCTCCTAGTGTACAGCTTCTAAAGATGAAAACCAATAGCTAGTGTGTAGCATACTTCCTAACAGTCATGGAACTCTTCTCCTCTGAGCTCCCAAGGCCCAGACAAGACTCACAGACTAACTCAAATAACGCTTTCAGAATTCCGATATATTCTGCCAAAGCAAGTTGTAATCACACAAGTATTACTATCCTTGTAACCAACATCCACCAAAGGTGTTAATCTACTCAAACTATTGGGTAGGGCAATATGACTACTCTCCAGTAAGTGAGATTAATCTTTACCTTCTTTCTAAATGATTTACCAAGTTGGCTTTGATAACTCTATGGCTTAATGGACATCACTGGCTTAACCATCATTTCTTACAGAGATAATCGCTTTGGTTTGAATGTGTCCCCCAAAGTTCATATGTTAGCAGCTTAATGCACAGTGCACCAGTGTTGAGATGCGGGAACTTTGAAGTGATTAGGTCATGAGGACTCTGCCCTCGTGAATGGGTTAATGTCATTACTATGGGAGTGGGTTTGTCATAAAAGTGTGTTTGGCGCCCTCTTGCCCTCTCTTTTCCTTCCACCTTTAGCCATGGAAGGATGCATGCAGTATGAATCATCTACCAGACGCTGGGGCACCATGCTGTTGGATTTCCCAACATTCAGAACTGTGAGTCAAATAAATTTCTGTTCATTATTAATTATCCAGTCTGTAGTATTATGTTATAGTGGCATAAAATGGACAAAGACAATACATATGCCTTAAATGTGACCATACAGATTTTACTTTGTTCTGGGGACAAGTCTAGACAGTGAAGTATAACCAAGAGGAGTGCGTCTAGGAAGCATGGAGCGAGAAAAAGAAATCTCCCAGTGATTTTAAAGCTTAGTGTGAAGCAGAATTTCCCAGCGGTGCTTAATAACTCAGAATCTGGGTTTTAACATCAAACAATTCTGATTCAGAAGGCTGAGACTAGGATTAAATTTAGGAATCTGAATATCTAACAAGGACCTAGTCTGATCAGTTTAATGGATCTGAGGTCCATCCCTCAAAGATCGCAGCTTTAAGTAAATGAAGGCTTCGATCTCGTACCTAACCCGAACTTCCTTTTAAAAATAACCTTTGAGCTGCATGTTCTTGAAGACAGTAGGTAGTTGACTCGCCTTTTCTCCCAGGAGCACTAATTGACATTTATCTTCAGCACAGTCACTTCCACAGCCCACTCATTTAATGATGGCACAACCCTGTGGTTAGAAGCTTCATAAATGAAAATATACACAGCGGTGGTGGCCTTTTATTTATATGCTCATTTCAAAGAGAAGTCAGAGCAGTTAGCTGTGAGCAGTCTGTTTACTAAACAGAGTTTAAGCAATGAGCATGGACAGAGATCCTTTCAGCTTAATGTCTACCAGATGATTACAAAAGTTTGCAGTTAGCTTCCTGCTCACAACCTAGCCAGCAAAGCGGTAATACCGGTAAAATAATGAGGGTACAACATGTGCTTAATTTATTCCAAACATTGCAAGATTTTCACATTAGCATTAATGGCTTGCTTATAGTGGAACCCTAGAGGCAACATCACATAATAGGAGGCTAAAATATTGTAGCTCAAATGGATGTGTGAAAAAAAAAAAAAATACTGTTTGTGGTGTACTCTACCAAAAGATTGTGGTTCAATGTTCATATTGTTCTCTCCAGACAGTACTAATTTGTTTCCAATTAAAAGAAAATAGATTGCAAATGACTTCACAGAGCAGCCTGGTCAAAGGAATAAGGTCTGGTTTATAATGTTGCCTCAGGAGCAGCTATTTTGCTGCAGGGCACAAATCTAGCCCTTGGTTTTGCAGAGTAGCTGGATCTAAAGAGAGGAGTTAGAGTTACTCTGGTGATAGAATTTATTGTGTTGCTAAAGCTGGTTATTATCCTCTATTTAGGAAGTTTGCAGAAGCTTATAGGTCTTTGTGGTGGATAGAAATTAATACACATGCATCTCAATTCATATTGAGTAATTGTTAATACCCTCATTTTTAATAGCGTAAAGCTTTCCAACCACCCCCTTGTCATGAGAGGGTAATTGTTTCCTTATGATCCTCATCTCTTTGATATCTGGACAACGAACTATGAGGCAGTCATCTGATGAAGTAAAAGGAGACAGGGAGAAAAGAAGTATTCTCAGTGATATGATAAAAGACACTGAAGAGTCTGGACCCTTTCTAACCTCTGACAAGTAAAAGTTGGGAAGTGCTTCTCATGCCTCATGTTTGCATTAAAGTCCAAGAAACAACAGAAATGCAGATGTTACCATCTGGAAAGGGAAGTGTTCTTACATCTCGAGAATTAAGACATATACAAAAGCTTAGCTCACTTACATTCTCTTTACCTAATTTACACAAATTCCTATACACATTCTTTAGTGAGAAACTGGATCTCCATGGTTTGAATGGATCTATCTGGAATTAATCAGCTCTATGCATTAAGAGCTACTGGTCAAAGTAATGACTTTGGAATAAGAAGTGAATTGTTTCTAATAAGAACAGTCAGTTGAAGTGGGTCAAACACTGGAACATAATGAACTCAAATAGCTGTTCCCCTGAGCTCTGATTGGCTGCCAGTGAGGACTGTGCTTATAGCAAAAGAAACAATCCCAATTCAAACTTGTGTAAGCAAAACAAAAGGGATTATTATAACAAAAGGATTATTTTGGAAGAAAGAGAACTCGACTTGTCTATGTTTCATGAATATGGATATTCAACTTCCTGGATCTCTATGGATGACAGAAACTAACACATACTAAGCAAGCACACATACCTCATTGTTCTTTTAAAGGCATTTATCTAAAAGGTAAATTGTGCTAAGAAAACTTACCCAAAACTTTAAAATAAAGCAAAAGGTGGGTGGCATATTGTTTCAGTGCTTTATGGGAGAATGTATCTACCCAAGGTCTTGTTTACTATTGATTGAAGACCTCAGTTTAGTGAGGTTACATGTTGGCATGCAGATTTTTGTCCGGTAGAGGTGCAAAAAAGTTTTGTCTGGTAGGAGAAATAATCCCAGAGTTATGGCTTATTGTCCTATACAATATAGGGCAAGTAGAACAATAATCAATTCTGTATCTAATCCAGCAATCTTATTCTAATTTCCTCTCATTAAATTGACTATAAATACTTGGATCCACAAATATTCTTTAAGCCGATCTTAACATCTTACTTGTTCTGTCACTAATTAAAGAGTTGAATAACATCTTTAATAAGGGTTTATTTTGCATTTGCATGGGAGCCATGATTTTACCTTTTGGCAAATTATAATTTAGCAATAACTAAAATGTATTTAATGTACAGTTACTGGTGAGGCACACACTAATCTTAGTATGCAAATGCTTTTGAGAAATTAGTTTCACACTACAATTTCCCTAAATGGATCTTGTTTCCTTTGGAAAAATAGACTCCTTGCTCTTGTCTAACAATCTCAGTTTTTTCATGTCTACGAGGTCTTTGAATTTACTGTTCCCTTTGCTAAGACTTCTGTGCTCCCAAATGCACATGTGACTAACTCCTTCGTTTCTTTCAGGTCTCTTAAGTTCCTTCTTCTTGGAGAGGTCTTCCTGATGAATCAGTCTGAAGTAAGCCCTTCTATGTGATGTACCCTAATTTATTTTTCTCTACAACACTACTACTTACCATATATCTATTTGTTTATTATCTGTGGTCCGCCATTAGAATATTAACTTTATGAGAGCAGAAACATTGTATATTCACACAGTTTTACATTTTTGTCTTTACTGATTTCCAGGCAAAGTTTATAATATTTGACACAATATGTACACACAGCTGGTAGAAAGGCAGATAAAAGACCTTATAGGCAATACAAGGAAATCAGATGTATGATAAGTTCAAAATAAAACAAACAATAGTAATAAAAACTTCTGAGCCCTCAGTATGTGGCAGGCTGTATTCTCCATGCTGTTATTTTATGTGAGTTATGTGTCTATTTCCTCATTTAATCCTACCATAGGCAATGAGTTAAAAACTATTATTAGCTCTATTTTATAGACACAGGATGGTTGAGTAACTTGCCTAAGTTGACAAAGGAAGAGCTGGAAATCTGGAGGTCAAGCAGAGTGCCTCCAAGTAAGCAAAAGGAGCTTTTGATATCTCCCCCAACACTCCTGCTAACTGGAATGTAAGCCACACACAGGCAGGGATAAGGATTCTGGTCTTTTTGTTTATTTAATTTATTTTTTGTTTGACTGTTGTATCCCAGGGCCTAGGAATGTCTTTGTTGCATGGTACATAGTCAATGAATACGTAATAAATTAATGATTTTTTTTTTATGGCCTTCTATGTTTCAGACACTTTTCTTGGTACTGGAAATGTTATAGGTAACCAGAGGCCACTGCTAAGAAGAAATATTGCATAAGAAAAGTCAGTAATTCACCATAGAAAATTTAAGACATTTAAAGTATGACACAAAAGTCACACCTTAATACTAGCTTTTTTATTTCCTACACACTCAACTCAGGAATGCACATGTCTTTCCTGACTCTGGAAATATTTTGTCAGCCATGTCAAAATGAACAGCGATCATCTTAAATAAGCACACTTGGACTAGTCCAACAGCCACAGCTGCCTCTCCAGAGTGGGAGGCAGGCCCCTTGGGGTGTTTCAACTACAGTTTAAGGGCTCAGCTACCCTTGCCCAGATCTCCTCTGGCAGCCCAAGGAGAAAGTCTGCCAGTCCTAGTTGGCCAAGTACAATAACAATTTAAAATAAATGTTATCCCTTCTACATTTGCCTGACCTGAGTAGGTCCATAACTGAATCGATTTATTAATAACTTTCTGTGTGAAAGAGGTGGATATAATCATTGCAGTTTTAAAAGAGGGATGTAGGGAAGAAATAACTTCCCTAGGGCTGCTACTTCTGCAGCAAGAGTCAAATCAAGATTATACCTCAAAATTTTTCAGTTTAAAACCTGTTTTCTGTAGAGAAATTGCCGTGACAGTGCCTTAAACCCAGAAGGCTACCAGCAGTCTGACTAAAGGTTTAACACTTAGTAGAAATGCTATTTTTAAAAATTACACAAGGAACACAATTTTCTGGGTACTGAAGAAGTAACAGTCAGTTCTTGCAACAGGTGGCACTGGGAACAGATGAACCAATAAAACTGAAATGAGAAAGTTGAAAATATATTCAAAAGCAGTTGTAGAAAACGATGCCGTATTAGAAACATTTAAAAACATTCAATGAAGAGCTGAGACTGAATTCATAAAAAGATGTTCAAATGGATAACTTTTTTTTTTTTTTAAAGAACTCACAGTATTAAGCTTTTCTTACCCATTATCCTGTGCAACCAGTAGGAAGGTTGCAGACTAATTAGCACTTAGACTTTCAGGTTAAAGGAAAAACAAAGCAAAACAAAACAACCAAACACTTCAGTAATCTGATTGATCATCTGTCTTATTTTCTCTTCCTTTTTTATGGTGCCTCTTTACACCTGCCTTGCACAGTAGGGTATCTAAATGAAGCCACATGAGAGGAAACCAACCTTCTTAGACTCTTTTGAATTCTTAAAGAAGAGCTAAAGTAATTTACAAATACTAACCTGAATATCGTAGTGCTTTTTAATAATATCAATATCGGTACAATTTAATATGTTGAGTTTTTATAAAAGCATTTTTCTATCAAGAAAAGCATCATTTGTCAGTTTGAGGAAAAGCATTCAAATTGAGGTCAGAATGGAATAAAAGCTTTTTATTTGAGAGAAGGGTAGTTAGATTCTACTCTCTTTATCATTTAATTGAATAGAGAACTGAGGACCAGAAAAGTTCATAACTAAACGGATTCTCTTATTTTCAGGAGAAATGCTAAAAACCAGATTTTACTCTTTTCATGCTACCATAGCACATGGGTTTCTCAGTGTATGGCTGAAAATAAATGAGGACTGTTAGACAGGTACTTCAAACAGAAGTACAGACATTGAGGAGAATTCTTTCTTCATTATGATGAAATATGTGACACTTTGTTATGATGAAATTTATGTTCTAATAAATAAATCTCCAGGACATTACATGAATATGGCCCATGCCAAAGATCAAGATTAAATATTGTTAAGGTGAGTTGAACATATGTTGCTTTTCGTAGGTAACAATGTAAACTTATGTCAGGGAATCCCTCCACCTCGATGTGTTTAATTCTTGAGGAGATAAATTGAACCAATTTTTCCTCTGGGCTCTTTTTTTTTTTTCCACCAGAAAATTTTGCAAATGGCTTGAGTAACTTTTATATTGCTGGTCAAAACTAATTTGGACTAAGCAAATAGCGTTCTTCTTTGGGTTATGTGGAGGGGCTGCTCAGCTTCAAAGAAACTGAAGAAGAAATGGACAAAGGCATCCTACCATCTTGATTCAGATGGGGAAAAAGGATTAAAATGTGAGGAAAGATACAAAGGCCAAAGTTAGAAAATGAGAGACATGCTGTGCAATATTAGAGCTGTCAAAAATAGGACAACAAAGGATGCATGTGTAGTGGGTTACATGGTGAAGTCTTGGACCAACAAGTCCAAGATACATCCTAGTCCTTGGAACCTGAGAATATCACCTTATATAAGATGTGATTAAGTTAAGGATTTTGAGAGAAAAAAAATTAATCTTGGATTATCCTGGTGGGCCCTAAATAAAGTCATGGGTATACTTTTATAAGAAAGACAGACAGATCTATTGTACAATGAGGTGACTACAGTTCATAACAACTATTTCATACTTGAAAATCACTGAGAGTAGATTTTAAGTGTTCTCATTATAAAAAAATATATGTAAGGTAACACATATGTTAATTAGAATTTTTGCCAAATTGTTCAAATTAAGAAGCTTTAATGATAGTACCATCTACAGAGGTGTGGTCAGAGGAATGGTGCTATACCCAGAAACAAGTAACTGTGGAAAGCAATTGCCCTCAATAAAGTAGAATGAGCAGGGAAGAAAACAGCATCCAAAGACCCCAGGAGGAAGGACCTCCTGTAGGAGACTGTCTTCTTGGGAAAATGCAGCTACTCGCCAGAAACACGGCACCAAAGCAGGAAGGAAGTGGAAAGGAAGTGGGAAGGAAATACCCCAACCTCGCTTGCAGTGAGCTGAGATCCGGCCACTGCACTCCAGCCAGGGAGACAGAGCAAGACTCCGTCTCAAAAAAAAAAAAAAAAACAACAACAACAACAACAACAAAACCCAACCTCTCTGTTCCCGGCCTCTGATCAGCCCTGCAGGGGAGCCTGGAAGGGATAACTCATTGTGGTCAGGTTCCCAGGGCATAGAGCTGGGCACAGAAGCTTGGAGAGAAAGGGGGTGAACATGGAGAATAACAAGCTCACCAATTTCGAACCAGACATGTTGATATGGTTTGGCTCTGTGTGTCCGCCCCGTATCTCATGTGGAATTGTAATCCTCACATGTTGAAGGCGGGGCCTGGTGGGAGACGATGGATCATGGGGGTGGTTTCTAATGGTTTAGCACCATTCCCCTAGTGCTCTCTCGTGACAGAGTTCTCATAAGATCTGATGGTTTAAAAATGTATGTCACCTCCTGCCTCACTCTCCTCTCTCTCCTGCTCTGCCATAGAAAGACACTCTTACTTCCCCTTCAAGTTCTGCCATGATTAAAAGTTTCCTGAGGCCTCCCAGCATTCTTCTTGTTAGCCTATGGAACTGTGAGTCAATGAGACCTCTTTTCTTTTCTTTTTTCTTTGTTTTGTTTGTTTGTTTGTTTTGTTTGTTTTGGGACGGAGTCTTGCTCTGTTGTCTGGGCTGGAGTACAGTGGCACGATCTTGGCTCACTGCAACCTCTGCTTCCCAGGTTCAAGCGATTCTCCTATCTCAGCCCCCCAAATAGCTGGGATTACAGACGTGCACCACCACGCCTGGCTAATTTTTGTACTTTCAGTAGAGACAGGGTTTCGCCTTATTGGTCAGGCTGGACTTGGACTCTTGACCTCCGGTGATCCACCCACCTCAGCCTCCCAAAGTGCTGGGATTACAGGCATGAGCCACTGCGCCCTGCCCTTAACCTCTTTTCTTCATAAATTACCCAGTATCAAGTAGTTCTTTATATTACCAGATTCAATGTGAGAACGGATTAATACACATGTAATAAGCTCCTCAGAAAGTTTTACTGTAGCCTTTATATTAGAACCCCCTCTCTGAAATTATACACTATTATTTTTTCTGTATTAGTTGAAAACTAAAGCTCCAGGGAGGTGACTTATTGAGGTGGCTTATTCTCCTGTGCACCTTTCTTGCTCTGTCTACTCATCCACACAGACCTCTTTCCTCCTGCTCCGCAGGAACCTCCATTTCTGTACCTTGACCTTAACATTTGCTCTGCCCAAGGCCGGGCGCGGTGGCTCAAGCCTGTAATCCCAGCACTTTGGGAGGCCGAGACGGGCGGATCACTAGGTCAGGAGATCGAGACCATCCTGGCTAACACGGTGAAACCCCGTCTCTACTAAAAAATACAAAAAACTAGCCGGGCGAGGTGGCGGGCGCCTGTAGTCCCAGCTACTCAGGAGGCTGAGACAGGAGAATGGCCCGAACCCGGGAGGCGGAGCTTGCAGTGAGCTGAGATCCGGCCACTGCACTCCAGCCTGGGCGACAGAGCGAGACTCCGTCTCAAAAAAAAAAAAAAAAAAAAAAAAAAAAAAAAACATTTGCTCTGCCCAGCAGAGCCTTTCCTCAGAGCTCTGTGTTCCCTCAGAGCTCTTCCTTCTCTTCCAGTCTCTGCTTAAGTGTCATCTTCTCAGCCAGCCTTCCCCGGTCACCCGTTGCCTTAGTTTACTTTTCTCCATCGCACTTGACTCCACCTCCCACCTCAGGCTCCTTACTTAGGTGGTGTCTGTTTTTCCCATCACAACATAAGTGGGTGAGGCTTGCACAGCCATGTCTTTTCCGTGCCCAGCACGTGGTAGGACTCAGTGTTGTTGAATGATTGAGAACAAAAATGGCTCAGGATTTGAACCCTTGTGCGTGATTCTGAAAGCCATTTTTCATTTTTTTTTCATCATCATGGGATCCAATTTCATGGAAGTGGAATTTACGTGCAACATGTGCTCCACTTGGCCATTATTGAAATCATACGAGCAACAGCACAGCACCATATTAAAGAAGTGATAGGTTCGTTATCAGAATAACATAAGAAAAAGCAAGACCGCTCGGAGGCAATAAAAAAAAAATCAGAAAAAACTGACGAGGATTTTGTTTCATCCATTCCTACAAACACACACACAGTCACACTACACATACACACGCGCGCGCACACACACACACACTCTTTCTTTCTCTCTCTGTCTCTCCCCACAGGCTCTCTTTCCTCTTGGAGAGGAAAAGCTGACACGTGTGTACCGAATTCTACACATTCACATCCGGACTGGGCAGATAAGCAGATGATGTATCCACGCTGTGTACCCAGATGGGGGCTTTGACACCAGTTGGAGCTGTTTGTGCAGATTTCCCAGCCAGAGCTGAAGTGCTTGGGAGCCTCTCTATAAAGCACTTCTCACTACCGGATTCACAGAAAGAGAAGCAGCCCGGGGTATTTCAACCAAATGCTGCTATAAATAACAGCGTTGAGACAGAGTGGGTCAATGTAGGATTAGAATCATTCTCAACTGATTGCTTGCCTATAGAGGGTACATTTTCCCTCTTCTTCAGCCCTTTTCTGAGGTTCTTGTCATATAAAATGTCACATAGCATATGAGAGAACTGAAAACATTTTTGAGGAAGGACACTTACCTTAAAGGGGAAGGGACCTGTTTTCCCTTGTTTTCTTTAAGCATGCTGAGGTGTATTATTAATAGCATTCAAAATGATAGCTATGGCCACACTGGAAATGTGGGCAACGATAGTTCCAGTTGCCAGCTGTCTTCCTCTGTTTGGGTTATTATAACCGAATACCATAGACTGTGTGGCTTAAACAACAAACTTCTATTTTCACAGTTCTGGAGGCTAAGAAGTCCAAAAGCAAAGTGCTGGCAGCTCTTGTGTCTGCTGAGGGTCTGCTTTCTGGTGGGCAGATGGCTGTTTTCTTTTTGTGTCCTCATACGGTGGAGAACAAAGAGAGGAAGCATACCCTCTCCTGTGCCTTCTTATAAGGCCACTACTTTGAGCTTGAGGGTTCCACTCTCATGACCTATATATCTCCCAAAGACCCCACCTCCAAGTACCATCACACTGGGGATTAGGGTTTCAACATATGAATTTTAGGAGAGTTGCAAACATTCAGTCCAAAGCACCAGCTGACTACACTTCGTTTGTGGAAGAGAAAGGTTTTCTAAGTTAAGTGGCAAAGATTTCAACTTTCTGCAATCATTTTTCGGGGATTCAGAACAGTCTTATAATTATATTTAATATTTATTGAATAGGATTCACCTGTATCACATGAGCTAGGATGGGAGAGAAGAGGGTTCATAAGGCTTTTTCAACCTATGTCACATGCAGTCATCACCCGGACTGTAATGGCCAGCCCTGGAGGCAATGCTCACAGACGCTTGCCCTTGCACGAACTGCTTCTCCAGAAAGCATTTTTTTTTTCTTTTTACCTTTCATACATTTCTTCTGAGATTTCTTTGATTCCTTTCTGATTAAAATCTCTTCCTCCTTGGAAGGCAGCTTGGCCCCCTCCTTGTGGTCAGGCACAGTGCGGAGTGGGACTCATCTCACTGCCATCATGGTGTACAGTCAATGAACACCCCAAAGTTCACACCAGCTCCTCACAGGAGGCACCGCTGAGCATATGGAAGATCCTAATTTTGCAGGTAGTGGGAAAAGGTATTCATGCCCAGCTTCAGGACATGGAACTTCTTTTTTGCATTTTTGAACATTGCTATGTGTATGCCAGGGCCAGTCCTAGCGTTGGCAGGCAGGCATTCTTGTTCATACTTCCTCTCTTTTTGTGGGGCTTTCTCATATCATGAGCTTTGCCCCATAAGATATCCATTGTTCTATATGCCCCCAAGGGCCATTTTATCCTGCCCTCTACATGTAATATTTGCAATAGGGACACAGCGTTTTTAGGCTTCACCAAATTATGCAGACCAGCCAATGTAATCTGCATGCCTTTGTTTGTCTCTTTTTGTGCCATTCATCTCTGAAACTTCTTCCAATTGCAACATAAATTTTCTTCTGTCTCTTTCCCCCTTTACAACTGAAACATTTACTTTTTTTTTTTTAATACTGTGAAATAAAAACTTCTTTACTAAGGGAAGTCAAATAACCAGAAAAAAAAAGACAATGTAAAAATGTGTCTTTTGTAGGAATTTAAAAAGCTCTATTCAAGTAGTGAGAACAATTTTGTTTATTATTTTAGAGCCAAAGAAATTCTGGGGTTATAATTTAATTATTGAACCAAAAGGCACCATGATTCCAAGGGGAAGATTATAAGTGTGGACTCCGGACTCAGACTGCCCTAGTTTGAATTACGGGTCCGCTTACTAGTTGTTTAACGTTGGGTTATTCACTTTACCTCACTAAGACACCATATAACTAATGGGCATGCCAATAATGGCTTTTACAGCATAATATTATTTGAGAAAGGTACCTGAGTCCTTCCCACTGTGCCTCTCATGGAATAAGTACTCAGTGAGGTTAGCACTTGCTGCTAAGAATTTTAGGTTTACATTATAATCCTTTCAAAGTAAGTAGTCATATTTCTGGAAGTTTACAAACTTGTGATACCTAGAATGGGTTTCATTTTTTTTCTTTGAATATAAAAGGCACATTTAGTGTTCAAAAATTCTCAACCTCACTCTGAACATTATCCTTATATTATTGCCCATCTAAAATGCAAGCATACTGAGAAGACTCACATCATTTTGAGATGTAGACCCTGACACAAGCATTCCTCATATTTCCTGATGCCTGAATGCCCGCATTAAGGCTCTGCATCATGCAACTGCATTTAAACTGGGCAGATTCTGCTAAGGATAGGGCATAAATGCAAATAAAGTACATTTTTCATTCCCTATTCATTCTTAAATCCCACTAATGTCAGAGAGAATTATGTGTTATACAAAGGAAAGAAAAATAGAGCATTATTTCAGTCTACCGCTCTGTATATTTTTGTACTCAGCAATATTAGACTTCTTTCCTTTTAATATCACTCTCTAAATACACAGTAGGTGTTTAATGCGTGCATGAATACCTAATTCTGCTGATGTGCCCTTCAGATTCTGACCATCACTATCTGTGCATAGTCAGTTATGAGAAGGTAGTAATGAAACGAAACCATTTTTCACATTTCTGGTCTAATCTCTAGCACATATCCCACCCCTTGCTGTACACACACACACATACACACACACACACGCGCGCGCACACACACACACTTTTTAATGTAACAGAGCTCTCTCAGGAAGCGAGAAATGTAACCTTGGCACATAGAAATGATCACAAACTCTTATCTTGAAAAGTAATTCTAAATTGATATTACTAGCTCTGACCTGTATCTATAGTATTAATTTCAGCATGAATCATATGTGGCTAGGATATAATGCATAATATTGATTTTGATTTTTTTCCCTCCAGGCTGTGTCTTAGTTCCTGGCCTTGATCTTAAAAGTAAGATAGATGTTAGGCATTATTATCTAGCATAAGGAGTAAAAATCAATTTTATCTCCTGACACTTCATTCCCTTTTCCTGCAATGGCCAGGTAGTCACATTGGAACAACTGTAAACTCACATTTACTGATTTAAAACTGTGATGCTGGTCTGGGAATCCACTACTCTAGGTTCTTCTTTGTACCTTGTGCCTATTTTCAGATGATAAATATGTAGTGAGTATGAGAACCTGTTAACCTGCTTTTTCACAGTAAGAGTAATTTCATAAAAGCACCTCTTTAAGAATGAGGTAACATTGAAATTTTTTGGAAATAATGTTGGATTTGGCAGAAGAGTTGCCAGGATGCTACAGAGACACCCACATGCACCTCATCAAGCTTTCTCTAACGTTAGCTGTTTACATCACCATTTCTCAGAACTAAAAATTTAACATTGGTATTCTACTACTATCCAACCTGCAGGCTTTGGTCAGATTTCCATAGATTTTTCACGGATATAGTTTTTGTTGTTCCGGAATCCAGTTCAAAATACCACACTGCATTAAGCCAATTTTTTTTGAGAAATACACTTTTGAGAAATATCTGTTTGTCAATGGCAAGAATATAAATGTAACTGAGCACCTAATCATAGAGATTATTTTGATGATGTTTTTAAAGGTTACCAGTAAAGGAATGAGGTTTGTTGGTTCAATCAATAGTCTAGTGAAATGGTTTCCAACTTTACTGTGAAGACACATAGTTCCATTTCCATTGTAATCAGCGGAAAGATATATCACAAGCAAAATAATACTAATAATAAAGTATTAAAATTTGTGAATGGTTTATGCATTTATAAATTTGACTGAATGAAAAAATTAACCTCACTGTTACATGTATTTTGCGACGCTTTTTGGAGTGAGAGGGAAAGAAGTAGAGTTACAGTCATGAGCTCTAAATGTCTCATAAACCTAACTGCATTCATTAATGTTTTATTCCTCACTTTCTTCATTTTTGAAGAACAATAATCCTCATTTCCTTTTTAATGTAATAGAAACCAAGATCTTTATTATAAGCATAGTAGCTGTATCAGTGCTCAATATCTTGAGGAAACAATTTGAAAATTATTTATTCAGTTTTTAATCATTTTGTTCCTAAAGGATTGATTGCCCCAACTCAGATTATATCTAGACTTTGGGGACTATGGTAACATATAAGGAGGTGCTCTACAGAAAATCTGTTATAAAATCCTACTTTCTCTTCAGTTTCTTTCTGTGTTGGAGACCATGTTGATGCTGCCATTATTTGTGAAACAAGCAAATGAGTTCATATATGCTACGGTACTGCCTCCAAATTATTTTCTTCTATTGTTTTTCTTTCTCCCTTTATTCAAGACAATGTGAGTGTCTAATATGGTCCAGGCACTGGGTTATGCACTGGGAAGAGAAGATTAATAAGACATGACTTCTCTACTTTCGTTCAGAGCTTTGTGGAGGTGACAAATATAAAATCAATGAGAGATCCATAATAGTCATGTATAAAAATGATTTTTTACACCTTAAGTACCTAATTCTACCTAGCAAAAAGGTAATGTTTTCAGTGAGCCTAGAGGAAAAAATATGTCATTCTTCAAGGACCAAGTATTGGGTATAAAGGGAAGGTGATTCTAGGCAGACAGAGCCATGTGTTAATGTACAGGGGAAAGGTTTATGAGAACTTGAAATTCAAGTACTTCGAAAGGACTCCTGGGGTAGGATATAGTATGAGAGAACAGCAATAATGAGACCAGAAATTATACCTATCAGAACAGGGGCACTCATGTATGTCTAATCCAAGCAAAAGATGATGGGGCTTGAACTAAAGCAATATCAGGAGTAGTTAAAAAGATGAGACATATTTTAGAAACAAGCAGGGGGAGAGCTGATTGGGAATGGAAGCAGAGGCAAACAGATGAAAGAGATGCTTAGATTTCTGATGTGCTCTCCCTTGCTTGTGGGTAAGATAGGAAGACATCAGGTCCAAGGACAATTTAGAAACATGGTGAGTGTATTGGAATGAGAAGGAAGATAATACATTCCATTTAGGATGTGTTGACATTGAGGTTTCTATCTGATACCCACTTTAAGGTAAGCTGTGAGAAGCCCAAGAGAAAGGTGTGAATGGGAAAAACTTATTTGGCACCTCTCAGTATTAAGTCAGAGTTGAAACCATGGGCTTAAGTGGGATCATGGACTTAAGGGAAGAGAAAAAGAGGAGCAAAATGGGGTGTAATAACATTTAATAAGTGAGAAAGAGGAGCTCAGCCAAGAGAATGAGAAGGAGAGACGAGAGTAGTAGTATAGAAGCCAAAGAGGCTAATATGAGCATGTCAGCTAACAAGGTGGGAGGGGGCCTTGGGTGAACGAGGGTGGTTAATAGTATCCCATGTCGCAGACAAGTTAAGAAAAATGAGGACTGAAAAGGGGACAGAAGTCAGATATCGGGAATGTGTGGGTTACATCAATGAGAGTAGTTTGAGTGCAATAGCAGGGAACGTGGGGCAGGAGTTAGTTTACAGTAGGCTGTTGAGCACCAAGATGCTCTAAGGTTTTATTTCTTCTGACTGTTACTTTGTTTTTGTTTCCTTGATTGTTACTCATTTTGTCTTGTATTTGCTTCTGTTTACTAATACAGGAGAGACTCATTTTGCTTATGGGCTAAGGGAAAACTTCCCACGGAGAGAAAGAGATTGAAGATACAAAAAAAAAGAGAATCTTTAATGGAGGAAGTTCCCAGAAAAAGCCTGAAGATCTTGTAAATCTATACCCTGAGTGAGGGGTTTTGCTTTGGAGGGGAGCAACATCATTTTCATCCTGGGATATCTAATGGGTGGAGGTAAAGAAGATAAATTCTTAAAAAGGCTAAGACAGGGATATGAAAGGAGTTATTGATTACTGATTCTCATCATCTCTATGACTTAGAAGGCATGTTTAAATGCTGAGTATAACATGGGGAAGTATAGCATAGTGGGTTTGATGAACATGATGAAAGTTCAGAACATGTGCTGGGGAGAATGGGAAAAGGAATGTCTTCCGAGAGACACTGAAGGTTCAGCAAAACTTAGAGCTCAAATATGTGTAGAAGTCATATTCTAGATTGTTTTATATCTGTGTATATATCCATATATATATCTCCATATGCAATTTCACTATTCAAAAAAGAGCAGGAAGGAAGGTGTTCAAATTCAGGATTAAATCAAAATAGAGAAATTTCTAAGATATGGGTGGTGGGAAGACAGTGGCAAAATTCCATGCATTGTGCTATTAAGGGTTTAAATAGTGTGATGAACCAAGGAATCTAGGAGGAATAGGAAAGATAATCTAAGAGAAGGCAAATAGCTTGGAAAAAAGAAAAGGGTTAGTAGGGAGGACAATCAAGTCTGAATTAAATGATGGGATTGACTGCGTACTTGAGTTAACTGAGGCTGATTACTTTAGTCTCATACATGTTTCCTCCAGTTATTTTGCAAAGTTGTCAAGCTTTAAACTACAGTACGGAATTGTGGGTGACACTGTACACAGGAAAATGTGCTTTACTCTCTTATGAGAGAAAAAGCAAGATTAACAAAAAATATTCTTATTATTACTACTGCCTAGAAATAGTGTGTAGTAATGAGGTCAATAGAGGAACTTGCTGAGAATGAGCATGCTACTATTTATTGCCTCTTAGGATGAAAACTCAATTTCATCTTCTATCAAAGATCAAGCTACTGCTATTTTATGGTAAACATAGAAACTGCCGTACAGAAAATTACTGTTTTAACAGGTGCAGTCTTACATTCAAGAGTGATTTTAAAATTGGCTTCATGGCTAGCACTGTACGCACATTACCCATTTACATAATCTCCTTGGATATATTTTCACACATAAACATCATTAAAGGGTATGCTTACATTATACTTAATCACAGGGTATTCATGGAAACATCTCTGCCCAGATACACTTTTAACACTTGGTATATTTTATCTCATTTGCTTTTACTGCTGATCGAGGCATCTCCCCAAAATTATTTGAATTATTCTACTTAGGGAGAGAAAAAAGAGCCTCAACAATGCTTTCTGAAGTTTTAGTATTATTAATACTATGGTATAAAAAGTACCTCTTCATTCATGCAAGAAATATGTATCTAGCATCTGCCAAATGCACCAGGCTTTGTGCTAGGTAATGTGCAAGGCATCTGTTTACAGTACAAAAAGAAAAAAAACGCTGCTGTAACTGATCTTGAAATAGATATAACAGCAGGAGCGATTCATCTATTCATTATAAGATAACACTAGCTAAAATGTACGCTCTGCAAGAGCGAGGACTTTGCCTCTATCCACACATGTTTGGATATGAGACAAGCAGAGAATGAACATGTCATGAACATCCAAACAATATGTTGACTGTAGGAATGAATAGTTTGAGTAAACATCTTGCACATGCAAAAGTTAAGCATTCTCAGATTATATTTATTAGTGTAGATACATAGAGTGTCACACACACATATGAGCAGGTTACTTCTCCTGGATTTTTAGACATCAGGAGATCATGCACTGAAAGGAAAAAAAAACTTATAGGTCTATTTACTCTAATCTTGGACGAAAACTGTGCATTTACTTCAACTATGAATTGAAAGAAACAAATTGCAATAGTGTAACAACTATCTGTGAACTTGTCACCAATGTTAAAAAAAAAAACCTACATTACAGTTGTCTCAGGTATCTTAAAATATCTCAGTGCTCATTACTAATTTGAAATTAAAGTAGTGATAAGGATCTATGCTAGATATTGTTTTCATAATGGGTAAAATAAAGAGCTTGTGTCAGTATATCAAAAGTTTTATTTTTGGAATTATTTCGATAATTGTAATTTTTGATTACTTTATGAAATTGGCTGCCTTTGTAATTGTATGTATTTTATTTTACGCTTTTAAAAACATTACTCCAAGAAATGTTACTGAGATAGATTGTTTTCAATAATGGCCACAACAATTTCTGTCATTGTCGCTGATGCATTCCTTTGCAATGTGACTCTGCTGCACCTGTCATCCAGAAGAAAATATTTTTTTTGTTTTTTGTTTTGTTTTTTTCTTTTCTTCTTTTTTTTTTTCTGTTGGATCTGGTCTGGACTTGTAGCTTGTTTTGATGAATAGAACTCTACAGATACGGTGTGTCTTCTTTTTATTTTTACTTTTTTGCAATGGAGTCTCGCTCTGTGGCCCAGGCTGGAGTGCAGTGGCATGATCTCTGCTCACCGCAACCTCTGCCCTCCAGGTTCAAGTGATTCTTCTGCCTCAACCTCCCAAGTAACTGGGACTACAGGCGCCCGCCACCATGCCTGGCTAATTTTTGTATTCTTAGTAGAGATGGGGTTTCACTATATTGTCCAGGCTGGTCTCTAACTCCTGACCTCGTGATCCTCCCTCCTCGGCCTCCCAAAGTGCTGGGATTACAGGCGTGAGCCACCGCACCCGACCAGATATAGTGTGACTTCTGAGCCTCACCCTCATCCTTGTAGCTTCTGCTCTCACTGCCTTGCTGCCCTGGTCCTGCAATGTGTAGAAGTCAAGGCTAGTCTTGAGGATGGGAAATGATGTGGGGTAAGAGGCCCCACCCATGGCCAGCACCAACATCAGACATGTGAGCAAGGCCATCTTGGATCATCTCATACCAATCACCCTTCTTGATGGTGGCCACCACATGAAAAATCCCAGGTCAGACCAGCAGATCTACCTGGCTGAGGACAGCCCAGATCACCAATGCACACTGTCTTGAGCAAATGAATTCGTTTTGGGATTGTTTATTAACCTGCACAACTGAAACAGATTGGCATCCACTTGGCTGCCAAGTGTTTACATGGTCCTTGAAATTCAGAACCTGTGCCATAAACAGCTGCTATTTACCCGGTCTTTTGGCTTTATGCTTAGTGCATTGTAATCTGGATAGTTTGACAGTTGGCTACTTCATTTTTCTTTAAAAAAGTCTGTGATGTTTTTAAAGGAATTTACAAAACAAGAAAACTATTGAAGTGTTACCTTTATGTTGGGGAACAAAGTCTTGAGGGCAGTTAGTGGAAGAAGTTTTTATTTGTAAACTTTTGTCTATTTGTATGGTTTAAAAGTTTTTGTCAATACCTTAAGAATATACCACTTTAAGGTTACTCTTCTAGATAAGGTATAGAAAACTTTATATCTCAAAAGAACATGATACACTATGATTTTAGGCCTATAACAACAATTATTTTATAGAATTATTAAGTTCTTAGCAAGGAAGTAAGATAAAAAATCATATTTTAAATAACCTCTCTATGCATGCTGAGACAGTAAGAACCAGTGGTTTTCCTGTGAGGCAGGAATCATGTGTACATTCTTTTACAGATGAAAAAACTGGGAATCAGAGAAGTTAAGAAATAAGTTGAAGATCACCTATATAGTAAATGGCAAAATCAGGATCCGAACCCATTGATTCCAGAGCTCATGGAGAGTTCCAGTGGGCAACTTGGGAGAAGGAGGAAGCATGGGAGAGGAGGCGAGTATCTTGAGAGGCCAAGGTATTGACATAGTGCTCAGGTTGATGCTACAGATGGAGTTGAGGCAGAGGGGAATACGGTAAGCCAGGAACAAAGATGTCAGTGAATGAGGTGTAATTTACAAGGGCTAGAAAATGAGAACAATGAGAAGTGGTAAAGAGGACACATACCAAAGCCTGAGAGTTTCTCTATCAGGTGTAGGGTTGAGGATCTAGACCAGAAAGAGATGACCTTGTCCCACTTACACATTTCAATCTAGAATCCATAAGATGTGGGAGAAAGGCCAAATTCCATCGGATAAAATGCGGGAGCAGCAGTGTAGACTCATAGAGAGTCAGTCTTAGTGGAAGTTAGAGGCTGGAGCTATGAAGGAGTTTCCAATTATGTGTGGATGTTCCAAAGTCTTGATGAAAAGATTTGGAAAACAAAGGAGGCATGGAAGGGTGCATTGGGGATGAGAATGCTCAGTGCATCACAGGGCCAACAGATGAGTATGGATGATGGGATGGTCTTGCAGTTTTGGCAATTACTGTGAGGAGGAATTTAGTCTCAGTAATCTCAAGAAACATTGGTTAGTCTCACAGAATTTAGCTGTGACCTGAACATGGAAACCTGATGGCTCTATTGTGGGGCTGGGTGGTTCCTTTTCTCTTGCTCTGGAGGAGATGGTGGCAGCTGTGGTATAGAATGTATGGTGGTCATGGTGACAGTGGGCAGGAAGTAGGCAAGCTCTGGTCACCTGCCAGGCAAGGCTTCAGTGCCAGCGACTGATGGATCCTAGGTGCTATAGGTCAGGCTCTGCCTTGAGTTGGGGGTTTCTGTTCTGTCAGCGCTCAAAGGGGTCTCCATGGCCAACATCTGCATAAGAATGTACTACCACAAACATTGTTTCAATTTCCTATTTGCGTACACTTAGAATTAATCCACATAGGATACATTCCCAGAGATGAAATTTTGGTATTAGAGAAAATAGATAACTTTAGAACTTTTGTCATATGTTACAAGTTTCCAAGTGCAAAGATTCTACTATCTTTCATTACCACTTGTAAAGAAAGAGAAAGCTCGTTTTACACTCTCTTCTTTTCATGAAGCTTTTTAAACTCTAATTGATTATTTTAGTTAATAATTAGCTAATTGACTATTTTAATTAATAATTATGAAAACAGTATGGAGATTTCTGAAATAATTGAATAGAAAATAAAAATACCATTTGATCCAGCAATTATATTACTGGATATCTACCCAAAGGAAAAGAAATCATTATGTCGAAAAGATATCTGCAGTTTTATGTTTATCAGAACATTGTTCACAATATCAGTGATATGGAATCAACCTAAGTGTCCATCAATGAATGATTAGATAAAGAAAATGTTCTACACACACACAAACACATACACATACACACACACCATGAAATACTACTCAGCTATGAAAAATAATAAAATCATGTCTTTTGCAGGAACCTGAATGAACTGGAGGCCCTTACCCTAAGTAAAATAACTCAGAATGAAGTTTTAAATGTTTGAAATCACTGCCAATGTAATATGCTAATCTTGGCATACTACGGATATTTTATCTTTCACTTTTAAATTTGTGAAGCTGAACAAATACCATTTGTATATCTTTTGGGTGACCATTGTTCATTTGGATTTTTTGCTTATCCTCCCATTGAGATTTGGAGTCTTTTTCTTAAGACCTCTTTATATAAACATTAACACTCTGCCTTCTATATTAAAAATATATACCCAATTTATTGTTTACCTAAGTGCTTACTTCTTATGGTTTTTGACTAAACAGGTTGATATAGTCTGGATATTTGTTCCAACCCAAATCCCCAAATCTCACGTTGAATGGTGATCCCCAGTGTTGGAGGTGGGGACAGATGGGAGGTGATTGAATAGTGGGAGCGGATCCCTCATGAATGGCTTGGGCCATCCACTTGGTGGAGAGTGAGCTCCCGTTCTGAGTTCACGTGAGATCTGGTCATTTAAAAGCCTGTGACCCCTCCCGCCCCCACTGTCTCTTTCTTCTGTTTTTCCTATGTGACATGCCTGCTCCCCTTCACTTTCTGCCATGACTGTAAGCTTCCTGGGGCCTCTCTAGAGGCTGAGAGGACACTGGCACTATACTTTCTCTAAAGCCTGCAGAACCGTGAGCCACTTAAACCTCTTTTCTTTATAAATTACCTAGTCTTAGATATTTCTCCATAGCAAGGCAAGAATTGCCTGATACACTAGTATCTTAGAGTTTTAATATAAAACATCATTAGATACTTTCTTCCGTAACTTCATCCTCAGTCTCTGTTTGACCTGTAGAGGCGGAGGTCTTGCTTTAGATTCCAAATGTATAATATCAATGCTTCTACCATCTGTAAAGTTATAGCATCTAAAAGAGAGTAGGAGGCCCTTTTCTCAGCAACCCACTTTAAGTACATCTTTTGACATTCTGGTTTGAGATAATGGTTATCTGCCTTAAATGTAGCAGATATCCGGCAAAATGTAAGTAGCTGCTGACCTTGGTAGAAGCCTCTTCAGTGGAATGGCAACAAAAGCTTTTATGAGTGCGTTGAGGAGATAGTAGGAAGTAGGCAGGCCTGAGTCCCTGGCCTTCTATGCAGGGCAAGGCTTCAATATCAGTGACTACAGAGGAAGGAAGAAAACACAGTTCTTGAGGAGCTTTCCTGTGAAGAGGAGCTAAGAAATAGCTTATAGTGAGAGAAGGAAGTGCAAACAAAGGAGAGTCTGGCAATAGCGTGTTTTAGACTCAAACCAGCACTGTGTCATGCCAGTCACTCCCAACCACCTGTTCTTTTCAGAAACATAGATGAATAAAATCAGTCCCTACTAAAGTATATAATATTATTCTACACTTCACTTTTGCTTAACTTAGTGATTTTAAGCATATGTCCTACTGTTTTCTTTTTGGTTGGTTTTTGTTTTGAGATGGAGTCTCGCTCTGTTGCCCAGGCTGGAGTACAGTGGCCTGATCTCGGCTCACTTCAACCTCTGCCTCCTGGGTTCAAGGGATTATCCTGCCTCAGCCTCCTGAGTAGCTGGGACTACAGGTGCATGCCACCATGCCCAGCTAGTTTTTGTATTTTTAGTAGAGACGGCTTTCACCACGTTGGCCAGGATAGTCTCGATCTTTTAACCTCTTTATCTGCTCGCTTCAGCCTTCCAAAGTGCTGGGATTACAGGAGTGAGCCACTGTGCCTGGCCATGTCCTACTGTATTTTAAATATCTTAATACCAAGCATTTTTAAGTTCTGCCATAATCTATTCTTTCACTGTGTTCCCAACAATCAGCTGAAAATATTAATGATTCATTTCAAAGTTTTGTGTATTTTTTCTTTTTTCTTTTTTCTTTTTTTGCCACAAACCACTGTCTTAAAAATTCTAATGAAATGTAGAAGGTGTGATATTTATCATAAATGATTCCCCAGAGTGCCAAGTTAAGTTGGGTCCCTGGCTTCAGCAACTCAGAGTAAAAGAGGAAGATTGTGTCAACTACTGACAATGAGACAACACAACTAATGCTATCTCCTCATCTATGTGAAAATAATATTTGATGTACAGAAAATATTTGCTGAATGAATGCAACTGGATTTTATGAAATGGTGCATTCATTCAAGCCCCTGCACCCCTTTGCTATCTCATTTCCCTGACTTGGGCTTACACTATCCAGGCCACTTAGCTTTATTATTGGCTCAGGATTTGTAAATCTCTTCCAGATGACCAGCTTGCTACACTAAAAGCCGCTTCAGCAAACTGCTGTGTACTCTACTGGATATTAACAGATAGAGAGGTAAGATTTTTTTTCCCCCTGGAACTCATATTCTGACTGTGAGTGTCAGATGAATGAGAAAAAGACAAACCAAAAGAATTTAAAAAAAGATACTTCAATAATTACTACACTAGAGAAATATTTAGAGTTCTCTAGGATAGTATGAGAGAGTTCATGTAATGTGTTAATATTGAACTGTAGGATATAATTCCTGTTTGTGCATTTTATCTATAGGGAAGCCACTCTGCTTTTCTGACAGACAGATTTCACAAAACTCCATACAAGTGGCACCTGTTGGGGAGGAAAGACCTCTTTTCCTTACCCATCTCTAGGTTCATGGTCAAGGCCCTTATAGCAAACAACAACAACAACAACAACAAACCAACAACAAACAGAGTATCATGAAAAAAGCACAGACATTGGTTTAATATAAGTTTTACATGACAAGGAAGCCTCCAAAAATGAAGACTCAAAGAAACAGGAAAGCCTGTGCATTTTTATCCTTAGGTTTGATGAAGTGTGGACAGTCAGGGGATAATATGATTGAACAACGGGATTTTGACGTAATGATAACATACTATAAGAAACATAGCAAGGCTTGTTTGTTAAAAATCTGCTTTGTGTCCTCGTGTCATCAGAGATAAAGGTGTTGCTCTCTTCCAGGTATATGGAGACAACCTTTTGTTTGTTTGTTTGTTTTTTTTTTTTCTAGGTTTATCTTTTATTTATTTATTATTATTATTATACTTTAAGTTCTAGGGTACATGTGCATAATGTGCAGGTTTCTTACATATGTACACTTGTGCCATGTTGGTGTGCTGCACCCATCAACTCGTCATTTACATCAGGTATAACTCCCAGTGCAATCCCTCCCCCCTCCCCCATTCCCATGATAGGCCCCGGTGTGTGATGTTCCCCTTCCGGAGTCCAAGTGATCTTATTGTTCAGTTCCCACCTATGAGTGAGAACATGCGGTGTTTGGTTTTCGGTTCTTGTGATAGTTTGCTAAGAATGATGGTTTCCAGCTGCATCCATGTCCCGACAAAGGACACAAACTCATCCTTTTTTATGGCTGCATAGTATTCCATGGTGTATATGTGCCACATTTTCTTAATCCAGTCTGTCACTGATGGACATTTGGGTTGATTCCAAGTCTTTGCTATTGTGAATAGTGCCGCAATAAACATACGTGTGCATGTGTCTTTATAGCAGCATGATTTATAATCCTTTGGGTATATACCCAGTAATGGGATGGCTGGGTCATATGGTACATCTAGTTCTAGATCCTTGAGGAATCGCCATACTGTTTTCCATAATGGTTGAACTAGTTTACAATCCCACCAACAGTGTAAAAGTGTTCCTATTTCTCCACATCCTCTCCAGCACCTGTTGTTTCCTGACTTTTTAATGATCGCCATTCTAACTGGTGTGAGATGGTATCTCATTGTGGTTTTGATTTGCATTTCTCTGATGGCCAGTGATGATGAGCATTTTTTCATGTGTCTGTTGGCTGTATGAATGTCTTCTTTTGAGAAATGTCTGTTCATATCCTTTGCCCACTTTTTGATGGGGTTGTTTGTTTTTTTCTTGTAAATTTGTTTGAGTTCTTTGTAGGTTCTGGATATTAGCCCTTTGTCAGATGAGTAGATTGCAGAAATTTTCTCCCATTTTGTAGGTTGCCTGTTCACTCTTATGGTAGTTTCTTTTGCTGTGCAGAAGCTCTTTAGTTTAATGAGATCCCATTTGTCAATTTTGGCTTTTGCTGCTGTTGCTTTTGGTGTTTTAGACATGAAGTCTTTGCCCATGCCTATGTCCTGAATGGTACTACCTAGGTTTTCTTCTAGAGTTTTTATGGTATTAGGTCTAACATTTAAGTCTCTAATCCATCTTGAATTAATTTTCGTATAAGGAGTAAGGAAAGGATCCAGCTTCAGCTTTCTACTTATGGCTAGCCAATTTTCCCAGCATCATTTATTAAATAGGGAATCCTTTCCCCATTTCTTGTTTCTCTCAGGTTTGTCAAAGATCAGATGGCTGTAGATGTGTGGTATTATTTTTGAGGACTCTGTTCTGTTCCATTGGTCTATATCTCTGTTTTGGTAGCAGTACCATGCTGTTTTGGTTACTGTAGCCTTGTATAGTTTGAAGTCAGGTAGCGTGATGCCTCCAGCTTTGTTCTTTTGACTTAGGATTGTCTTGGAGATGCGGGCTCTTTTTTGGTTCCATATGAACTTTAAAGCAGTTTTTGCCAATTCTGTGAAGAAACTCATTGGTAGCTTGATGGGGATGGCATTGAATCTATAAATTACCTTGGGCAGTATGGCCATTTTCACCATATTGATTCTTCCTATCCATGAGCATGGTATGTTCTTCCATTTGTTTGTGTCCTCTTTTATTTCACTGAGCAGTGGTTTGTAGTTCTCCTTGAAGAGGTCCTTTATATCCCTTGTAAGTTGGATTCCTAGATATTTTATTCTCTTTGAAGCGATTGTGAATGGAAGTTCATTCCTGATTTGGCTCTTTGTTTGTCTGTTACTGGTGTATAAGAATGCTTGTGATTTTTGCACATTAATTTTGTATCCTGAGACTTTGCTGAAGTTGCTTATCAGCTTAAGGAGATTTTGGGCTGAGACAATGGGGTTTTCTAAATATACAATCATGTCATCTGCAAACAGGGACAATTTGACTTCTTCTTTTCCTAACTGAATACTCTTGATTTCTTTCTCTTGCCTGATTGCCCTAGCCAGAACTTCCAACACTATGTTGAATAGGAGTGGTGAGAGAGGGCATCCCTGTCTTGTGCCAGTTTTCAAAGGGATTTTTTCCAGTTTTTGCCCATTCAGTATGATATTGGCTGTGGGTTTGTCATAAATACCTCTTATTATTTTCAGGTATGTTCCATCAATACCGAATTTATTGAGCGTTTTTAGCATGAAGGGCTGTTGAATTTTGTCAAAAGCCTTTTCTGCATCTATTGAGATAATCATGTGGTTCTTGTCTTTGGTTCTGTTTATATGCTGGATTATGTTTATTGATTTGTGAATGTTGAACCAGCCTTGCATCCCAGGGATGAAGCCCACTTGATCATGGTGGATAAGCTTTTTGATGTGCTGCTGAATCCGGTTTGCCAGTATTTTATTGAGGATTTCTGCACCGATGTTCATCAGGGATATTGGTCTAAAATTCTCTTTTTTGTGTGTGTCTCTGCCAGGCTTTGGTATCAGGATGATGTTGGCCTCATAAAATGAGTTAGGGAGGATTCCCTCTTTTTCTATTGATTGGAATAGTTTCAGAAGGAATGGTACCAGCTCCTCCTTGTACCTCTGGTAGAATTCAGCTGTGAATCCATCTGGTCCTGGACTTTTTTTGGTTGGTAGGCTATTAATTATTGCCTCAATTTCAGAGCCTGCTATTGGTCTATTCAGGGATTCAACTTCTTCCTGGTTTAGTCTTGGAAGAGTGTAAGTGTCCAGGAAATTATCCATTTCTTCTAGTTTTCTAGTTTATTTGCGTAGAGGTGTTTATAGTATTCTCTGATGGTAGTTTGTATTTCTGTGGGGTCGGTGGTGATATCCCCTTTATCATTTTTTATTGTGTCTATTTGATTCTTCTCTCTTTTCTTCTTTATTAGTCTTGCTAGCAGTCTGTCAATTTTGTTGATCTTTTCAAAAAACCAGCTCCTGGATTCATTGATTTTTTGGAGGTTTTTTTGTGTCTCTATCTCCTTCAGTTCTGCTCTGATCTTAGTTATTTCTTGCCTTCTGCTAGCTTTTGAATGTGTTTGCTCTTGCTTCTCTAGTTCTTTTAATTGTGATGTTAGGGTGTCAGTTTTAGATCTTTCCTGCTTTCTCTTGTGGGCATTTAGTGCTATAAATTTCCCTCTACACACTGCTTTAAATGTGTCCCAGAGATTCTGGTATGTTGTATCTTTGTTCTCATTGGTTTCAAAGAACATCTTTATTTCTGCCTTCATTTCGTTATGTACCCAGTAGTCATTCAGGAGCAGGTTGTTCAGTTTCCATGTAGTTGAGCAGTTTTGATTGAGTTTCTTAGTCCTGAGTTCTAGTTTGATTGCACTGTGGTCTGAGTGACAGTTTGTTATAATTTCTGTTCTTGTACATTTGCTGAGGAGTGCTTTACTTCCAATTATGTGGTCAATTTTGGAATAAGTGCGATGTGGTGCTGAGAAGAATGTATATTCTGTTGATTTGGGGTGGAGAGTTCTATAGATGTCTATTAGGTCTGCTTGCTGCAGAGATGAGTTCAATTCCTGGATATCCTTGTTAACTTTCTGTCTCGTTGATCTGTCTAATGTTGACAGTGGAGTGTTGAAGTCTCCCATTATTATTGTATGGGAGTCTAAGTCTCTTGGTAAGTCTCTAAGGACTTGCTTTATGAATCTGGGTGCTCCTGTATTGGGTGCATATATATTTAGGATAGTTATCTCTTCCTGTTGAATTGATCCCTTTACCATTATGTAATGGCCTTCTTTGTCTCTTTTGATCTTTGATGGTTTAAAATCTATTTTATCAGAGACTAGTATTGCAACCCCTGCTTTTTTTTGTTCTCCATTTGCTTGGTAAATCTTCCTCCATCCCTTTATTTTGAGCCTATGTATGTCTCTGCGTGTGAGATGGGTCTCCTGAATACAGCAGACTGATGGGTCTTGACTCTTTATCCAGTTTGCCAGTCTGTGTCTTTTAATTGGAGCATTTAGTCCATTTACATTTAAGGTTAATATTGTTATGTGTGAACTTGATCCTGCCATTATGATATTAACTGGTTATTTTGCTCGTAAGTTGATGCAGTTTCTTCCTAGCCTCCATGGTCTTTACATTTTGGCATGTTTTTGCAATGGCTGGTACCGGTTGTTCCTTTCCATGTTTAGTGCTTCCTTCAGGGTCTCTTGTAACGCAGGCCTAGTGGTGACAAAATCTCTAAGCATTTGCTTATCTGTAAAGGATTTTATTTTTCCTTCACGTATGAAACTTAGTTTGGCTGGATATGAAATTCTGGGTTTAAAATTCTTTTCTTTAAGAATGTTGAATATTGGCCCCCACTCTCTTCTGGCTTGTAGAGTTTCTGCCGAGAGATCTGCTGTTAGTCTGATGGGCTTCCCTTTGTGGGTAACCTGACCTTTCTCTCTGGCTGCCCTTAAGATTTTTTCCTTCATTTCAACTTTGGTGAATCTGGCAATTATGTGTCTTGGAGTTGCTCTTCTGGAGGAGTATCTTTGTGGCGTTCTCTGTATTTCCTGGATTTGAATGTTGGCCTGCCCTACTAGGTTGGGGAAGTTCTCCTGGATGATATCCTGAAGAGTGTTTTCCAACTTGGTTCCATTTTCCCCCTCACTTTCAGGCACCCCAATCAGACATAGATTTGGTCTTTTTACATAATCCCATATTTCTTGCAGGCTTTGTTCATTTCTTTTTCTTCTTTTTTCTTTTGGTTTCTCTTCTCGCTTCATTTCATTCATTTGATCCTCAATCGCAGATACTCTTTCTTCCAGTTGATCGAGTCGGTTACTGAAGCTTGTGCATTTGTCACGTATTTCTCGTGTCATGGTTTTCATCTCTTTCATTTCGTTTATGACCTTCTCTGCATTAATTACTATAGCTATCAATTCTTCCACTTTTTTTTCAAGATTTTTAGTTTCTTTGCGCTGGGTATGTCATTCCTCCTTTAGCTCTGAGAAGTTTGATGGACTGAAGCCTTCTTCTCTCATCTCGTCAAAGTCATTCTCCATCCAGCTTTGTTCCGTTGCTGGCGATGAGCTGCGCTCCTTTGCTGGGGGAGATGCGCTCTTATTTTTGGAATTTCCAGCTTTTCTGCCCTGCTTTTTCCCCATCTTTGTGGTTTTATCTGCCTCTGGTCTTTGATGATGGTGACATACTGATGGGGTTTTGGTGTAGGTGTCCTTCTTGTTTGATAGTTTTCCTTCTAACAGTCAGGACCTTTAGCTGTAGGTCTGTTGGAGATTGCTTGAGGTCCACTCCAGACCCTGTTTGCCTGGGTATCAGCAGCAGAGGCTGCAGAAGATAGAATATTGCTGAACGGCGAGTGTACCTGTCTGATTCTTGCTTTGGAAGCTTCCTCTCAGGGGTGTACTCCACCCTGTGAGGTGTGGGGTGTCAGACTGCCCCTAGTTGGGGATGTCTCCCAGTTAGGCTACTCAGGGGTCAGGGACCCACTTGAACAGGCAGTCTGTCCCTTCTCAGATCTCAACCTCTGTGTTGGGAGGTCCACTGCTCTCTTCAAAGCTGTCAGACAGAGTCGTTTGCGTCTGCAGAGGTTTCTGCTGCTTTTGTTGTTGTTTAGTTGTGCCCTGTCCCCAGAGGTGGAGTCTACAGAGACAGGCAGGTTTCCTTAAGCTGCTGTGAGCTCCACCCAGTTCGAGCTTCCCAGCAGCTTTGTTTACCTACTTAAGCCTCAGCAATGGCGGGCACCCCTCCCCCAGCCTCGCTGCTGCCTTGCGGTTAGATCGCAGACTGCTGTGCTAGCAATGAGGGAGGCTCCGTGGGCGTGGGACCCTCCCGGCCAGGTGTGGGATACAATCTCCTGGTGTGCCCATTTGCTTAAAGCACAGTATTGGGGTGGGAGTTACCCAATTTTCCAGGTGTTGTGTGTCTCAGTTCCCCTGGCTAGGAAAAGGGATTCCCTTCCCCCTTGCACTTCCCAGGTGAGGCGATGCCTCACCCTGCTTCAGCTCTTGCTGGTCGGGCTGCAGCAGCTGACCAGCACCGATTGTTGGGCACTCCCTAGTGAGATGAACCCAGTACCTCAGTTGAAAATGCAGAAATCACCGGTCTTCTGTGTCGCTCACGCTGGGAGTTGGAGACTGGAGCTGTTCCTATTCGGCCATCTTGCTCCACCCACTCGGAGACAACCTTTTGAATGAGGGTCTTATGATCTGCTTGGATGTGAAGGATGACGGGAACGTAAGAGAGAGATTCCTGCTTCTGCAGTTTCTCAAACATTAAGGTGCCATATTTTTGGATAGCATGCCCAAACCCCATCACACCCAACACAAAGAATCTCAGTTCTGTCCTTGTCAGAAGTCTTATGTACATTTATTTCATTCCCACTTAACACCTCATCTCCATTTCTCCCATCTTCGCTCATTTTTTTCTTTTCCTCGATGTATACTTCCTCCGTATTTCTTAAAGAAGAATTTTCTTTAGCATCTTTGATCTTTGGTGGGCCATTAGGTATAGAACATTTTTGGCCGTCAATTTCCCTGTGCTTCTGACTATAACACATTCTCACTGCAAAGATCATCTTTGACCCCCATGCACAAACCTGGCTTTAACCCGTGTGATTAGTTCTCCTAATGTTCTCTTTTGTAGTGCATTTTTTGTAATCTCCAATTTTTTCAATCCCCCACATAGAAGAAAGATTGAACAGTTACTTGATATTATCTTGACGATATTAACGAGACACAGTCAGATGAGGTTTGATGAGTAGATGCAAGCAAAAGGCATATTCCAAAACTGTCTATGATGTGTGTGTGTGTGTGTGTGTGTGTGTGTGTGTGTGTGTGTTTGGTGTGATAGGAAAGGGTGGAAGAGAAAGGAGATGGATTGCCTAGGATCTATGAATCAGTCATCTGCTCAGTCTGAGAGGCTAGAACTCAGACAGGGTCAGTGATCAGGATCATTGATTGCTTGAGCACAGAGAAGACACATTTGAAACAAGCTCTGCAGCTTGAACTCTCTTTAACTACTAGTAACAAGCTCTCTTGCCTCATCTTCACTGGAACAGAATGAGGGATTGACAAGTTCAATCAAATACACCGCGTTCCTTTGGTGTGAAAAATATTGCAGAAACAAGATGTTGATAGGACAATGTGTAAAATAAAGATGTGCTTCAGCAACACTGCTTTGGAGCGGAATTGGAAGGATATAATGAAAGTGGAAATGATTTTTCATTTTCAAAAAAGAGAAACTTGCTTTCAGTGAAAGAGTAAATAACACTTGTGAATGAAATTTTACTCATGTTTGATGTCTCCAAATCTAAAATAAAATATATGCTTCTTCAGGAAATCATATGCAACTACTGTTTAGTAGTCCTATCCTTTCCTAATAAATGTTCATTCCCAAAGTGTAGCATACAAAAATGAGACAAATCTGTATTCTTTCCAATATATGCAGTCATATACACACTTTTTTTGTGTGCCTGTGGGCTAAGACTCCCTCTACTCAGGCTGGAGGAATCAACAAAGAAAGAACCTGAATTCCCACAGTTGTGTGATAAATCCAGCAGATAGTTGTACTCATGAAAAATAAATGGTGCTTTCTCCATATTGGTACCATGTGGCATTCTTAAAGGAACTGTGACTTTTCAAGGAACCCTTGTGACAGGGTAACAACCTACAATTTAATAGACTAAAACATATATTAATCTCTTTGTACTTCACTATTTGTCTTTTTTTTTTTTTTTTTGAGACAGAGTCTTGCTCTGTCACCCAGACTGGAGTGCAGTGATGTGATGTAGGCTCGCTGCAACCTCCACCCCCTGAGTTAGAGCGATTCCTCTGCCTCAGCTTCCTGAGTAGCTGGGTGTAATCCCAGCTGGGCATGTACCACCACACCTGGCTAATTTTTATATTTTTAGTAGAGATGGGGTTTCGCCATGTTGGCCAGGCTGGTTTCAAATCCCTGACCTCAAGTGACCCACCCACTTTGGCCCCCCAAAGTGCTGGGATTACAGGCATGAACCACCGTACCCAGCCTACTATTTGTATTTTTAAGGAAAAAGAAAAAGAAGTAACTGCTAATTTAACTTTCACTGTGGTAAATTCATGAAATATGAAATTTTCAAATAATTAAGGCTAATCCTGTTAAAGAAAAAATCAACCAATTAAAAGTAGAAATTAATGAATTAACATCTTATATGCCAGACCAGACACAATGAATGTTTATAATTATTATCTCATTTAGAACCAATGACAACTGCATTAATTAAATGTTATCATGTGTATGTTATAAATAAGGAAATTTGGCTCAGAAAAGTTAAGCAACCTATAATTATGCAACTGTTCAACACTAAGTCTTTGCAAGAAATGTTAATTATTTTAGTGGTATCATTCAACAATACATTTTATGCTGCAATTTCATTAAAAGAGGTTGTAAACATAATTTAACTTGTTTTTGATGACTTAACCCATCATTTCAAGGAGCAGTTATTAAGTTGTTTATAATATGCTGATGCATGAGGAGGAAAAGGGTATGTTATGAATAACTTCTCTTCTACAAAATTGCTCCAGTTCCTTTAATTATGGAATTCTAGCACTTGTTTTTAATGAATTCTGTTTTTTTCTTCTCCACCAGATCATTAGCTGCCATTTTACTTTTCTCTCCAAACATTGTCCACTAGCAATACAACCTATCCTGCATGAAAATTCTACTTCTATTTTTTCATATACTAGAACACTAAATAAATAAATGCACTCAATTTTATATCAGAACCAAGGGTAAGTAAATCCTGAGAGAAAGTCAAAGGACACATTTCTCCCTGGCTTCAAGTGCATGAAGGTGTTGCATTGCTTTGCATACCGCCAGAGATCTTTTACATCCTTGTTAAAATTTTGCCAAATGTGACCTCTGAGTAAGTGAGGTTTTATAGTCTAGCTCAAATCATACCATTTGCATTTGGCCTTCCTCTCTCCCTTTCTTGCTGTCTCTCTGCCTTTTTCCACCCTCTCTCCCTCTTTTGTTTACCGTGTGTATTCTGTCCATGTGCTTCATAACATATCACAGCTTGCATTGTCTGAGAAAACAAATGGGGTTCAGTCACTGTTTATCTTTGTGTTTGCCAAAGAAACTAAAACTCAGTAAATGTGAATTCTATTATGTTTTTATTGCCTATCCTTTCACCTCTGAACTTCAGTTCAGAAGACATCTTTGAAGTCATGAAGGTAATTCTATCTTCCGCAACGAAACGACAATGGCTACTCTACTGAATTTCTCTGTAAGCCAGCAATTTATATGCCACCATCTCACTTAATTCACATGATAAGATGGCAAAGTGGGCATTGTTATTGCCATTTTAGAGGTGAGGAGGGTAGGCTCAAATAAATAATTAAGTTGTCAGATTTTTGTATAGCTCGTAGGCGCTAGAATTGGGATTCAGATGTAGGTCTGTTTTACTCTAGATGTATGATTGTTGTACAATACTTAGAGGCACGCACACACACACATACACACACACACGTTGAGTACATAAACACGCACACATATGTTGAAACATTATATATGTTTATATACACATATTTTACATTTATAGTATATATATGTCTATGTATAGGTATATATATGTATACACAATTTTATAGATACATAGATGATATAGATAGATGATAGATAGATAGAATTAATAAATAGATGATAGGTAGATAATGATTATAGCTCTGCCTATAATATTGAAGACAGGCTGAAGACCAAAATTCTCTGAGAGGAGATTTAGTTTCCGGATGACAGAGTGTAGACTGTTTCTATGTGTCAGGAAAGGATAATGAATCCCTCTGATGCCTGTCTGCTCTGAAAAGAGCAAGTCAGCCCAGCTCAGAAAGTAGTTCTGGGCTTCATCCTTGAAGAACAAATGACTGCGATAAGAGGAAACGAGGGAGACAATGACATTTCAACTTGGACTTTGACTTTATTAACAGATATTCTTTCTTTAGAATACAGTCTTCTTCCTCCTCCTCTTTCTTTATATTATGACATTTTCCTCTATACATTCAAACACAGTGACCATTGTGGAGATATAGGGAAATAATATGTAGAAAATCATCTAGGTTGTCTCTAACCATTCAGAGAAGTATGATTTTCCAACCCAAATCCCCAGAATCAGACAAAGCTTAAATAACACAAAATCATCCAAGGTTTTTCTGAGCACTTAGAATCAGCTCTCCTATGTATGGGTGTGATGGTTAATTTTGTGTCAGTTTACTAAGGTAAAACATTATTTCTGTGTGTGTGCATTTAAGGGTGTTTTATAAAGAGATTAGCATTTGAATCAGTAGAACCAGTAAAGAAAATCTACCCTTCCCAATGTGGGTGGGTGTCATCTAATATTTTGAGGGCATGAATAGAACAAAAAGCAAAGGAGGAACACATTTTCTCTCCCTTTGGGAGCTGGGACATCTGTCTTCTTCCACTCTCAGCATTCCTTATCTTGGGCTTTTCTCTCAGACTACACTTGCACCATTGACTCTCCTGGTTTTTTGACCTTTTGGCTTGAACTGGCACTATACTACCAGCTTTCCTAGACCTCCAGCTTGAAAATAGCAGATACTGGTATTGCTAGGCCTCCATAATTGCATGTGCCAATCCCGCATAATAAATCTCATTCTACATATTTCTGTATATCGTCTTGGTTCTGTTTCTTGAGAGAACTCTGACTAATACAGATTTTGATACCAAGAAGTGGGGGTGATGCCATAACAAATACCTAAAAATGTGGAAGCAGATTTGGAACTGTGTAACGAGTAGAAGCTGTAATACTTTTGAGGTACATGATAGTAAAAGACTACATTGTGGTGAAAACATGTTAAGGCAATTCTGGTGAGGGCTCAGAAAGAAGAGGAGAGCTGTAGAGACAACCTGAATCTTCTTAGAGAATATCTAAGCATTCCTGACCAAGATTTTGCTAGCAATATGGATGGCAAATGTCATTCTGATACAGTCTCAGATGAAAATTAGGGACATGTTATTAGATAACAGAGGAAAGTCCATCCTTGTTGTAAAGTGGCAAAGAGATTGACTGGATTGTATTTGTATTCTAGTGTTTTGGGAAAGTTAGAACTTATGAGTGATTACATTGGATATTTGGCTGAGGAAATTTCTAAGCAAAATGTTAAAATTGTGTCTTGGTTTCTCTTAATTGCATATAGTAACATGCAAAAGAAAGAAATCACTTCAAGATGAAATTGATCAGCAGAAGGGAAGTAGAACATAAAGACTTAGAACATTCTCAGGCTAGAATCATGCAATTGTGACTTTACTGGCCTTAAGTCTCAGGAGGCCCTGTCCTCATGGCAGTTCTCTGCTGGGACTGCAATCCAATGGCTCTCAGAAGCTTCATCTTTTGAAATGTAGGTGAATAACATTATTTTGTTCTCTCTGAATTAATATGTTGAAATCCTAACTCGCAAGGTGATGGTATTAGGAGGCAGAGCCCTCGTGAATGGGATTAGGGCCCTTACAAAGGGACCCCAGAGAAATCCCTGGCCCTTTCTACCATGTGAAGTTACAGTGAGAAGATGGCTACCTGTGAGAAAGCAGATCATTACCAGACTTCAAATCTTCTGCTCTCTTGATCTTGAACTGTCCAGTCATCAGAACTGTGAGAAATAAATTTGTTGTTGTTTATGAGCCACCCAGCCTATGGCATTTTGTTGTAGCTGCTTAAACAAACTGACAAACTAAAACAGCAGATAGCACAGGATGCTTGCTAAAGATAAAGCAATGGAAAAGAATGAGAAAGTGAAAGAAAGAATGTTCGCGAATATTACTGAGGCAGGGCTCCGCTGTGTAGCCCCATTATTTCTGCTTCATGGAGGCCTTCTCTATCCTTCATCTGAATTAATGCACCAGTGTCTTCCCTCATTTCCTCCCCTCTACCTTTTTGCCTCCTTCATGTCATTCTCAACATTAGTAGTTTCAAAACATTTTTTGAACACTCCATCAGTTTAAAAAAAGCATGTACATCCATGTATCTTTATACATTTAAAATTAATATGTACTCTAACATTAAGTAGTTACTATAAAACATTTGCAAAATACATATCTTTAAAGGAACAAATATGAATAAATACAAATTGAAGTTCTCAAGTCTTCTTTCCATACCCTAACATACATGCCCCTCTTTGAGGACTCCCATTCCACATTCTTCTAAGCGATCTTTCTGGCCTATTGACAACCCTCTACTGGCAACTCATAGTCTTTAGAATAATATGCTTGTCTTTTGTATGCCCACTGTGCCCTTTCATGGTCTGACATGTATGATCTCTCAGGCCACATGTTGGATTATTCTATTCTCTCCTTTACTTGAACTTGACATTTAAAAAAATACTTACAATTATTCATGCTTTTTAAATAAATCATGACACTACATATATCTATGTATTTACAAACTCATCCATGTGCATTGAGTGTTCTTCCTCTTGTTCATTAAAAAAAAATTTTACTATTTACATGTTAGATCATAGGTAACCTTTGAAGGAAGCCTCCCTTTACGAGCCACACTTCTCCTTGTTAACGCTGTCCTTTATGTCATTGGTCTCCAAAGTGGGGAAGATACTCATCAGGGCTACATAAGATGACCAAATTGAGTATTAAAAAATAGTAAAACTGTAGGTTTGCTATCTCATCTTTTTAGTTTTATAACGTATCAGTATGGAATTAAATATGTATACATATACACTCTATATGTGCTGTATATATAACTATTCTCTATATATCAGTATGTTATTAATTTTATGTATATCAACTATATGTTCAAGTTGATACTTTTATTGCTGTTTTTATCTTATGGAAGAATAATCTATTGATTTATAGATGTACTTCCTCCAGCTTGTATTTTTAAATCTCTCTAGGCCTCAAAAGCCAAAGCAATACTTGGCAGAGTACACACTTAATATGTGTTTGTTGACTTGAATAAAGGAGGCAGGATTTAATATTCCATGTCTCTTTGTTGCTGTCTATCACGCATTTATTACATCAACAGCTTTATACTCCAACAAATTTAGTGCCTTTGGAGAGTCTATTGAAGTAAGATGTCAATATAAGACCATTTTTCTAGAATTGGAAATACACATAGGTTATGATACATTTGAATTACTATGGAGCGACTTACAGACAGAGGTAAATATAACTTAATCTCTAAAATATTATTTACATTTTCTGTGTTCTCTTACCCTTCTCATATTTCTTTATTTATATTAACGAATCAGATAAACATTAGGAATACATTTCTACTAAAGAACCCATCTGGTCTATTAGAAATCAATATGTAAGAGCAGTTTTATTTCTAACTTTAACTTGGTTTAAAAAAGTCAACATAATATCACACAATACACTATGCATTAGGAAATGAATTTTTACAACTTCATTATCTCTCACATTATTTCCCATCCACAAATGTATCAGTGGAAGGAGGCTCATGATTTGAATTTCATCCATAAGGCTCATTATGGGGCACTTGAAAATTTGTCAGAATTGGGCCCCTAACAACTTAGGAATAAAATGATACATTGTTTTTATTCTTGTTAATTCTAAAAAAAGAATCCACTGTAGTATAGTGTAATTTAAAATTTGAGTAGCGGGCATCCCTCAACAATTACCCCTTTCAAATTTCTTTGGCTTTGAATTTAAGTATTCTATACTCCTCTCATTTCACAGAATTAAATAAATTCTATCTCAAGTGAGGGAGAAAATGAGCAACTTAAAGAAATTGAGTATGATGGACTAATTATCTTCCATTTTAAAGAATTTATGCATAAAAGTGAGAAACACAGATTCTTTGGAGATATATATATATATATATATTCCCATCCAATATGCAAAAGTAATGATTCTAAAATACTAGCATTCTTCTTTATTTTTATTTTTGTACAATGGGGTCTCACTATGTTGCCCAGGCTGGTCTCAAACTTTTGGCCTCAAGCAATTCTACTTTTGCCTCCCAAAGCGATGGGATTACAAGCATGAGTCAATGCACCCAACTGTTACTTCTTGATTTGACTGGATTCTTGATTTGACTGGAACAAAATGCCCTATTCTTAATTCTAGTAACATATTCTTCACCTGGGTATAACTGGTCCACCTCCCCTTCACATACAGTGAGTATAAATGCTAAGTTTTTCCTGCTAGCAGACTGGCATCACTTTTTCCAAGCTCAGGTAGTAAGAACAATTTTCGTTTTCTCCACTGAAAAAATGATAGTCGGCTCATTAAATATCCTCTCTTTGTAATTCTACTGTGGTTTTCTGCATAAGAATGTATAATTGAATTGCCAAATCATTGATTTAAATAATGATTCCTTCCCTTCTTTATTCCAGCATTTCTCAGTACAGGAAAACAAAAAATGAGGCATTTATGCTACCTTCTTGAATAAAATGTAAGTTTCTCAGATAAATGATAGAATAACATCAAACATAGGGACATGACAAAAAATTCGAACACAGTTTGGACAGCCTTTTTCAAGAAATTAGGTCACTAAGAAAACTCAACGTATCATTACACTGGAAATTTATATTATAGTAGTTATTATGGGATATAAAATATTAAGTATGAATATCTTGAAAATTATCTGAAAAGTTTGTTACTGAAGTTCCATCAACACCCTAGATTAGGGTAGCCAGATTTAGCAAGATAATAAATTCAAAAATCTCAGTTAAATTTGAATATTAGATAAAAAACAATTTTTTTGTACAAGTATATGCCTAGCAATATTTGGGCCATACTTTTATTTTGAGATGCTATTTATTATTTATCATAAATTTAAACGTAATTGAGTATCTTGCATTCACATAAGCAAATAAAAAACTATGTAACAGATCCCTATGGTGGCATTCTCTATAATTTTCATGAAATGATTCTGAGAGTAACTTGTGTTTCTGTTTTTCTCTGGCTGCCAGGCAGCTCAGAGTAGCATTTTGCATTCAGATGCTTCACCATGACTACTCCTTTCTGTATCAGCTGCTTGAAACTCAGAGCCAAACTTTGCCTCCATTTCAAGCAAAGTATCCAAGAAATTGCTCTTGAATTTTGAACAATATTTTTGCCCCTTCTTATCTGCTTTTTCTTATCCTTATTTTTCTTTGCTCTAATTCTTTTTTATCCAATTATTCACATAGGATGGTATAAATAATTAAATGAAATAAATATTTAATCACATACTGATAAAGCTCTTCATCAACATATATATTTCCTTCATTTTTCTTTGGACCTGACTTTCTATTTGTATTTTATTAACCCAGATAAAGCATGCCATTTCATTGTATGTTACTCAAGTTCTTATGGGAAAGGGGCAGAGTAAGTATAAAATGTTTTCCAAAGTTTGTTAAACATGGGTATAATGGTCAACATTGAGAGAAAGAGTAAAATTGGACACATCCCAAAGTAGGATATTAAGGATTTCAAATGCAGTTTAAAAATAATGTGTCTTCAAACTTCCAGGAAAGAATTCTTGCTTTAATTTTGTGTCAATCATTTTCTATGTGTTTTGCTCTAGACCTTTAAGCTCAAGCAAAGGCATTTTGCATGCCGCTAAGCTAATGGTAATTCCTCCTTTTTTCATTAGTATTCCTAAAACAAATATCTGAACTTCTGTTATAGGCACAGAAGTATGTTAGGGTATAAAATAAAAGTATAAGGCAAAGATGAGGAACTTGAGAAGCTTATATTTCAAAAAGAAGGACATTACAATACATACTTTAAAAATTAATATTCTCTGGTCTTGCTCCCTGGAGATAACTTTCAAAGACTTTGGATGTCTCTTGTTATATTAACCTCTGTATTTCTAAATAATATCCTGCTTTTCTTTGGTTTAATCTATTTTGGACATCACCCACTGATTTCTTATTAGTGTACATGTAGAACTGGCTTTCTCATACTCAGTATTTCACTCCCAACCAAATTCCCCACACCATTCTTCCAATAAAGTTATATCAAAACCTTTGGTTAAGACAGTATACATTATTTGCATTATCATGGCTGTGTAAATTTTTCTACTGATGGTTCAAGTAATAGACTATACCGAGAGGCTGGGCACGGTGGCTCACACCTGTAATCCCATCATTTTGGGAGGCCAAAGTGACCAGACCACCTGAAGTCACGAGTTCAGGAGTTCGAGACCAGCCTGGTCAACATGGTGAAACCATGTTGAAAAATACAATAAAAGTAGCCGTAGTGGTGCACATTGTAGTCCCAGCTACTTGCGAGGCTGAAGCAGGAGGATCACCTGAACCCAGGAGGTGGAGGCTGCAGTGAGCTGAGATTGTGCCTCTGTACTCCAGCCTGGGTGACAGAGCAAGACTCTACCAAAAAAAAAAAAAGAGAGAGACTATGATCTATGATTGTTATTTTCTTTTCTGTTGATCATTTTAGGAAAACTACAAAGTATGGTTGGAATTTGAAAAATTGCAAGAATTTCCACTTGGGCTTGGCTTAATGAACTAAGAAACAATCAGGGCAAAGATACCTTCGTGATTAGGCTAAGAATAAGTGAACACAGATCCCACTGTCTCCACGGTGGAATGGTACCCAAGACTATATGGTCACTGGCTGGCCACAGGGAGGAGCTTCAAAGCTCAGAAGAATCTGGCCATGGCTTACTAAAGTTTCCACCAAATGGTAGGTTTCCAGGAATTAATAATTACCTTATTTTAGTTTTCATTTGATTAATTTCCTATATACCTGCTTTTGTTTTTTGTATGCTCCACTAATTGTATGAATTCTATCTAATATTTTTCAGTAATCGAATATTTCAGATACTCTATCAATAACATGTCCTTTCTCTGGAGCCTGCCTTCTCTCCAACTTGTACTGAAGCTCTTTGGGCTCCTGCATGGCTTTCCTGCTGGTACTGCATTTACTGATATCTCAAATATCCCCCTTTTGTGGTCTCCAAATCTCCATTTGTTCTTGCTTTCATCCTCATTTTTCTGGAACCCTTACTCTTAATGTTTCCTAAGAGAAGATGCATTGAAAATTTAATATTTTTACATTTTCCTTGCCTGAATATGGCATGAGCTTTAATTAGTGCACTTGTTTAATCGTTTGGTTAGATTGGGAATTTCAGCCTGAAAGTCATCGTCTTCAGACTTTTGAAGGCATTATCCATTGCCTTCTTGATCTCAAAGTTCCTGCCGTCCAAAGCTGTTATGATTCTGACATTGAGAGGAACATCTGTATGTAAATATCTCACCAGCTTTTATACTTGAAAACATTGGACATACAAATTGTGTATTCATCCATTTGGAGAAGATAATGGAAACCATGGAAGTATGGAGTGATGAAGTGTAAAACAGAGAACTAATTTTAATAGGATTCCCAAAGATATGATCAAGGGTGTTTGATGACTGAAAGAGAAAGAGAAGAAAAGCGGAAGAACCAGGTTATTGAGTGTCAAAAAGACAAAAAGGGAAAAGTTTCAAGAAAAATGTGGTTAACAGAGTTATTAAATGGATATTTAATATATTTAATCAGTAACGTATTAACCAAAATATTGTGTGATAATAGTGTGAGCTTAGAATTTGGTGTAAAGAATCTGAAACATCTCTGTACCAGGTCTCAAAAGAAGTGGATTCCAGCCACTAAATTTCTGGCTGTTCTTGGGTGAATCATAAATCTCTGCTGCTTATCTACAACCTGAGAAGGTGGGACTTAATAACTTTAAGTGTCTTTTTGACTTTTAATGTTATATGGCTTGCACTTTACACACTTTGATGTACATTCAAAGGCAGGATCACATTTGAGCCTTAAAAGAGTCCTATGAGGAAAGTAGGACAGAGATTTTCTGATATTCTCTGTCTTCTCTTTTAATAATTTTGTAGATTACAAAACAGACAGAGTCAGATTGAAAAACAGAGCCAGATTTAGAACCCAGGGGTCTCATCCAGGTGGGTCATAGTTCATATGAAGTATCTGATATCATATTAGTACTCATTTGAAGCAAATGCATCAATGTTTTTGCCAAAGTCTAAATATATATCCATTGATTCTTGTGATTTCCCCGGACCAGGAAGAACTTCTTAATGGATCGTAAACTGATGTGAATTTTTAAGCTCCATCTTCTGGTTTTATAGTCAAATGATGGCTATGATTGATAGAGTACTTAAGTGAAAGGCAGAATCAGTTTGTTTGAAGCTGCTCAGTTTTCAATTGTTGTTGCTCCTTCTCTTTCATTATGAGTTATTAGTTTAGCCTTATCAATATCAATTTAGTTTGCTGTGGTTTTGGTCAATCCTAGAGAACACAATAATGCATTATACTTGCATCCAAAGTACTTTTGCCTATAATTTTCTGATAAGTAAATGTTAAAAAGGATTTACAGTATAGATCAAATGTGAATCATATATAGGCTTATTGTAAAAGCTGATTACATAGAATGTTGCCTCATTTATTTTTAATAATAATATTACTGTTTTCTTAGATAATGGAGCAACTGATCATTTTCATCACTGACTTGCATTCCATTCCACTTTACCTTGAATATTTTCTTGCAAAATAGAACACAAAACAATCTGTTACATTCTTTAAGGTCCAGAGTACTTCCAGGAACTCCATTTGGCCTTGTATTTTGCTTACAACTCAGTGCAGAAATGTGTTGGGAAATATGATGTCATACAAACTGAGTTGTTACAGGACTTTAGATAGAAGACCACCTATTCTTTTATGTTAGACTAAACCATTTGTACTGAAAACAATAAAAATCTAATAAATGACCAATAGTCTTTTTTAGGCAACTCATTCAAATATTTTATTTTTTTGTTTAGTGATTTGATCTACTAGTGTCTAATGTGAGCTTATAGGATAAGCAGCACATGACAGGACCAGATAATGAAGTGGAATCAATTGCTCGGGCAGCTCTCTTGATGGTTATATTCCAATTCTCATTACATCCAAATGTGAAATGTCAACAACCCATTGCTACATTTGCCTTCATAGTAAAATCCTTGTTCTAGCCCAAGGCAGACAACTCCATTTGTTTATAGGTTCAATTAACCTATTATAATTTGTCAGATTCTTTCTAAAGCTACCTTATTGGGAAATGACAAAAATATGCAGAATTATGGAGAAATACACTGGAAAACCAACTTTCTGTCTGGCCCCGAAATATCTAGGAATGCCTGTGTCCTATATTCAGAATGAATTTTTACTATAATTAAAAGTTTATTCTTCTTACTCTCTTCCTACTTCCAACATGAAAAGAAAGCGTAATGACCTCGTAGGCTTAATATAATCTTACTTCATAGGATGGCATGTTATACTATAAAAGTTCATGGAAGAATGAGTGTTTTTTCATTTTTCTGTAACAAGAGATGTGGGTTGCTCTATTTTAGTAACCGGTTTGTGGGTTAGATATTTCTGCCATTTTTTTTTGGTCCTATCAGTTATAGAATATGGAGGAGTCCCATATCTTAAGACAGTTTATATAACAAAGTGTACATGTTTATTGACCATTATCCATGATATAGATCTCTAGATCAAAGAGAAGTTCAGTCTGCAGATAAGCACCAAATTTTACATACATCATCTTACATACTAAGCAAATAATTTATTCATCATTTCAGAAATTGGTTACAAGTTTTCATGTCTTTCACACAGTCCACCTGAAATAGGTCTCTGTATTTAATATTTTTCAGTTGAGTTTGGTTTTAATTTATAAGGATCTTTGAAGTTCAAGAATCACAGTCTTTCATTTCTCTAGTTTAGCTCACAGAGAGGTAATGGATGCATTTATTTACAAGATCTTTGACTTGCTGAGTTTTTTTGTCATTGTATAAATTGTGTTTGTCACTGCATAAATGTGGGGTTATATCTTTCGATCATTTTCCAGGCTCCATTTAGACACAACTCCCATCCTTGTTTAAAATAATTAGTATGATTGCATTAGATATCTGTTATAATAAATTAGTATTAGTATTGATGTTTCATTATATAAAACGTTTCTACCAAAGATATTTATCATAAACTGCCATTCAGTTTTCAGACTCTAAAATAACTCACTTACGTGCTTTTATTGATTTAAGGAGGTAAATGTAACATATTTCAACCTCAGCAATACCTTAAATTTTTGAGAGTTTTACAGTTTATACAGTTTATAAGGTGTTTTTATGTGAATCAACTTACCAGATTGATGCTGACATACCTCACACATTTAGTGAATGTGGAATTCCTTTTAATGGAAAGGTTGAAAATAGGGTATGAAGTTGAATTCAGAAACTAAGAAGAAAAATGTTAGCAGGAGCTCTTCTAGAATTCATGCAGAGTCAGCTACACTTGAAGACACAAAGAAAGCAAGAAGGACCAAGTCTATATAGGAACTAACAGGAGAACCGGAATTTACACTGTACTCTGAGGGCCAAGATTAAAACATTCAAAGGAACAAGGCTGGCTCTCCTACTCATTAGCCACACATTAACTACTCATTAGCCTGCGGACTGTTGACTTTAACTGCTGGATCCTTAGTTTCATCATTTACAAAATGTCAATGAACACAGTTGTGCCCATCTCCACAGAATTGCTGTCAGTGTGCTTTGGGGATGTGTAATTAAAAAAAAAAAATATTTCAACCGCTGGTATCCAATGTTCTGTCTTGGAGAGACCTATATTTAGAGAAAGTCCTTAATAGACTGATGGAATGGTAGCTGATGGAATCCCCAGGGAGTGGTCTGGAATTAGATGGCCAAACAAGAGAGCTATGTGGCTTTGAAAAATGACTTTAACAGGTATTGGGGATGAAGATCAGAGATAATAAAGAGGAGCAGAGGTTAGAGAAGAAAGAGAGGATGAAGACCACAGCAGAGGCTGAGACTGCAGACAAAGGCAGCCCCATGAGATATTCCTGGGGGCATTAGGGATAAAAACTCTCTTTCAAAAAAGAAAAATGAATGTATATTAGATTTTAAACTGTTTGTGATTTCACAATTTAAAGCTCTTATGTTACCCTGATTTGGGGAGCCTGAAACACACATCTCTGTTTATGAAGGTATTTTATTTACAATATAAAGACATCAGATGGGTTTTTATTATGGGTTTAGACAGGAAGACACTGACACAATATATTAGGAAAGTAAATTTTTAGCTAGACATGAGTTTGAGGAGAAAAAAATTTCCTCTAAGAATTCCACAGTTATCATATTATCAGGGATACTGTTTTTCCTATTGGAAGTAGGGCAAATTATAAGATAATTTTTGACTTTGACTTTCAATGTCAGGGTGGCTTTAGCTAACATCCTGATTAAATAATATAAAGTGTTTTTCACCACCTTCAGCATACAATAAGCACATGATAAATGATAGTGAGCATCATCATATTTTTATTATTAAGAAGTGTTTTCTCTATATCCAAAGCAGTTTTATTTTGCAGACAATTGGCTTTTGAAACATTATGAGAAGTCAAGTCCCAAAAACTAGCGTTTGATACTCACCTTTGTAGCATAAAAAGTATCACATATGTTTTATAAAGCAAAGTGATCTCTAGGATCACAGATCTTGAGTTGCAGAATTGGAACTAGGATTAAGGTTTTCTTTTTTTTTGGTTCTTCTTGTCATTAAAAATATTTTATAATGAACAGCGAGTTGTGTCCCTCTGTAAAAGTTAAAGAGCCATGAAAGTATAGGAATTTGGTTATATGCGTGATATATAGGCAAGTGTGCTACATACAGTTTTGTTTGTGCCTGTACAAAAATATAAGATAGAACCAATGTATAATAATCAGGGAGTAGTTTTCACAGTACTAGTTAACCATAGGTTTCTCAAAATAGTGAATTCAGTTAGGTGGCAGCTATGATTCAGACTCTCAGTGATGTCTGTACTGGTGATAGATATGGGGACTATATTCTTGTGTGATTCCATATTTTAAGGAAAAAGATTAGATTCTTTTCAGTTTTCACTGGACATTCCCCTAAAAACATTAAATTTCCTCAAATGAGGTGAGTTTGCCATCAAAATAACAGAATCTCAGACTTTATAAGGGCCATTCAGTCATAACTACATACATTTATTTTATTAAAGCAATACCCCAGAGAATGTTGGATAGCTTTTCAGTTACTCATTTTGTGAAGAAGGGAAAACATTAAAGAATTGAAATTTTATTTTCAAAGGAATTAACTTTTAAAAATTGCATACTGTTTGAGAACAAATGACAGTGAAATTATTTTAAAAAGAAGCATAAAAGGCTAAGTGGCTTTCATTTATGTACTTTTAGTACATAAAATTGCCTTTTACTTCATCTATTGTCTTGTTTGCTTAAGTTTATTTTGTTTTGTTTGTAGAATTCAAGAATTTGATCTTTCTCTGAACTGAGAGTTAGAGCATATCTGTTAAACTCATAGTCTCCGTTTTTTTAGCACAAAAATGGAATAGTATTCCCATGTTATTTTGCATTCAAGTTTGTTGTAGGAATTAAACTGCATTAAAAAGTGCATAGTGGTGTAAAAATCAGAAGTAAGAATTATACTGATAATGGTACAAGCAATAATACTGTTAATGGTATAGGCATGCAACCTTTGTAAACATAACTCCAGATGTACAAAAGCAGATAGCATGACTCTTTAACCTTGTAATGATTAGGAAGTTATGGGGCCAAATCCTCACAAGCTGTCCAGTTCTGATCTTGAAAATGGAGACATATTTACGTGGCATCAACAAGCAATGCTTGCGGTTTTCACTTTCAACTGGGAAGGATGAAAAGGCTGTGCTTGGTTTGTTCAAGTTGCTGCTGATTAAGTTAACGAAGAAACCTGACTCTTGTAATTCAAAACACACAAGCAATCACCTTTCCCTAAAGACCAGAATGACTTCTTCATAGAGGAAAAATATATCTAAATACACACACACACACACACACACACACACACACACACACACAAAGACACAAACACATATAGTTAAATGTAAATGATTAAATGAAAGAGGAAAGCATGATTTTGACAAAGAATAGACCAGATGCTTAATTTTGATACTTCTTGCAATAAACTGTATTCACATTGTAATTGTTCTTTGCACATTCTCTGTTGAGGGATGTATTCTAGCATGTTTAAATGAGGCCGATGTAGATTAATTTCTCTGTAGGAGTTTGTGGCTTTGACTAAATTTCCAATGGGGCACACTTTAGCTGATAACATGTATTTCTATGGCATTTAAAGGAAACATCGAATATTTCGCTTCCTGTTTCATTTTGCTGTAATGCTCTGAACAGCAATAACAGATGTACTTAGAGATGGCTGCTTTCAATGCATGTGAATTAATACCCATAATCATAGGTATTCTGAGGCTTTTTAGCATAAGACACAATTACTGAGGTTGGTCTTAAATGAAAATCATGAAAAATATTCTAATACACTGCATAATTTCTTGGAATTTACACTGAGGCTAGTTCATAAGTTTCAAAGCCTAATGGAAGAAAGAAATAAGGAAGAATACACCTTTTAAATATTCCTCTAAAATAATTGTAATGCTAATTGCAAAATTGTAAAACCTAGAGTTTCTGGACCACTTGGTGTATAAAATACAGAGAAGCCAAATTTCTGTGTGGATTAGGGTTTACCTACTCATGAACTTAAGCAAAATTTGGACGTTTTGAGATTTTCTAAAATGTATATATACTATTTTCCTTTCTCAAACTTAATGCTGATTGTTACGGATAGAATTCAAAATTCTACATACAACTTATGCTTGTTAATATTGTATTTTGTTGTAATAGGATGGTGCCCTAAAGACCACATTAAGCATTAAAGCTTTTATGCTATTTTCATCTATGCCTTCAGTTATTCAAAAATTGTACATTAGTTCCATGTACTACCCTCCACGGTGGGATTATGATGATGAACCAGGTAATGTGGTTGCAGCCCTCATTATCATACATTCTAGTGAAGGATCAAATATTAATCCTACATATACAGTAGTCATGTTTATTTAGTAATCATGTATGTAATTAATACAAACAAGAAAAAAGGTACAGGTGTCTCAGCGTTTAAAATAACTTGTTCATTATTCATATTTTATTTTCTTGTTTTTGCTTCTTCTGGTGTAGTGGGTTTTTTCTTGACTTTATGATCTTCTTCTTCCATGTTTAGAGGTTGGAAAGTAGACAAAGGTACTGTATTGATTTTTGTTTGCAATAAGATTAGGACACCAACCTCATCATGTTACTCTTCTGTTCAATACCACTCAGTGGGTTTACATTATCCTCAGTATAAAATTCAAAATTCTTATTGTTGCTTATAAAGGCATTCATGATGTAGGCCCAGCTTCTTTTTCCATATTTTGCTTTCAATAGTTCTCACATTCTGTTCTTCCATTTTAGTGAAGATCTTTTGTCCACTAGTGTGTTTTGCTCATTTATCACTTAATAATCTTTGAACATGACTTTTCCTTGCTGGATTTCACCATTACTCTGCCTCTGTGCCCTCCCCTAACCTTACAGTTCCTTCTCTACTTTCCTGCCTTTCTCATTCCTCAATCCATCAAGATCACAATCTTGATGTCATTTTTTCATATAGCCTTTTGACGGCTGAGTAATGTGTAGTTCATTGGTCTTCCCGTGTGTTCCCTTGAAACTTACTACTGAGCTCTCATACACTGTACTTAGTAGACTTCTAATATATCTGACGCTGCTTTTACAGCAATATTGAAAGTTAGCTGGGAACATGTACCAAGTCTTGTTCAAAGATCTGTCCTCAAACTTTGGCTACATGCTTAGCATAGAATGGAAATGCCAACAAATCTAGGAGGACATTATTTTACTTACAGTTATATTCTTTATCACCAAGCAGAGAAGGAGTATTCAATCAATATTTGTGGAGTAAATGGATTTGCAAGTTGATTGGGAGTAAGATTTTTTCAGAGTTGTCTTTGAACGATAAATGAACTTCCTTGCCTGTCATTTTGTGGTGGTCAGTGATTTGAGTACCTGTTTGCTGGTGCATTCTTGGCTCTGTTATAGGATAGGTCACAACAAAAGGGGCTGTAGGAAGAAAACTTCATTTCTGTGGATGCTTACTAGTGGTATTGATAAATTTGACGAGTATGGTGTGCAAATGTTAGCCCTTATAATCTTCAGAATATTTTTGTGATGTAGGAATGTGGTCTTACAGAAGAAGAAATTAGGGCCCAGTTGGATTAAATGGCATAGCTGAGATTCTTACTTATCCTCTGACCAAAAGTGCGGAGCCTCCTTTTACTGTAGCAGACTTCTGACTATCCGTCAAATCACATTATTTCAGTGTAATGTGGTCATTTGAAAGGCTTTGATGAACATTCCTTCATTATACAGGGATATCACAGGTCCAGCGTATTATCCCAACCTATTCCAATATAAAAAAGCATAAGGTTTAGCGTCGGAAGACCTGCACACCAGTCTCACCTGCACCTGTTATGTTAGCTCTCATTTCTTTTGCATAATTACTCCAACAATAGGAGTTGTGTGTTTTTACTTTTCCTTGTATACCTCACAGGATTGTTTGTGAATCTGAATTGATGTTCGAAAAAAAATTCCTAAGTATGCTAAAACATTTTACATATTATCATCAGTTTCAGAGGCACAAAAGGATTAAATAGGCTAGAGTCTTACCAGTCATCTCCTGTATGCATGTCACAAGTCTCAAAGGGAACAAAGCCAGAAAATATCAATTAAGATGTACACATGTATCAGTGTTACCTGAAGATGCATGCACTGCTAAAGGTGAGTGAAGACCAGCACCTTGATAACCAAGAAGAAATACATACTCTTTTTTAAAATGTTTTATTTTGAAATAGTGACAAATTTATAGGAAGTTGCCAAAAAAGGGATGCGAAGGTCCTACGCAACCTTCATCCAGTCCCCTCAATGTTAATAATTAGCATAACTGGAGTGTAATATGAAAAACACGAATTGCCTTGGTGTTTTCCATAGTTCTGATTTCACCAGTTGTACCTGTACTCATTTATGTGTGTGAGTGTGTGTAGGTTTGTGTACTCCATGTAGTTTTATCACATGCATACTTCCGTGCAACCACTCTAAAATCAAGACCCTTACGTGTCTAGTCGCTTCGGAATTCCTTGCTCTACTCCTTTTATAGTCACTTCCACTCCTCCTGCAGCACCTGCCAACCATTGATTTTTCTTCCTCTCTATTATTATGTTATTTCCTGAATGTTCAATGGAGTTGCATAGTGTATATATTTTTGAGGTTAACTTTTTTGCTCAGCATGATTTCCTAGAGGTGTATCTATGTTGTTACCTATATCAATTGTTTTTCCTTTTTAATGCTGAATATTGTTCTGTGGTATAGTTGTACCCTAGTTTGTCTAGTCATTCACCTGTTGAAGAGCAGAAGTGTGTGTTTTTAATTACAGCAATTAGGAAACAATGACATTTGAAAGATCTCATGTGGAGAATTATAAGACAAATTATTAGTTAGTCCAAAAATTTTATTGAAGGATCTTTTAAGCATATTTATCACATTTTTTTCTCTGTATACATGAGGAAAATATAAAACCTCATACTCTAAAATATAGGCTTTAATAAATTTATTTTTATAAATTGTAACTCAACAAGAGTTACAATTGATTTGGTAAAGTGTGCCTTCAAAATGCTTGATCCTGATCTGTTAGTCTTTCATTATTAATGTACTAATGATCCTGGTGTGTGTGTGTGTGTGTGTGTGTGTGTTTGTGAGTGTGCACATGTGTGTGTTTCCAAAGTGAAATCCTTGAAGGCAGGAGCTGAAGGGTACTCATCATTATATCTGCAAGGCCTAGCACATTGCCAGGCCCCTAAATCATGTCCAATAACTTTTGTTGAACAAAGTACAATTCCAGAAGTCAAATGCTCTTGACAGAAACTATTTCTATGCCCCTATTATGTAGGCCACTCTAAGTTTCTGTTGGAGAACCAGAAACTGTCAGGTAAGTGATTTTGTTAAGGGCCAGAGTGGTAGAGCTGGTGGTAAGAAGACCCAATCTTCCTTCCACTAGGTCAGGCTGCATTTCCCAAGAAAATGTTGCATCTTTTTGGAATTTTTCCCCACTGTATTTTTAAAAATAGTTTTTAAACTGATAAACTAAGACAATAATCCTTTTCATTTAGAAAAAAATAATAAAAATACAATTGGTCTGTATTACTTATTACTTCACTTGGGAGTATGGATGTCTTAAAGACTTCACCAACTTTCTTACAAAAAGAAGAAAAACAAGAAGCTATTGCATTTAGAGAAGCAACTACAGTCATTTGCCTCCCACAAAGGCCACTTTAGTGATAGACTTTTATTTCATTGGCATCTTGAATAGAGCTAGCCCCCAGTCTAACAAGTACTTCCAGTACATTCAGAGTCTTCTCTGAGCATGGACAGAGCATTAGATGTCAATAACAGTGATATATTCAAATGAGATTTTTATCCAAAGCCCTTTCATACTCTGGAGCAAAGAAAGTGACCTTTCTAGATAAAATGCCCTCATAATTCTCTACTCTAATGTTTTAAACCCAAAGCGTAGTGAAGGAAAGTAATTTAATATTACAGCATCTTAAAACAACTAAGAAATTCCAGCATTCTTGTGTGGCTGGTGAATATGAAGGATAAAATAAAAAGGACCCCTAACCTGAAGACACAGAAGGCCTTTCCTACTAGATTTTGTAAAAGACTAAAATAGACAATGCTAGGCTTGAGCATATGCAGGGCAAAAAGTGTTGCTACCTACATTTAACATTGTTAGGTTCTTTGGTTTTGTTTCTTTTACTCCTCTAATGTAGAAGATGAAATGACAGAAACTAGAGCCTTATAAGAGTCCCAGTTTCTTGCTTCATTTGAGAGGAGAATTGTTTGTAAGCCAAAAAATATCGTTGAATATTTTGCATGCTAGAAATTCTGTGGCTCAGGGCTGGTTCATTAGACACTGAAGTCCCAGAATTTGCAGGCTAGAGACAAGTGGAAAGAGCAAAGTGTCCTCAAAGCAGTGCAGTAGAAAGACAGGACTCTTTTATTTGTGGCCTCTTTATTCTTTGTCTGTTTTTACTGCTATTCCCAAATAAGGATTTTTAAAACTTTTAAAGTTACTAGAACATGTATGCTTAGGCTTCTCTGCTGTACTCAAGATCTTTCTGCGTCTAAGCTTGCAAAATATGGCAAAAGAAATTTGGAAGCTCTCTTTTCCTCCCTTCTGCTATCCTCTCATGAAGGTTTTCATACTTATCCAAGCTGAGCTGTTATTTTTGATATCAACCCTCTCTAAAATAACCTTTCAAAGATTTTAAGTGTAAATGAATCACATGAGTTCACATACTCATATAAATGGCATTTTTTTCTACAAAATAAATAACACAAATAAGATTAGAGGATAAAAGTGTTTGGTTTACATTTACTGTGAATGAGATCTGGTCCAAAATGCTTAAAACTAATTCCAGCCACCAGCCATCTGACAAGCTCTCACAACTTCTTCTCTTCTAATTCAAAATTTCTGTTCATTGGCACAAACTTTGGAATCAACTCTTTGGAATGAATTTCTATGAATGGTTTGGCATATTTTTGAATGGTATCTACTGAATGAAGCAAGTATATAAGTATAATACACTGCACCTGTTATGAACTGGCTTAAAAAAATACCACCAAGTGCTATAAAAAGGCAATTCTACTGAGGAGGAATGAACATTGATAAGAGTTATTAATATTTACAGTCAGGAAACCTGAATTGAGCAGGTGTTACTATACTAAATGGAGTGAATTCATCAACTTCCAGCAATAGATCATCTTGTAGTGTATCACTTCAGATAAAAATAAAACTTTCTCTAGGGCAAGAAACCAATTAGTGCTCTATAGTTGGATTTTAGATCTAATATCACCAGATGATACCGATAAGTTACACTGGAGAATGTGTATGAATAAGTGGGAATAGTTAACTTTTTTTTCAATTAAGAATAAGTGGATTGGATTGATGTCGCTCTACAGGAAACGAATATGTTATTAGGGTTGTACCCCATAGCTATGCTACATGGTGTCTTCTACATTGCTCTAAATTAAAAACGTGATGAAGACGTATTTTATTAAAAGCTTAAAGTCTTTTATACAATACAGCATTTATCTCTTTCAGATATGGAAATGCCAATTCGAATGGAAAATAATTACTTGTAGAGAATTCGTTGTATCCTAGTTGATCCTACCTTCTGAACATTCTTCTGATCACTGCTCTTCTCTCCATTTTTACTTCTGCTGCATTAATTCAACTTTTAATATTTTCAAAAAGATTATATCAATAATTTGGCTCTTTGGAGCTGCCAAAATACTCTTTTCTAAAATCAAATTGTATCCCTCCCTGTATTATATCCTTTAGTAGCTCCTCCAATGTCTCAAGGGTAATATCTGGACTTTTTATCTTTTGGTTTTTGGACCATCCCTGTGATAGATACACTAATATTCCCCCAAAAAAAGTCTGCACTGTGATCCCCACAGCCCATAAATATGTCACCTTACATGGCAAAAGGAACTTGACTGTGTTATCCTGAATGATCCAGGTGAGTCCAGTCCAATGTAATCACAAGGCTCCTGGTAAGCAAGAAGCAAAAAGCTCAAAATGAAAAAGGAGATTTGACAATAGAACCAGTTTGGAGTAATGCACTTTGAAGATACAGGAAAGAGCCCAAAGCCAAGGAATGTTGAAGGTCTCTAGAAGCTGGAAAAGGCAAAATAAATAAATAAATAAATAAATACATAAATAAATAAATTCCTGAAGCCTCCAGAGACATGAAGCTTTGCTAACACCTTGATTTTGGACTTCTGACCTCCAGAACTGTGAGAGAATACAAATTTGTATTGTTTTGAGCCACTAACTTTGTAGTAATTAATTATAATATCAGAAGGAAGCTAATACAATGTCTAGGAGCTGGGACACCACAAGTGCTCAATACATATTAGATAAATGGATGAAAAACTTAATGAAGAGCATCAGTATCCATAAAACCTTGTTTCTTTATGGTTTTCTCTTACATGTTGGCATATTGGATGGCAATTCTGTGAGTCAGATTACAAAGAAATAGAGGTTTCCATCCCTGGAGAAATATGTGCTTTCAAGCTGCAATTTGAATATTTGACATGGAAAGTCTAGATATTTTATTCATCACAGAGGTGTGTGAGGCATATAACTACAGCATTGTGGTTGAGAGTGCATTCTCTGGAGTCAGCCTGCCTGGATTCAAATTCTGGTTCTACTGCTAACTGGTTGCATAGCCCTTTGCAAGGTTTTCAACCAAGTTATGCCTTAATTTTCTCTCTATTTAATTCTCACATAAGAAGGGTTTTATGAGAACTAAATAAAATAAAACATAAGGAATATAAAACTGTGTCTGGCTTATAGTAAGCGCTCGATACATTTTAAGCCTTATTATTATTATTCCTGTTATTATTATTATTTTTAGGGTTTGTTCTGTAGGACTGTAATCACATTTTGATTTTCAAAAGTGTTAAGAACTCAATTGTACTTGTTCAACAAACACACCCTCTGGATATATTTTCATCTAATGGCTTCACAGTTGCTTGTATGTAGGCCATATTCTGAAATTATGTTGTTCAATAATAACAGTGATATCATTTTGACGTTACAATTTACCACTTGGGTGCAGTAAAATGGAAATATTTTCCCAGTAATTTATTTATAGTGTTTGTCATTTGAATTATTCAAAGGAGACAAAGTTGAGTAAATAATAAGACTAGCAGACAAAGTTGAGTAAATAATAAGACTAGCATTCATATCTAGTCTTACTATCCCTGACCGAACATACTGACTTAAGCAGGATTGTTAAATGAAACACTGTTTAAATGGAAAGTGAAACCCTTGATAGCCACAAAGATTTCAAACGAAGAATTTTCTATAGATAGCTTTCTTTTTATGGATACAATGAGACAATATTTGTATTATTGTTTTAACCTAGTGTTTATGAGTTTGGGGTTTGGCAGTTTTCCTAACAATTGTTCTGTTCCTGATTGAAAACCTGGAATTCATCTACTTTACATGAATTGTTCCATTCAGATATAACAGTCTCTGCAGTGTTTGATTTTACTGGCTTAGGTCATTCACGCTGCTGCTGGTGGGACTGCGTATGGCAACATAAAATGAACACACGATTAACTTTTACTAAGTTACAGACATTGACAGTGAAATGGAAACCATAATATATACTACTCGATTCAGTTAGTTAAAGAAGACCCCATAAAAACTGCTTGAGGCTGTCTGTTCATTTCTGTTTTGTTTTTCTTTTATAAAATGAATACTTTTAAGAAATACATTTTAAGTCTTAATGTATACTGATATGTTTGCATATGCGTATTGGTGTTCTTGTAAACAACTCCTATTCTCTTGACCACATTGTCAAATAAGAAATAGCTGTATCTAAACTTTCCAGACTTTTCTTTGATAGAATTATTTTTTCAACCTCATGTATGCAGGATTTAACTAGGTCTGATATTTGATACAATCCCATGTTTTCAGTGGATACTATATTTTTATGTAAATCTGTTAATTAAAAGCTTTTTATTATTCTTATTTTTTGAACACATTATTTTATCCATTGTTCATTTATTTATTCAATTGTCACTCTCATCTTTTCCAACTTTACACTAAATATTAGACATACACTGACAGTGTCACACGACCCTGAAGTCAAAAGATCTGACTGTATTATACCGTTCTCTTTATAGTGCATTACCAAATAAATTATCTTTGCCATGTAAATTTTACTTTTGCTATACTGAATCAATGTGGGTTGCAGAGAAGCCATTTGGAAAACACTTGGATTAGAATAATTTTAGGTTTTCTGATCTGTTGCATACCAAGCAAAGGAAGGTAATTAGCTCTGTGTACCCTGTACAGCATGGGAACATATTTACATATGAAAATAAACCAAAAGGCTTAAATAAGCAAATACCGTTTCAGTTACCACATTAATCAGCTTGAAATATAGTTTGTTCATATCCTTCTTAGCATAGAAGTATTCAGTGTCTCCTTACATGTGATTAAATCAACTACATTCAATAAACATTTATTAACATCTACTGTGTTCAAGGCATTTTGCTGAGTGTTACATGCCATAGCCACCAGGTCTTAGTAAAACTTGCAATCAGAATATGGGGTTTTGGGGAATGATGGAATAAGAAAAGTAGAGAAAAATAAGGTTAGAAGATAGGTTTAAGTACTATGCTTTGTGTTTTCAATGTAATATTGGCTGGCAGAATGGGGAAAAGCATCTTAGTGGCATGGGTCTCTTTGGATAATTAGCATTTTAGTGCTCTACACGTTCAGAGAAACTACTCTGGTAACAAACTATAGAAATGATCCCTGAAAGTACAGTCTTGGATAATTAGCATTTTAATGACTGAGATAGGTGAAGTAGATGATATTTGATACTGTTTGGCTGTGTCTCCCACCCAAATCTCACCTTGAACTGTAATAATCCCCACATGTTAAGGGTGGGGCCAGGTGGAGATAATTGAATCATAAGGGCAGTTTCTCTCATACTGTTCTCATGGTAGTGAATGAGTCTCAGGAGATCTGACGGTTACATAAATGGGAATTCCCCTGCACACGCTCTTTCCTGTCTGCCGCCATGTAAGACGTGACTTTGTTCCTTAATCGCTTTCCATCATGATTGTGAGGCCTCCCCAGCTATGCAGAACTGTGAGTTTATGAAACCTTTTTCCTTTATAAATTACCCAGTCTCAAATGTGTCTTTATTAGCAGTGTGAGAACAGACTAACACAGTATTACAGTGAAAATATTCACTACTTCTCCGTACTGGGCAAGAACATGGAGAGGTATTATACTCCTTACCCCATTTAGGTCAGATTTTGTCAAATAACTGCCTTTCATTAATAAAATGTTCACCATTTCCAAGAAAAAACTTTCAGAGTCCCACTTTCTCTCTGTTCCTTCTGCCAAGCGACTGTTGTGTTCCAGAGAAAAGTTGCTCTATTAGCTTATTCTGAGAATGGAGGGGCATGGAACAAAGCCACAGGCAAACATGGTAAGCAGGAATGTGAGTGGGAAATACACCTCTGTGGTTTTAACCCACTAAGGGTTGGAATCTATTCATTACTAGAGAAAAATGTAGTTTAAACCATCTGATACAGGGACAAGACACTCTGGAAGATGCGACAAACACACAGAGAAGACATAGAGACAGGAAATTAAACAGCATTTGATTTAGAGACAAAGAGAGTAAGGGAATTGTACATAGAAGTGTCGTTTGTATTCACATTGCAGAGGACCCTATGCGTCTGAATGCTGGAACTAGTAGTAGTTAATAGCTAACTTAATAGGCAATAAGTTAACACTAGATGATTAAACTAGAAAAATGGCTTCTTAGAGCTATACTTCAAGAAACATTTCTCTGAGAGCTGGATGTAGGAAGTATTGTGAAGAGAAATGGGAAGTAGAATTTTGGAAAGACTATTCACTTGGCTATATTTATTAAGCACATCTGTGTCAGACATTGAGAGGGACATAGGTGGTAGAATGAAGAAGTAATCCTTGCTTTTACAAAAGTTACATTTTAGTAGACAGACAGATATTAAATAATAAAACAAGTAAATAATAAAATTTTCTACTGTTAAAAGTGCTAGGAAAAAACCAGAATGTTATGGTAGTGAATGATAGAGAAAATTTACTCAGGACCATAAGGACAGCTACTCAACAGCTTCTTAAGCAAATAATATCAGAGGAATGCCTAAAATAGGAGGTGATAATTGGAACCAATGGGAATTGCAAGGTTTCAATGACTGTGAAAAGCATTCTCAGACTGATTTGTTATTTAGTCCAAAGGATAAATTCTCAGACTGATTTGTTATTTAGTCCAAAGGATAAAAGAAAAAGAAGATGCCAATGTGACTGATTTTTTGGGTCTGGATAACTGGGGACTTGGTAGACACTTCTGCAGAAATAACTATTTTGGGAATGAGTTTCTAAGAGGAAAAGAGACTTCTCGGTGCCAATTATTATGAAGCTAAAATACAGATATGGAGGAAAGATAGGAATGTCCAATGGACAATGGGCAATGTAGGTTTGGAACTAGAGAGAAAGCCTGTGGCTAGGAACATTGACTTGAAAATTGAAACTTTAGTTAAATATGAAACATCTAAGGTAGACTGAAGCTTGAAGTTGAATATTTGGTAGTCTGGGGAATAAATGTATTTGAAAAATTGTTAGAGAGACTAAAGGTAAAACCTGTGTAGTATAAAATTTGTGTTAGCCTGTCATTTGAAAAACCAGGAGGTGCAGCCCAAAGAATTTGGCATACTATGATCTGGGCTCTGACTATCTCCATCTTTGTGATCCTTAACAAGATATCTTATTTCTCAGTCAGTTTTATCATCTATAAAATGGAGATAATAAATTGCATCTTGGTTGGTGCTGGGTCTGAAAGTTCGTGTCTCCCTCAAATTCATATGTTAAAATAACTCCCAGGGCGATGGTATTAGGAGGTGGGGATTTGGGAGAAGGGATTAGGTCTTGAGGGTAGAGTCCTTATGAATGGAATTCATGCCCTTACAAAAGAGACCTCAGAGAGCTCCCTGGCCCCTTCCACCATGTGAAGACACAGCAAGAAATTGGCAGTCTGTATCCGGAAGAGGGCCCTCATGACAAACTAACGATGATGGCACCCTGACCTTGGACTTCCTAGCCTTTAGAAATGTGATAAATAAGTTTCTGTTGTTATAAGCTACCCAGTCTATGGTGTTTTCTTACACCAGCCTGAATAGACTAAGGCAGCTGGAAATTTGGGGGAGAATGAAATGACATGACTTATTGAAGTATCTCTCATGGTGCTTGGCACATAGAGTAGGTTAAGTGTTACTTTCTATTTCCAACATTGTTATCCAAGACTTCCTCATGTCCATCCAATATATAAACAGTTATTTAGGAATCTTACACTATCTGAATCTTGTCAGAATCCCTTTCATAAGATTCACTTTTAGTCCTATCATTTTTTCTATAAAGTATTTTCTGACTATCCCAGCCTCTTCTGAATTGCTGTATCATATATTGTCTATCTTATTCATTGGCTCACAATTTATCTTTTAGGTTCTGATTCCTTTCCAGATTACAAGTCACTTGCATACAAATGTTGTCTCATATATTTTGAATTCTAGTGACTTTCATGTTATCCCATCTAGAGTGGGAACTTTAAGAAAATAAATATCTTTATTGATGATATTTTTAATATAGTAGAAGTTCTTCCATCTAACCCAAACAGGACCTGTAGTTAGAGAAATAATTTTTAAAAATACTATTATAGGTGAAACTTATATATAAAATGTAACACATATACCATAGCAAGTTTATGTCAACTTTAAACAAGACCTGCAAAGTGTGCCAGGAAGGCAGTCTTCAACAGGTAAACCCTAGCACGGGTGCTGTTTATTTCCCCAGTGTGGTGTCTGTGAATGCTGGCTGAGTTTGAACAGCAAGGAATGAGTGTATAATAATATATTCCATGTCACTTGAGCTGAAAACTTCAGCATGGCTATTGACTCTTGACTTTTTAAAAATTCTGTCCCCATGTCTGATAATCACATACTTCTTAATTTTCCATTTCAACATACATTACCCTCATATAAACACTTGTTACCAAACTCTAAGATCATCATCACTGCAATGTGGCTGTTCTCCTCACATCCAGTATCTCCCTTTTATTCATTGTCCACATTGAGGCTTTTCAAATCATTGAGTATTAAAGTTGATATGTCTTTCCAGCTTTGCTCATCTTCTTTGCTTTCAGAACGAACCCTGATACACTGACACGCCGGTTTTCTGTGTCTTTGGACTTCAAGCCAGATATGATTGTTGGTCCAAGTATGAACTCTTAACTCAAACTGAGGCCAAAAAGTAACCTCTTTGAGGGATTTAAAATTAGACAAAGACATCAAAACTGTGAGCCGCTAGTGGCTGTCATTGTTAATGTCTGCCTTCCAGGTGAGAAGTTGTGCCAGGAAGATCTTTCAGTGTAGATGACCAAAACTGTCTAGTTCCTCCCCTTTCCTAGGCTTCATTTTTCAATTCTGCACTTCTTTTCTTCTTAAGTTAGCTAGAGCCAGTTTCCTTATTTGCAACCCCATAAATAATATGCATTTGCTTATACTGTGTAATGTAAGCATAGTTATAATTGTTCTGTTCTCATCATAGTTGTTAAATAACTTGTCTTCCATTTAAAAAATTTCAACTATTCTTAGCCATGATATTAAGACTTTCCACTGTCTCCTTTAAAGTTTTAGTGTGACCTTATTCCCTTCACTCTCATTCACACATTTTCTTTAATTATTACTAAGTGTGAGTCTAATATGACCCTACAGAGATGTTGTTAAGAGCGTGAGTCCTGGCATCATGTAGCCTAAACTAAAACCCTTCTTTTCCAACTTACTAGCTGAATGACCTTGACAAGTTTTTTAAATTCTCTGTGCATCAATTTCTTAATCCCTCACATGGGGATAACAATGATGGCACCTACTCATACTGTCATTATAAAGATCAATTTGTTAATATTCACAAGGATTAGTTCCTGGTACATATTCTAGGTTTAATAAATGTATCTATGATGATTGTTTCTTGTTCCTAAACTATACTTGGTACCTTTCACCCTCTGAATTTCTTCTCATTGTCCTTCTCTATTTCTAAACAGATTAGTAATATCTACTGCTCAAACACAGCCCAAATGACACCTCCTCAAAAGAATCTCCCAGAGCTGCCAAATCTAAGTGATCTCTCCTATGAAATTTTCATTGTATTTCATCACACTGTATTAGTCTGTTCTCATGCTGCTAATAAAGAGATGCCCAAGACTGGGTAATTTATAAAGGAAAGAGGTTTAATGGACTCACAGTTCCACATGGCTGGGGAGGCCTTACAATCATGGCAGAAGGCAAAGGAAAAGTAAAGGCATGTTTTACATGGCGGCAGGCAAGAGAACTTGTGCAGGGGAACTCCCATTTATGAAACATCAGATCTCCTGAGACTTGTTCACTACCATGAGAACAGTTTAGGGGAATCCATCCCCATAATTCAGTTATCTCCACCTGGCCCCACCCTTGACATACGGAAATTGTCACAATTCAAGATGAGATTTGAGTGGGCACAAAGCCAAACCATCTAATATCTAATATTTCCTCTGTTCCTGCTGCAGAACAATTTCTGCATTCTATCCTGCTTTATTGTTGTTATATGTGCATATTCCTTTTTATTATTATTATTAATAGTCTTTAAATTCAGAGGGGCCCATGTCTCTGCCTTGTGGGTTCTCCAAACGTAGCACAATGAAGCAAAGTTCACAGGTTCAAAAGAGATGTTTGCTAAGAGCACAGCGAGAGAAATACTTCGCATTTTACCCTCATTCCACCAAGTGAGAAAGAAAGTGTATAAATAGTGTCTCTTTTTGATAAAGGAGGGAAATGACTTGCTCAAGTATATTTAATTATTTGGTTACACATCAGGGACTGAAGATCTGAAGTTGATGACTTCTCCCAGCCTACATGTTTCTAATCCATTCCATTTCTGAGCATAACCTTTTGTCCAGCTAACACACACTTAGGTATGGTGAGGAATTGAGGAAGTAGTGTTATTGTGATTGGTATTCAACCTTGAACATAAATTTGCAGTTTTAAGTGTACATTTGAATAGACTCCTTAGAAGACTGTGGAGAAAAGTTGTCCTAAAGAGAGAAAGTGAAAATAGATTTGCTGTATGTCATGGAGAAAGTTCACATAGATGTTCTTCTTTAACCTTTCCTTCTAGGGTTACTAGGGTTGGACATGTAGGAAAAGACTTTGTCAACTCAGTGGGAGATTTAAAAAAAGCTGTGCCAATTAGGGTCTATGAGTACGGCTTCTAGTTAACCCAGGTGTAAAGAGATTTACAGGTCAAAATTAAAACTCATGAATAGGGTAACATGAAGCTTAGCCTGCCCACTATACATACATTCGTATTACTGAAATATTTTTCTTTCTTAGCACTATGGTGTGTCTAATTTGATGAGAAAATAAAATCAGTAAATTACAATCTTTTTGGCTCCTCAGCTGACCTTTTTCCTTATGAATGTTTTTCAGCGGGAGTTTTGGGCAAAACAAAAGTCGGAAAGAAACACTCCATTATCTTTCATTGCATTTTATTTAAATGTTATTGGAGACATTTGTCAAAATAAGAGGAAATGGGATGTATAAATATCTCACTGCTCCCAGAATGTAGGCACAGTTCAGAAAAGATGAAATCAAAACTAATAAGCTAACTAGCTTATTATTGAACCAAAAATTTGCACTCTAATTAAATATAAATAAATAGATGGATGGTAATGTTGAACTTTGACCTTGTTTGACCTACTTTAACAGGAGGACACCTCATATCTTCAATGTCTGCTAACATCTTTTTATTACTGGGTTGCTAGAAATTTCCTTTTTAGAGTTCCACTAACTTTAATTAAAAATAGAAGTTCAAAAATTTTCTTATTTTCTTCTTTATTTTTCATTATCCCCAATTTGCCCACAGATCTCTACTTTTGATATCAGTGGTTTATGTCATCCTGACTAAAACTTCATCATGCATGGGTATTTCCGTGCTGATGATATTTTGTAGGTCTCATATTCTGTTATGAATCTAGTAGTCTTAGCTGCGCAATTATCTAAGCAACCAGAAGTTTGAAATCATTATGTTGTGACAAAGCCTTGACTTGCTCCTTAAATTATGATTGAACACTGATTTATTCCTCAGATATCACTGCTATGGTGCTCAGTCTCTAATTGATACAGGTAAAAGTAGAGCTCACTCAAATCTTGGGGGAGAGGGATGGGTTGCTGGTGACAAGCAAGAGGGGATGTCCTATAAGAGCAGATTCAGAGGAGTGAGAATATTGATGACATTAAGGCTCTACCTCTGCTTACCCCATTGCTATGTCACCTCAATTTTCTTTTCCCTGAATAACCATGAATTAAAATCAGTCACCTCTACTTATATAGCATAAAAATGAAAAGGGTCTCCATTTTCTCTTCTTATCTTTAACAGCTGCATAATGGAGATAATCAGTATTACAAAAAGTATTGCTACTGTTTGCCAAATAAACAATTTCATTAACAACAACCTTAACTATAAACCTAAAATCTAGGTACAACATAGGGATAAGAAAAAAAACCCTACATGAATCCTTGAAAATTGTAGCAAAAATTAGTTAAATAAAAATAAATCATCAAAGCCCTATGGAGGGTCAACAGAGAATCAGAAGTAATGGGTTGTTTTGGTTCAGTTAAAAATAAGAAATCATGGGGCAGGGCATAGTGGCTCAAGCCTATAATCCCAGTACTTTGGGAGGCTGAGGTGCGTGGATCACAAAGTCAGGAGTTTGAGACCAGCCTGGCCAACATGGTGAAACTCCATCTCTACTAAAGACACAAAAATTAGCTGGGCATGGTGGCACGTGCCTGTAACCCCATCTACTCGGGAGGCTGAGGCAGGAGAATTACTTGCACCAGGAGGTGGAGGTTGCAGTGAGCCAAGACCGTGCCACTGTATTCCAGCCCAGTTGACAGAGCAAAATTTTGTCTCAAAAATAAATAAATAAATAAGAAATCATTAGTTGAACCAAAAAAAAATTACTAGATATAAATGATGGAAATAAGACACAAGAAAATTCAATACTTAATTTTCTTAAGAAAATAAATAATTAAATACATACTTAAGTATGTATTTAATTCAGTAAATTCCATCAAAAGATGTGTGTGTCATGTCATGATCATATTTCTTTCCATTTTCCCTGGTAAGTTATTTGGTGCATAACTACAGTCACAGATTTGCATGTGGTTTATGACAAAATGAAGAAGTAGAGTGACATTGGTAAATGTGTACAGAGCAAAAGCAGTTTTCTCAGGCCAAATGAAATATTTATCGGCCAAATGAGTTTAGATAACTATGTGCAAGGCCAGATCCATAAGGCTTCAAAATTTTGGATCTCAGTGCCGAGAGATCATTTCAGAAGACTCTGTGAAATCAGCAGCATATGCCTTTTTATTTCTTTCTTGAAAAAAAAGACCACTGTATGTTGCTTCTCAGAAACACACACACACACACAGACAGACACACACGCACTCGACAAATGGGTCTTGGATTTATTCAGCTAATACTGCAGAAGAATGGTATTACATAAACAAACCACGACACCCTGATCTCAAGCAGCCTAAACTAATCCTGGGTTCTGCCAAATTCAATATATAAATAAATAAAAGCAAACAGAATAGCAAACAAATATTCAGTGAGATATAATTCAACTTTGGAATTAAGATTTTTTTAAAAAGTACGTTGCCCTCAAGCAAACTTATAAAAAAAACTTGATTTCCTTCTGGCAAATTTATAAGGAGGGGGAAGAAAGAATCTTTTAAGACTTCATGGTGGGAGTCACCACATTTAGGAATTTGCTGCAGCCATGATTCCGAAAACATGAGAGCTTTTAACAAAATCCAGATTTTTAGGACACATCCAAGACTAATAGTAGTCAATTCTGAACTTCAGTTTCCTCTATAAATCGTCCATTTGACAGCTTCATTTGTAAATCTAATATCCCATTCAGCCTCAGCAGGTGATTTTTGAACCCTCTCTGGGATGGTTAATACTGAATGTTAACTTGATTGGATACAGGGTATTAATCCTGGGTGTGTCTGTGTGGGAGTTGCCCAAAAGAGATTCACAGTTGAGTCAGTGGGCTGGGGAAGGCAGAGCCACCCTTAACCTGATGGGCACAATCTAATCAGCTTCCAGCAAGTATCAAGCAGGAAGAAAAATGTGCAAGAGCGAGACGACAGGCCTAGCCACACAGCATACATCTTTCTCCTGTCCTGGATGCTTCATGGCCTCAAATATTAGACTCCAAGTTCTTCAGTTTTGGGACTCAGACTGGCCCTCTTTGCTCCTCAGCTTGCAGACAGCGTATTGTGGGACCTTGTGATCATGTAAGTTAATACTTAATAAATTCCCATATGTATATATATATCTGGGTTAAAAATCACAAGCATTCACTAAGTTGCTTATTCTAATGAATGAGATTTACCTCCTTTCCTTTTCTCAACTCTCTCATCCAATGCATCATCTAATTCTGTTACCTCTACCTTCAAAATATATCTAAACATGGCTACTTCTCACTATCTCCACTTCTCCACTACCACCAGCCTCCTCAAAGCCACCATTTTCTCCTTCCTGGAATACCAAACTCCTCATTGATCCTCTTTCCACAATCCAGCATGGAAGGCTCCAGATGATCCATTCATCTCACCAACTTTACTTTCCACTAATCTACCCTTCTCCCTCAGGATTCCAGTAATAAGAACCGGTTTGCCTATCCCAGCCAAGCCAAGCAAAGATCATTGCAGTGGCTGCTCTCATCCTGGAATATCTTTCCCAAAATATCCTGTTGTTTCCTTCATTTACTGCGTTCAGCTATTTGGTCAAACATTATTCAAAGGTTCTATCATCTCTGAAGAAGTGACCTTTACCACTCTCTACCTTCTTGTCCTGACATTTGCTGTATTAGGCCCTTCTTGCCTTGCTTAAAGAAGTACTGAGACTGGATGATTTATGAAGAAAAGAGGTTTGATTGACTCGTGGTTCTTCAGAACTTCACAGGAAGCATGGTGCTGGCATCTGCTTGTCTTCCGGTGAAGCCCCAGGGAGCTTTCATTAATGGCAGAAGGCAAAGAGGTAGGAGGCACATCACATAGTGAGAGCAGGAGCAAGGGCGAGAGAGAGTGGGGGTAGGAAGGTGTCACAAGCTTTTTTTTTTTTTTTCTTTTTTTGTCATCCAGGCTGGAGTGCAGTGGTGTGATCTCGGCTCACTGCAACCTCCACCTCCTGGGTTCAAGTGATCCTCCTAAGCCTCCCGAGTAGCTAGGATTACAGGCCCGTGCCGCCATGCACAGATAATTTTTGTATTTTTAGTAGAGATGGGGTTTCGCCATGTTGGCCAGGCTGGTCGCGAACTCCTGACCTCAGGTGATCCACCCGCCTTGGTCTACCAAAGTGTGGTGAGCCTCTGCACCCAGCCGCACAAGCTTTTAAATGACTGAATATCATGAAAACTCATGCACTTTTGCAAAGACATCACCAAGCCATGAGGGATCTGCTCCTGTGGTCCAATTACCTCCCACCAGGCCCTAACTCCAGCGTTGGGGATTACAATTCAGCATGAGATTGGGTTGGGGACAAATATCCAAACTATATCATTTACTTTATACCAATTATCACTACTTGTAATTATTTCTCTCTCTCTCTCTCTCTCTCTTTTTTTTTTTTTTTTTTTTTTTATCTCTTTCTTCTCTAAGTACCATGAGGTCTGGTAGTCTCGTTCACTTTTGTATCCACAGAATGTGGACTAATGTTTCACCCATAGTAGGAGGAGCATAATCACTTGTACTTTATAAAAATCCCTTCAGTGATACCATATTGCCACAGCACTGATCTATTTATGTCATTATGTAATTATTTTTCATTTTCAAGAGCTACTTGAAAGCATAGGCTACTATTTTCCATGAATTAGTTTATATAATTATTGCTTAAGACTATCTAAGAAGAGGATATTGGTTTTTGCTTTATTGATTACAACCCAAAAGTGTCTACCCATCATGAAAAACATAAGAATTGTATTCTCTATCTTATTGGGAAGTTAATTGGAGAGAAGCAGAAACATAGACACCAAGTTTGGCAAACATTTTCCTTCTCAAATAATTGACCATATAACTAATTTGACTGCTTTGGAGGTGTAGAGAGCATTGAAAGATTATTTTCTTTGATCTCTGCCATATGGTCTTGTTTCTCTGATCCTCCATTTATTCATCTATAAAGTGGGGCTACTACACTGAGTTCTCAAGGTCATTTTGATTATTTTAAAAATATACATAAATACATGTTTATTTAAATGAAGGATCACTGGGTCCCATCCCTGAGCCCATTTTTACCCACAAACACACATAGATACATATATACAACTTCAACTGATACCTGCAAAGCATGCTACATGCCAGATTCTTCTTACCCTTTGCTCTATTTCTGTCCTAAAAACACTATTTTGAGAGTAATTCAAAGCCAGGTGCAGTGGTCTGTGCCTGTTGTCCCAGATATTCAGCAGTAGATAGAGAGATCCAGTCTCAAAAAACAAACAAGCAAAGAGAAAGTAATTCAATGTTGATCAAGGGAGAAATAAATGTAAAAGGACTACCTTTGTCTCTTCCCTCTTGCTTCCAACTTTCATCTTCTTTTTTCTGCACAGGTCTCTGGTTTCCCAGGACTTTTCAAAGCCCTTGATTTGTAGAGCAATGGTTATTTTTCAGAAGTGGACATATTTAAATATGAAAGTTAACTTGGAGAGACACATTATAGATTTCTTGGCAAGGCAAGTCTGTAATATTGCGTTTCTTTGGGAAATGTTATTGACTTTTTCTTTGGATTTGTCTGGTACCATTTTATAAAGTGAAACCTCTGATGGGCAATTGGAATACAGATTGAGATCTGGCATTGTGCTACTTTTCACAGGTCGCTGGTGCCGGGGTGGTTCCCTCTGGATGCTGAGTAAAGGATAGAGAGTCACATATGTCACCTTCAGAGTGAAGGATGAGATTCGATTTTGTTGTTAACAGGAGTCCTATTATAATAGTTTCATACCTCAGTTAGAGCGGTGAGACCATGCACAATTATGCAATATTTTTGCTAAGCAGATGTGCCTTTTCAGTATCGAGATCACTCAATTCTTTGAAAGCTCAAGAGCAGAAATGACTTTCTCATAACGTGAGACTTGGGAAATCAAGGCAGTACATCAGCATTTTTGCCCTGAAAACTTTATGCCAGCTTGTTAGTCTGCATGGGGAGAAATATTCAGAACTCATAACAGCGCTATTACTCACAGAGAAGAAAATGGTCTGGAAAATGGACAAGGATGACAGGGGAGGGTCTGCTCCATCTGGACTATGCCTCCAGGAAGATAGCCTACCAACTGTCCATGGATGAGGGGGGCCTTAGCCTGTGGTCCCAAAGCATGGGACTTTGGAGAAAGCCACTTCTACACATACAATAAAAGCACAGGGAGGATGCTGCTTCTATAAAAACTGTACTAGAGGCCAATTCAGTTTCTGAAATGGAAGCTTTGGGATTGAGTTGGGTACTAAGACTTTGCTAAGAGATTTTAGAGATACCCTAGAATACACGCCTTTTGTGTGTGTGTATGACAGAGGAACTGATAGTGGCTTTCACAGCATTTAACAATTAGCACCCACTATCAGTGCTTCCTGTTTTTCTCCATATACACAAGAAACATATTTCTCTCCCAAAGTTGAAGGGCTGCAGACTAGTGGGCCTTACTGGTGAGTTTTTGTTTTAAAATAAGAACACACAGTTTTCAACTTAATCTGTGCTTAGATGCACAGTGATCTTCCATGCATTTTGCTTAGGTATGTTTCAAGCACTGAATGAATAATTATTATGGAACTCCAGTTATCTGCTTAGAAATTAATGGTTTTCTCCTGAGGAGGGGGATAAATGTTTTCAAAGTAATTTCTTTTCTTCATTATCAATGTTTAGCGGAAATGCGTCTTGAGCACTTAGCTTGCTAGTTCAGAATACATTAAGAGGATGTTTACTCTGAAACTTGACAAAAAGGTTATTACTAAGGCAGGATTAGTTGAGATAAGGGAGCAAATTCCTAGAAATTACTCTACTTTTACCTTAATACTTCTCTTTAACCTTACATATAAGAACTTTATCAACTACTGTGACTGTCAAATTTGGGAGTCACCGAGTCCATAGTTACAACAAAGAGAATTGTTTAAACAAAGATTTATTTATTCATTGGTATATTTATCCATTCAAAAATAAATATATGGCCCAGGCACAGTGGCTCATGCTTGTAATCCCAGCTCTTTGGGAGGCTGAGGCAGGAGGATTGCCTGGCCCATAGTTCAAGACCAGGCTGAGCAACATAGAGAGACTCTGTCTCTACAAAAATAAAATTTAAAAATTAGCTGGGCATGGTAGTGTATGCCTGTGGTCCCAGGCTGAGGCAGGAGAATCACTTGAGCCTGAGAAGTTGAGGCTACAGTAAGCCCTGATTGCACCACTGCATTCTAGCCTGGATGACAGAGACCCTGTCTTAACAAAAATTAATTAATTTAAAAAGATAAACTAAATACATGTTCTAGGCACTAAGGAAATAATGAATGAAGTAGTCCAATTTTCTATCCTGATAGAATTTATGTCACTAGGGATTGTCCTTATTTTTCTTGTGTTGAAATTATAGACCTCAAGAAATTTACAACTGAAAGGTATGTTATGGACATCCATTCAAAGCACTTCAGTCATTGTACAGGTAAGTACAATAAGACTCTAGAAGACGACATATTACCCAGGGTCTTGCTGCTGTTCCGTAGCAGGTATTATAGTGTAATAGCATCCAGGGCTGTAGGGCTTAGTTTTAATTTCCTATGGCTGCCATAACAAAATACAATCGAGTGGCTTAAAACAACAGACATTTATGCTCTCACTGTTATAGAGACTACAAAGTGCAAAATCAAGGAGTCAGCGAGGTTGGTTCCTTATGGGGGTTCTCAGGACGAATCTGTTCCGTGCCTCTCCTGGCTTCTGGTGGTTGCTGCTGTCCTTGGTGTTTCTTGGCTTGCAGTTGTGTCACTACTTTACCTCTGCTGTCACATGGCATTCCCCCTGTGTGTCTCCATGTCTCTGTGTCTACACATGGCCTTTCCATAAGAACACCAGGCCTTGGATTTAGGCCCCACCTTCATTTAGTAAGACCTCGTTTTAACTTGATTACACCTGCAAAGACACCACCAACCTTCCCAAGCCTGCCCTCCACAGCCCCTTAACATGTCTTTTTGGAGGACACACTTCAACCCACAACACGTCCTTAGTCCTGTGCTCTTTATATACCAGGCTGCTTCTAGCCTTGAAGGAGTACCTGCTATTGTGAATGTTTTGTTTGTTGCTGTTGTTTGTTTTTATTGAGACGGAGTCTCGCTCTGTTGCCGAGGCTGGAGTACAGTGGCGCAATCTCGGCTCACTGCAAGCTCCACCTCCCGGGTACAATCAATTCTCCCACCTTAGCCTCCCAACTAGCTGGAATTACAGGCGTGTGCCACCATGCCCGGCTCATTTTTGTATTTTTGGTAGAGATGAGGTTTCACCATATTGGCTACACTGGCCTCAAACCCCTGATCTCAGATGATCGCCTGTCTTGGCCTCCCAATATTGTGGAATTTTTATTGTTCACATTAGAAAGAAACTTTAGAGTTCAAGAAAGCAATATGGATTTCAAAAATCACTTGCAGTCTCACTTTAAAACACACGTAAAGTTGCATATGACTTTGAGCAGTTTAGGTACAATGTTTGGAAAGAAGACAAGTAAAATAATAGTGTATTTCTACCATATTGCATTTTTCTTAATTACATACCTAACCCCATTCTGCCTAGTTTTTTAAAGAAATTAAATTTTCAAACAAAAGAGAAAAAAGTCATAATGCTAATTAAGATGAGTGCTTTTCAATTCCAGTACCCCAAGGGAAACCAGTCTTGGTTGTCACTTTCCTGGGGCTTCCTCGGGACTATAAATTCCAGGTAGGCTTACTTCCTGTCCTGGAAAGATAGAACTCACTCTTGAGATCCTAGCTCATTTGTAAGGTATTTCCAGAATGGAGGAAAAGTTGTGCCAAGTGTTGCAAATCATATACGATCTGTGACAAGAGACCCTCAAACGATTTCATTTACAAGGACATAAAACATACTGTAATTTGAGCCATAGTCCTTCAAGAAGGGGATCGGTGCACCATTCATTCTGCTATGCAATGTAGCCCATGCACAATCATCTCAAGTTTTTTTTCTGGCTACATTTGCTAAGTCTTTTAATTTTTTTTTTTTTTTTTTTTTGCTTTAAAAATGTTTAATCAGGATGATACAACTGACTATAATATTATCTTCCAAATGCCATGGAAAATAAGCATTAAATGTTGCTATCATAATTTAATTTACCATAAATTAAGCAAAAAAAAATCAAAAAGAGTTCATGTCAATTGAAGAAAGGCACAAAGGAATTATCAATATACTGCGGATTAAAAATCTGATTTTCCTGGGAGGAATAAAACAAGATTTTAATAAAACAAGATGGATGTGTTAAAATAAGACTATTTTATTGAATGTTTGAACCAATTTTCTGGAAAAAATTCAAATTCCATCTTTTATGCCTTGCTTTATATCTTCTCAGACTCCCAGCCATTGTTCTACCTGCTGGCAAGATGGTCATATCTGTGTGATGTCTGATCAACTTCACCAAAGCACAGTCTAGTAGTGCAGATACCTCTTGCCTCCCATCTGGGAGTCCTTGTGAAAAGATGACCAACTTGTCTTAGATTTCCCAGGAATGTCCTGCTTTTAGCAATGGGAAGTCTCTTAACCAAGGGTTAAGACTGATGATGCTAGCATCTTAATAAAGACATACGTAACCCCTCAGTCCCAGACACACCAGAATATTTGGTCTTTTTACTGTGGACCTTTAGGCATGAGCCCCCATGGAATCCAGTTTAATGCCCATGCATATGCAACTTCTAAGCGTGTGTGTGTGTGTGTGTGTTTGTGTGTGTGTGTGTGTGTTGTGGGGGATGGTGGTGTTAAACTTCTATGGGGTAAATTTTCATCCAATGAATGTTAGGAGCTGAGTACATTCTTCCTCCTTTCTTCCCTGGTGCTGATTGCTCTGATATGCAGTTCATGCAATTTCTCAGAGGATGGTTTCATAGAATTAAGCAATTAGTTGCATTTAGGAGAACCCACCTGGTATTGGCTTTTCTTTCTTCCTTACTATTGTGTACTGAATGTTTATGTCTCCCCAAAACGCATATAACCCCCTATGTAATAGTACTGGACATGGATGGACCTTTGGGAGGTGATTAGGTCATGAGGCTAAAGCCCTTGTGAATAAGATTGATGCCATTATAAAAGAAGTCAGAGAGAGTTCTCACACCCGCTCTGGCATGTGACAAGATGGCCCTCTGTGAACGAGGAAGTGGGTCCTCATTAGACATTGAATCTGCCAATGTCTTGATCATGGAATTCCCAGCTTCCAGAACTGTGGGAAATAAATATTTGTTATTTAAGCCACCCAATTATGCTACTTTTGTTACAGCAACTTGAAAGGACTGACACCCCCTTTGCAGTCTTTCCTATCCCCCTTACTCCCTGGGCTTTTATTCCAGAATTAAGCCCTTGCCTCAGGGTTCACTTTTTGTGAACACAGGGTACAGAAGTTGACACAAGAAAGTGAACCTGGAAATAAACCTTCAGGATCAGATGTTGGGATGGGATTACTCATGGCAATAATGATCTCACTGCTGGGATAAATGGGATTTCTATGACTCCTATCATGCAATAACATCACAATTTCCCAGGCATTTATTCATAGTTAGTTGGGGTATAGTGCAAGAGGAAGGTAAGACATTGGGCTATGCAGCAACAGTAGCACTTGGAATATATGGGATATTAATAACTACAAGAATTGTTGAGCAAGTTAATCACTATTAACTACATTGAAAGTCTTAGTAAAAGCATCAGGCTCGGAACAGTCAGTTGTCAAGTCATGATATGCTTTGAAAGTCAATATTGCCCTGTATTAGTCTGTTCTCATGATGCTAATAAAGACATACTTGAGACTGAGTAATTTATAAAAGAAAGGGTTTTAATGGAATCCCAGTTCCACATGACTGGGGAGGCCTCACAATCATAGCAGAAGGCAAAGGAGAATCAAAGGCACATCTTACACAGTGGCAGACAAGAGAGCTTGTGCAGAGGAACTCCCATTTATAAAACCATCAGATCTTGTAAGAGTTATTCACTAGCATGAGAACAGTATGGGGGAAACTGCCCCCATGATTCAATTATCTCCACCACCCTTGACATGTGGGGATTATTACAATTCAAGGTGAGACTGGGTGAGGACACAGCCAAATCATGTTATCCCCTATGCTTTGAAAAACATTTTTTATTCCCTGCAATTACTGAGCATATTATGCTAAAAATCAAGAGTGGCAGACTCACAAAAGAAACAAAATGCCCATTCTGAACAGATCTCCTTTGCCAAAGTCAGGAATTATGAAAAGAGTGAATCTCTGAGCTCCAGGATAGGGTATTTGAGTGGTTGATACTGAGAATCTCGAATTCCAAATTTCCTCAGATCCTCTGTGCTGGTATAATCAGTTCCTTCTTCTTGAGAAACCTCCCCTTGTTTTGAGACTTCCCTTGAGGCAGGTGACTTGTAGGATTAGTGGAGGACGACTCCACTAATGGAGGATAGAATTTGGTAGAGAAATTACCCAACCTCCACAGCCTCTGATAAAATTATTCTGAGGCATGTCCTGTATTATTTCTCAGAGCATGCCCAATGGGATTGAGCCCCAGCTACCCACAGTAATAACTCATTCATAACTCATTCAAAAAGGAACAATTTATTGGCACTTCTCCCTTCTCTGACTCACACTAGTTCATTACTTAGTGTTTACTATTGGAGCAATCCAAACTAAGACACATCAAGGTAGAAAATCTATCATCCCTTCTTTGGGACAATGCAAATGAATCAATGGGGGTGGAGGTGCGGTTAGGAGGAGATTTCCTTTACCTGATTTGGTACCCAGAAAAGCAGAGGGAAACAAATTTGCCAAAGAATCATAAGACACTATGGTTTCAGGAAGCATCTCTTGATGAGGCAAAGCAGAAGAAAGAATCTATTGTAAGTTCTCCAGCTATCTGGTTAGTAGAGATAAACCTTCTGTGGCAATCCCTATAGATGTATGGTTTGCCTAACTTGTGATCCATAATAGTAGGTCTTCTGACAATGATAATGGTCATTAATATTTATTTAGCAATTTGATTTGTGCCAGAAACTGTGCAATGCTCTCTACACATTATTTTGTATAGTCACCACAAAAACCCCATGAGTTAGATTCAATTAAAATCCTGGTTTCAGAAATGAGGAAGCTCAACCTTAAATAATTTAATTAAGTCTCGAAGGCTCCCCTGGAAAAAGTTAGGTGAGAGTAAAATAGTGTGAGAAGATTCACTTTTGATAATTAGCCATTTAATTTATCTTCAGAGTCCAAAGGAAATAGGTATTTTTTAACCCTATGCTTGTTGCAGAAGAAGAAACAAGCCCGGAAAGTCTTAGTAAATTGCCAAGAATCATGCACTGGAGAGAACACTGAAGAAACCAGAACTATGGTGTTCATGACCATCATGTATCCATTGCCGCATGCTACTGATCTGCAAAAGCAGTCTCTGCTGTTCCACCCGATCACGAGGCCAATCTTAGTATCAAATTTTTACTCTTTCTTTCAGTATATGCGTATGACAAACAATTCAAACTGCAAAAGAGTATAGAATGTAATTCCCACCTCACCCTATTCTCAGAGGCCCAAACAGTTCATTTATGTTGGATCCCCCCAGAAATTTCCATATCCATATCTATCTATCTATCTACCTACCTGTCTTTCTGTCTCTCTCTCGACTTGCACATTATTTGCACATCTTTTTCTTTTGAAACTAACCATATTAGGGATCCTCTGTTACCAGCAGCTGTGAAACTCTTGTCTGTCTACTTAATGACCTCACCATTCTTCACTCTGTGGAGGTGTTATAATTTAATTAACCGGTCTCCTACTAATGGTCATTTTTGCTTCCTAGTCATTTGCTACTGCAAATAATGCTGCAGTTAACAGCCCAACATATATTTTTGAGCATGTGCATGAGCATATCTGTAGGATAATTTCCTGGGAAGTAATGTCAGAGAATCAAAGGATATTTCCATTTTTTTTCTATTAATTAATCAGTTGATATATTAAACATACTAATTCCCAGGGAATATTTCTGTGACTAATAGGTTGTGACAGCATTTCCCTCTTCAAAGAGGACAGAGGGCATTTTCAGGTGACAGCGGTCTTGGGAGTGTTTGCAGATAAGCACTGCTGCTGCTGGGGATGATTACTCTGGCCTGGTTCAGTTCCTGCTCTTCCCCTGTTCATTGTTTCTTTGCAGGCTCCCCCTGTGCTGTCCCAGGTGCAGGAGGCCATCATGTAAACAGACATTCCAAATACCAGAGCGTCGCCATGGGGTGTAGGGGACCACTGCCAAAGACGAGATTAGTTCAGGAACTGGACACATTCTTGCTGAAGAGAAACACATGACCTTAAATCCATAACTTAGCATGCGGTTAAAAATTCAAGTATCTGATTTGTAGAGAAAGAGGGAATCTGTGAAAGCCCCGAATCCTAGCCACTAGACCACCAGGGACATGAGAAAGAGGGAATCTGTAAGCAGGCTAAGGAGAATGTGTTCGTCCTAGACATCTTTTAATATAAAAAAATACAACATTTTGGAAAATCTCAATTGATTTCTTAATTTCTTGTATTGTTTAAAATGAATTGTAAGGAACAAATAAATATATGTAAGGAGTTTTGACACCAAGAAATAATACAGTTTTATGACTTTTACTTTATTTACAGGGCAAGAATCAGTGAACTTGGCACCCTTAATTTCTTTATCTCTCTCTCTCTTTTTGTTTTTTAATAAATGTCCACTTATTTGGTTCTCACCGTAACTTTACAAAGTACAAAGTACTTACTATGATTAATCCCATTATACAGCCTAGGAACGTGGCTCTTATTATATGAATAGTAAGTAAAAGAGCCCAATTAGAGAACTGTACTTTTTTTTTTTTTTTTTTTTTTTTAAGAGGAGTTTCCCTCTTGTCGCCCAGGCTGCAGTGCAGTGGCACGATCTTGGCTCACTGCAACCTCTTCTCCCGGGTTTCAAGCGATTCTCCTGCCTCAGCCCCCTGAGTAGTTGGGATTACAGGCACGTGCCACCACACTCAGCTAATTTTTGTATTTTTAGCAGAATCGGGGTTTCACCATGATGATCAAGCTGGTCTCAAACTCCTGACCCTGTGATCCACCTGCCTCAGCCTCCCAAAGTGTTGAGATTACAGGCATGAGCCACGGTGCCCAGTCAATTTCTTTATCTCTCTTAAACTCAGTGCCCTAACGTGTGTCAAATGCCCAGACTCCTTTACTAGCGCATCTCTTTCCGTTTTGACCCTTGCCATGGCTGCAGGTGAAACCATCTCCAGGAATGTGCCACTCCTCCTTTCCTCCCCTGGGGCTACCTTTGTAAGCTCTCCAAAAATGCAAAGTGAAGACTTCTTTCAAGACTTGTAAAACCCTCCTGTGACCTTCTCTTTTTCAATTACTAGCTATGAGTATCTCAGGCTATTGCACAACCGTCCCAGAGGCTGTCCGATGGTCTGTTTCCAAGTCCAATAATGAGCTGTCCATTTAGTGAGCTTAATTGTTCTTTTAAAATGAAGTTTTCTTAATTTCCTTTATTGGGTTTGAGTCTTTTTTGTTCCTATTGCTGCTGCTTTCTCTTCTTTAAATGCAGGTTCATTTGACTCCTCAGCTACTCATGAATACAACTCTGCAAGGATCACAGGTTTGCTGGGCAGCAGGGCAGGTGCTATGCAAGTTTCTCCCACACCGTGCTGCCAGTGTACCTCCAACACTCCTGCCTTGTCGGTTGTCCATGCAATTCTGTCAAAGTGTCTGCGGGCTAATATATAGCCCCAGGCAGTTTTAAAGCAGCTTAGGAATTCAGAGGAACCTCTCTGACACAGACAAAGCTGTATTTCCTTCTAGGGGTCTGGATGATTTGAACTTGGCAGAAACATCTGCACCCTGAAATGTCTCTGTTAGAATTCCAACCCTCGGTAGACACGCAGTTATAAAAGGATTTAAATTGAACACTAGAGAAGGGCTACTATAATACCAAAGCATGCCCGTATAGAGCTTACCATTTAGATATGTTCATTTATGCATCAACTTAGTCATTCAATAAATATTTTCTATATATTCCCCAATCTATAAGTCAGGTAGTCAAGATATAGAAGGACTTCTACTCTTCATCACTTAGTGGACCTAATCTGGAACTTAAAAATAAATCTACTCCTTAAACTTCATTGCAGGAAATTTGTCTATAAACTCTGAAAACAGACCAACAACAATAAAGGTGAGTATAAGTATTAAATTATATTTGGCATACGCCATCTTAGTCTCAAAAGAGTTTGGCAAACTTGTAATTTGGAAGACATGAGTCATGCATGCATTAGCATAGCTTGTATTGTCTTAAGATTATTCTGGATTGGTTCCACATTATGGCAGTAAACAAGTCCCCTCAAATGTCTGTAGTTGTTGCTGTAATTGATCAACTTGTCAAAGCAGAAAGTGAAATAACTCAGACTTGACCTACACTTAAGCTACCTCTGCAGTTGATGACTGAGCTACCTGCTGAGTGGATAGGGACCTGACTGGTGGAATTATGCAGACAGTGCCTCTGGAGTGTTGGGTTTCCTTCTTTGAGGACTATCAGGTCCAGAAGTCACATACAACTCCAACTTCCAACTTTTTCAGCGATAGTTCTTCACAAGTGAGATCACGGTTTCTAAATAAAATAAATAAAAGAATGGACTGGATAAAGAAAATGTGGCACCTATACACAATGGAATACTATACAGCCATAAAAAAGGATGAGTTCATGTCCTTTGCGGGAACATGAATGATGCTGGAAACCATCATTCTCAGCAAACTAACACAAAAACAGAAAACCAAACACTGCATGTTCTCACTTATAAGTGGGAGTTGAACAATGAGAGCACATGGACACAGGAAGGAGAACATCACATACTGGGGCTTGTTGTGGGGTGAGGGACTAGGGGAGGGATAACACTAGGAGAACTACCTTATGTAGATGATGGGTTGACGGGTGCTGCAAATCACCATGGCACATGTATACCCATGTAACAAAACTGCACATTCTGCACATGTATCCCAGAACTTAAAGTATTAAAAAAAATGGTAAAACGAAATGGAAACAAACAAACAAAACCCAATTCCTTTGCCTGTGCCCTCAAGGGAAAAGATAACAGAAAAAGAAAAGAGAAATGCATCCCTGTAACAGTCATTTTCTTGAAACATTTTTCATCCCTTTTTCACCCCTTATTTTCAGTGTACCCTCTGACACTCCACCATACCCTGGATGTGAAAGAGAGAATGAATGCAGCTTCTAATAAAACAAATTACCAAAAGTAGTTGAGAAAAACATGGAGCTTCAAAACACAAATTAACAAAAACTAGATACTTGTCTTGCCCTTACCCTCAAAATGTACAATCTGTTGGATAATACTCCGATGATTTGGGGCCTGCTAATTATTTTTTCTAGAATCAAGCAGGAATTTTTCATTGGAGGCCTGCTGTTAGCCAATCAGGGTGAGCGATCCAGGCTGCTTTGATGTAACATAAGTTGGAGAGTAGCAGGTGGCCTTCCCTGCTGTTTATAGTGCAGTTTGGGGAGTTCTGTCAGATGTAGCAGCTCCTCTTTATCTGCATGGAATCTGTGTAAATCACTAAAGAACAGATGGAAAAATACTCACAGACCTCCGTTCACCTCTTAGAAGCAGCTCAGAAACCTCCATACTCCACCTGCCCTGTTTCAAAAAACCAACTTTAGTGGGTTGGTCACCCAACTCCCACAAGGTAATCATTTTGTGTACAAAACATCATGATTCAGACAAAACAAAAGCAGAAAATTGTTTAAATGATCACAGCTGTTACTTATGTGCATTTTGTCATTACATTCCAGATTTAGGTTAAGTAAACAGAAAAATTAGAAATTATCTCTCAGCTACCAGATCTACATATCTTGCAGAACTTATTGCTGATGTTAGATGATGCCAGTGGTTTAGTATGTCTAGTTGTCATTGTTTTTTAAATACAACTGTAAAATTTCCTGTCAATATTTTTTCCTGAAAACACTAAATCAGTTTCTAAGGATTGATCTATGTAATTTTCTGTTGGAAACCACCAAAGAAAACTGCCCCCCCCAAACTAATTGATGGAAAAATAATAAGCGGCATATTTCTAAACAAGGGATGATAAAATCAAAGGCACCAAGGTATAAGACAGAGTAGGGCATGATGTGAACCCTATCTCCATATTTTTAGAGTGTGATTTGTAAGACAAGGTGTTGAAAGAGATGAAGCTATAGGTTAGCAAGGTCTTGACACAGAGCATCTTAAAGGCCTCATGAAAAAACATGAGCTTTGACCTGGGTATGATCAAAGTTGACTACTGGATGTTGGCTTTATTTATAACCATAAAATATATTGTATGAATGTATTAAAAATATATAAATCTGTCCAAAGACTTAGAGGAAACAGCAGTTGCCCATTAGACAGAAACTGTGATTCACAAATGACACAATTTCTATTTTCTTAGGGATTGTAAAAATGTGTAAAAATGTGTTATGTGTGTAAAAATGTCAGTGTGTAAAAATGTTGTTATGGAAAATCCTTGTTTAATAATGAATGTATAAAACGGAGACAACAAAGTATTGAGCACAACAAAATGGTGAAGCTTAGTTTAAGCAGAAGTCAATATCCTTGCAAAACTGTTCTAGGAATCCTGTTTTACATTAGTTACAAGAAAGCAGCAAGCACATAGGAATTGTCTACAGAACTCTATAAATAAATTCCCTATCAATCATGTCCAGGAAAGCAGTGTATTAGACCAGCAGTTCCACAGGAGGGACAAGTTATCCCTCCATGGGACACCTGGCAATGTCTGGAGACATTTGTGTTGTCACAACTGGTTGACTGGATGGGACGAGTGTTATTGATATCTGGTGGGTAAAGGTCAAGGATACTGCTAAACACAAGATAGCCCTCAACAACAAATAATTATCTGGCCCTAAATGTCAATACTTCGGAGGATAAGAACCCGGTTTAAGACATTTCAGGCATTTAATCCTATGTTCCATTTTCAACAGAATGAGACTGCAAAGTTTTGTCATGTCTAATCACGGAAATTTGGACATAGGAGGGAGCAGGACCTTGACATTGTTATTAACGTCATCAAATACATGACCTTGTCAAATAATGCATTTTTCTTCCTCAAATAGAATTATACAAAGTCCTTTTGGTTTGTTTAATATATGTCCTTTTGGAAATTTGCTAATAAAAAACAATTGCTTTATTAAATGAAATTATGCTTGAAATAAAATTATATTTAACAAAGCTATAATGAAGAACTCTTCAATTTTCAATCTTTGTTTTGAGTTCAAGAATGGTCAAATAATTTTATCAGAACTAGTCTGAAGCAATTAAAAGTATTTCCAGACATCCATTTTAAAACATTGTGCATCAGAAAATCAATGCAGATGGAACCAGAGTCTCCTTATATGAGATTAAGACTCCCTAAATAGTCTTTTTTTTTTTTTTTCTTGGCTGGCAGATGTGTTTTCCTGGCGTATTTTGGACTATGAGGAGTACTTACTCTGTTAGTTTCCTATGATGCAAAGAAGGAAAATTTGATGGTGAATTTTTTTCCTTTAGACATTTGATTTACGTTTGATAATCTCTGTTAATTAAAGCTCTCTTTTGCTGGAACAAACATTAATTCAAAGAAACCTAGTAAATCTCGCTTTCTATTAGAAGGTTTTGCTTAAGATTGCTTTTAGTTTTTCCTTACCATGCCAGAAAATTACAAAACAAAAAAGTGATGAATCTGTGCATTTTCTGGTCATACGAAATGGTGTTAAGTAACTAAAACATGAGGAAAGTCCGACATTAATTATCAAAGGGAATTACCAAAGATCACTTACGGTGAACTAATATGGCAATGACATTTTGAATTATCTTATTTACTTTTATTATTGTTAAATAGGATAGGTAAATTGTTAATGTCCATTCTGTACTCTTGCACAGATTTCTGTCAGAGAATCTGAGGTAACTCTCTCAGGTTCAGTTTTGAATTTTGATTTTGTAATAAGCAGTGTAATTGAAGCAATGTACGTTTATGTATATTTTGTAAGTAAAGAATTTTTTAAATACTTCTTTGCTGCTAAGGCTTTACAAATATGGCTGTCTTTTAAATATATAGCAGTGTGGAAATAGGCTAGTAGTAGCCTCAAAATGCTCAAAAGTTGGTTACCTTTAAAACTTTATGTTTTTGATCCTTGAAACTTCGTTTATTATTTCCCGCAAGTTGCCCCCTTGGAAAAAAGATTTTATGGACAAACAGTATTTGGAAAACCTACCTAGTCTATCATTCTCTAGAAGAGTTTCAACATATTGTGAAAAGAAATCAAAAGCTTACTTGATTTTGTTTATCCCAGCATGTCCCCTAGCAAATCTAAAGTTCTAAGGAACAAATTTTAGGAAAAAGTCGTTTAGAATATCCAGTCTGCCTCTTCTATTTGATTTTTGTTTTTAATTAATTGCATCTTAATCCTTGCTTCTTAACCACTAGCTACTTTGTTTCATTTTAGTATTTTCATCAGAGGTACCAACAAGATAAAAGGTTAAATTTAAACATACCTCTATTAATTATATTTTATAAATGGTTTAGTGAGGATTGGTCACTGGCGAATGCTTCATACTTCCCCAGATTCCATTTCCTGAGACAAAATAATAAGGAATATGCACAAACAAAGAAGCAAAACTTAACAGCAACATCCAACGCAACAACTCAACTTCCTTTGGGGAAAAATAACACATCACATTTAAGACCTGAGTTCTATTTCTATCTTGAGAATTTAGCATATATTTCATCAAACACACGGCACATTTATTGGGCACCTTTGTGATCATATTTAATGTTCGTCTGCAGTTACACCATTGTTGTTGCCCTTGGGGGTTAAGATGATGATTCTTCCTTCTGTTTAAACTTGATAGTCAAAATTAGGACTTTATCTGTAAGCTTTCCCACACTTTCTTCTGAAGACCACATTTAAAGGCTCTGCCTTTTGGTTTGAAAAAAAAAAAAAATACTGGGGATTAATTCTTATCAGGCAAAATCAAGAATAGGAGTTGTTCTAATTCCAATCCAACCTACATCCTGCCATTCAGTTTCCCTCCATTGGAAATGGAGGAACATGTTCAGATCAGAGTGTAAATTGGCATGAATCTTCATCTGAAATGCAATAAAGTTAGAGAAGACTGGATGATTTTTAAAAATGTATCATTATTCATATCCAATGCTTCCTCTGCACTTCTGTGTACCATCTGGTCCTGATGGTCGAAGTGCCAAAATACCATAAGGAAAGTTGTTTTTGTGGTATTTCCAGTCCAACCAGAATCAAAAAGTACCAGAAATTTCTTGAGAAAAGCTGTTGTCATAGGACACAAAGCCCAGTTTGTCAAACCAAAGAGTTTAAGAAAAGTAGCTGAAATCAAGCTACTGTCCAAATTTAAATGCTGAACAGAGAGAGGATGTTCTGGGTTTGGGTTTCCCAGATGTCTTGAGCGCGTGCGCGCGCGCGCGCGCGCGCACACACACACACACACACACACACTTTTTAAAAACACTCTACCAATTCATCATACATGTATCCCATTCCTTTATTAGCTACAGTTCTCTCTCTACCCCTTTATTTGTTTACTCCTATTCTGCTTATGTATTGAATTTTAAAAAGAATATGAATGGGTAAATGAAGTCATACAATTTCCAAAGACATCTGATTGGGGAAAAGAAGCATTATACAGACCCAGAGAATGGATGACACCAAATTTAAAATACTTAATGGAATACATGTAATAGGTACAAAAACTATCTGATATCACCCTGTTTATGAACCCTTTGATATCCAAATAATTCATTTACAAGTCTTTCCACTTCTATACAGGACATCACAGCTTGTCAAATACAAGAAATCTTGAATCTTAAAAGACTCAATCTGTGCTCTAAACTTACTGCCCAGAAGGTTTAGAGTGGGCTGTTAAACTTGGCAACATTTTCGCTTCCATTCAAGCCCAAACCTTCTGAGATATATTTGACACTGAGTTTTATGAAGCTTAATTTAGTTCAACTTAAAAAAAAAATCTCTAAGTAGGGCAGAGTTTAAGTGATGAATACTATCGTGTGACAATTAGTATGTTAAGGGTGAAAACTTACCATACATATTTTCTGCTAAAGGAAGTGTCCTATTATGCAAGAACATAAGCTTTCATGTCAGACTGACACAGATTCAAATTCTGGTTCTCCACCTGCCAGTTGTGTGACCTCGGGCTAGTAACTAACTTCTCTGATCTTAAATTTCCTCATCTAAAAATAGAAAGCCAATTATTTTACCAGGTTGTGGGGACCAACGAGCTATTGAATGTAAAGTTTTCGAGTACAGCAGGTGCTCCATCTTCTCATCAACTCTAGCTGTATATGAGGATGATAAAATAACAGACAGCTGAAAGGCAGATACTTAAGATGTTGGCTATCACAAAAGCACATTGTAATTCTTGCTTGAGTTCTCTTTCATCTGTAGAAAAAAGAAAGAATGACTCTGGGATATAACTCATATAAGTTTGGGGGATAATGATGATATTCTCCATTAGGAATATTATCTACTCAGTTCCCATAGGCAATGTTTTAAAATCTTTTATTGCATAAAATTGTAATGCCTTGTGAGAGGCATGATCTGACCTGAGATGCTTCTCAATCCATGTAAAATACATCTTGTGAGGGTATTACTGAATCACTCGCTATGCTCTTGGCCCAGTTTCAAAGAAGATCTTTTCCCAAGGATGCCTAAAGAAGTCAAAATAATTCAGTTCAATGTTTTAACTGAAAATAAAATTTGTTTCTTCAAATTTGAGGGCAGTATTATCTGTGTCTGGTATGTGCACTATAATCGTTGCTAGAATATGAAATCTATTCCTAAACAAATAGTCCAACTTGTTATCTTGTCTTGGAATATTCACTTTCTGTTTTCAAATCACAGGCCTAACAAGAACATCATAAAAACATGGACTTTTTTGTTTTCAGGGAATCATGACCTTGACATACCCAGGATCAGTCCTTAAACCGAAAGCCTTAAATCCCAAAGCAGCGGCATCTAATCTCAAAGTTGTTACTGTCCTGTTTCAAATTCCTTTAGTTTGCATAACTTAACTTTTCTGCTCTCGTACTCTCTTGAATCCGTTCAATTGAATTGAATCATGTAAATCTCTCACTCCCTTGAAACTGTTTTTTCTTTATGTCAGTCCCGCATAACCCAGTTAGGAAAGCAATTAAGGTGTCATTCTACGAAGCAAGAAAGGAGTGCAAAAATCTGCCTTTTGAAGAACTTTGCTTGAACCTTCCTTCTTCAACATTGTGCAGACTGAGGGGGGATACGCAGCTGCTGGAAGTTGCTTTCTCAACTCCTGTCACCCAGCACTGGGGTTCATTGTTCAAACAATACTAATACGAAGACTTTTTACTGTTTGCAATCAAAAAATACATATGTACTGTTCTTCTGCCCCGAGCTTTGAGACACTGTCTTACTAGGAATGCAATCTGTCAAGAATATGCAAGTACATCCAAAGAGAACTTCATTGTCTCTGTGTTATGTTACAATACTTTTATTAGATGGTGACATTCCTGAGACAGCACCTGCTGTGTGGCTTTGGGCGCTGGCCAGAAATGAAAGGGAAAAGCAATGTGCGGTTTAAATCAGAGTGGCACAGCAATGCATGGCTGTAACAAATACCAGGGACTGAACAGTTGGGAGGCCTAAAGGAATCTCATTGTGTAGACACTTGACTTCAGTGTGTAGGTGACTACCCCAGTCATTGTCAGAAACCTATAGAAAGGCAGATAGTAGAAATGCTTGCTTTTCTTTTTGCTGGATACATACACTTGGCATAATTTTTTACTCTTCCTCCCCTATACTTCTAGGGAGCTGGCTTTGGAAATTTGAAAAAGGCTTTGTTGCTCGTAGCTTCAAGTATAGACTCTTAATAGTACAAAATGAAAAGTGAACATGAAAATATTGGCATTTGTGAAGCTTAATTTTGAATAAAAATGGTTATCAGAAATATATATATTAAAATACATAATATATGTATACAGGATAATATATATTATATATAAATATATATTTTGTGTATATATACATATATGTGTATACAATGTACATTATATTGTATATAATGTATACAATGTACTGTATACTGTATATAATGTATACAATATATAATGCACACATAGTGTATAGACTATATACACATATATGTATATATGTAGATATACATCTATTATATAATATACAAATGCTATGTAATATGTAATAAGCGTATATTAATATGTGTACATATTACTATGTAATATGTGTATATATTACTATGTAGTATGTGTATATTATATACATATATTATACATATATATGCACAACATACATATAATATATTACATATACATATTACACATAATATACTAATATATTATATATGACATACTATATTATATATAATTATATATGTTATATAAATTTATTCACATATATAATTTCTGCTGAGGGGCTAGTAGATTTTGCCTTCTGGAGGAATATTTTGATTTTTCTAATCTTCTTTATCAGTTTTTGTTGTAAATGATGTAGAATTTACAGAAACGGAAAGCTCTTGAATTTGTAGTTGTTTTTGAAATGATCAGATGATGAAATTTCATAATTTTCACTCACTGTTCCTTTTGGACTCCTCAGCAGGCACATGGTTGCGCAGGAGTGGGGAGATGAACTAGGAAACCACACCCATGATGATGGTAGAGGCTAAAACTGTGAATTCCTATTTCTTATTTTCATTTATTCTATTTTAGAGATAGGATCTAGCTTTGTCACTCAGGCAGGAGTGCCGGGGCATGATGATAGCTCACTACCACCTCAAATTCCCAGGCTCAAGCCATCCTCTTGCCTCAGCCTCCTGAGTAGCTGCGACTCCAGGCATGAGCCACCACTCCCAGCCATTTCTTGATAATTAAGTATACGTCAAAGAAATAGTACTTGTTTGGAGAATCAATTGCGTCTGTTACAAGAGAAGACTACAACTCCAATGAGACAGTGTTTGTTCATTTGTTTACTTGTTTTAAATAAAAACGAGGCTTAATTCAGCAGAAATCTTTGTTCAGAAATGGGACACTAAGTCATTCTTGTTTTCTAACTAAATTGATGGTGCACTGTTGTTGACTTTGGGGTTAAAGACTTTAGTAAGAAGCCGCCTTGGCCTTTTCTCCATATATCTGATGACCTTAGAAAGTGATGACTTTATAGATGTGACCACATGGCTCATACCACTGTGAGGTAAATGCAGAGCTCCCAGAAATCCCAGTAGGGAAGCAGAAAGAGCTATTATTTAGAAAGAGTTACTGGGGTTAAAGAGTTCAGTCACCACTGAACATGGGCCATAATATTTCTCCTCAAACTCAAATGAAAATTCAACTTGTTTTATGCAAGTTATAGAATATGTTGTAGCACATATATGATTATTTCTCTGTGTGTGTGTGTGTGTGTGTGCGCGCACGCATGTGTAGTTTTATGGAAGAATGGAGACTTCATGTAATTTGAACATGAGAACCTCGTTATGTTCTGTTTTGCATAACTTACCCTCTCTCATCAGTAGGTCAGGAATGAGGCTAAGAAAAGAAGCAGGATTTCATGTCATGCATGTAGAAATCCAAGCTCAGTAAATGCTGTCTTTCTGTTTCTTCTGGGAATTCTTATCAATCTGATGGGCTTGTTTATAGTGCTAAATCAGAGTCTTAAAAGCCTCTATAAGCTTTACTGAAACATGGAGTGCTTCTGAACTTTAAAATCAATTGCATCGATTCAATTATAGAACATAAGTGAAGACTAATGGTTTTTATGTTCATTAACTTCTAATTTACATAAGGTAGAAGATGTTAATATGGTTCCAGAGTCTTTGTGGGAAACCATTTTAGTCAAGCTAGAGAAAATGGGACTTCCATTTTCATTTGCAATGGATCAATATTCCAAACATTAAAATATATAATCTTCAGATCAAATTCCACACTCATTTTACCTTTTCTGTTACTGAAGAACATTTGTGAACTCTTGGTTGAGTCAGTGTGGACTCTATCAGCAGCTCAATTGCTTTTATATGCAAAATGGTTTTTCTCTTAAGTTTTTCCAGAAGTTAAAATGAATTGACATGTGTTTAGATTGTTCTGAAATGTAGAAAAGTCTAACAGTCAAAATCAGAACTTAAGATAAAGGCAAAACTTGAATTATTTCCAATATTAATTACATTCAAATGGATTCTAAATATTTTAGAGGATTTTACCCCTTAAAAATTAAGTTGCTTCATTTCTGACTTTTTGTTTTTGTTTTTTGTTCTTGCTTTTTGTTGGATACCAGAAATAATATTAGTGTAATGTGTAATTAAAGATAATACTAGTTGGGGAACATCTAAACCTAAACACGGATTGGTATGGGAGTTAGAAGAATCTTAAATCGTTTCTTAATCAAGTCCTGGATGTGATTTTCTTCTAGCCTTTGAATATTCTGCTTGTTTTCTTTGGAAAACAAGATAGGAATTACTTTCATTCTCCAAGTTAGTCTTTATTTGGAGAGTGCTGGATGTTTGCCTTGGGGTCATATTCCTTTTGTTTTTTTCATTCAATATTTCCATTTTTTTTTTAATTTTTGAGGGGATATGGTAGTGTTTGATCTGAGCAATATTTTATTTGTTCATGAAATAGTTTTAAACATACTTAGAATGGTTTCTAACTAATTTGGATTCCAAGTGAAACTCTACCACAGTTTTTGTGACTTTGGCCTATCTAATCATTCCAAGATTCAATTTTCATACTTATAAAATGGGAACAATATTTCTACATCTTATTTTGGTTTGGAGAGGGTTATGTAAGGCATTACTTGTAAATCAGCTAGTTCAATGACTGATATACATATATGTATATATACACACACATATATATCCACAAACATATCCATATGTATATATGTATGTATGTATATGTATATATAGGCATATATATGTGTGTATCTACACACACACACACACACACACAGAGAAGGTACTCAATAAATAGTAGGATCTCATATCTTGGTCTGCTTGTATTTTTGTCCTGAAGTCTACTTTTCTCACCCCAAGTATTTTTCCTTACATGGGAATACAAGGGCATTCATTCTTTTATTTTCTATTTTGGTTTGACTCTGCGTATTCTCTGTAATTGCTTAGGGTCAGCTATAGCTGTGTAAGACTGAATACAATGTATAACTACAACATGTAATGAAGCCCAAATTAGGGTGTTAGAAATGACCGTATCTACAAAGTGGACACTGGGAGGGGAACACACATTTTCTAAAATGCTTCAGTTAAAAATAAAAGCAACAATACAAGCAGAATAAAACAAATTCAGTTTCTTTAAGTCCCATTTATTATATTTGACTTTAAAAGTACAGCAGAAATTAAAATTGTAAATATCTCATGACAAAGTAACCCAGTTATTTACTTGTCTAAAACCATCTCATCCATTACCATATTAATATATAGAAAGCTGTATACTTTCATGTTTTTGAATGTTTATTTTATTCTTCATTGCCAACTTTCACACAGTTGCCTTGATAGATTATAACCAGGTTGCTTAAAAGCATTTGAGCTCATTACTTACAGTCACAAAGTTTCTACCTGAAAATAAATGTGAATGTCAAATAATAAAAATCATCAATTTTTTTTCACTGTTTCTAGTATGCGTGATCTGAGTCCAAGCTGAGAAAGGTCATATTTTCAAGTCTTCAATCCATTTTGCATGTAAGAATATTCTGATTGGAGATGATTCTGAGGGGCTAAGAGATGTCTACAGGTTGTAGGAAATGAAGGAAAAGCTTTAATAAAGGATTATAGGGTTGGTCACATAGGATGATATTGGATACTTCCCAAATGGAAGAAGAGGAAGAAAAACCAGTGTATATGTGGCGGATATTCGTTACAAATATGATGAGGGAAAGGGATCAGGAAGATGGTTGAATTGTATGACAGCCAGTGACAATAGTCTTTGAAAAGAGAAGGGTTCCTATTGTTATTGCTACTCCCGTGACCCTTACCATTAATGTGGTGGCTACTGCTGCTGCTACTTCAACTAACCGCAACTGTCAGCATTTCCTCCTTCCCAGTGATTCGTACATTTACTGTTTAGGACACTATCATGGGCTCCTTGATACATGTTTTGATTTAACCTTCTGAATAAGACTTTGAGGTAGGTATTACCTTACCGATTGTATTGATAAAGAATCAGAGGCTTAGAAAAAAAGTTTTCTGTGCAAATGTGGTAATGCGATTATATTCACACAGGTTTCTTTGACCTCAGAAACTGATTTTCCTAAAGTAGAGGCAGAGAGAGAGAGAGAGAGAGAGAGAGAGAAGAGGAAAAAGTAAGAAAACAATACAAACTAGGATTTTATGATTAGGTTCAGTTTCTTATAGCAGAAACCCCAAATAGCAGTGACTTAAGACTAAAAGAAATTATTCTTTCACCTAGAAGAACTATAGAAATATGCAGTCCATGGTCATTAAGCATTCTCTTTCTATTGTTTTATTCATCTTCTGTTGTATGTGGCTTTTATCCTCAAGATTGACTCCTCGTCCAAGTTAAATAATGTGAAACAAATAGTACATTCAGGTAAAACAGAAACTTGGATAAGAAAGGAAACAAAATTAAAGTACATTAGTTGATTCAGTAGTGAACAATATTTACACAGTTGTAACACAACAGATGCTGATTTACTTCAAAATTGCAATTGAAATGCTGGGAGGTTGGAGAGAAGATGTGCATATGTGCATGAGCGTATGTTTGGGTGGTGTTTTAAAAATAGGTATATCTTCAAATAATAGAGAGAATGGAATAGCATCAGTATAGCAGTGTAAGTCTAATATTCAGAAATATGAAAGTAAATACCAGATGAAACAGCTGTAAAGGTTGAAAGTACATGACTCTGTGTAGCAGGAGTATACTCAGAGTTGAAATGAAGAATAAACTAGAATTTTGCAACAAGTTTTTCTTGCTTTTTGCAAACTATAAAGGTAATAATTGTTTTAACAGATGTATGCTCATTAATCAAGTTGTAAAAATATTTTTAAAGCAAATAGCCGTCATCTCTCCATCCAGGAATGAGCACTAAGTACTTTTGAGGTATGTTTTCTTCCAATTTTAAGGTTATCACAGTCTATGCAGGAGGCAGACACCAAAGTAGATCATATAATGGGGGAACAAGGGCAGTGAAAAAGATACAGACAGGAAGAGAGTAGAGCAAACCCTAATCATGTGCATTTCTACTCACAAAAAGGAGAGTGTTGGACAATGGTGTGCTGGTAAATGTTTCACAACTGGCTAGCTGGAAAAAGTTTACATGTGTATATACTTGTATACATTTATTATAATTGACATAAAAGATACATAGTTTGAGATTTATAAAAAAATGAAATATGTAATACTTCCTATTGTAATTTTTTTTTTTTTTTTTTTTTTTTTTGAGACAGAGTCTCACTTTGTTGCCCAGGCTGGAGTTCAGTGGTGCAATCTCAGCTCACTGAAACCTCTGCCTCCTGGTTTTAAGTGATTCTCCTGTCTCAGCCTCCCGAGCAGCTGGGATTACAAGCGTGCGCCACCACCCCTGGATAATTTTTGTATTTTTAGTAGAAACGGGGTTTTGCCATGTTGGCCAGGCTGGTCTCGAACTCCTGACCATTCGCCCACCTCGGCCTCTCAAAGTGCTGGGATTACAGGCATGAGCTACCGCACCTGGCTCCTTATTGTAAATTCTATACAGTTGATGAATGAAAAATTCTGACACAAATGTTGGTTAATATTTTTTAAGATGAAAGAGAAACAATGAAGATGTATGCTGGAATCTCCTTCATTTGTCAATGGCATGAGAAACTTCTTGGCTGAATCTGACGGTGGTTGTTAAACACTGGAATATTTCCTCATTTTTGTGTGTGTTATTGATAATGTAAGAGCTATAGATATATTATAGTTTTAAAGTTTAATCTGCATTATTATAAATTTATTAATCATTTTCTTAAGCCTAATCAACAAAACAAAAAATTAAGCCTTCATTTGTAATATTTTCTTTTTTTTTTTTTTTTTTTTTTTGAGACGGAGTCTCGATCTGTCGCCCAGGCTGGAGTGCAGTGGCGCGATCTCGGCTCACTGCAAGCTCCGCCTCCCGGGCCGACGCCATTCTCCTGCCTCAGCCTCCCGAGTAGCTGGGACCACAGGCGCCCGCCTCCGCGCCCGGCTAATTTTTTGTATTTTTAGTAGAGACGGGGTTTCACCGTTTTAGCCAGGATGGTCTCGATCTCCTGACCTTGTGATCCACCCGCCTCAGCCTCCCAAAGTGCTGGGATTACAGACGTGAGCCACTGCGCCCGGCCCATTTGTAATATTTTCTGATTCCTATGGTATAAATTCTTTCATTCCAACCAGTGTAATGCCAGTGAATGTGAAATTAGGAAGAGATGTGTTCATTCTTACAGAGTATTTCTGCCATAAAAATACAAGAAGTGTAAGTAACCTGAAAAGAATAAATAAAAACAAAATGGCACAAATAATTAGAAAGTGATGGGTTTAATTATATTTTGCTTTTGTTTTTCATATAATTTATTTAGTCACAAATTCATATAAATTAATTTTTATGACTGCCTGTGCTTAGTTACCATCTCATAAAATTCCTGAAAATGGAATACTTGTTTCTCATGAGCTTCCAGGAGCTGGTGCCAGCACACCACTGGTTGTCTGATGAGTGAGTGACACTTCCTGGAGAAGGTGAAACCTCAAATGAGTCTTAGCAGGTAAGTAGGAATCAGCTGCTCAATGGTCTTGTGGATTGAAAAGAAGATAAACACTAAAGCAAAGTGTCTAGATAACGGTGAGGGAAAGGCAATGTGTGGATGGAAATATAAGCAGGTGTGTATTTGCTGAGATGAAATTCTCAGAAAGCAAGGGCATGATAAAAAAAGATCCTGCAAACTGCATCAAGGAACTTAGAATTTATCCTATAGGCCACAAGGAGCTGTTGGAGGATTTAAAGCAGGATAGTGAATTATTTAGATTTACGGCTGAAGCATGATCTTCTGGCCAATCGTTGTAGAATGAACATGAGAGGGAGACAAAAAAAACCAGCTGGGAAGCTGTTGCAGTGCTTTAGGGAAGTGATGATATGTGCTGATTCAGGACAGTTGTGTTTAAGAAAGAGGAGGTGATACATTCCAGAAATATTTAAGAGGTAAAGTCAGCAGGGCCAGTGATGGATTAGAAGAAGGCAGGGGTGAGGGAGAGGGAAAAGTCAATGATGGCTTCCCGGTTTTCAGCTCAGCTTATAAATTATGGAGCAACGGCCAATAAATGGAGTCAAGGTAGAGGATTAGATTTCTGGGCTACGCTGATTAATTCAGAGTCCTTATGTACAGTTTCAGTCATTATGGAACATCCATGTGGAAATACCTTGCAGTTCTGGCTGAAGATAAAATTTAGTGCATGATTAATATACAGGTGTTAGTAGATGAGCTCCGGAGGGAAAAGTGGGAGAAGTAAGAGGTAAGAAACAAAGCATAACTTGAAGATGCATCTGCACATAGAGAATCAGCAGAAGAAAAAAGGCCAGTACTGCAGACAGAAGGACTGACCAGAGAGGTGAGAAGTAAATAGGAGAACATGAATCACGTAGGCCAGGAAGAAAGACCATTTAAAAAGCCAGCATGACTCACGCCTGTAATCCCAGCACTTTGGGAGGCCGAGGCGGGCGGATCATGAGGTCAGGGGTTCGAGACCAGCCTGACCAACATGGCGAAACTGTCTCTACTAAAGATACAAAAAATAGCTGGGCATGGTGGCGATCGCCTGTAATCTCAGCTACTCAGGAGGCTGAGGCAGGATAATCGCTTGAACCCGGGAGGCAGAGATTGCAGTGAGCAGAGATTGTGCCACTGCACTCCAGCCTGGGGGACAGAGCGAGACTCCGTCTCAAAAGAATAAATAAATAAAAGCCAGCATGGAGAACTAATGTCAATAATGCCAAATGAATTGCATACGCCTTTTGTATATTTATACCTCAAATTAAAATATAATATCTTTCACATGTTACAAATATGATATTGATTGTTTTTGCTTTTAGAAAATTTTAGTGCACAAATAGTATGGATTTATTGTGAAATAATGACAAAATATACAAATATAAAAGAAGAAACACTTTTTATCCCACTTCTCAGAGTTACAGCTGTTAAGATTTCGAATTTAAGTGATTCCTGAACTTTTCTGTATATGTGTGCATGCACATACATATCCAAATTAATGTATTATGTTTAATTTATAGGAAAATGCACTTATTCAACATTTTAATGACTATAATACTCATTATGTAGCTGTATTATACTTTATATAATCAATACCCATTGTTAAACACTTTAAATTATTATTATTACTTTCACATATTATAAGAATCATAATAAACATCTTTGTGCTTAAAGCATTTATATGTAATTTGGGTTTTTTTTTTTTTTCCTTCAAGAACAATCTCTAAATGTAGAATTAACTAAGTTAAAGGATATAAAACACTTTTAAGGATTTTGACACATTTTGCCAACATGTTTCTTAGAAATATAGGTCTGATGAGATTTTCTTTTTTTTTTTTTTTGAGACGGAGTCTCGCTCTGTCGCCCAGGCTGGAGTGTGGTGGCACCATCTCCATTCACTGCAAGCTCCACCTCCCGGTTTCATGCTATTCTCCTGTCTCAGCCTCCTTAGTAGCTGGAACTACAGGCGCCCGCCACCACGCCCTGCGAATTTTTTTGTATTTTTAGTAGAGACGAGGTTTCAGCATGTTGGCCAGGATGGTCGTGATCTCCTGACCTTGTGATCCACCCACCTCGGCCTCCCGAAGTGCTGGAATTACAGGCATAAGGCACCATGCCAGGCTCGGTCTGATGAGATTTTCACCAGAACTTGTAAATGGTGCTCACTTCTCCAAGACCTCATCAGTGTGGAATATTCCCAAATTTTATCTATATCTATATTTAAAAGTATTAATGGTATCCATAGATCTTTCACCTACAACCAAAAAGAAGCAAAACAAAACCAAACCAAACAAAAAAAATCTCAAAGCCAAATATTTTAATGGCATTTTATAAACTAGTTGTAAAACCAGGATGAAGCGAGAGTAGCAGATGATACCATTCTTTGGTGGGGTAGATTTTCATAGCCTTTAGTATGCAGCCTCTGTTGCTGAGTTCTTCCCCTGAGTGGGCCTTGTTTCCACTTCTGCACTTTTATTCAAACTACTGTATGCACTGCTTGTTCCGACCTTCTCGCTCTTCTCCTTGTCCAAGTTGTGTGTTTGTTCAAGTCGTTTTTGAAAAATTATCTTATAAATGCCTATAGAGCTTTGAATTTTTAAGCCATAATTAATATTCAGTTACATATTTTCTTGAGTAGTGTGTTCACTTACTTTTCTTACATGGGTTACAGGATCATAAGGGAAAGGACCATGGTACGTAGTCAGTCCTAGTTTGTCATCTGTGAATCACATTCTTGCATGACAATGGATAAGCAATAAGGAAACACAGGGAAGAATAACACAAAATCATGAGCATGTTACTAACTTTGGCTTTGTTCTAATGAATTGTCTATTTTAATACAATTATTTGAAAAGAAAATGAGCATTTTATAGACTTTAAACAAAAATTGAGCAGCTTTCCAAATGATTTTGGAAAAGTTTTGACCTATCGTGTGTACGTGTGTATGTGTGTGTGTGTGAGAGAGAGATGTTGTAGGTTACAGAGGGTTGTAGATTATGTGGATAGGAAAAGGGACAGATTTAGAGGACTTATTTTACAGATATGAAGGCTAAGGTAAAGAAATGCTAGGTGAGTTTCTTCAAACACAAAGTTGGTAGGAGAGATGTTAAAAGGAATGTGAACTTAGATCTGCTGATTTTCTGGTCAATGTTAGTTTTATGCCATCAGACTCCATCCTTAACATGTATGCTTTTAATTCATGTACAGTGTATTTAGAAAAGATTGATAAAATTGACAATTTAGTTTCAAATCTGAAATATAAATATTCTACTAATCTTAAGTGATTGGAACCACAGAGCAACTTAAGGGACTTCACAAGTTTTCCATTTTTTATTATCTCTGCTAAAGCAAGTATCTTCTCTATCTAAATATCCATTTTGCATTTTCTTGGTATTTTTTTCTCTTTTTATAATCACTTTCAATTGAAAACATGATAATCTCCCAACAACAAAAAAACCCAAGACCAGATGAATTTACAGTCAAATTCTACCAGATGTACAGAGAACTGGTACCAATCCTACTAAAACTGTTTCAAAAATCAAGGAAGAAAGAATCCTCCCTAACTTAGGCTATGAAACCAGTATCACCCTGAAACAAAAGTCAGGCAAAGACACAATAAAAAAGAAAAGCTAACATCTCTGATGAACATAAATGCAAAAATATCCAACAAAATACTATTAAAGCAAATCTAATAGCAAATCAGAAAGATAATATACTGTGACTAAGTAGCTTTTATTTCAGGGATGCAAGGATGTTTTAATATATAGTTCATAATGGTGAATCAATAAATGTGATTCACCATATAAATGGAATTAAAAACAAAAACCATGTGATCATTTCAGCAGACCCAGAAAAAGTATTGGATAAAATTTAGCATCCCTTCATGATTAAAAACCCTCAATAAACTAGGCATAGAAAGAACATACCTCAAAATAATAAAAGCTGTATATGACAAACCCACAACCAACATTACTGAATGGGAAAATTTGAAAGCATTTCCCCTAAGTACTGGAATAAGACAAATATGCCCACTTTCACCACTTCTGTTCAACATACTATTAGAAGCTCTAGCCAGAGCAATCAGGAAAGAAAAAGAAATAACAAGCATTAAATTGGAAATGAGGAAGTAAAAATATCTGTGTTTGCTGTTGCTGATGTAATCTGATTCCTAGAAAATCCTAGACTCTTCGAAAATACTCCTAGATTTAACATATAAATTTATTAAGGATTCATGATACAAAACCAATGTAGAAAAATCAGTAACCATTGTATATACTGATAGTAACCAAGCTGAGATCCAAATCAAGAACTCAATCTCATTCACAATAGCTAGAAAACAAATCCAAACCAAGCAAAAACCTAGGAATAGATTTAGCCAAAGAGGTAAAGGACTCTACAAAGAAAACTACAAAACACTGATGGAAGAAATTGTAGATGATAAAAGCAAATATGAAAACATTCCATGCCCACGGGTTGGAAGAATCAATATTGTTAAAATGATTATATTGGCCAGGTGCGGTGCCTCATGCCTGTAATCCCAGCACTTTGGAAGGCCGAGGTGGGTGGATCACAAGGTCAGGAGATTGAGACTATCCTGGCTAACATGGTGAAAATCCATCTCTACTAAAAACATTTAAAAAAAAAAAAATTAGCTGGATGTGGTGGTGAGTGCCTGTAGTCCCAGCTACTCGGGAGGCTGAGGCAGGAGAATGGCGTGAACCCAGGAGGTGGAGCTTGCAGTGAGCGGAGATTGCGCCACTGCACTCCAGCCTGGGCGACAGAGCAAGACTCTGTCTCAAAAAAAAAAAAAGAAGATTATACTACCCAAAGCAATCTACAGATGCAGTTAATTCTTATCAAAATACCAACCTTTTTTTTTTTTTTCCCCCACAGAACTAGAAAAACAATCCTAGGGCCAGGGGTGGTGGCTCACTCCTGTAATCCCAGCACTTTGAGAAGATGAGGCTGGGGGATCACTTGAGGTCAGGAGTTCGAGATCAGCCTGATGAACATGACGAAACTCTGTCTCTACTAAAAATACAAAATTAGCTGGGTGTGGTGGTGGGAGCCTGTAATCCCAGCTACTTGGGAGGCTGAGGCAGGAGAATCACTTGAACCTAGGAGGTAGAGATTTCAGTTAGCCGAGATCGGGCCATTGCACTCCAGCCTGGGCAACAAGAGCAAAACTCTGTCTCAAAAAAAAAAAAAAAAAAAAAAAAAAGAAAGAAAAACAAACCTAAAATTCATATGGAACAACAACAACAAAAGGCCAGCCAAAGCAATCCTAAACAGAAAGAACAAAGCTGGCAGCATCATATTACCTGATTTCCAATTATACTACAAGAACTCGGTAACCAAAAAAAAGGGTGGTACTAGCACAAATATAGACAAAAAGATCAATGAAACAGAATAGAGAACTCAGAAAGTCACATACCTACAACAAGCTGATCCTCAACAAAGTCAACAAAAACATACACTGGAGAAAGGACACCCTAATCAATAAATGGTGCCAGAAAAATTGTGTAGCCATATATAGAATAATGAAACTGGACCCATATGTTTCACCATATACAAAAATTAACTCAAGATGGATTAAAGACTAAAATGTAAGACCTGAAGCTTTAAAAAATCACAGAAGCAAACCTAAGCAAAAGTCTTCTGGACATTGGCCAAGGCAAAGGATTTATGACTAAGACCTCGAAAGAAAATGCAAGAAAAACAAAAACAGACAAATGGACTTCATTAAACTGAAAAGCTTATGCACAGCAAAAGAAATAATCAACAGAGTAAACAGACAGCTGACAGAATGGGTAAAAAATATTGGCAAATATGCATCTGACAGAGGACTACTATGCAGAGTCTAAAAGGAACTCAAGCAACTTAACAACTAAAAACCAAATAACTCCATTGAAAGATGGGCAAATACATGAATAGCTATTTTTCAAAAGAAGACATACAAATGGCCAAAAAACAGGTGAAAAATGCTCAACATCGCTAATCATCAGGGAAATTTAAATTAAAACCACAATGAGATATCATCTCATATCAGTCATAATGGTTATGATTAAAAAGTCAAAAAACAACAGATATAGGCAGGGGTGTGAAGAAAAGGAAATGCTTACACAATATTGGTGGGATTGTAATTTAGTACAACTTCTATGGGAAATTATATGATGATTTCTCAAGAAACTAACAATAGAACTTCCATTTAATCTAGCAATCTCACTAGTGCCTATCTACCCAAAGAAAAAGAATTCGTTATAAAAAGATACCTGCACTCATACGTTTATCACAGCATTATTTACAAGAGCAAAGATATGTATTCAACCTAGTGTATATCAGTGGATGATTCTAAAAAGAAATGTAGCGTGTGTGTGTGTGTGTGTTGTGTATACATTTATGAGTGTATACACACATGTGAGTGTGCGCACACACACAACATCAAATACTACTCAACAATAAAATAGAATAAAATTATGTCTCTTACAGCAAGATGAATGGAACTGGAGACCATTATTTTAAGTGAAATAACTCAGAAACAGAAAGTCAAAAACTGCATGTTCTCACACGTTGGAGCCAAATAATGTGTACACATGAACACAGAGAGTAGAATAATTGGAGAAATTGGAGACTCACAAAAATGGGGAGTGAGGGATAAGAAATTATCTACAGGTTAAAACTCTGTTTGAGTGATTGTTATATTAAAAGCCCAGGCTTCACCACTACACCATACATACATGTAACACAATTGTACGTATGCCACTTACATTTATAAAAAATATGGATATAATTTAATAAAAATAAACAAATAAATATATAGGTAATGTGGGTTTGAGTTATCATTATAACTCAAAGGCAATACATTGCATTTGCTGTGGCTAGCCCTATAATGCATCCTTATGTAAATAAAACCACATGTATCAGAAGACCTTGTTAGAAAGGAATGGCCCACATCTTCCCTGAACAAAGTTTAATAGTTCTATGTGTGTGTATGTATTTTTGCACAGAAACTCTTGCGTAGCAAGTTATAAAATTAAAGATATTTTAATGATTCTAATGGTGACAGACAAGCTCCCTCTTTAGTGATTGATAACAATTTTACAAGCCTGCATACCTTTGTTAAATGTTGGCCCTTCTGTATCTTCATTCTTATATGCGCTTGTATATATGGATATTTGTTTGTAGAAGCATGTATTCACATATACACTCAACACATATCTGTGGACGTATATACAGTGTTACTGAGATAAACACTTAGAGAAAAATATTTCCCTTCTTGGTTACCATCAGGTGATATGATCTGATACTTTTCAAAACCACATTAAGAAACCTTTGATTTATAAGTTCGCCATGCAGAGATAGCTCTTTGCATGTTTAATTTTATCAGCAATTAGACCTCCAGGGGAGTTGTAACAAATGCATTCAGCTCAGTGGTTGGCTCTTCCCATCCTCTTGGTGCACCTTTCCAGTCCTCTGCATTCTAAGCGACTCTCACACATGCCCTGTGGACACCCTGGTACCGATTAGTGGAGTCTACATAATTGAGTCAAATCTGGATGTCAAGGGTTTTTCACTTTGACCTCTAACCTGAACTCTCTTGGTGGAGAAACACATATCTTTCATCTCCTCCACCTGCCTACTTGGAGACCCTTTCTGTAATGAAGGAGCCCTTGTAATAGCAAGGACTCTTGTTTCAAGCCGGACTCTGTTTCTCTCTTTATATCCCTGGGATGCAATTATCTCATGATAAGCACCTTTGTGTCTAATGACTTAATTAGTTAATCACATAAGTGCTGTAAGTGATGTTTTGTGTGATGAAAATTTGCAATATGTAGTAAATCATCAACGTTCCTCTATGCTGGGCAGGAAAGCAGGACCACTCAGTCTGGGAGTTTAATTTCTGTCTCCTCCAGACAGGTCTTTTTTGTGTGTGGGTTGGTAGAGGTGGGAGAAAAAATACTGCTTTATATTAAACAGATGGGGGAGGGTGTAATAGCGATTTCCTGATCCCTGACACTTTTTAATCTGCTCTACACACGTACACACAGATTTTAACATCTAATTGCTGCTTTTTCCCAAATAAGGCCCATTAGCTGGAAAGGAGCAACAGCTGTTAGAATGTTGTGGTTTCACTTTTTTTTTCTTTTTTCTTTACTGTATTTATGTGTATTGTGGATGTGCTTAGCAGGTAAAAATTTTGGGGACCAAAGCATTTCTGTTTTGTTCCCACAACCAGAGGCACACACTTAGGTAAAAACAACTTAATACATTACTTTGCATAGGTCATTAAGCAATTTGGTCTTCTCTACAAATGTCACATGACTTTCAGTGAATCAATAGGCCTGTAAGGCTGGAAAGGTGTGATACCTTTCCTCACCCATCATAATGGTTACCGCTGATACTCCTATAACAAAAGTTGAATTAACCAGAGAAAAACACAACAAATTTATTTAATCAAAGTTCTTTGTGACACAGGAGCCTCCAGAAAATGAAGACTAAAGATCCCAGGAAAACCATCTGTTTTTATGCTTAGATTTGACGAAGGATAGAGAGTCCTGTAGAAATGCGATTGGACAAAACAGTATGAACTACTGGTTATAGAGAGAGTAGGGGAAAACCCAGCAAGGCCTGTCCAGATTCTCCTTACCCTCTCTGCGCCACATTCCTTCCTCTAGGTTATGCGGTAGGACTCCTCTGGAATGAGGGGCATCAATGGAGAAGACAGAAGGGAGAGAGTGAGCTTTCTAGGTTTCATGGCTTGCTTTGGAGGAGAGAAGTTCTAGTTTCTATGACCAACTTGGAGAAGAGGAATTTTGGTTTTCTATAATAAGCATTGGTGGAAAAGGAGGGTGGGAGATAGGAGGATGAGAGAAGGTCAGAGAGACCTTGCTTATGAGGCCTTGCCTTCCTGTGTCCTTTAGATCAAAGTAGTCAGCATGAGGAGGTGCCATACTTCAGGATATCAGGTTGTGGGCCTCAACACATCCATTACTATCTTGCTTCCTGCAATCGGTTTATGAAGAAGGGCTTTGCTGTGAATTTTGACAAAGGATGTTTTTCTTTTCTTTCTTTTTTTCTTTTTCTTTCTTTTTTTTTTTTTTTGAGACAGAGTCTCACTCTCATCCAGGCTGGAGTGCAGTGGCATGATCTCGGCTCACTGCAACCTCCGCCTGCCGTGTTCAAGAGATTCTCCTGCTTCAGCTTCCCGAGGAGCTGGGACTATAGATGCCCGCCATGAGGCCCAGTTAATTTACTTATTTTTTGTATTTTTAGCAGAGACGGGGTTTCACCATATTAGCCAGGATGGTCTCGATCTCCTGACCTTGTGATCTGCCTGCCTCAGCATGCCAAAGTGCTGGGATGACAGGCATGAGCCACCGCGCCCGGCCAACAAATGCTGTTTTTAAAATATGCACTCTGCTACAGTGTGTTAGCTCAAAAACAAAATTAAGATAAGAAACTTGCAGATTGATGTAAAACTCTATCTTTGCAGTTTTCTAACTCTCTGCTCAGATATTCTTATATTCAAATATTAAAGAGTTATTTTTTATTAATTAAATAGTTGTAAAATATAAGAAACTGGCCAACTTTTAACTAGTCCTACTGTTAGTTTGAAAAATTATAGAATATTTTAACCTGTCTCCTCTCAATTATTTTGGACTTTTTTTTTTTTGCTTAATTTTTACCTTCTCCGGAAAGGTTTCTGGAATCACACTAGCCTAAAGTAACATTTTTCTGAAATTCGATAGCATTCTCTATACCATTTATTTGTCAATTATGTTCATTCGTTCATTCACTTATTTATTCTCACTTAACAGACATAAAATATCTACATTTCCAGAGCCAGATCTTTTGTTGTATTGAATTATTATTTTTTTGGTGAGGATAAAAGTGCCATTTACCTTTTTGTTTCCTGATTTATTGTATCACACAACAAGGTTACAAACTTAAGGGCCAAAGCCTCACACCACTGTAGACATGCAATAATTACCTAATTCTTTTTTTTTTTTTTTTAACCAATTTTAGATGGATGCAGTGGCTCGCCCCTGTAATCCTAACACTTTGAGAGGCCGAGGCAGGAGAATTGCTTCAGGTCAGGAGTTCGAGACCAGCCTGGGCAAGAGAGCAAGCCCCTATCACAAAAAATAAAAGGAAAGAAAACAAAAAGAAAACTTGATTTTTCCAGAGACTAAATATCCAATAAAAAACTTTCTTTTTATTGTCAAAGTTACTACAAGTCAATTTTACATTGAATGCTTGTACGTTGTTTATGTTTTGCTCTTGGAAGAAGTCTAACAGCTGACCCAAATTAAATGCTGCAAAGCACGCTGTTTAAGAAGAGTGGTGTGTGGCTCAAGCCCAAAAGGTCACAGGGAAGCATGTAGCTTCTCATAGAATGCAGAGATGAAGGCAAGGTGTAGGCAAGGATTTATGTATTTGCGTAGAGAAGTGACGGAAATGTTTGCAAGCCCAACTGAACCAGAAGAGTGCAATTTCTGACAGATGATGGTAATACATCTTAAAGCACTGTAATAAAACTTTCCAAGTAAATTTGTATTAATTTAAGTTGTTTTTAAGGAAGTCGTGATCAATGGTGTATAGATAGAAAAGGGCTAATCCCTTTGTCCCCATCCTAAAGAGTCATAGCTGACACCTCTGTAACAAGAGATAGTTTAACAATAGAAAAAAAAAATGAATTCATTAACATGCAGAATGCATGGGAGCCACAAAATAATATAAAAAACTAAAAAAAGAAAAAAACAAAAGAAAAAAGAGCCATATAGTTGACGCTTGAATACCCTCTTCACTGGGGAGAAGGATGGGGAACCCATAAATGAACGAGCTCAAAGACCAGCAGGGATTTGTAAATGATTCTCTTTGGATGCTGAATGGGACTGAAAGACAAACAACAGTTTTTAGATGAGTTACGGAAAGGTGAGGGGCAGTACAGCGTTCCAAACAAAGATTTTCTTCTTATGCAGATATAGTCCCCCAGGTAATCTCTTAAAGCTGCCCTCAGCAGAATAGATGAAAAGTCAGTCTGGCCATGGTGACAACCCTCAGTCTCTTCTCTTCTCTGGTGGTTAATTTCTCCTGGTCATTTAATCAGATTCCCAGGGAGGGCGCTTGAAGAGAATTGCATTTGTTTTAGTAGAATTTTTCTCACTCAGATAAGAGAATTTCCAGAGAGATCCCCTCCTGGTGCTTTGGAATAAAAAGGATCAGAGACAGGGAGGTGAAGGAAGGTCAGAGAAGAATTGTAAGGCTGCTTTTTGTATTTCAGCATATTAATGTGCTATATTCTGAGACAAAATGATGACAACTTCCTTAGCCTCATTTTCTTAAACTGTGGTGAGCACCAGAATTGTCTAGGAAACTTGTTACACATTTGGGTACATCACTTTTGTTTAACTATAGCCACAATTGTTGATTTGCTTTAAATGATTATCAGACTTGGGAAAGACATTCAAGACAATACAATTCAGTGACCTTTTTTTTTTTTTCTTGAAATGGAGTCTCTCTCTGTCACTGAGGCCGGGGTTCAGTGGTGTGATCTCAGCTCACCGCAACCTCCACCTCCTGAGTTCAAGCGATTCTCCTGCCTCAGTCTCCCGAGTAGCTGGGATTGCAGGTGTCAGCTACCAAGCCCAGCCAATTTTTAGTAGGGACGGGGTTTCACCATGTTGGCCAGGCTGGTCTCAAACTCCTGACCTCAGGTGATCCACCCGCCTCGGCCTCTCAAAGTGCGGGGATTACAGGCGTGAGCCACTGCACCCAGCCAATTCAGTGATTTTTGAAAGGTGCAGTTATTGCCTTAAAAGTAAAACTTCCAAATATTTGGAACCATTCTATAGATTTGGACTTGATCCTTAGGAGTGAATGGTTAGAGTTAAGACTCAAAAGAGAGGTATTCTGTAGATATGGAAGCAAAAGAGAAAAAAGGAAATCTGGCCCTGAGTAAAACCCTGAAAGGAGGGAGTTAGTGTGTCCAGGAGCATAAACAAAGTGGTCCATATCCACCTTAAGTCTCCAATGAGTCAGACTTCTGGCAAATGTTAGGTGGTCACATGTTGTCTGATAATCCTCAGTCCATCAAGTTGTAGACTGTTTGAAGAAAGAAATCCATCCTTTCATCCATAAATATGTATACAGCAGAAATAAAAGAAATAGAAAGCTTTTTGAAAATGACAGATTTAATCAGAATCTTGTGGAAAAAAAATCAAAGCAAGGCTTCTGATAGGAGTAGGCAACAGAAGCAAAGCCTCTTTATAGGATAATGAGCTATTCACCAGTTTGACTTGCCTCAGTGAGAGGAACGATTATCTGCCTTAGGAATGCTAGAAAGAACATTAGCATAACAGAGCAATTTACCTCACAGGTGATGCTCCTTCAGGTTATTCATGGAAATAAGTTTTACTGATTTCTGGAAGATGGTTCTGTGCAATCTGCATGGGTAATTTTGAAGAAGAAAGTGGATATATAACCAGCCAAGGTCTCAGATGCTATAGGTGATAGATATTAGATTACCACAAACCCTCCAAAAGAAGGCTTTCTGAATTCACATAGATGGAAGAAAAACCTTTAGAAGCAACTAGCAAAACAGGGAGTCTATAGAATTTTCTTGTATGGGGGCTGAGCATCTACTAAACTGAGAGGTGATGGGTTTCAGAACACACTACTAAAAATATGGTGCCTTGTCACATTGAATACTTTTATTATTGATTGATTGATTGATTGATTGATTGATTGATTTGAATAGAGTCTTTCTCTGTTACCCAGGTTGGAGTGCAGTGACATTATTTTGACTCACTGCCACCTCTGCCTCCTGGGTTCCAGTGATTCTCCTGCCTCCGCCTCCTGAGTAGCTGGGATTACAGGTGCATGCCCCCATGCCTGGCTAATTTTTCCATTTTTATTAGAGATGGGGTTTCACCATACTGGCCAGGCTGGTCTCAAACTCCTGACCTCAGGTGATCTGGCCATCTCAGCTTCCCAAAGTGCTGAGATTACAGGCATGAGTCACCGCACCCAGCCTGAATATGTTAAGTGGAAGGAATTGAGGAGTAACAAGTGCTGGGAGAATTCTCTAGCTTTCCCCTTCTCTCCTGAAGAAAAAGACTCATGTGAGAGGTGCCTTCCTATGCCCCGGGGAAAGGAGTATCCTAATCCCTGAAGATGAAGGGATTCCAAGGAATCAAAACAGGTCCTGCTGAGTTTCCCCCATTTACTGCCCTTAGATCATTTCCTTTTCTATCACAGTTTTCCCTGACTTTTCACTCTTGATCAAACATAGTATAAAAATGCTTATGCTTAAAGAAATTGTGAAGATCTTCGTTTCCTTATGAAAGAGATGAGTCAAGTAAAACTTAAATAAATCTGCGTGTTTTTCTCTTGCTAATCTGTCTTTCATCAGTCTCACTTGGTCTAAGCTAATGAAATTAAGGTGTAGAAGATAAATATTTCTCCCTGTTTACAGTGCTAAGCTCCTAATAAATGTTTATATGTTTATATTTATAAAACATATTAAAATATGTTTCTATTTATAAATTCATTTAAGGACAAAAGTAAAGATAGAATAATATTCCAACTAAGGTAATTATATAATGATACTACAACTTAATATAGTTTTTAAAATTAGCACAGTACCTAGTACCACATACTTTGGAGGAGAAAAATCATTGAAACAAATGAAGAAAAGATAAAGAAAACTGATACTACAACTCTTTCTTTTTAAATTATTATTTTGTGCGATATGATAGACTACAAAATAAGCCCTATGTTAATTGTCGCCAGTAATAGATATCTTGTTATAGTCAACTCTTATATCCTTAGCACAAAATCAGTACTTGAAGCAGAGAAGTAGAATAGTACGAGGAGTGAGGTGTACTGTCATCTGTACTGTCATCTCCCTACTGATGACAGAGAAATTACAGGAGCTGATGGTGAAAGTTCAGAATGTCCATGTCAGCTTCAGTCTTTATTCTCATCACTTGGAAAGCAGATGACCTTGAATATTGTTGAGCCAGTTGAAAACCTGTGTCACTCAAAGTTCTATATTCCAGTTTTCCCAAAGAAAGTCTAGGATATTGGATTAAATTGTGTTTTTTTCATATTTTCTCTTTGCATTGAAACTGCTATGCAATCCCTATCAGGAAATTCTTCTTCATGCCTAAACCTAATCCCTTATGCTATAATTGATGCTTATGTTCATTATTTCTGTCCTCAGTAGTGATTAAAATCAGTTGATAGGTGCACCAAACCACCGTGACACATGTACACTTATGTAACAAACCTGCACATTCTGTACATGTATCCCAGAACTTAAAGTAAAATTAAAAAATAGATTAAATTGGTGGGGCGTGGTGGCTCACACCTGTAATCCTAAAGCTTTGGGAGTCCAAGGCGGGCCAATCACCTGAGGTCAGGAATTTGAGACCAGCCTGACCAATATGGTGAAACCCCATCTCTAATAAAAATACAAAAATTAGCCAGGAGTGGTGGCACAAGCTAGTAGTCCCAGCTACTCAGGAGGCTGAAACAGGAGAATTGCTTGAACCCAGGATGCGGAAGTTGCAGTGAGTTGAGATTGTGCCACTGCACTCCAGCCTGGGCAACAGAATGAGACTCTGTCTCAAAAAAAAAAAAAAAAAAAAGATTGAAAAAATAGAACTATATTAAAAAAACAAAAAACAAAACAGTTGACTACAATGTGCAGTTTTAAGATGCTTACAGAACCTTCACTGTAATTGGAGAGTGTTATTAAATTATCCCTCAGACTTCACATTCCCAGGCTAAATAAACTCTGTTCTTTAACTTTCCTTATTACCTTGATTCTTTTTATCTGTGAACCATTAGTGTGGCTCTATGAAAGTGCTTGCTCTAGGTGCGATACTTAGTACTATTTTCCTATGAGTTCCACATGCCAAGCTCCCATTAAAGCCAGGAAAGAAAGCAAAACAGAGCTAACTACAGGCAAGGAACGTTTGGAAAGGAGAGCTGGCACTAGGAACAGAGGGAACCAATTAGAGTGGTACAAGGTCAAAGGGGGATGATCAGAGTGGTTCTAGATCAGAATCATGCATTCTTAGAAGACCTGTCAGTTGAGGATGGTAAAGTCTAGACATTACCTGTGGTATTCCAAAAGGTAGGCAGATATTAAATAGTCTATGTCACGTATTCGGGGTTCAGGAACGCAGGCAAGAAGCCTGAACATCAGAGGATCTGGACGTCCAGACCAGGAGTACGAGCCAAGCATGATTAACAAAGAGGCAGAAGACATGAGAAATACTCTGAACACATGGAGCATCAGGAGAAGAAGGAAATGTATATACTGAGCCAAAGTTTTTCTTCCTAGGGGGAGCTTTTCCTTCCATCCCTTACAGGAGCAAGTCTTAAGACTTACTACGCAGCCCCCCATCTATCCACTCTTATAAGCTAAGTAACTGTGCACAGTGGCTGGAGAAAGAAGTGTGAAGAGCTTTCTAAAAGCACACAATTTAATTAGCCATTATTATTAAGTCTTCATTTAACAAATATTTATTGTGTACTGTTAACAAAATGTAACTGGGAAGCCATTAGGCTGAGATGGCTCCAGCACTGTCGGTTCCCATATAGGCAAGCTGAAGCCCAAGGTAAACAGTAAAATGAAACTTAAGCTTAACCAATTGGAAACTACCAACTAATCTCCAAGCAGGGACTTCCCATAAGATTATACCCAAATAAGGCAAATGCCTAGCTGTAGCAAATCAAGTAAATTTTTTTACTTTGCTCCCATGTTTACCCTATAAAAAGCCCATTGCCAATGCTGCAAAGTGGACTCTCTGAACCTCTTCTGGTTCTAAGTGCTGTCTGATTCATGAATCGTTCCTTGTACAAAGAAATTTTGTTAAATTTAATTTGTTTAAAGTTTTGCCGTTAACAGTACTTACCATGCACCAAATGCTAAGTCAGTATTTTAATTCTGGACTATTCCCCCAAATTATGTTCTTTTCATTTATATGATGAGAACAATATACAACAAGAAAAAGTATAGTTATCCTTAGGGTACCCTTACATAAGTAGTTTCGTGGAAGAACATAAAAGAAATTGGAGGTAGATATAGATAAGTCTTGATTAACAAGATAATTTTTTTCTTTCATTCAACAAATATTGCTCATTGCTTTCTATAATCTATTACTAAATAAAACTTGAAATTTAAACTCAAGGACCTTACAGTCCAAGCAGAAGTTTGAAATTATAATAAAATAATACAATTCTGCAATGTGTAGACAAATAAAATATAGTTCTTTTAAACAGTTAATTCCTCAATCAACCTTTTATACAAAAAATATACACATGGAGATTTTACATGGCCTGAACTAGGGGAACTTTTAAAAATGCTTTATGCTCTATGTAACTTTTTTTTTACTTTAAAAATTTCTCTTATATTACTTCTTCCAAAACTTTCTGAAGCTTAGGCTTAGATAAAACAAAAGAAATTAATTTTATGAATAAGAGACAAGAGGCAAATCTGGGTATGCATGTTCCTGGATAGCCTTCTTTCTACTTGCATTTTCTGTAAACATATCTTTTGTAAGGTATTTCTCAGATTAGCTTTCGGTTCACATGTTGTCTTTCGTAGTTGTAACAACAAAAGTGGGCAGTTTTTGAACCTAAATTTAAAAATTTTAAAAGCAGTTAAAAAGTACTCAACCACGGTTATAACAGGATAAAATGTTTGTTTATTTGCATGTTTTATTCTCTTCTATAATGCACATGATACTACTATAACAAAAGTGATATTCTTTTAAAATAAAGGTGCTTAAAATTCCACAGATGAAGAAGAAGATTAGGAGCAGTAAGAATGGGAAAAGAACCACTGTAAAAGCAAAATATGTGAATAACAGGAAAAATAGTTTGAAATTTTAAAAGGTTAATTAGAAGACCAGATTGTGAAGGTTTTGGTTTAATTCCATCTGGTTTTGGAGTCTCTTCAAATAAATAATCAAAGGTATGTTAATAATATATAAATTTTAAGTCATCAAAGATAACCATTCTTCCTAGAAAAAAATGGAATTCAGAACAGTGTCTGTGTCTTACCCAATCTGGGAAAAATAGAATTATTGATGCCAAAAGAAAGTTTTCTATTTTCTTTTGAGTGACAGAATCAGATATCAACATTGTCATATAAACAGGCAGGTCTGGGATTAATTCCTTGGCCAAAATGAGCAAACACAAAAGACTTTTCAGAAAAGCTGTGCTTTGCTCCTTTCCCTGTGGTGCTGGTCTTTAAAACAAACAAACCAGCCCCAAAGAAGGGGGGAAGCATTCTCAAACAGATGAAAACTAAACCAATAAAAACCTACAATCATTTTCATTTTGAAAAGGAAATGGCAAGTTATTCAGTAATATCTATCTTCTCTATGGCTTATTATTTTTTTTTTAGGCCACAGTTATTTGGTCATTATTCCCTTGCTTAAAAGTAAGCACCCCAAGGCTATTAAAGAGCATTTTTTATATAGTAGAAAAGGTATTAAGTTTAGCTCTAATACCCCAGTCTCTTCGATGAATTGTTGATGTAATAGTTGATGCATATCAACTTATTTACCCAGCAAAAGCTGTTCCCAATATTAAAATGCAAACTTACAAGTTACTTGAAAAAATTTAATACATCAACTGAGAAGCTCCTCTTTACCATATGCTCCCAATCTCTGCCCCTAACTCCCATCCCAATTTGGCACAAGATATTTACTGCTTCTAAAGATTTCATTCCTCTTTACTTAATTATTTTAATTTGTATGTGTGCGTGTGTGTTGGTGTGTGTGTGTGTGTGTGTGTATCCAGCTGGTCAACTCTTTATTTCCTATTTTTCTTCAAGAAGTATACAAATACAGACATCCACATCCACACACACAGCCACATATACTCACACACACACAAGTCACATTGCCATACAATTATGTAACTAGAGGATGCCTGTCCTGACTAATATCCTTTTAGATATAGCATTTGAACCATCACAATTGCTGGTTTAATCTAATAATTTAATGTGGAAATCTGCTTTCAAATTCTATATAAGACCCCTCCTTAAAAAACAAATATTAAATAACCAACTGGACCAAGGCATACCTGATATTTTAAATCTTGTCACAAATCTTATAGACTTAAATAAAGTGCAGAGTTGGGAAGGAACAAAAATTAACATAATTATTAAAAATGACATAATTTATTCCAATGAATAAATTATGACCTAAGTATGGGGTACATGTGATCGTTCAGATAGATGCTATGTCTCAAGTGTAAAAGGTATAGACATTTTTTTGGAAAAGCCAACTATTTAATAATTCGAATCTTTGATGTAGAATGATTGAATACACATTTTTATGACAATATTTTGTGAGAATGTCACTAATGTTTTACTAGAGTCTGAAAGATGCCAAATTCTGTAACTAGAAGCAATGATTCTGCAGTCAAAGTTATCTAGACTTAAATCCTGCTTGTATCAGCTTAGTTTTGCTGTGTGACTTGGGTCAATTACTTAACCTCTCTGTGACTCAGTTTCTTCGCATGTTAAATGCAGATAATTTTAGTACCCATTATTATAAGATTATTGTGGACATTTAATAAATCAGTATGTGTAAAGTGCTTAGAAATATGCATCTTCATAGTGTTAATGTTGTGTAAATGTTATTATTACTACGTTATTGAAATACATACTTATAAATCTAAATATGTAAATATTTAGAGACCTTTATAAACATTGCTTTGGAGTTTTAACTTACGATGGAGTTAGGGAAAGAGCACTTAAAGTAGAAAAACAAAGGGAAAAGGCACAGAAGGAAATTTAATCGTAGTGTTAATGATACCAAATAAAAATTTTAATTATTTTATTGATACATACTCGAGGCACACAATTTTGGTGTAAATGTGATAATTTGGGTCGGGCTCGGTGACTCACGCCTGTAATCCCAACACTTAGGGAGGCCGAGGCGAGCGAATCACGAATCTAGAGACAATCCTGGCTAACACGTTGAAACCTGGTCTCGATTAAAAAAAAAAACTTAGCCGGGCGTGGTGGTGGGTGCCTGTAGTCCCAGCTACTCGGGAGGCTGAGGCAGGAGAATGGCGTGAACCCAGGAGGCAGAGCTTGCAGTGAGCCGAGATCGCGCCACTGAACTCCAGCCTGGGCGGCAGAGTGAGATTCCGTCTCAAAAAAAAAAGTGATAATTTGATATAATTTGATACATTCATATAATCAAATCATAGTAATTGATATATCCGTCACTTTAAATATTTTTATTTTCTTACCCTAGGCACTTCCTAATTAATCTCTTGTAGCTATTTTGGAATGCACAATTGATGAATGTTAACTGTAGTTACCTTACTGATCTATCAAACAGCAGGTCTTATTTCTTCTATCTAAGTGCATATTTGTAACCATTAATCAACCCCTCTTTATTTCCTCCCCACTTCCTGGCCTCTGATAACCACCAATTTACTCTCTATCCTCATGAAATTCCCTTTAAAAAAAAAAAAAAAAATCTCCTGCATGTGAGTGAGAACATGCAGTATTTGTTTTTCTGTGCTTGACTTATTTCACTTAATATAATAATCTTCAGTTTAATTCATGTTGTTGAAAATGACAAGATTTCATTCTTTCGTTTTGGCTGAATTATATTCCACTGTATCTATCTACCACATTTTCTTTATCGATTCATCCAGGATGGATACTTATGTGGATTCCATATTTTTGTTATTGTGAATCATGCTGCATTAAACACGGGAGCACAGATATGTTGTTCTACACGTATTGGTATATTTTCTTTTGGTTATATAACCAGTAGTGGAATTACTGAATCATAGGTTCTATTTTGAGTGTTTTGAGGAACCTCCATTTTTTTGTTTTTTTTTGAAACAGAGTCTCGCTCTGTCGCCAGGTTGGAGTGGGGTGGCACGGTCTTGGCTCACTGCAATCTCTGCCTTCCGAGTTCAAGCGATTCCCCTGCCTCAAGCCTCCCGAGTAGCTGGGACTGCAGGTGTGTACCACCACATGGCTAATTTTTTGTTTTTTAGTAGAGACGTGGTTTCACCATGTTGACCAGGATGGTCTCAATCTCCTAAACTCTTGATCCGCCCACCTTGGCAATTTATATTTCCACCAACAGTGTAGGACAGCTCTTTTTTTTTTTTTTTCCCACAGCCTCACCAACATCTGTTAGTTCCTGAGTCATTTTTAATAAGAGTCATTCTAACTGAGGTAAGATAATATCCCATTGTGGTTTTGACTTGCGTTTCTCTGATTATTAGTCATGTTTAACAGTTTTCATAGTTTTCATATACCTATTAAACATTTGTGTGTCTTCTTCTGAGAAATGTTGATTCAAATCTTTTGCTCATTTTTTAATCAAATTTTTTTCTTTTTTTTTTCTTTTCTTTTTTTTTTTTTTTTTTTTTTTTTTTTTGCTATTTAGTGGTTTGATTTCCTTATATTTTCTGGTTATTCATTTTTGTCAGATAGAAAGCTTGAAAATTGTTTTCTTCCATTTTGTAGGTTCTCTTCACTTTGTTGATTGTTCCCTTTGCTGTGCAGGAGCTTTTTAACTTGATGTAATACCATTCAAATAATTAATTGTTTTCACAAGTACACAAGTGTATTGTTTTAATAAGCCATAAAGATCTTGGAAATACTTTAATAGCAATATGGCAAATTGTAACCATATGTGATTTGAAATAAAGAATATTAATAATATTTGTAACATTGACCTACCTCTCATTTGCCAGATGTTGGTAAGATTTCAGCCCCAGGTCATTGTATCTCCTTGGCCTTTGAAAATACCCTTGTTTCTTCCAGATTTCAATGATCATATTGAAAAATTATAGAATATTTATGTCAATGTATTATGGTTTTATACAATAAATATAATGACATTATGTAACAAATACTATACAGAACACACATGAAGATGCATGATAAGAAGTTTATGAGCATTCTCCATGGATTGTCAACTTGTACAGCCACCTTGCCCTGACATTCTCATTTTCTTTCATCATCTCTTCCTGTAAACACAAATCTCAGCAAATACCAGGAAGCTTATTTCAGTTACCATCTTTGTGAATCTGCTTTAATGTTCATAAAGAAGGGTGAATAAGTCAAGAAGAGTCATGAATATACATAACTTTTATATTACATATAAGATCTTGGACTTTTATTTTATCTGAATTTCTCAAATCATGAAAACTTTCTCATTCATTAACACCATTTCATTTATATTATCCTTGCCCTCACTCAACAGTATTGTGACATCGTGTAGGGATAAAGTGAACAGCGCATATTTTTGGCTAGTTGTTTCCATTTCAATTCAAGTTAAATTTACTGAAGTGAGCTTACATTTATTTGGAGAAAAAACCAATTTTCCAAAACCATATCACATTATCCTCCTTCCTACAATTTTGGGCTAGGAGGTTCTTCGGTAATAAATAAATTCTTACATCTCAGTGACTTAACCAGCAAGATACAGATCTATTTATCACTAAAGTTATAGTCCAATGTAGGTCAGATAGCTCTCCTCTGTAGCTCTACTGCTCCATGTAGTGACTCAGGGACCCAGGTTGTTTCCATTTGGAAATTCTACCTTTAAAATCTTTGCTTCAAGCTATGGGGTTGGAGAATACACACACACTCTTAATTGCCACAACCTAGAATTACATTACTTAAAATTCCATTTGTAAAAATTAGTCACATTATCCCATCTAGCTAGACGCAATACAGATAATAAGTTGCAAGTATAGTTGATGATCTCAAACGGTATCTACCCTATTTCTTAGAGTAAAGTTAAATTGACATTCTTTTGCAGGACAAATAAAATGGTTTGTAATCTGATTCCTAAAAGTTTCTTTCTGATTCAACTTTTATGGTCCTGAATTCATCCTGTGCTGCAGACACATAGAATGTCATATGTTCTTAATACTGCCACCTAGGTTGTTTTGTGTTTTCTTATTTTGTGTAATAAGGCATATATTTTAAAATCCACTCAAACGATAAATGTCAGGAAGCACTGTCAGTGCCTATAGCTTACACATGTGCCAACTGAGCAATGCATATTAGGTATCTTTGTAGTTGATTTCCACTGCAGTTGAGCAATTTGAAGGCAACTGTCCTAGTTATTCATGATTGTCTCTCAGGTCAAAATTCATTCATTCATTACCTGCTTTATGATAATGAATGCATTACACATATATCCATTGCAAATAGCACAGTGTTTAACTTTCGTTAGTAAGAAACGAAGAGACATCGCAGGCAGGTTCTCTTCCTGGTTCTGACGTGGTACTATTTTCAATTTTCTGCTGTACCCCTTCTAGAGGTGCTCTGTTCTAGGGCAAGCAGTACCTCAACTAGCTTGCAGCCCAGGCCCCAGTCTACTGATCTCCTTTCTGTCGTCCTCTCAAAACAGACTCTGTGCACACCAAGCTTTGAAACATCCTGCTGATGAACAGACGTCCAACACCTGAATGAGCCTGTGTGCACCTATGGGCCTCAGCCTGCCTGTCCTCCTAAAGGATGTTTTCTTATTTCCTGATGATTGAAACATTTCTGGTTTGGGCAACCCAGAGAACTTCTTCACCACCCAGTGAATTGCAACCTCACCTTCTATAACAGTATCTGAATCTCAGCTTTGGGGATCCTTCCCACATCCCACTCTGCCTTCTAAGTTGTTCCTCCCTTGAGTATGCTCTCTCAGGCATCCGATATTCTTTAGCATTCTCTTTTTCTTTCTTATAGTTACTCCACTGTTGTAGTTAATAATTCTTCATATTCAACTTTCCCTTTTCAAATTACTGTGTGGTTTCTCACTCTCAATTGGATCCGGTCTGATAAAATAATTCCACCCAATTGAATTGTACCTTAAATTTGGATCCCTCTTCATTGGATAAAACTCTTCGGAATGATTCAACAGCATTGACACAAAAAGTTATTTTGCATACAAAGAAGGATCTCTATAGGCTAAGTCATGAAATTAGATGAAGTAATATCTCAAATTAATCAGAATTTTCACAGCTTGGAAATATTGGTATAATCAGTTCATATGTTGCATATGCTGTGATGGGTTATTATTCAGGCCTTGAGTAGTTATCTGTCTAAAGCTGCTACCTGAATTTCAGGAGAAGACGTGCAAATTCTATAGGCTAATAATTTAATTAAATCAACAAATACAACAAAAATACAGTCATGCATCAATTAACAACAGAGATATTTTCTGAGAAATGCATTGTTAGGAAATTTTTTCAATGCGTGAGCATCACAGAATATGCTCATACAAACCTAGATGGCATAGCATACTATACATCTGCCTAGATTGGATAGACTAATGCTCCTAGGGTACAAACCTGTACAGCATGTTACAGTATTGAATACTGTGGGCAACTGGAGACCAATAGTGTTTATGTATCTAAACGTATCTAAACAATAAAAAATACAGTACAAATATGGCATAAAATATAAAAAATGTTTCACCTGTATAGGGCCATTGCCAAGAATAGGACCCTCAGTACTAGAAGTTACTCTAATTGAGTCAGTTAGTGAGTAGCGAGTGAATGTGAAGGCCTAGGACATGACTATACACTACTATAAGGTTTATAAACACCGTACACTTAGGCAACACCAAATTTATTTTTAAAATGTTCTTTAATAATAATTTACCTTTAACTTACTGTGACATCTTTACTTGAGACACTTCTTAATTTTTTTAACTTTTAACTTTTATAGTAACACTTAGCTTAAAACACAAACGCATTGCACAGCTGTACAAAAACATTTTCTTCTTTATATCCTTAATCTATAAGCTTTTGTTTCTATTTGACTTTTTTTTTTTTTCTGTAAAAAACAAGGACATATACACATTAGCCTAGGCCTAGGATCAAAATATCACTATTTTCCACCTCCATATCTTGTCCCACCGGAAGGTCTTCAGAGGCAGTAACAGGCAGAGAGCTGTCATCTCCTATGATAACAACGCCTTCTTCTGGAATACCTCCTTAAGGACCTGCTTGAGGCTGCTTTACAGTTAACTCTTTTTTAATAAGCAGAAAGAGTACACTTGAAAATGATGATAAAATATATAGCATAGTAAATACATAAACCAGCAACATAGTCATTTGTTATCATCATCAAGCATATGTACTGTACATAATTTTATATGCTACACTTTTATATAACTGGCAGCACAGTAGATTTGTTTCCACCCAAAACACCACAAAATGTGAGCAATGCCTTATGCTGTGTTACGACAATGGACAGCTACAACATCACTAGATGATAGGAGTTTTTCAGCTCCATTGTAATCTTATGGGACCACTTTTCTATATGCAGTCCATCATTGACCAAAACGTCATGACACAGTGCATGACTATGCATATTTTAACAAATAGGAAATAGAAAACACTAGTATTCTTCTGTGTGCCTCAAAATTATGTACCCAATTTTAAAAGTGTATAAGATATGATCATTAGCAAGAGTGATAAGAAAATGTGTGATCATTAGGATATATATAGCTAGAAATGTCCAAAGTGATTTTTGGTCTATGAATATGTTGAAAGGGTAAACTCAAACGTGAATTGTAATACTAGGTAAGAAAGTGGAAAGCTATTGAAAGGATAAATGTATGCCCTTGTCCAACATTTTAAAAATAAAAAACAAAAAACTGAAAACATACATTTAATGATCTTTACGCCCAGAAAATTGTTACCAAATCTACTGTATCTTTTTATTATTAATGGTAACTTAAAATTGAGGAATTGGGTTTTGAAATGGGTCATGCTCTTTTTTCAAATCTGGATATTAACATAGGCTGTTAGTTCCACCTGGAGAAGCACCTTCTCCACAAGGCTTCCACTTCCAAAAATACCTCCCAAAACAAACAAACAAAAACCTCCATTAATCATTTTCTTAATGATTTAATGATTTCCTTAATGATTTAATCCAGTGACCACCCCTTTGGCGAAAGCTGTGCCTAACCAGCCTCCTCCTACCCCTCCACCCTTGTCACTACTCTTAAACCTCACTCCAACAATCCCACAAGTATGGCTACAAACACACACCAACAAAGTAGACTAGCTTCTTAGCTTGTTACTCCATAGGTGGCATATTCATTTTCATTTTACACTTTGTATGGACTGGATGTTTGTGCCTCCCTGATTCTTATGTTGAAACCTAATTCTCAAGGTGATGGTATTCAGAGGTGGGGTCTTTGAGAGGTAATTAAGTCTTAAGGCTGGAGCCCTTGTGATGGGATTAGTGCCCTTATAAGAAGGGATACAGGCTGGGCACAGTGGCTCAGCCACTTTGAGCACTTTGAGAGTGCTTTGAGAGGCCAAGGCAGGTGGATCACGAGGTCAGGAGTTCAAGACCAGCCTTGCCAACATGGTGAAACCCTGTCTCTACTAAAAAAAATACAAAAGTTAGCTGGACATGGTGGTGGATGCCTGTAATCACAGCTACTCAGGAGGTTGAGCTAGGAGAATTGTTTGAACCCAGGAGGTGGAGGTTGCAGTGAGCCAAGATCGTACCATTGCACTCCAGCCTGGGCGACAAGGCTAGACTCCGTCTCAAAAAAAGAAAAGAAAAGAAAAGAAAAGAAAAGAAAAGAAAAGAAAAGAAAAGACACACACAAAAAAGTTTACTTTCTTTCTCTCTCTGCTCTTCATCATGTGAGGACACAGCAAGAAGGCAGCCATCTGCAAACCAGGAAGAGTGCTCTCCCCAGAACCCGATTGTGCTGGCACCCCGATCTCAGACTTCCCAGTCTCTAGAAGTGGAAGAAATAAATTTCTGTTATTTAAACTACTCAGTCTATGATATATTTTACAGTAGCCTGAACTCAACAAGACAAGATTTCTCATTTACATTTGTTGCATCTATTATCTTGTTCCGTTTATTTTCTGTCCTCTCCATTTACTGTGAACTTTACAAGGACACATATTTTAGCACTGATTTTCTTTGGATTCGCAGCACTTAGGATCGTAACTGGCACATAAGAGCTCAATGACTGTTTGTTGCATTGAATGAATGTGTGATATTTCAGACACTGAGCAAGAAGCAGAGGGAATAAAGGTAGGATAATTCTTAATTAAATCATCCCCTTGGGGTTAAAATCTAAATGTGGGAACTGCCTTGTAATTACTTATTTATACATCTGTGGGAACATTGTCTGAAATGCTTTCAAAATTGTGGTTTACCCATTTAGAATTTATTGTGAGCTATGTATTATTCTGTGTGCTTTAGCTATATTGACTCCTTCTTTAATATTTATATGTAAATTGCATGCCGTAGGTATAAACATTATCTCCACTTGATGATGAAAAACTTACCCACAAAGGAAATTACACATTTTATATGATGGCAACAGCTTTTAAGGGGCAGAGATGGGACTTAAGCCAAGGCAGCCTGACTCCAGGCTCAACATGCCGAATGATACCACTCCACATTTAATATGATGAAGGTAGGGTCTAGGAAGCATGCAGTGGTGACATTCTATAGGTGATGTTCAAACTCAGATACCATATAACATTTTTGCAACAAAGAAGTAATACATCTATTATTGTTTAATGTTTTTAACTTTTCAAACAAGCAAGGTCTTATATAGGAGAACAGAGGCTCAGGAGAATAACATTTTTTTTTTTTTTCCAAGTGAGATAATTTATTTGAGGAACTATTTAAGTGTGCTCCAAATATTAGTGGAACATTTTGCTTGGCATTAAAGATGCACAAAGTAACAAATATTACTCTTGTCCTCTAAGGGCCCGACATCAAACGGGACATTCAGATTTATTCCTTTAACAAGTCATTTTTTGAGTGCTGTTATGTGTTTGGCACTGAAGTTAAAATAGTGCACCAGGGATGTAAGGCCTAAGGATCTTGAAGAGGCAGGTAAACAGTGAAATATCCTTAGAGAAAGTTGGCAGGGATGTGAGTTTGCTTCAGACACAGCAGTGAGGAAAGATCTCTCTGGAGTCATGAATGAAAGCTGAGATAAGTAATAAAATAAATGTTAACTTTATCAAATAAAGCAACACGTGATATATATGGGATACTGAAGTCACATAGTTTATGGACAAATGACCCTTGATGCATTTCATAAAAATATTTCTGTATTTTGCTTAGGGCTGCTGACCAGTGCTAACCTTGAATGTTTATTTGGAGTTATAAATCTTGGATGCATTTGATGATTAGCAAACTTTTTTTTTTTTTTTTGAGATGGAGTCTCGCTCTGTTGCCCAGGCTGGAGTACAGTGGCGCAATCTCAGCTCACTGTAAGCTCCACCTCCAAGTTCACTCCATTCTCCTGCCTCAGTCTCCCGAGTAGCTGGGACTGCAGGCACTCACCATCGCGTCTGGCTAATTTTTTTTTTTTTTGTATTTTTAGTAGAGATGGAGTTTCACTGTGTTAGCCAGGATGGTCTCGATCTACTGACCTCGTGATTCACTCGCCTCAGCCTCCCAAAGTGCTGGGATTACAGACATGAGCCACCATGCCCGGCCCAACAATTAGCAAATTTTTAAAACATAATGGCATTCATTTAGGAGAAAGCATTTAATCCTTTGTTAGAGATAAAACACCATTAGGGACACATATTTTTATGCTATGTTTGGATTATCAATAGGTAGTTATTATTCTATAATTCTCTTCTCTGTGTTTGCTAGGCCTAAGATTTTTGGGTTAAGATACACAATGTCAATGCCATGCATATCACGGTGAAGCAGGTTATTTCCTGAGACCTTGGCAAGACTCGTGACAGGGGTGCCTTGTTTATTCAGCCCTCTACTCTCAACTCCTTGCGGGAGGGAGCGCACAAACTAACAAATATGGAAACTGGAGTAAACGAGTGCTGAAACTGGCTGGCCACTTTGGTGCCAGTGGGATAAAACTCCACTAACTTGGACTCACTGTGTTCTACCCTTCCTGGGAGGGAGTGCACGGGTGAGCAGGTGCAGGGACCAGCCAGATACATTAGTTCTAGCAGGAGCCAACTCCATGCAGGCCCTGTGGCAGCATCCAGGTGTGGGGTCCTGCAGCTCCTGAAGCCCCAGAGGGCGTGTTACAGTGCTCTTTTAGCTCTGCCATCCACAGATGCTTAAGTGTTGCAAACAGCTTTGTTTGCAACAAACAAAGAAGTAATACATCTATTATTGTTTAATGTTTTTAACTTTAAAAAAGGCCCTTGGCCTTTTTCACTGAGGTGGCTGTCTTCTGCCAGTGAGGGCAAAAGGCCAGTGCAACAGCTTTTTGTATCTGCATTCATGGCCCCTGAGCTCTTGTCCAGCATCCCAGAAAAATGAGGTTGCACAAACAAATTGAAGGATGGTAACTGTGGGGGATTTTATTGCCTATGAAAGTGGCTCTCAGCAGGAAGGGGAGCTAAAAAGGGGACAGGGTGTGTAGGTAATCTTCCCCTGAAGTCAGGCTGTCTCTCTCTGGTCGGATTCTTCTTTGAAAGTATTCCCTCTGAATACTTCAAGCTGTCCCTCTGAAGTCAAGGCACTTCTCTCCAACGTCCAGCCATAGTCCCATCTACAGGCTGAGTCTGGGGTTTTTATAGGCACAGGAGGGGGTGAGGCAGGGCTATAGGTGGTTTAGGAAAAGGCAACATTTGAGTGGGAAAACAGAGAGGTAATTTCACACTTTTGGCCATGTTTTTAGGCTTTTCAGCTTCAGGGTAGAGTTTCACCAGGGATCTGCATTTTTCTGTCTAGAATTTCTCTGCCCCCCAGTCCTTATCCATGGGATTATTGTAATCAGAAACATTTTTAGTTCATTATGCACTGGAGCAGAATTAGATTAGTTAAATTACACAGAGCCTTTCAAAAAGAAAGTGTTTTAGAAAATTTGAAAACTATGCAAATGCCACTTTTCCAAAATTAAATAATAATACTTTCTGCAGAAAACTAATTATAAATAATTAGGGATAGCTAGTTTATTGGGAAAGAGATTAATCAGTAGACTTACTAGGGCTATGTGTTTTAGGTGAATAATCAATGCTTTTGTTTAAAAGCTAAAATAAGGTTAAAATGGGGGCCACTTATAATATTTTAAGAAGGAAGACTAGGGCTGGGCACTTTGGCTCATGCTTGTAATCCTAGCACTTCGGGAGGCTGAGGCAGAAGGATCACCTGAGGTCAGGAGTTCGAGACTAGCCTGGCCAACATGGCAAAACCTCATCTCTACTAAAATTACAAAAATTACCTAGGCGTGGTGGCAAACCCCTGCAGTTCCAGCTACTGGGGAGGCTGAGGCAGGAGCATCGCTTGAACCTGGAAGGAGGAGGTTGCAGTGAGCCAAGAATGCACCATTGCACTCAAGCCTGGGTGGCAGCAAGACTCTGTCTCAAAAAAAAAAAAAAAAAAAAGAAGAAGAAGGAAGGAAGACTAGATAATATTCAGGAGTCACCCTTAGGGAAAAATAAAACAGAAGACAAATTACTCCCTTTCTAATTTAACAAGTTGATACCTGGAAGAACCCTGGACTATGAGACACCAGGGAATGTGTGAATTTGCTTAAATGTGTTAAATCTTTACAGGAGGGAATGACTTTAGACCTATATGATTTTAATATAATCAGAAGTATAAGGTCACCCGAGTTCAGGAAATTTAGATCTGGGGCTCTAGTTTTTTGAAACCTCTAATAGTATAATTTTGTTGAGATGCAGTCTTCTTTAAACAACTGATAATTTACACAGTTTTGGGGCCACATGCAGACCAAGGAAGAGTGGTTATTCAACTTCCAATGATAAAAAGAGTTGTATATTTATCTTCCCTGCACAGAAAGCCAAAAAGAAGAGATAGGGAGGAAGCAACACTGTGCCTTATGAATGTTTGGTTATGAAAAACCTTCTAGAGAATTGACTTTGAGTCAACATTCCCTACTCCTGTTGTTTTGAGAAAGTAAGATTTTTTTTTCTCTCTCAATGCACTTTTCTTAAGTTTGAGAAAAGTTCACTCTATATTTTGTGCTTATATAATTTTCTCTAGGCCCCCAAATTAGCCCATGATTCCTTCAGTATTCATTTTCATTTGATGTTCATGAGAACCTACCAAGGGCATGGTGTATAACTTGATCCCCTTAATATTCCTTACAATTTTTTTTTTCTTTTTTTTTTTTTTGAGACGGAGTCTCACTCTGTCACTCAGATTGGAGTGCAGTGGCCGGATCTCAGCTTACTGCAAGCTCTGTCTCCCGGGTTTACGCCATTCTCCTACCTCAGCCTCCTGTGTAGCTGGGACTACTGGCGCCTGCTACCTCGCCCGGCTAGTGTTTTTTTTTTTTTTTTTTTTTTTGTATTTTTTAGTAGAGACGGGGTTTCACCGTGTTAGCCAGGATGGTCTCGATCTCCTGACCTCGTGATCCGCCTGTCTTGGCCTCCCAAAGTGCTGGGATTACAGGCTTGAGCCACCGCGCCCGGCACATGTTTTTAAAAAGACAGGAATGAATCATTTTTCAGGTATGCTTAACCAACTGAGAGAACAGACTGGATGGAGTTCATTCCTCTTAAAAATATTGAGAATTGTAAATAGAAAATCTGAACCAGTCCAAAGAGTTAACAAAGCATATGGTACTTCCACCCTCTACATAAAAGTGCACTACAAAGAGAGTCACGACACAGGTGTTCAGGATTGGGCTCAATATCATGAGGTATGACTTCGCCTCACTGAGCTCCCTACACTCCATTTATAAAATAAAATCATTCAGAAGGGTTTATCAGCCTAGACACTCCTGACAATTGGCGGATAATTCTTTGTTGTAAGGGGCGGTCCTGTGCATTACATTGTAGGATGTTTAGTAGATTCCTGGCCTCTCACATTAGATGCTGGTACCACTCCCACTCAATTGTGACACCCAAAAATGCCTCCAGCCTTGGCCAAATGTTTTCTGGAGATATGGGGGAAAAGTCATTCCTGCTTGAGACCTACTAGGCTAATAATCTCTAAATCACCTTATGGCTCATAGTTTTTGTAAATCTAAATAACTGGACCCCAGCGTGAAGGCAACTAACAACATTTATTCAGGGCCTAATCTCTTGAAAAATATGACAAAAAAGTCATGAATACGTTTCAGTGCAAAATATTACTGGGGTCAAAAACAACTGAAAAAATTGACTTTCTACAAGAATCTGGAAAGGGAAAAAGATAATGCCTTCCCAATGGAGGTGCTTTCAATCTTTGCAGGAGAATTGGAAAAGCAAGTATAAAACCACGAACACCTTTGTAACTACTGAACTTTTCTGATACTCACCAGTCCTCACAAATGCCTGAGCAGGAAGAACAACTTTCCTCTTAGTCCTGCAAATGATGAGTTCATTGAGACCCCAACCACCAGCTTCTCAGATGCATTCAGCACTCAATCACATTTGCATACTTTTGACATCCTCTTAGATAATTTCCCTGCTGTGCCTGAGAAGCAAATCATACTATTCTAGTCTTTCTTGTATTTACATGCAGAGCTACCTTTGCATTTTCTCTAGCTGTGAACATTGTTTTCTTCTCCCTGGTGCTCTGATTACTTGATATATTCATGACATTGGTACTTGGATCTCTTCCCCACTCTGGTATAAGGTGGAGAGGAGAGAAAGCACTGAATACAGCCTTCATAGATGATTTCTGGTTTCAGCTTAGCTCATAAGCAGCTACTTCATTCATCTCAGTTTCTTCCTTTAAAAAAAAATGATGTGTTTGGTTGAAAGATCTCAGTTTGAGATCATTGTATGTCTGGGATTTTCTTGCATAACCCCTCATATTTGTATTGTAATTGTGAATGTATATATGACAAAGTGTGTATTCTAATTTTGAGATAGTAAAGCATGATCAATATATCACTAATTTATCCATCTTCTTTTCCAGGTCTAAAGAAATGTGACCCTGGGGAGGCCAGAAAGATTTGAATATTATTCGTGTTTTATTTTAAAACAAAGATAAACCATGACCTTCTTTGGAGGGAGAGCTGGGATTTTTTGTTTTGTTTGTTTAATCATTTTGTTGTATGCATTGGCGGCTATGACATTCATGAAAACGTTTTAGGATCTAAGAAGAATTGGAATAGTGTTGCTCTTGTGCCATTAAAGCTAATGGGATCGTGGTTATTGCTAGCCAATACTTGTCTGCAAATCATACTAGATTCAAATGTGGAGGGTTGAGGTCTGGAATGTTTCCATGTAGAGTCCATGTTTAGGAAACTCCCTTCTTTTGGACAAAGACTTATTTTGTTGTTTTTAATGGTAAAATCTATATATAGTTAATCTATCTGTCTCCCACTCCAGGTAAGGGGATTAATCTGTTTAGTAGTAAATGGATGTCTTTCTGGGAGCCAAGAAGTTTAGCCAATGGGTTCATTTTCCAGTTTTAATGATGAAATACAGATACAGTGATTGAAGCCACCTTGTGACATTTTGGTAGCCAACATCATTTTTCTTTTAGAAAGAAAGAAATACCTATGCTACTGCTACTCTGCCCACTCCTGCCCCCCACCACTGGTGAATGTTTTATTCATTTATCATGCTAGTAAACGTATCTGTACAGCCTTTAGATAAAAGTGGAAACATCAATCTGTGTAGCTAATCTTTGCTTTCTTCTTAGTGGTAAAAATATATTTTTTTCTCCGTTTTATCAGCAACAGAGCAACTCTGCTTCTCAATAACTTCCCAGCACTTCTTTCTTTCCACCCTCCTCCTTAATAAATAGACTCAGTGTTGAACACAAGGCTTTTACACCTCTATTAATCTTGGCAGACAGTGGGGATGCTGAAACATGCTGGCTAAAAGGAAAGAAGATGCCTTTTCATGTGGCCTTGCAATGCAAACATCTTGGCAGTGTTCAATTCCTCTGTCACATTGAACTTATAGACATTCTTAATAGAATTCCAATAGCTTTGTTTCCACAGGGACATTGATGCTTTATTGCAGGATCTTGTAAATGGTAAAAGCACATTTTAAGAGGTTTTGCAAGTGAAGACAGAGGTTTGTTTTTTTCTAATTGGAGGTGAGAGGACCTCTGCTTTACAAATAAATTAAAATTACTTGCTAATTGATTCCATAGAGAGCTGTTGTTTATAAAATTTGATCAAATATAATCACTGATACGGTTTGACTGTGTCCTCACCCAAATCTCATCTTGAATTCCGACATGTTCTCAGAGGGACCCAGTGGGAGGTGATTGAATCATGGAGGTGGATCTTTCCCACCCTGTTCTCATGATAGTGAATGAGTCTCACGAGATCAGATGGTTTTTAAAAGGGGAGTTTCCCTGTATAAGCTCTCCTTCCTTGTCTGCCACCATGTGAGATGTGCCTTTCACCTTCCTCCATTATTGTGAGGCCTCCCCAGCCATGTGGAACTGTAAGTCCATTAAGCCTCTTTCTTTTGTAAATTGTCCAGTCTCAGGTATACCTTTATCAGCAGCATGAGATGTCCTTAAATCAGAAATGTCCAACATGTGACACAACAGTAAGGTTAAGAGAAGACATAAATTCGCTGGGAAAACGAGATTTTTTAAAACAAAATTATGAGAATTTTTATTAATTCACATAGTTATATAATTTTGATCCAAACTAAAAAATTTTTTTGAAAATAGGAGGGAGCACTGTTAATTAATATGTTGAGAAAAGAGGTATAATCCAAAATAGCCCCAGAATAACTCATTTGGTCAACAGGCCAGAGGGGAGGTCCCTGTTTCAAAGTGGTTGGCTGAAAAGCAATTTTAAGGCGTGAGATACTTCTTCAAGTTGAGGAAAACATACATAAGTTTTACCAGAATCCTTTTGTGTTCTAGTCATTTTCTTTCTCTGAATAATATCAAACATACAATAAGACAAATCTTAAAAGCATAACGCCCCTTTAATTGTACAGAATATTCTTTAACTGAGAGAATTACAAAGGATGTGACAAACTTCATAAACCAAAAGACTTATTTCTTATGACAAAACACTGCCAAATCTCTCCAAAATCAGTTGTTTTTGTAGGAGAATAGCTTGCACTTTTAATCATGTATTTTTCTACATACTGTGCTTCGGCAGGTGAAAATGTAACCTGTGTTAATGGCTACATTAAGGAAAAAGGTAAGGAAAGTAACCAGAGAGAAGGGCAAATTGAGGATATTCCGAGTCTAATATGAAACCTGAGTATGAGCAAATACACTGACCCCAAATGCTATATGCACTAGTAGCCTAGGAAAAACAATAATTTCACCTGGGACAATTATCCCCTTAAAGTCTGCTTGTATATATGGACGTCCTATTAAATAATAAAACATTTTATTCTCTTAAATTTTCACTTTACAAGAGACAGACCATTCATTCACCATTCATTTACCCAGTCATTATTTCCATAACTATTTTGTGAACACCTACAGTGTACTTGAAACTTACTGAATATAGGTACACAATCCCTTACTTGTAATTTTTAAATCTAAACACTCTAAACATAAAAACTGTTAGAGCCTATGTGGGGACAAAACCTGACCTGTCCTGTACTAGTTTTGTGGTGAACTTGACGAAAGTTGGACATAAGAGTATTTTTAATCTTTGCCCTCCATGGTATAGTTACATATATAGTTACATACACACACACGTATACACACACACACACACACACACATAATGTGTATGTATATAACTATATATATGTGCATATGTATGCAGAATATATATAATCACATATATAATAATGCAGAATTAATATGTTTTGCTATCGCCCTGCCCAGATCTTTCTGGGATCTTATGTAACATGCAGTATATGCAATCTGAGAATTTCTGAATTCCAAAATACCTCTGACTTCAGGAGTTTTAGATAAGGGTATGGATCTATAGCTTTCAAAATATTAGGAGAATAAACACCTAGAACTCACATTTCACTCATTAACAAGAGAAAATATCTGAAAAGCATGCCTCATTCAAAAGTTCTCACCCAGACATGTATCCCTGTGAGGTGTTGTCTGCATGTGTGTGGCTGACAATTTTTTGAGTCAAAAGAATCCAATTCTCTTTCTTTGAAGAGCAGTGGACCCCCACTAAGAAGACACAGCAACATCCTGTCAAACAGTGGTGAGCAGTCTCTGCCCATGTGGTCTAAAATAAAAATAATTGAAACATGGTGTTACTGAAGTTTCCGGCTTCCCTTCATAGTCAAAGAAAGGAAAAGGACAGAGTGAACTGGGTGGGGTTTCAGATTTCAGGCTTCCTGTATCTCAGACATGAACCAGATAAAGAATCTAAAATTCAGACCAGCAAAACAGAAGGACTCAAGTGTTATCAAGTGGAGAAGAATGTGGTAGTTGATGGTTCATAAATATATCATGAAGTGGTACTTCATTCATACTTTGTTCTCTCTCTAGGATTCGCCAACTTCTCACAGCTGCTGGAGGGTCTCAGGTTGCTGAATTAATACACAAAAAGTCACAATTTGAATCGAAAATGAACTGCTCTATTGAATACATCCATCGTGGCTGAAATATCTTTAGAGTTCACAAGTTACAAAAACACCACTGTCTCAAATCATTGTACTACACATGAATCATCTTGTGTAATCTTGTCCAGTTTTTGCTTGGATATTTTCTAACTCAATTGGCAGAACAAGGAGAGAGAGTGCATTTGAAGAATTGCATACATAGAACCACATGAAAGCCCTGAGTGTCATACGCAACGGTGCTATTCTAAATAAAAGACCAAAGCTGATTCTCTGGGACAAACTTTTGGGTTCCAAAGGTAGTAGCTATGTCTGGATTTATAGAACCACATCAGGGTAAGATGAGTGAGTCTGGAATTCCTTTTACTACAAACACGTCAGTGAAACCACAGAAGCAGTTTAAGTGACTTTGGAAAACAAACAAACATCTTTCTTGTAAATGGACTAGTATAATTTGTTTTTACTTTAAGTTCTGAGATACATTTGCAGAACATGCAGGTTTGTTACATAGGTATACATGTGCCATGGTGGTTTGCTGCACCCATCAACCCGTCATCAAGGTTTTAAGCCCCACATGGGTTAGGTATTTGTCCTAATGCTCTCCCTCTGCTTATCCACCACCAACCCTCCAAGAGGCCCTGGTGTGTGATGTTCCCCTCCCTGAGTCCATGTTTCTCACTGTTCAACTCCCACTTACGAGTGAGAAAATTGTTTTAGATTTAGATTTAGATTGAAGTAGCTTCAAATTAGAGAGCCTTCTAATACACGAAATAAAATGACAAGTAAGTCATTCCAACATATGGATTACAATAAAGATAAGCAAAGCTGAAATAAAACAAGAAAGTGCTTTTTCATGTTTTCCTATTTAATCATTTTCTTAAGTAATATGAAAAAAAAGAATTAACTGCCATAAATAAATCAGTTGAGATGGAAGGAAAGCAAAAAAGTGACAAAGATTGACAAGACAACCCTTCATTGCAAGTAATTAGCTAGGATAGCTTGGATATTTGGTCTACCTGTGGAAAGCAATTGAAATAATATGAACCAAACATAGTTGAGTTTGTACTTGGTGTTCATGTGGATTTCAGTGTTAATGAAAGACTTCACACCTATAATATTATGTAACATTCCTAAAAGATGGTGCTCATGGTGTCACAATAGAGATTTCACATGTAGTATTATAGATATAGAATTTAGTCTATAACAGCCATGTGTGTGTTAGGGCTTTCTGAATACTGTTGATTAGATAGAAGTGGACATAAACCTTAAATTATGCCTCCCTCGTTCCATCTTCTGGGAAACTGAGATTGATACCTAAAGGCAGCCCATCTCTTGAGCTGAGGAGATGGAAACTCTCAGCTGTGAGAAAGAAAATAAGTCTGAACCAGGGCAGAAGAAATGGAATGAGACAGAGAGAAGGCCAGGACACAGGAGTTGTTATCTAGATTCCTGTTCCATCTCCAAGTTTGGCTATTTACCCGACTTCGTGTTTCGTAAAACATTCCTGTATCTTTATATTTCTTTTATAGAAAAGTAACTGTCAAACAAGAGGCTATCATGGACCATCTCTGGGCCCAGATGAAAAGCCCTTCCCATTGTTGATACTCCCAGCAGCCTCAGTCCATCCACCTTGCTCACGGCCTATGCCCAGGGATTCTTTCCAAGGCAGTTATGAGAAACATTTGGTGCTTTTACTTTAGGGCTCAATCTCCCAGTTTTTGGAAAGTTCCACTGAGTTCACCTTCAGTGGTGTCAAACAGCATTGCACTGCTTCTAGAGGTCATCTTGGAAATAGGTACAAAATACTTTAACCCAACAAAATGTTCTCACATCACAGCAGAACTGTTCTTTTTGCCTTATTCCAGGAATCCTTGGGGCTTGAGATTGGGATTGTTGCAGCTCTGTTTCTGTGTTTCTCAGGAGTTTTAACAAGTCCTCCAGGAACAAGCAGTGAGAAAATGGTTGAGGTGGCAGACATAGGGGAAGGGAAGTCAATCAGTTTCACTGGTTACTTTCATACCCTATTAGCTTCTTCTCCCAACTGACTGCCTCAGGTATCCTCAACTCTCTTTCCCTGTCCTGCACAAAAATTCCATTTTAGCCTCCTCTGGAGCACTCATCGCATGGTCATTTGAATGCCATTATTTTTAAGAAAATGCTAATATTTACTGACAGTTTACTGTGTGTTAAGTACTGGCTAAAAGCTTTTATTATTAATACATTTCATTTTTTTGAGGCAGGAGTTAGGGAATATTTTGTTGATTAAGAAACTAAGACTTAGATTAATTAACGAAGGCATGCATTTATAAAGTGAAGGAGGCCTGTCTGACAGAAGAACCCTAATAAATCCTTGTTCACTGACTGATTTAAATAAAATGAAACCATTACCTTGTTGCCAAGTATTAGGCTGTTTTTGCACTACTATAAAGAAATACCTGAGACTGGGTAATTTTTAAGGCTATACAGGAAGCATAATGGCATCTGCTTGTGGGGAGGCTTCGGGAAGCTTCCAATCACGGCAGAAGGCAAATGGGGAGCAGGGCATATCACATAGTGAGAATAGGAGCAAGAGTGAGAGTGGTGAGGAGGTGCCACACACTTTTTAAAATGATCAAGTCTTGTATGAACTCAAAGCAAGAGCTCATGTATCACTGAGGATGGCCCAAGACATTCCTGAGGAATCTGCCCCCATGATTCAAACACCTCCCACCAGCCCCCACTTCCAACACTGGAGATTCCAATTCCACATGAGATTTAGGTGGGGACAAATATCCAAATTATATAGCCAAGATTAACTTAAATTTTACTAATGTAAACTTTACCTTTACAATTAATTTGCTGATACATTCCATCTACATCTCTCTCTCTCTCTTTTTTTGGAGACAGGGTCTTGCTCTGTTGGTCAGGCTGGAGTGCAGTAGCACAGACATGGATCATTCCAGTCTCTACCTCTTAGGCTCAAGTGATCCTCTCACTTCGGCCACCCAAGAAGTTGGAACTACAGGTGTGTGAAAACATGCCTGGTTAATTTCTGTTTTTTTTGTTTTGTTTTGTTTTGTTTGTAGAGACAGGGTTTCACGATGTTGCCCAGGCTTGTCTCAAACTCCTGGCTCAAGTGATCTGCCCAACTCGGCCTCCCAAAGTGCTGGGATTACAGGTGTGAGCCACCGCAAGGAGCCTCATTCCATCTCTTATACTTAAACAGTTGCCTCTTATTTCCTGCCTCAGCCCTTTTGGGGTTCCTACAGTTGATTCTACTAATGGCTTCCATTGGCCAGTGCAGGCTTGTCTCATTTCTTCACCCATATCTTGTAGAATTTCCTTTCTGGGGTCTGTGGCCTTCTCATTGTCATTTTCTCAGATATTGGATACTTATGTTGGGTTCTTGTGTTTCTTTTACGTACTTATTTACGTATGCTCTCCTTGGTCTAGGCTCTGGTGCCTTTTAGGCTAATTGAAAAACAATGTATCCACAAAATAAAAATGCACTTTTCCAGTCCAGTTGACCCAAACAGAATTATACCACCAAATTAGTTTTACTAGTTTTCTGGTTTTTTCAGTAAGATCCAGGGTCCTGTCTTGAGCCTTAGCTCTTGGCGGTTCACTTACCCCATGTTACAGTTTTAACTGCATTATAAGTATCCCCAACTCTCAGTGGCTTAAAACAATAACCATTTTATTATAGTTCATGAGTTTCTGGGTTAGGAGATCAGGTAGGGCTTGGTTGGGCAATTCTTCTCCACATGGTCTTGGCTTGGTATTTAGCTGGAAGCTGAGCTAGCCTGGAGGGTCTAAGGTTGCATGATTCAGTTGCCAGGCACATTGCCAGAGATGACTGCTTGGCTGAATGGCTGGGCTGGGCCCTTTCTTCTCCATGTCATCTATGACCTTCCCATACGGTACCCTTAGAAGAGTAGATAGATTTCCTACAGGCAGCTTGGGCTCTAAGAATAAAAGTCTTCTCAGGGTTGGGAAGTAAAAGCTACCAGTGTCTTATGGCTGAGACCTGGAACTGAGACATCATCAAAGAGCCTGCCCAGATTCAAGAGGAAAAAATATAGTCCCCTCTCCATAAAGGGAGGTATCTCAAATAATTTGTGGCCATCTTTAATACACCATATCCCAGCAAAGTTCTATTCTTTGACAGTAGGCTTTTTACGTAGCGTCACATTTTCAACAACTATTGCTACTGCCTACCTGTCTTCTGCATATTTCCTGGTTGCCTAGATTACTATGTCACGAGGAACTGATTAGGCCCTTTGCTGCTGTGTCTTATATGGACAGCCACTGTAGCTCAGTCCCATCCCTTAGCTTGTTCCTTTGCTTCCCAATCACAAAGTTATGTTTTACACCCAAGCCAGCTTCAGTTGTGACATCACACATAAAATGTGGGTAAAATGCTTCTGTCAATTGCATTGGCTCCTAGAATTCAGAAATAGCAGTGGCTTAAACAAGAGAGACATTTGTTCCTCTCTCACATAAAAGGAATTTGAAAGAACACAGCCAAGATCAGGTATGGTGACTCCATGTTCAGGCAACTTCTTGTCATTTCTATCATCCTTCAAGCATGGCTTCAATCCTTACTGTTACTTTGTGGCTGTTGACCCTCCAACTCTCACAACAGAGTTCCAGGCAGAGAGGCAGGAAGAAGATAACAAGAGGGGCCAAAAATGCACAGACCATCTGTCCATTCACTGGAGGAGTCTTCCAGCCTAGTTTCACCCAACAGCTTCTGCTTACTACTTCTTGTCCAGCTGTTACTACAAGAGAGGCTGGCAAAAGTAGGCTATCATTTGGGCATAAAAGAACTAGTGAAAAATCATGATTCTTTTACTAAGGACAAAAAGTGGAATTAATTTTAAGTTTTTTTTTTTTACAAAGATCTAAATTGGGATAAGTCTTACCTAGGGTCTAAGAAAGGAATTACTATCCCAATAACCTCAGGTTTTAAGAAGAGTTCTCCTTCCCCTGTTATACTTCCCCATCTGCCTTACCGATTACTCAAATTAGTGATAAAGATTTGAAACGTTTAGTACAGACATCAGGTTTTTATCAAACCCAAGTCCTCTGGGCAGAATCAAATTGTGAATTTAACTATTATTACACCTTTTGGTGGATTGGTGGGTCAAATTATTTTTTCCCAGAGAAGTAACTAAGAATCAAAAGGACCTTGATACTTAAAGGAAAGGGGAGAAAAGAAAGCATGATCATTATGGACCCTTTTGTCTTAGTTATAATTTTGCTGAAGACTGACTCTGAATCTTGAAATAACATAATGCTAAGTTGATGTAATCCTTCTGAAATGTAATCCTGTTCCTCCAATAGCTTTCAGTTTCTGTAGGGTTTCAAAACTATTAACTTACAAAACACACCTTTTAATTTCCCTGTCATAATATACCATTAATAGTGCTTTCTGAAGAACATGTGCAATATCAATGATAACCAGGCTAAAAGAGATGCATTGAAGTTTTCCAAACTAGTCACTGTTAATCATTTATATGTACTCTTATTTCCATCCCACAATACCTTATGATATAGGAACTGGGGTCAGAAAAGTCTAGACTATTCATAATAAGATTAGAAAGGTAGTTAGTTGCAAAGTTACGTTTTCAAATCACAGATCTGTCTGCTGTCATGATATACATATACATAATATAAATATATGTGTTATATATATTATATGTGTTTTATATATATTATATATATATTTTTTTGAGACAGAGTGTCACTCTGTCACCTGGGCTGGAGTGCAGTGGTGCAATCTTGGCTCACTGCAACCTCTGCCTTCTGGGTTCAAGATATTCTCCTGCCTCAGCCTCACAAGTAGCTGGGATTACAGGCACCCACTGCTTATTTTTTTGTATTTTTAGTAGAGACAGGGTTTCACCATGTTGGCCAGGATGGTCTTGAACTCTTGACCTCGTGATTCACCCACCTTGGCCTCCCAATGTGCTGAGATTACAGGCGTGAGCCACTGCGCCCGGCTGATATATTTTCTTAACCACTAGACATAGTACAAAGAGCAAGTATAGTACCACTATAGTATATTGTTAAAATAATGATTGAATTGTAAGTAATGATTAGAACTAGTGATTACTGAGTCCTAGCACTTAACTCTGTTACCCAATTAATTTCTTACAAAACCCTATGTGATTTGTAACAGTATGATCATCTCTATTTACTGTTGCAGATAATGAAGCTCAGAGAGGATAGCCACTTCCTCAAGGACACAGAGTAAGTGATGCAAGCCTGGAGCTGAGCCCAGGCAGTCTCCATCCAGAACCCAAGCTCTTAGCCATTATACCAAACCACCTGCCTTGGGACCTGTCTTATTATGCCTAACATCTGAAAAAGGAATGAAAACCTATTTCTTGTTATAATTTTTTTTGGGCTATTGAATCTATAATAAGTGGAACCAACAAGAACTTCCAAGTGATTGCTGGTACTTATAGTTAACAATGTGTGTATCATCTATTTTTTTTTTTTTTTTGAGATGGAATCTAGCTCCGTCGCCTAGGCTGGAGTGCAGTGGTGCAATCTCGGCTCATGCAACCTCCAACCTCCCAGGTTCACGCAATTCTCCTGCCTCCGCCTCCTGAGTAGCTGAGATTACAGGTGTGTGCCACCATGCCCAGCTAATTTTTGTATTTTTAGTAGAAATGGGGTTTCACCATGTTGGTCAGGCTGGTCTTGAACTCCTGGCCTCATGATCAACCCGCCTTATCCTCCCAAGGTGCTGGGATTTCAGGCGTGAGCCAGTGTATCATCTTTTAGCTCTGCATCTGAGCATAATCTAAAGACTCATAGTTCTGTGAGGAGGCTGAAGCCCTGCTGGTCTATGTCAATCTTCCTTGTATTAATAGATTTAGAACCAAATAACCATGCTGGCCCAGGCCCTGGCTCTGGCCCTGCCAACATTTCCTTTGGCCCTGTTTCCTCCCTCAGGTAATACATTTAAATATTGTCTTAGGTAAGATACTTTGAGGGGTGGAATTGAGCTGGGAAAAGAACCACAGAGGATGAAGGAGAAAAGTTTCAAGCCATAGTTCATCATCAGGTTAAGTTGCTTAATCGTTATCAGGTTAAGTTGCAACAGAATCAGGGCCACCACTGTTCTTACCTGCCCATAAGCATCCTTGCTCAACACCTCACCTCTGACAAGCTGTTTGCCAGGGAGCAATAGCCTAATTATATAGGATCTACAAACACCTTCATTCCTTGATCCTTCCATCCCAACTCACAGTTATTTGATTCAGTGTTTCTCATGGAAACTTGGCCTTCTCATGACATTTCAGGCTTTTGTGGGATTTCATCCAGCTTTAGATAGTCAGAAAGGCAGACAATGATGCTCTAAGAAGACTCAATAATTTTACTGGCATTATTTCCTCTTTTTAAATAAAAAAGGATGAAGATAACAAAAATAACATTAATGACGAAAAATTATATAGAGGCAAAGCATCCAACAAAGACAAAATGGATGAAAATGAAAGAAGAATGTATTCGATTAACTTTGATGGAGTGTCTACTATGAGCCAAGTGCTGGGCTAAGCTGACTTAATCCTTGGAATTTGCACTACAAGAGGATGCATGGTTGGCTTCTTCTCTTTCCCCTCATTTCATCTTCTCTTTATTCACTAACTCTGCTGTAGATTTGCACAGGGATGGGCAGCAGGGGTTCAGAGATGAGGGAAAAAGCAGAAAAGGTCATATATGACTAGTACCATATTCATCTGTTTTCAGTGGGTGGTGGATGCTTTTGTGGGTTGCTGCTGTATCCCCATAGGAATCCTCCTGTTGTTTCTTTTGACACAAGCCAGAAATGGTCTAGCTAGCCAATGTTAAGTGTCCCCACGGTGTTGGCCCTGGGGTTTTAGGGGCCTATCCTCTGTTAGGATGGGGTTTCATTTGCCTTCGCTGGTGCTTATACCTGGTTTATTGGAAACATGATCCTTGTTCTGCTGCCTTTGGATAACAACTTACTCTAGTGTACCTTTTGCTCTTGGATCTTCCAGTTATAACCAACTTCTCCTTTTAGATTTCTTCCATCAATGGTCAGACACCAGTTTCTCCAGGGGACACCAGCAAGACATTCAAATTGGCTACCTTGACACCTGTTTACCTCTTTCTATTTCTCTTGGCTTAAGGTAAAGGAGTAGCACAAGTCTTACCTTTACCTGCTAAGTGACAGGAGACTGAAAGCACATTAGTAATTCTGTCTCCAAATGGTCTTCTCTTTCTGATCTCTGAGACTTTAATTGGTACAGTGTTCACCCTTTATAACATCTGCAACATTGAAAATAAGCAAAGGCTGCAAAATTAGTTTTTAATAATGTTGGGTGACCATATATCCTGGTTTTGTCCAGCCTTAATTTTAATAATAGAATTAAAAGTTCCCTTCTATGCCTGTGTGAGCTAACACCTCACCCTAGAATGGGTGAATACTTGGCATTTCTTGTTTTGTTTTTCAGAGACAATAGGAAAAGTTACACTTGGCACCCTTTTGTACTAGGAATTGTGCCAAGACATTCCACTAAGGCATTATTCCATTTTCAAGTACATGCATGCCTTATTCAATCATGAAGAATCATAGTAACTTATGAGTAACTCCTAGTAATTCCTTATCACTAACGATGTAAAGAGGAGACAACTAGAGAAATGGGCATGTTAAGGGAAAATAAAGATGAAAGGACAAGAGTACTTCGTTCTCTATTGCTTCCAAATCTCAGGGATTCACCAAGATAAAACTTGTTAAAATTAAATAAGCTAAACATAAACAACTACTTTCAAAAGTTTATTTATATTCCATAGGACAAATTGGCTTACTTTGGTGCTCCATTCCTGGAAGCTTCACTTGATAACCTGGCAATATCAGCATCGTTCTTAGATTCTAATTATGACAGCTTGTTTGAAGGTTCTAGCAGGGGAGTGGAGCTACTTGTATTCCTTGAGTGAAGACTGGCCCTCCTCTGTCAGAGATGGTCATCCTCTTCAACCAAGCATGCAGCTTTGGAAAGGATGCACATGGAGAGGTGAGGAAGGAAGGGAACACTTGCCTAACCAGTCAGATTAGCCAAATCAACTCTGGCGATCAATGAGGTGACATGTCACTGCCAGCTCTCCCTCACATCCTTACATTCTAATGAAAGGATGTTCCAAAGTCTTCTACTTAAGAACATGATTGAGTGAGTATGCTAAAAAACAACATAATTGTAATTTCTTAAAATATTTAATAATTTACAATTTTTACTAGTTTATACTGCTGATCTTCATTTCAAAATGGTAGCCATTGTTAGGCAATTGAATTTTTACCTTAATTATCTTGTTGTTTTATTTCTAAAACTTGCTCTTTTGAAACACTCATGGACTTAGAAATTGCAAAAAAACGAAGTATATAAATTCCCATAGGCACATTTATTGTGAACATGATTACTGGAATAATAATATAGTAAAGATTTAATTTGGTAGAGTAAATAGATTCAATATTATATTGTCAAAGTCATCAAGATGTGAAAATATTTAGAGCACTAAGGTTTATATAGTTTATGCAATAAAGTCAATTTCAAATTATTCAGTTATCATTGAAGGTCAAACCTTACTGCCTGTTTATCACAAACTCATTGAGAGTATCAGGGATATTCACTGTTAAGGAGGGAAAATCTTTAGGATAAAAATTATTGTATTAGTCCGTTTTCACATTGCTATAAAGAAATACCCAAGACGGGGTAATTCATAAAAAGAAGAGGTTTAATTGACTCACAGTTCTGCATGGCCAGGGAGACCTCAGGAAACTTAGAATTATGGCAGAAGGTGAAGAGAAGCAAGTACCTTCTTCCCAAGGTGGCAGCAGAGAGCGTGCGCAGGGGAAACTGCCATGTATAAAATTCATTCACTATCATGAGAACAACATGGGGGAAACCGCCCCTATAATCCAATCACCTACTACCAGGTCCCTCCCTTGACATATGGGGATTACAGTTTGAGATTAAATTTGGGTGGTGACACAGAACCAAATCATATCAAGTATGATTGTAAGGAAATATGTGTGTAAAAAATGTCTAAAAGTAAAACTTTACAAAATGTATGTTTTTGTAGATGATAAAATTCCCTGGTTTGAAAACTATAACATTGGTAGATTGGCAGAGACTTGTATTTGTATAATTTCATAAATCTGGTTACAATATTTGAAATGCTTTATTGTATTAATTTCCCAAAGTAAGTCAACAAACTTGGAGTAGCTATTATTATACCCAGTTTTGAAATGAAATAGAGCCTTAGAGAGTGTGGGTGATTCAGTTTTGTTTATAGAGCTCTTTCCTGGCTCAGCTCAGATTACACTCTACTGTACTACCTCTACTTCTTTTTTTTTTTTTTTTTTTTTTTTAATGTGGTACACTATAAGTAAGAATTTGCTAAATAAGGTGGATTAGATTGGTGGCTTTTATAACTTAATGTCACTAGATTTTGGGGTTGCCTTTGATAGACAACTTAATTGATAGAAATCTTGTCAAATATGACAGGGTTTCAAAATTAGCCTTGATGAATACTTCTATCTTCATATGTTAATTCCTTCTTAAAAGATTAACTCAACAAGCATGAAAAATATCACGGCAGAGAAATAGTTGATTCTCAAATAAATTATTTTTAAATCCAAATGGAGTTAGGCAGCCTCTTTGAGCATTTGCATATTGGCTGATTATTTCTGCAATATTGCCTGGATTCCATTAGTACAAATGGTATATAAAGACCAGTATACTGTTTTCCTGGTACAATAAGAGAATAATTGCTGTACTTATGCTTCTTTTTCTTCAATGTTAACTTAGACTACGAGATATTAATTTGTAGCTACTGCTTACAAAGGTTAATGCATAGCCATTTTGGAAATGATTTAATATTTGCCTTCCCTTGGCATTTCATAATCCTTTTTCTAAATAAGTGTTACAAAGAAAGCAATCTGGTGAAAAAGAACTAAGCTTCCTTCATTCTAGAATAAGTTTATCATACTTATTGAAACTGATATAAGGGTTACCTACTTTTTCCCCAAAAGTTGACCTTCAAGATTCAATTGGCCGTTTGTAGAGTTATATTGAGGATTGCTATTAGAGTGCATTCAACAGGTTGATGTGAATACTAGGCTGAAATATATAAATGCATATTGGTTCCACTAGAACAGCAAAGACAGTTAAGTGGCCCAATTTTGTGTCTCTCACAGCTTTCTATCCCATGGCCAATGCCACCCTAAAGAATCTGTTCCTTTGAAGAAGAAATGCAATAATAATTCTCAAATACTAAACATTCGCCTAGGGTACGTGCTTTAGTTGGAATGCTATAACCCAACTCAGGGCAAAGTGCTAAAGGGCTCTTGGCAAAGTGCTAAAGGATTGGTCACACAGTGGTCAAATTTGGGTGGCAAAAGGGAAAAGTTGTATTTCTTTTCCCTATATCATCAGCGATTACATGTTTCCTGTGATCTTGCTTACAACTGACCTCTTTTGCTCCCTAAACCACCCTATACAATGTGTTCAAAGATACTTCCCTCAACTAGTCCTATCATTCAACGCGTACACACGGACCCCCAGTTATGGAAAAACACAGTGGGGAATACAAAGAAACACAGTACAAGCTCTCCAGTGTCCAAACATTTAGGTTGGTGTTTATGCAAAATCGGTGGCCCTCTTTAACCCTGTTCCAACATAGCATAACAAACAACTAGGACTGCCTTACAGGAGAGAGGCAATGCCACATGGACGTAATTTATAAGTTAATTAGCACAGTCTACTGGGCCAAGTAGTGACAGATGTGACACCTGCTTTCAGGGAAAAAAATGAAAAAGAGGAAAGAACAGCAGAGGTAAACTCCCTCTCTAGGGAGGTTTGTGGTCACACACAGGTCACATTGGCTAGCATATAAAACAGAATTTTAATAGACCAAAGTATCTTTGAAAGGCAAGCTATAAATATGAATGCAATTAAAAAACACACACTAAGTTCTTCAACCGAATGAATAGTTAAGTATATGTACTAGGGGGAGACATTTACATATCAAGGGTTGTTCAGAACAGTAAAATGCTTTATGTGTAATTTGCTTTATGTATATATATATATGCTTTATGTGTGTATATATATATTCTTAAAATCATCTATTTGCCTGATAAATAATTTAACAATTGGCCATCAACTTTCTTTTATTTTTGAAAAAAAAAAAAAAAAAGAACTATTAAACTGGCCAAATCGTTATACAGTATGAAGATAAGGAGTGGAGGGGAGTAGTTTAGTGATATGCTAAATTTATTTATTTTTGTCAGGAGATACAATATGAGGAAAAATAATGCTATCATCTATTAGGTTGGTGCAAAAGTAATTGCTGTTTTTGCCACTAATTTAATTGCAAAACCTCAATTACTTTTGCACCAACCTAATAGAATTTTGACATAGAGTGCTTCGACTCAAACTAGGATTATCTATGAACATGAGTTTATATAGCATTTTACTAAAACCAATTGCCGCATCTCAGAGTTGCAAGAATTTAGACTCTGTGCAACTTTTAAAACTAACCAATGAAAACACACAAAACTGACACCATTAATTCAAATGTTGAGGAGATTTGATTCCCCAGTTAAGAAGCTGAGGTAGATATTTGCATGCAGGGATTTTATTGAGGTGTACTCTTAGGAGTAATTCCTTCGGAGAAATGAAGTGGAGAAGGGTTGAGTAGAGGAAGAAGTTGAAAAGCAAAGCAATTTCAGCATAGGCCCCATCTATCCCCATGTTTAACTCAGATTCTGGGTCAACCTTAAGTGTTGTACAAAATTGAGGCTGGGCTACTGGGTCTTTACCACCCACAGACTCCAATATAATCCAGCCACACATATCTCTTTTATTCAAACTATAACCTATGAATACTTAAACTCAAAAAAACACCAATATCAGAGCCTTCGTGTTTTTGTTATTGTTTTAGTTTTTGTGTTTTGGGGATGGAGTCTCGCCCTGTCACCAGGCTGGAGTGCAGTGGCACAATCTCGACTCATTGCAACCTCTGCCTCCTGGGTTCAAGAGATTCTCCTGCGTCAGCCTCTCGAGTAGCTGGGACAACAGGTGCATGCCACCTCACCCAGCTAATTTTTGTATTTTTGGTAGAGACTGGTTTTCACCATGTTGACCAGGATGGTCTCCATCTCTTAACATCGTGATCTGCCCTCCTCAGCCTCTCAAAGTGCTATGATTACAGGCGTGAGCCACTGCACCCAGCCCGAGTCTTTGTTTTTTTAAATTAAAAGACTTAGAACCAAATGATTAATCTAGGACAATGGTTACTAAAGAGTAGTTCTTGTACTAGCAGTATCAATATCACCTGGAAACTTGCTACAAATGCAATTTCTTGGGGGCTACCCCAAAAATACTGAATCAGAAGCTCTAAGGTGGGGCCAGACAACCTGCTTTAACATATCTTTCAGTGGATTCCAATACACTCTAGAGTTTGAGAACTCCTGACCTAGTACTTTGAAAACATAATTCAATAGTTGAGGGGAAGAAAGCTATTCAAAATATTTCAGAATTATAGGACTGGGCTGGGAGTAAAAAAGAACAAATGGAATCACACTCATGATTAGAGTTTGGTTTATGTGGATTTTCCTCCATTCTTCCTTGTCTGTCCTGGTTTCTGCTATGCATGCAGGTGATGTCTAGTGGGATTGCACCTGTGACAACAACCATATCTGTAGTTTATCCAACTGTGTCCTAAGTATACGCTGAGCAGGTGGAATGTATCATTTCACTTGGATTGATAGGAAGAAATAAGCCTTAAGAATGACAAGGATTTCCACTTTAGCAAGCCTCAACAGGATTAGGAAATAGCTTGTCTGTGTTCAATAATGATAATTCAGTCAAGATCTTCCCTGAATTTAAGATCATCCAAAGAGAATTTCAGGATGGAAAATTTTTCCTATAGGTTTCCATCCAACCCTTTTCTTCTCAAACTATTCTTGCCTGTTTGCCATTTGAACGAGGCATCTTCTGGAATAATACAGCTGGAAGAAAGGAAGCGGGGCTTAGTCACTCATTGCTACAAGAATATAGATGTGGGAAAATAGTCACTTTGCAATGTGGATACCTAGCAAACATACCTTATCCAAGTGATGACGTTTGCCATCCTTAATGTTAAGCCATGTTTATTACACTTAACAAAGTTACCAAAGGCTTTTGTCCACATAGCTACCTCCTTTTTCTCATTCGAGATCTACTCAGATGTGACCTCCTTACAAAATGCTTGGGGCTACCTTATCCACAGTTATCGTTTACCTAACTTTTGTACCTTCTATCCAAATGTTTGCTTTATTTTCCTCATAGGCTTCGTATCTGAAACTATTCCATTATGTGTGTTTGTGTGTTTTGCTATTTGCTTATTTCTTCACTAGGTGAGGAATACCATAAGAGTAAGCAAATTATTTATGTCATTCTTCATTATCTATCAAGGATTTAGAATCATAACTGTTCACACATTAGGCACAAAATCAATAGATTAAAAAAAAAAAAACTAAACTAAAACAAAACTTGTCCTGGTATCTTTGAAGCCATACATATCAAAGACCAAAGCTGAACTCTGATTTGCTTCAATGTCCATCATTTTTTCACCCAGCTGCTATGCACATAAAGAAAATGATCTTTATCGCAGTAAATAGCAATAACTAACACTTACTGACTTACTATGTGCTTGAGTGGTTTATGTACAGATGAAAGCCAAGGATTTTAGTAGGAATTCAGGTATTTTCATCCCAGTTTTATAGATAAGAAAACTAAGGTTCTAAGGGAGTAATTTTTCCAAATTCATGAAAAAAAGCAAGCTGTAAAATTGTCTGAATTAGACACTCAGGTTCTTAATCATTTTGTCAGCAGTAGTTAGAATGTAGTTGCATCAGAATCTCCTGGGGTGTCTTTCCAAATTCTAGATTATCAGGCCCTATTACTAGAAACTCAGATACAGTGGGCAGAGAGTGGGGCTCAATTATTGGTTGTTCACCTCACCTAGATTTCTAAAGCAGGCAGTTCAAATACAGCATTTTGCTACAGATTTTGGTAGATCAGACTACACTAATGCCATATGATAACAATCATAGGGAGAAGGATATAGCATTTTGGGATAATTCCTGCTGCTAAAGTCCTGCACAAGAAAAGTGCAGTTCAGGCAATGAGTCATAAGCAACGATGACTCTTCTCCATAGTTTTTTGGTCAAGTTCAGATCAAGTCTGGTTCTGACTACCCTGTACAGACAGATGAGATCAGAGTCCCCCTGTGTCTGGCTTCCAGGATACTACCATACTTCTCTGATGGAATGAATGGCTCTTCACTGAGAAAGGTGATAAGAGATCTCACCTTTTCTGATGAGTGACTCTGGGCTGCAGGAATAGAGGCCAAGTTTTAATCTTAGTAGAGGAAGACTTGCCATTGACGTGCCTGACTTTTGACAGGAATACTGCAGCTGCTTGTACTCAGGCCTTAAATTGGAGTGAGGGAAAGGCAGGGTCTGTCATTGGCTGATGATGGATTTTCATCAGCTCATAACAAAACGGAGTAGCTCAGACAGCCTGTTGAAATAAATTTAATGTTATTTTGAAAAGAAAGAAAGAAAGAAAGAAATAGTAGATTCATTCTTGGCAGCTAAATTCAATCCTGTGTGAAACGAAAGCTAACATAATTTGAAGTGCCACAAGAACCTTAAATCTCCCCCAGGACTTCCTTACTTGCTTTTTCCTGTCTCTCTTCCATACCTCTCTCTCTCTTCCTTCAGGGAGCTTGGTTTCCTATTTCCTATGGCTTTAGCCTCTTCCTTGAGTGTTTCTACTTTCTGTGGGCATTAATGTAAGCGCCTCAAGACTAGCATGCATTTGTGACTGTGAGGTCTTCCCTTGGGAATTTCATTCTGCTGCTTGGATGAATGGTCAATTAAACATAAAGAGGGGCGTTCCTTATTGGCTCAGGTCTTTCTGCATCAGAATCCCTAAAATGGCAGAAAAAGAGCACAGATATGCAATCATTCCTTTGGGCCAATATATGATCTATCAAAATTACTTCTATTTCCTGATGAGCTAGTAATTTTGATGTAAGATGCTTGTCTTTTGCTTATCTCCCTTCTAAAAGAAGCTAATAATCCAAATGAATCCCCTGAGTCCAATATTAAAAAATACCTTTGTTAACCCCAAATTTGTTATATTTATTGACATGCTAGGAAAATAGATATGAAGTCTAAAGAAAATAATAAATATAACTCATAATCCCACCACATTGGAGATGACTACTATTAACATTTTGAGATACCTCTTTCTGGTTCTTTGTTCTAGTTATGTGTCTATATTTGTACATATATGTAAACAGAAACAGATTTTTACTTCAAAGAGGTCATAGATTATATCCTGTTTTGTAAAGTATCCTATTTTGTCTTTTATTTAAATGTTATAATACTTGTTTACGATTACATGTTATTCAATCTTGGCTACCTTATTCTCTTAATAAATCCTCTATTTTTGAATGTTTATATTTCATTATTTTATTCTACTAAAAATTATGAAGACCATTCTTCTGAAACATCCCTATATTTTTGTCAAAGTATATGATTTTTGAAAAAATATAGTTTCTCATTCTCCATGTTTTGCTTATTGGTGGCTCTCAAAGTGTGGTCTCTAGAGTAGCATCAGCATCACCTGGGTATTTTGTAACAAGACAAGTTTTCAGGTCCCACCCAGAGCTACTGAATCATAAATTCTGGTGGTGAGGTCCAGAAACCTGAGTTGTAACAACAACTCCAGGTGATTCTGATACATCCTAATGAGTGAGAACTATGGATCTGGGATATTTGGTGGTTAGAGAGAACTGCCAGTCTAGCAGCCTCACTGTACAGTATTTGTAAGTCCTGCAGCAATGCTGGGATATATTTCCCAGGAAAATTCAACTATTTGTCTCATATTTCAGATTTTTTTGGCTGACTCTGAGAATACCAGTTCTGGCAAGTCTTCTGGGGTCTTTATGCTAGAAGCAGTAAATCCTTATGGGTCTGCAGCAACTAGATTTTTGCCTCCTCAGAGGAAAGAATTCATCTGTGGAGCGTAATGCACAGTGAAAGATAGAGGCAAGTTTTAGAGAAGCAGTGAATGTTTATTAAAAAGTTTTAGAGCAGGAACAAAAGAAAAGAATAGGGCCAAGCAGGTGACTTGAGCAATCCAAGTGCTCTGTTTGACCTTAGACTTGGGGTTTTATACATTGGCATGCTTCTGGAGTTTTGCATCTCTCCTCCCTTGATTTTTCCTTGGGGCAGGCTGTCCACATGTGCAGTAGCCTACCAACACTTAAGAGGGGAGTGCATGCATGGTGTGTTTACTGAAGTAGTGTGCATGCTCACTTGAGGTATTTTCCCCTTACCAGTTGAGTGTTCCTAGAGAAAGGTCATATACCAGTTAAACTCTGCCATTTTGCCTATTAGTGCACATGCTTGGACCTACTCACCCAAATCCTGAGATCTTATTGGAAAGCTGCTGATCACCAGCTTCAGGTGTTTTCTGTCTATTGGGCGACTGATGTTCCTTGATGCCAGGTGTAACCAATTATTATTTTAGAAAGACAATTGAACAACTGCCTGACCATGACCTTATAGTTGCCTTGAGATGGTATGTGTTCCCTTGACCTTGATCCCCTTTGTGGGCAGGAACTGGAGCGGCTCATTTCACTCAGCTTGTAGTCTGTGGACAGCTAAGTGTTAATAGCTCAGTGAATGGTCAGGCTGATTGCCTCTTGCACCTGTCCTTTATGATGCCTGGGTTCTTGTTTGGTGTCCAGGAAGAATCAGGTCACAGGAACTGTTTAAAAGATGATGAACGTAGAAGATTTTATTGAGTAGTGGAAGTGGCTCTTGGTGAAAGGGGAGCTAGAAAGGGGATGGTGCAGGAAGAAGGAGATCTTTACCTGAAGCCGAGCTGTCTCTGGCTAGGCTGCCTTCTGAAACTGCACCATCGGAAATTAGCCGTGTTATCTGTAGTCACTGAACCTCAGTTGCTTCTCTACTTACTACTCATCTGCTTGTATCCCCAGCATTTGGCAGCTTGAATCCCTGAGATTCAGCAGCTTGCATCCCTGACCACTTGCATCAGCTGCTTGTGTTTTTATGGGCACAGGATAGGGGGTGGGGCAGGCCAAAAAGCCAATCATTTGTGTAGGAAAAATAGGGTCAGATGTTTGATTTAGGGCCGAGATTCCAGGCTTGAGGATAGACTTTAACTGGGAGCCCAGCCCTTCGGTATATGGGTCAGCAGTTCCCATGGAGCTGAGGTTCCAGGGCCAAAGCTCCAGGCTTGAGGGTGGAGTTTAGCCAAGAGCCCAACCCTTCTGTATTTGACTGACATTCCTTGGGTGGGGCCTCTCCTGCCCTGCTCACATTTGCCTCTAACGTTTGTACCTTTACATTTGGAATAACTGTCCTTCATTATCTCTCATATGAAGGACCACACTCACCACCTGACTTTTCTTTCTGTTTTCTTCCTTCTTCCCACAAGAACCCCCCAACACACTTTTTAAAATTAAAAGTTAAAGTTTTATTTTAGCATTTAAAGATTATATGAAACATGGTTGATTACCCATACTTAAAAAAATCATCAGTTATTTCTCCTGGTCTATTGAATAAAATTTAAACTCATTTACAAGGCATTTAAGATGTTTCACAGCCTTTCATCTAATTACTGTTTGGATTTGTAAGGGAGAAAGCAAATAATTTTTTTCCCCTCCACTCATATTTATTAGCTGGGATGAACCCCTTTAATAAGACAGGTTAACCACAGAAAAACAAACAAGTTTAATGACATATATACCTCATGTATACATTGGTGATACCCAGAAAAGTCAGTGAATTTCAGAGAAGCAGCTTTGAACTCAGGCTTATATTACCATTGTTCCCTGAAACAAAGAAAGAAGGGAGCCAGTGATGGGGAGGTCACCAGGAAAAGCAGGGCAAACAAGGGTAAGGTTTGTTATGCAGATTTAAGCGCTTTCTCTATTGGTAAGAGTCTCTAGTGATTCAGTGATTCTTCTTTCCTGGTACAAAGAGGAAGACATCTTTACAAATGGAGATTTTCTTTCTAAATGTAAATTTCTTTTACCAAAGAGTAACTTCTACTCTATATTCAGAGCTTATCCTGTCTGTTGTTTCTCAAAATAATCAATTCAAAATAATCCTTATGCCAAAAAGGTATATTTTGGGGTGGCAGATTCTGATATCTTATAAATCTCACCTGCCACTCCCTACTCATTCAAGTTCCATGGTAAGCCATTATATTCACTTTGGGTGTATCATTCTCTTTCAGGAATTCATGACTTAATATCACCAAATTTAATTGTTCTTCCAAACCTTCATAACATAGTGAAATCTTATTCTTCCTCTAGACTCAGTTCAAATATCACCTCATCCATGAAGACTTCTCTGTTATTTCTATCCATTATAGTAATTTAAATGTTACTTTGTTTATATCTCAATATGAATTTATTTTGCTGTCTTGTAAATGATTTAGTACTTTTTCTTAACAGCTTGTCATGCATGTAGGGACAAGATATTACCTATGAATATCCCAATAAAATACAACGGACTTAATAGGTATTCAGTAAGTGTTAAATGCTAAAGAATCATAAAAATACAAAATTCATAATATGTGTACTATCAAACATTTAAATTCCATAAAAATTTAGTATTATTAAAAATCTAAAAGATAACAGACTATTAGTCCAAAGAGAAAGAGAATTGGTAAATTAATCACTCTAGATAACAGGATAACGTATTTCAAATATTTTATTAAAATTCTAAAAATGGTAGAAAATAATTTGACAACTCATGGTAAATGAAATATTTTTATCTTGTTTCATTGTTCTTATTTCCTCGAGGAAAAACAACAACTTAACATTATTTTGGCCTTGCTTTATTGGCTGGAAAGCAAAGTTGTGATAAATAACCTTGTCATGAAATAGAGATGATTACAATGGAACAATATTGTACTGCTGAAAATGGGTGTTTGTAAGTGTTGTTGTTTTTTACAACCTTCTGTTTTCTAAAGAAGGCCTTATTAGTTGCAGAATGCTTTAAATAAAGAGATGATTTCAGCATCCTACCTAAGCCAACAGTCCTACTCCCTTCCCTTTATTGTTGTTGATCAAGCTTTTATAGCCTCAGTAAGCAATTTCAGGGAAATCAGTTACGCCATTCCACCCAGAAATGTCTATTTCATCACTTTCCTCCATGACATGGTTGAAATGACTAATTTTCTGGGGCTCGTTAAATCTCCATCTTTCATAGAAGACCACAAATTCTACCTCCCATATTACCCAGTGATTTGGGGCAATAGGCAGACATGCAGGAGTACTTGAAGCAGATTAATACTGAAAGAACTTCTAACACATCAAACAATCCTTCAGATGTCTCTTAGACAAGATTTTTCACATGAAATGCCTGTACTTAGCTCAAGAAGGAAGAATTTTATCACAACTGGAATGCCTGGCAGATTGCAATAGTGTGCCTTCGACTATGGAATAAATTGTGTTCTATCCAAATGTTTACATTGAAATCTAAACCCCAAATATGGCTATATTTAGAGACAGGGTCCATAAGGGGGTAATTAAGATGAAATGAGGTCAGCAGGGTGGTGCTTGCTTCAATTAGATTAGCCACCTTAAAGAAGAGACACCAGAGAGCTCCTTTGCTTTCTTTCCATGCATATGGAAAGGCCATGTGGGGACAAAGTGATAAGGGGATGGTCTGCAAGCCAGGAAGAAAGCCCTGGGCAGGAATCAACCTTGCTGGACCTCTTTTGAGGACTTGTAGCCTCTGAAACTATGAGTAAGTAAAGTTCTGTTGTTTAAGGCACCCAATTGTATCTTACTGTGGCAGCCCGAGCAAACTAATCCATGTTTCCACTGAGCATTATTCAAAGAGAATTACATTAATAATCAATATTTTAATGTCAAGAAAGACACTCGTATCTCAGATTCACAAAAATAAGCATTCAGTATGGTCTTTGGGCAGCATGAGAACTGCGGCCCTTTTCTTTTTGGAAAAGGTAAACAACCATATATATCCCATCTCTTCAATGATTTATTTACATGAGGATGAAATCTAGGGCCCTAGTAAAGAGTACAAATATAAATGTGCATAGTGTGTTTACCCATTAAATATATTAGGGCCCATTATTTATTTATTTTAATTATTCATTGGGGTCTACCATGTGCCCAGCACATCTGTGAGTGCTGGGGAAACAGTGGTGTGCAGGCCAGTAAAATCCCCAGTCAGTGCGGGGCCTGCATAACAGATAATAAACAAGTAAACATACCATTGATATAATTTTCAGAGAGTAAAGAGCATAGAAAGAACAAAACCAGAAGATGAGATGATGAATGACTTGTTGGCAGCTATTCCAGATTTCAGTCAAGAAGGCAGAGCCTACCCTCATACAGCTTAAAATAAAATGATGGTAACACTCTAAGTAAGAAAGTGAATGCATTAAGATTGTGTGCACAGGTAGCTATTGGAACACAAAGAAAAAATGTCTTCTAAAATTTTGAGAGGCCAGGGAAGTCTTTACCAGGGACAGTAAGAGTAATGGAGAGGAATGGCTAAATAATTCAGTATGGAAAGAGCAGATGTGGGTTGGAACTTGACTCTCCTGTGTGATGCTTGCTAGTGACTTACTCTCTCTAATTCTTTTCTGTCTTGTAAAATAGGGCTTGCAATACCCTCTCACAGGAAGGGAAGACGGTTGGTGTTCAATACCCAGAATGAGAAATAACCTGAAATAGTCCTAGAAATAGAAGTGGTTCACAGAGAATGAGGCCATAAATGAAAAACATTAAGGCAGAGGTCGTATCATAAAGGTCCATGCTAAGGAACTAGAAGTATATTTTGAGGCAAGGGATATATCCCTTGGCCATTTAAGTGCTTCAAGATGATTAAATTTTTAATTTATAAATTCACAGAATGTTTTAAAAATTCATTTCATTTTATCTATATTTTCTAAATTTCTGACAATGAATAGTACTTATATAAATTTTGAATTCTTAAAGAAGTTGGAAAAAAAGTAACTCTATTGAATTAGTCAAAAAAGACAAAGGGCCCCAAATTGGCAATATTCCTGCATAAACACATGATATCAGTTTAATAACCTCCAAATAAGCGCATTGGCCTGTGGGCTTTGGTACCTCAGGTCTTTATGACATAAAAATTGATATTCCAGAGAGATGAACATCTGTTCTGTAATCTTTGGGATTATCCTCATGCACATATTTTCTTGGTAAGAGGATTGAGCAACAGAAACTTAGGCATCCTGGAAATTCTGCTACAACATACAATATAGAAGTTTTCCTGGCATGAATGGTCTGTTTACAGAAGATATACTAATGCTTATCATAATCAAATTGTATAGCCCAGCAATGCCACCCCTAAGTGTATGCCTATAGAAAATTTCCATAGATGCTCACTAAAAATAAATATAAATAAAGAAATAACAAGCCTGAGCAGCACAAATTGCAAACTCCCCAAATGCTCATTAATAGAAATTGAGATAAGTATATTTTGGTATATTTCCCCAAAATGAAATAGGGTACAGCACTAATAATAAAATGACTGCAACAACTCACAATAGTATGGATGACTCTCACAAATATAAAGTTGCGTGAAAAAGATCAAACAAAAAATGTAGATGCTGTAAAGTAGGGGTGTGTATGTGTGGGTGCTATGGGTGTGTGTGTGTGTGTGTGTGTGGTGTGTTTATGCATTTACTGTAAGAGGGTATAATAGGTAATTTCATTTGTCAACTTGACTGGGACATGGCGTACCCATATATATGGCTCAACATTATATGGGGTATTTCTATAAGGGTGGTTATGGATGAGATTAACATTTAAATCAGTCAACTGAGTAAAGCAGATTGCCCACCCTGAAGTGGGTGAGCCTCATCCAATCAGTTGAAAGCCTAAATTAAACAAACAAACAAACAAACAAAAAGTCTGACCCTCCTCTGAGAAATAGTGAATGGCTCCTGCCAGACTTCATTTGAACTGGGACACCAGCTTTGTCCTACCTTGGGACTTGAAGTGAAACATCAGTTCGTCCTGGATCTGGAGCCTGCTGGCCTTTGGCCAGCAACTACACCATCAGCTGTTCTTGGTCTAAGAAGACTCAGCCTGAAGATCTTAAGACTTGTCAGCCTCCATGACTGCATTAACCGGTTCCTTCAGTAAATCTCTTTATAAATGTAAAGAATGTACCCACATCCTATTGTTACTGTTTCTCTGAAGAACCCTAACTAAAACAGAGGATTTCCAGGGTGCTAGTAATGCTTTATTTATCGAATTCAGGGAACTATACACTCAACTATGACAAAATATTAAGGTAAATTTAGGTTGGGTATAAATATTAGGAATCACTTTTTTCAACCTTTCAGAAATTTCCAGTTAAAGGCAACTTTATGACTCCTCATTGATGTTACAGGGTATCAAAACCTTAATATCATATTAAAAAAATACTAAGAGTATGGAACATCTCATGGTCATTGTCCAATTGCAAATGTTACAGTCTGTTTGCCTAAACTAGGTCCAACTGTAGGTCAGAGAGTCTGGCATAAGCCACTCTGTTCCCTGGAGCCCTCCACATTTCTGAGGCTGTAAATAAGCTTTTCTTTACCTGCATTCTAGTAGAATGAAACGCTGGGATCACAGAAACTGAAACTATATTTGGCAGTTTTGATATAGAATATATCCTGATCTGTACAAAAACCACATCTCCAGAGATTTCCAAGTTACCCTGCAATGTAAGGGTGAAGCCCTGGGTAACCTGGGTCAGATCAGTGCAAAATACTAAGAGATAGACCATTTATAAGGTTATGTATAAGACTCCCTCTTAAGTGTGTTTAAAGTCAATTTTAGAGGCTCACCCCTATGGAAAAAGTGGAGCACTGAAGCCTAAAATTCCAGGTGCTGGAATTTTATAGCACCTGAATAATATTGAATTAGTACTTAAAAAGATAGAATTGTTCAAAAATTTTGCCTAAATAGAGTCCTAGACCATTATCATGTGCCTTCTAAAACAACAATCTAAAACCTTTACACCAAAACCACAAATTTTGCCATAAAACGTCAGCTTTTTTGAAAAGATAAAATACTAATTATTGAATTTTTTTGTCAATAAACAAATAATAATACTTACTTTGCATGGACATCATACTTACTTCACCCTGCCTCCATCTAACCTGCGTTTACCACCAACTCAGGAATATAAAACTATTAGTGAATAGCAAGAAAAAGAACCTAAGAAGGTTTATGTATTTGTTGCCAAGAATAAAAGATAATATTTTAATAGATTAACAGTTTCTTCTGGATCCAAAGGCAGTAAACAAATTATGTTTCTTGTATAACTGGATTTTTACATTCACAAAGCTTCCTGTATTTTGCTGACACCATTATCAACCATAAAAATAAAGTAATCCACCCCCATTCCATCTGGCTAATATTTTCTTGATACCTTTGAAACTGTTAACACATTTGGTAGCTCTTGTATGTCTTAAATACAAACTTTGGCATTTTTCACTGAACGCTAACTTGGAACTTTGCTCTAAAAAGTCCCCTTTAGCAATCTGTCAAAAAACTACTCAGTCAAAAACTGAGCTCCTGAATACTCAACAGTGTTTTCTAGTTTTCTCAACCACTCTGTCCCTCTCTCAACCTGGCCACTTACCAGAAATCCTGGGACATTGAAGTCAAGCTTTCTAGTACTGGGTCATTTCCAATTCTCAGTCTACTCAATGTCAGCCAAAGCCCTAAACTCTCACAAATAGTGCTGTATCTTGATTAATCATTCGTTAATTTGAAGGCAAAGTGCTATATTTCCTGGTGGAGAAGACCAAAATAATCAGATGGCTTGCTTTTTTTCTTTTCTTTTTTTCCCTCTCTCTATGTTGGCCCGGGGTCAGTAGGTTTGAGCAGAGCAGGAGCTGACAGTTGTAGAGAGAGGCTCTGAGTCTTAGGCCTGTCTCCAGCCCGCCTGTGACACACAGAGAAGTAAAAGCTTTAAAGCAGTTTTTAAAGGAGTTTAGATAAAGAAAGATGGGAATTCCTTCTCAGACTAAAACATTTTGGACAAATATTATTAAATACTGGCAGCAACTGACATTGGGTATACAGTAAGAGGGCTCAGTCTGTTCTGTGCTTCCTCAAACTTGAATAATTTGAAATCAAATTCTAGTAGTGTATCTGAATTCTTGTGGCTGTTTGGAAGGAACAACTTTTTATTTACTAGTTCTTAAGGAAAAATTACTTTCAATGTTAATTTTTCAAATCTATGTGGAACTAATATTACTCTGATCTCTCTGTTGTGTTGGTTTACTTTGCTCTTATCTGCCTAGCATCTGCTTTCCATGAGCCATGCCATCAGTAGTCTCACAATCATAGCCTCACCCCTTCCTCCTAAGCCACAGGTATGGACCAATGTTAGCCAATCATCCACCCGACAATAGCAACTGATTGAAGAAGTGAGCTCAAGAACCAATTAGGGCCGGAGGGCTTTACCTGAAGTGAAATATGAACATCCAAGGGCAAAAAGAAACACTCTCTCCACTGGATTGTTATGCCTGGGCCTGCAGCAACCAAGTTCTCTACCACATGGAGAGATCTGAGATATGGTTAGACACAGACAAGCAGAAACAAGAGCTGAGCAGGAGTTCTGTTCAGACTAACTTACAGTCCGAACGTACATGCAAGGATCTTTGAAAAGCAGTCTTCCCAAGTGGGCTTAAAACTGTAGTCACGACAAATTGTATTTTCAGAGGCAGCACAGTGCATTTCTTATAGTTCTTGTTGTTCTTTACTATTAAATAAAAACTGGTTCGCTGTAACTTGTATTTTGACCAGCTCTCCACTATCATGGAATGAACATATTCTATCTATTGTTTGAGAGTCTTTTTTACATATTAAAAGATAATCTGTATTCCCTGAGCCTCATTTTTTTTTTTCTCAAGATAAAGTATCATTTAGCTCTAGTAAGAGAAACAGTGTGGACTGGGGTGAAACATGAATCTGATCCAACATGACAAATCTTTTTTTCCTGTGAGGATTTTCTGCCAGGTCAATGGAAATAGTTAAATAGATAACAGGATGTTAGATACAGTTTGAGTGCAGAAGTGAAGTATAAGAAAGGTAACTCGTATAAAGCATAACTTCATATATTAGAAATAAAATGATCTGTTTTCCAGAGCAGTATTCTGCTCTCTCTCTCTCTCTTTATTTTATTTTATTTTTTTTGTTAGAAAAAGTAAATAGAGGCCGGGCGCGGTGGCTCACGCCTGTAATCCCAGCACTTTGGGAGGCCGAGGCGGGCGGATCACAAGGTCAGGAGATCGAGACCACGGTGAAAACCCGTCTCTACTAAAAATACAAAAAATTAGCCAGGCGCGGTTGTGGGCGCCTGTAGTCCCAGCTACTCGGAAGGCTGAGGCAGGAGAATGGCGTGAACCCGGGAGGCGGAGCTTGCAGTGAGCCGAGATCGCGCCACTGCACTCCAGCCTGGGCGACAGAGCGAGACTCCGTCTCAAAAAAAAAAAAAAAAAAAAGTAAATAAAATAAGACAATTGACCAAAGATTTAAAATTTCAACAAAGTTCTGTCAGTGCCTAGGAACTGTTAGAAGTCAGTGGGAAAAAATTATTCAATAGCAAATTAGAAATGGAAATATGAAACACAAATTTAGAGAAACAGTGGTATTTCAGGATTTTTAAGTTAATCAACCAGTTGACAGAAAATCCAACTTGTTCTAAAAGAGTTAGGATACAGAAGGACAATGACTACATTGAGAAGATCAAGATATGAAGATCAGGTGAAATTTTTAAAAATGTTATTTTTACTGGCAATTTAGACCAAAATGAGAAAACTGATTGATTGCAGGTGGGGACAAGTTTCCTTTACATGTCACAGTTCCAAACTCCAGTGATACATGTCAATTCTGAATGGTACCAGGATAATTCCGTGATCTCTCACAGTTGAAATCGTGGTTTTAAATGATCTGAGAATTTCTAGTTTAGGTTTTAGAAAGACCATAAAGTTTATTTCAATAATCTAGTACCTGTTTACATTTAAAAGAGAAGAAATTTAAAAGTAGAAATTCTTCTCAATTATCTGGGCCAGTAGTTTAGTCTCGTAAATAAACGTCTATGTGGTAAATCTCTAAATTAACTTGATTAAATGTTACTACAGCTTTTTTTCTTGGAGCTCAGTAGATCATTTCAATATAATTCCAAACAATCTCTTCAACATGAATATCCCTGGCCCCTCACTTGTGTACTCTCACATTCCAGGAACACAAGAGGTTTTTTTTCCAGGAACACAAGAGGTTTTTCTCTAGACTTCAGTCTGGGAGTGTGATCTCTGGTCTACTTTATATTGATACAATAGTTATTTTCTTGGGAGTAAAATTTGTTTTACCACAGTGGAAGAGTGTACAATCAGAGGAGTCACATGTCTCAGCTCTGAAGTCAGAAAAATCTTGGGTTCAACTTTGAGCTCTCTAATTCACCAAGACTTTCTGAGCCCATTTCCATATTTATAAAATCAAAACCATAATGTCTACTTTATAGGTTTGTTATGAGGGCTTGGTTATTTTTCCAAAATCCTTCATATATTGTAATTACTAAACTAGTAAACTGGTAGAAACTTCTTTTATAGATGTAAGAACTGGGGATGAAAGCTATCCACAGAAGGATAAATTATAATTAGTAAAGCCAAGTGGAGACACATGACAAATAGAGCATAACATCAATGACTTGCCTTTAGAATTCTACCTTGCCAGCATAGGATAACTTTTTGCTTTAGAATAGTTTAAAAACATTTTGTCAGGCACTGTGGTTGTCCCTGGCAATAGGCAGTTGAATAATATGAAGTCCCTATCCCTTGAAGAGGTTATGTTTAGGGACAGGTGGGCAAATAATTTCAGAGTTGTGTGTTGCGTGATTAACTCTATTTATAAGATATTTCAGACCATGCAGAAAGAGTTTTAGTCTTGTGCTGGGTACGGGAAACAGCATATCTCTAAAGGCTTTCTGGAGGATGTCATACAGAGTTTAACACTTTAGGAAGTGCAAGAACCAAGCAAACAAAGCCATTCTAGGTAGACTAAAAGGTTTCAATAATGGTATCGAGACAGGTAAAAATGTGATCAAGGAACTGTAAACCCTTTGATAACACAAGATTAAAGGACAGTTTCAGAGGTAGGTTCTTTCAGACTTTAGTGTTACAAGGGATTCCCATGTTTGACCATTTTTTTCCAGGGCAGAGAAAAAGAAAGCATTTTAATACAATTATTAAGGTCAACATACAAGATTATTTATTATTTTGAATATATAATAGCAATCCCATTAAAATCAGACAAAAAATGCTTATTGTTTTAAAATATGTTTTGGCCTGTCTAGCAGTGTAATAAACCAGGAAACTAAAATACTATTTGTGGTCAATATTAAGAAAAATGCAAAACTGTCATTACTTGTATATGACAAGAATTTCTTTCTGGAAAATATTAAAAAATCAAACTATTGGAACTAAGATGTAAATTCGATTTATCTATACAAATAGTAAATGTGCAAAACTTGACAGGTGTCATATCACCAACAGTTAGTGAATATAATGTTGAAAAAGAGTCCATTCATAACAGGAGCAAAAATTTAAATGCTTGGAAGTAATCTTAACAAGAAAGCTTCTAAACTGAACTCATCTGAATATTTTTGCCAAGAGATTCAAAAGAAGACTTAAAAATGGAGAGACATATCAAGTCCACAGATGGGAAAATTGAATATGATAAACCAATTCTTCCTTTTTTAGATTTTATGCAAATCTAGTAAAAATCGTAGTGTATTTTTTTGAATTCACCAATATGAATGTATGACTGACTCAATTATTGAGAACTGGAAAGAAAAATTTGTAAGTATAAGAACTACTTTGTACTCAACTATACTACTTATCACCAGTTACATACATGTATAATAAAACTATAAAAATTAAAGGACTTCAGTATTGAAACAAAAATATAGAGATCTATCAAATAAAGCAGTCACAAAATAGATAACATCATGAACAAAGCAGGAGGCAGATTCTGTAGGAAAATAAGCATTATTTAAACTTAACACTCTCAAAGTTACTAACATCTTTAATTAAAGGTTCCATAAGCCACATACAAATACAAACAATTATAAATAAAATATAATGAATAAAATAAAAATCAGAACAAAATAGATGGAAATTTACTTAAATTAAGGATGAATTGTGATTGCCTAAGGATATCAGAATTCGCAAATAAAAATGCTATAAATTAGCCTATATACAAATTTAAGTCTGTTGTGCTTCAGAAAGGACCATAGCTGCAATTAGAAATTAAAGAAAATGTTTTGAAACAAATAAAGAATGAATAGCCTTAATATGTTTGGAGAGATATTTTTCTTTTAATGCAAACTTGGCAAGTAGAGAAGAAACAATACTTTATAGCTTATGAAATACAAACATCAGGGGGACCAATGTACATTGGGCACCTGTGGGGGTGGCGCGTGGAGGAAGAGTATCAGGAAAAATAGCTAATGGATGCTGGATTTAATTCCTGGGTGATGAGATAATCTTGTGCAGTAAACCACCATGGCACACCTTTACCTGTATAAAAAACCTGTACATCCTGCACATGTATCCCTGAACTTAAAAGCTGAAAAAAAGAAAAAAAATTAAAACATATTTATATTTGCTGACCACAAAAATATAAAAAAGAAATACAAATGTCTATGAACTATTTCAATAAATTGCTACCCTGACTGACATCTTTGTCATTGAAATAGAGCAATTTTTTTTGTTGTTATTCCAAAGAAAACATGCACTGTAGATGTGATAATGAAGATGTCCATATAACTGTACGAAAGTACAATTCTAGAAAGTACTAACTTTTGAAAAATAATTTGTTAACATGTTTCCAGAGAGGAACAATATTCAAAGTTCCAGACCAAATGGTATTCTTTCTCGCAATTTTCATTGGAAAAATTGCTAGAAAACTTTTTTTTTTTTTAAATGTCTTCATCACATTATATTTAAACAGGCTTTTTATTTAGGCTGGGAGAATGATTACAAAGATAGTTCCCATATATCCTGCATTCAGTTTCCATATTATTAACATCTTAAATTAGTATTGCATATTTGTCACAATGAATGGACCAATTTTGATATACTATTATAAACTAAAGTTCATACTTTATTTATTTTTCCTTAGTTTTTACCTAATGTCCGTTTTCCTGTTCCAGGATTACACATTACGTTTAGTTGTCATATCTCCTTGGGTTCTCGTTAGCTCTAGTGACTTCTCAGACTTACCTTGCTTTTGAATGACCTTGAATAATGTGAGAAGTACTCATTGGGAACTTTGTAGAATGAATCTGAACTGGGATTTGTGTGATGTTTTTGTAAAGATTAGACCGGGTTTATTGGTTTTGTGAGGAAGACCACAGACTATCATTTTCACCACATCATATCAAATGTGAACTCTATCAAGATGAGTCATCATTCTTGCTGCCAATCTTATTACCTGGCTGAGGTAGTTTTTTTTCTTCAGGTTTTTCTACTTTTTACACATTTCTCCCTCCCTTTGCATACTGTATTATTTGGAAGGAAGTCACTATGTACAGTTCATTCTTAAGGAATGTGGAACATTACTCTTGAAAACAGAAACTCAGTAGCCTTAACTCAAGAAATATAGGACTGGTTAATTTTGGTATTTCTGTCATAGGGTTCATTATATAACCATTACAAAAAACATTTTAAAAAACTCAATTTCATGTCAGGGAAAACTATGTGAATAGAATAAGTGAAAGAGGTACTGCCTATGCAACATTAAACTCATTATTGCAAAAATATACATCTATAAAACAACATAGTGTGAAAATAGTATTTATAAGGTCAATTTAAACATCCTTTTATGTTTCTGATTTTCCAAATTTGCTACTACTTCTTACTTGATAATCAGAAATGTAGTTTTCAAAAACTAACTTAAGGCACTTTTTCCACTAAAGGGATATGTTTACCAGAAGGACTGGACATATTTATGTTGGCTGGACAGTGTATTCAGTCCTTGTAATGGGGCTGGAAGTCCACAGACAAATTTTTCTCTGTTCCTTTTGTTTTCTGTAATAAGTGACCTCCTAACACACACATTCCCAGACTCACACCTAAGTAAACACATTCTTTTTTCAAGATTCTTTAAGAGCATAGAAGTACAACTTTAGAAATACTAATGTTAATACATTACTTAAATCCTCATTGAATTTTACACTTTTGTTGATTATTCATTAATAGACTTAGATTAAATGAGGGATCTCGTCAATTTAAAATTGAAAAAAAAATTTTTGGTTGCTAAGAAGATTAGTATATTATCAAATTCTAGATCAACCTCTTGCGGCCACAAAATGTGATTAATCTTTCCATTTAGAGAAAAGTATCAGTCCACATGTTATTGTAAGAAATTATACAAAGAGATCCCTTATACTCTTTATGCAGTTTCCCCCAATAGTAACATCTGACAAGAATATAGTGTAATATCACAACCAGAACATGGACTTTGGTGCAATCCACTGATCTTACGAAAAAGTTTATCAGTTTTACTTGCACTCATTTGTGTGTGTGTGTACGTGTGTGTGTGTGTGTGTATTTAGTTCTATGCATTTTTTCAGAGGTGTAGATCTGTGTATATACCACCATAATCAATACAGGAACAGTTCCATCACCACAAGGATATCTCATGTTGATCTTTTATTACTGTACCCACTCCCTTCTGACCACCAGTTTCCATGCCTAATCCCTAGAAACCAGTAATCTGTTCATTTCTGTAATTTTGTTACTTCACAAGAGCTATATAAATAGATTAACTTGGCATGTGAGCTTTTGAGATTAGTCTCCCTCCTCCACCAGCCTAGAGCCCATGAGATTCATCCAAATTGTTGCATGTAATGATGGTCCCTTCCTTTTTATTGCTGGGTAGTATTTCATTAGTATTTCATGGTATGGATATTCCACTGCTTGTTTAAATATTCATCCACTGAAAAATATCTGGCTTATTTATGTTGTTTGCAGTTTTTTAGTATTATAACTAATGCTGCTATTAACATTTTATACAGGTTGTGAGGTGAACATAATTCTTTATTTCTTCAGGATAAATGCCCAAGAATGTTTAGTTGCTTGCTTTGTTTTCAAGGTTCTGCCAAATATTTACTTTTAACTGATCCTCCTACATATCCTATTAGAAAAAAACATAGCAAAATAATAACAGTAACTAAAAAGCTTGCTACAAATAGCCAGAATAGATATAGATACATAGATAAATACTTTTAATTTAATTTTTTTTTATTATACTTTAAGTCCTAGGGTACATGTTCACAACGTGCAGGTTTGTTACATATGTATACATGAGCCATGCTGGTGTGCTGCACCTATTAACTCGTCATTTACATTAGGTATATCTCCTAATGCTATCCCTCCCCTCTCCCCACAATAGGACCCGGTGTGTGATGTTCCCCTTCCTGTGTCCAAGTGATCTCATTGTTAAATTTCCACCTAAGAGTGACAACATGCAATATTTGGTTTTCTGTTTTTGTGATAGTTTGCTGAGAATGATGGTTTCCGGTTGCATCCATGTCCCTACAAAGGACATGAACTCATCTTTTATTATGACTGCATAGTATTTCATGGTGTATATGTGCCACATTTTCTTAATCCAATCTGTCACTGATGGACATTTGGGTTGATTCCAAGTCTTTGCTATTGTGAATAGTGCTGCAATAAACATACGTGTGCATGTGTCTTTATAGCAGCATGACTTATAATCCTTTGGGTATATACCCAGTAATGGGATGGCTGGGTCGAATGGTATTTCTAGTTCTAGATCCTTGAGGAATCGCCACACTGTTTTCCACAATGGTTGCACTAGTTTACAGTCCCACCAACAGTATAAAAGTGTTCCTGTTTCTCCACATCCTCTCCAGCACCTGTTGTTTCCTGATTTTTTAATGATTGCCATTCTAACTGGTGTGAGATGGTATCTCCATTGTGGCTTTGATTTGCATTTCTCTGATGGCGAGTGATGATGAGCATTTTTTCATGTGTCTGTTGGCTGTATGAATGTCTTCTTTTGAGAAGTGTCTGTTCATATCCTTTGCCCACTTTTTGATGGGGTTGTTTTTTTCTTGTAAATTTGATTGAGTTCTTTATAAGTTCTGGATATTAGCCCTTTGTCACATGAGTAGATTGCAAAAATTTTCTCCCATTCTGTAGGTTGTCTGTTCACTCTAATGGTAGTTTCTTTTGCTGTGCAGAAGCTCTTTAGTTTAACTAGATCCCATTTTTCAATTTTGGCTTTTGTTGCTGTTGCTTTTGGTGTTTTAGACATGAAGTCCTTGCCCATGCCTATGTCCTGAATGGTATTACTGAGGTTTTATTCTAGGGTTTTTATGGTTTTAGGTCTAACATTTAAGTCTCTAATCCATCTTGAATTAATTTTCGTATAAGGATTAAGGAAAGGATCCAGTTTCAGCTTTCTACTTTGATTTAAATTTAATGGGAGTATGGTATGCATTTTGAAACATATACGATCATAAGTGTAGTTTAATGATTTTTCACAAAATGAACACATCTATGTAATAGATGCACCCAGAGCGGGTTACAGAACACTATTGGAATTTCTGAAGACTGCTTAGATCCCTGCTGGTACTCCCCATAAGGTAGACCTCTAGGATAGTCACATTCCTGATTTTTGACACTATAGAGCGTTTTTGTCTACTTTTGAACTTTACATAAATAGATTTCCATAGTCTGTACTTTTGCATGTGGCTTCTTTTGTTTAACATTGTGTTTGTGAGATTAATTCAAAATTTAGTCTTTCATGGCATGTAGTAGAGTTTATTCATTCTCATGTTGTGCAGTATTCCATTTATTAATCTATCAAGATTAAGTCACCAATTCTACTGTTAACTACATATAATTATTTCTTGTTTTTAGGTATTATGAATAATATTGCTATACACATTCTTGTATGTATTGCCTTGTGAACCCATTGAATCCTTTATTTTGAGTGTTCCCTTATGAGAAGAATTGCTGACTCAGGTAGTATGCATATATTCAGCTTTAGTAGATGTGAACAAATAGTTTTCCAATGTGATTGTGCTAATTTATGCTCTCACTAGCAGTGTATGAGAGCTACCTATCCAAATATGTGTTGTAAATTTCTGGAGAAACTGAGATTGAAGATACTTAAAGTTTCTTAATGTCACACAACTGAAGAGAAAAGTTCCTGTTTTTAACCTAGGTTTCCTAAATCTAGTCATATTCATTTTCTAATTTACTATCATGTCAAATACTTGACATTTATCACTGTATCTACCTCCTAAACTTTCCATAAATGAATTTCCATACATTTGTGCCTGTAATGTTCTTCTACTCAAGGACTAATCCAGGAGGATCATGGTTGCCTCCCTAACTCTGCCAACTCAGCCATCTCCTTTTACTTTTTTTTTTTTTTTAATCAAAACAACACACATTTATTGTTTCACACGTTTCTTGTCTTATTTATCATTCTCAGTATCAAAAGTCTGGGAACAGTGGCTCAACTCTTCAGGAGCCCTCTGATTAGGATCTCATGAAGCCTAAAATAAGGCCTGTGTTCCCTTCTAGAGACTTGGGATGAATCCATTTCCAAGTTAATTCAGGTCATCAGCCAAGTTCAGTGTCTTGCAGCTGTAGGACAGAAGTCTCCATTTCCTTGTTGGCTGTCAGTCAGGAGCCAGTCTTTGTTCCTAGAGCCTGTCTACATCCTTCCTATACTTAATGTGGTGCACCTCCGGTAATGGCAGATAGGGTATCTCTCATGCTTGGGATCCCTCTGACTTCTGCTCCATCTCTCCCCAACTATAGTCACAGAAAATTCTTTGCTTTTAAGAGTTTCTGTGATTAGACTGAATCAACCTGAAAAATCCAGAATAACCTGCAAAGACTTTTTCCAGTTTATATGTGTAAAGGTGTTCATAGTAGCCTTGAATGATCTTTTGTATTTCTGTGGTGTTGGTTGTAATATCTCCCATTTCATTTCTTATTGAAGTTATTTGGTTTTTCTCTCTTCTTTTCATAATCTTATTAATGGTCTATCAATTATATTTATCTTTTCAAATAACTGACTTTCTATTTCACTTATCTTTTGTATTTTTTTGTTTCAATTTAATTTAGTTCTGCTCTGATCTTGTTTGTTTTCTTTCTTCTGCTGGGTTTGGTTTGTTCTTCTTCCTCTAGTTCCTTAAGCTGTGACCTTAGAATATCAATTTGTTCTCTTTTAGTCTTTTTGATGTAGGCATTTAGGGCTATGAACTTTTCTCTCAGCACCGCCTTTACTGTATCCTAGAGGTTTTGATAGGTTGTGTCACTATTGTCATTCAGTTTGAAGAATTTTTTAATTTCAATCTTGATTTCATTTTTGATCCAATGATCTTTCAGGAGCAGGTTATTTAATTTCCATGTATTTGCATGGTTTTGAAGGTTCCTTTTGGAGTTGATTTCCAGTTTTATTCCACTGTGGTCTGTGCTTGATATAATTTCAATTTTCGTGTATTTATTGAGGCTCGTTTTGTGGCCTATCATATGGTCTATCTTGGAGAAAGTTCCATGTGCTGTTGAATAGAAAGTGTATTCTACAGTTGTTGGGTGGAATGTTCTGTATATATCTCTTAAGCCCATTTGTTCCAAGATATAGTTTAAATCCATTGCTTCTTTGCTGAATTTCTGTCTTGATGACCTGTCTAGTGCTGTCAGTGGAGTATTGAAGTCCCCCACTCTTATTGTGTTGCTGTCTATCTCATTTCTTAGGTCCGGTAGTAATTGTTTTACCTAAGCATATATGCTTAGGATTGTGATATTTTCCTGTTGGACAAGGCATTGACCTTTATAAAATGTTCTTCTTTGTCTTTTTAAACTGCTGTTGCTTTGAAAGTTTGTTTTGTCTGATATAAGAATAGCTACCCTGCCTCCTTTTTGGTGTCCATTTGCATGAAATGCCTTTTTCCATTCCTTTACTTTCAGTTTTTGTGAGTCCTTATGTGTTAGGTGAGTCTCTTAAAGGGAGCAGATAGTTGGTTGGTGAATTCTTATCCATTCTGCAGTTCTGTATCTTTTAGGTGGAGCATTTAGGCTATTTACATTCACTGTTACTATTGAGATATGAGGTACCATTCCATTCATCATTCTATTTGTTGCCTGTATACCCTGGTTTCTTATTTCTTGTTTTTGCATTTTAATTTATATTTTCATTTTATAGGTCCTGTGAGATTTATGCTTTAAAGAGGTTCGGTTTTGATGTGTTTCCAGGATTTGTTTCAAGATTTAGAGCTGCTTCTAGCAATTCTTGTAGTGGTGGCTTGGTAATGGCAAATTCTCTGAGCATTTATTTGTCTGAAAAAGACTGTATCTTGCCTTCATATATGATGTTTAGTTTCACTGGATACAATATTCTTGGCTGATAATTGTTTTATTTCAGGAGGCTGAAGATAGGGCCCAATCCCTTCAACTTGTAGGATTTCTGCTGAGAAATGCTGTTAATCTGATAGATTTTCCTTTTTAGGTTACCCAGAGCATTTGTCTCACAGCTCTTAAGATTCTTTCCTTTGTCTTAATTATAGATAACCTGATGATAATGTGCCTAGGCAATGGTCCTTTTGTGACAAATTTTCCAGGTGTTCTTTGTGTTTCTTGTATTTGGTCTCTAGCAGGGCTGGGCAAGTTTTCCTCAATTATTTCCCCAAATATAGTTTCCAAACCTTTTAGATTTCTCTTCTTCCTCAGGAACACTGATTATTCTTAGGCCTGGTAGTTTAACATAATCCTAGACTTCTTGGGTACTTTTTTCATATTTTCTTTTTTTTTTTTTTTTTTTTTTTGAGACGGAGTCTCGCTCTGTCGCCCAGGCTGGAGTGCAGTGGCCGGATCTCAGCTCACTGCAAGCTCCGCCTCCCGGGTTCACGCCATTCTCCGGCCTCAGCCTCCCGAGTAGCTGGGACTACAGGTGCCCGCCACCTCGCCCGGCTAGTTTTTTGTATTTCTTAATAGAGACGGGGTTTCACCGTGTTAGCCAGGATGGTTTCGATCTCCTGACCTCGTGATCCGCCCGTCTCGGCCTCCCAAAGTGCTGGGATTACAGGCTTGAGCCACCGCGCCCGGCCTTTTTTCATATTTTCTTATTCTTTCTTCTTTGTCTTTGTTGGACTAGGTAAATTCTAAAATCTTGTTTTCAAGCTCTGAATTTCTTTCTTCTACTTGTTCAATTCTATTGCTGAAACTTTCCAGAGCATTTTGCTTTCCTGTAAGTGTTATTTAGTGTTTCCTGAAGTTTTGATTGTTTTTTCTTTAAACTATCTATTTCCTTGAATATTTCTCCCTTCCCTTCTTGTATTGTTTTTTTTTTTTTGGATTTTCTTGCGTCGAGCTTCACCTTTCTCTGGTAACTCCCTGATTAGCGTAATAACTAACCTCCTGAATTTTTTTTTCAGGTAAATCAGGACTTCTTCTTGGTTTGGATCCACTACGGGTGAGCTACTGTGATTTTTTTTTGTGGGTATTAAAGAGCCTTGTTTTGTCATATTACTAGAGTTGTTTTCTGGTTCCTTCTCATTTGGGTAGTCTCTGTCAGAGGGAAGGTGTAAGGCTGAAGGCTGTTGTTCAGATTCTTTTGTTCCATGGACTGTTCTCTCTATGTTATACTATGTCTCTTTCCCTATGGATATGACTTCCTGAGAGCTGAGCTGTAGAGATTGTTATGTCTCTTCAGGATCTAGCCATCCAGCAAGTGTACCAAGCTCTGGACTGGCCCTGGGTGTTGTCTGCACAGAGTCCCATGATGTGAACTGTCTATGGGCCTCTCAGCCTTGGATACTAGCACCTGTTCCAGTGGAGGTGGCAGGGGGGTGAAATGGAGTCTGTGAGGGTTCTTAGCTTTGGTGGTTTAATGCCCTATTTTTGTGCCTGTGGCACTTTCCAGGGAGCATCAGCTATGGTAGTATGGAGAGGAACTACCATGGGTGGGGCCCTAGAACTCCCAAGAGTATATGCCCTTTGTCTTAAGCTACTAGGGTGGGTAGGGAAGGACCATTGGGTAGAGGTAGGGCTAGGTGCATCTGAGCTCAGATTCTCCTTGGGCAGGTGTCCTCTTACATTTGATCAACTGTAATAACGTGCACATACATCACTTCAGTGAATACCTGTGTTTCAATATTTAACTTTTAACTATTCTTAGTTTAATATTTTGTCACCTACAATCTAGGATCTTTGAGAACTAATATTTCTTTCATATCTATCCTCCTTATCAATGCAGATAAAGATCATTTAGAATTTGTTAAATTTAATTGACGTCTAATTATCTTAAGGTTAAAAGGATCATCTAACATTTAAACGAGATAGTAGACCAACGTAAATGAAGGAAAAAAACACAGAAAGTTTTGAAGAAAATCCAGCATACCCACAGTCTGAGATAGGAGACATATTGAATCCCAAAATATTGAGCAGAGTTAAATTTCATTTTCTAACATTTTAAAAGTTGCCAATTTCAATAAAAGTGGGCCAAGTTAAAAAAAAAAAAAAACTCAGATCATAAATTAAGTGAAATATATTACTTGAAAGGAATGTAAATTAAGAGTAATATGTTGTCTTTTAAAAGTTGATTTTAGATGAGATTTGAGAAATAGGTTGAGAATAATGAGACAAAAAATATCTGGCAATATTTATTCTCAATCATAAGGGTCAAATAATGGAAATAGTTTTTTACCTCTGGAAAGGAGAAGGTTTTGTTTAGTTTATATCTCTTTAGAGGGTACCTACTACATATATCAGAGTGTTTTAGATACTTTGATAGGAATTAACAAATGGAAGAAGGAAGACATAATCTAAAGCCATAAGAAACTCAAAGAAAAGTATGGCCAATAGTTGTGTTGAAAGTTTAAAGACAATTTGTATAAGATGGCCTTGGCTTGAGATCTTTAGGGCTTCTATTAGGTTTATAGAATGATATCTTATAAAACTGTATACAAATAGAATCTACAGTTAAAATAATTACAATATTTCACCACCAAAGCAATTCACATTTCTAATCTTATTTTATCCTATGATTATCTGCTGCATAAAAGCAATTTGTATCAAGTCCACTTTGCAATGGAGAAACTGAATTTGCACCATGAATAAGTGGTAAGATTAAACATAAAACATGTTGATCTTGGCATGGGTTATAAACAATAAAATTCTCCTTGGACTGTGACCAGTGAAAGAAAAATCACTTAAGCAGGATTTTACTATTTGATCTGAGGTCATCTTACTTGAACATTTACATTTCTTTGTAAGTAAAAATGAGGCTACTTGACTTATTTCTGTGAAACTTAATTTTGTTTAGTGAAATATTAAAGGCAAGTAGCTGAAGAAAGCAAGCAGATAATTGTATAATAAGCATGAAAAGATGCTAAACTTTTTGTGATCAGGGCAATCCAAATTATAATAATAAAATACAAATTACACCCATCAGATTGCCAAAAATTAAAGCATTTATAAAATCCAATATTTGTGAACATGTCTTTCCATCATTGTTAGGGAGAATATAATGGCTACCAAACTTTTCAAGAGTAATCAAAACTTAAATACACCTCTTTTCACTTAGTAATTTATTTCTAAAAATTTATAAATTAAAAATACTTACTGAAGTGTTTAAGGATATGTATGTTTGTGTTGTATATGTGTATATATATGTGTGTATATATGTATGTGTGTGTATATATATGAATGATTTAGTATACATATCAATATGATTTTAAATAGAAATCAATTGGAGAAAATGTAGAAAACAGTTTTAATTTACTCTTGAATATTAAATAGTCATTAGTAATAACCACAGGGATTTATGTACTACCTTAGTGAATTCAGATTGTTAAATATAAAAGTTACACTAAATATGTATAATATGACCTAGTTTCCTATTTTGTAAATTAATAATACAGAAAGAGTATGCTTTATATATACAAAGTGTAAAAACATGTATGTGTATGTGTATATATATCACAAAAGTAAAAATGTATCTATATATTATAAATAAGTATATTTTATATAAATAAATAAAGATTTTTAATCTTGTGATACATATACACATACACAAACTTTTTTTATACTTTATGTATATAAGGCATACTCTCTTATATTATTAATTTACAAAATAGGAAATTAGGTCATATTATACATATTTTGTGCAACTTACATTTTTATATTTAGCAATCTGAATTCACTAAGGTGTACAAGAAGGCCTCTGGTTATTATTAATGGCCACCAAACATTTATATTTAATATTTATTTACTCTTGTTATATATATTACAAGAATAAAAATCTGGGACTGAAGGAGTGAGAGTGGTAAAAACCCACTTGGATGAAACAGAAAAGCAGCCCTGTTGTTACATCAGGCTGGCAGGAAGGACAGGTGCATATAAAATCTGCTGCCAAGTTGCCAGGAAACATTATTTCTCCTGAGGTCATGCAGCTTTGGCATTCATGTGGAAAATGCCACAATGATTCCTCTTTGAGTGTCCATTGATTCCTTCTCATGATGCCCTCAGACCTGCCTGACGACCTTCTAATGAGGAGTCCTGCTGGCAAATTCACCTTGCCTCTTGATAGCTTCTAGTAGCTGGTAAATCCCACTTTTTTTTTTTTTTTTTTTTTTTTTTTTTTTTTTTTTGAGACGGAGTCTCTCTCTATCTCCCAGGCTGGAGCGCAGTGGCCGGATCTCAGCTCACTGCAAGCTCTGCCTCCCGGGTTTACGCCATTCTCCTGCCTCAGCCTCCCGAGTAGCTGGGACTACAGGTGCCCGCCACCTCGCCCGGCTGGTTTTTTGTAATTTTTAGTAGAGACGGGGTTTCACCGTGTTAGCCAGGCTGGTCTCGATCTCCTGACCTCGTGATTCACCCGTCTCGGCTTCCCAAAGTGCTGGGATTATAGGCTTGAGCCACCGCGCCCGGCCTAACCTTGTCTCTGAGACAGCAATCAGTCTAGAACGGATCCCAGCGTCCTCTAGAGCCTTCTCGGAATCCGTCAGTGGGAGCCCAAGTTGATGGCTAGAGGCTTCCCGCTCCGCTCTGGTCACGTGGTACGCCATGGCTCCTCCAGAGTGCCTGCTCTTGATGCTTTCAGTCAAGAAATTTGATTTTTCTCAGAACGCTAGTTTATTTCTGTGATTTTTGGCCAATTCCGTTTTAACAACATGTGCATATATGTGTACAGATTAGTGTATGTAGGTATGTATGTGTCTATCTATCTACTTATCTATTATCCTGTAAGGTAAAGCAGAACAAGTTCTGGAAGGCACGAATTACATTTGAGCAGTTGTTACTCTGCCGTATGTGAGTAGAAAGAGTGATGAGAACTTTTACTGATAAATTAAATTTTCAAATTATCGTGTTTACAAGGACTATGTATTATTGGGTTTTGGGTTTTTTTTTTTTTTTTCTTTTTCAGAGAGGAAATAAATGAATTTTTAAAATTAATGTATCTCAGCATCGTCTCTCTCTTTCTACACACACACACACACACACACACACACACACACCACACTTACCCCTTTCTGGAAAGCTGAGCATATTGAGTTCAGATCCTCGAAATTAGACATAGAAAGTTATTCCTTTAATTGTTTTCAATAATCCAAATCTGTATTTTAATTTAATTTAAATTTGAAATGTATTTTTTCTCAAAGGAAAAATATCAAAATGAGCAACAAAAGATTATGTATTTGTAACATATAAGTAATTTTCATTGCTTTTGCATATACATATTTTGTCTATATATCATATCATATTATATGCTTTCAATGCTTGACATCTGTATTTACATCTATCTATACCCTTATCGATATCTATATTTAACAGTTGGCTGCTTAATTAAACTGGGACTGAGAATCAGAGTGAAAGTTTACTTGACCAGGATTCATTTAACTACTTGCAAGGTGTGGTTCTCCCACACATATCTGGCAACAAAGATCATGTGGATTAAAAGGAGAATGAAGTGGTGGCTAGGTAATGGGCCATCTTTAGTCTTAATTACCTTCCATTGCTGTTCCTGTTTCTTTAAAAGGGAACACAGATGGAAATGTAATTAATGCATAAACTAATTAGTGATCTCATTTGCCAATTGTACATGATGAATAAACAGATTACAGAAAATACTCAGCAGGTTGAAGCAAGGTGAGGCCAGGAGGGTGAGATGAAGAAATATTTACGGTTGGATTGGCAATAAACTATAAAACAAATTATGCATTTTCTTGCATATAATTTTACCAAAGAGGAAAAAGAAAGGAAATCACAGTTGTTTTATTTTTTAAAACTAAACATGTAACCAAGGGCACTATACTACCTCGTAAGTTTGATTTAGTAGAAATAATTGTTATGCCGTAATGCAATTTTTAAAGGAATTCACAAATCTATCAAAATAAAAACATCTACTGACTTTTTGTAGAACGGCAAATTTTCAACACTAGTAGTTAATGTAAAAATCCCAGCATTTTGGGAGGGCAAGGCAGGCAGATCACCTGAGGTCAGGAGTTTGAGACTAGCCTGGCCAACATGATGAAACCCCATCTCTACTAAAAATACAAAAATTATCTGGGCATAGTGGCCTGGCTACTTGGGAGGCTGAGGCAGGAAAATTGCTTGAACCCAGGAGGTGGAGGTTTCAATGAACTGAGATTGCGCCACTACACTCCAGCCTGGGCAACAGAGCAAAAATCCTTCTAAAAAAAAAATACAATTTTTAAAGTTATGTCCTCTCTTTGGAATCTTTTAGTCTGAATTCATTTTTGTCAAAATAATATGTACTGCATAATTATTGCATACAAGTCAGTGTTCAGCGCTGTCAACGGGATTTCCCCGACTTCACTAACAAAGTTGAGGAAAATGAAAGATATGAAAGTCAAGGTGTGGAGTAAGTATCAATCATCTACTCAAAACCACCTTCCCCTGAATATCTACTGCAGAGAGCTTAGCTCAGCAGCTAATGAGAACAGTTTAGAAACATGTGGGGGAAAAGTCAAGATAATGAATAACTGAAAGATAGTGCTTCCAATAAGGTGCACACCAGTAAATAAGGGTATTAGCGAAAGAGATGATTTCAGACATTCTCCTGTCAGTCTTCCATCTTATTTCTCATTTTAGGGATTCCTAGCAACATGAAGCCAGTAACCTGGATGCTGTATACTATTAATACTAACTAGAAGTTGGGGCCAAACCACATTGATTTCCAGGCCCATGACTTTTCCACTGACAAAGTATCAGAGTGAGTTCACGTGTATAATCTGCTCCAATCGTAATTTTAAACTACCCTATTTGGTTTGTAGAGTAAATGTTACTGTACTCATTTACAAATGAGGAAACCGAGACCACAACTAAAGGTTGCTATGGCAGATCTGGAACCGTAACTCAGATGTTTAAACTTCTTCTTTGGATATCTAACAACATATCAGAAAAAGCGGTCATTTTGTCAGATTGAGGAAGGATTACAAACTGTAAATTAAAAATTTTCAAGTTCCACATCTGGGTCCAAGTTAATTAATGTCATCCATTCTATTTTATAATAGCAGAAACAATGGCAAACATATGTACGTGTATGCCATGTATAGAACATGCAGTTCAAAAATGTACCTCATTTAGGCCGGGCACGGTGGCTCACGCCTGTAATACCAGCACTTTGGGAGGTTGAGGCGGGCAGATCACGAGGTCAAGAGATCGAGGCCAGACTGGCCAAAATGGTGAAACCCCGTTTCTACTAAAAATACAAAAATTAGCTGGGTGTGGTGTCAGACGCCTGTAGTCCCAGCTACTGGGGAGGCTGAGGCAGGAGAATCACTTAAACACGGGACATAGAGGTTGCAGTGAGAACATGCCACTGCAGTCCAGCTTGGCAACAGAGAGAGACTCCATCTTAAAATATATACACACACACACACACACACACACACACACACACACACACACCTCATTTAAACTTTAATAATAGAAATACAATTAGTTAACATTTGTTAGGCTCTTAAAATGGGACAATAAATACGTGAAACATTTAGTATGCATTATAAGTTTTAATCCTGGCAACAACTGCATGGCTGTTATCTTTTGTACTTCATAGGTAAGGAAACTGAAGCTCAGAAAGTTTAAATTTGTCCAAATTTATGTAATTAATAAAGAACTACCTGTCTAATTCCTAACTAATAAAATTAGCCACTATAGGCCGGGTGCTGTGGCTCACGCTTATAATCCTAGCACTTTGGGAGGCCGAGGAGGGTGGATCACCTGAGGTCAGGAGTTCGAGACCAGCCTGGTCAACATGGCAAAACTCCATCTCTACTAAAAATACGAAAATTAGCCGGGCATGGTGGCTCATACCTGTAATATCAGCTACTCGGGAGGCTGAGGCAGGAGAATCGCTTGAACCTGGGAGGCGGAGGTTGCAGTGAGCTGCTGAGATCATGCCATTGCACTACGGCCTGGGCAACAAGAGAGAAACTCCATCTCAAAAAAAAAAAGAAAAAAAAAAATTAACCACTATTCTATGATTCCATGGTATTTCTCCATAGGAAAGCCCTGCACATTATTGATATATTTAAATCTATAATAGAGTCTTTCATATCGACCCTGAAGGAAACTTCAGAATGAGGTTCTAGTACAATAGTTGGCTACTTTCCTTGGGGCAACAAGGAGATCAACAAACAAAAGTATTCAATGACAATAAAAACAAATGAATGTTCTCTCAATTGAGCTGTGAAATTCTATTCTACTTTGCGCTAAGCACTTTGGAGATGCAAATATTGCTTTGATGAGAATTCTGTGGTCAATGAGTTTCAGTTTTGCTCATGGGGTTGAAGATGTAACAGGTGTGGTCACGAGCCACCTATATTCTCTTTATGTGGGTATGTTCCAGTTTACCACGCTTGGAAATTCGGAGGATAGTGTTTATAGCTTAAGGCTCATGGAGATTTTTGTGTTTGTCAAGGTCATGCTGTTTCAGAAAACAGTAATTATAAATGCACTGAAATAAGTGCATTGTTTCATTTTTTGTATCTTTAATAACAAACATTTATCTTCAGACCAGTCTTTGGTTTTCATTTTTATGTCTTTAAACCTCACTGCACTTCCCTCATTTCCTTCCACATTCTTCTATGCATTTTACTGTGAGAAAGTTGAATCAGAGACAGGCAAGTTTAGCTTTACATGAAACTTCTCACTTAATAGAGGTCAGGACAAAACAAGACATTCTTCTCTAGGGTTTCTGGAGTGGACTGCAAGACTTTCTGGGGAATATCTCCTGAAATGCCAAACCAGATGTAGTAAAATGTCTTCTATCCAGAGCTAAAACCTTTTCTCCTAAAGCCTCTTAAAATTTAATAGCAGAAATATATCATATTAACACGCAAACTACTACATTAAAGTAACATTACGGTTCTTGACTTACATCCACCATGATTTAGTAAATTCTGGGAAGGAGTTTCTATTCTTGGTTTGAGCATCAGCTTTGTAATATGTAGGGTTTACTGAAGTGGACATTCCTCATGGTAAATAATTTATATTCACCAATAGGCACTGACAGGTTAGGTCCAACAAGGTTATGTATTATATATTTCAACAATTGTCAAAAATATTTATTGAGACCCCATTGTGTGCAGATCTGTGAACTTCATGCTCTGTGGGGGCACACAAAACAAAATAAATGATGGGGACCTTTACCCTCAACAAACTTTAGAGTCCTTAGAAGGGACTCATAAATCAAGTTGAAGATTATATTAGAGGACTTTTAACATTTTTTCCAGCCCCAAATCTCTAATAATCTTCTATAGTTTCCTCCATTTATGTTTTCTAATTTAATTTCACCTAGCCAAAAAAAAAAAAATGCTTTGATATGGTTTGTCCTAAGAACTTACTTAGTCTAGCAGACTAAAAAGTAGGTAATTGTAACAGGAAGTTGAAAGAAGATAGTTACCTCAATTGAGCATTACATTAGATGTACTTTTATTTATGGCAGTAATACCTGAAAGTCTTAACATTCTCTACACTGAGGGCAGGAGGAAGAAACAAAAAAGGAGCTTTCTGAGACTTTCTCACCAAAGTTCAACGTCGTTATTGTTCTGAGAAATACGGTTGAGAAACTTATGCCATTCTGTGCAATATGATTGTGACTTAAATCAGGAAAGAAAAATGTTTTCTCCAAGTACAAAAATTCCGTAAGCATGTTAATACTGGAGGCAAGAATAGGAACATGATCATATTGACTTGTGACCCTAGATTTTTGTCATTTGTGGGATAAGATGCAGAACTACAGTCGGGTTACACAGCAAAGGTTAGACCGGAGAATATTTCTTTTTAAAAGTTTTAAAATTTGTATTATTTTTAATTATTATGGGTACATAATAGTTGTATATACTTAGGGTGTACCTGTAATATTTTGCTACAAGCATGCAATGTGTAAGGATCAAATTAGGGTAATTGGAGTATCCATAACCTCAAGCATTTGTCATTTCTTTGTGTTAGGAACATTTCAATTTCACTGTTTGAGCTATTTTGAAATATAAAATAAACTATATTGTTATAGATCTATAGATCGATAGATAGAGAGAGAGATAGATAGATGGATAGACTTAACTCTTAACCATATAGTCACTCTATCGTGCTGCGAAAAACTAGATTTTTTTTTTTTTTTTAAGACAGAGTCTCACTCTTGCCACCCAGGCTGGAATGTAGAGTGTAGTGCACGATCTCAGCTCACTGCAACCTCCACCTCCAGGGTTCAAGTGATTCTCCTGTCTCAGCCTCTTGAGTAGCTGGGATTACAGGTGCCCACCACCACACCCGGCTAATTTTTTTTTTTTTTTTTGTACTTTTACTAGAGACTGGGTTTTGCCGTGTTGGCCGGGCTGATCTCGAACACCTGACCACAGGTGATCTGCCTGCCTCAGCCTCCCAAAGTGCTGAGATTACAGGTGTGAGCCACTGTGCCTGGACAAGATTTCATTCTTTTTTTGTGGCTGAATAATGTTCCATTGTATATATGTATCATGTTTTATTTATCCATCTATCTAGATGCTGCAATCAACATGGAAATGCGTGTGTCTCTTTGATATCCTGATTTTCTTTCTTTTGTGTGTATACCTAGATGTAGAATTGCGGGATCTTTTGGTAGTTCTATTTTTAGTTATTTTAAGGAACCTCTATATTGTTCTTCATAGTGGCTGTTCTAATTCATATTCTCAACAACAGGGTATGAGGGTTCCCCTTTATCCACCTCTTTGCCAACATCCATTATTACATCTCTTGGATAAAATCCATCTTAAGTGGGGTGAGATTATATCTCGTTATGGCATTGATTTGCATTTCTTTGATGATTAGTGATGATAAACCTTTTTTTCATATACCTGTTGGACATTTGTGTGTCATCTTTTGAGGAGCACCTCTGGATATGCCAAACCAGAAGTAATAAAATGTCTTTTACCCAATGTTAAAACCTTGCCTTAGAAATTGCATTTGCCTAGGAAATACACTGCTTTACCTCAATTGTTTATTACACATCAATATGCTGAGCAAGATTTATAAAAGACACTTTTTTTAGTTTTTGACTAATGTTGAGAAAACAAACATTTTCCATATTAAGAACTATCATCATAATTTTTTTATGGAGTTGGTTTTCTGAGGGGAAGATAGAGGTTCTTGCAGGGGGAGTAGGAGGTAAAGATACTCACTGTCCACCCCTTGTGACATCATCTCCTTTAGGTCATTCTCTTGATAGATAAAGAGAAGTATTTCAATCCTTCACAGTAGACACTTTCTTGGCATTGAATTCTACACACATTAACTAAAGGTAATGATGGACATTAACTAAAGGTACTTCGAGAGACATAATAGAAAATGTCTTCAACAGAGATTTTGCAGAAGACGTAAATGTATTTTTCGTATGGTTGCTTTTGTGTTTTGGTGAGCCTCAAAAAGTGCTAAAGCTGAGATAGCAAATTGCAGTTCAGCTAAAGATTATCTGTGCATTGCTTTTAAGTCTGGAAGAAAGTTCAGAAAGCCCAGATAAATGATTCCTATTAAGTCCAATAATCTGCAAGCATATGTTCAGTCAATTTTTTTAATTGTAAAAGAAAGAAAAATACAGATTTTGCGAGCAGAGTACTGCTAGGTATCCTGGATAATGGGTAAGGTATTTTCTAATCCATCTTATTTGATGTCATTTCAACAACAGATCAATCTGAGGAAAGTTACACACTTTCCTTCTTTCAGACACAGTTACAGGTTCAGAGAAAATAAGTGACTCAGCCAAGATCATATCATGTATGATACCTATGTCAGAGTTTGAACTCAAATCCACATGACTTTAAAATCCAGATACTTCCTGCTACAGAGTGTTGATTTCATGATGACAAAGTTTTTTTTTTTTTCTTTTAATTTCAGCTCTCCTATAATATCTGCCTTTAGACAAAATACGGGTTATATTTATTTTACTCCCTCATCATAAATTGTAATCCCCTTTGAGAATAGATTGTATGTTATTCTCGTGTTTCCTTCCTTTACAATTTCTGCCCCAGTAATGTGCATATATAATAAAGCCCCTCTTCATTTGAAGAATTTGCCTTCTTTGCCAACTTAAGAAAACCTAGATGTGATTTTTCCAAGATAGACTTGTTAACATTTATTTGTTGGAAGCAATTTTACACAGAAATTGTACAGGAGCAATTATAAATCAATATGTCAACTAGTTTAAATTTAAAGCAGTTGAAATTAGTTACTTTAGTGCTGAAGGAAGGACTTCATGAAATAAATACAGTACATGGCAGGTTTTGGATAAGTAGATGAGAATGAATTACTGGGGAATGTGGGAATTCAATGTGTTTACTTCAGATTCAACTCTGAAATTATGGGAGGACTGATTTATGTTTTTTAAAAAAGCAGGAACCATCTATGAAGCTCACTTTGACAATTAGGAGAGATGTACCACTATTAAAGATGGTAACAACAGTTACTACTTACTGAATAGAATACCTGCTGTGTTTCAGAGGCTATGGTGTGCCCTTTGAAAATCCATTTTCACTTATCCCTCAAGACAACACAAGAGGTTGATACTTCGTCCTCATTTACAGAAAAAAATTAGGGTTAAAGGTTACATTTTTTCTGTCAAGAGTGTACTCATTAATAAACGGCAGAACATAATTTAGAACTAGGTCTGTGTGACTTCAAGCTTTTATCTTAGAAGGCAATGAACGCTGTGAATGAGAATCCTGGTTCTGTAGCAGAGTGCCTGGAGTTGAATTTCAGCACCATTTGTACAAGAGATGTGACCTTGTCCAAGTTACTCCAACTGTCCAAGTTTTAGCTTTCTTGTTTTGGGAAGATAAAATGTGATTTAATGTATGTTACACGCTACTTAACACAAATTAAATGATCAATAAATACTACCTGTTTTAACAATGATGTCGACGATAAAATTGATGATGATTGTGGTGAATTTATAAGCTATATATTTGTATTTATTTTCCTAGCATAAAGTTCCCTTTGCATAGAACAAGGTTAAGTGCACGGTGTATACTCAATAGATGTTTTGCTAAATGAGTGCTGAGAAGGTTTAAGAAAGTTATGAATCTTATTTGTATTTTATTCTCACCTCTCTAGACAATCATGCCTGTAATCTGCTTATAAACTAATTTTGGGTAGAAGTCCCATAAATCCTATTGTCTGTGTTTTGAAGAAAACATATCCAGATAGTGTAAAATTTGGGCAATTTCAAATCTTGAATATTGTGCCTCACTTTAGCTGGGAGCACAGAATTTTCTTTAATTTATATAAGAAAAAAATGAAAGTAGTTTATTAGGTTTTATGGATAAACTTTTCCTTCAGACGTTTAGTTGGAAAAAAGAGAAGGGTACTGGGGAGGTGAGATGCAGAGAAAAGTGAAATCATTTATAGAATTTTGTCAGAAAGTTCATTTGGCACATCCATGCAGAAGAAATGTTGTCTTTTTTATTCATTCTTGAGCATTGGTAATAAGTTTTCTTAATTCATGTAACCTCATTAAAAACACCAGCTTCATAATTCTTTTCAGTAGACCTTGAATTTTGTTTTGACAAAAGCAATGAAGAAGTTCAAGGTAAAGTCAGAGCATTTTTGCCAAGTCCACTTACATGTTTAAGATTAAACATTCTCCTTCTAATGCTGAAGGGATTTTAAAAGGACCCCACAGACTGACCCTTGACTAATTGCAGTGCTAACAGGGAACTCTTATAAAGTAGATAACAACTGGCTGTTTGCTGGGAATAAGGACAGATTTTTAAATATATGGGTTGCTCTTGGTATCATTCCTTGTTTCCCTGAAGAGTTCTCCAGATGTCTAAATGCTGTGTAAATTTGCTTAATGACAATTTTAGTAGACAAACCTATGTTTTTATTTCCTTCTTTTCTTCCCCTATTATCTCCTCTCACTTTCTCATCTTACCCCTCCCATCTATCTCCCTTCTTCCCTCTTTCTAAAAATAATAAACACTAATGAGTCCTTACTTTTTCCAAGACATCACAGGTTTTGAGTAAATAAAGATGAAGATCGTGTCGTGCTGTTCTCATTGCCTTTATTCCCTGGACAAGAAGGCAGACAATTAAGCAAGAGGAAGAAAGGAAATACTCTTCTCTCCCTAAAAGAAGAGGAAAAAAAAGGTGATTCTAGAGGAAAACAGCATTCCAGGGAGAGACATGAGACAAGAAAAATCAGCTTACCTGTTGACAGAAATGCAAGACACTTTGCCATGGGAAATTGCAGAAACCTGAAAAGTCAAGCAAAATTACTATTTCTTTACATTGTGTTTTATAGTTTTATCTTGTTTCTGTGATCATGTGGTGACTCAAGTGGTACATCACACAATTGCAGTATGTTCTCGTTTTTAACCTCTGTCCTCCTAGTATTTAACCTCTCCATGTTTTTTTGACATAGAGATCACCACCTCCTTTAGATACTTTCAAAATTGACTTACAGGGCTGCACACTCTCCTGTTTCCATGCTACCTTACTGTGTTCATCAAGGTTCTCCAGGGAAACAAAACTAATATAGATTTATTCTAGGAATTGTTTCTGACAATTATGGAAACTGAGAAGTTGTGTGATCTGCCATCCACAAGCTGGAGAACCAGAAAAAGTTCAGTGGTATAAATTCAATCCAAGTTAGAAAACTTGAGATACGGGGGTGACATGTGATATAAGTCCTAGTCCATGTCCAGCATCCAAATGCCTGAGAATCACAGGCATTGAGGTGTGATGGCAGGAGAAGATGGATGTCCCACTCAAATAGAGATAGGAAATTCACTCTTTCTTCATCATTTTGTTATAATAGGGTCCTCAACAGATACAGTGATAATCACCCACACTGGAGAGGGTTGATCTTCTTTACTCAGTCTACTGATACAAATGCTAATCTCTTCCAAAGACAGCCTCACAACGGCAACCAGAATGTTTCACCAGCTATCTGGGCACCCCTTAGCCCAGTCAACTTGACATGAAAATTCAACCATCACTCTTACTCTTTTCCAATCTCTTTTGCTGGATCCTCCTTATGAATTTTACATCTTAAATTTTTAAAACCTTACAGAACATTTTTCAGGCCTTTTTGTCTATCTACCTTCCATTGCTTCTACACCTTCTTGGTGGTCTTATCCAGATTCAAGTTTAAAGATACTCTGATTGGTATACCCAGTACAGACTTTTTTCTAAAATCTCTCATACCTGTTTCATTTTTTCCACTAAACTTAATACTTTATAATACACTATAGAATAATTACTTTATTTCAATCTTCTCTTATTAAATGTAAACTTTATAGAAGTAATTACTTATGGCAACTACTCACTGCTTATCCTAAGACTTGGAATATTGTTTGTTCAGGGCCGATACTCAATAAAGGTTTTGTTTTGTTTTCAGCAGCATGGGAAGAGTCAGGACTCTGTAAAACACACAAAGACAATTTCATCATAGTCTCAGAAGTCCAAGAGTTATTCAAACACATTTCAAGGGCAGTCAGTATAATTCATATTCACAACTGCCACTAAGTCCATGATAAACTTGAAAGTCAATAACTTCCTTTCTTAGATTTTTAAAAAATGACTGTATTGTCTAATTCAAAGTTGCTTTTGGGGAGGGCTCCCTCTGCTCTTACAAGCATCTGCTAGAATTGAGAAACTGGTCCTCCATTTCCTTTTTGCATGTTCATTTATTTCACATTTAGGAGTCACCATATGTTTAATCCACGATAACATTCTAGAATGTGAACTAAGACAGCAGATGTGTAGGCACCTCGGAGTGGCAAAGCTTTATTATTTTATCCTTTATGTTGCTTGGCTACTGTCATTGTATATGATGTATAAGGTGGCAATTTATATACAGACTCAGGATGGTATGTGTGAACATGAGTAATGCCCTCTCTAATTGATGCAGAATCCTTTCATTTGCTTTTGCTTTAAGGAGTGTTGTTAACTAGGAGGGAGCCCATTGTGTCCACAGTGAGTAGAGCAGAGCTGCCTCTAGCAGTTCAGAGTTTAGCCAGTAGGATTCCAGACTATTGATTCTCAACCAGCAGTCAAACGAGACAGAGTAGCTCCGTAGGACCAGATGTGTGAGCTGTGCTTGTTTTCCTGCTTATTTTTCTTTTTTCTTTCTCTTCCTTTTTACATGTATTGCTATCATGAGTCATTCACCTAAAGTCTAGAGAGAATTAGCAACCAGTTCTTATACTCAATAATAACAATAAGAAAATAAGACTGGTAAAGTGGTTCAAATACTCATACCCAGAATGCTTGGGTTTAAACTGTCACCTGAGTACCCACCCCTCCACATCACACCAAAAGCAAAAGCAGAAGAAACAAGAAAATAAATGGAAAACTTAAACGAATAAAGAGGTACATTACTCTTGTGGTGTTTTACTTTCTTGCTTATAATGACCAGTCTGTAACCCCTCATAGCATTTTCTATACCCTTTACTTAGAAGGAAATTATTTTTAATGTTGCATATTAAAAATAGTTGTAAATGTACTCCACTGTTGATAAGTTTTAAAACCACATTTCATACTAACTACCACAGAGTTATCTATTTGTAAATGATGGTTAAAAAAGCAAAACCTTGAATAATACTCTTTTGAAAACTAGAAATTAATTGTCACACTATTACTAGTTAAATGGAAATGAAGTAAATAAGAATAGAGAAATAATTGCTACCTTTGGGTGATTTCCTGCCAGCAACCCACCCTGAGACTAAACATTTTCTCTCAAATTGCCTTTTAAAGTTGTATCACATTGTGAAGTGTGTCTTTTAAAACAGCTAACAACATAACTTAATATGCAAAATCTTTGATCATATTCTCTTGTGTATATTTCAATGGATCCTTAGATTCTGTTTTACCAAGCATAATTACTCATCAAATTGTAATTTTTTTTTATTGCTATTGAATACTTTTTTGGATACTCAAAATTTTGAGACAAGTGTCTCACTCTTAAAAAGACAGTTTGAATGTCTTTGGTTTAGTGTTGAAGTGCTTTTGGGGGGTTATTACATTCAATCCTTGCTCAGCATCCTGTGTGTTACTTTGAGGATCTGACTTTAATTCCCTTGTAACAAAACCAACACCAACTGGGAATCACAATTGGAGCTATCTCTGTCAATTACAGCTCTGAGGCAAGGGAACAAAAAGCTTTCAAGAATAAAATACATCCATCCTCCTACTCAGGGAGACATTTCCTCAGCAGAGTTATACCACTTTTTGTTATTGTTGTTTGAGACAGAGTCTCACTCTGCCACCCAGGCTGGAGTGCAGTGGCGTGAACTTGGCTCACGGCAATCTCTGCCTCCCAGGTTCAAGTGATTCCCATGCCTCAGCCTCCTGAGTAGCTGGGGTTACAGGTGTGCACCACCATACCTGGTTAATTTTAGTATTTCTAGTGAAGACGGATTTCACCATGTTGGCCAGGCTGGTCTCAAACCCCTGACCTCAGGTGATCTGCCTGCCTTGGCCTCCCAAAGTGCTAGGATTACACGTGTGAGCCACCAAGCCCGGCCTATTTTTGGTGTTAGTTCCATTTAGAGGTTCTTTCTCTATCCTCCATCCCCCAGGTTGGGATTTATCACATTTACTTATTTGTTCAATGTTTCCTTCCTAGATTATAAGGTTCCTAGTTTAATGCCATGAGCTATTATAAATACTGAATTCAGCTTTTCAGGCTTATAAGACAAGCATTAATATTCCACCTGTTGCACTTGGTGGCCAAGTCTAGGGAAAAAAATAGAACTTACATACATCATTTTTTCTATATTAAGACACTGTCTATTAGTTGTCTTCCTCTCAATAAGAAAAAATAAAATACTGGCTCATTTAAAGTACACATTGATTTAAGATGTATTCTGATTTCATAAATGTAAAGATAAAAAATGTATTCAATAAGAAAAAATATGATACTTGTTGATAAATCTTGATTCTTCACGCAACCTGGGGAGAGTTGATGAGATATATTTTTTCTTGCTTTCTCCTTTTTTCCTCACTATATGAATCATTCCTTCTTTCACTATAACTAAAACTCTGTCACTGGGTGTGGGGTGGGGGAAACCTAAAGGTGTTTAGAAAGTAAAGCTTGGATAGAGCTCACTCTCCACAATGCTTCTATTTTAGAGAAAAATTGAAAATGGCAAGATTTGTTGCTCTCCATCAAATACAATTCTCCAACACTAAGAAATCATTTACGATGAAAAATAAAAGAAGAAAGATAAAATGAACTTTGAGAGCTTGAGGTGAAGGCTATCCACCTTAGAATTTACAGACTGGAACATACCTTAAGAAGAAACACTTTTATGGCCTCTAAGATTTATGATCTACTGGTACATTGAAAATAATCGGCCGTGAGAATTCACAGGAAGCTACTTGTATAGCACCCATTGGGTGAGCTAATTTTATTCAAACCATAAATTTCATTGAAAAAAATGAATGAAGGTTGATGAAAAACTTCATGCTCTCAAAGAAAAGCAAAATCAAATAAAACAAAATTTGCCCAGAAAACGCAGTCATCTCAGAGAAAGGTAATGTTTCAGGATCACACAGACAAATGCCCTCATGCAGATATCAAGAAACGGACACTGAAGGAACAACTGGTTTTTCAAAGTCAAATCTTCAAGCCCAGGAAATTGACATAGAAAAAATACAAAGGAGTCCAAAGAGATATAGGTTTATATGGGATTTCTTCAAGTGGATTTTGAAGTTCTTTGAAAAAAAAAAAATGGCGTAACTGCCAGGAAAAATACTTGTCTATCTGTACAGATTATACTTGCAATAACTCACTTTAAAGTATTCTATTACTAAATGATTGATTATTACTTGACTTTATTTCATGATAGGTATAGGTCAAAGTGCAGAGGTACATATAGATGCATGTGTAATGCTATAGAAACTGTTCTGTAAGCCTTTTGTTTGTTCCTCTGCGTCACAACGTATCCAAATTTCCCGTATTGTAAGGGGACATCATGCCCAGGGATACTTTGACTATGAATTAAGTATCAATCTTTTTAAACCTTGAAGATGAATGTCAATGTATATGTTTAGCAGCATACCTGTTTCTAGCCATTGAGAGCAGATCTCATAGGTGAATAAAAAGAAAAAAAAAAAACAACTAGTTTTACCTTATCGTAGTCAAAATCTAAACCTGGTGTTTATGAAGATTCAGTTTGTGAAGGTTGCTGACTCTTAGGCATGGGTATTCCGCTTTAACTATATTTGTTAGTTTTAGGTCACTCGGCCTGGAAAAGGAATCTCCGGAAACATGTTTATTTCTTCATTTCTCTCTGCACTTCAGAAAACGTATCATTTGTGCCATTTCAGAGAGAGGGAAGAGAGTCAGACTCCTTATCTAATGAACTTTCTTACCCTGGTTACAAGCAATGAATAGGATCAGGTGATGTGTTCATAGCACAGAGTGTGTGCTAATAGAAAATTTTGTATTATATCTACTGCGTTTTGTCTTCTCAAATTTAGTCGCCATTAGGATAAAAATAAGCTATACTGAATATTTAAAAAGAAATTAGATTTTTGAATGTTTAGGTAGCCTTTAAGCATCTTCTACAATAGAGATCCAGATCTATTCTAATTAAGAAGAAGTTTTAATAAATTTTTTTAAAGAGAGAAAAGGGTGGGGGAAGCATAGTTCCATGGGTTGTTAATGACTCTCCCTGCAAAGCAGTCTCTAAGTCTACCAAATGGCATGTCCTTGGGAAAGAGAAAGGAAACACTTAAAAAGAGAATGTGGTTAAAGAGCAATAGAAGTAAGCATCACATCAGAGGAAAAATGAACTGATGAAACCTTCAGGCAGGAACACTGAATGAGAACATGGACTGTTTATGCAGATGTGCTCTCCTTTATGGAAGTCTCCTGTGCCTCAGATGTGAATCCTCTTCCTTAGAAATAGCTTCTGGAGTTCAAAGATCATAAAGCACAGAACTGGTGTTTATAATCGGCATCTCTCTCCATTTCCTCCGTTTTTCTATGTAGACTAGCTAACAGATGGGACACTCTGCTGATCAAACAGACAGTGTTAACCTGAGTTAAAACCAGAGAGCAATACAATTTTTTTAAATAGCAAAATAATTCAAAAGAGAGCTTTATTTCAAAGTAGTTGACTTGCGATGTTCCAACTTACTCTACTGAGCAAAATACCTTTCCGAATTTCCATATATATGAACACTGTTTGCTGACTATTATCCTTGATACTGAATTATGCTAAAATTAAAGGAATGGAGACACAGTGTTTTACCTGGAGTTAATTGTCAATGTATTTAAGATGCTCTAATAATTACACATATGCCGGACATGGTGGCTCACTCCTGTAATCCCAGCACTTTGGGAGGCAGAGGTGAGTGGATCCCCTGAAGTCAGGAGTTCGAGACCAGCCTGGCAAACATGGTGAAAACCCATCTCTATGAAAAACACAAAAATTAGCGGGGTGTGGTGGCACGTGCCTGTAATCCCAGATACTTGGGAGGCTGAGGCAGGAGAATCACTTAAACCCAGGAGGCAGAGGTTGCAATGAGCCGAGATTGTGACACTGGACTCCAGCCTGGGTGACAGAGCAAGACTCCATCTAAAAAGATAAATAAATAAAAAAAAATAATTACACATGTAAAAACATAGGTTTAAATAAATGTTATGTTTTAATGAAAAAAGGATCAGGGTTTAGAGTTAGAAGGTCAGGGTGGGAAAAATATTTTTGTCACAGTAAGACCAATTACAGAGAGATGATACAGATAAGTTGTCGTGAACTATTTATTAACATGGTTGGTATTAGGATATGATGTTGGAGAAGCATATTGTCACCACATTGTGAAAGAACTTTTTATGTAATATTTTCTAATCTATAAAATGAAAGTATCACTTCTCTATCTGTACTTTATTAGAATATCTTGAGACCTTAAAGAAAAAAATATATGGGTAAATACTTTACAAAATTAGAGTTATACCAACAGATCTAATACATGAAAAAAATGTAAAAACAATATGCAATCGATTGTAAAGAGAAATAGTCATAGAAATTCAATGTAGTGTAAGTTAAAGGCTTCATGAATGTGGGGAAGCTTGGATCAGGAGTTGGAAATGTGGAGGGGGATGATTGTAGAAGCTGAACGAAGAGGATGGATTGGCTAGGATAGTGGTATGTGAGGAGCCTCCCAGGACCATGACACTTGTTCACTTACTTGAATATCTGTCAGCAGCTTGTGTGGTGTGGTGCAGATATGTTCTAGCAATTTTCCTCCTAGACACACATAAGCGTTGAAATGCTAATTTCCTCTCTAGTTTATACTGTAGAATGTAATTTCCTGTAACCTTTTAACCATTTGACTCTCAGTAGGGAAGTGTAAACCCTATGTACACACTAATGGATCAGCTTTGCTCATAATTGGCCATTGACATCTATATTTTGGTCTATCATCATTTACCATCTATTTCAGAGTCTAAAAGAGGTACATAAGTTGCTTTGTCCAATGCATATTTGATTCTTACTGTGCTATTTGCCAGCTGTTGAACCATAGACAGAATGAACTCCCTATACCTTTTCTTTTCTGTGAAAAATGGAGTTAATGATAACTCCTTCCTTTTTAATTACTGTAAGGATTGAGACAATTCTTTTAAATTTCTTAGTATAGTGCCTAGATCATAGCAATCACTCAGAAAATGGTATCTGTTAGTACATATGATGGTAATTCTAGTGACATTTGCTCTAGCTCTACTGTAGGTAGTAATATTTTTTACAAACTCTCATATATAACTGGTACGTGTGAATGTGATACTAATAAACCAAGTCTCCCTGAAGCAACATCTCATCGAAGATATTCTCAATAGGCTGTCATATTGAAGGTGGATTCTTGCCAGAATGAACAACTGGAAAATTGTGAAAGTGGCTAAAAATATTGTAGTGAATAGCATCTCACAGTGTCTTGTGGGTTTGTTGGACTATCAAGTTTCTATGCTTACTGACCTTTAAATTTGGACTGGCTACTGTCTACTCACTATGTATGACAAAATTAATTCTGATAAAATGATTCTGAGTGTGAAAAGTCAACCAGAGGCACTAACGAACTTTGTGTGATTTAACATAACTTTTCTTACCTTATTAATTGTGACTTCAAAGTAAAGATATTCAGGAAGAGAATATAAACAAATACAATTCATAATGTTGGAAAGGGAGAAAGTTTTTATAAGCAGGACAGGAAAAACAGAAATCTAATAGAAAATACTGACAGGTTATTACACCCGAAAATGAAACTTCAAATTATATATATAATTATTCTATGTAATATATAAATAGTTCCTGTAATTACATATATTTATTATATGTAATTATATATAAAATATATAATATGTATTAAAAATAAATTATGTATATAATTATACATATATTATTAAAGAAAAAAAGACTAGTTTTACCTTACCTTGATCAAAATCTAAACCTAGTGTTTATGAAGATTCAGTTTGTGAAGGTTGCTGACTCTTATGCATGGGTATTCTGCTTTAATTATATTGATTTTTTTTTTTTTTTTTTTTTTGAGACGGAGTCTCGCTCTGTCTCCCAGACTGGAGTGCGGTGGCCGGATCTCAGCTCACTGCAAGCTCCGCCTCCCGGGTTCACGCCATTCTCCTGCCTCAGCCTCCCGAGTAGCTGGGACTACAGGCGCCCGCCAACTCGCCCGGCTAGTTTTTTGTAGTTTTTAGTAGAGACGGGGTTTCACCGTGTTAGCCAGGATGGTCTCGATCTGCTGACCTCGAGACCGCCCGTCTCGGCCTCCCAAAGTGCTGGGATTACAGGCTTGAGCCACCGCGCCCGGCCTATATTGATTATGTTTAGGTCGCTCAGCCTGGAAAAGGAATCTCCAGGAACATGTTTATTATATGACATATAATTATAAATTATATAATATATAAATTATAGAATTATTTATATAATTATAAATTATACATTATATATTATATAATTATAAATTATACATTATATATTATATAATTATAAATTATATAATATAATTAAATGCAAATTATACATTATACAATACATATAAATATATAAATATATTTATAGGAACTATTTATTTATTACATGAAATAATCCTGGCCTTGTGATATAAATATATATATATAAAAAACATAAAATAATCCTGGTTTTGAGATACATATATTTTATATAAATCAGGATTATTTTATGAAAATATATAGTTTCTATAAATGGGTAAAAAATACAAAAATGAACTATAGGTAATTCATAGAAAAAATTTAAAGTGATTAACATAAGAAAATACTTTTAATGTTACTAATAACAAAAACTCAAAATATGATGAGATACACTACTTTTTAAATTGGTAAGACTTAAAAAGAATAATACAATCCAGTGCTATAGGAAACGGCCTTTCACAATCTTGTCTGTTTTCCTCTATTCTTTCCTACGCTAAAGGTCTTGCATTTGCTACAGTGTAGCAGTAAGCGTAGGAATGGCACAATATAAAATAAACAAATTGTGTTATTTTTTAAAAGTAGTATCTGATTGAGGATTTTTTAAGCCTGATAAAGATGCTACCTCACAATGCTCTGAAGTCATAGACTGAGTAAAGGGATAATGGAAGTTATTAAAAACTTTCTAATAAAAATTTTTAAAAAGCATACTTTTTTGGGGGCAAATTGAACATTTTTTTTTTCTCATTAAAAGGTTGTTTTTTATTTTGTTTTGTTTTTTGTTTTTTGTGTTTTTTTTTTTTAGATGGAGTTTCCCTCTGTCACCCAGGCTGTCTATTGTTTAACAAACAAAAATCAAACACTACAGAAAAATTTGGAGAAAAAAATCATCTTCACTCCCAACATCCAGAGATAAACTTCAATCTTTCTCACCTTTTATCTTTTCAAATATAACGTACTTATGTCTCTAAATAAATAAAATTAACTTGGCCCGGTGCAGTGACTCCCGCCTGTAATCCCAGCACTTTGGAGGCCAAGGCGGGAGGATAATGAGGTCAGGAGATGGAGACAGTTTTGGTCAACATGGTGAAACCCCGTCACTACTAAAACACAAAAAATTAGCTAGGCATGGTGGCGCATGCCTGTAATCCCAGCTACTTGGGAGGCTGAGGCGAGGGAATCACTTGAACCCAGGAGGCAGAGGTTGCAGTGAGCTGAGATTATGCCACTGCACTCCAGCCTGGTGACAGAGCAAGACTTTGTCTCAAAAAAAAAATAATACTAATAATTTAAAAAATAAAATAAAATTAGCTCATTTCATATTATTTTATAACCAGTCTTTTATTTAACAATTCATCGTGATAGTTTTATATGTCAATAACTATGGGTCTTCATAATTTTTGATAGTTGAATAGCATCCCATTATATGATCATAGCTCAAACTATTTACCTAAACTCCTATTGATGGATATTTCAGTTTATTCTCTAAAAATTGGACCTGACACCCTTTCAAGGAAGTGAGCATGCCTTTATTGAAAGATATTCAAGGAAGTGAGCACGACTTTAATGAAAGATATTCAAGAGAGAACAAATGAAAGTAATGGTAAGACAGCAGTGTGACTTGTTCAACTCTGAGATTATTTTTGACCACAAGATTCTATATTCTATGTGTATCGGGTTAAAATAGTGTCCCACCCACCCACTACCACCACCACCACCACCACCACAAAAAAAAAAAGAAAAAAGAAAAAAGAAAAAAATCATGCCCTAGAATCTGAGAATGTGACTACATTTGGAAATAGGAGTTTTGCAAAAGTAAATAGTTAAGATTTGATCATTCTGGCATAGGGGGAGTTCTTAATGCACCATGACTGATGTCCTTATAAGAAGAGGATAACACCCACACACAGACACATGAGGGCAGAACACCACATAAGGACAGAGGCAAACGGTAGAGCAACTCATCTACAAACCATGCAAAATCGGATTACCAGCGACACCAGAAATCAGGAGAAAGGCTTGGAACTGATTCCACCCCAGAGCCTTTGGAGAGAGCATGGCCTCGCCAAAACCTGGATTCAGGTGTCTATCCTCCAGAACTGAGCCAACAGATTCCTGTTGCTTTAGGTCATCTGTTTTGTGGTAAGCTATTACAGTAGCCTTAAGAAACCAGAACACTAAGTAAATTTTTTGTAGATTGACTATGAAATGTGTGTGTACAGATATCTCCCAGAATGACACACTTGGAAAATTCATGTCCGGGTGAGGTCAACTGTGGCAACTGAATTCTAAGCAGAAAGGAATAAAATAAGGTTTTAGCTATACAATTCTTTTATTTTATTTTATTATTTTTTTTTTTTAGACGGAGTCACGCTCCTTCGCCCAAGCTGTAGTGCAGTGGCGCTATCCCAGCTCACCACTGTCTCTGCTTCCGGGGTTCAAGAGATTCTCCTACCTCAGCCTCCCACGTAGCTGGGACTACAGGCACCTGCCACCATGCCCGGCTAATTTTTTGAATTTTTAATACAGATGAGGTTTCACCGTGTTAGCCAGGATGTTCTCAATCTCTGACCTCGTGATCCGCCCGCCTTGGCCTCCCAAAGTGTTGGGATTACAGCCGTGAGCCACGGTGCCTGGCCTTAGCTATACAATTCTATTTGTTTGTGGACATTGAAAATCTGGAGAAGAGTGGATAATGGAAAAGAGGAGTGCAAAATGGGGATAGGAGCTACAGCGTAGTCAATTCATGGGCATCCTTGACTTGAAGCGTCCTGGTAGGTATTTCACAAACTTTTCCTTCAGGTGGAACACTGAACCAGGTAAACACAATGTAGGATTACTCTTGTTTAAGCTCTTTAAAAATTACATTTTTCTCTTCTTTAAATTAATTAGGTTGGACCTCAGTTAGGGTATCATTCTAGTTGCTAGTTTCTTGGAACTGCTCGCTACAGAGGGGTGGAACTCTAAAAGCCAATAAGCCATGCCATTAGATGAAGTAGGGTCAGGTAAAACACTTTAGGCTAATCACATTAACTCTTAAAAAGATATACTTTATTGAGATATGATTGTCATGTAAAAAGTTATACATATTTAATGTATACAGCTTGAATTTGGGGATAAGTATACACCTGTGAAACCATCACCATCATTAAGGTCATAGACCTATCCATCACATCCCAAAGTTTTCCCTTACTCCCTTTATTACAATTATTATCATCATCATTGGTAAGAACACTTAACATAAGATCTATGTTCTTGGCAAATTTTAAGTATACAATACAGTATTGCCTTCCGTAACTGAAACTTTATACTCCTTGACCACCATCTCTCCATTTCCTCATGTCCCTGGAGCCTGGTTACCACTATTCTACTCTCTGCTTCTAAGAGTTAGAATATTTTAGATTTCATATATAAGTGAGATCACGCAGTATTTGTCTTTCTGTATCCGATTTATTTCATTTAGAGTAATATCCTTCAAGTCCATCCATGTGGTTGCAAATGGAAAGACTTCCTTCTTTTAGGGACTGAATAATATTTCATTGTGTGTATATACTACATTTCTTTACCATTCATCCACTGATAAACATTTAGGTTTTTTTCATATCCTGACTATTTGTGTCATGCTGCAATGAACATGGGAGTACTGGTATCTCTTTGAGATTCTGACTTCAATTCCTCTGGATAAATACTCAGAAGTGGGGTCACTGGATTGTATAGTAGTTCTATTTTTACTTTTTAAAAAAACTTAAAAAAAAATCTCCACACCTGCATTTATAACTTTTTGAGAAGGCTTTGTACTGTTTTTTGTAAAGACTGTGCCAATTAAAATGATCACTAACAGTGTGCCCGGGTTTCCTTTTCTCCACATTCTCACCAACACTTGTTACCTTTTGTTTTTTCAATCTTAGCCATTCCAACAGATGTGAGGTGATATGTCATAGTGACTTTGATTTGCATTTAACTGATGATTAATGTTGTTGAGAACCTGTTTATAAACCTATTGTCCATTTGTATGTCTTCTATGAAGAAACATCTATTCTGGTACTTTGTCCATTTTTTATTTAGATTTTTTTTTTTTGCTATTGAGATATAGGATTTCTTCACATATTTTTGGATATGTTAAAATTTTATTAGATATATAAATTGGAAATATTTACTCTCAGTATGTCAGTTGCCTTTTGATTTTGTTGATTGTTTCATTTCATGTTTAGAAGATTTTTATTTTAATATAATCTCTCTTATTTATTTTTGTTTTTACTGCCTGTGCTTTTGACCTCATGTCCAAAAAATTCATTGTCAAAATCAAAGTCAAGGAGCTTTTTCTCTATGTTTTCTCCTAGGAGTTTTGTGGTTTCAGGTTTTACATTTAAGTCTTTAATCCATTTTAGGGTAATTTCTGTATTTGATGTAAGATAAGAGTCCATTTTCATTTCTTTACATGTAGATATCCAGTTCTCCCAGCATCATTTATTGAGGACTATATGTATCCATGTAGCATTTTTTGGTGCTCTTGTTGAAGATTAATTGACTGTTTATGTGTAGGTTTATTTCTGGATAGGCATTTCTATTCCATTGTTCTGTGTGTCTGTTTTCATGTCAATACCACACAATTTTGATTATTACAACTTTGTAATATAATTTGAAATATAGACGTGTGATGTCTCTAGCTAGCTTTGTTCTTTTTTCTCAAGACTGCTTTGGCTAGTTTGGGGCTTTTGTGGTCTCATACAAATTTTTTGTTTTTGTTTTCTATTTCTGTGGAAAATGCCATTGGACTTTTGGTAGAGATTGTACTGACTGTGTAGAGTACATTGGTTAGTATGTCTATTTTAACAATATCAATCCTTTTAATTCATTGTTGTAGGATATCTTTTCATATATTTATATCTTCAACTCTTTAGCCAATGTTTTACAGTTTTCAGTGTACAAATCTTAAATCTCGTTTGTTAAATTTATTCCTAAGTATTTTATTCTTCTTGATGCATTATAAATGGAATTGCTTTCTCAATTTTTTTAGATACTTTGTTGTTAGTGCATAGAAAGGCAACTGATTTTTCTATGTTGATTTTATATCTTACAACTTCCCTGAATTCATTTCTTAGTTCTAACAAGTTTTGTTCCTGTGGAGTTTTTAGAGTTTTCTGTGTATAAGACGATGCCACCTGCAAACAGATATAATTTTACTTATTTTTTTATTTTAATGTTGATGTTTTAATTTTTTTCCTGACAATTGCTCTGACTAGGTATTTCAGTACTATGTTAAATAGAAGTGGCAAGAGTTGACATTCTTATCTTTTTTTTTTTTCTTTTTTGAGATGGAGTCTCACTTTGTCACCCAGGCTGGAGTGCAATGACACAACCTTGGCTCACTGCAACCTCTGCCTCCTGGGTTCAAGCGATTCTCCTGCTAAAGCCTCTCAAATAGCTGGAATTAGGCACCTGCCACCTTGCCTGGCAAATTTTTGTATTTTTAGTTTAGACTGGGTTTCACTATGTTGACCAGGCTGGTCTCAAACTCCTGACCTCAGGTGATCTGCCTGCCTTGGCCTCTGAAAGTGCTGGGTTTTCAGGCATGACTCACTGTGTCTGGTCTTATTCCTCAACTTAGAGGAAGAGTTTTCAACTTTTTAGCATTGAGTAAGATGTTAGCTGTAGGCTTTGGACATATGGTTTTTATTATATTGAGGTATATTTTCTCTATAAATACTTTGCTGAAAATACTTTTGTGAAATACTTTTTTCCCACCTGTTGGGATCATTATATAATTTTTATCCTTCATTCTGTTAATGTGGTACATCATAATGATGAATTTATATATGCTGAACCATCCTTGAATTCCAGGGATAATTCTCATTGATTATGTTATGGGATCCTTTTATTGTGCTATTGAGTTCAGTTTGCTAGAACAGTTGGCCATCCATATCCATGGGCTCATCATCCATGGATTCAACCAACCACAGATGAAAAAAGTTGGAAAAAAATTGCTTTTATACTAAACATGTTTAGACTTTCATTTCTCATCATTATTACCTAAACAATATAGTATAACAACTAATTAATGGCATTTACATTGTATTAGATATTATAAACGAGCCTCAGCTGACAAAATATACAGGAAGGTATACATATGTTTTTATGCAAATGCAGTTTTATGTCAGGGACTTGAGCATCGATGGATTATGATATTTGTGGGAGGTCCTGGAAAAAATACCCCAAGGATATTGATGAATGGCTGTATTTTGTTGAGGATTTTTGCATCTATGTTCATCAGGGATATTGGCCTGCAATGTTCTTTTCTTATGGTATCCTGGCCTGGCTTGGTATTAGGATAATGCTGGCTTCATGAAATGAGTTTGGAAGTATTCCCTCATCTCCAGTTTCTTGGAAGAGGTTAAGAAGAATTGACATTTATTCTTTCTAAAATGGTAGAATTCACCAGTGAAGCCATCTGACCTTGAGTTTTTCTTTGTTGGGAAATTTTTGGTGATTGATTAAATCTGCTTATTCATTATTAATTTGTTTATATATTTTATTCTTTCATGGTTCAGTCTTGGTAGGTTGTATGTTTCTAGGACTGCATCCATTTCTTCTAGGTTATCCACTTTTGTGGCATACAATTGTTATAGTAGTTTCTGATGGTCCTTTTTTCTTTTCTTTTTTTTTTTTAACTGTGGTGTCACTTGTAATGTCCCCCCTTTCATTTACAATTTTATTCATTTGAATCTTCACTCGTTTTTTTTTCTTAATTAGTCTAACTAAGGCATTGTCAATTTTATCTTTACAAAAAACAATTCTCAGTTTTTTGGATCTTGTCTGTTTTTTTTACATTTTTATTTCATTTATTTCTGTTTTAATTTTTATTCGTTTTTCTCTTCTGGTAACTTTGGGCTTACTTTGCCCTATTTCTAGTTCCTTGTGATGTAATGTTAGGTTGTTTATTTGAGATCTTTCTTCTTTCTTAATGTAGGCATTTACTGCTTTAAACTATCCTCTTAAAACTGCTTTTGCTATATTCCATCAGTTTTGGTATGATGTGTTTCCATTTTCATTTGTTTCAAAATTAAAGAATATTGTTTATAAAAATTTTTCATTGACCCATTGGTTGTTTAGAACTATTTTATTTAATTTTCATATATTTGTAAATTTTCTAAAATTCTTTCTGTTATTTATTTCTACATTGATAATACTGTTGGAGGAAAAATGCTTGATATAATTTTAATCTTAAATTTGTTAAGGCTTGTTTTGTGCCCTAACACATGATCTATCCTATAGGATGTTTTGCATGCACTCGAAAATAATGTGTATTCTGTTGAGATTGTATGGAATGTTCCATATTTATCCATTAGATCCATTTGGTCTAAAGTCCAATGTCTAAAGTACAATGTCTCCAGAGTGAATCAGCGTTTAATTACCTCGGAGTATGCAAGTTAGCCAAAGGTGAGATAATCTAAGTTGGACTTGACTATGGGGAGTTCATGTTTTTTCATGCTTCTTGATCCCCTCCTGGGCTGAGCAAGCTAGCCGGGGCATATTCTTCTCATGAAAAATGCAGAGGAACAAGAAAACAAATGGAATAAGCAAGGCTTCTTGAAGTTTAGGCTGTGAGCCAGCATGCTGGCACTTCCTAGTTTTATCAGCCAATGGAAGTCTCTATGAGCAATGCAGATGTAGGAAAGTACACCCTGTACATAGTAAGAGGTTGTTACTTTATTATATGACAGAGAACATAGATACTGTGAAGAATGAAGAATTGTGGTCAATAACACAATTAAAACAGTTAACTTCCTATTACTCCAACTAAAGGGTTTCTTAATTAATAGAGACACAAGTCACCTTCCGTTGTAACTTTGGCCTATTTTACAGTTCCAGCTATCCAATATCTAAATAAATCTTGAAAATTTTGAGAAAAACTATGGGGTTTTTACACCAATATATCTTGGTTGAGTGATGATTTGCCTTTCTCTCTTCTCCACTGAAATGAGGAGCTGAATCTTGTTTTTCTACAAGATGTTTATTTTTAATAAAAGAAAAAAGATTGTATTACCAGTTAATCTTAGTTCTTCCCATAATTTCTTTTCAAACATTTGGAATTGGTTTGGCTAAAAGGAAAAATGAAGTTTTAAAATGTTAGCTGGCAGTGTTCTAACATGTTGTAAAACAAACAAAACCAAAGTCCATGGCCACCCATGCTGGGAGTTACTGTTTAGCCTACGTGATTAGTCAAACTCTTCTCCCAGGCATTCTGTATATTTCATTGGAAAATCTGAGCAGGGGACAGTAAAGAAGCTGCACGTTGATATTTGGGCTTTGGGCACATCTGTATGGTGACTTCTTGTATCTATACAAGCTTTAACTTTAGGATACTTATTATTATTATTATTATTATTATTATTATTTATCATTATTATTTTGAGATGGAGTCTTGTTCTGTTGACCAGGCTAGAGTACAGTGTCATGATCTTAGCTCACTGCAAACCTTCACCTCCGGGGTTCAAGCCTCCCAAGTCTGGAACAACAGGCATGTGCCACCTTGCCTAGCTGAGTTTTTTGTATTTTTTAGCAGAGCCGGGGTTTCACCATGTTTTCCACGCTGCTCTTGAACTCCTGACCTCAGGTGATCTGCCCTTCTTGGCCTCCTAAAGTGCTGGAATTACAGGCATGAGCCACTGTGCCCAGCCAAGATATGTATTATTTTTTAAAACATTAACATTAAATGTTAGGGGAAAAGACTAATGCTTATGTCTGAGAATCAGATAACATTTGGATCAAATTTTGGTTCTGTAATTTTCTGGCTGTGTAGCTTTAGAAAACTTGACCTCCCTGAACTGAAGTTTCCTGGGAAATATAATTTATCATATCTACTTTATAGAGTTGTTGTGAAAATCAAGAAAATATTGTGAGCCAAACTCCTGGCGCATAGGAAGCATTCAAGAAATGAACTTATTAGTAGGAAGTTTTATGTAGTCTATTAGTCAACTTTTGCTGACAACTGTCAAGGTTTATTTCTTACTCACATTTCATGTTGTTCAAGGGCTAACATGGGCTGTGTTCCATATCTTTTTCATGCTGGCATCTAGGGGCAAAAGAGAAGCACGTATATTTTTGCCCATTGGCATTACTGTAGCCAGGGAAAAATGAGAGATGGTGAAACCACATCATAACCTTTAAAACTTGTGCTTGGAAATGACAAGAGTGACTCTCATCACTTCCATTCACATTACATTGTCCAAAGCTAGTTATGTGCCTGAACATACCTCCAGTTAAATAGGAAGTACAAGAATCTGCCATAGAGATAGGCTCAGTAGGGAGAAACTGGATGTGAATATTTTATAAATATGCAACATGCGTTTGTGGGTTTGTCTGTTTGTGAGATATCCAACATTTGTGTGTGAGTGGGAAAATGCACAAGAAATGGAGATTGGAAATCTGCCTTCTGATTGTGCCACTGAACTAACATTGTGTTCTTTGGAAATTAGTGTCTTCATCTCAAACATCAAGTTGTTTACTGCTCTAAAATGTAAATGTTAAAGTGAATTTATTTATTTTTGTGGATGGAATATAGAATTAATTTTAACATATGAATATAGGGCATAAATTTCATTTAAAACTACATGTTATGGCAAGGCACTATCACTGAATGAGTTTGCGCATAAGGAGCAAACATAAAGAGTGTCTGCACTCTTTACGTGCAGTGTTATAGCCTGCTATACACCCAGGGCATATGGTATAGCCTATTGCTCCAAGGCTACAAAACTGTAAAAACCTGTACCATGTTATTGTACTGAATACTGTAGGCAATTGTAACACAATGGCAAGTATTTGTGTATCTAAGCATAGAAAAGATGCAGTAAAAATATGGTACATGGTACACCTGTATAGGAGGGCCTGTCCCTGAATGGAGTTTGCAAGAGAAGAAGTTGCTCTGGGTGAGTCAGTCAGTAGAGTAGAGAGTACACTGGGTACTACTCTTTGCTCCCTTGATGCATCAAATAATAAAACTGGCCCAAATCCCTACCCTCCTAGAACTAACGTTCTAGTTGGAAACATAGACAATAAACTCTAATAAGTAAATAGAGAGAATAACAAGCTTAGTGGTCTGGAGAAAAGAATTAGGGGCTCAGGAGTATAAGAATGGAGAGGCAAAGACCAAGGGCTTTCTATGTAACTAGAATGATCAGTCAGAGTGAGCTGCATTGTAAAAACAGCTTTTGAGCACAGATTTTAAGGAGATGAGGAGAGAGCACATTCCGCATAACAAGAATAGCCAGAGAAAACACTGTGTGCCTACTGTATTTGAAGAAAACCAGGAGGGCCAACATGGATTAAAGTAAATGCCCAACAGGACAAATATAGCCATGAACTACATAATACTATTTGATCAATGACAAGCCAGTCTACCATGGTGGTCGCATAAGATATAATGAAGCTGAAAAATTCCTATCTCTTGGTGACCTAGTAGCTGTTGTAACATCATGGTGCAATTATGATTTTGTAAAACAAATTTAGTGTATATCCATATACACTAGGCATGCAAATTTACTCTCTACTCTACTGACTGACTCACCCAGAGCAACTTCTTCTCTTGCAAACTCCATTCAGGGACAGGCCCTCCTATACAGGTGTACCATGTACCATATTTTTACTGCATCTTTTCTATGTTTAGATACACAAATTCTTACCATTGTGTTACAATTGCCTACAGTATTCAGTACAACAACATGGTACAGGTTTTTACAGTTTTGTAGCCTTGGAACAATAGGCTATACCATATGCCCTGGGTGTATAGCAGGCTATAACATCTAGGATTGTGTAAGCACACTGGTTCCTCAGTGTGGGGGATTGCTTCCGGGACTTCCCATGTATACCAAAATCCACAGAAGTTCAAGTTCCTGATATAAAATGGTATAATATTTGCATTTAATTGCATGTAACGTATGCACATTGTCCTGTACACTTTAAATCATCTCTAGATTACTTATAATGCCTAATACAATGTCAATGCTATGCACATAGTTATATTGTATTGTTTAGAGAATAATTACAAGAAAAAAATTAGTACATGTTCAGTACAGAGATAACACTCTTTAAAAAAATTATGATCTATGATTTTTTGAATCCATGGGTATGGAATCAATGGTACAGAGGGCGGACTGTATGCACTGTGATGTTCGCACAAAGTCACCTAAAGACACGTTTCTCAGAATTATCCCCCCTTTGTTAAGCAATGCGTAACTGTAGGAGGAGATGAGTTCTGATAGATAAGGAGAGGAGGTGGTGTAGGCAAAAGGCCCAAAGGGCCATTAAAGGCATTTAGCTTTTACCTCAGTGAAGTAATACCTAAGTCTATGGAAGATGTTTGAAAAGACCAGTGATGTGATTTCACTTGCTCTTTAGATGGTCAGTTTAACTACTGTGATGGGAATATACTGTAGGAAGGACAACTGGGAGTAGAAATACCATTTATGACACTATTGTGTGTTCCATACAGTGGATAGTGGGAGCTTGGACCAGGGTACTAGCGGGAAAGGTGGTAAGAAATGGATGGAATCTGGAGGTATTTTCATGGTAAAGCCAGTAGTATTTGCTTCAAGAGTACTTTAGTAGGGTTGCTAGAAGACCAAAATTAGGGAGAAAGATGAAGAATGAAATTGTGGTCACCTAACATTTGAACTATTTATTGCACATGCAACTAGAAATTCTGAGTAGGCAGTTGGATTTCAGAAGAGAGTTCTGCCCCAAAGATACACATTTGGGAGTCATTCAAACATAGTTTAAAATGATGAGACTAGTTATGTTACCAAGGGAGTGATTGACAGAAAAGAAGAACAGAGTTTGAGTCCTAGGTCCTGTACAGATGATTCCCAACTTAAGGTAGTTCAACTCATAATTTCTTGACTATATGAGGGTGTGGAAGCAATATACATTCAATAAAAACCATACATCGAGTACCTATACAATCATTCTTTATTTTTTATGTTCAGTACACTATTCAATAAATTACATGAAATATTCAACATTTTAGTGTAAAATAGGCTTTGTGTTAGATGATTTCACTCAACCCTAGGCCAATATAAGTGCTCTGAGTGCATTTAAGATAGGCTAGGCTAAGTTATGTTGTTTTGTAGATTAGGTGGATTAAATGCATTCTTTTTCTTAAGATACTTTCAACTTACAAGGGTTGTAGTGAGAGGTAATCCCATTGTTAGTCAATACACATCTGCATTGATTTTTCAGGCTGCCATAACAATGTGCCACAAACTGGGTGACTTAAAACAACCGAAGTTTGTTATCACAGTTGTGGAAGCTGGAAGTCTAAAATCAAGGTATTGGCAGGACCACACTCCCTCTAAAACCTGTAGTGGTCCACATGGCATTTCTCCCTCTTGTGTCCCTCTGTGTCTTTTCTTTGCTTTAAGAGCACCAGTCATATTGGATTAAGGGAACTCCCTACCCCAGTATGACCTTATCTTAATTAATTACCTCTTCAGTGACCCTGTTTTCAAACGAGGTCACTTCACCGTATCTTTTTAGAGGACATAATTTAACCTATAACAGGGACTTTACATTTTAAGAGAAGTAAGATGTGCACTATTTAAAAATTATAAAGATACAGACATCTTTACATAGTTCTTTATCCACATTTATTTTCTTTATTATTTTGACCAATACTCGAGTTTCATTGTGCTATACACGGTATCATATGCATAGTCGGCACTCAGTACATATTTGTCATTTGACCTTTTAATATTTGTTTCATCTTCCAAAGGACTCCATAAGTAGACCTTTGAATAGGAAAGGGAAAACAAAGTCCAAGTTTGTAACACTTGGAAGAAAAAAAAGAGAGAGAGAAAAGCCACATTGGAAAAACTGTTAGCCTGTGATTGGAAAACCACTGAACTTTCAAACAAGCCTTCAAACTGAAGAGATGAAGACATGTCATCTTAACAATGGATGAGCAGCTTAAGGATATTACACATGGCCTCCATGCTCCTCCAGGAAGATAAAAGAAGCAATTGCTCAAGTTGCCTCAGATAACTTTTCTGCATCTAATGAGCATCCCTCCTCCTCTTGAGTCAGTCTAGACAGCTGATGTGGAGTAATCAGGTCAGAGCCATGGTTTAGGGGGCACATCTTGTAGTAGACGCTACTTGCAGGCCTGGCGTGATCTGCCTCTTGACTGGGAGTCCAACACATGGCTGTTCTCACATTTACATATTGCTAGTCCCTATTGTCACTTCACCCTGTCAGGATGAAGAAAAAAAGGACATTATGCTTTTTGTGGTTTTTTTGGTTTGTTTTTTCTGTTGCATATGCCTGAATCAGGATCTTTTTTTTTTTAATCGAGGAACAGAAATTCTTAGAACATGAATATTTCTAAGTAGAGGTCAGTTTTAACAGGCTTTATCTGTGATCTGTACTTTTTTTTTCCCTCCTCCTCTGCCTAGCTGGCCACACTGCTCTTTGTAAGAAAGGAGAATAGCTGTGGTTTGGGTTCTGGTGTCATGGCTCCAGTCTACGTGTTCAGCGATGTAGGCATGAACTGGCCTCTTTCTGTCTGAACTGGGATTTGTTGCCTTCTTTTTATTCCTCTTTCTGTGTGGGGGGTGTGTGTGTGTGTGTGTATGTTTGTGTGTGTGCCTGTGTGTGTGCACTGTTTAATGAGGTTTTGTCACCAAGGGAGGCATGTGATGTTTCCGTTCTGCAGCGTTGGCAGTTCTGATATCTGGAGCTTCTCATTTAGAAGCCTCAATAAGTTACTTCAATTACCTTGTCATGCTTAAGTCTGCAGCAAAGGGGGGAATTTTTTTTTCTTCTAAGGTGAGATTACATTTAAATGATAATAGTAAGTGCCAAAGTAATGTGAATGCACACACCAAAAGGGGTGATGCCCTTCTTGGCTCGCTGGGTTTCCAGTGGGTGCTTGTCATAACTTATCAGCTGTAATCCCTTCTGTGGATTAGAGCAAAAGGACTCCCAAGTCGATAAGAGAACTCAGGAGGCCTTCCTGAAGTAGGCCCTGGGTAATGAGCTGACTCGCATGTGTAGTTTTGGGGGCTTCATTCTGTTAGGTACTACTGAGGTCCAGTTCAGTCCCATCAGGTTTTTTGTAAATGGTACTAACTTCTGTCTATTTTTACCTTTCTTCTCTCTATGACCTCCCTTGTTTTCATTGTTTAAAGACTATTACCTCTTCAGGGCGGCTCCAAAGATGTTGAGATTCCTTCCACTAAAAACAGGACGTCTGTTTTATATAAAATCCCTTTCCACATAGCCTCACCCACATTTGCTTGTTTTCTTTAGCAAAGGCCAGATCTTAAAATAATTAGTCTTGGATAAGAAAAAAGGAATGGCTAGGAATGTCAGGGAGACTGTAGGAAAAAAAAATCTCACCACTTGGTGTTAGTATTTCTCATGTTTTAAATTACAAAATGAGCTAAGAGTCAAAGGTAGTATACACACGATTCACTCCAATCTTACCTGCCTGCTATCTGCACATGCAGATATTTTTTTGAAATTCTTAGGTTATTTCATGTATGTACACATACTGAGATGTATATTTGGATGTTTAAAATATTGAAGTGGAACATCAGTTGTGAACACATTTTCTCCATTTCTGAGTATTGGAAAGGAACAGTGGCGATGTGTCTTGTGTATGCTAGCTTTAAAAGAAAGTCAAAGTGTATTTATTATTTTATATGGCCAATGTGTTTGCATTTTATTTTTAAAAACACTTTCCATTTACATCTTTATGAGCTTTAAAATTGTATTTTTTAATTGATCACTCTTAGTGAGTTCTAAAATTTCTCTCTTAGATGATATTAGAAACACCTCTTTGAATTGGACATCAAGGCAGCCTACAAATGGCAACATCGGGCTTCTCAGAAAAGGATGGGGCTGGGTGTGGTGGCTCATGCCCGTTTTTCCAACACTTCGGGAGGTTGAGGCAAGAGAGTTGCTTGATCCCAAGAATTCAAGGCTGCAGTGAGCTATGATCACACCATTGTATTCTGGCCTGGGCAGCAGAGCCAGACGCTGTCTCTAAAAAGGAAAAAAAGAGGATGAGCATCTGGCAATAGGTAAGGGTCGTGAAATGTGGGTACTTCATCTTCTTTGCTTTTGAATTTAAAAGTACCTTACTTTTAGAAAGGTTGTATGTCTATGTGATTCCAGTAATGTCAGAGGAGTCAAATTTCTATTGGTCTAATTTGCAAGAGAAAATACAAAAATTAGCATTTTAGATCATCTTTAAAATCCAGTTTGAAACAGACTATCATACAAAGTGATACAATGACTGCAAACTTCTTTGCAGTACAATTGTTTATATTTTGTATCTTAAAGCAAAAACAAAACAAAACAAAAAACGCCTGTACAAAATTAGTTGAAACCTCATGACGAAAGCCATCAAAGTTCAAGATAGATCTTTGGGAGTAATTTAAGACTGTCATATTTGGGTTCAGCAAACAAGAAGAATCAGTCCATACTAGGAGTGTTTGCTTTCACCTTACTGATAAATAAACTCAGTCATAGAGCAAATAGATTCACTACTGGTTTTATGGAAATTGGATTAATGACGAGCAAGCATTAAAATTGTTTATATTTCAAACTTGCTTCAAATCATCTGGGATGTTTCCAGACCACATTTGAAACAAATGAGCGGAGTTATCCTATAAAATAATGCAACCTCTGGAGGTTTTTCTTTTCAAAAGCAACTGATACTTCTCATTCAGACCACCAATTTTTTTTCCTGTGGCATTTGATCTCTGTGGTTTTGCCTTCAGAAGCACATGAAAACCAGAAACTTTAGAGATAGTTCCAAATCCTCAAAGTTTCTGATCTGGTTGGCCAGGGAACAAGCTCAGAGCAAGAAATTTGTGTGTGGAAGATTTGTTGGATACTGCTCTTAGGAAAAGCACCTATGAAAGGAAGAGAAGAGAGCAGGATTGGACAGCAGACCTGAGACGATCCTTCAAAATTGTCTAGAATTGAGGTAAGGAGTCTGGATGTTTGTATTCTGACAAAGGGGATCCCCAGTCATTAGAGGCTGGTTGGTCCCCAAGGAAGAGTTTCCTTAGACTGAGACAAGTCCCAGGGAAAAAGGAAGGGTTCACCAGGAGAGCCATTAACAGCTTAAGGAATAAGTGACTCAGTCATAATGGGTGATGTAAGGCATGTCACATCATACATTTCAGCCCTCTTTTCCAAAAAGAGTGAGGTTTCCTGAGATGTCAGATATTTAATTTAGAAAAGTCTAACCTTAGAAATTGAGGTGAGGAGAATTCAGGCAAAAAGGAAAACTTTAGGAGAAATTAAATTTTATTTTCACATTTTAGAAATAATATCTTCTCATAAAAGCAAGAATTTTGGCTTGATAGAACTAGTATTCCTAGGTAAGATAAGGCCTAGCCTAAAGAATATAGACCAAGGAATCCTAATGGCCAAACTGGAATTAAATTAGACATCCTCTTCCCAAAATGCATCCATCCAAGTTGGCATCAATACAGGAAAAGTAAAATAGGTTTAAGGAAAAAGAGAAATAGTAGAAACCAAGCCAGAGTAAGAGGAAGGTAATGAAGTGGAAAATTTTATTTGAATAGATCTCCAAAGTCAAAAGAGATAAACATAATAATGACACTGACGTCTTATCTTATTTCCTTTGTTTTTCCTAAGGGCTTTTGTTTATTGCTTAGTTTGGTTTTTAACTTTCTCCCTTCTCTACTCAAATTCAGAAATAAGATAAAGTAGGGGACACAGAGAGTTTTTGGATGATTAATGATATTGTGGACACTGTATACACTGGGATTGAATCAAGAGACGCAGGAATGTATTTTTTAATCATCTTAATTTATAATCTTACAATCAGTTCACAAATGATAAATAATTTTAGCTGAATGGAAAGTAAGAGGTGATCTAATTTAATTCTATCATTTTCAAATGAAGAAACAAATTCTAGAGGGTTCATGTAAATCAACCATTATTGAGGTGATAATTAGTAATGGGCTAGATTGAGCTAATACAGATACAGTGCATTGTCTACTCTGTCAGCTTCTACGCAAGGGCTTATGCCAGTTACAAGCTGAGTGACTTTAAGCACCTTTCAGAAGGTAAATTTCCCTCCCTGAGAAGTGAAGATTTTAATAATATCTAACTCATAGGGTTGTTGTGAGGATTAGCTGAGTCCAGTGCAACTAATATGCAGGAAAAAGCACATAGTGAGCACACAATAAACATCTTTTACCCTCATCCAGTCTCTACCTTTTAATTCACAGATACCTAGACTTTCCTTCCAAGGACAACTAAGTATGCTCGGACCTTTTCTGATCACTTATATAAAGTGAAAGCAACGAACTGACTATCTCATTCTCCCAGAGCTTTTTCGATAACTAACTTTCTCCTTCATCACATAAAAATTGTAGGTTTGTGTCTACCACCTTTCTTCTCTCTTCACATTTTACACATTGTTCTCAGATGAATTTCTCTAACTTAAAGTGCTAATTATGAAATATCCCTGCTAAGAAATGTTTCAGGGACACCTGTACTATCTATAGATAAAATCTGCACTCTGTAGGCTGGCATTCAGAGCTTTTTACAACATGGTCCAATCTATTTTTCCTATCTTGTTATTTATTTATTCTTCCTTCCTTCATTAAATGAGTTATTCACAAGATACTATACGGCCAGGCACAAAGATACACTGAAAACCAGGATCTACTTTTCTAAAATTTTTCAAACTAGTGAAAGACCTAATCCTTCCCCAGAAACATATAATAATTGCTTACCTACCTACTTTAAATTATGTGACTTTCTCTGTCTAGAATGCCCTGCCTTCTATATACACGTGACTGAATCTTGTAATCTCGTCTACAATATATCTTTCAATTAGGATTCTGTGATTCCTTGCAGCTAGTGGACTTCCTTTTTACTTTTTCATATAGCACATAAAAATTATTTTTTAAAATTATAGTTAACCATGTGCATTTACTAGTCTTTGCTAAACCTTTGCTAAAGGTATGTGCCTGAATGATCTGTATGTATTCCATAATGCCTGCCATCATTGCTCTGCAAATAGAAGAACAAAAAAAGAGAAAAAGAAAGAAAAGACTGTTGAATGAGTATTTGCATGGATTGCCTCCATTATTGGTATTGCCATTCAAAGATATCTTACCAGAGAATTAACTTAATGGCATAAAGATAAAACAGGCCTGGTAAGTATTGGTGAGTGGGGAATGAAGTGGGAATTTTGAGAATGTGTATAGGAGTACTTTGTATTAACAAAAATTCTCTCCTTGACCGAACTCTAGTCAGTCTTTCCTGATCTCTCTTTTCAACTAAACCCTGACTTGGACTTCTATGTTCATCTCTGCATTACTCTGTTTTTGCAAGAATCCTGCAGAGTCAGTTTAGTGAAAATCCCCCCCACCCCACCTTTGGTCTGACCACTCTTGATATCTGATCGCTCAGACCTGCCTTCAGCAAAAGTTTTACTAAGTCAGTTTAACAAAGAATTACTCTACCTCTTAGTAATTTTCCATCTACTAACTCCTCACCTTGCTCCTTGGCTACAAACTGCCTTTTCCTTACTGTACTTGGTGTTGAGCTCAACCTCTCTCTCTTACCATAAGACCCCATTGCAACAGCCCTCTTTGAATAAAATCTTCCTTACTATTTTTGACAAGTGCCATTAACAATTTTTCATTTAACAGTAAATTAAACTTTGTATTTGATCTGATAAATGTTCTATTGCAAGAATCTGAGTAAAATTTGATATCACCATTAACATAATAAATATACTATTTACACATTTTACAAATATTATTTAATATTATCTGTTCTCTCATTCAAAAACATCTCAAAAAATGACTTCCAATGCCTTTGCATTAGGGTAATATCTAGGAAGAATGACATGATTATGAGGTCAGAAAAAGAAAGTCTACTTCATAAATATAGTGTAGCCACCATATCTTGGAAATTAAAGCTAAACCATAAATCCAAAAGCACAAGTGATAAAAACCTAAGGGCAGCTGAAAATTCAACCTTGCCAACTCCTTATGAGATTAGTTACGCCACCACATACAATAGCCAAAGCCCTTAGTTGGCAAATAATTAATGAGAAAATCTTTCAATTCAATAACAATCACGACGATAGACTTAAAAAGAATCAAGAGAAAAACCATGTTTATCTGACTTAACTGTAAACTCAATACTGTAAAATGGAATTTAGATAAAAACATATGACTGAATGTGTAATCATAACTTTAGGTGCTGTATATGTAGGTTTAAGATTGGAAGGAGTTGTTTTGGTTTTGATTAGATCTTAATTATTTTGAAGTTATTTTAAGTCATTTCAAATAATTTTATTTTTAAATTCTGTGCTTATTCTACCTTGTGTAGTTCCTGGGAACCACGTGAGACACTCTTAGCAGTTAATGGGAAAAACATCTGTGTTGCTTGAGTCTTTATTGTCTTTTTTTTTTCTTTCTTATCACTATTCAATAATTCTGTAGTAAATGTTTTTGCTTATCTTTAAAGCCAGAGACTTGTTGGTACTACCACACAGCTGCAAAGGCAAACACTATCGGATACTTGTCAAAGCATTTCAGTCTTAAACACAGTAAGAAAATTGTAAAGACAAGCCATTCCAAACACTAAAAAAATCAAACCTTTCCTTTAAAGGGTTTCTTAAGAGTGGGGAAAAAAGCAACTTTATAGTGTTTATAATTAATTAGCTGATTGCTTAAGAGACAATTGGATTTTTTAACTCTAGGAAATAGTTGGGTTACATTTTAAATTCCTCCAATATGCAACTTCACTATAAAAAAGTTTCTAAAGGAAACTAGAAAAAAAAATGTGTTGGTCTAAATTCCAAGAACTATCTGAATTTGTGCAGAGAGAAGGTTTGGCCATTTTTTTTTTTTTTTAAGGCCATGTGGTAATAGCATTACAGCTTGCAAAGGCAGACGTTGGGATGCTTGGAGAAAAAGAAAACATTTGCTGTATCATTAGAGGAAACCATGCAGTCTGCTGTGGACAGGAGGGTCAAAAGGCTTCTCCAGAATTGTTTGACCTTTAGAATGTCAATAAACTCCTCAGGATAAAAGGTGTACATAAACATAAGACTTACTATCGTGACTTCCAATTCCCAGTCTTCTATAGCTCAGAAGATTATTGTGAAAAGTGAAATAACCAAGTGAAGGACAAAGCCTCTCTAAATTTCAAGACTCTGGAGAAGGGATGAATTTACTGTCAGAGATTTCAACATAACAAAGATTGTGTGTGACTACATTGAGGAAATGACACGAGAAAAGAGTATGGTGAACACAGATGGGTCTCCTTTAGTCGACTTTTGTATCAAGTGAATCTGTTGGATGTGCATTTTTTGACCCTCTAAACTTGGAAAAGTATGGTTTAGTGCCACTGTGCAAGTTCATTTTTTTCAAACCATTAATGTAGAAATTGAACTAAGAGAATCAAGTGACATTATTTCAACACTGATTGTTTTTCCCCAACACCATAAGGGAGCTTAGTTCAATTTAGAGAAGATGAAATTGAAGAGCACTTAAGGAAACTGCTAATAAATGGAGGTAGCAGAATTCAAACCAAGTTCACTTGACTTCAGACAGGGTACTTTTCAAAGAGCATTCTGGAGAGTGGATCTAGAAAAATACACTTCACTATAGATAAACAACTGACTGTGATAGAATATTTGTTGAAGTGTCAGAAATTCAACACAAACAAAGAAAAAGTGGGACTGTGTAAGAATTTTAGGGGTAAATTTGACTTTAGGTAAGTCTGGATCCAGGGGCTTCTATGATATTATTAAGGCGTTGCTTCTGTGTTTCTCACAGAGTCTGTGATTGTGCTGTTATTTTTTCAAGGAAGTTTTTTTCTGTATGGCAAGGAATATGCCATCTGGCAGACTAGATTCACATCCCCCAGTTACAGTACCACAAAGAAAAAAGAAATTTCTCTCCCCCAATGTCCGTACATCAATACAATACACAATGCTTCAATTCCACCAGCTCACTCCTTTGGCTCTGGAAGGAATGTGTAAGAAAACATCGTGGACAACCAGGCTAGATATCAATTTATCCAAATCCAACATATTTCATTACCTGCTCTTTGAAAATGGAGTTAGGCCCTTTCAATACATTTCCTTTGCCAGCTGGTTTTGTCAGTAGAGAGCATGGAATAAACAGTGCAGGTGAAGGAGGCTATCCTTTCTTGTTCTGTTGCTAGCTCAGCAGGCTTCCGCAGCGTGCAGCTTTTCTAGCACCCAGATCTTGCAACACATGTAGTTCCACCAGTCCTCAGCTCTTTCAGCACAGATAACTTTTCCAGCACCCAGCTCTGGAGTACTCAGTGGCTGGGCATTTCCATGAGTATTTTTCTTGGTAAATTTCTCTTTGTTTCTTTAGGCCTCAGATTCGCTAGTTGTAAAATGGTGTAATGATATGACCCATCTTGTAGCTTTGAGAGGATCAACTTAATTTACACAGGCAAAGGACTTAGAACACCTGGAAACCTTATTTGTGTTTGCTACTTTTGGAAAGAATTTCTCATAGAAGAGAAAGACTTGAACTAAAATGAGGATCAAAGTCATATTAATCTGATTATTAGAAGAGGTAACATTTTTCTTGTTGTTCCTCAAAGTGGTAAAATGAAATATATCAGTTATCACTTTATCTAAATAAAACATACTTCATTACCTGCTTATGTGTAAAATAATTTAGCCAAGTGGTGACCCACATAGAAGCCTCCGTTTGACTAAGGAAACACAGCCAAGAATTCAAAATACAAGCTAGAGGTAGTAGGAAATAAGTGAGAAAAGTGCCATTTCGTTCTTCTTCTGCCCATTGTGTCTAAGGTGATATTTGCTTTTCCTTTTGTGTGAAAAATGAATTCCAATATTTAAAACGAAAAGTCAATCAATATTTTATCATGTGTTTTACCAGAGAATATCTCTGTCTAAGTGTGTTTTAAATTTTGTCAGTGTTTGGTGTTTAGTTCAACTTCTAAGTAAATTTGTCATTCAACTTGTCATCTTGGAAAGAAGTAGCTCATTTATTTTCTGTAACTTAAGTCTTTTTTTTTTTATTTTAATATCAGAGATTACTGCTGCCTAAAGACAAAAATGACAGGCTAAAATGATGAAAACTTAATGCTATTCAAAAGAAATAACTTCTGTTTTCTGAAGACAAAATAAATTTTCTTCCACAGCTTTGGCTGGAGAAGGTGTAAGAAGATTAAATCACCCTTTATGGACACAAGGAAGCCTTGCTAGATACATAGCTGTACAGTAATGTAACTTCATACCTCATAAATCATAATATAAAACATCCACTATTTTAAATTGCCCCATTAAATAATTAAGTTTGACTTAAGGAGCAAGTCACACCTCATCCTGGAGGAACTCCAGCATAGACAGGCTAAACGTTTGTTTAGTGAATACCTATCTTTACTGAGATAACAACTTTCAACAGTTAAGACTGTGTGCTAGTGAGTATTTTTATTCACTTGAAGTAGTTCAGACAATGATTTAAATAAAATTACTTAGGGGCTTATAATTTCCCTTAATTAATTACTACTTAAGAAGAAAGCATTTTTCCATAGAACTAAAAATTTACAAAAAGATTGGTCAAATGTTTTGCTGCTTCTCTTTGCAGATTCATCATCAAAATGACAGACTTAGATGACGATGAAAACTTAGAATCATCTAGGTTTGCAGACTTCATTTTTTTAAACTATAGAGATGTTTGTTTTTGCAAATAAAAAATCTTATTCACAGAAGATATTCATATATGACATAAAACTGTGGCTTTATTGCAAACTGCTGAGAAATCCATTGTGGAAACCATTGACATCCCACTACCTTACTCATTTTTAGTTCTGGACAACAGGGTTTGATGAGTTCCAGAGTTTTTCTCATTAATTTTCTTAAATATTTCATTTCATTTCATCCATCTTAACTGCTGATGTTGAAGCAAGGTAACTGCCTATCCAATGAACTCTCTAAGAGCTAAAAAAACAGGTTGACAACAGGCTTTTCTTGCAATTGAGGTTCAGTGTTTATGTTCATGACAAACATATGTGTTACTCACTGAATCTTAAAATGTGCAAAAGCTCTTGACCTTTCTTAGTCAACCTTTGCATTATCTTTCAAGGGAGGACCTGGATTTACTTTGGATGCACTTCTGTGGGAATCACCACACCAACATTGATGTCACCAACTGAAGCAACCACTTCAAATAATGGAGACCTTAATGCCTCCCTCTCTATTCCAATATTCAGGAGGACATTCCAGAGGGAGTGGTTAAAATGATATAACTTTTCACTCTTTCAATACTTTAATTAGTATTTGTTTCACCACTTATTTTTCATTGATCAGCAGGCATTTATAATACATCTTATTTGGTTGAGAATATTAAGCCAGCAGTTCTATGGATAAACTTGTATGCAAACTCCACAAGAAAGAGACCAGATCTATTTCTGACAACAACTATTTTATCAGGCACAGAGTCTGAAATGTGAGGAGCACTTAATAACTATTTATTAAACAAATAAACACATGTTTCAAGGAGGTAGAGCCTAGGGGAGTAGTAGCAAACACACACAAAAATTTATGGGGTTTTTTTTGTCCCAAAGGAAAGTTTGTGCATTCAAATCCTATGGAATCCCCCAGGAACCCTATGAACTTTATTAAACTTTATTACCACTTTACCCATGAAGGAACTAAAGTTCTTTACGTTTATGTGACTTATCCACATTCACATACTAGGACAAGAACCCAAGTGGGTCTGAGCAGAGAGATACGGTCCCTCTTGCTTTAGCGCAGTTGTTCCTCAAATACTTTGAAGGAAATATACCATTTATAATTGAAACAAACCAATATGTAATAGGACATAAATTAACTAACCATTTTTAGCATACGGCAGAAGACTTTAAACATATTTGGTATGCATTAGTTTCCTCCAGGCTATATTCATAGTTCTCCACCACTTAGTTTCTTTCTGTGGAACAACCTGAGGAGCGCTGACCATACTTCATTGTCTCTTGCTGAGGTAAAATGTGAAAATGTACCCTCTCAGGATTAAAAGCAAGGTATTCAGATCATGGAGCTGAAGTGCTGCATATGTGCACAATTTGCACTCCCATCAATAGCTAGTCCTTCAGAGTCTCTTTAGGGAACACTTGGGGAAGATTAGCCAGAGATTATGCTTTCTACTCTCCAGGATCTCACATATTCAGGTCAGGGCATGAGGAAAGACGCTGAAATTAGGTTATCCCAATTCCTTCCTTCTAAACCTACTTTGGATCCTGTAGTTCTGGTTATGTTGACTGCTTCTACAACATTTTGTTTACCAGAGTTCCTAGGGACTAGAGGATGAGACATGTAAACAGAAACAAAAGGCCATTTGTAAAACTTATGCATAATGGTATGCAACACATACTTAGATGTTTCTATAACTACAATGATGGATTGAAGCCATTTCCGAACAGTGTTCCGTAATGAGTCATTTTTCTGTGAGAAAATCAACAACACAGTGAGAATGATACGGTTTGACTGTGTCCACACCCAAATCTCTTTTGAATTGCATCTCTCATAATTCCCATGTGTGGTGGGAGGGACCCAGTGGGATATAATTGAATCACAGGGGAGGTTTCCCCATACTGTTCTCATGGTAGTGAATAAGTCTCACGAGATCTGATGGTTTTATAAGGGGAATCCCCTTTCATTTTTTTCTCATTCTCTCTCTTGCTTGCTGCCAATGTAAGACGTGCCTTTCACCTTCTGCCATGATCGTGAGGCCTCCCTAGTCATGTGGAACTGTGAGTCCATTTACCCTCTTTTTCTTTATGAATTACCCAGTCTCAGGTATGTCTTTATCAGCAGTGTGAAAACAAACTAATACAGTAAATCAGTTATCAGTAAGGGTGGGTGCTGCTGTAAAGATACCTGAAAATGTGGAAGTGACTTTGGAACTGGGTAACAGGCAGAGGTTGGAACACTTTGGAGGGCTCAGAGAACAGGAAGATATGTGCAAGTTTAGAACTTCCTAGAGACTTTTTGAATGGCTTTGACAAAAATGGTGACAGTGATATGAACAATAAGGTCCAGGATGAGGTGGTCTCAGATGGAGATAAGGAACTTCTTGAGAACTAGAGTAAAGGTCACTCTTGCTATGCAAAGAGACTGGCAACATTTTGCCCCCGTCCTAAAGATCTGTGGAACTTTGAACTTGAGAAAGATGATTTTAGGTGTCTAAGGGAAGAAATTTCTAAGCAGAGAAGCATTTAAGAGAAAGAAAAGCATAAAAGTTTGAAAATGTTGCAGCTTGATGATTCAGTAGAAAGGAAAAGTCCATTTTCTGGGGAGAAATTCAAGCCAGCTGCAGAAACTTGCATAAGTGAAAAGGAGTCAAATGTTAATTGCCAAGACAATAAGAAAAATGTCTACAGGGAATGTTAGAGGTCTTTATGGCAGCCTCTCCCATCACAGGCCCAGAGGGAGAGGAGGAAAAAAATGTTTCATGGGCTAGGCCCAGGACCCTCCCTGCTGTGTGCAGCCTAGGGACTACACTGCATCCCAGCTGCTCCAGCCATGACTAAAAGGGGCCAAGGTACAGCTCAGGCTGTTGCTTCAATGGTGCAAGCCCCAAGCCTTGGCAGCTTCCATGTGGTGTCAAACCTGTGGGTACAGAGAAGTCAAGAATGGAGGATTGGGAACCTCTGCCTAGGTTTAAGAAGATGTAGGAAAATGCCTGGATGTCCAGGCAGAAGTTTGTTGCAGTGATGGGGACTTCATGGAGAAACTCTGCTAGGGCAGTGCAGAAGGGAGCTGTGGGGTGCAAGTCCCCACAATGAGTCCCCACTAGAGCACTGCCTAGTGCAGGTATGAGAAGAGGGTCACCATCATCCAGATCTCAGAACAGTAGATCCACTGACTGCTTGCACTGTGTACCTAGAAAAGCTATAGGCACTTAACACCAGCCCATGAAAGCAGCCAGGAGGGAGGATGTACCCTGCAAAGCCACAGAAGCAGAGCTGGCCAAGACCATGAGAACCCACCTCTTGCATCTGCGTGACCTGGTTGTGAGACATGGAGTCAAAGGAGATCATTTTGGAGCTTTAAGTTTTGATGGTCCTGCTGGATTTCAGACTTGCATGAGGCCTTTAGCCCCCTTTGTTTTGGCCAATTTCTCTCATTTGGAATGGGTATATTTGTCCAATACCTGTACTCCCATTTTACCTAGGAAGTAACTAGCTTAGTTTTGATTTTACAGGCGGATAGGCGGAAGGGACTTGCCTTGTCTCAAATGAGACTTTGGACTGTGGACTTTTGGGCTAATACTGAAATGAGTTAAGACTTTGGGGGATTGTTGGGACGGCATGATTGATTTTGAAATATGAGACATGAGATTTGGGAGGGACCACGGGCGAAATGATATGGCTTGTCTGTGCCCCCACCCAAATCTCTTCTTGAATTGTAGCTCCAATAATTCCCATGTGTGTGGGAGAAGGCCAGTGGGAGATAACTAAATCATGGGGGTGGGTCCCACACACGTTCTCATAGTAGAACAAGTCTCATGTGATCTGATGGTTTTATAGGGGAAACCCCTTTCACTTGGCTCTCATTCTCTCTCTTGCTTACCCCCAATGTAAGCTTTGCCTTTCACCTTCTGCCATGATTGTGAGGCCTCCCCAGCCACGTGGAACTGTGAGTCCATTAAGCCTCTTTTTCTAGATGAATTACCCAGTCTCAGGTATGTCTTTATCAACAGCATGAAAACAGACTAATACAGAGAAGATCCATGACCACTACTCTCAGTTTGTGAACCTCCATCAACTCAGCAGACCATCAAAGCCTCATCTACTTCAATGGCAAACAATGCGTATCTCATGTTGAACAGGATGGAAGCCTGCCTCATAAAAGAAGGCATTACATTAGGATCTGGTTTGTGCTGTAGGAGCTTATATAGAGCCTCAAAATGGAAACACACTGAACTCAGCCATGGAAAGCCTCGTGGAACAGGCTTTGTATCGGTTGAAGACAAGTGATAAGAGAAGATTAATGTTTCTACTCATGTGCAAAGGTACTTTTGTGTTGATATTGCTTATATACAGGTGGATGCCATGGCAGGAAAGCAAAGATTTTGACCTGTGCTTCCCAATATGGCAGCCATTAGCCACATATGTCTACTGAGCACCTGAAGTATGATTAGTACAACATATCAAAAAGGAAAATATATCAGATATACTAGGTTAAATACAACATATTACGGCAATTTATTTTACCTATTTCTTTTCACTTTTTAAACTGTGGTTTCTAGTGAATTTAAAATTGCACTGTGATTCACAGTATATCTCTAGTAAACAGGGATGCTCTAAATTATAAAGTATGTGTATGCAATTGTGGCATTTGCTAAGTTAGAAACTTAAGCCATCACTGGAGAACTGAGCCAGGCATGTAATATACTTTCCAAATTTTGAGTGTAAAAAGGGGACTATTAGAAACTATGACAGAAGAACAGGCATAAATTAGGATCTGGGGTTCCATTCTGTTCCACATAAGATAAAAATTTTGACATTCGAATCATTCAGACAGTCCCTAGCAATCTGGGGCATTTGCTTCCTGTCAATAAGTCAGGCTTACAATAAATGTTAACTTTCCCAACCAAGAGAACTAATTAACAACAGGGTATGATCAATTCTATTTTTTTCACCATTGTAAACTTAGCACACTGCTGAATGAATATTTGTTAACTGAATGAGTGATTGAATGGACACAATTACTTCATTTTCCAGGCATTTGATGATGTGAGTTTGTATTGTTATGTTCTCATTATTTTTGCATTTAGAACAGGTGATTCAAGGGTTTACTTCATTTTTAAAATTATTATGTGACTTAACATAGCTTTTTTTTAAAGAAGAGTTCTTTCTAAAATGTTTATGTTCAGTTTAATTTTTTGTTTTGCATTTTATTTCTCAGTCTAACAAGTAATAGCAATTACTTGGAAAAAAAATCTAAACCTTATTAATTTGTAAATATTGTGATTCTTATATGCTTTTAAATGTTTTAATATTGGGCATGAAATTAACGCAATGATGTCAAGCCTGAATTAATTTTTTAACTAAAATCATAAGGCTGTCTTTGAACTCTCACAGGTGAAATTCTCTTGAATATTATACATATTTAAATTATCCAGTATGCAAGTTGCTTTACTTTTTCATCATCTTAGAAATTTCTGTACTTGTTTCTAATCTTCCCAGGCCTGAAAGTTACTTACTGTTAGGGAAATTATTATGTCATTGTAAAGGATTTTGAGGAATACCTTTTCAAACTGATTTTGTAATGAAGATATCAGCTGGGTTGCTGACTGATTTCTTTCAATCAGCATTGATGGGACACATCAGCCTTATGAAGAGTCAGTGCAGTGAATCCTTCTGTGCCAATGGGTGTTGATACCATTGTCTTTATAGCTATGTAGTTCATTCTTAGGATTGGTTACAAAATTGTGAAACCCAGTCCAAAATAAAAATATAGGATTTCTTTTCAAAACTTCTTAAAAATGTCAAGACCATGACAACAGAACGTTATCTTATTTTATGTATGTATGTATGTATGTATGTATGTATGAATGTATGTATGTATGTATGTATTTTGAGATGGAGTCTTACACCCAGGTCTGAGTGTTGTGGCACTATCTAAACTCCCTGCAACCTCTACCTCCCAGGCTCAAGCGATCCTGTCTCCTCAGCCTCCCGAGTAGCTGGGACCACAAGCACATGCCACCATGACTGGCTACACTTTTGTACTTTTGGTAGAGATGGGGTTTTGCCATGTTCCCCAGGCTAGTCTTGAGCTCCTGAGCTCAAGCAATCAGCCTGCCTCGGCATCCCAAAGTTTTGGGATTACAGATGTGAGCCATGGTGCCTAGCCAACAGCAGAACTTTAAATCAATGCAATGCCCTACCAAGTATGGGGCAATGCTCTACTAAATGAGGGATCTTGCGTACGTGCATAGGTTGCAGGTTCTGTTCATGTTCTTGTCCAGATTAAAATTCTGCAGCTAACACGTTAGCTGCTTGATTAAGTTTCTTATTTAATTGCCTCCTAAGTGACTCAAGTGTATTTTCACTGATCTCTAAAATCCTCTGATTATGAGAGAATATTGATTTTGTTTGGGTAACCTTGTCTGTGGTTGACCACACATGATTTCCAACTATAAAGCTGTCTAACTATTATGTGTTTTTGTATTTTTTTTTTCTCACTATATGGTCACAGTTTTAATGCCATTCTTTTCATAGGACTGACATCTCTCCTTGTTTCAGGCTTTCATTGTGGCAAACGTTCTGAAGAAAGTCTGAGAATGGTTGATCTAGTTCCTGGCTTTAATGGCCTCTTTTCTTCATCTCCTTCCCTTATTGTCTCTGTTCTTTTCCTGTTTTCCTTCATGCCTTTCTGCAAATGTGCATTGAATATACCCTACCTTACAAGTACCATGCAAGGTACTCAACGGAAATTCTTACTTTTGAGAGCTGATTCAAATATTTAGTACATGAAATTTTAAGGCTATTTCTTTACATTTTAACTATAACATATATAAAATTCTCAATTAAAAAAAAAAAAAAACACCTTTCTAATCCCCCAAAGTGGAATTTAGAATACATTGTATTCTCTCTTGATGAGTCGAACTTAATACAAAAACCTAGACATGAAAAATATTTAAAAAAATAAGTAAATGTTTTAATGCTACCTCCTATGTTTGCAAAACTAACTTTGGGAGAAATGGGCTACCATTTTTTAAAGAATGGAGTTGGACACTGTGGTATCTCCCAAGTCCAGGGAAGGAATAGCATCTCATGGTTGGGAAGAAGAAATGATAGAAGAGAATCACGAATATCTTACTGATAGTCTGCAGCAACTTGTGGAACTTTGCAACAGTCACATCAGGTAAGGAGATAGACAGTCATTTTACAAATATCAAGACAACAAACTAGAGTCAAATCAAATTCTCCAGAGCAGGAGTCTTCAAGCCATCCAACAGGGCTGGTAGGTGGTATCTGACCTAACTGGAGAGATTGTCTGCTTAAATACTTTGATGTGCATCAGGAAAATAACTAGCTTCCTAGGAAAAAAAAAAAAATGTAGAGCTAAAAGCCAGACACTTTCTTCCATTCCAAATATAGCACTGGGACCTACAGTATCATCAGATATTAGAATCACCTAGCTTTCACTGAAAAGCTTTAATTTCAAGTGGCCAAAGAAAGAAATTCTTATTTCATTGTAATATTTGCTAGGAGAGACCTAAGCCCTATCCCAACTTGATTTTACAGGGATTTTTCCAGAGAACTTTTATTTTCTAACACATTTTATGTACACATGGTATGTGATTTGGACATTGAACTTAAAACCAAGTAATGGAATTAGATCTGTTTTTCTGTCATTGTTATGTTTATTATTATTTATATGACGATGAACTCTTGGCATTGATTTTTTTTTTTTATTTGAAACAGAGTCTCACTCTGTTACCTAGGCTGGAGTGCAATGGTGCAATCTCGGCTCACTGTAACCTCCATCTCCTGGATTCAAGCTATTCTCCTGCCTCAGCCTCCTTAGTAGCTGGGATTACAGGTGTGTGCCACCACACCCAGTTAATTTTTGTATTTTTAGTAGAGACTGGGTTTTGCCATGTTGGCCAGGCTGGTCTCGAACTCCTAACCTCAGTGATCTGCTGCCTCGGCCTGCCAAAGTGCTGGGATTACAGGTATGAGTCACCACTCCTGGACAGTATTGTAATACTTAGATTTAAGTATTGTCCTTCATAACTATTGTCACATGCATAATTATAGAGAGATAAAGGGCTCGTTATACTACGCAAGGAGGTGAAGTGAATTGACAATCTCTATTCTTTATATATAATCTTAATCCTCATTGGAGTTTTTAATTTTGCTATTAAACTGAGAATACACCTATTATTACTTAAAGAACAGTTACTTGAATTAAAAACAAAACTAAAATAATGATTACTTTTTAAAAGTCAATTTTAAAAATTAGACTCAAACATCTCCAAAGCTTTACCATTCTCACATTTAACTTGTGACAGAATTACTACCAGATGACTTATGGTATCAGGTGGTTTCTTCAGTAGAATCTCATCCAAGCACTGGTGTGATTCAAGGGATGGGATCAGATTTGATCTACAAGATCATTTTAGTGACCTCAGTAACCGAGAAGAATGTACAAATTCATATGCAAAATGTTGGTGGGAAATGGTGATGAGAGTTGTTACAGTTATATGCGTTTACCAATATTTTGTCCCATATAGTCCCATTGATCTGCTCTCACATTGTTTTTAAAACATGAAAGAATTTGGATTATTAGTTAAATAATGTAATTAATCATATTGGTCTGCATCATCCTGTAAGGTTGGAAGTATAATTTATCGTATCTTTCACTAATTTGAAATTAAATATTTTTTCTAACTCATGTTTATGTTAAAAACCAATTTAGGGAAGACATGGTGCTTTCCAAATATGTCATCAGGCTGTAGCATGGTAAGTTGGGTCCACCTGTCACAGATTGTCTGGAATACAATTGGGTGAGATCTTGTAGCAAGAATGAAATTCATCTTGTCGCCATTGGAGAAGTCTATCAAAGTCTCCATTTGTTTCACTATATCCTCGTCTGATCAAATCTACTTAAATCTAAAATTTTCTAATTCCAAGGAATGACATGATGACAGGAAACAGCTGGTAAAAGGCCCCAAGACACCTTATGCTCTATCATGTAATTACAGGCAGTTTTCTAAGAATATTCAAAGGGATTACTTACAATTATAGTTCATTATGATATCATAGATTTTCCTTCCAGAGTGGATAGTCAAAATTTATAACATTCTTATTGTGGAGATATTAATACTAAATTTTTCTGCAGAAACAAATTACAAAAACATCTAAAGCAGCATAAATTTAACTCTTAGACACATTTTTTTCATGTATTCAGTAAAACATTATTATAAAGCTGAGATTGCATGTATGAAAATTGAAAAACTCAGAGCCAACCACCATAACACACACCCAATCAGTCAAAAGTATTTTTCTTTTCTACAAATGGCCTTGCATATTATGTATTACCTCCGGTGATTTTTACATCGTCCATATAAGGTGGCACTGATTGATATTTTACTTGATAAAACTCAAACATAGCCTTTTAAATTTATTTTCCCATGGTAACAGGTATAGTCAGTAGAAATGAAGCCAGATTTTCTCAAATGAAATTCAATTTCTTATTTTCTTGTCCTTTAATAAGGAATAGAAAAATAACAGTTTTTTTTCAAAAGTCATATTTGTAGTAATAGAATGCCCTTTAGTGCTCTGCATGGAATGGCTTAGTAGGTGTTTCTATTGAATGGATTTTGTAAATAATTTTATTAAAATGTAGTCTTATTGTTATCTTTACAAACCATGACAACCTTATATAAAATTCAGTGAGGAAGAAAAGGCTTATCTTAATTCAATTTTATCTAAGACTAAATGTAGATGGACCAAATAGAATAGACCTTTGCCTAATTGTTGTTAAGTATTTCATACTCTAATAAGATTCAATGTTGCTTTCTGAAGGCAAAACTATATCTTCTATTGATATACAAGTTGCATTTTGTAGTATCATAAACTCATTGAGCATTGCCTGTCACTAAATGGATATATGTAGCATCATGAGAAAAGACAGAAATGTATTATGTTTCAGTACAATGTTCAATATTTGGGTGACAAGTATTCTAGAAGCTTAGCCCCCATTATCATGTAATATACCCATGTAACAAATATGCATATGTACCCCTGAATCTAATATTTAAAAAAATTAAATTTTGAGCTACCAAAAGGAATGAATTATGTATACTTTAATTAAGAAAAAAGTCACATAAAAAACAAATGGTGAGATTGTATAATGCTTAAATTTTATCAATCACCTTAGAAGAGAATATTTTGGTAATTTGAGAAATAGCTGTCAATCAAAGACATTTAGTTCAAAGTAACGAAGTGACTCCAATTAGCTTATGCTAAAAAGGGAGAAAATATTAGAATGCATGGAGCTTGTCTTATACAATCATAGGTCAGGAAACATACTGTCATTTTTGAAAAGGCAAAATTCCTGACTATCATCATCTTTTTATATTTGCTGGCTTTCCCTTACTGATGACCAGTTTGTCTCTGCTTCTCTGTAGCCATGACTACAAAAGAGCCACTGACATTAAGCAACCAGAAAAGAATAACTGGCATTTCTGATTCTCATTTTAAAAGTACTTGAAGAAATAATATTACTGAACAAATTTAGTAGTGTTTTCTTTCCCCCATTATCTAACAGGAAATTTCAGAATTGCATATGAAGAACATGATAACTGACCAGGCGTTGTTCCCATGGTATAGAGCAAAAAGAAGATCTCCAAAGGTATTTATGGAATAGGTAGACATCTCCGAAAGTATCTATTATTACGTAGTATTCTCCAAATTGCAAAATTACTCTGGGTCAGTTGTCTTTCCTGCTTTCAAGGAAAGTATTTTTTTACTCAAGCTCAAATTTAATGCCACCCAAAAGAGAAAGTGTTTCATTTCTGTTTTTTGTTTTTGTTTTTGTTTCATTTATTTATTTATTTAGTACTCTTCACCTGAGAATACTAATCTGTACTACATTTTAAAAACTATATAAAAGTTAATTAGCATTTGGCTCATTTAGTAAAATATAATATCCTAATGCATATGCAAGGAATTATAGGGAATTTTTAAAAAAAGATTCAGGCAAGAATTTTTTTTCCTTCAAATATTTGTTCATTCTAAGTGATGTTCTCTTATAAGTATACTAGATGTGATTGATTCAGTGCTCGCTATCATCATTTACACCCTGTGGATGGTAGGTCAATTGCAGACAGCTAGTTAGCTCTCCAATATTCAATCTTCCCTTCATCTTGGGGAACAGGATTTCATATTGTTGGAGGTGCCAATGAGTCTGCCTGAAATATTGCTTTCTGTGCCTGCTTTGCAGACAGGGATGGCCAATGTAATGGGAACACAGGTTGGGGGTGGTATTTCTGGGAAGAATTTTTCACAAGAGGCCTCACTGAGGCTGCCATTTTGGCCACGCCTAACTAACTGATTCTGAACTTTCCCTCTTGCTATCCAAGACTATGAAACTCACCACCCCAAACTGATAGCATTACAAAAATGTGTCAGGCAGCTTTTATAAATTATTGGACACTAGGGGAAATAGGCCTGTGGGGTTTTGAGAGAGAAGACAAAGGAAGTGCTTGCTGCATTTCCCCAAGCTCTCTGAATGGGGACACTTTTGGTTTGTTTTTTTTTTTTTTTTTTGAGACGGCATCTTGCTCTGTCACCCAGCCTGGAGTGCAGTGGCATGATCTCGGCTCACTGCACCTCCATCTCGCAGGTTCTAGCAATTCTCTGCCTCAGCCTCCCAAGTAGTTAGGATTACAAGCACCCGCCACCACACCTGGCTAATTTTTGTTTGTTTTTTTTTTTTTTTTGTAGAGATGGGGTTTTACCATCTTGGCCAGGCTGGTCTTGAACTCCTGACCTCGTGATCCACCAGCTTCAGCCTCCCAAACTGCTGGGATTATAGGTGTGAGCAACTGTGCCCAGCCATGGGGACACTTTTTTACTGTGGTGCAGAGAGTTGGAGCTCAAGTAGCATGGTAGTAGCCCTGACTTGAGGAGGCAGAGACAGGAATTTCAGCCTCATCTAGTGCTCAATTTGGAGGGGCGGGATATCAGATAGGAGAGAGCTACAAAGAGGAGAGGGCCTTCATGTCTTTATGGAAGTTCAGTATAGGTCCATGGCCCAGGTCTTGGTCTTACGTCTACAAATCCTAACAGAGAATAGGATCTACGGAACTGTGAGCAGATAGGAGATACTAGAGACAGCATAGGACTCAGAGGTTTTAGAATTCTGGCCCGCCAGAGTCCAGAGGGCTTGCTGAGACCTTGGGCATTCAAAGAGGACATGCATTTGAATTAAGAAACATTGTCTAGAGCCATGTCCTGGAACTAAGAACAAAACCAAGTTAAGACAGAGCAGCTTTACAGAACAAACCAGGCCTGACCGGACTAAAGGTGCCCTGAAGCAATTTAACTGCCTGTAAAGAATAAACGAACAAACAAAAACAAAAGCAAAGCCTTTTAAAGATTATCAGCATAATCCCAACTCCCTACAAACATATTATCCATAGTGTTCAGTACAAAATAAAAAAGTTCTAAACTTACGAAGAAACAGGAAAATGTGCCCCATAATGACAAAATAAAAAAAAATTGAGGATACAGAAAATAAATAATTAAGAAAAGACAAAATTTATTTTTTTAATGGTTAGTATAATTACTAAACCCCAGCAAGATAGATAAATGAGAGAGAAAGAGAGAACAAATTACCAACACTATGGATGAAAGATATTGTTACAGACTCTACAGACATTAAAATGGCAATAAGGAACTATGAAGAACTTTATGGCAAACAACTCAACAACATAGGTGAAATGAACACAATTCTTGAAGATTTAAAACCTATTGAAATTGATAAAAACAAAAATAAAAAGTATAAATATACTTAGAATTAATATATATAATTATATATTACATAAGATATAATTATATATTAATTATATAATTAATAATTAAATATACTTATAATTATTAAGTACATTTAATTTGTAATTAAAAGACTTCCAGCAAAATCCTCCAGGCTAATGGCTTCAATGATAAATTTCAGCAAACATTTAAGAAAAAATAATACCAGTCATAAACATACTTGATATGGTTTGGCTCTGTGTCCCCACCCAAATCTCATCTTGAACTGTAGTCCCATAATTCCTACATGTTATGGGAGGGACCCGGTGTGAGATAACTTGAATCATGGGGGCAGTTTCTCCCATACTGTTCTTGTGGTGGTGAAAAAAGTCTCATGAGATCTGATGATTTTATCAGGCGTTTCTGCTTTTGCATCTTCCTCATTTTCTCTTGGAACTACCAAGTAAGAAGGGCCTTTTGCCTCCCACCATGATTCTGAGGCCTTCTCAGCCATGTGGAACTGTAAGTCCAATTAAACCTCTTTTCCTTCCCAGTCTCAGGTATGCCTTTATCACCAGCATGAAAACGGACTAATACAACACTCTTTAAGGAAATTAAGGCAGAAAAATATATTTCCAGCATTTCAACAAAACTACAAAATCAGTATCCTTCATGAATATCCACACATTTGACAAAATATATACACAATTTCCCTACATGGAAAAACTACACATATTGCTGAGAGAAATTGCAAAAGCGTTTAAAAAACCGAGACACGTGCTATATTAGTAGATTGGAAAATTTAATATGTTAAAAGGTCAGCACCTCCCAAATTGATATCCAGCTTCAGCTAAATCTCAATAAAATTCTGGCAGGCTTAAAAAAAAAAATGAACTTGACGAATTAATTTCAAAATAGAAAAATGCAAAGAGCCTAAAGTTTGATAGAAAACCTGGAATAATTTAATGACTTTGTGATGAGCAAAGATTGCTTAAGAGAAACATACTAGCCTTAAAAAAATAACTTAGGGTCGGCTGTAGTGGCTCACGTCTGTAATCCCAGCACTTTAGGAGGCCCAGATGGGTGGATCACGAGGTTAGGAGATTGAGACCATCTTGGCTAAGATGATGAAACCCCGTCTCTACTAAAAATACAAAAACAAAATTAGCCAGGCGTGGTGGTGGGCGCCTGTAGTCCCAGCTACTCGGGAGGCTGAGGCGGGAGAATGGCGTGAACCGGGAAGGCAGAAGTTGCAATGAGCTGAGATCACACCACTGCACTTCAGAGCCTGGGTGACAGAGCGAGACTGTCTCAAAAAAAAAAAAAAAAAAAAAAAAAAAAAAAATTAACCTATTAACTTGAACATTATCAAAATTAAAAGATATCATTAAAAAATAAATGGACAAAGGACTTGTGAAAATATTTGAAACTCTCATATCTAAGACTTCTCTCTAGACTATATAAATAGCTAAGACAAATCCACAAATCCATACATAAATATACAATTGCCCAATTAGTAAAAAATGGGGAAAAAACTAAAAAGCACCTCACAAAAAGTATATGGCTGTTTATTATTACTCCTCACTAGAGAAAGACAAATATAAATCGCAGTGTGATACACCAGAATAAATAAAATTTTAAACTTGCCATACCGAATGTTAGGAAGGATGTGGCACAACTGGAATATTGTGGGTGGGAGTACAAAGTAATGCTGCCACTTTGGAAAACTCTGGCAGTTTTTATAAAGTTAAACATGCTGCATGTAGCAATTTCACTCTTAGGTATTTACCCAAATGTCCAGAAAAAGATTTGTTGATGAATGCTTGTAACACCTTTATTCATAATATCCCCAAACAGGAAATAATCCCAATATCTATTATTATAATAGATTAATAGATTAAGATTGTAACACGCTTATGTAATGTAAAACTACTCAGTGATTTAAAAGCAATGTATTGATAATAAATGTGACAACATACATATCAAACACATTATATGTATTGTATGATTTAATTTACATGAAGTTCCAAAAACAGATGAAATAAATTATAGCATAAGAAGAAGAGTGTGGTCTATCTCACGTAAGGATTGATAGAGATCATGAAGGAACTTTCTGGAGTGAAAAAATAGTCTTTTATTTAATTGGAGGTCATGGTTTCACATGTGTATGCATGTTTCAAAATTCATAATTGTACATTTGAAATCTATGCATTTCATTTCAAGTAATTTTAACGTTTAATTAAAAAGAAATTAGGTGGTAGGAACTTTTATTTTGTTTCCACTTTCTCCTTCTTTCTTCCTGGAATACAGACCTTCCTGGATTGCTGGAGGTCCAGCAACTATCTTGGACCTTAAGGTAAGGTTGAATATGTGAGCACTAAGGATAATTTAGTAGAAAGATACATAGAGTTTAGGTCTCTATTAACCATGCTTTTTTTTATTAGAGTGGTTATTTCAAACATTTTTTAAATAAAATTTTTGTTTGTTATTTGGATTTTTCCTTACGTGCAGCTGAACATATTCTTAATACTAGACAACGAAAGAGGAAATAATATTATATACAGTTGACCTTTGAACAACACAGATTTCAACAGTGTGGGTCCACTTCTGCATAAATATTCTTCCACCTCTGCTACTCTTGAGACAGCAAGACCAACTTCCCTCTTCCTCCTCGTCAGCCTCCTTCAATGTTAAGACAATGAGGATGAAGACCTTTGTGGTAATCCACTCCACTTAATGAACAGTAAAATATTTTCTCTTTCTTATCATTTTCTTAATAAAATTTTCTTTTCTCTAGCTCATTTTATTGTAAGAATATAGTATATAATATATATAGCACCCAAAATATGTGTTAATGGACTGTTTATGTTACCAGTAAGGCTTGGGGTCAATAGCTGACTATTCATAGTTAAGTTTAGGGAGAGTCAAAAGTTATATGCAAATTTTTGACTGCTTGGGGAATCAATACCCCAAAACTTTGTGTTGTTTGAGGACCAACTCACACACACACACACACACACACATATGTATATATACACATACATATGTGTGTATATATGTAAATGAGGATCAACATATATATCTGAGATAGGATATATAAATGTATATATACACATATATATAGAGATACACATCTCAAACATCAGTCATACTATATCTATTTATAGATTGGACAAAAATATACATTAGTTCATCTCATCTGTCCACCTCTATTTGGGCAAGACTACATATCAAGTGTTGCAGAATGACAATCTTCTTAAACCATCAATAAACATAAAAATCCACACTCAATCAGTTATGTGTTTTAATATCTTCCATTAGAATGGTCACGATCTCACCTGCTGTAATTTAAGGTCATATTGGGAGGTGGGACATAGCATTCTTGGTGGAAATACAGAACTCGTATGAGTCCATATTTAGTATAAAAATTTTAAATGATATTTCCATTCCATAGGAAAAGCACCAAGAAATATTCAAAGTATGTTTAATAAACATTTTCCCTTCCTTTCTCTTCCTTTCTCTTTCCTTTCTTTCCCTTCCCCTCTATTTTCCTTTCTCATTCTCCTTTCCACTCCCTTTCCATTCTCTTGTCCTCCATCTTTCCCCTCTCTTCTCTTTTCTTCTCCCTTCTCTTCTTCCTTAATCTTATTCCTCTTCTGCCATAATATGTATTTTACTGTAATACTAAATATCCTATCTTAAGTAGGTGATTTAACATAAATATTGAGAGCACACAGAATTGAGCTATTCTGTGGGCTTGTATCCTGGTCTTCAAACAGTACAAGCCGGCGACCCCTGTATGTGAGGTTAGATTGCTGCAGAAGCCACCACTGGAATGTCCCTTCACCTGCGTAAGCAGCACAAGTTTAGAAAATATTATTTGGCATTTAGTACAACATGATGCTGCCTGCGATTGTTTATATTGAACTCCCTTTAAATCAAAGGAATAACCACTGTGAAGATGTCACTGTTTGCGTTTAGGATCCATGGTGTATTGTATGAAGAATTGGCTGTTTGTGATTACAGATCAGTATTTAATACTTGATTACAAAGAAAAAGTTGTTCATAAACACTTCAGCCTTTATATTTTGTCACTCTTTTGTGTAAATTTACTCATTGATTATTCTATCTATTTCTATTAAACACTCCCAAGGCCTTGGCTTGTGGCACAGAAGGTTCTTGAACTGTTTGAAATCCCTCATTGTGACTGGGTCTGACAGAGTAAAAGAAATAGAGGTAATAAATGCAAGGCTTTTCCCTGGGGGTGATGGAAAGCCTGTTATAATAAATGGAGACCATCTTTTTTTTCTCCCTCTCATGTTCACCTATAGTGTAAAAATAAAGCAAAAGTATTGCAGTGTGCTCCATGACAAATATGTGAAAAATTAAAGAATTAAACCTTATTTTAATAAATAATCTATGTGATCCACTGAGTAACTTCTTCTTACTGAGTCCTTAATTTTATTAGAACATTTCATTTAGAGATTTTAAATTAAATTGAACTTGCTAGTCAAGTGGAACCTGGTTCAAAAAGATTTAGTATTGTTTTTCTTGTGCTAAAATTATCTTCATTACTTAATATAAGTAACTATAAGAGATTACAACAATAGAGAAAAATTCTCAATCATGTGAATAAGTGATAGAGATGCTTCAAATGGTGGGATGGAAGTTTCCATGAATACTTCAGAATTTCCCCATCAATTTAACTACAAATTTCACATCCATTTTTGAGGGATTTTTAAAAGGAAATTTAAATTAGTTAATGTAATGAGTTTATGTATTCATTCACTAAGTATATTTGGAGTACATACTATTATGCTAAAGTAACTATTAGAAAGAATATATTAAAACAAAAACATGTGTGGAGAAGTTATTAAAGACATCTAAATTCTCTGAATGAATTCAACTCACTGAGTGCATTCAAATGACAATCTGTAGTGGGGGGAAAATTTGCACATATAACCTTGTATCCTTACTGATTCTTTAGTGATCATGGAAAACTAGAGGGGCATTAGTAAGCTAAAAAGATGCAAATATATTAGTGGTACTTGTGATACACAAACTAGTTATATGTAAAGCTATGTGCCAGAGACTCTCATATTGATATCTTGAGATATATTAGAAAGATATATATGTATATTATTAAAAGACTAATTGTAAACACATAGTGAAGACAGCTATGGATTTAGGGACCAGCAGGGATTTACTGGGAATAAAACAGTCCAAAACAAATTCATTTTAAAAATGTTTGCTAGAACAATACAGCAAAAGAATTCTGCAGTTATAAGGTACCTCTTTTCCTAAAGTCATTTACTAATTTTTACAAAATACTCCCATGGATGTGTAAAAGAAGTGAGGTCTGCAGAAAAACAACTAGAGAAATGTATAGGTTTGTCTAGACATGCCAAATAGTGTAACTGGTCAATATCTATTGAAAGGGAAAGTTAATTATATCATAAGTCTCCTTCATCACCTGAGTCCGAGCCCTACTTATAATTTTGTCGTTTACTTTGATGAAGTTCATAAAACTATACTGATGTCCTGGACATCAAAGTGAAAGGTAACATTGTGTGAGATACTTACAATAATTTAAAGAAGATATTGCAGGCTATAAATCAGAATCAAATATAATAAAAAGCCCTGCCAGAGAGCTTCACAATAGCTCACAAGGTGCAGAACAGCTTGAAGAAGAACCTGAAGAAGGTGTGAAGTTGTTATTTGCTGGCAAGCTCAACTTGAACCTTTGACATCATGCCTACTAATGGTTAACATGGAACTAGAGTAAACTGATATAATGCGGCTCATATGACAACGTGGCTAATAATCCCAATATTCTTTCTGTTAGTCAATGTATCTTGTAAATATTCAGTTCGATTTGATATCCAAACTTAATTGTATATTTTAAAATTCAAGCACTATCATCTGACAAGATATGACAGGAATAGATGAAAGACAAAAGCCTACATAATATAAAGAAAATTGAAAAAATAGGTATGTTTGCCATAGAAAATGAGGGGGGTTGGAAGCGATACGAATGACAGTCTTTACTAATTCAAATGCTGTAATATAAAATAAATTAGAATGTTTTTTATATATAGCATCAATGGGGAGAAAAAAAGTGAATGGATATAAGAAATGCAAAGTTATTGAATTAAATAATAATTAAAACAAAAACAAGGACTTACAGATGAATAGAGCTATGTAATAATTAGTTATATTCCCTCACATGCAAGAAAATTCTTGATCTATAATGGACTTATGCAAATGTATTTGTTTTATTGTTCATTATTTAACTCCATATATTTCTAGCTCTTTTTCTACAAGGCACTGTGCTAAATTGTGGAGATTCACAGATTCACCTAATGTTAATATCTATGTCTTCCCTTAAATATAGATGCATTCATTTATTACTGTTTAACACTTATCCTAACCTTAGTGACTTAAAACAATGATAATAATTTATTATGTCTCATGTGTCAGGAACTCAGCCAGAACACTGTAGGGATGCTTTTCTATATTCAACATCGTCTGGGGTTTCAGCTGGAGGATTGAAAGGCCAAGGGCTGGGCTTATATGAAAGCTTACTTAATTCACATGTTTGGCTGTTAGCTGAGACTTAGGTTGGCGCTATCTGGATTATCCATACATACCCTGTCTACGTACCCTGGGCTTTCTTTCAACACAGTAACTGGTGTATAAGGAAAGCATCACAAGAAGGAGAGAGAATCTTAAAGTTCTACTTTGTAAATTACTTAGAATTGGATGAAGTTACATAGTTTCATTTATTCCTTTTTTCATTGGTTAGAGCAGTTACAAACACTAGCTGAAATATTCCAGAGGAGGTTAAATTGTAATAAGAGTATGTGGAATGATATATATACCGTATACTATGTCACAGTAGACCTTGAAAATTAATTTTTTCAGTATCTATTTTTCTTCATTTTGTAAAAATCATTCACCCATTAAGGATAAATTTACCGTGACTAACAATTATGTGGCAGTCTCTAAGCTGTGAAAATACAAAAATAAGAGAAAGCTAATTCTAATGAAGTTCCTCATTATGTGGAAGAATAAAAATATAGGTGAAAAATTAACTATAGTTTGATGTAATCACTGACATTTAAATGTACTAATAAAGTAAAAAATAATATAATGACAAAATAGACATATAAGGTTTTACTAACGAGAACTTTCAGAGCTGGTTTTACCAAATCATAACGCTTTTTCTCTGAAAAGTATCTGCATCACCAGAAGGAATTCAGAATGTGGTGGTAAAATATATTACGGGGTTGAGCAACTGGCACCCTGTTAATATGAGATTCTGCTCCTTTAGTCAAAGGTGGTTGGAGCAGAGATAAACCTTGACTAAGAAAGAAGAATCAATGGGTTGGTCAGTTGTCGATCAGATCGTCTCTGGCTTATGAGAATTTGCACACAGAGACAGAAGGAATTGCAAGGTGGGGCAAGATCCTAAAGAGAATGTTCACAAATTTTTGCTGAGAATGTACTCAGAGTTTCCCTGATTTCCATCTTTTCTGAAACCAAGGTATTCACATTTTCTTCGAGATACCCCAATTTGTGTGTGTGTGCGTATGAGAGAGAGAGAGAGAGAGATGGCTGAATGTGTGTATATTTATGTGTGTGTTTGCCTCTGTCAGTTTTGTGTTTCTTGAAAGAAAAAAATTGCCTTTGATCATCACTAACAAAAGTTCTTCTAGCCCATTAAAAAAAAAACCTGTCTTTAGTCCTTTAGCACTTACATTTAAGCTCACTAATATTTAAATTTTAAAATTATGAACTATATTTTGCATTGATTATTATTGTAATATTAAAAATACTTGCTTTAATGTGTTTAAATGGCTGTTCACCAAATTCATTTTTTAAAATAAAAAGAGTTGTTTTGTATGTAGAACTGTAGGATCATGGTTATTCCAGAAAGTAAAGTAGTTGTCTTTGACATTTACAGGAATAGCTCAGTGTTTGTATATTAAGATATATACTCAATTTCTTTGGATAGAATACTATGCAAGTGTTGACTTTGTTCAGAATGAAATTTCATTCATCAGTTTGTTAAATTGAGGATGGGAAGAGACAAGGAGGAAAAAAGATGATTATTTTAATATTTCCAATCTGTTACTTATGGTTTAAACTTTTATGCCTTCATCCCTTTAAAATTTAGAATTTTGAATGTCAAATACTGTGTCTTGAAGATCACAAGTTTTTCCTTATGAATAATATCTCTGCTTTGAGTATTTTGGAATGTAGACCTAAAAATATTACAGTTTTCTTTCTTTTTTTTTTTTTTTTTTTTTTTGGTCTTCTTAAAAGAAATTCCAAGGATGAAGGTCACATGAGTATAAATAGAGCAGGCAATAAGAAAATGCTAAGGGAAAACCTGGTTAATTCTAAATTTTGATTCACTGCAACAATACATATCTCCACATAGGATATTTCAAAAAATATATTTCTTTTTTTTCCATGTCCATGAGATTAATTAACAATGACCTACTCCAAGTGATGAATTCACTCAGATTTTGCTTACAGGATGGAGGACAAGACCCGTTAACACTCACACATGATGCTATGCCTCTTTGGCCTCATAACTATAGCACATATTAACTAAGACCAATTAAATTTGCTGAATTATTTGTAGTTTCTGCTAATAAAGTATGATTTCAGAGGTCCATGACCTGTAATAATTTATAACTGAACTATGGCACACATTTAAACCAAGTATTTTGAAAGGCTGGTGAGTAATGCAGCTAATGAGTGAGCCTGGCCGACTATATTGCAACCACACCTCAAGGAGGTATTGCTATTCCCTATTTTACTTTACGTAATACTTTGTACAAAATAAGAAAACAAAGTTAGTGCTTATTAAATAAATGATGAGTAAGAAATCAAAGAAAATGATGGTTCTTAGCAAAAAAGGAGATATCTTGCATTAGGAATATTCCTCTGCCCTTGGGATTTCCTATAAATTGGTTGATGAGTCTCAAGGCGTGATCATATTGAGGTTTGATTTTTTTGGCAAGACTGTTTCGTAGATGGCATTGCATCTCTCATCAGGTGGCACGTAATGTCTGGTTATCTCTCCTGTGGAATGTTAGAACCACTGATATTCAAAACAAGGGATTGCAAATGGTATTATTTCTTCTTCCCATATGTGAGCAATTAGTAAATTTAGAACTAATTAGTACATGTGAGGAAGTTTCTATTTATAACTGATAGAAACTTCTTCACATTCACGAATTGGTCATGAATTGTGTACTTTGTATAGAAAAGATATGAAAAATGCTAGCTTCTTTTCATTCATTTATCCTTTCATCATAAAGAGTGGATTCCATAGCATCATCCAAAGGGATTCACTAGATTTTGTCAGGCAGGGGTGGGTATTATTGTGAATAAATGGAGTTTAAACAGAATTGATGAGTTCAAATATATTAAAATTATTATCTCTACTGATACTCATTTAATTCCATCTTTGACCAGTGGGAGCTCCTTTAAGATGACTCCAAAGTCATTTTGACACGACTCTAATAGTATCTGATAGCTTCCTTGTAATCTTGTAATCAAAGATAACCCAAGATCATCTTGCATATTTCATGACCCTGATCTAACATTACTCATTATTCTATAAAATCCTGGCTTCTTTTAGTTTAAAATGATTTTCCAAGATAATCACTTGTTTGCCAGTAAGGTTATCTCTTGCTACTGGCTTGATCATTATTTCTAGGTCTTTTCTGGGACTGTGCTATAGTTCACCTCAGAAATAAAATAAGCAAAATCCAAATCATGCCAACTCTGTAAGAAAAACAATATGATTTTTTTCAGCAAATATATTGCAAGGTAAAAGAATATCATATGTAGTAAAAGCGATTTAAAGTATATATTTAAAGAATAGGCAAAACCAAAACATAAAGATTCATGCTTGGTGACAAAACTGTGAAAAGAAGCAAAAAAGTGATTGCTATAAAAGTCAGAAAAGTGACTTATCTTAGGAGGAAAGCATTTTTTTTTTTTTTTTTTTGCAAGGTGGCATGAGGAAGGCATGCAGGATGGCTGCCGAGGTTCTGTCTCCTGACGTGTAATGGTAGAAAGAAGGTTTCTTCCATTTAAATTACTCATAAAGCAAAAAATGTATCTCGTGTGTGCACTAGTTAGGATTTTCCAACACAACCAATATGATACACACACACACACACACGTATATGTATATATGCACATATATATGCACACACATAAATACGTCTATATATATGACTTATTATAAGTTATTGGCTCATGTGATTATGGAAACCAAGAAATCCCACCATCTGCCATCTGCAAGCTGAAGACCCAGGAAAACTGGTGATGTAGTTACAAGGTCTGAGCGCCAAAAAGCCATGATGTAGATAACAGCTCTTGTCAGAAGCCCTGTGCACCAGGAACATAGAAGCAAGAGATCAATGCCTCAGCTCAAGCAGTCAGGCAGAGAGGAAATTCAACCTCTCTCCAACTTTTTTTCCATTCAGACCCTCAACAAATAGAATGATGACAGCTCACATTGGGAAGAGCAATGTGCCTTACTCAGTCTCAATGCCAACTCAAATGCCAATCTCTTTCTGAATCACCATCATAGACACACCCATAAAAGACGTTTAGCCAGATACCAGCATCCCATGGCCGAGTCAAATCGAGACATAAAATTAACTATCACCATGTAGTTTTTCTGTTTTGTGAAATATTTAACAAAATACCCAGATAATTTTAAAAGTGAAGAATGAGTCAGATAAAACAAGACTGGAAAAATATTGCTATCTGTTAGAGCTAAACATATGAGAGGAAATTATAGTCTGGCAAACTACACCTTTATATATGATTTTAAAATTACAAAACAAAAAATTTAAAAATAATGAAAATTGTGACAGGGCTTAAGGCAAATATATACCAGCTATTCAGAAATTTAAAATCTTGAAATTGGTTGAAATGTGGGTCTACAAACTTCTCAATACTCCTACATAGCATGTAGAGAACTAAGGAAAAAACACGTATGAAATTGCTTCAGTGACATTTCTACTAGTGGAAAAATTATAATTACAGATAAATAATATAATTAGTAACATAGTTCATTGCATACAAATTAGTTTTCTTATCTATTTTTTCTCTATTTGGCATGACTGCTTCACATTCCCATTTATAATTATAATTCTGAAAAACATACTTTTTCAGAGAATCTCAAGAGTGCACCATGCAACATGTTATATGGAAGATTTAATTATGTGTTTTTATTATTTCTTTTAAAACTTCTACTCCACTTTTATCCCTATGTATGAAGAAGGAAATATTTGAGGGGGATCTTTTTATGTTCTTGTGCTAATTCTCCCTCTGGTAGACTCTTCCATGGGATATTTCATATCTTAATGATATAGTCAAGTTTTTTTTTTACCTTAATGGGAGCTCTGCAATGGAGGATTCCCTCAAAGAAGGTTATTATGATTGCACACAAGCTTTAGACCAATCTTCAGAATCATATGAAATTAAGAATTTTTCAGATTTGCCTATTTATTATTTGTGATTCCAGTTCTTATTAAAACTTATTCTTTAATTTTAATCTTTGCATTGACAAAACATTGGCCCACTTTTTCTGACATATGATGTTTTATTTCACAGATTTTATTTATAGAATGCTTGCAAAATGTACTTTTTTTCTTTAACCGCGTCTTTATGTCAAAATCCTCATTGTTGAAGTGGGTGTTAGTCATCTGAGAATCAGCCTTTCTTCCCCTGACTTTCAAGACTTCGTTTGATTCAGTATTTGTTTTCCCCCCTTAACTATAATCTGAGCCTAATTTTCAAACTGTAGATCTATAATGGAATGTCTGTGCAATGTGATTACTCAAGGTTTTCTGTCCATGGTATTCCACTGACATTATCTCACAGAGTAACTGTAACATGTTACGTGCCACGTTGAATACAATGCTCTCAATAGGTCCTCAGGCTGTGTGACCCTACAGAATACACATTACTGAAGGAGGTCACGTCTGACACTCCCTAAGAGCCACAGCGAAGCCACAGCAGCAGTCACCCTTCTGAGCACAAAGCCTCATCTCCTTTCTGTCTATTTGTGCGGTTTTCCTTCTTTCTGTGGGAGAACCAAAACAACCACTCCCATTGGTTATGCAATTCTGGGAATTTAAAAATCACTCTTATGAGTTATGCAATTACCACAAAAGGTCTTGTGACTTGAGTACACATTCTTCTTTGCTCAGATCCTTACTAGACTGCACTAGACTGTTGTTCTGAAGAAATTGATCAATATAAAATCTTATCTCCTTCTGAGGTCACATACAAACATCCTTCGAGTCCAAACCATAAAGTCATAAATATTGTACACTCATTTCCCCAATGATATCCCACTTCAAAGCTATCTATGTAGTGTTTTCTCTTGATGCTATAAGTAAATTAAACTCTGTTTGCTTACCTTATATAGCTTTTGTTTAATTATTATTTCGGGAGGTACTTTATATGCCAATCTAAATTCTTCACCAAATCTTTGTTGCAAAATTCTTGCCTCAGTATCTGCTTTTGGGGAAACTAAAAGTAAAAAAAGTACATTGAAAAATATATCAATTAAACATTACATGTCAATTACTCTTGTACACTATATTTTTTTAGTGCTCGTGGAATACATTCTTATTTGACCGTACCTATGATAACACACATTTTTACAGGAGCTCGTTGAAGGAAGTTATAAAATCCGTGACTTAATAATGGACATACTATTTTTTTGAACATAAAAAATCTCAATGTTTGCCATTTGTCATGGACTGAATTATGTCTCTCCCAAATTGATGTGTTGAAGCTCTAACTCCCAAAGTGACTCTATCTAAGGACAGGCTCTTTAAAAGGTAATTAAGATTAAATGAGATCATAAGGATGGGCCCTAATCTGATAGAACTGTGGCCTTATTAGAAAAGAAAGATCTTTCTTTCTTTGTTTATCAGACCTCAACACACTGTCATTCTGATTTCAGACTTCCAGCCATCCAAACTGTGAGAAAATAAATTCCTGTTATTTAAGACATCCAGGGTATTGTATGTTGTTATAGCTGACAAATACCAAGCCGAATAATCCTGAGCTGAATAATACTCAACTTCTAGGCCTAGTTCATAAAAGCATGAGTAAATACTCAACTTCTAGGCCAACTTCTAGGCCTAGTTCATAAAAGCATAAATAAACACTCAACTTCTAAGCCAATTTCTAGGCCTAGTTCATAAAAGTATGAATAAATACTCAACTTCTAGGGCAACTTCTAGGCCTAGTTCATAAAAGCATAAATAAATACTCAACTTCTAGGCCTAGTTCACAAAAGCATGCCATGCCTAATTGTCTGTGTTTTTTCCGTGGAATGTGTGTCTGGAAACTAATAGAATCCTGGAATCACTATCTGAAGGAGAAACACATATTGTTCATAGTCACCTGTTTTGGAATTTAGGAGATGCATTGACTTCCACTTATTTATCCGCTTAGATTTTGGGGTGTATCTATTATAGTACCTAGGGTACTTCACAGAGAAATTAGTACCTAGAAGTAGTGGAATATTGCCAAACTAAAAACCTGAAATTGTGTCCCTGACTTAGTGGTTAGGTAACAGAAAGCGAGGACCTTGGTTTTGGAGCCTGAAAAGATGAACAGCCATGGCACGTGGTGTCAAAACACAAGAAATTAACATCTGTAAGAAAAATTATTTTTCTATGAGTCTATGTTCTTAGACATGGGATTGGAAGGTGCCTGTGTCATATTGTTTTTATTTTATTTTTACTTATAGCAAGGCATTATTAGAAATGCAAATCCAAAAAAGAATTGACCAGCTGGTAGGCAGAGGTAAAGAGTACAGAGTGAGTCTAGAAGTTTAGGGCCTCAAGATTGGAAAAACAAATTACTTCTAGATCCCAAACAGTAGGATATAAAGACATTGACAAATGCCTTCGATAACTTCTCAGATTTTTTTCCCTTAGAAAAACTCAAATTAAATGCATAGGCCTGCTATCTGTTATTTCAGGTAGTCTCCAGCGATCTATATTACACCCCAGAAGATGTTCATGAAGATAAAAGAAAGAAATAAAGGAAAGAAGGAGGGAAATAAGGAATGAAAAAAGGAGGGAAGAAAAAAGGGAAGAAAGAAGTGGAGGGAAGAAAGGAAAGGAGGAAGGGAGGAAGGGAGGGAGGAAGGAAGGGAGGGAGGGAGGGAAAGAAAGAAGGAAGGAGGGAAGTAAAGAAGGGAGGAAGGAAGGAAGGAAGGAAGGAAGGAAGGAAGGAAGGAAGGAAGGAAGGAAGGAGGGAGCTCTCAGAAAAATTTAGGTTTACTCACTGGCATAAAGTACCAAGTAGAAACAAATAGATAGAAAATCTGTTTTTTAAAGGTATTTCCAAAAGCTCCATGAACCTGAGTTAAAGAATTAGAGAAACTATTGACTGATTCATCATTAACATAACTTTTACATTCCCAGACATACAGTATCAAGAAGTCAACTGTGAAAGCTACAGATCCCCAAAAGGAGAAACACTTATAAACAACCACTTCAGGTATGGGCATAGACAAGAAGGGAGGAAAAAGAGCTTTCTGGAGAGTGAGATCATGGGCCACAAAGAAAAAAAGACAAGAGAGTTATTTCCAGAGAGCAGGATCACGATCTAATCAGGACCTTCCTCCACCATTAGGGCACAGGCACCTCATGATGCCTGGCACAGGTTCGTCTTGCTGTGGACTAATGGCCACTATGTGCCTTCCATAATTCTGTTTTTCAGATGAATGTATCAATCATAGTTATCCCATCTTTTTTCTACCATTTGCCATTATAGAGTGGGAAGGTCTGCGTACTGTGTCATGAGGAGTCATATCTGAGCTTGATGAAGATGTGTGCTTACTCAGCGGTTCTGGACTTTGAGTAGAAAGTAGTGACTGTATAGGAATTTGATTTATCTCACTTGGGGAAAAAGTGTGCTTTCTATGCACGGGAGAAGGGTAAAGATATTTGGTACCTAAGAGGGCAGACTATGCCAGCAATTGGGTTGATATTCACCAAATCCATTTCCTCATTCACCTGGGAACTCAGGCATCTTATATTTTCTAGCTTGCAATTCATCTGCAAGCAATTGCTTGCAATTAGTTCCTTTTTTTGAGTGGGTTCTGGTCAGTAGAGTATGTAAGATCAGGCCTAGGACAAGACATGCTTCTCAGACAGGATTCTGTATCATTTAATTTCATTTTCTGTACCTCACTTTAACCCCTAACTAAAACCTGCTACAAGAAGAATAGAAGATTAAGCTATAACAAGCACTCAAAGTTCTATTTTGCACATTTGAACTGTGGTATATTAATTTAATCCCACGGTATCTAAATGTTGTGAGATATCTTGCATTAGAGAGATCTGTTTAACCCATCAACTCAGTTTCCTGACCATCAAATTCTGTTTTCATGCAATACTTATTAGCATCCCACAGAATTAATTTGCTGTGTAAGTATAGTTCAGAAACTGGTCTATGGGTTAAGAGTACTTATGATTCCATTTGGAGAGAGTAACACCTCCTTCATTAGAAGACTCTCTTAGTAAGTACGAGCGTACCAAGTCTTCCCTGCATCATGCTATTCTTCTCTGAATTTGCATTTAGCTCAGGTCCAGATGGTTCAAAGCATTCTTCTAATATGAAACCAAATTCTCAACTCTTAAAAATAGGAAAGATCGGCCGGGTGCAGTGGCTCATGCCTGTAATCCGAGCACTTTGGGAGGCTGAGGCGGGCAGATCATGAGGTCAGGAGTTCGAGACCAGTCTGACCAACATGGTGAAACCCTGTCTCTACTAAAAACACAAAAATTAGCCAGGCATTGTGGCACCTGCCTATAGTCCCAGCTATTCAGGAGGCTGAGGCAGAAGAATTGCTTGAACCCTGGAGGCGGAAGTTGCAATGAGCTGGGATCACACCACTGCACTCCAGCCTGGGTGACAGAGCAAGACTTCATCTCAGAAAAAAAAAAAAAAAAAAAGAAAAAGAAAAAAATAGAAAGGATCTTATTTTGTCACTGCTATTAACTGAATGTTTGCATCTCCCCACATTTCATATGTTGAAATCTAATCCCCAATATGATGGTATTTGGAAATGTGTCCTTTGGGAAACAATGGTCCCACGAGGGTGGAGCCCTGTTGATGAGATGGGTGTCTTTATAAGAGACAGGAAAGAGCTTGCTTGCTCTCTTTCTCTCTCTGCTCTCTGCCACGGGAGGAGGCAAAGAAAGAGATGACCATTTCTCAACTATGATGAAAGTCCTCACCAGACATCAATCTGCTGACAGCTTGATCTTGGATTTCCCCACTCCCAGAATTGAGAAGTAGATGTTTGTTGTTTAAGCTGTCCAGTCTATTGTATTTTTTTTTTATTGCAGCCCAAACAGACTAAGACAGTTACCTACATCCCTTAAGCCCCTCCCCTCCTCAGCATTCCACTTAACTTTCACGTCCCTTGCATTAACTCCGACAAAATCCAAATTGCTTGTCACAGGTAGACTATTTAATGCTGTTATCATATGAGTGTCTTCTCTTTGGGTATTTGAGAAAAACTCCAAGTTGCAAGTGAGGAAATGTCTAGCTTGACTCTCAAGGCATCTGGAGGCTTCTTCGGGACAGGATTATGCTGGAGAGATTCAGAAGCAGTATTAAGAGTAGGGTCAAGTATGTATATATGTAGGTATGGACACAAGACATAGGCAGGATAATGGTTTCTTCCACTTAAAAGTGCAACTTTCTCAGGGGAGTCACGCCTAGTACTTGCTCAAGATGATTTCGTTTATCACACTTCCTGGTGACACAAAGAGTGTCCCACAAATGCAGCCCCTTTTTTTATTCCCTTCCCTGGGGCATTTGTGGTTACAAGTTGACAGTAGGCTCACTCTGGGGCCTAGACATCTGAATCCTGACACACCCCTTCAATTCTCCTTCTCTATCTCTATTTCAATTATTTCCCTCTATACCTTAATTAACAAAAAGTTTAATGTTCTTTTTTTCTCACACAAAAATACTTATAAAGAGGTTCAGAATCTCCCAGAAAGAGATTCTAGTATTTGTAACATGAACACTTATTCACACTGCCTCTGGGAAATAATATTTTACTCTTAAGAGTTAGTACTCTTAAGAGAAAGTACTGTGTTTGGAAACTGTTTTAGTCAGGGCTCTCTAAAGTGACAGAGCTAATAAAATATATATATATATAGAGAGATATATGTGTATATATGTGTGTATATATATACACACACACATATATAATAGCAGTTTTTTATATATAGCAGATATATATACTATATATGATAGATAGATAGATAGATAGATAGATAGATAGATAGATAGCAGTTTATTAAGTAGTATTAACTCACACAGTCACAAGGTGCCACAACAGGCCATCTGCAAGCTGAGGAGCAAGGAAGCCAGTCCGAGTCTGAAAGCTGAAGAACTTGGAGTCTGATGTTCCAGGGCAGGAAGCAACCAGCATGGGAGAAAGATGTAGGCTGGGAGGCTAAGCCAGCATAGCCTTGTCATGTTTTTCTGCCTGCTTTATATTCTGGCTGCACTGGCAGCTGATTAGATGGTGCCTACCCAGATTAAGGGTGGATCTGCCTTTCCAGGCCCACTGTCTCAAATGTTAATCTCCTTTGGCAACACTCTCACAGACACACCCAGGATCAATACTTTGCATCTGTCAATCTAATCAAGTTGACACTCAGTATTAATCATCACAGAAACGAAGAGAAGAAAGAGCTCCTCTATTTGGAAACCAAGAGAAGCAAGTAGAAGAAACACTTTCATTCCCACTGGGTGGCTTATTCTCTGTTTTGCGTTGAATTGCACCCCCTCCTCCCAGCACCAATTCTTGTGTTGAAGTCTTAGGCCCCAGCACTCCAGAAGGTGACTATATTTGGAGATAGATTCTTTATAGAGGTAGTCAAATTAAAATGTCATTAGGGCGGGCCTTCATTGATTCAATATGGTGTGCTTGTAAAAAGGGGGAAAACTACAGATAGAAAAGTACGCAGGGAGAACATCGTGTGAAGATAAAGGCACACCTGGGGTAATGTTTCTACAAGGCAAGGACCACCAATGACTGCCAGCAAGCCACCAGAAGCTAGAGGAGAGGCATGACACAGATTCTTTCTCACAGTTCTCAGGAAACATCTTGATCTGAAACTTCCAGCCTTCAGAACTGTGAGACAGTACATGTATGTTGTTCTAACCACACAGTTTGTGTTTCTTATGACAGTCTTAGGAAACAAATAAGTGTTCCTTCAAGGACAGACTAAAGAACTTCTTGTTGACCCGAAAAATCATCAATACCCACCCGGCACACACTGAGTTCTCATGTTCTGCTGCCCAGAGCTCCTGCTCTTGCATCCTACCAACCTTTCTTTCTGGGTTTATTAGTTCTCTCTCACCTTTTCTTTTGATCAACATGGCTTCTTGCTCCGTAACTGTGATGGTGGAGAGCTACAGGTGGTGGGGAGGGTGGGTGTTGGGGGAGGTCCGGGAAAGGTGGACAATTTGGGGTAGAGGGATCATTGTCCCATGTCGGCAGGGAGACTTCCTTTCCCTGTCTGCAGATTAGCTCACACTGAACTCTTACCAAGGCCACAGTATTTCGAAGACAAAGAAAATGAGTTTCACTTAGAGATGTCAGTTTGGAGCTTATAGTGCAGGTTTGGAAACAGAAGACAGGATGTAAGATAGAGCTATTGACCTGAGAATCAGTGAAATCCTGCAAGTGGGTGAGAATTTATAGGTATTCTCTGTATTCAATAAGAAAGACAGCTGAGGGAGGAACTCAATAAACCAAGATAGGGCAAGAAGGAGAACAAAATACAAATATAAGCTGACACTTATTACCCTTCTATTAAGTGATAGGCACCATAACAATAATAAGATCTAACACATTCAGTGCTTACTAGATATCAGGCACCATTTAAACACTTTTGAAATATTATCTAACCATCTAGCAAAAACTATAATCGTACAAGTGCTATTATTATTCCCATTTCTCCAATGAGGATACTGAGGGTCTTAGAGTTTACCAGTTAGGCAGTAGAGAGCTCCTATGCTCTTCCTAACCACAAAACAATACTGGCAAGTCAATAGCTATAGGCTATAACCTACAATAGGTTAAGTGTACATGAATTTATGTTTGGAGCCTCCTATAATCTTCAGAGATAGAGTATGAGGTGGGTGCTGATAAATGATTTCTATTTTGAAGACCGAGGTTCAGACAGGTTAAGTATATTGTCTATAGGTACCAAAGCAGTTAATGGCAGTGTTTGGAATGCATGTAAAAACTGGTGGAATACGAATGAGCTGTGTAGTTGTGTTGATGTCAATTTCCTGGTTTTGAGTATTGTATTATGGTTTTGTAAAATATCATCTTTGGAGAAAGCTGGATAAAGAGTAGATGGGACTTCTTTGTATTCTTTTAGCAACTTCTTGGGAGTCTTCAATTATTTCAAAAAGGATGTTAAAATAATTTTCAAAAAGTAGTGCTTTATTGAAACCCAGTTGTTTCTAGTTCTGAAGTGCACAACTTGTCCTGGATGATACACTTTTTTTGTTGTTGTCGTTTTGTTTTGTTTTGTTTTGAGACAGAGTCTCACTCTGTCGCCCAGGCTGGAGTGCAGTGGCCGGATCTCAGCTCACTGCAAGCTCCGCCTCCCGGGTTTACGCCATTCTCCTGCCTCAGCCTCTCCAGTAGCTGGGACTACAGGCGCCCGCCACCTCGCCCGGCTAGTTTTTTGTATTTTTTTTTAGTGGAGACGGGATTTCACCGCGTTAGCCAGTATGGTCTCGATCTCCTGACCTTGTGATCCACCCGTCTCGGCCTCCCAAAGTGCTGGGATTACAGGCTTGAGCCACCGCACCCGGCCACACTTATTTTTCAAGATAGGAATAAGCAACAGAGCAGGACAATAAAAAGTGAAGAGAGAGAGAGAGAAACAGAGAGCGAAAGAGAGACAGAGAGACAGAGGATAAATAATAAATAAAACACATGCAAACCTATAGACCATGTCACTGTGCAATTAGTCATTTTAAATGCATTCTCAGTGCATTCACAGTGACTCTCCAAGGGCGGTATCAAAAATGATTTCACACTTTCGGAAAATTCAGGCTTAGCAAAGTTAAGTCACACCACAGGTCATTAGTGCCAGTACCAAGAATAACCTTTAGGGCTCTTAAAACTCTGACTCCACAGCTTCTATCATTTCTATTACACAAAGCTGCCTGGCAGAATCTAAAGAGAGAACTAGCTCAGGAGTCATGGAAGTAGATATTTCAGGGTTAGAATAGATAAGTAACATAGGCAGGGAAATGGTGCCCTTGGCTGGAATTTAACAGCTCTCATAGGGAAAACACTTTCATAGCAGGAGAGAGGCTAACGGTAATTCTGCAGTTTGAAAGGTCAAAAAGTGGTGAAGGTATGGGAACAGCCATTGTAATCCCCTTTTCAATAAATTTGAAAGGCAAAAACTAGTGGATAGAGTTGAACGAAGGGTCAAGGAAGATTGGTAAGGTAGGAGACAGCAGAAAAGACTTGAACATGCGTCTGTCCTGTAAAAGGGAGCTTATTCCTAGTCAGAGTTGCAGCAGCCTAGACTCTAAGCTGCTTACAGGCATGATTGCTGTTCAATTTCCCTTGGCATGGAGAGCCTACCCCAGTACCAGGCACATAGACATACTAGGGACAAATACATGAATTTGGGTTGACTCTTTTAACTGCTCTACATGTCATCACCCAGACCTAATTAATATAGCCTCACCATAACCATAAATCTTGCACAAAAAGAACGCTGCCTTGAAGAAGCCTGTAGAAATTCAGCAGGGAGGGCTTCAATCTGAGTGCTGATCAGACTCAGCTTTGCGAGCGCTGGCAGGACCTGAAGAGAGAGCCGCACACAGCCGTTGAAGCTTCAGGTTGCCTGCTGTTTCTTCTAGACAGCTGTCAAGGCTGATAAAACCTGTCATGCTTTCCCTGGCTGTGCAGCCATTTAATAGCAAAAAGACATCACCATAGGAAGCACAGTCAAGAGGCATAACGTTTTTGGAGATGGATGGATGGATGCTTTGTTGTGTGTCTCCTTACAACAACTTAAATGTTGATCCATTCCTTGGGGGCATCCTCATCTACCACCCAGGAATTACTTTGGAGCTCACTTCCTAAAACAAGTCCAGAGTGTTTGATGGTCATTGTGCCCTTGGCACACAGAGAGGTAAAAAAGCCAGGAGGTCAGGTGTGGAAATGTAAGGCAGTGTATTAGGTAAGATTTAACAGCAGGGCAGTTCAGAATGCTCAAACGTACTTAAGTTTCTGGACTTGTCACAAGAAGAGTTTTATTTCCTTTCAAATGTCAAAAATAATAATAATTTTTAAAACAGCTTGAACTACAGAGCCAATGGCTGGTTTGATTAAGGTGCCTGGAACAGGATGGAGTGAAATCAGACAATGCTGTGTTGCCAACTAGTTCATATGGCTTTGGAATGAGAAAAATCTTGTTTATCAAAAAAGTTGCGCAATTGTTATTTTTCAAGTTTTTATTTTTCAAAAAGGACAAGGCACAAGAAATTAATTTAATGAACTCTCATGGGAAACATCTAATATGAAAGAAGACATCTAACTAACCTTTAATTATCTTTAAGTTTATTCCACTTATGAAAAATCTAATATGTTTCAGAAATGGGATAAGCTAATTAAAATTTTCAAAGTTACAAAAATAGATGTTTGGATAGTTTTGTAGCCAGACACCTATTGCCAGACTGCTCTTCTACTATTCAACATGTTCATATAGTCTTTCTCTCTCTCTCTCTCAGTTGATCTGTGTATATACATTTATGCTTTCCCAACTCTTTAACTCTTCCTCAGCTTTACCATTACATAAATAGATGTAGATTGATAGTCTTTTATTTATATTGCTTAGGATTTATTGTGCTTCCTGAATCTAAGGATTCATGGCTTTTGTGAATTCTGAGAAATCATTTGCCATTATCTTCTTAAATGTTATGTTTTCTATGTTCCCGCTCTTCTCTCCACGTGGAATTCTGATTAGATACGCATAGTTTTCCTATCTCTTCACTTTCATCTTTTTTATTTCTTTAACTCTCTCTAAAGCATACCACATTATTTTTTCCAAACTTGATCTTACAGTTCACTAACTTTTTTTTTTAACTGTTTAATCTCAACTCCACAAAACTTATTTTCCTATTTGTATTATACTTTAGCCATGTGAACTCATGTTTGGTGGGGCTTAACATGGGAATCTTGTGAGACAAACACTGAGATTTCTTCCTCTAGGTAGAACTTGCTTTTGCTTTTCCAAGAGTGCCTTAAATTTTGTTATTCTGAGATTTTGAATATTCACGAAGATTTTTTGTCATCCAGATCACAGGTTGTGGCAGAAACACTAATTTTCTTCAGTAGCTCATTTTGCATATAAAAGAATGTTTTTTAGTCTACTCTTTCACTCCTGGTTTAGTATTTCAAGGACCCTGGCTTTGTGTGTGTGTGTTGTAGAGGAATGGGATATACTAGCTCTAATTCTATATTTTGTTTAGATCCAAGGCTTCTATTATATCCTTTATATGAACATTAAAACCCAATCTCAATTTGCCAAAATTGACAGGTATCCTCAGGAAACTCATAACTTCAGCCTTTCCTTGTTGTGTGTGTGTGTGTGTGTGTGTGTGTATTCTTCATTTTTGACAACCTGAGGATTTTCTTTTTTTCATGAGAGCTCCTGTATGATTTAAAGAAAAAACATGTTTACTTGTGAACCAAACAGTACTTTAAAAATAAAGTCTATTAAAAAATGTTTGTCCAGTGTGGTACTGGTAAAAAAAAAAAAAAAAAAAAAAAAAACAAAACAAAAAAAACAGATGCATAGACTAATGGAACAGAATAGAGAACTCAGAAATAAAACCACACACTTACAACCCTCTTAGCTTCAACAAACCTGAAAAAAACAAACAAGCAATGGAGAAAGGATTCCCTATCTAATAGACGGTCCTAGGAGAACTGGCTAGCCACATGCAGAAAATTGAAACTGGACCCCTTCCTTACACTTGATACAAAAATGAACTCAGGATGGATTGAAGACTTAGTTATAAAACCGAAAACTGTAAAAAAAAACCCTATAAGAAAATTTAGTTAATACCATGCAGGACATATGCCCAGGCAAAGATTTCATGATTAAAATGTCAAAAGCAATTGCAACAACAGCAAAAATTGACAAATGGGATCAAATTAAACTAAACAGCTTCTACACAGCAAAAGAAACTATCATCAGAGTGGACAACCTATAGAATGGGAGAAAATTTTTGCAATCTATCCATCTGACAAAAATCTAATATCCAGAATCTACAAGGAACTTAAACATACTTGCAAGAAAAAAAACAAACAACCCCATTAAAAAGTGGCCAAAGGACCTGAACAGACATTTCTCTAGATAAAACATTCATGAGGCCAACAAACATGTGAAAAAAAAGCTCAACATCACTAATCATTACAGAAATGCAAATCAAAACCACACCAAGATATCATCTCATGGCAGTCAGAATGGTGATTATTAAAAAGTCAAGAAACAACAGATGCTGGTGAGGTTGTGGAGAAAAAGGAACACTTTTACACTGTTGGTGGGAGTGTAAATTAGCTCAACCATTGCTGAAGACAGTGTGCGATTTATCTGAGATCTACAAGCAGAAATACCATTTGACTGAGCAATCCCATTACCAGGTATTGATCCAAAGAAATAGAAATCATTCTAATATAAAGATACAAGCACACGTATGTTCATTGCAGCACTGTTCACAATAGCAAAGACATGGAATCAACCCAAATCCCATCAACTGGATAAAGAAAATGTGGTACATCTATACTATGGAATACTATGCAGCCATAAAAAGAACAAGATCACGTCCTTTGTAGGGACATGGATGGAGCTGGAAGCTATTATCCTCAGCAAACTAACACCAGAACAGAAAACCAAATATTGCATGTTCTCATTTATAAATGGGAGCTGAATGATGAGAACACATGTACACACAGGTGATGGGTTGATCTGTGCAGCAAACCACCATGGCACACTTTAACCTATGAAACAAACCTGCATATCCTGCACATGTACCCTGGTACTTAAAATAAAAGTTGAAGAAAAAAAAGTTTGTCTACATTTTATCCAGAATATTACGATTATGTGTATATGTGTGAAATAGAATTTGTTGTAGAATGCTATTTCTCACAATAATAAGTTAGACATATTACTAGAAATAGAATTCCTTCAAATGTTTTGAAGGAAAAACAGAAATTTCCAAACAAGATATAAAAGGAGAACTAGAATGGCTGGGCAAGGTGGCTCATGCCTGTAATCCCAGCACTTTGGGAGGCCAAGGCAGGTAGATCACTTGAGGTCAGGAGCTCAAGACCAGCCTGGCCAACAGGGTGAAACCCTGTCTCTGCACAAATACAAAAATTAGCCAGGTGTGTTGGTGCACACCTGTAATCTCAGCTACTTGGGAGGCTGAGGCAGCAGAGTCACTTGAACTCAGGAGACAGAGGTTGCCGTGAGCTGAGACTGAACCACTGCACTCCAGCCTGGGCAGTGAGTGCAAAACTCCATCTAAAAAAAAAAAAAAAAAAAAACCTAGAATGAGTAAGAAATCCATCAATTTTTTTTTTTTTTTTAATCAAGAATTGACAATTGCCGGAGTAGAGTTTAAACCAAAAGAATGCATGTATATTACAATTATTGGATGATTTGTTGACATCAGAATGATAATCACAAATTTATCTAAACTATCCACATTTTTACATTTATCTTTCTGTTTTAAGTTAAATATTAAAATGGGCTGTGAGATAGGTGAACTACTTTTGACCATCTTAGTGTTTATAGTAAAAACCTGTCCTAGTTTTTATCTTTCCTTAGTATAAAACATCCCATTTTGAGTTCAGGAAAGTGTTGATTTTCTTCCCCTCTCAAATAAGATTTCAGGGGGAAAAAACAGAAAAACAAGCCTGAAGCCTTGTTAGGTTCTACATATATCTTTCTTTCAAATATCTTCTTTGTTAAAAAATAAAACAATTATACCAGAAATACTAATTATCTGTCTAATATCCATTTTGTAAACTGTGACTAATCTTAGATAAACTGTGTTGTAAGAGATAAAGTATGAGGAAAATTTCCCTTGAGACACTGAGTTAATTACCATAATTCATTGGTTGGGCGTGACTTCTACCACGTCAAAAAAGGCTTTTGAACCAAAGCCATATTGAGGAATTACCTTATTTTAATTTCTTTTCACCATATTGTAACATCTGTGTTTACTACGTTTAGTGGGGGAACAACAGCTCTTTTGTAAATCATTCTCCTCCAAATCCAGGAGTATATGGTATTCTAGAGATTATTTGATTCTAATAATAATGAGTGAAAATTTTAGGATAGACTACATTACCCTTAACATTCCTCTTTTATCTAACCACTCATTTATATATTCATCTAAAAACTTTGGATACTTTCTATAGATAGGCAACTGTTCAAAAAACAGAAGAAACAGTGTAAGAATTATTTCATTCATGGGAGTGAATGAATTTTGAATTCACAGTGGAATGTTTCATACAACATATGGGAGCATTTATATATGTCTGAGTGTTGCTCTGGCACTTTACGTAATTACCCTATGATTTTGAGTTCAGAATAGGGGTTTTTTCCCCCTTATAAGAAGATGTTATTTTCTGTGTATTAATCAAATTGGGGTAGGCTAAGTCACATGGAAAATCACCCAACTAGCATAAACTTTGCATGATCATTAATATAACTTACTGTGTTAAGGCAGTGAGTTTGGGAGACTGTTTAGAAAGGTCTTGTGCTTCTTCAGCAGCCACAGTACCTACCTCACCTTCCCACTTCACAGTGTTATGTACTCTAGTGATCAAGCATGTGGATCCTGGAGGAGGCCTCTCTGGGTTCAAATCCTGCCTCTTCCACTTCAGCAAATTACTGAACCTCTCTGTGCTTCAGTTTATTTTTAAACAGTATAAAAATATTCTCCAGCACATAGAATTGGGGTGAGGCTAAAAGAGTTAATCGATTCCAATATCTGGAATGCACTAAAAGTTAAACAAATGTTAACTGTTATAACACCACCCTGTTCCATTTTATTTTCGTGATTTTCTGACCCATTTGGCATTCAAATATGGGATACATATCTTTAGAATTAAGAAATTTAAACAGACATAACATAGTGAGAACAGGCAAGATGGCAAACACAAAAGTGACAATGAAAGTTGTAAACAGGCCGGGCGCGGTGGCTCAAGCCTGTAATCCCAGCACTTTGGGAGGCCGAGACGGGCGGATCACGAGGTCAGGAGATCGAGACCATCCTGGCTAACACGGTGAAACCCCGTCTCTACTAAAAAGTACAAAAAACTAGCCGGGCGAGGTGGCGGGCGCCTGTAGTCCCAGCTACTCGGGAGGCTGAGGCAGGAGAATGGCGTAAACCTGGGAGGCGGAGCTTGCAGTGAGCTGAGATCCGGCCACTGCACTCCAGCCTGGGCGACAGAGCGAGACTCCGTCTCAAAAAAAAAAAAAAAAGAAAGTTGTAAACAGAAAATTACAAGCACACGAAAGAGGCCCTTTCACTCCCTGCTGAGAAATCATGATGTGTTTGATACAAGAAGTGACAAGAAGACACACTTCAAAGTACGGAAGGAATATTCTAGATCTGGGAAACATTTAAAATAAAAAAGAACATGGCGTAATAATATAATTCTTGGCTTCTTTTCTCTGGAAAACAATTCTTAAATACCTTTAACATGCTGCACATTTGGGAATATAAAGTTGAATTAGAAAGTCTCTCCACCATTTTGCAGTTCACAGCACAGGGGTTGGGGGAGAGATGGATTATACATAAATGAAGAATCACAAGTGATATGTAAAAGAGAACCAGGAAAAGAGTACTCAAGTCTGACTAGGAGAAGAGAGGCCCAGGCTTAGAGGTTTCTCAAATGGAGTTAATAGGAGACCTGGGTCTTTGGAGATAAGTAAGAATTACATAGATAAAAAACATGGAGAAAGGTTGAGTAAGAATAATCCAAACAGAGAAAAGAGCATTCAAAGCAGTTTTAGATTTATAAAAACTGTGGTAAATTCTGCAATGAAAGTAGTTATGTAAATTATGTGAATCAGAGATAATTCCTTACATTCATATATGGTAAATTTAGACTTTATACATTATTTTACTGCTTTATCGTTTTTATTTTTGTAAGTCTTTATAGCAGCCTAATGTGGAAGTAGAAATATTATCCTATTGTTCAGATTAGGACAATGAGGTTCAGAGAGTTACAAATAATGGTTGACATTATTTATAAACAATAGAAAGATTCAGATTTATTGTAAAAAATATAGGAAGTATACACAATATGAAGAGGCTGATTTGGTCCAGATTAAATGTCATGTTAACAAAGTTGGGTAAGAATATGAAAGAAATTTTCCCAGGGTGAGATCAATGTAAATGAAATAGGAAGACAGGCCATTTGCTTAAGGTACCAGAGATGCTTTGAACAGCTAATCAATTTCACTGCCTCAGGCATCTTTTGGACCTATCTTCTCAATGTTTTCCAAAAGTCTGTGGACCTTGGAAGAATACCCATTCTGTCCAAGGCTCAATGTTAAAGGGAAAGAGGTAGAATTCACTACAAACGCATATTGTTTTATAAATTCCTGCTAATGAAAACTAATGAATGTGCAGAATACCTTCAGAAGGCTGAATAGATCCTTTCCTTTCAATATTCTCTCCCCTATATATCTTAATGCAAATACTTATTTTAATTTTTCCACAAAGTTAAAAATATACTTTAACAGTTAACACAGTTCCATTGCCTAAAAATTATCCACTCTGACTTTAACTTATTTGAGGATAGTTTTCAAAGCAGATTAAATGTGCTTTATAAAATTTAGTTACAATATATTAAAAACATTTTAAAACATTTGGAAAAATAGTTGGATTTGGATAAACGTCCGTCACCCCCTCCCCATATCTAGTAAAACAGAACTCTGCCTTAACTCTTTTTCTCACATATCATTTTATGTACTTAGAAGAAATCTCTGTTAACTTAAATGAATTTGACAAATGGATTTAGCAGATGAACAGATGCATTTAAAATATAACAGATGGGCCTCCATTTTCTTAGGTGAGGTGATCTATATCCATTTTATCAAATTACAAGGAAGCAAGAATATGAGGCTCAAATGATACACAAAGAATTAGAAAATATTGATGGCTTCATGCCATATATTAAACAGACCTTAACATTTTATTAAATTGGAAATACATATTGGGGATATCTGAAAAGCTTTATTTTATTAATAAGAGTCATATTAAATAGGAAAGAATAAGCAAGCATTCCAAAGCACTTGGCATTTTCCAAAAATTTCTTAAATTATGAGCAGAAAAATGTAGATTCTATAGCCTGCTTTAAGGATGTGTGACCTTTATAGGGTTAGGAGAGAATTATTTTTGAAGCATAAGATTATAAAGTCTTACTTATTAGAAAATTGAGGTCAAATGACGAAGTAATCTGCTGAAAAGAAAACAATGGCAGAGCTAGGACTATAACCAACAACTTGTGAATTACTTTTGAATGTTAACCCTTTCTTGATTTCATTCCTTCTACAGAATTAGTTCCAGTAAAAAGGACTATTGATAGCTTAAGTAGGAACGAACAGTAGATATGGAACTTTACTTATGGTACCTATGATACTGATAATCCAGTTCTCCATACGCCTTCCTTCTTTCAACATTGCTTGTCAGATCATGAAATTAATACTTTTTTACTTTTTATTTTTATTTTTATATTATTTTGAGAATTTTTAAGTATCTTTAAGTAATAATGTCACTATCTAAAATATAATACTAATTTGAGTTCTTGAAACTCAGTTCCAAAAGTATGCCAAGCACTGATCAATACATGGGACAATACATGAGCCACCGCGTTCGGCCCTGAAAGTATAGTTTTTACCATCACCTTAAATAAAATAAAAATGTTCCTTGGATTATAATGGGACTATATGCTAATAAACCCATCATAAGTCAAAAATATCATAAGTCAAAAATGCATTAGCACCCCATTAAACCCATCATAAAGTCAAAAAATATAAGTTGAATCATGGTGAGTTGGGAACGATTTGTATTTAAAATTTGTGAAATACTTCCTCTGGGCACAGTGTCTCATGCCTGTAGTCCCAGCTTTCTATGAGGCTGAGACAGGTGGATCACGTGAGGTCAGGAGTTCAAGACCAGCTTGGCCAACATGGTGAAACTCTGTCTCTACGAAAAATACAAAAATTAGCCAGCTGTGGTGGTACATGCCTGTAATACCAGCTACTTGGGTGCTGAGGCAGGAGCATTGCTTGAATCCAGGAGGCAAAGGTTGCAGGGAGCTGAGATCATTCCACTGCACTCCAGCATGACCAACAGAGTGAGACTCTGTCTCAAAAAATAATAAAAAATAAAATGAATAAAATATATGAATATTACTATCTATGTTACATAATTATCTTATTTATTAAAAAAAAAAACTTCATTTTGGAGGATTTCTTGACTGACCTTTCCACGAGTTAGGAAAATGCTAGACACTAAGAAACAAATCAAAAATCTCAGTAGGTTAACAAGTAAAAATGTTCTGGTTATCTATTACTGAGTAAAAAACAACTCATTGACTTCGTGGCTTAAGATAACAACCATTGAATTGCTCACTATCGTTTAGGTCAAGAAGATAACCACTATTGAACTGCTCACTATCGTTTGGGTCAAGAATTCCGGCAGGTTCCAGATGGCAAGCCTCACTTCTGCTCTAAATGGTGTTGCCTGGGATAGCTTGGCTGCAGCTCCAGGATCTAAATTGTTAACTTAGTCCATTTGGATTGTCATGACAAGTGCCATAAACTAAGAATAAACAACAGGAATTTATTTCTCACAGTTTCAGGGTCTAGGAAGTCCAAGATCAAGTGCTGACAAATTTGGTGTCTGCTGAGGTTCAGCTTCCTACTTCAGAAAGAGCTAACTTTGTGCTATGTCCTCACATGAGAGAAAGAGCAAGAGAGCTGTCTAGGATTTCTTTTACAAGGGTGCTAATCCCATTCATAAGGCCTCTGCCCTCATGATATAATTACTTCTCAAAGACTCACCTCCTAAGATAGGTTTTAATATATAAATTTTGGGGTGACACAAACAGATGACTGATTCATATTTTGGGTTCCTGGTTTTAGTTACCACTTTGTGGTACCCTATTTCTCCCCCTGGTGGCTTTTCTCTCCACCTGGTCTCTCATTATTCTGTGGTCTAGCGCATGTTTCTTTGTATGGTGCCTGGCTTCCATGACAGTAAAAACAAAGCTGATAGTCTTTATAAGGCTTAGTCCCAAAAGGCACAGAACTTCACTTTTGCTGCTTTCCATTGGCCCAAGAAAGTCACAGAACCAATTGAGAGTTGAGACTTAGGTGGAGAGAAATTAGACTCCTATTCTTGATGGTAGAAATGATAAAACTACATTAAAAAAGGACATAATGGGGCATAAGAAATGAAGAAATTTCTCAATTCAATTTTTTATGTTCCTATGAGAAACTAGAAAAAAGAAGAGCACAACACAAGCAGAAGGAAGGAAATGGTAAAGATCAGAGAAGAGAGAATGAAATGGAATATAAAAAACGCAATAGAGAATTTCAGTAAAACAAAAAGGGCATTCTTTGAAAACATCAGTAAAACTAGCAAACATCTAGTAAGACTGAATTAAAAAAAGAAACAAATAATCAATATTATAAAAAGTAAAGGGAAAGCACTACATTCCATAGCCATTAAAAAGATAAAAAGGGAATATTGTAAATAATTTTACAATTATAAATTTGACAACTTAGAGAAAAATAAACCAATTCACTGAAACCCACAAAGTACTAGTACTTAATCAACATGAATTAGATAATTGCAATAGCCCTAGAATTAGTAAAAAAAAAAATTGAAAATTATTTAAAAGCTCACAAAAATTATTCTCTAGGACCAGATTTTTTTCATGGGCAATTCTACCAAATATTTTTACAGAATTATCACAAATTTTGCACAATCTCTTTCAGAAAATATAAAAGTAGCGAACACTCCCCAACTTGTTTTACGAGGGTATTATCACTCTAATACAAAAAAACAGAGAAAATACAGGAAAAAAAAATGAAAACTACAGATCAATATCTCCCATAAATTTAGAGACAAAAATCCTTTAAAAAATTAACAAACCAAATCTAACAATGTATAAGAATTACACACTATGACCAAGTGGGATTTATTCTAGGCATACAAGGCCAGTTGGATCTCTAAAACCTAATCAATGCAATAAATCATGTCAATGAGCTAATGGAGAAAACTCATGAAGTCTTAACCATTAACAATTTCCAACACCCAAACATAAAAAAAAACACTCAGCAAGTTAGTAATGGAAGGATATTACTTCAACTTGATGAAGAGCACGTACAAAAAAATCTAGAGCTAACATAATGGTGAGACAGATGCTGAATGTTTTTTTCTAAGATAAGGCACAAATGGTTTTTTCCTAAGATAAGGCACCACTCTTATCCAAAATAGTACTGAAAGTTCCAACCACTTTCATAATGTAAAATAAATAAATAAATAAATAAATAAATAAATAAATAATATATTGAAAAGAAAGAAATAAAACTGCCTCTATTTGCACATGGAATTATTATCTCTCTAGAAATTCCTAGGAAATCTACAAAAATACTTCCAAGAACAAATACACGAGTTCAGCAAGGTTGTAAGATAGAAGATCCATGTGCAAATATCAATCACATTTATGTATACCATCAATGTACATATAAGAACCAAAATTGAAAACATAATAGCATATTCAAGCTCTCCAAAGAAAATGTTTAGGTATTCACTTAATAAAAAAACATATAGGATCTATATGATTAAAATTATGAAACTACTGTTGAAAGAAATCAAAGAAGACCTAAAAAAATAGAGAAGCATATTGTGTTTATGAAGTGGAAGCCTCAAAATATTTATAATGTCAATTCTTACCTTCTTTATGCATAGGTTTAACACAGTTGTTACCAAAATTCTAGCAAGAATTTTTGTAGACATAGACAAGCTGACTCTAAAATACATATGGAAAAGCACAGGCTGTATACTAGCAAAAGCAATCTTGGTAAAGAAGAATAAAGTTTGAAGAATCACACTACCTAATAATCGGGCTTACTCTACAGCTACAGTAATTGAAGCAATGTATTATTGTCAGAGGGATAGTCATATAGACAAGTGGAAAAGAATAAAGAACTCAGAAATAGCCACTCACGAATATGCTCAACTGATTTTTGACAACGGTAAAAAAGTAATTCAATGTAGGAAGGACAGCTTTTTCAACAAATGATGCTGAAATAACTGGACATTCATAAGATAAAAAATAAACCTTGATCTAAATCTCATGCCTTATACAAAAATCAGCTCAAAGTGAATCAGACACTTAAATATAAAATACAAAGCTATAAAATATTTAGGAAAAAAAAGAGAACATCTTTAAAAACAAAAGTTAGGAAAAAAGTTTTTAGACTTGATACCAAAAGTATGATTTATGAAATAAAAATGTTATAAATTGGATCTCATTAAAATTAAAAACATTTGGTTTGCAAAAGCCTGAAGAGAAAGAAAAGACAATCTAGAGACTGGGAGAAAACATTTGCAAATCATCTATCTATCAAAGGTCTAGTGTCTAGAATATATAAAGAACTATCCAAACAGATATTTTTCTGAAGAGGATGTACAGATGGCAAAGAAGCACTTGAAAAGTGTTCAATATCATTAGCCATCAGGGAAATGCAAACTGAAGCCACAAAGAAACATCACTACATATCTATCACAATGATTAAAAAAAAAAAAAAATAGTGACAACATCAAATCCTGGCAAAAATGCAGAGAATCTGCCTCACTCATAAACTGCTGATGGGAAGGTAAAATGGTGCTGCCATTCTAAAAAAGTATTGCATATTCTTTAGAGAACTAAACATGAAATTACTGTATTCCTCAGCTATTGCACACAAGGGTATTCATTTCAGAGAAATGAAAACTTACATTCACACAAAAATCTGTACAAGAATGTTCATAGCAGCTTTATTAGAATAACTAAAAAATTGAAAACAAATCAGATGTCCTTCAGCAGATGACTGGCCAAACTCTATCCACACCATAGAATACTACTCAGTAATAAAAGGAAGGATTTATTGACGTGTACACCAACTCGGATTTATCTCCAGGGAATTATACTGAGTGAAAAAGCCACTGCTAAAATGTGACTTCCTGTACAATTCCATTGGCAAAACAGCCTTAAAATGACAAAATATAGAAATAGGGAACAGATTAATGGTTTCCAGAGGCCAGGGATAAAGTTGAGAGAGGGGAGGTGGTTGTGTCATAAAAGGGCAACACGAGGCAATACCTGTTGTGATGAAACTGTTCTGAACGTCAACTGTGGTGGTGGACACATGGGTCTATAATGTGATAAGATTGCATACTACTAAACACACACACACACACAGAGAAATAGATGCAAAACTGATGAAATCTGAATATTTTTGTTTATATTGATGTTAATGTGATATACCATAATCTTATAAAATGTTGCCATTGAGAGAAATGGTAAAATGTACAAGGAATTTTTTTGTGTAGTTTCTTACGAATGCATGTGTATCTCTATACATGGGAAGAGTTGGGAAGGGATTAGGGAGCAATCTAGGACCGAAAGTTTCTTTCCTAGTTTTGTGCAGTTCACAATTCTCATGGATACATGTAATGGGGAGAATCTCTTCCAATGGTAACTTAGGCTTTTTTCTTCTTGAAATTCCATCATTTTCCTATATCGCTTCAGCATGAGTCAACAGAAATCCTGCATCTTTAGAAATATAATGTGTATGATAGTGGTTTGGATGTTTTCATGGGCCAGTCCAAGAAACGCTCAAATTGCTTTCCATTTTTTCCTACTATTTACAGAAAGTTTCATTTTGTTTTAAGATTATAATAACACTGTCTGATGAATAATAATTTTAACATCCAAAACCCAATTCCAAATGTGTGCCAAGATTTGTCAAAACGTAAAGCTGAAATATTTGACACAGTAAGTTTTCTGAGAATCAATGTTTAATTTAGGATTAAAACATTTGATTTTATAAAGTATAGTTTTCACTATTCTATTGAATGAAATTCCCCTTCCATTGAAAAGAATATCATCTTGCCACTTCTTAACTGAAAAAGAGACATGGCAATGTAATCTTGCTGTGCCCAAGAAACTGCATATGTCGGAAGTTGTAGCAATCAGGGAATAGTCTCTCTCACTACAGTTTTGGATATAGATCATGTAGAAGTCTGGGTCTAGGGTCATTCTGTGTCTTCTTCATCTTCTGTTTTGTTTTCTTTTGTTTTGTTGGGTTTTGGTTTTGTTGTGTATGTGTGTGTGTGTGTGTGTGTGTGTCTGTGTGTGTGTGTGGTAATTAGAGTATAGAAACTATGAGTGGGCCAGTAACCTAGTTGCCCCTAGGAATACCTATCATTTGAAAGGCACAAGGTGCACCTCAACAATTTTGAATGCCCACAAGAGTGTCCTGAATTACTGCTATTCCCCAGAGCCAAATATCAAATAAGAAAGCCCACTGAAAAATCATCTTCATCTTCATATATTTGAATAAAAACTGTAAACCTAGATAGGAATTATAAAATTTTAGTGTACTATTGCTTTAGAGCATTGAAAAAAATAGACTGTAAACTTGCTAATAAGTAAGAGAAGCTTGATTTTCTAAAGCAAAGAGAACAGTTAGCTACAGTTTCACAAACTCATAATCATTGCCTGCTAAAATGTGCCAGAATCTAATACAACAGAAATATTCTATTTGTAAAATACATAGTCAAGATTGCATTTATATTTTGGGCCCAATTTACATATTGAAATAATATCTATGTTTTGAGTGCTTAGATATAATTACATGAGTGCTTTAATAATCCTTCATCATTATAAACAAATATGAAATTTTTACATCATTCGAAACTAAAATAAATCTCAACCAAAATGCTATTTGGTAAAAGCTGTAATAATTTTATGAAGTTTTAATAAATCTTATTGATGTAGAATGGCTTTGCATTTCTGAAAGCTGTACTTTTTATGTCAAAGATTCAGAAAATATTTCAAGACCCCAAATAAAGACTCCTAGTTAAACACATAAGGCAACAGTTCAAGAAAAAAATTAATATATATCTAATATGTATAATAACTTACAGTAAAACAGAATGAAAGAGAAAATTTCACCCCAAATATTAACTTGGTAGTACTAAATTTTTAATTGTAAGATACTTCCATTACTAATTTATAATGCCACAATGAAATATACACAAAGCAAAAATAAGTAGATTTGTGAAAAAATAAACAATACTCTGTTAATGCCCATATTTTCAGTATGTACTTCACAGAACTGAATTTTACATTTCATCTTGTAAGTGAATTTCTGCTTCCAAAGTGTCCCATTTCACATGTGTCTCCAGGTTTCATAATTAGGACTGTCCCAAAAAATAAGCTAAGTAGTCATATATTTAATATAATTTGAGATCTGATATTGAAAGGCACTACCCTTAAAATAAATATTCCATCTGCCTCCCAGAGTCTCTAAAATTGCATTATTTCAGGTCTCTTCTTGACTTACAGTCATCAGTCATCATGTTTCAAAAATCACTATTAAAATGCAATTAATACTACAAGGAATTTTGTATAATATTACTATATCTCTTTAGGTTAGTGCTACAACTTACACCATTAAGATTGACCAAAATCTTTGAAATACCACTAAGAGATTACATTTGGACATAAAAATTCATAAAGCAAAACTTTTAGAAATGTGAGGTGCATACGAAATAATCTTAAACATGTTAAAGAGTTTTATATAGCTTTCTTAGCCCTTATGGATAAAATATATAAAGTTAATTTAGAGAATTTAAATATCATATTAATATATTTTATTTAATACATAGGCATACCTTAGAGATATTGAGGGTTTATTTCCAGACCGCTGTAATAAAGCAAGTCATACACAGTTTTTTTTTGGTTTCCTAGTGCATGTAAAAGTTATGTTTACACTATACTGTAGTCTATTTGGTGTGCAGTAATATTGTCTATAAAAGCAATGGACATACTTTAATTAAAGTGCTACCAATCACGTGAGCCTTCAGCAAGGAGTTGGAATCTTTTTGCTGGTGGAGAGTCTTTCCTTGATGTTGTTGGCTGCTGACTGATTAGAGTGATCAGGGTTCTCCCTGTCTCTCTTTTTTATTTATTTATTTATTTATTTATTTATTATTTATTTATTTATTTATTGAGACTGTATCTCTGTGTCATCCAGGCTGGAGTGCAGTGTCACTATTATAAAGCCCTATTGAGTAGAGGGGACTACAGGCATGTGCCACCACACCCAGCTAATTAAAAAAAAAAAAAAAACTGTAGAGATTATGCGGTCTCACTTTGTTGTCCAGGCTGGTCTCAAATTACTGGCCTCAAGTGGTTCTGCTGTCTCAGCCTCTCAAAACACTGGGATTACAAGCATGTGCCACTGCACCCACATGGTAATTTCTTAAAATAAGACAAAAGTGAAGTTTGCCACATCGATCAACTTTTCCTTTGAGTAAGATTTTCCCATTGGGTGCAATATGCTGTTTGATAGCATTTTCCCCATGGTAGAACTTCCTTCAAATTGGAGTTAATCCTCTTAAACTCTGGTACTGCCTTATTAACTAAGTTTATGTAATATTCTAAATTCTTTGTTGTAATTTTGGCGATGTGCACATTATCTTCACCTGTAGATGCCATCTCAAGAAAACACCTTCTTTGTTCATACATAAGAATCAACTCAACCATCCAAGTTTTATCACGAGATGATAACAATTCAGTTCCATCTTCAGGCTCAACTTTTAATTCTAGTTCTCTCGATATTTCCACCACATCTGAAGTGACTTCCACCACTGGAGTGTTGAACCCCTCAAAGTCATCCACGAGGGTTGAAATTAATTTCTTTCAAACTCTTGCTAATGTTCATTTCCAAGTGAAATTGGAAACTCCTGCTAATGTTTAATTTCCAACTCTCAAATAGAACAGATACTTATGGATTTTTTGGTTAAATATAGAAACTGAGTATCCTAGTCTTAAAGCTTGAAGCTTACATTTGTCTTATTTGAGTTCCTTTCTCAGGAAACCAATCATCATGTCTCTCTTCAAGGAACTGCAACTTACCAGGACGCTGCATTTGGACAGAAACACCAGAACTTTCACCTGTCATGATTGCTTAACTACTCACCTGCTGCCTGTGACCAACTTCTCTTTCACACCCACCACTAATTCCTGTTCCCCCATACTTAGTTACAACTTTTTCCCTGCTATAAACAGCCCTCATTTTTATTGGTTGGGGAGACATATTTGAGACTGATCTCCTATGCTCAGCAACCTGTTATCTCAGTGATTGGCATTCTGTGTGGTGAGCTGTGAGACCCAGATTGAATCTCTGCCATTTCAGTAACTTTATGTATGACGAGTGTTCTTAATGGTATCTAGAATGATGAATCCTTTCCAGAAGATTTTCCATTTACTTTGCCCAGAGCCCTTGGAGGAATCACTCTTTATGGCAGTACAGCCTTTTGAATTTTAATTCTTGATCTTATAACCATATGAAATTACTCTTCGATCCATGTGCTATAGAATAGAAGTTGTGTTAGCAATCATAAAAACAACACTGATATCCTTTGACATCTCCATCAGACCTCCTGGGTGACCAGGTGCATTGCCAATGGACAGTAATATTTTAGAAGGAATCTTTTTTGGAGCAGTAGATCTCAACAGTGAAGTGAAAATATTCAGTAAACCATGCTATAAACAGATGTGCTGTCATCCAGGATTTGTTGTTCCATATATAGAGCACAGACAAAGTAGATTTAATATATCTTTAGGGGCTCTAGCATTTTCAGAATGGCGAGTGAGTATGAGCTTCAACTTAAAGTCACCAGCAGCATTAGCGCCTAAGAGAGTCAGCCTGTTTTTTAAAGCTTTTAAGCCAAGCATTGACTTTTCTTCTTTAATTATGAAAGCTTTGGATGGCATCTTCTGAATAAAATGCTGTTTTATTTACAATGAAAATCTGTTGTTTAATGTAGCCACCTTCGTCAATGATCTTAGCTAGATCTTCCGGATAATTTGCTGCAGCTTCAACATCAACACTGGCTGCTTCACCTTGCACTTTTGTGTTATGAATATAGCTTCTTTCTTTAAGCTTCATAAACCGACCTCTGCTAGCTTTAAACATTTTTACTACAGCTTCCGCATCTCTAGACTTTATAGAATTTAAGAGAGTTAGAGCCTTGGTAAGGATTAGGCTTTGGTTTAAGGGAATATTGTAGCTGGCTTGATCTTCAACCCGGATCACCAAAACTTTATATTAGCAATATGTCTGTTTTGCTTTCTTATCATTCATGTATTCACTGGAGTGGCATCTTTAATTTCCTGCAATAACTTTTGCTTTGCATTCACAACTTGGCTAACTGTTTTGTGCAAGAGACCTAGCTTTCTTTCAGGTATCTCAGTGTTCAACATGCCTCCCTTGTGGAGCTTAATCATTTCTAACTTTTGATTTAAAATGAGAGACATGTTACTCTTGCTTTCACTTGAACACATAAAGGCCATTGTAGGATTATTAACTGGCCGAATTTCAATATTGCTATGTCTTAGGGAATAGAGGGACCTGAGGAAAGGGAGAGAGATGAGGAAAGAACAGTAAGAACATATACATTTAAGTTCAATAGTAACATCAAAGATCCCTGATCACAGATCATCATAACAGATATAATAATAATTATAAAGTTTGAAATGTAATTACCAAATTGTAATTACCAAAATGTGACACAGAGACATGAAGTACGCAAGCACATACTGTTAGAAAAGTGGCACTAATAGACTTGCTCAATGCAGGGTTGCCAGAAACCTCAATTTTTAGAAAATGCAGTATCTATGAAATGCAATAAAGTACAATAAAACAAGGCATGCCTGTATGTAAACAACCTCTCTACCCCACAAACAGAGCATTGCAGCACTCTATCAGTAAGCGACTGCTGCCTAATAACCAGGACAAAATTTCAGTGTCATTAAACTATGCTGTTATTTCCTAGGTCTCTTTAGACCACTTGGGCCCATTGTGCTAATCTCAGCTGTACCGATGTTATGCACCAGTTAGGTTGACAAATTTAGACTGAGCTTGACTGAACTTGGCAACTTGAAACAGTCAGGTTTCAAACAATGGGGTCTGTTTCATAAATCTTTCCTTCTCCTTGGCCCCACAAACCAGTCAGCACATCTTCTTCTCATGGCAATGGTAGTAGCACAAGCAGCAAATGGGAACACACGATGAAACTAGCTCGCTGCCACTTCCATCTGATTTCCACTAGCCGAGTCAGACAAGGGTGAGTCCAAATGCAAAAGGACTGGCAAGCACGCACTACCCACTTTGCCCAAAGCAAGTCACATGACCAAGCTCAACACTGATGAAGTAGGAAAGTAAACTCCTCCAATGGAAGTGAGTTAGAGATAAGAGGAGTGGATATTTTTGAACATTACTGTACTACAAACAACATTTTAAGTAGATAGAGTGTTCACACACATACACACACACACACACACTCTCACACATACAAATAATCATGCTTTTGGCATTCAAATGAACCTCAAAAAACATGTCAAGGGAAAATTTTCACAGGTGACCTTCTCTGACCACAAAGCAATAGTACCGAATACGATTCACAAAATTTATTCAAAATGTTAGTTCTAACAGACTCTATAACTGATTACCTGTAGTAAGACAGGAAAAGGGACAATCTCGGAGGATCACTAGGTTTCCAGCAAGTTGTTAGGTGGCCAATAATATAATTTGTTAAGATTGAACAGCTCTTCACCTACAGTTAAACTATACAGATTACTATAGAGAATAACTATCAGATAACTATACAAAAAAGCATAACTGAATTGTCTAAAAATACAGTATACTTCTGGGAAGATTATGTTGTACTTGTCATAGGAGAATCTCTACAAGGTTGACTCAAATGGCAAATTCTGGAGCTATAATTTTCCAATTTAGGACTGGACACTGGGGGATGTCTATGATAAAGTGTCACTGGCCCACAAGAAACTGAACAAAGTAGCTTTTTCATAAAGTTGAATTTACTCAATTTCAAGGACCACATCTTACGATGCAGCTCTATTTTTCAAATACTCAATTGTTAAAATGCCCCCTTTATTTTCTAAAATATTTGTAAGTCCAGGGAGCACTATTCCTTTGAACTTGTCAAATTTTGTATTTTACTTGTTCCTGAAACCCAAACGTCTGAGAGCATTTGTGAAGGATTTTTACATTTTTTGTTGTTGTCGAGCTCTCTGGTGAGAAAAGAACTGGCTGGTTTTTCTCAGTGTTGGATCTTTGGCATCAGCAGCCTGTACTAGATACCCGGTGATTATTTTTAATAAAAGAAATGACAGAACACCATGCTGGCAGAGATTGACTGGAAGCTCACCAAATCTGTTTTCCCTTCTCCTAACAAATAGCCATCCTACCTATTTCCAGTCTCCCTAGCAAATAGGTGTGGCCTTAGAAAGTGCGAGCAGTAGAATGTGGTTGAAAGTGACGTTTGACACTTTCAAAACTAGTCCTTTAAGTTCTCCCATGCAAGACTCTTTGTCTGTCTTTCTCCTTGTGTCTGTTGGCCAGATCTGGTCAACTTATTGTTGCACACTTTTATTTCTTCATTATAAAGTGGGCAGAGCCATAGGAGCCTGTCACTGAATATCCTTGTTCCAGAGAATATGAAGACATTGACTCAGGGCGGGTGCGGTGGCTCACGCCTGTAATCTCAGCACTTTGGGAGGCCAAGGCGGGCGGATCATGAGGTCAGGAGATCGAGACCAGCCTGGCTAACATGGTGAAACACCGTCTCTACTAAAAATACAAAAAATTAGCCGGGCGCGGTGGCGGGCGCCTGTAGTCCCAGCTACTCGGGAGGCTGAGGCAGGAGAATGGCGTGAATCCGGGAGGCGGAGCTTGCAGTGAGCCGATATCGCGCCACTGCACTCCAGCCTGGGCGACAGAGCGAGACGCCGTCTCAAAAAAAAAAAAAAAAGACATTGACTCTGGTACTGATTGAGAAACTCTCTGGTTGCTAGGACAATGAAATAAGATTTTAGTTTACATTGAGAGAGATTTACTTGAGCATATATTGAGTATCTCTCAGAACTGAAGCACGATTACTCTTTCTTCCTCTCCTCAGAACAATAGAGCCTCCTAAGAACATCACTTTGAAATTCTTCTTAAGGAAGAAAATCTTATGTAGCTTCAGAAATTATGGCGTTACTTGTTAACGTATTTATTGCCTAATAATTGAGGCAAAGATTAATTTCTCTTTTGTCAATGTGCTAGAGGTAGTAGTGAAAATAATTTTACACACTATTTTAAATTAATTATTACAGGTGATATATCTGCATAACTGAAAATTCTAAGTACAAATGACAACCTAATGATTTCTTATTTCTAGCAGACGAATTAGACTCAACAAATTGCCCATTCCACCGAGATGGTGCTGAACAAAGGGCATAGCGTTCCTTCGGCCACTTGCCTCTGAGTTTATATGATAGTCATAAGCTTCAAGCACGAATTATCAATAAATTCCATAGTCGTATGGATTTTACCCATTGTTAGCTATCTTTTTCTCTCTCTCCCTTTCTTTTTCTTCTGGACATTGAAGATAGTTCCCCATTTTTATATACCATCACAGTCAATGCAAAGGAAGCATTCATGAAAATTCCAACCTGAGAAAATACTGCATGTAATTTATCATGTAATCTCTCTCCTTCCTCTTTCACTCTTTTCTTTCTGTTGTTGGCTGGCTATAATGGTACAGGAATTTGGTTAAATCGTTGTATTCACTTTTCTCTCAAATAACTTACCAACCTGATTTCCATTATCCTTAGGTTGAAAGATTATCTTTGCATTTATCAGATGCTAAAAATTCTGTCTTACACATTAAATAAAATGAAATGTTGAAAACAGTAAAAAATAAATTGTACAAGGAAATTACCGGATGATTTTTATAGTCCAATATTCTGAAGTCAGAGACACATAAAAGAATTTCTGATGTACCAGATGATCACTTAATAACGCTGAAAAAAATCACCTGACATGCCAGGTACTTTTTGATAACTCTTTCGTGGCCCTGAAGAATAAAACTATGCCATGGGCCATAATTTAGTAAATGGACTGCATGCAACATTTTTCTAGCCATATCAGAGACTTAGAGTGACAATAATAGCTATCATTTATTGAGGGTTTGCTATTTCAAAGTCATCTTTAACTATATGTGCTGCAATAATTCCTGATAGATAGATGAAAATATATGAGAATAAGTAACTTCCTCAAGGTCACAGAGACAGTACATTGTTCAGCCAGGATTCAAACTCAATTTCTGCTTTTTCCCATACTACCCTGTAGAATAATTGACAAAACCATGCGATGATAAGGTAGCCAAAGTGCTTCGTTGGAGCAGGGCTGATGTTTATTTGACTGTACATAGACTTCTTTCATAGCAGCATGTGCAAAGTATATTTTTCTTTTAAAAAGCTTCAATTATCCTTTATTGTAGGTTTAAGTCTAGCTGGCATATGAAGTGACCTGCATTTTCATTTTCTATAAACATTTAGGTTTTGACTGAATGTATAAGTTTACTCATTCAGCTGCTACTCTAAGCAGTGGCAGCCCTGAAGCAGAGATCATGAGGCCTCAGCACTCTCCTGGTAAGTTGCTCATTAGCTGTTAACAGGAACCAGAAAGATGGGCAGAGGATTGAGTTGGAGGCACACATAACTGTAAGTTAGTATCACAGAATACGAGACTTGGAAAAAAATATTGAAGATCCCTTTATTCAATTTTCTTATTTGGGGAAGAAAACTCAGTCACTGAAAGGTAATGCACTTTTCTCAAAACCACATCATAAGCTAGTGGTCCAGTTCAGAGCACTTGACTCCTAGTGAATTTCCATTCTCTATGGAAATATGTACTATACTGATGCTGAGAAAAAGTCTGATTTTTCAACTTGAATTTCATGCTCAGTGTGAGTCATGTGTGCTAGAGAAAAGAGATACCACAACTGTACGTACAATGAGCAACTTGTTCATAGTATGTGTGTTTTAGTTATTATTTTTATCACAAGTTTTGGCACATTTTTTCATCAGTAAATCATGAACATCTTTACTGATGGTATTTTAGTGTCCAAATCTTAGGAAGTCTTGATATAACATCACTTGGAGACTTGAACAAGAGTTTCTTCTGACAGGATGTTCTGCTTTGTGATGTGGCAATGATGAAGGTGATTTTAATACAGCGGTTGGCAGATTCAACCCTTAGTGTGTCAGTGTAATTCTTAATAACACTGTATCCTGTGAGGTCTGCATGAGTTCATTTCGTTGAACGAACCAAAACGTTTACTTCATATTGGTTTTTATCCCTCAGATAATCCAGATAGTTAGAGTTGTGTTAACATTAATATATTGCCTTTTTATCTTTTTTCTTCAAAGACGTGCACACAAACTCACACTCTCATGTAGCTTTTGAGGATTAATTAAAGGTATGTCAGGTCAAGCAGCTGCAAAGGTACACTGTGGGTTGATGAAACATACCTTGCATATTATTTCCTGTGCTTTTTCCCACATGCAAATCCTTCTTCTGTCGAACCCCATATCCTTACAAATGAAGCAAATTTATTTTACCTTTGCTTACATCCATTAATAAAACAGGTCTCATAATGATTATTTTTACATCACCACTTTGTATTCATAAGAAGCATAAAATCTGAAAAACAAGAAGAAAGAAAAACAGAGGAGCCAGGGCCATGCATTAAATAGATTTTAGTAGAATTCACTAACATTACTGATCATTTTTCTCTTCCTGTGAGACATAAGAGGGGAAATGTTGAACGGATGAGCTGCAGCCGGCAGCCGCCTCTCATGAAATTGTTTGTCAGTGTCAGCGCATGTAACTGACAAAAGCGTCTGGATGAAAGATTGAGTAATTATTTTTCCGTGTTAATGGTCCTTTATTTGTGTTTTTATGCCTATGTTTGTTAACAGTAATTGCCTCTTCTCTAGTGTTCATTTTTAATGAGTCCCTTAAAAAATGGAGCACTGACTACTGTAGGATTTATTCTCTTTTGTTTGCCATAGTAAGAACAGTGGACAAAACAGGACTTCATTTCCTTAAAGGGAAAGCTAAAACTATGCATCAGTGAGTGCAAGAAAAGGAAAAAGAACAAACTAATACTTTTGGAAGGATGTGCGTGGGATTTTGAAAATAGAAAAGCAATCAATGCTCTATCCTATTCGTGTGTGGAATCTCACTGATTCAAGATGATTCAGCCTGATACATTTTTTTTTTTTTTTTTTTGCTGTGTCATTGTTAAAATCTTGGTGTTGGGTTATCCACAAAAGAGTGCAAAATAAGTTGCTTATAGGGTTAAATAAATTGCATTTCTTTATAGACTGCAATATTCAGAATTTTTCCCCTTCCACTCTGTTATACTAACACACAATGTTTTAGTCATCTTTGCATCATCAGTACTTTATATATATTTTTGTAGGAAATACATACTCAGTATGTATTTATAGAATAACTAACTACTATTAGCTTTTGTACAGAGCAAGGAGAATGATTCCAGCTCCCAAATCAACAAAGCATATTTGACAAAACATGTCTAAAATATAAGCAATTAAATTTATCCTGAGTATTTTTATAACATAGAGAATGCTTATTTGTCTTCTGTACACACATGTTTTAATTTCCGGGGGCTGTTGTAACAAATCCCACAAACCAGTTGGCTTAAAATAACAGGAACCCAGAAATCTGAAATCAAAATGTTGGCAGGGCCTCTCTGAAGGCTCTAGGGCAGAATCCTTTCTGGCCGTTTCCTAGTTTCTGGTGTTGCTGGCAATCCTGGGTGTTTCTTGACTTGCAGCTGCAGCACTCCAATTCCCGCCTCTGTCTTCACACAGCTGTCTTCCCTCGGTTTGTGTCCCCCCGTCTCTGTTTTCTATTATATGGATACCAGTCATTGGATTAGGAACAACCCAGTATGACATCATATTAGCTGATTACATCTTCTAAGATCCTCTTTCCAAATAATCTATCACATTCTGAGGTTCCTAGTGGACATTAATTTTGAAGGGACAGGCATCATTCAACCCAGTACACCCTGGATGAATTTACATCCTGGCCATATCACTTATTGTGAGATGCTGGGCAAGACACTTGATACCTCTAAACATCGGTTCCCTTATATGTAAAAGAAGGACAGTGATGTTACTATGTAACTCATAGACCTGTAGTGAGACTACTTGAACTAATACAAGTAAAGCTCTTAGCACAGCTCCTGGCTTATCAAGTGTGCTCTGATAAACAACACTCTGAAATGGATACAGTAGAGAGTTTAATAGGATTTTTAATAATAATGTCCCTCAGTTCAGGACAGTGACAAAATGCTAAAGCAAAAATTCCTACACACGGTTTTATGAAAACCTCCCAAAATGTAGAGCAGTTATGCAGATCTCTGAAAAGGTTTCAGGATACCACAAACTATGTAAAATCATTTTTCATAAAGTTTCCCTTGAGGTAATACATAGTTCTAATAGAATTATACCAAAAGTCTTGTTATATAAATTAACAACAACAACAGCAACACCTGAAAAAACGAGAGTATTGGTGTTGGGGACTGGGGTGAGGAGACGATGTGGTGAACACTGACTTACAGCATTCCAAAGGGTGCAATTTAAAAAGAATGAAACCTGGAAAAAGATTGACTGTATCTTCTTCGAGAAGCACCTTCAAGGTACAGTTTCCTACAATCTGATTTGTGATAACAATTGGTAGTAATAGAATGGGAGGCTAAGAGTATCTAGTAGATGAGAGAAGAGAATGCACTTTAAATTCCTCAGAGAGTAAAGTAGCCATAGCAGCAGCAACAACAATAACGATATGGTTTGGCTATGTCTCCACCTAAATCTCATCTTGAATTGTAGCTCCCACAGTCCCCATGTGTTGTTGGAGGGACCCACTGGGAGGTAATTGAATCATGGGGGCATTTACCCCCATGCTGCTATTCTTGTGATAGTGAGTTCTCACGAGATCTGATGGTTTTATAAGTGACTTTTTTTTCCCTTTTGCTGGGAATTTTCTCCTTGCTGCCACCAGGTGAAGAAGGACGTGTTTGCTTCCCCTTCCTTCATGATTGTAAGTTTCCTAAAGCCTCCCAAGGCCCGCTGAAATGTAGGTCACTTAAACCTCTTTCCTTTGTAAACTACCTAGTCTCAAGTATGTCTTTATTAGCAGTGTGGGAACAGACTAATACAGTAAATTGGTACCAGTAGAGTGGGGTGCTACTATCAGGATATCCCGAAATGTGGAAACAACTTTGGAACGGGGTAACAGGTAAAGGATGGAACAGTTTGGAGGACTCAGAAGAAGACAGGAAAATAGGGAAAACTTTGGAATTTCCTAGAGACTTGAAGGACTCAGAAGACAGGAAGATGTGGGAAGGTTTGGAACTTCCTAGAGACTTGTTGAATGGCTTTGACCACAATGCTAACAGTGATATGGATAATAAAGTCCAGGCTGAGGTGATGTCAGATGGAGATAAGAAACTTGTTGGGAACTAGAGCAAAGGTGACCCTTGTTATGCTTTAGCAAAGAGATTGGTGGCATTTTGCCCCTGCCCTAGAAGTTTGTGGAACTTTGAACTTGAGAGAGATGATTTAGGGTATCTGGCAAAAGAGATTTCTAAGTGGCAAAGCTTTCAAAATGAAACAGAGCACAAAAGTTTGGAAAATCTGTAGCCTGATGATGCAATAGAAAAGAAAAACTCATTTCTTAAGAGAAAGTCAAGCCTGCTGCAGAAATTTATGTAAGTAACAAGAAGCTGAATGTTAATTAACAAGACAATGAGGAAATGTCTCTAGGGCATGTCAGAGACCTTTATGGAAGTCCCCTTCCTTAACAGGACTGGATGCCTAGGAGGAAAAAATGGTTTCTGGGCTAGGCCCAGGGTTCTTCTATTGTGTGCAGCCTAGGGATTTGATGCCTTGAGTCCAGCCTGCTCCAGCCATGCCTAAAAAGGGCCAAAGTACACCTCAGGCCACAGCTTCAGAGGCTGCAAACCTTAAGCCTTGGCAGCTTCCACATGGTGTTGGTTCTGTTGGTGCACAGAAGTCAAGAATTGAGGTTTGGAAACCTCTGCCTAGGTTTCAGAGGATGTATGGAAACATCTAAATATCCAGGCAGAAGTCTGCTGCAGGGGTAGAACTCTCATGGAGAACCTCTGCTAGAGCAGTGCAGAAGGAAAATGTGGGGTTGGTGGCCCCACACAGAGTCCCCACTGGGGCACTGCCTACTGGAACTGTGAGAAGAGGATCATGATCCTCCAGAGCCCAGAGTGGTAGATCTACCTACAGCTTGCACCCATTTGCCTGAAAAAGCCACCAGCACTTAACACCACCCTGTGAAAGCAGCCTAGAGCAGGGGTTTACCCTGCAAAGCCACAGGTGCAGAGCTGTCCAAGGCTGTGGGAGCCCACCTCTTGCATCAGTGTGATCTGGATGTGAGATACAGAGTCAAAGGAGAACATTTTGGAACTCTAAGGTTTAAATGACTGCCTTGTTGAATTTCTGACTTGCATGGGGCCTGTAGTCCCTTCATTTTGGCCAATTTCTTCCATTTGGAACAGGTGTATTTACCTAATAACTGTACCTCCATTGTATCTGGGAAGTAACTAACTTACTTTTGATTTTACAAGCTCATAAGTAAAAGGGACATGACTTGTCTGAGATGAGGCTTTGGACTTGGGCTTTTGGGTTAATGCTGGCATGAGCTAAGTCTTTGGGGCACTGTTGAAAAGGCATGATTGTGTTTTGAAATGTGAGGACATGAGATTTTGGAGGGGCCAAAATCCCATGGGAGGGACCTCATGGGGGATAATTGAATCATGGGGCCAGTAACTGCCATGCTGCTATTCTCATGATAGCGAGAATTTCTATAGGAAAAAACATCAGTTCTCACAAGATCTGATGGTTTTATAAGGGATTTTCCCCCCTTTTGCTCAGTTCGTCTCCTTGCTGCTGCCATGTGAAGAAGAAAGTGTTTGCTTCCCCTTCTGCCATCATTGTAAGTTTCCTGAGGCCTATCGAGCCATGCTGAAGTGTGAGTCAGTTAAACCTCTTTCCTTTCTAAATTATCCACTCTTGCTTATGTCTTTATTAGCAGCATGAGAATGGACTAATTCAGATAATCTCAACAATTTTGTGAGAGATTACTTTGTACATGATTCTAAACATGTTCTAAACATTTCACTTAATCATTATAACCCTCTTAGGGACATAGGATGAATTTCCCTATGTTTCCTAAAGATAAAATTGAGGCAAAGGGAAATGGAATAAGTTGATGATCTGCCAATTAGTGGGTGGTAGAAAAACACATTGGCATTAAGCAGTCTGACACTCTTGCCCGTGATTTTACCCTGCAATATTCTTAATTTGTTAGTAAAATAACAATATTTTTGTACTTTCTGGATTGTGGGGGTATCCAGTCACTCCCCTCATTATTGAGTGCTATAACTAAGGAACAGATGGCATTCAGTCAGAAGTGAACAAGAGGGCCTTAGACAACTGGCTTAAATTCTTCTGTCAATACCATTTCTGGAATGCTTATTTTGTGTCTATTTTGCATCAGGCATTCAGTAAACACAGCTTTTCTGAGCCTGATTTTTCAAGATGGCTAGGTGGTTAAGGAGAACACCATGTCTTCCAGACCTACCCCATGACTGAAAACAAGATGGCATTCTCTGCATAGAGACATGCTAAAACCTAGAAAGCAAGCAAAGTCCTTGAAGTGATGCAAATAACAAAAAATCTTTAAAATTATTTGTAGGAATTAAAAATTGAACTGGATATGAAATAATCAAATAATCTGGTTGTTTTGAAGTTATGGATTGAACATTTGGTGGCATATTCTACTTTTATGGACTGGGTTAAAAAATGGTCATGAGTGTCAGCAATTTTTTTTCCTATAGAAATTTTTACATTCCTTTGTCTCCCTACTCACCTTTAAACTTACTGATTGATAAAATCTAAGATGAAACTAATAGTCAGTGTTCATATAGTTAATATGTTTTGACTCAGGCTATATTATGAATCAAAAAATAATTTTTAACTGATGAAAATTACTCATCTGGAATAGTGTGATTTAATAAATGTGTCTCCCTATTTAGGTAAAAATATTTCAGCTAAAATTAGCAGCACCTCTTGTTATTTTACTATGTCTTAGAATGAAATAAACCACAGGAGAGATAAGCTTTCTTTGTCTGATTCAATTGCTTTTGGGGAGATGGAGCAGTGTAAAGCTACCTAACTCCAGTGGACAAGCTGTATAGCTAGGAGTGAATGTAGCATGAAAGGAAGAAATTAACACTAATGCTGTAAACAACTTGCAGTCCCAAGAATACCCCAAAAAGCATTTTTACCCCTTGCAAATTTCCCCTAGAAATAAACCAAGCAACTAAAAATGGATATCCATCCATCATGTTCTTAATATTAATAAGTTCATTAATATCACCGTTTTTGCTTGTATCAACCTTTTTTTAGAAAACTATGCCTAGAATAGAAGGATATTATTCTGTGTTATTGAGAGAGGGGAAAAATGTGTGATATTTTAATTTGTTTTTTTTCCTCTATATCTAATAAGTGGGATTCTATATGTGTATGTTTAATTGCTTTAGTAATATGAAGAATAAAGATACGTTAGAAGAGGTTCTCTGAAAATTTAGTTATCCTGGAAGCAATTGTCTAAGCACTTGGATGAGGAAGAGAGAATAAGGAAAATCTTTAATTGAAAAACAGTCACTGAATGCCTTCTATGAGCTACTCCCTTTTCAGTGTTCTGGGTAGACAAGGATAAAGAAGACTTAGTCTTTGTCCTCAAGAATTCTTTCAGAATAAGGAATTGAAGACATAAGCAAAACATTTATAGCAAGTTTGTGTGGTAGTAAGTAGCCAGGATGTGATGGAACATGAGATATGGAAGACAAGAGGTTGGAAAAATATATTGGAGCCAACTTCTAGAATGACTTATTAAAAAACTAAGATGTTAATGCTCTTTCTTTTTGATTCTTTTCTATAACCAAAAAAGTAACAAAGTCATAAATCTATATGAAAAGGATTTACTTTTCTTACATTTTATATATATGAAATAGAAGTATATAATTCATATATAAATAAATGTATTTCTATACATAAATTTATATAATATTTACATATAAAGACAAATATATATTTAGAAAAAGAGGATAGAAGAAAGAAATTTTGTAGAGATTGTGAAATGTAAATTCATTACACTTGCAAATTGATTTACATTTTTTTCACCTTAATGAAAATGATACATTTTAAATTGTGTTTTTGCTTTTATGCTTTTGGGAGTGTTTTTAGACTTGCTATTTTCTACTGTCTTTAACTTTATTTTAGGGTTTAAGCAAGAGAATTCTAATCTGTGAGTGATAATGAGAAATTAGGCTGATGCAGGAGCACTTTGTGGGAATTCTGGGTCTCTGTAACTTACATATGTTTAATTGGTGGTGGAATGAGTCAACAGAGGATGGATTGAAGGCTGTGATACGGTCCTGAAACTAAGGCACATATTGGTAGTGTCTTCCTTTAGTAAGCAGCCAGCTCTGGGGATTTTCTTTCCGCAGTGCTATTTTAATGTGTAAAACCACCACACAAAACCTGTGCGACAATCACAACCCTGCTAATCTGAATTTTTCCCTTCCTCTTGTAATTTTCAGAATATGTCCCAAGTTAAGCATAATTGGCCAGCCACTGAGCACATTCCCTGGAACAGAGATAGGACAACGGTACTCTTCTTTCAGTGTGCAACTCAAGAATGTTGTGCAGAGATTTGTTTTGTGTTTGTTAACATTTGTAAAACAACAATTGCCTTTTAATTGTGGTTGTGGTCACAGTTGAAACTTTGCTGGAAAAAATTTCATAGCATTTGCATTACATAGCAAAAATGAAAGGTGGGAAGAGGGGCTTAGATTTTTGCTTCTGACTATCTGCAGTGAATAACTAGTTGTTTTCTTTTTTAAAAGAATCCAATATAACTAGGACCATTACTTTTATAAAATATAATAAAGGTTACAGGAAAAATTAACAAGACATGCAAACCATAAGACTCCAATTTTTATTCTCAGTTCAACAGGCATATTTTTGTCTGTCAAGCACTATACAGGTTCCTAAATGCTTACTCACAATTTCTGTACTTATCTCTCTATATTTCAGAGGAAGACTCTAGTGATTGGACCAACCATATTTGGAGTAGCACCAGCTTAGAGGATTCTGAAAGCAGTCAGGAAATCCCAGAGCAAATGACACAGCTTTAAATAAATCTATATATAACACCTTGCTTAGTCAGGGCTACCACTGTTTCTCTGCATTAACACAAGTTGCTTTCTGATTTATCTAAAAGAAGAGAATTGTCCTCTAGGCAGTAAGGTAGTAGCTGTTGATGGAATTTAGAAGTGAAAAAGTGCTTTATATATGTGTGTGTGTGCGTGTGTGTGTGTGTGTGAGCAGAACTATATTGAACAGTAGCCCATAGTCTGGGGGAAACGGATCTGCGTGAAATTTTCAAAAGTAACATCAAAAGATACATACATGTACCCTGAAATGTTGGCAATTACATCTGTTTGTTTCCAAATTCATCTTTGTGAAACCTACAAATATAAAATGGAAGCCATCTTAGGGAATTAAACTGAGTGACATTATTTCATCTTTAGAATGTTTTCTTTCTTTTTCAGCAGCCAGCCTTTCCCCTGATACACTCTTTCTCTGCCTCTTTTAAGTTTATTTTCTTTTTAGTAAGTGATGAAGAACAGGCTGATGATCATTTCAACCTGCATTTTCCCTTCCTTCCATAGCAATAAAATCACTAATTTTATTTTTTTCTGAACAAATGGCTGCACATTCCCAATTGCCCTTTGCAGTCACATGTAATCTTGAGACTAATTGTAGACAGCATAATGTGAGCAGGTGTCAAGATCAGGTTCTGAGAACCAGGGAATGAGATTTAAAAGACTGATGGAAATAACAATGTGCCTTGTTTTTTTCTTTTTAAAAATCTCTACCTAATTTCTAGCTGGTACAAGGAATTCCATACATCTTGGGTTATAAAATAGTCCTAGGAGTAGGGATCACGTAGGGGTGGAACCAAATGTAAGATGGAGTAAGGATTGCTAACATCTCTGAAATATAATTTCCTATTCCTTTCATTTTAGACAGATTTCCACTAAAAATTTTTGATCTTGAAAGAAGTAAACTCCCACCTCGTTTAATCAACTATTTCACAGAACCAAACTTTATCTTAACTGATAAGAGTGATAATAATACAAGCATGTTAGAAGTACATGTCTGTGCTTTCCAGCATGATAGCCACTAGTCATATGTGGCTCTTCAAATTTAAATGAACTAAAGATAAATATAATGTAAAATATAATTTCTGAGCTACTCTAGCCACATGTTCTGTGCTCCATAACCCCTGTGGCTACTTTGTTGGACACTGAAGAAATTGTAGAACATTTCCTTGCAGAAATTTCTATTGAATAACACTGATCTAGAGGGCAAGGCCTAGGTTAGCCTTCATTGTAACCAAATATACACTAAAAGTTTTTCATTTCTTTATCTTAAAATACCCTGCATATTGAGTTAACTATATAAATCAAATAAGCACATGAAAAGAATAAAATATGTGTAATAAATTTGGAAAAAAAATAAATGTTTGAAAGATATCACAGGAAATAACATAACTGTTCCTGGCATGGATAGAAACTTATTTCAGGGGTTAATCCAGGACCTGGAATAAACAATTCAGAACTCTTCCATGCCCCACAATTTTCACACTGATTATTTCAGGTGAAAGGGAATTTAAAGGATGCCCACAGGGAAAAGGTGAAGAAGTGGAGATGAAGCATAAAATATATCTTGGTCAACTCTTCAATAGTAAAATTAAGTTGTGAAGGGCAAATGCATTCAGTTATCTTTGGTACAATAAGAGACATAAAAACTTACCATATTTATGGTAATATTTTCCTTATCTTTCTTTTTAATTTTCCTTTTATTTCTAGCCATATGCCTTATTTCCCACAATAAGACTTAGAGCACCTGAACTTTACAACATGGTGGAACTTCCAGAAGTTTTGACAACCACATACGTTCCATTTGCAAGAGTGTAGTACTTTTTCACAAAGAGCAAATGTAATATAACAACAAAACACTATGAAATTATTTATTTTTAAGTCAAAATATAGCATGCTGGTGAAGTGGTGGAGTAAAGGGAACACTTATACACTGTTGGTAAGAGTGAAAATTAGTTCAACTATTGTGGAATGCAATGTAGCTATTCCTCAAAGAAGTAAAACAGAACTACCATTTGACCCAGCAATCTCATTACTGGCTATGTACCCAAAGGAATATGTATTAGTTCGTTTTCCGACTGCTCATACAGACATACCCGAGACTGGGCAATTCACAAAAGAAAGAGGTTCAATGAACTAACAGTATCACATGGTTGGGGAGGCCGCACAATCATGGTGGAAGGTGAAAGGCACCTCTCACGTGGTGGCAGACAAGAAGAGAGCTTGTGCAGGGATACTCCTGTTTTTAAAACCATCAAATCTGGTGAGACTTACTCACTATCATGAGAACAGCATGGGAAAGACCTGCCCCCATGATTCAATTACCTCCCACCAACTCCCTCCCACAACATGTGGGAATTCAAGATGAGATTTGGGTGGGAACACAGAAAAACCATATCATTCCGCCCCTCACCCCTCCCAAATCTCATGTCCTCACATTTCAAAATGAATGATGCCTTCCCAGTAGTCTCCCAATGTCTTAACTCATTTCAGCATTAACTCAAAAGTCCACAGTGCAACATCTCATCTGAGAGAATGCAAGTCCCTTCGACTTATGAGCCTGTAAAATCGCAAGCAAGTTAGTTACTTTCTGGATACAATGGGGATACAGGCATTGGGTAAATACAGCTATGCCAAATGGGAGAAATTGGCCAAAACAAAGGGGCTGCAGGCCCCATGCAAGTCCAAAATCCAGCGGAGCAGTCAAATCTTAAAACTCCAAAATGATCTCCTTTGACTCCATGTCTCACATCCAGGTCTCACTGATACAAGAGGTAGGCTCCCACAGCCTTGGCCAGAATATAAATCATTCTACCATAAAGACACATGGAGACATACGTTTGTTGCAGCATTACTCACAACAGCAAAGACATGGAAAGAACCTAAATGCCTATCAATGACAAATTGGATTAAAAAATGTGGTATATATCCACCATAGAATACTATGCAACCATAAAAAAGAAAGAGATCATGTCCTTTGCAGGAACATAGAGGGAGCTGAAGGCCATCATGTTTAGGAAACTAATGTAGGAAGTGAAAATCAAATGTTCTCACTTATAAGTGGAAGCTAAATAATGAGAACACATGGTCACAAAGAGGAGAACAATAAACACTGGGATTTACTTAAAGGTGATGGGTGGAAGAAAGGAGAGGATCAGAAAAAAAAATAACTATTGGGTACCAGGCTAAGTACCTGAGTGACCAAATAATCTGTATAAACATTTGGGACATTAATTTACCTATATAATAAAGCTGCACTTGTATCCCAGAACTCAAATAATTTTTTTTTTTAAGAGAAATTATTTAATTTTTAAAAAGCGATCAGCATGCTACTTTTGTTCGTTTTTTGTTTTTTGTTTTTTTTTCTCAGAAAACACATCTTGGATACTGCTCCTTTCTTTGTGTTGAGTAGTAGACTTGCTATTCTTAAATGTATAAGCATATTCCTTCCCGTAAGGCCTAAATTAAAAAAATTAAAAACATTACAGGTTATTTTATTGTACAATGAAATTTTGAAAATTGAAGACTTGTCTATTTAGTGAACTAATTTTTCCCACTCTTTCCTTCTTATTACAAGGGCAATCATGCCTAACCTCATTCATATAGAAATGTGTTTAAAACGCATTAAAATATTATTAGCTACATAGTGGAATTTAGTATGCAGAAAATTCTTACCAAGGCATATATTTGTGATTCAAGAGTTCAAAATATTCTTTATGCCCTCTTCCCTAGTAAAGGGTAATGATTTAATTAGCTGTGTGTGCTCTTTGCTGCTATATCTGAGCATTAGACCACACTAACTTTTATCCTAGAAAGCCATCAGCCATGGAATGGAAATCACACAGATTTGGGAAGACTTGACTTTGACAACTGGCTTCTAGTAACGGTGGGACATGTTTAAGTGAATTAATCTTCATGAGACTCCATAAAATGAAGTCTCAATTATTTATCTCCTAGTGGCATTGTGAAAATTAAGTTAAATATCTTAAGGACTACATCTGGTACACAAGAGTGCAAACACAAAACGAAACATGAATTGTCATGCAGAGATGGATAGGAGCTGAAGAGGGAAAATAAGTTACGATTAAAGGCATGTGTTTGAGATTTTTCCTCCTAGTGTGAACTTCTAGCCCAGAGTTAACCTGGAGGGTCTTTTGAAAAATAAGAGACCTAGAATAACTTATAAGGGAGAAAAGAGATTCCATGTTCCACAGCACTTTGAAAATTTTGAAATAAACTTTAAAACATTATTTAAAACCAAATATTGTGGATTTATTTGACTGAGTGATCCTTTCAAGACCTAATACATCTAATAAAATAAAAGTTTATTAATAATAAGAGTTTTATAAAACATGATTGGGAAACACTTCTATTTACCAGATTCTTATAAATGAAGTTCTAACACTTATTTGAAAGACTGTGCAATTAGAAATTAAAGAGATGATAATTTGTTAATTCAAGATACACTTCTCCCTATAATTAATCTTAAAGCAGGACCGGAGAATATAAGTTTTAAAGGTTTGTTGAGACTACCTTATATATATGTGAGGTATACATGAATTATTCACACCTACATACACATAAAAATATGTGTGTATATATATATACACAAACACATACACACACACACTATTACTTCACTATTCAAGGTAGCTCAAACTTGCTTTACAATGGTTCATTTATCTTCTGCACAATATACTCATTGAAAAGTAATAACTAACACATTCTAAGAATGTGTTGTAATTGTGCTAAGTGCTCTAAATATAAGCTTTTATTTAATCCTCAAACAATCCTAGGAGGCAGGTTCATCTGTTCTCTTTTACAGATTCGAAAAGGGGAGCCTCAGAGCCGTTCAACAGCTTGTACAAAACTGAGTGTCTTAGAGGTGATTGATGCAGATACACTCTAAAGTTACCCCAATGAGTCATTCCATTGTACAATTTTGTATCCTAGAGTATGGGTAGAACCTGTGCCTTGCTTCCAACCAATGGCATATGGCAATAGTGAAGGGGTTTTGCCAATTTAATACAGGTCTTTAATAAGTTTATTTTGAGTTAATTAAAAAGGCAGTTTTTCTTGGAGGGGGGCCCCAGTCTAATCAAGTGAAAGTGTTTAAACAAGAGACCGGAAAATTTCCTTTAGCAAACAGTTTGCCTGCTGAACTTGAAGAAGCAAGCGATGAACTCTGTAGCCACAAAGGTTGAACCTGCCAACAACCTAAATGACCTCGGAAGAGGACACTGAGCTTCAGGTGACAATGCATCTATCTTATGCTTTATTGTAGCCTTGTGAAACCATGAGCAGAGAATTCAGCTATGCTGTGCCTGGACTCCAGAACCACAGAAACGGGGAGACAATGAATGTCTCCCAGTTTAAATTCCACCACTAAGTTAGTGGTATTTTATTACATAGCAGCAGAAGACCAATACAGGGATGAAGATGAGTTTTGAACTCAGGAAGTCTGGCTTTCAAGTTTGCATTCATAGTGACATCCAGCCTCTCAGAGCTGCAGCTTGGTATCTGGTATCCTATAGATACACAGCTGTACAGCTGTGTACTCTGTGGTCCAGGTGTGATATGGTTTGGCTCTTTGTCCCCACCCAAATCTCATGTTGAATTCATCATGTTGAAATCTCATGTGGAATCTAACATTTCCCAAGTGTTGGAGACGGGGCCTGGTGGGAGGTGACTGCATCAGTGGGTGGGGCTTCTAATGGTTTAGCACCATCTCTCAAGTGCTGTTTCATGAGAGAGCTCTCATGAGATCTGGTTGTTTGAAAGTATGTACCACCCCTCCCTTTGCTCTCTCCTCCTCCTGCTCCAGCCATATAGGACATGCCAGCTTCCCCTGCATCTTCCCCCATGATTGTAAGTTTCCTGAGGCCTCCCCAACCATGCCTCCTGTGCAGCCTGTGGGACAATGAGCCAATTAAACCTCTTTTCTTTACAAATTACCCAGTCTCGGGGAGTTCTTTATAGCGATGTGAGAACAGACTAACACAAGGTGTCTATGAGGTTAGTAATGACAAAAAGGCTAGTTGTTTTCCTCTACTTCATATTTAGAAATATTTAGTGTAATTGGTGGATAGGATCAGATGTAGGTTGCAAGTAGCAACATTTATTTTTTGGAAGTGGTACTATTCTTATTTGAATGAACTTAGAAAATTCACATGTTGCCTTCTGCCTCAGTTTTCTTTGTTACATTGGCAATATTTTATTAAATTTCCAACTTGAAAAGAAATCTATTGATTGTACCACACAATGATGACTGTAAAAGCTATTTTTTTCTCAAAAGATAAGCATTTATAAAATATTAGCTTACACATCTAAATTACATTTCAAAACTCATTTAATGAGGGCCTACTCAGTACCGAGTGTTATTAATCTTCACAGATTCCTTAAAAATTGATTTATTCTCTCCTTTAACAAGCTGGAATTTTAGTGAGTTGTATGACTTGCCTCTCTGACTATAAGACAAAAACAAAGAAGTCCTGATTTATTGGGCTGTTAGATAAAATCTGGTTTCTTCCGGATCTTTAAATCTGTACTCATAAGCTACACATATTCAATATGCTAAGGAACAAAGAAAAATGTCAGATGATTTCAACTGTGTGTTTTTGTATCCTACTAGATGATTCCATTTCAAATACAACTATCAGAAAAACCAAGGCAGTGGGTATTTGTGTTTATTCTTGGTTCTCATTTAGGGAGCTGTGTTTTTAAATGAAACATAATTTTAAATTTATCTCTTCAATCCTCCACTCCTTATAAACGTATTGCTGCATCTACTAAGAATTTAGGAACATGAATCCTCTTTTGTCAGCCTTCCTTTCTAAGCATACATTACAAAGAACTGCTAATTTCATTTTCTTTCTGTTTAGTTTCATTTCTTCCTTCTTAGGATTTCTGTTTAAAAAAGCTTTTAGCAGTCTTTGCTCGCATATGGTGCATATGCTTGTGAAATAGGCAAACCAGCTTGAGTAAAGCATGAATAAAAATAAACCACACAGAACCAAACTACAAACTTTTTGGGAGGTCCTCAGTTCTGTTGCTTTTTTTTTTTTTTTTTTTGCATATGTCAATGATTCCTGTTTGGAACCAGGAATGGAATCCTCTGAAATACCCAAATACAGTAAGAAAGATGGCATTGTTCTCTAGATCAAAGAATTAAATGAGATCTATGAGTTCTGAAAAGTTCTTCATCCTATGAGATTTGCAGGCTCTTTTCCTGAACAAAACCTTCGGTAAAAGATGAAAATTACCGGATATGCTTACTTTAGGATGAACTTGACAGCTTCTTTTTGACATTATTTTATAAAAAGACAGACACTAAACATAGCAGGCCACAGAGTTAAGAGTAAAGCCTCCAAACCCAAATATTTAAAACCTAGCTACTCAAGAAGCCACAGAAATAAAGTGTAGTTTTCTAGTGAAATCCCTTTGGCATTATCTTCCTGCTGAATGTTTTCAAAACACACTGAGCAGTCTGTATCCCTAAGGATTACTTTTCTCTAGTTGATTTATATGTTTACACATGTTTAACTACTCACTGTATTGTCTATTAAAGAGAAAATTCATACCATGCATATGGGTCTGGGTCCAGGTGGCTTACCAGACTGGTTCAAGATGTGGGTGCGGGGCTTTAGTGTCCGGATGGTATTTCAGCCTGTGTTCAAGGAGGGAGGGAAATGAACAAAAGAAAGGAGGAGATAATTTATGCTGAGTGACTTCCCTGCTCTAAACTTGCCAATGCCGTTTTGGAGGTCTTACAACATCTTTGCTCTTTGCTGCTTGGATAAGAATCAATCAGGAAGCCAATGGAAGAATATTAGGTATGTACAAAACAGGTAGGAAACACAGGGCAACTGGAGCTTGTTGTCTGTTTACCATTTTGATGGTGTGATAAGACAAGAATTTAATAATACAAAAGTTATCCACATGAGTGTAAGAGCACCTAAAGCTGGATAGTTTATAAAGAAAATACAATTATGTCTTACTGTTTTGGAGACTGGGAAGTCCAAAGTTCAGAGGTGCATCTTGTGACAGCCTTCGTGCTGGTGGAAACTCATTGCAAAGTCCCAAGGTAATGCCTGGCAGCACATGGTGAGGAAACTGAGCATACTAACATGCCAATTCAGATCGCTTCCCCTCTTTCTATAAAGCCCCTATTTTCCCTCTCATGCTAACCTATTAATTTATTAGCCCGTTAATTCATGAAAGGATTAGCTCATTCATGAGGACAGAAACCTCACCACCTAACTGCCTCTCAACACTGCCACATTGGGGGATGAAATTTCAACGTGAGTTTTTGAGGGGATATTTGAAGCATAGCAATGAGAGATGTCACCTTGTTAACTATTGCTTTACAATTATGGGCATGATAGAGCCTTCAAAGAGGAAATGGGATATTACCTGTCAGTGAAGGGGCTTTCAATTTAAGAGGATGAGGGGCAAGGAAGTCATGCCAAGGCCTGAGAACAGTGTAAATAATTGGGGGGAAAACACAAGTTGCACGCTGAGTATGGCAGGATGACAGCTATCACTTGAATTCTGGTTGATCTAGTACAGGAAATTCAAACTCAGATTCCTCATAGGGTGAAAACGCAACAGAAATGAGAAGAGCAAGCTGCAGAGTATACTTTACCACTTTTTTAAAATTTTGCTTATTCTTAAAGAAGGTGAAATGTTCTTCACTTCCACAAGAAAAACACCTCTTTCCTTTTCTTTCTCTGCTTCCTGTCCTCTCTGCAACGTAGGCTTACAGGATCATTTCTCCCTTAAAACAAACAAATGAAGAAACAAAGCCAAAAGCAGCAGGGCAGACATATAGATAGATTATAATTGATACTTGACCTCCCATCATGAGGCAATATTAAGCCCAAGGAACCAGCCTGCCTGGGCTCCTTCTCTGTCTATGTGGAGCAGCTGTTAGTGTTTTTGAAACACTGTGCAAGCCAAACAATGCACATCTATAGGCAAGAATGGCCTCATCCGCCACCGGGGCGCAACTTCTGATGTAGAAGAGAAGGGTGCCATATGATTGCAAAGATAAGAACTTTTAGGAAGTTAAAGGAATTAGACTTCAGGTTCAGTATGTGGTTCAAGATCCAGGCTCCTACAGAGCCCAGATTTGATTCATTTGGTAAATGCTAAATCCATTCCATTTGCATAGCATGTTCTCTAAAGCATTTTCAATTGGAACTGATTTTGTATTCGAGACTGAAAGAAGAATGTAATTCTGGCAAGCTGATGTTTCCGTCCACGTGGAGCTGCCTTTCCAAGGGGCTGACAAACACCCATCGTGGCCCTTCAGCATTTTTCTATGTGCTGAATGGGCTTCAGGAGCATAGATCACTTTTATTGCAGCATGCAATATGTTTGATAATAAACTTTTAAGCTCTATTTATTGGGCTACACATACAAAACCATTACTTTCTTGGCTAACACCCATACCTTATCTAATGGGAAAGATAAAGAGTGATTTCAGTAAGAAACTTTAAAGAGCATTTGATACTTGGAAGAAAAGAGTAATCAAATCACCTAATATTTATTTTCTCCTGTGTGCCTGGCATTATAATATTGATTGATGCTACCTTCTACCCATCTCATACATAAGCATGTTGTCTCTTAGTGTGTGTGGTGAGCTTTAAATAATTGTTTCCTTGGCATTAGAGAAACACATTTTACTGCCTGAGTAGAAAATATCTGATATTGCAGGAGATTTCAGAAGGACAGTGAAAGGAGGAAAAAAAAAAACAAAAAACAAAAAACCTTTGATATTGCAACATTTGAAGCTGACTGATGATTACTAGATAATTTATGAGCAATTGGCCTCATTTAAATATAGATCTGGCAAATAGGGAATAAATTTTAATGCTAGATGGGAGGTAAAATGCGTATAATGCCTCATCATTTTCAATATATTTTTACCTTCACTAGGTTATTTGATATATGAAATATCACTGAGAACCCTGGTGAGAAACTGGTGTGTATGTGTGTCTGTGCGTGTGTGTGTGTGTGTGTGTGTCTGTGTGTGTATACAAAGATAGATTCAGGAATTATTATCTCCATCTCACAAATGGGGTCATTTAGCTGAGTTTGAATGATGAATGTGCAATTCAACAGCCAGTTAGTAGCAGAAATGAGCCTCCTGACTTCCCAGTGATTTCTATCACACTAATACATATTTGTGCTTCTCCAGTACTCATTAGCTACATGTTGCATTGTGTCATTATGTATCTGCCAATGGTTTACATGGAATTATACACATTTCCTTGCCAATCTAAAATGATCTTTACAGATTAATACCCTTGTCAAAGTGATGGGTTCAAGATGTACAGAGACAACGAAGTGAAGACTAAGGTTTTTGTTGTTTGATTGTAGTGGCAGTCATGCTCTCTCTCATTCAGAAAATGAGAAATGAGAGAGCATCGTTCCTGGTAGCTATTTGCTGCCATCTTGAAGCCACACATAGTCTGCTTTGCAATGAAACTGCACCCTTGCAGGCTGAAAAAACATTGCCATTGAGAACAACAGGCTAAGTACATATGTAAACCGGATCAAGCTTTGCATGGCCTTTTTTTTTGTTCCTTTTTAATTCAATCTGTTAAGAAGGGAAATTAATTCTTTTTTAACATAAGCCAACTTGGGTTGTGGTTTCTATTATTCATGACCAAAATAACCCTAAGTGTTGCACAAAAGCTACATCTGCAGAAACCAAATTTCACACCCTTGCTTTGTTTAGAGAAAACCTTTAGACTGAATAAGATATAGCTGCAACCCTTATGGGTAACTTTAGTTAGGAAATTCCCAAATATTTTTGAAACCTCAATGCAGAAAGAAGAAACACATGTGTGTGAAAGTGTTTTTGGGCTGGGCACGTTGCCTCATGCTTCTAATCCCAGCACTTTGGGAGGCCGAGGCAGGTGGATCATCTGAGGTCAGGAGTTCGAGACCAACCTGACCAACATGGTGAAACTCCGCCTCTACTAAAAATACAAAAAATTAGCCGGGCGTGGTGATGGGTGCCTATAATCCCAGCTATTTGGGAGATTGAGGCAGGAGAATTGCTTGAACCTGGGAGGCGGAGGTTGCAGTGAGCCAAGATTGTACCACTGCACTCCAGCCTGGTGACAGAGCAAGACTCTGTCTCAAAAAAAATGGATTCTAGGTTAAAGAAGTAGTTTGGGTTCATGTATCAGATTGCGTGGAACATCAAATTGGAGAGGGAGACGTTTTCTTTGCTGCTTCTCATAGCCAGCACTGGTCTCACTCCAAGAGTCTGAGTTTTGTGAGCAATGAGACTCAGTGCCCTTGGCACAGACACTGGCTCACTATGTGGCATCATATGCCAGGGCAAAGGTGAGACTCTTACAAGTGGCTTTGAGAGTAGGTGCCATCAGTGCAGGGAGGTGGGCGGGGCGACTGGCAGTTGAACATAAATTATATTAAAACTTTGACATGGGAGAGTAGTAGACATATTTTGTTGTGAGCATTAATTTTTTTTGGTGAGTTTTTTGTGAGGGGTTGTCAGAACTGTGAAGGACTTGAGATGTTACTTTGCTTGCAAGCTAAGAAGTCAGTATAGCACAGCTTTTTGAAAGCTTGCAGAAGTCATTAGACTGCAGAGTAAAAGACAAAGGAGTTTACTACTAACAGCAAAACAATCATGAGTACCAATTCACTTTGCTCCCAAATCCCATAAGGACAATGTAGAGGAGTCTATAGAGACACCACCCACACAATGGGTTAGCATCATTTATGAGTAATTCTGACCTTAGGGGACCCAAGTGTTTTATACAGAGCAGTAAACACAATGGCCTTCTGCCCTGGAGGTACACAGTACTTCATCATGTAAGGCTGTTTGGTATCCAAACATCCCTGAAAATTTAGTCCAAAGCAAAAACGGAGTTAGTGTCTTTGATGGTTAATTTGAAGTGGATTAAAAGATACCTGATAACTGGTAAAGTATTCCTGGGTGTGTCTGTGAGGGCATTTCTGGAGGAGACTGGCCTATGAGTGGATGGACTTAGTATGAAAGATCAGCCCTCAATGTGGGGGGCACTATCCAATCAGCAGGGATCCTGGAGAGAATAAAAAGCAGAGGAAAGGCAAATTTGCTCTTTATTCTGAAGCTGGGTCACCCTTCTTCTCCTGCCCATGGACACTAGGACTCCAGATTCTCTAGTCTTTGGACTCTGAAACCTGCACCAGCAATTGCCAAGAGGTCTTGGGCCTTGGCCTCAGACTGAGAGTTACACAATTGGCTTCCTTGGTTGTGAGGCATTTGGAGTTGGAATGAACCAATGTCACTGGATTCTCTGGGTTCCCCAGCTTACAGACAGTTTATGATGGGATTCCTTAACCTCCATAATCACATGAGCCAATTCCTTTAATAAATCCCCTTTATCCTCTATCTATCTATCTATCTATCTATCTATCTATCTATCTATCATCTATCCATCTATCTATCAATCATCTATCTATCTATCTATCTATCTATCTATCTATCTATCTTTCTCTCTATCTATCAATCAATCCATCCATTCTATTAGTTCTGTGTCTTTGAAGAATCCTGACTAATACAGTGTCTCTGCCTGACATATATGTAGAGTTTCGTGGGGAGACTCACAGAGCACTGTCTCCCAGAAGGACATCACAGTATTGTTTGGGAATTCCACATTGAGTTGGTGGATATTAAATTCTTACAGTATGGACATTAATCAATAACATGCTCATTACAATTCAAAGTATAAATTAAATATTTATAAGTCCATACTGATATAAATGAATGAGTAAATTTATACATGGAGGAAAGGAAACAAATCTCCCATATAGAAGAATTCCAAATAATTTATGTAAATACTCTGTCTTCAAAGAGTGGGAGAGTAATTCTGTTCTCTGTAAGTGTGGGTTAAACACAGTGACTTCCTTCCAAAGTATACAAAAATTAGAGTGGGGTAGGAGAAGAAAAGAAAATTTACAGTGGAGAAAAAGGACAAACCCTACATAATTTAGGTGATAAAGTCCAACAACAGTCATATCACGTTGCTAGTATGTATTCTGAATATGATATGATGGCAATGGCATTTTATCTCTGAGGTGTTTCTCCAAATAACCCACAATCTCAGTCTTATCATGAGAAAAACATGAGAAAAATTCCAGTGTGGAGTATTGTACAAAATACTTGCCACTACTCCTCAAAACACTCAAAATCCTTAATGTGGTTTGGCTCTGTGTCCTCACCCAAATCTCATGTCAAATTGTAATTCCCATGTGTTGGAGGAGGGGCCTGGTAGGAGGTGATTTAATCATGGGGCCGACATCCACCCTTGCTGTTCTCTTGATAGTGAGTGAGTTCTCATGAGAACTGTTTGTTTGAAAAGTGTGTGGCATGTCCCCCTTCTCTCTCTCTCTCCTGCTGCCAAGAGAAGGTGCTTACTTTCCCTTCACCCTTCTACCACGATAGTAAGTTTCCTGAGGCCTCCCCAGCCATACCTCCTGTACAGCCTACAGAACTGTGAGTCAAACCTTTTTTCTTTATAAACTACTCAGTCTCAGGTAGTTCTTTATAACAATGTGAGAACATACTAATATAGTCCTCAAAAACAACAACAAAAAAAGTCTGTGAAATTGCCATAGCCAAGAAGAACTTAAGTAGACATGACTACAAAATATAATCTGATATTTTGGCTGAGAACCTGGAACAGAAAAAATACATTAGGTTACTATTCACAATAGCAAAGACTTGGAATCAACCCAAATGTCCATCAGTGACAGACTGGATTAAGAAAATGTGGCACATATACACCATGGAATACTATGCAGCCATAAAAAAGGATGAGTTTGTGTCCTTTGTCGGGACATGGATGCAGCTGGAAACCATCATTCTCAGCAAGCTATCGCAAGAACAGAAAACCAAACACCGCATGTTCTCACTCATAGGTGGGAACTGAACAATGAGATCACTTGGACTCGGGAAGGGGAACATCACACACCGGGGCCTATCATGGGGAGGGGGGAGGGGGGAGGGATTGCACTGGGAGTTATACCTGATGTAAATGACGAGTTGATGGGTGTAGCACACCAGCATGGCACAAGTATACATATGTAACAAATCTGCACGTTATGCACATGTACCCTAGAACTTAAAGTATAATAAAAAAAAAATACATTAAGTTAAAGAAAATTACAAAACAAAAACAAACAAAAAACAAAAAACAAAAGATGCTCCTTGACTTTCAATAGGTTATTTTCTGATAAACTCATCTTTGTTGAAAATGTCGTAAGGCTAAAATGTATTTAATACATCTAACCTACCAAACACTTTAGCTTAGCTTAGGCTACCTTAAACATGCTCAAAACACTTACATTAGCTTACTATTAGGCAAAATCATCTCACACAAAGCCTATTTTATAATGGATTTTTTGTATATCTCATGTGATTTATTAAATACTGCACTGAAAGTAAAAAATAGAATGGTTATATAGGCACTCAAAGTATGATTTGTACTGAATGTGAATCACTTTTGCACCATCATAAAGTGAAAAACATCTAGGACAAACCATAGCAAGTCAGGAACCATCCACATGAAAGTTTGTTAATACATGAATACCACTTATTAATTGTAACAAATGTAGTATAACAAAATGATAATCATGTGGGAAATTGGATGCAAGTATATGGAAACTCTCTGTAGTAGTTTCTCAATTTTTCTAAAAATCTAAAACTCTTTGAAAAATGAAATATATTGAAAAATAATGAGCCCTCCTATGTCTCAGCAATTCTATTTCTAGGTATATAATAAATAGAAATATGTACATATATTCATATAATAAATGTACAGCAATGTTTATAGCATTACTGTTCTTAAAAGCTTCAAATTGGAAATAATCCTAAAATCTTTAAATTGTATAATGAATATATATGCACTGTATTATAGTTACAGTGAAACTCTATGGACCAATAAGAATGAATAGACTACAGCTACACACAACATAGATAAACCTAACAAACTATGCAAAGAAAACTTCTTTTTAAAGTGCATACTATGATTTTATTTATATGAAATTGAAACTACTACAACTACCCTGTAGCATTGTAAGACAGCACAGTGTGCTTACCCTTGCGGGGAGGTGACTGGGTCAGGTCATAGGGATCTTGTGTCTTCAGGTGCTGGTAATGTTTCCTTCTTTGATCCGGGTGCTGGTTACAAGAGTGTTCACTTTATGAATTTCAATAGAAGTTTGTTTTAAAAAATGTTTGTGCCTGTAATCCCAGCACTTTGGGAGGGCAAGGCGGGCGGATCATGAGGTCAGGAGATCGAGACCATCCTAGCTAATATGGTGAAACCCCGTCTCTACTAAAAATACAAAAAATTAGCTGGGCATTGTGGCAGGCACCTGTAGTCCCAGCTACTTGGGAGGTTAAGGCAGAAGAATCACTTGAACCCGGGAGACGGAGGATGCAGTGAGCCAAGATCATGCCACTGCACTCCAGCCTGGGCAACAGAGTGAGACTCTGTCTCAAAAAAAAAAAAAAAATTGCATAACATTCACAGGATGTTGAAGCATTGTTACACCCAGTACATGATGAATACTGAAGTATTCATGAATGCCCTGGCATGAGATGCTTTTAGACCAGGTGTCTCTAACTCTGGCCACAGACCTGTTTGGAACTGTTAGCAACCGGGTCTCATAGCATAAGATGAGTGGTGGGCAAGTGATAGAAGCTTTATCTGTATTTATGGCAACTCCCCAGCACTCGCGTTACCACCTGAACTCCACCTCCCGTCAGATCAGCGATGGCATTAGATCTCATAGGAATTCAAACCCTATTGTTAACCATGCATGTGAGGGATCTAGGTTGTGTGCTCCTTATGGGACTTAATGCTCCTGTCACTGTCTCTCATCACCCTTAGATAAGACTGTATTAGTCTGTTCTCATGCTGCTAATAAAGACATACCGGAGACTGGGTAATTTACAAAGGAAAGAGATGTATTTAATTGACTCGCAGTTCAGCATGGATGGGGAGGCCTCAGGAAACCTATAGTCATGGTGGAAGGGGAAACAAATACGTCCTTCTTCATGAGGCAGCAGCAAAAAGAAGTGCAGAGCAAAGGTGGGGAGAAGCCCCTTATAACGCCATCAGATTTTGTGAGAACTCATTCACTATCACAAGAACAGCATGGAGGTAGCTGCCCCCATGATTCAGTTACCTCCTACCAGGTCCCTCCCATGACACGTTTGGATTATGGGAACTACAATTCAGGAAAAGATTTGGGTGGGGACACAGCCAAACAATATCAGGGACCACATCGTTGCAGGTAAACAAGCTCAGGGCTCCCACCGATTCCACATTGTGGTGAGCTGTATAATTATTTCACCATATAGTACAATGTCATAATGATAGAAATTAAGTGCAAAGTAAATGTAATGTGCTTGAATCATCCTGAAACACTCCCCTTGCCCCTCTGGTCTGTGGAAAAATTGTCTTCCATGAAACTGGTCCCTGGTGCCAAGAAGGCTGGGTACCACTGTTTTAGACAACTAAGTTTTCCAATGACATGTCATAAAGTAAAAGATCACAGATTAAGAAAATAAAACACAAACAAAAGAAGGTAAGCCTTGGCAATAACATGGGGTGTGTTACTGTGTTTTTGGAATTGAAATCCTATTTTTAGCTTTAATTCTCTAAAATAAGGGGTGGAATATGAAAGCAAATACAATAACAGAAAGAAGTGACAAATAATTATAGCTACTGACACAGGGTTGAATAGGCTTAGATAGCAAATGAATATGTTATGTCTTCCTTACAAGAGAAAAACAACAGCATAGGACTATCTCCTCTCAAAAATGTAAGAAGATCCCCTTGTAACAACCACCAACTGGTATATTGCCATCAATCAATCCATGTGCCTTTATTTTTAGCATACTTGTAATAAGAGAACAAGTATTTATTCAGAGAGGCAGTTTGAAACATAAACTGTAGGGCAAGATTGCCTGAAAGATTGCCTTAAATCCTGGCCCCATTATTTAGTAGCTGTGTGGCCTTGGGCACGTGCCTTACTTCTTCCTAAAGAACTAATAATACCTTTTCAATAATGTGTTTATGAGGATTAAATGTAAGCTTTTTTTATATTAGCCAAGATCATATATCAAGCCCTGCAAATTAATTCATTAAATCATAGAACAAACATACAAGGAAGTCATTTTTACCTCTAACTTATAGCAGAAGAAACTGAGACTTAGAGTCCTTAAGTGATTTGCCTAAGGTTACTCAGCTTTTAAATAGTGGAACAGAATTTCAAATTCAAATGCATACCCTTCCCCTTCCCAGGCTTCCCAACCCACCCAAAATGCTTTCATCCACTAAATTAGGTTCTTTCATTAAGGATATAAATCAGTCTGTCGTTTTAAAGATCTCTGAAACCATCATTAGGTTGTTCTTTTGAGAACATATCTCCTATTATTTTTGAGAGGTCGTATATGTTAGCTCATTTAATTCCTTATTCAAGTAAATGAAATCTATTATTTTTCATCTTCTCCTCGTTGTAGTGATGAGAACCAATGACCATTATGTACAATATAAAAGGCTTTTTATTATGTGAAAAGCAGTTATTAATTTTAGAGAAGATAACAAACTAACTCTAAAATTTCACATACACTAGAGCAAATTAAAGGGCTTTGGCCATACAATCTCATTCTCCATGAATGGTGTCTGACATCTCTGCATCTCATTTTGTAAATCTTCCAAATAATTAGTCACCTTATTATATTTACCCAGGGATAATCTTGAAGAAACACCAATTACATATTTATAAAGTACATTCTGACTATTGGGTGAATTCGCTTTGACAGCGTAGTGCCTTTTTTCCCTGAATCTTTTTATTCTAGTTGCCACAGACATATGGAACTTTAAGAAGTATGCTGAAATTTTGATTTTTGTTTTACTTGCTGATTTTGACAAAAAAAGAGCAAGCAAACAAACAAAAAAAAAATGAAAAGAACAAGAAACCCCTTGTGCCTTTCATTTAAGGAAAAAAGAGAGGTTGAAATTACAAAATGCCATGATCCAAGTCAATTTTTAAGTTTCTACAAGCTCAGATTTTGACACAATAATTTTACAGAAAAATCACTCGAGTGCATGAATTTCCATTGTTATATATTTAGAACTAATCAAGAAAAATTTAATCTTTTTTTTTTTGCACATATATAAGTAAATTCCGTACATTGATATCAATATACCAGAGTCTTTTTTGTTGCTGTTAATTTACCTTATAAGATAACTCACATTTCTATCATTATGTTGATGGTACAATATGGAATTAAACTTAACTACTGACCCTTTGTTTCAGAATGTTTATACTGCTATTGTTATTTAAATATTAGAGGTCTGGAATGTTTGTAATAAATCCCGAATATCTCCAGTCAGGAGGGGTGCTTGCTACTGCTACATGGAAAGTAGTTCAGGACTCAGCCTATTAACAATGCAGGCTCTCAGTTGGAACCCTTACACTTAGGAGTAGCGGAGAATCAGAGGCAGATCTGGTCTTAAAAAACTGCAAAACAGCTTAGAGTCAGTTCTGACCTTGAGCTAATTAAGGTTATCTGCCCTTATTCCAACTGATCTACAAGAAAAAAGATGAATCCTCACAGAAGGTAACAACATTCTGAGATTCTACAAGTAATATTATATGTAATATTTGGCATTCAATAAAAAATTCCTAGGGATATAAAAGATAAGGCCAAGAGGGGGAAAAAAAAAAGACAGATGACCCAGTTATTGGAGTTATCAAATACAGACTTTAAAGTCACTTAATTAATATCTTCAAGAAAGTAAATACACAATGGATATGTTGTCCGTAGAGAATTAAAACCAGTGAAACAGAATCATATTAGATGTCTAAATCTGAAAGAATTGAGTGATTAACACTCAAAATTTAATACATGAGTTGAATGATAACTTTCAGATACTAGTAGACAAACAGAAGATGAGGCAGTTGAATATTTATAGCCTGAAGCATAGAGAGCAGAAAAGGTAATAGCTATGTAAAAGGACACAATAGATAATATGGGGTTAGCAAAAAATATGTAATATATTTGTAATTGCAGTTCCAGATGTGTAGGAGAGAAAAAATGAGAAGCAGAAGCAATATTTGAAAAAAAAGATTTTCCAAAACTAAAGACATTAACTTGCAAATTTATTAATTTATAAATTTTGTTTTAAAACCCAACCAGATTAAATATGAAAATATTCACACCCAAAGGCATTAGAGGAATACTGCTGACTTCCAATGTCAAGTAACCATTGCCTCAAATCAGTACCAATCTGACATCTAACATTTCAGTAGAAACAGTAAAGAGAAGAGAGTAGAATTAATCTTATTAAACAAGTCAGTGGGATTATCAGTATTATTAATCTCTAAGATGATGCAATAAAATAATTTTAAAGCAGCAACAAAATAAATATATTTTTAGGTGTAAAAAATAAAATAATTTGTCATCAGTGTACTTACACTAATGCAAATACTAAATTTTTTTTTATTCAGGCAAATAAAAATGATCTGAGATAGAAAAATAGTAAGGCATGAGGGAATAAAAAAGCAATGATAAAGGTAAATGTGTGAGCATATATGAATATCCCTATACAGGACAACAACAGCAGAATAATAACATTGGTAATAATTATAATAATTATGAGGTGGTGAAGGAGGATGTCTTATAAACTATATATTGTGGGAATTTGTGTGCGGAAATTAATAAACTGATTTTAACGTATACATGGAAATGAAAAGGACCAAAATGACCAATATAATCTTAAAGAATAACAACGTTGAAAGACTTTTCAGATATTGAGACTTACTATAGTGCCATGGAAATTAAGAACATGTGGTATTGGAGCAAAGACAGATATATAGATCAATGGAAAAAGAATAGAGTCAAGAAACAGATTCAGATGCATATAATCACCTGATTTATGAAAAAGGCTCTACTGAAGTGCTCCAGGGAAGGGCTTTTTTTTTTCTTTTAAATAAACAGGACTGAGTCAATCAGAAAGTTAGAAGTTCATGTGGGAAAAAGTGAATCTTGACCTTTGATTTATACTAAAGGAAGAAAACTCTTGGCTGCTACTTTGCACTTAAGAAGAAAACATAAAAGAACATCCTCATGACTCTGGGTAGCAAACATTTCTTAAATAGGACATTGAGAAGTACCAACCATAAAGAAATAGTGATAAAAATGGACTACATTATGATGAAGAAGTCTTGCTTATCAAAAGATACTGTTATGACAATAAAAGTCAGGCATGGGGAAGCTGTTATACATGTATCCTACAAGGACCTCTACTATATATATAAAGAACTTCTACTTATTAATAAACAGATAGCCAACCACCTCCCCTCACCATAAAAATGAGTTAAATATATTAAAGCCAGTTCACAAAAGATGATACTTAAATGCCAACAGGCATATGAAAAAATACTCAATATCATTATCATCAAAGGAATGCAAATTAAATTCACAATGAGCTATCACCACAAAACCCATAGAACAGCCTACATGAGAAAAGATTGACCAGACCAAGTATTCACAGAAGGTAGATAACTAGAACTTTCATAAACTGTTGTTGGCCTGTCAGTTAGTAAAAACACTTTGGAAAATTGTTTGGCAGAATCTTCTCAAGCTAAAAATACATATGCTCACTTTTCTACTATTTCCATTCCTAATTATATACTCAACAAAACTGCACACACATGATTAAACAAAGTCATGCATAAGAAGGTTCATGATAACATTATTTGTAATAGCCTCCAACTGAAAGCTACTCAAAATTACCACTAACAGTCAAATGGATAGATACATTCCAGTACATTCCTGCAATGGAAAGTTGGTATATTCCTACAATATTTAACAGTGAGAGCGAACACCCTAACTGCTACACAAGAGAAATAAATGAATTTCACAAACGCAATATAGAACAAAGGAAACAATATACAAAAAATGACATACAGTATTATTTTGTTTGTATAAAGGTAAAAATAGCTACAATGATCTATGAATTTAGAAGTAAGGACAGTGATTACCATAAATGTAGTCACTGGGAGGAAACATTAGGAATGCTTCCAGCATGCAGGTAATATTTTCTTTCTTGGCCCTGGTGGTGGTTACATAGTGTCTATTAATTTGATGATAGGAAGAGTTGTGTAATATTCTACATGTATGTTAAATTTCAATCAAAAGCTTGTTAAAAATGATATTCAATTATTTGCCATTGAATCCCTTGCAGTAGACTTCATATTTCTGCCAATTTCAGTAATTAAAGAGGGGAAAGTGTATGTCTTAAGATCAAATAATGACAAACAAGTTTAGAAATAAGGCCTCTGTGAGTGAGAATCTGTTTGAGGCAGCGAACGGTGCTAATTGCTCCTTGGAGCCTTAGGAAACATAAAGGCCACTGAAAAGGCTGTAATTAATGTGACAGGAGTCACACTGGTGGAAGGATTAGGGCACCAGCCAGGAGAGCTCAGAGATAGAACTCAAGCTTTCTTCCAGATGACAGTTTACCTAGACATTTACAGGAAGCAGAGGACGGTGGGAAGGGAGTCATTTTCTTTACCAAGGAGACTATCTCTGTGGAAATCTTAGCACAGGGCCTTCCATGCCCTCGATTGCTGACAATAAATGAGCTTGTTCTGACACACATGCTTTGCCACCTGGAAGTGTGCCTGAAGCACTCTTATAAGTAACAGACTCAGACAGATAGGAAGCTGAGGGTCATTTCATCAGCCTCACTAGATGGACTGCCACCTTGGTTGGGAACATGGCAGCAATTTAATGGATGCGCAGAAACAAAAATGTAATTACCACTGTTGGGATCTGTCCTGACATATGGTTAACACTCCCATTCTTGTGCAAAGTGACAGAGGAGAATGTTTCTTGCTCTAGACAGGAGAGAGAAACTGGCCAATGTTTTAGAAAACCTAGAATAGATAAGCCTTTAACACCAACGTAGGCAGGCTCAAATTTGGATGAATCCATCCACTGTATTTATCGTATCTCTTTATTTTCTCATTCTCACAAGCAGATCTTTTCTTTCTTTTCTTTGAGGTGGAGCAGCATGTTGAATTAGGATAAATTAATAGACTAAAACAAAATATAACAAAAGCCTAGTTTCAACCCCTTACTGAATCTCTTATTTTGAATCATAATTGTTTTCATCTATGAAATGGCAAAAATAATTTCATCTATAAAAGATGATATATAAATGAACCCATCTTATAATGCTTGTGAGTACAAATGAGATAGTAAATATGGAAACATCTTTAAACTGTGAACAACTATTAAAACACTAGTAATTAATAACATATAAAAGCTGATTTCTTATTTCATATCTACTTAAGGTCTGATTGTGCTGTTCATCTTGTACAGTAGATATCTATGAAATGTCCTATACTCTAAAGGAAAAAATAATTCCCATAGATTTCTCATATTACTTCAGGACACTCTCTCTTGAATTTGTCACATAGCACTTTTTATGGTTATCTAGTACGTAAGTAATTCTCAGTAGATTTTAGGTGTCAGTATTTGTTGAATTAAAGTCAAAATTAAATATTAAACTTTTTTATTAGACTGTAGTTTGTTGGGTTGTAATATTAAAAAAGAATATTAAAATTAAATATCAACTTTGGAAATAAGTGCTATGAGAAATGAGATTCACGGAATGTATTTTATCTGTTCATAGGCTTGAATTCACTGATTGAGTTATTGCAGAGACTCTATATTTTTGAAGGTTTTGTGTTTTATCAAATAGAAATTTTTTTCAACAAAGGTTATTACATGATTATAAAGTAATTATTTTTGTATTCAACTATTATGGGGAATTGGATGGATTTTAAAATTACAGTATTAAAATTACTTTAAAATTACAGTATTGTTGTACTGGGCTTTAACATGATTGTGACAATGAATCTATCTAATTACTACTTTTCTGTTTTCCTTTTCTTAAGTATGAAATGACCCTGCTCACCACCCATTACTGAAAGACAAATTCTGGCTATCTAGCTAAATGATAAAAATTTGAAGCCAAGGGACAGAAAAGTTCTGTGTCACTTGAAAAAGGTTAAAAATAGCAATTTCTGTTTTTTAGCACCATGAATCTCATCAGCTCAGAGAAGTTGACTGACATCTGACCTTGGCTTATGATTAAATGCCATCCACATCACAAGAACCTTCCCTCCCTCCCCCCCTCCCTCCCTCCCTTCTTCCTTCATCCCTTCCTTCCTTCCCTCCCTCCCTTCTTCCTTCCTTCCTTCCTTCCTTCCTTCCTTCCTTCCTTCCTTCCTTCCTTCCTTCCTTCCTTCCTTCCTTCCTTCCTTCCTTCCTTCCTTCCCTCCTTCTTCTAACAGTCCAGTATATGTGTCTTGATTATATTGGATATTATTCATTTCCCCATCCACTCTTACTCCCTACCCTTATCCATCCTGTACTGTGTTCCTTGAAGTAGTATTTTTTTTCATTTATTCACTCATTTAATCATTATGGGTGTTGTCAACTTGATTTCCTGTCTTCTAGCTTGCAGTTGGGAATGGTCAATTGAAAGCACTGGTAGTAAATTGAAAAGTGGGAGGGGAGTGAAGTAATACAGTTGGGGATATTGTCCCATGTCCACAACCTGCTGTGTCATAGGTTGGCATGGACTGTGTTTCCAGTCAATGATGACCAGGGTACCTCTTAGTTACCTATCCTATAGCTCCATCTTTCTGTCAGGGTTTCAAGGATCATTCCTCTTTTCTCCGTCAAACCTGGATGTGGTAACAGTTCCCAGTTCTTGTTAATTCTGGAATGCTATACAACTATTTTTGAAAAATTATTTTATTATACATATTTTCCTCTATAATACCAAATGAGCATACCATCTCATTCCTCTTGAAACTCTAACCTATCAGAGTGATACTGTAAACAACTGTTAAAACACTAGTAATTAATAAAATATAAAAGCTGATTTCTTAATTCATATCAAGCATTATGGGAGATGAAGAATATGGAAAAGAATAGGAATTAAGAGACTTCCCTAGGTAACTTGCAATTCATACATAAAATGTCGAGGAAAAGTGCTGTGAGTATTATTGAACTCAAATAGATTAGGAGTTCAGAGAAAGGGGAGTTAATAAATGCAGAATCAAAAAAAAAAAAAAAAAAACTTTATCCTTCAGCTCTCAGAATAATAATCTTTTCTCAAGAAAATCTTTCCTGACCTTTAAATGGGAAATCCAACTATCACATATTCTCATGACACAGATCATTTGTAATTTGTATCAGCAGTTGAGATTTTACATGTGTCTATTTGATTATTCAATTGGCATTGGTTTTATCATTGGATAATAAGCTCTTTGAAGGCGGAGACCATGCTTGCTCTTTTTCATAAAATTCTAACTTTAGCACCTAGCACTACACATACGACATAGCAGGTACACAATATTTTACTTGTTGATTAAATGAGTGAACAGATGCAAAAAATAAAAGAGATGTGGTGAACAATTTTAGCAACTATAAACTGGGTTTAATGACTGTTTAGCACATATCTGGAATGCATGTGCACACTGTAACATTAAATGTCTCTTTGGGAATCTTTCTCCGAAGAAACAGAGAAAGGGATATGTTTTTTATGAAGTTCTTCTAAGGAGTAGACCGATCAATATTTAGTGACTTTTGGTCCTTATCCAAAATATAATTACAGAATCATTAAATGATAAGACTTTCAGGTCAAATGTTGAGTCACATGATCGATTTCACTGTGGAGTCCTAATGCCAACCATAGATCTCTGCTTTAGCTGATGACAAGTGACATTCTCTAGGGATGATTCAGTTTTACATACTTGCTGCCAGAAGCCTGAGCTCCCTGGGGATGTGGTTGTTTATGGTCTAAACAGGCAATGATTCTCAAATGTTTGTGCATCAGAATCACCTGTTGGGTTGTTAAACGCAAATTGCTTGTCCTCCCCTCCGGAGTGCCTGATTCAGCAGATCCAGGGTTGAAGGGCACAGCAAGAATTGGCATTCCTAATATGTTCCCATGTGATGCTACTGGTGCTGCTGATCTGGGGACTGAAATATGAGAAACACTGCATTTAAGGATGCCTTTATTCCCAGACATCCAAAGTTTGTATTTCTGTACAAATCCTGTCACTACTACGAATTTTTCTTTTTCACAGTTTCTATATTTTTACCTTAATCTGCTATTTCTACCTTGAATATTCAAGTTCAGCAAATATTTATGACAAGGCTACTATATGGTGGCATCATTCCAGGAGCTAGAGATTTATTAATTAATGAAGCCAGCAAACACAAGAAAAAATTTCCTACCCTCATAGAGATTATATGTAGTGTTTATAGTCAGAAATGTTAAATGTATGCTTCGTGCCTAACTTAAAAAGCATTCCCAAGAAAGATATTGTAGTTATAGCATCTTATTCCACACAATTAATATAGTTTTAACTAATGTTTATTAGAAAAAGGAGCACAGGTCAGAGGATCCAAGATGGCTGAATAGGAACAACTCCAGTCTACAGTTCCCAGCATGAGCAACGCAAAAGACAGGTGATTTCTCCATTTCCAACTACGGTGTCAGGTTCATCTCACTGGGGTTTGTCAGACAGTGGGTTCAGCAAACTGAGTGTGAGCTGAAGCAGGGTGGGGCATCACCTCACCCGGGAAGAGCAAGGAGTCAGGGAATTCCCTTTCCTAGCAAAGGGAAGCCGTGATGGAGAGTACCTTGAAAATCGGGACACTCCCACCCTAATACTGTGCTTTTCCAATGGTCTTAGCAAATGGCACACCAGGAGATTATATCCCGTGCTGGCTTGGAAGGTCCCATGCCCACGGAGCCTCATTCACTGCTAGCACAGCAATCTGAGATCGAACTGCAAGGTGGCAGCAAGGCTGGGGGAGGGACGTCTGCCATTGCTGAGGCTTGACTAGGTAAACAAAGCATCCAGGAAGCTCGAACTGGGTGGAGCCCACCTCAGCTCAAGAAGTCCTGCCTGCCTCTGTAGACTCCACCTCTGGGGACAGGGCATAGCTGAACAAAAGACAGCACAAAATTCTGCAGGCTTAAACATCCCTGTCTAACAGCTTTGAAGAGAGTAGTGGTTCTCCTAGCATGGAGTTTGAGATCTGAGAATGGACAGACTGCCTCCTCAAGTGGGTCCCTGACCCCCAAGTAGCCTAACTGGGAGACACCTCCCAGAAGAGTCCAACTGACACCTCATACAGCCAGATGCCCCTCTGAGACGGAGCTTCCAGAGGAAGGATTAGGCAGCAACATTTGCCATTCTGCAGTATTTGCTGTTCTGCAGCCTCCGCTGGTGATACCCAGGCAAACAGGATCTGGAGTGGACCTCTAGCAAACTCTAACAGACCTGCAGCTGAGGGTCCTGATCGTTAGAAGGAAAGCTAACAAACAGAAAGGACATCCACACGAAAATCCCATCTGTAAGTCACCATCATCAAAGACCAAAGGTAGATAAAACCAAAAAGATGAGGAGAAACCAGAGCAGAAAAGCTGAAAATTTCAAAAATCAGAGAGCCTCTTCTCCAAAGGAATGCAGCTCCTTGCCAGCAACAGAGCAAAGCTGGATGGAGAATGACTTTGACAAGTTGAGAGAAGGCTTCAGACAATCAGTAGTAACAAACTTCTCTGAGCTAAAGGAGGATGTTTGAACCCATTGCAAAGAAGCTAAAAACCTTGAAAAAAGATTAGACGAATGGCTAACTAGAATAAACAGTGTAGAGAAGACCTTAAATGACCTGATGGAGCTGAAAACCATAGCACAAGAACTATATGACTCATGCACAAGCTTCAGTAGCTGATTCAATCAAGTGGAAGAAAGGGTATCAGGGATTGAAGATCAAATGAATGAAATGAAGTGAGAAGAGAAGTCTAGAGCAAAAAGAGTAAAAAGAAATGAACAAAGCCTCCAAGAAATATGGGACTATGTGAAAATACTAATTCTATGTCTGATTGGTGTATCTGAAAGTGACGGTGAGAATGGAACCAAGTGTGAAAACACTCTTCAGGATATTATCCAGGAGAACTTCCCCAACCTAGCAAGGCAGGCCAACATTCAAATTCAGGAAATACAGAGAATGCCACAAAGATATTCCTCGAGAAGAGCAACTTCAAGACACATAATTGTCAGATTCACCAAAGTTGAAATGAAGGAAAAAATGTTAATGGCAGCCAGACAGAAAGGTCAGGTTACCCTTCAAAAAGTCAGTGAATCCAGGAGCTGTTTTTTTAAAAAGATCAACAAAATTGATAGACTACTAGCAAGAGTAATAAAGAAGAAAAGAGAGAAGAATCAAATAAACACAATAAAAAATGATAAGGGGCATATCACCACCAATCCCACAGAAATGCAAACTACCATCAGAGAATACTATAAACACCTATACACAAATAAACTAGAAAATCTAGAAGAAATGGATAAATTCCTGGACACATACACCCTCCCAAGACTAAACTCTGAATAGATCAATATTAGGCTCTGAAATTGAAGGAAAAATTAAGAGCCTACCAACCAAAAAAAGTCCAGGTCCAGACGGATTCACAGCCGAATTCTATTAGAGGTACACAGAGGAGCTGGTACCATTCCTTCTGAAACTATTCCAATCAATAGAAAAAGAGGGAATCCTCCCTAACTCATTTTATGAGGCCAGCATCATCCTGATACCAAAGCCTGGCAGAGACACAACAAAAAAGAAGATAATTTTAGACCAATATCTCTGATGAATATAGATGCAAAAATTCTCAATAAAATACTGGCAAACCGAATTCAGCAGCACATCAAAAAGTTTATCCACCACAATCAAGTTGGCTTCATCCCTGTGATGCAAGACTGGTTTAACATGCACAAATCAATAAATGTAATCCATAATATAAAAAGAACCAAAGAAAAAACCACATGATTATCTCGATATATGCAGAAAAGGCCTTTGACAAAATTCAACAACCCTTCTTGCTAAAAATTCTCAATAAACTATGTATTGATGGGATGTATCTCAAAATAATAAGAGCTATTTATAACAAACCCACAGCCAATATCATACTGAATGGGCAAAAACTGGAAGCATTCCCTCTGAAAACTGACACAAGACACAGATGCCCTCTCTCACCACTCATATTCAACATAGTGTTGGAAGTTCTGGTCAGGGCAATCAGGCAGGAGAAAGAAATAAAGGGTATTCATTTAGGAAAAGAGGATATAAAATTGTCCCTGTTTGCAGATGACAAGATTGTATATTTAGAAAACCCCATTGTCTCACCCCAAAATCTCCTTAAGCTGATAAGCAACTTCAGCAAAGTCTCAGGATACAAAATCAATATGCAAAAATCACAAGCATGCCTATACACCAATAACAGACAAGCAGAGAGCCAAATCATGAGTGAACTCCCATTCACAATTGCTTCAAAGAGAATAAAATACCTAGGAATCTAACTTACAAGGAATGAGAAGGACCTCTTCAAGGAGAACTACAAACCACTGCTCAATGAAATAAAAGAGGACACAAACAAATGGAAGAACATTCCATGCTCATGGATAGGAAGAATCAATATTGTGAAAATGGCCATACTGCCCAAGGTAATTTATAGATTCAGTGCCATCCCCATCAAGCTACCAATGTCATTCTTCACAGAATTTGAAAAAACAACTTTAAAGTTCATATGCAACCAAAAAAGAGCCCGCATTGCCAAGACAATCCTATGCCGAAAGAATAAAGCTGGAGGCATCACACTACCTGACTTCGAACTACACTACAAGGCTACAGTAACTGAAACAGCATGGTACTGGTACCAAAGCAGAGATATAGACCAATGGAACAGAACAGAGTACTCAGAAATAATACCACACATCAGCAATCATCTGATCTTTGACAAACCTGAGAAAAACAAGAAATGGGGAAAGGATTCCCTATTTAATAAATGATGCTGGGGAAACTGGCTAGCCATATGTAGAAAGCTGAAACTGGATCCCGTCCTTACACCCTACACAAAAATTAATTCAAGATGGAGTAAAGACCTAAATGTTAGACCTAAAACCATTAAAACCCTAGAAGAAAACCTAGGCAATACCATTCCGGACATAGGCATGGGCAAGGACTTCATGACAAAACACCAAACGCAATGGCAACAAAAGCCAAAATAGACAAATGGGATCTAATTAAAGTAAAGAGCTTCTGCACAGCAAAAGCAACTACCATCAGAATGAACAGGCAACCTACAGAATGGGAGAAAATTTTTACAATCTACCCATCTGACAAAGGGCTAATATCCAGAATCTACAAAGAACTTAAATAAATTTACAAGAAAAAATCAAACACCACCATCAAGAAGTGGGCAAAGGATGTGAACAGACACCTCTCAAAAGAAGACATTTATGCAGCCAACAGACACATGAAAAAAATGTTCATCATCACTGGCCGTCAGAGAAATGCAAATAAAAACCACAATGAGATACCATCTCACACCAGTGAGAATGGCAATCATTAAAAAAATCAGAAAACAACAGGTGCTGGAGAGGATGTGGAGAAATAGAAAGACTTTTACACTGTTGGTGGGACTGTAAACTAGTTCAACCATTGTGGAAGACAGTGTGGCGATTCCTCAAGGATCTAGAACAAGAAATACCATTTGACCTAGCCATCCCATTACTGGGTATATATCTAAAGGAGTAGAAATCATGCTGCTATAAAGACACATGCACACGTATGTTTACTACGGCACTATTCACAATAGCAAAGACTTGGAACCAACCCAAATGTCCACCAGTGACAGACTGGATTAAGAAAATGTGGCACATATACACCATGGAATACTATGCAGCCATCAAAAAGGGATGAATTCATGTCCTTTGTAGGAACATGGATAAAACTGGAAGCCATCATTCTGAGCAAAGTATCACAAGGACAGAAAACCAAACACTGCATGTTCTCACTCACAGGTGGGAACTGAACAACGAGAACACTTGGGCAAAGGGTGGGGAACATCACACAGGGTGGGGGGTGGGTGGGATAGCATTAGCAGATATACCTAATGTAAATGATGAGTTTCATGGGTGCAGCACACCAACATGGCACATGTATACATATCTAATAAACCTGCATGTTATGCACATGTACCCTAGAATTTAAAATATATTTAAAAAAAGAAAAAGAAAAAGGAGGACACACATTTAAACCAAATAAATGTACTTCCTGTTTTGAAAAAAAATCTCATGACAGACTAAGACATATAATGCATTTGTTAAATATTTCTTTGAATTACATTCAAATGCCTCTTTCTTGGTAGATATTAAGCAATATCACAGATAATGGTTGTAGTTTCTCTGTCTCATATAAAAAATGTTATCCCAAACTGAAATATTTGATATTTTAAAATCAGGTATTTTTAAATACCTGAGGGTTTTAAACTGACATGGGAAATACATGACTAGAAATGTTGCCATTTGTTTTATTGAAAACTTGGATTAAACAGTAATTTCTCCATTTGTTTCCAATGTAGTTAAAGCTGATGAGATCAAGAAAATGATCTTGATGTTTTCATTCACACCTTTTTTTGCTATTTTTTCTACAGGTAGACAAATCCGTACATTTCTGCATATACATTCAGTTTGTAGGGTATTATATTAACATTATTATAAAATATCAGTAAAATATTTTTAGGAGTATTGATTATCCAGATGACTTTAAAAACTCCTAGTTTTTTTTTTTTTTTTTATTAAAGTGTAAACTTGCTTATCTTATAGTAGTATCAAATTTAGTAACATGGTTTTAAAAAGCTTATAAATTGTTCCATTACCATGTAATTCATAGAGGGAATATAATAAAAAGGCTGGGTGGTATAGTATTAGAAAGAAAAGCAACAGTGTTTGAGACATGAAGGCCTTTCTTTACATCCTTTGCTAAAACATTTGAACGGTAACATTAGAATCTGATAGCCTGAGTTCCTACATCTGTTCTACCATTAAATAGCCAAGTGACTTTGGGCACTTCCCATACCCTCTCAGATTTTCATTTTTCTTATCTGTAAAATTGGCTTCACAAGAACACTTCAAAGGATTGCTTTGAGTTAAATCAAGTAAAGCTTCTTAGGCAGACTCCATCACATAAGTATGTATGTAATAAGTGTACATGTATTGATGCATGTTAATATCAGACAGATAACTACATCTGTTGACAGTTAGAAAAAGAATGAACAGGAGGCAGAAATAGTATACTGAAATGTTTCCTATTGGTGTGTCCCCCCGTGTGTAATGAACCACTAGTTTAGAGACACGCTTCGAGGAACAGTGTTTCTGGATCAAACATATTGAGGAAACGTTGCATTTTCTATCTTCTTTCTGAACCTATTTGCGTATCAATATCCTTGAGAAGTTCTGCAAAATATTTCAAAACATCTCCCGGTCCTTTTAAAACTTCCTAAATATAGATCTCATGTAATATCAATTATATCCTATAGAACTTTTATAGAAAACACTTTGCAGAATGCTGGCCATACTTTACTGGGTTACTATGCTGGTAATAGGAAAAGAAAGACAAGCTGGTAGTCAAAGGAAATTAGAGAAAGAATACACAGGAATTTTACAAGCGGAAGGACCATCCTGAAATGGTAAGCATTACATCAGTGTTACTTTGATTTAAACAGCAATGGCAGCTTAAAACAATGTAAAAACTGAAGAACAGACAATTTTATAAGCAATGGCATGTGTCTGATATGGTGGGAAATAATAGTGTCAGCACATTCCACATGGGTAATTGGTTTTCATTGTGCATATTTCCAGCAAATTGGGCCTTTTGCTCCTAATTTAAACACCCATTTTTGCCTAATTATGTTGTGTATTTACATCTCACATTATCTTTGTTAACACGTGGAAATTCAGCTGGTGACCTAGCAGGAAGTCCCTTGAAGCCATAACTCTTAATTACCTTCCCTGGAGCAAGAGTGCTTTGAATTGAGAGGTAGTCAGAACTGGTTATAGGAAAAGTGCTGCAAAAAAACACACAGATGTACAAGCCCTGATGGTTTTGATCTATACGTTTTTGCTCAGTGTTTTTTAGTAGTCAGTAGCATAGGCTTTTAATTCAAATAAGCTAGGTTCAAGTACACACTGTACTATTAACTAGGTGGTATGAGCTTAAGTTACTTGATTGTTCTGTGCCTTAGTTTGCTGAATGTTAAAACGGAGAAATAATAATAATACTTAAACCCATAGGAATTGAGACAAACAGACGTGAGAATATGTGTAAAGCATCTGAAATATAGAGCATGCTCACTAAAAATGACACTAGCTTTATAACTGTTCATTCTAATTATTTCCTTGTGTGTAGTGAGACGTGATTAAATATTTGCTGCCCCCAAATTATATTTATAATGAAGAGTATTCATTAATAATGAGCAAGCCATTAATTTCTGTCCTTATTTGAATTATTTTTCTATTTGATGTTTTATATTCTCATTAAAAATACTAATGCATCAGCTTTTTGTTCCATATTTAATGTTAAAATATTAATTTGCTTTTTGGTGTGCTAATTATATATATTTATATATGTATATATTTTGAGATGGAGTCTCACTCTGTCACCCAGGCTGGAGTGCAGTGGCACAATCTCGGCTCACTATAACCTCCAGGTTTAAGCGATTCTCATGCCTCGGCCTCTTGAGTAGCTGGGATTACAGGCATGTGCCACCATGCCCGGCTAATTTTTTGTATTTTTAGTAGAGACAGGGTTTTACCATGTTGGCCAGGCCAGTCTTGGACTCCTGACCTCAGGTGATCTGCTCGCCCCAGCCAAAGTGCTGGGATTACAGGCGTGAGTCACCTCACCTGGCCGCTAACTGCATTCTTAAAGAAATATTTGTTCAATGTGTTAATGATTTTAAACATTATTAAATAAAATCATTGGAATAAAAACTAAAATCAACTATTTCATGATGCTTGAGAAAGCCTATATGTATTAAAAGCAAATGAATTTGAGACAGAGAAAAGAGAGAAATAGATGCTGTGAAGCCCTGGAATTATGTCCTTTCTAAATTCAGCTTAAACGCTGCAGTTTTGTGTTTCTGTCATGTGAACCACTATGTTTTGTTTTTTATTTGCAAGGTAATTAAGTCAGGTTTCTGCAATTTGCAATTAGAAGAGTTGCTCCTATTTAAATCAAGGAGGGTAGGTATGTTATCCAAACTAACACGGCTGATTAGTCGTAGAAGTAAGAATCAAACCTAGGTCAGTTAGTGCAAAAGCCCGTTCTTTGAACACTGGAGACAAACATAGTTTGACAAATAAAAAAATCCAGCAATCAGTTTTTAAATTGGGTTATTTGTTTTCTTGCTACTGAGTTGTTTGAGTTTCTCATGTATTTTGGATATTTACTCATTATCAGATACAAGGTTTGCAAATATTTTCTCTTAATCTATAGGCTGTTTCTTCACTCTCATTTCCTTTACCATGCAGAAGCTTTTATTTTTTTTCTAAATGTTCACTAACTTAAAAACAGATACTCCATTAATTTACTCATACTAATCTTATTTGATCTAAACTTTTCAAGGGATTCTTTTTTTTTTTTGTATTTTCATTGGTATATTATAGTTGTGCATAATTTGGAAGTATTTGTGACATTTTGATACATTTACACAATGTGTAATTATCAAGACAGGGTAACTGGGATCTCTGTCACCTCAAACATTTATCTTTTCTTGTGTTGGCAACATTAAAATTCTTCTAAATATTTTGAATTATATAATAAATAAGTATTAAGCATAATTGACTTACAATACTATTGAATACTAGAACTTAATATGAGCTACTTATTTATTTATTTTTATTTTATTTTTCCATAAGTTATTTGGGTACAGGTGGTATTTGGTTAATGAGTAAGTTCTTTAGTGGTGATTTGTGAGATTTTGTTCACCCATCACTGAAGCAGTATACACTGAACCATGTTTGTTGCCTTTTATCCCTTGCCACCCACACTCTTCCCCCAAAGTCCCCCAAATCTATTTTATCATTCTTATGTCTTTGTGTCCTCATAGCTTAGCTCCCACATATCAGTGAGAGCATACGATATTTGCTTTTCCATTCCTGAGTCACTTCACTTAGAATTATAGTCTCCAATCTCATCCAGGTCACAGAAAATGCTGTTAATTCATTCCTTTATATGGCTAAGTAGTATTCCAGTAGATGTTAGCATGAATGCAGTGATCAGGGAACACTTGTACACTGTTGGAAACTAGTGCAGCCACTATGGAAAACAGTATGGAGATTCCTTAAAGAGCTAAAAGTAGAACTATCATTTGATCCAGCATTCCCACTTCTGGGTATTTACCTAGAGGAAAATAAGTCATTATATGAAAAAGATACTTGCATATGCATGTTTATAGCAGAACAATTCACAATTGCAAAATCGAGGAACCAACCCAAATGCCCATCAGTCAACAAGTGGATAAAGAAACTGTGGTGTGTATATATATATATATATATGTATATATATATATGATGGAATACAATTGATTCTACTTCTAGGTATCCACTCAGAGGACTTGAAATCAGTATGTTGAAGAGATATGTGCACCCATGTTCATCGCAGCATTATTCACAATTACCAAGATGTAGAATCAACCTAAGTGTTCATCAGTGGATGAATGGATAAATAAAATGTATGTATATGAAATGGAACATCATTCAGCCTTTAAAAAGAAGGAAATTCTGTCATTTGTAACAATGTGAATAAACCCAGCTGACATTGTACTAAATTAAATAAGTCAGCCACAGAAAGACAAATACTTATATGTAGAATCCAAAACAATCAAACTCAAAGAATCAGAAAGTAGGATGGCATTTATCAGAGACTAGAGGATGACAGGGCAATAGAGAGACGTTGGTCAAAGGGCATCGAGTAGTTAGATAGGGTGAATACAGTGGTTGTGCTCTACTCACAGCATGGTGACTATAGTTAATAGTAATGTATCATGTGTTTCAAACTTGCTGAGCATAAATTTCAAATATTCTTATTTGAAAATAAGTACGCAATGTATTAATTAGCTTGATTTAACCATTCCCCATCATATACATATATCATAACATGACATTGTACTCTGTAAATATATACAATTATAATTTGTCAATTAACAACAAAAATGGATTTTAAAATATCAGTAATTAGTGTGAGAGTGAGATGAATACCTTTTAATAATTCTTGGACTTTTTCTAATTCCTTAACTAACATACTAAAAAGTGGATGAAATGTTAAAATGTAGTCCTAAATTCTCATTATCAGTAACTACTTTCACGTGAAGTCCTTTTAAAACAATTAAAATTGATTTTAATAGCTGATTATTGAATAAAAAGCCCAAAGAGGCAACTTTTCCTAACCAGGTCATCAATTGTGATGCTAAAACAGCGATATCATGTTCACATACTGTTAAATCAGATTTTTAGAGACTGTTGTCCTATACTGGTGGCATCCAGGAGCACATTGCCCAAACAGAAGCTAAACACTTGGTATGGTCCAAGGTAGACAGACAAAGAGCTGAAGCTTCTCTAAGCTGTTGAAAATAATGCACCAACAACTCAACTGAGAAGCTGATGATAATGCAATAATGGAACTGGAGAGCCTGTAATAATATTTTGATTTTGTGGGAAATGTCTTTTCTTGATGGGAACTGATAATAAGCTGTGACTATTGACATAGAGATGTAGAAGTTTCCCTGGCATTTGGGCTCCGAATGCTCTTTATATTACTAAGTCTGGTAATTCATATGAACAAGGATGCCCCATTCTGACCACCCTCATAAGAACCTCAAATGAATGACATTTGGTAAGTAAAATCATCATTTTTTTTTTTTTTTTAAGTCGCCGAAAGCACACGCAGTCTGCAGTGGCTAGAGTTGACTATTTCCCCAGGGGTAGGTGTTATGATTCCCCACACTGTCTTAGAAGGTCCACCGCTGCCAGAATGTTTCATGGGGTGCTCTTACACATCATCCAACATGAGCTAATATATCATTTTAACTGCAGTTCTGGGAAACACAAATGGAGATGTTGGGTTGGAAATATACGAGGTGTATTGAACAGGGGGTGTTTTGATTGTGAATGCAGAGAATCTCAAGAAAATACGTACTCCTCTGAAACTGTTTCCGTATGTTTCCTGATTCACAGATTTCGCTACAGGAGACATGGTGTTATCTTGATTAATGCCTTCATCGTAAATACATGAGAAATGAGACCTTACGTCCATTCTGGCCCTTTCTCACTGTAACAAGATCAAAGGAAATAGATTTCATTCTGCTATGAAGGTATTTTTTTTTATGTTGTGTAATGTGAAAAGGTGACCCACTCTTATAGCAGCTCTACTTTTATGCATGCCTGTAAAGACAGAAGAAGATAATTTCTAAGGTTAAGATCTCTTTTTTATTCTCTAAGAGATAATTTTATTTTATTTTTTTTTACACCACATGAGGGTGTTACAGAAGATAACAGTGTTTTCCTTTTTAGTACTCATTCTTGTCATATCTTGGAAAAAGAAAATAAAGGTGATGTTTGTCAGTTGTATCCAACAAAATGTTTACTAAATTTTTGTTCTTTGGGGTTATTTAAAGGTTTTTTTGGTGTTTAATTATGACAGAAATTTGTCATAATTTTCTATTTAAAGCAGTTTTCATTGAGCATCCTATATATTTGTTTACCTGTAGGTTAAATTCTTAGCAGCAAAGATGCTAATGGCTAAAAGTAATTAGCTAATTCATTACATTCTGATGTTTTGAAGGAAATATTTTATACGCACATAAAACTGAAAATTTTTATAAAATTTAACCGGTTTTATTCCTTTAGACAATTTGGCATTTATTTTTGCTTAGTAAGGCTAATCCTAAACAATGATTACAAAAAAAAAAAAAAAAAAACACCCAACACTATTATTTCCATTTGTAGCATTGTTTTTACATGTGCATTTTTAATTCATAGAAAATCGATTTCTGCCTAAGAAAGGCAGAAAAGGAAGCAAGTTTAATTTTTTTCTCCAAAGGTTTAGCTTGATTTCCCAACGCCATTTCATTCTCTGGAGAAGGGAAGTGTTAAATTGAGAAGAGTTTCTTAAGCACCCGGAGCATCAGTTATCTTATCAATAAAGTTATTGTTGCCTCTTCAGCGGGTAGTACTAAATAGCTAACAAAATAGCCCATGTGAAAACAACCCATAACCACAAACAACGATTTAACATTTTAAAGATTGAAAACTACTGTTTCAACTTGTCAGGACTTTTGTATCGTGTATGCTAATTAAACTCCTAAGATGAAAATTTATTTCAGTGAAAGCTATAGTTTTCCTTAAAGGAAAAAATTTGCATACACAAATTTTTTATGTTATATCCTAAAGGATGATTTTCTTTGCAACAATTATTGACAAACTACTGGGTACTCCAGTCACGGGAATACTAAGATGAGGCTATTGACACATCAGGTGATAGGCATGGGCTTTGACTTCATTTGTTATGTGATGGAAAAGGATTTTCTTGGAGTCATTTTCCCTTGTGACACATACCTTGCAATTGAAAGCCAGAACACAGTAGATGTTCAAGGCATTCTAGTTGATTGAATTCGCATGGCTGGGTTTGGCAATTCAATCCCTGACTATAACAAAGAAAATGGCTAAATAATCCCCGTTGTGACACAGTCCAATATCCTGAGGTCAGACACCAGGCCTCAATTTTATTAGAGCTACACCTTAATTAACAATATTTAGCCAGCAATAGGCAATTTATGAATTTTATTCTATTAGGTATTGATGTTAGTTCATTTGGATTTAAAAATGTTAAAATGCAGCAGATTTTTTTTTTTTTTTTTTTTAAAGATAGAATCTTGCTCTGTCGCCCAGGCTGGAGTACAGTGGTGCCACCTCAGCTCACTGCAGACTCCGCCTCCCAGGTTCAAGTGAATCTTCTGCCTCGGTCTCCCGAGTAGCTGTGATCACAGATGCGTGCCACCATGCCCGGCTAATTTTTGTATTTTTAGTAGAGATGAGGTTTCACCATAGGAACTCCTGACCTCGTGATCCACTGGCCTCGGCTTCCCACAGGGCCAGAACCACCGGCATGAGCCACCGCCCCGGGCCAAATGCAGCTGATTCAGAGGCATTCACAATCTGTGTATGCACCTAGAGTTGGCTGCCAAACCGGAGCATTCTTTGCAAAGTCTTAGGGGAATAAGGGAGAGAAATTCTGCAGAACTAAACAGGCAGGCGGCCCATTGGGACACATGTTTCCTGTAACGGGTATTGTGCCAGTGCACAGTGTTGAAGGGCATAAATAAAACGTGATGGAAATAGAAAGGAAAGAGAGACCCTATTTCCACAGGGACATATAAAGTATAGTGATAATATTCTAACAACAAGTTATATAACTTTTTGCCCAAATCTATTTTTAAAGTGGAAGATTAGGGTTGAATTTTGTTCAAAAACGAAGGTTATGTTCCCTATCAGTTAGTTTTTGAAATAGATGACAGATTAGTAGCTAAAGGCCTCTCATTTTAAATATGCAAACAAAACTTTAGGATGATAAACTAAGTGTAATATGGCATGTTAAGAAACATCACTTTGGTCTGGCAACATAAAACTGGAATATAGATGAGCTATGGTTTACAAGCTGTGTCCCACCCAGAATTCATGTGTTGAAACATAATGCAAAATGTGAGAGTACTAAGAGGTGGGGCTTTTGGGGCTATGCCCTCATGACTTAATGAAATTAGAATAGAGGCTTCAGACAGTTGCCTCACTTTATCTTGCTCTCTTTCCCCTCTGCCTTTTACAATGTAAAGATGCAGTAACAGTGTACTATCAATGAGCAATGGTGCCTCACTGGACACTGAACCTGCTGGTGCCTTGATCTTGGACTTCTCAGCATCCAGCTGTTACAGTAGGTAGATAAGTATGGCAGGAGATAGCTCCCCCTACCAGCACACACTATCCTCACCATCAGATGATGATCAAGCAGATGTTAACTGTCTCTCTAAAAGCATAATTGGTCATAGCCAGTGCTGGAGAAAGGCAGTCTCTAAATAGACAGAAACACCTGAAACTGGTGATCAGAGGCTTCCTGATAAGATCTCAGGAGTTGGGTGAGTGGGCTCACACGTGTGCACTGAGACAAAATGGTGGAGTTAAACTGGTATATGACCTTGTAGGAGCATTTGACTGGTAAAGGAAGAACGCCTTCAGTGAGCATGAGCACAACTCCAGTAAACAGACTGTGCATGCTCCCCTCCCAAGTGCTAGCAGGCCACTGCACATACAGACAACTCACCCCAAGGGAAGAATCAAGGGAGAAAAGATACAAGACCCCAGAGTATGCCAACTGCAATTAGTCCATTCTTATGCTGCAATTAGTCCATTCTCATGCTGCAGATAAATTTATAAAGATAAAGAGGTTTAATAAACTCACAGTTCCACCTGGCTAAGGAGGTCTCACAATCATGGTGGAAGGCAAAAGGCACGTCTTACATGGTGGCAGACAAGAGAGAATGAGAGCCAAGTGAAAGGATAAGCCCCTTATAAAACCATCAGCTCTTGTGAGACTTACTTGCTACCACCAGAACAGTATGGGGGAACTGCCTTCATGATTCAATCATCTCCCATCGGGTTCCTTCCACAACCCATGGGAATTATGGGAGCTACAATTCAAGATGAGATTTTGGGGGGGACACAGCCAAGCCATATCATCAACATATAAAACCATAAATCAATGGGTAAGCCAGGCACTTCATCTCTCAGGTCACCAGCTTGTCCGTCTCCCAAATGTACTATGCTTCTTTTCATTCCTGTTCTAAAACTTTTTAATAAACTTTTGCTCTTGCTGTAAAACTTGCCTCAGTCTCTCAATCTACCTTATGCCCCTCAGTGAAATTCTTTCTTCTGAGAAGGCAATAATTAGGTTGCTGTAGACCTATACAGATTTACTGCTGGTAATACAGACAGTGAGAAAATACATTTTTAATATTTATAAATTATCTTGTCTCAAATATTCTGTTATAGCAGCACAAATAGTTAAGACAATGTGTTATGGGCTGAATTGTATCTCCCCAGTGTTTACATGTTGAAGTACGAGCCCCTAATACCTCAGAAGGTGGCTATATTCAGGGATACCGTGTTTGAAGAGATAGTTAAGGTAAAATGATTTACTATGAGTGGGCACTAATTCAATATGACTGGTGACCTTATAAGAGGAGATTAGGACACAGGCACACAGAGAAGAAAGACCATGTAAAGACACAGGGAGAAGACAGCCATCTACAAGACAAGAAGAGAGGATTCATGATAAATCAACCCTGCAAGCACCTTATTCATGGACATCTAGCCTCCAGAACTGTGAGAAAATAAATTTCTGTTGTGTAAGCCAGCCAGTCTGTGGGACTTTGTTCTAGAAACCCTAGCAAATTAATACAATGAGATTCATGCATAATTTTCTTCAGTATTTTTGCATTCTACAAAATATGTTTTCTCTCAAATTCAGTTTTGTATAGGGAATTCTACAAAGGTGAATTTGTAGAAAGGTGATTTTTTATTGATTATCACAGTGACTAAGATTATCTCTCTCTTTTGACCAGATCAGCACTGTTCTTATAGTTTTGACAAAAGAAGATAGCTTAGAGCAGTCTGAGATATGTGAGGTACACAGGTCCAGAGACATATGAGTATGGGCCTTGTCATGTACTTCCCCATCCACACTTGAGGCAATTGTTTAAGGTCAGTTTCCTCCCGACTTGCTGCCTCACCCATTATGTTCATGTTCCTGGAATTTGTGATACAAAAAGCAATATATAATCAATAGCTTATGTTATTTTAATGTAATTGTTGGTAAGCAAAACAGAAACTGTCTCTCCTTTGCCTTTAAAAATCCACCTGGAACTGCCTCTAATGGAAACATATATTCAGGGCAACTTGAATCTATGCACCTGGGTTGCAATCCTCAATATTGGACCCAGTAAACTCCTGACTTACATTAATTTTACCCAGGCTTTTTCCTTTCAGGTCAAGATATCTTATTATTTGCTTCTTATGACAACTTTGTAATTCATGTATTATTAATTCATGAATTTATGATGAAAAGAGGCAAAGACAGCTTAAGCAATTTGCCATGTTCACACAGCTTATAAATCACTGAGCCAAAGATCAAAACTAGATATTTCTTACTCTCAAACATTTTTTTAATCACTATGCAATCTTTACTTGTGCCTATCTTTTACAAAAAGACTGGCAATGAGCAGTTCAAATGACAGACTCTCAAAGGCTCTACTAGAAATAACATTATTTCAGTTAATTGAAGTTGTTAGGGCTCAGGCAATGATACCCCAAAGTACAGCATTTCAACTTGCTGAGTACTTGAATTCAAGGAAATTAAGAGGCCTTAGAAATAAAACTCCAAACCAATGTCTCTCTCTGACTTTTCCCAGCCTCTCTGTCTCTCTGATCCTCTTTTTTCTTTTTTTCCTAAAGCACTAGAAGGGACTACCTCTGAAAGTTCCTTATCTGACTGAGAACACTTGTTTCCAAAAGAAATGTGATTGTCTTAAAACCCTGTCCCTAGTAATCTCATCAGATACCCAGGAAAGATCAACAACCTGAGAAGAGAAGAGATTGTGATTCAAGATAACACCCAGAAAGATTTTTCAACTATTCTTCTAAAGGTAGCTCTGAACACTTACCTGGGAAACTTTATCTGCATAATTAAACAACCTTTGTTCATAATGAGGTTCTGCCCCTCATCTTTCTGCCATCTACCCCAGAGCTCAAAGGAAATTTGTTCCAGGCCATTGTCCTATATGCTCATTTATTTCCTCTGAACATTATTTACTCCTTTTTTTTTTTTTTTTTTGAGATGGAGTCTCGCTCTGTCGCCCAGGCTGGAGTGCAGTGGTGCAATCTCAGCTCACTGAACGCTCTGCATCCTGGGTTCATGCCATTCTTCTGTCTCAGCCTCCCAAGTAGCTGGGACTACAGGTGCCTGCCACCATGCCCAGCTAATTTTATTTTTTTGTATTTTTAGTAAAGACAGGGTTTCACATGTTAGCCAGGATGGTCTTGATCTCCTGACTATGTGATCCACCTGCCTCAGCCTCCCAAAGTTCTGGGATTACACAGGCCTGAGCCACCGCACCTAGCCCATTATTTACTCTTAAACCCTCCTTTCCCCTACCCTGTGATAAAGAGCACATAGGCATCTGGACCTTGTTACATTAATGTGTAATCACTCTGCTGGAAATCCCTCAATTTATTTAACTTGTGTAGGTTAAAAATATTTGTGCCTTTTTTCTCCTATTAGTCTGTCTGCTGTCACTTATTTCATCAAAGCTTCAGAGAAGTCAGAAGAGAAGTTTGATTTCCATCCCTAAAAAATATTCAAGATTTTCTCCTGTCATATTTATAATCTAATAGATTGGCAGTAAAAGAGGAAAGAATAATTCAAGTACAGAACTAGAGGGTTCTAAAGGAAAATTGTTCTGGGTACTAATAAAAAACATAATTCACTCAATAAATCTTTATTGAGCACTTCTTCCAGTCACCATTCAAACATGTGAGAAAGTTTGAAGTGTTGCCCTAAGAGTTGAACATAGGCATAGTCCTGAATTCACAGAGTTTAGAGCATGATGGGAGAAAATAGACAAATTAAAGTATCAATTAAAAATTTTTTAATGCTACAAGTGCATAAATGACTTGGGGATTTAAACATAGCTTATGGCTCAGACTTTGAGGTAAGATTTGTAAGCAAAAGGAGAGAATCTCAATAAAATAGAATCAAGGTAAAAGGATTTGGGGATATTAAAAATAAGGGAAAATATGAGTAGAAATTTCTGGTTATATCTCATTTCTTAGCATAATTTGAATTTTCAAAGAAGAAATGATACATATATATTCTTAGCTTAGAGATTAGAGTCCTTCCTGATAATGTCAAGTATAATATATATATCTTTTTTTTTCTTTAGGAAATGTATAAGAATTCCTAGGCTTCAACCAAATATTGTGCCTATATTTGAGAATTGTCTTAGAAAGCCTTGGTTTTTCTGAAGCTGTTGATCATTGAACATGTGTTATATTAGTTTCCTAGGGCTGTCATAACACATGAACACAAACTGTGTGAAGATCACAAAAATTTGTTCTGTTACGGTTCCAGAGGCTCGAAGTCTGGACTAAGAGTTGGTAGGGTTGGTTCCCATTGGAGTCTGAGGGAGAATCTGTCCAATGCTTCTCTCCTAGCTACTGGTGGTTGTGGGTAGTTCTTGCCAATCCTTGGTTTGTAGATGCATCATGACATTCTTTGCCTTAATCTTCACAAGATGTTCTTTCCTGAGTCTCCTCTCCTCTTCCTATCAGGACACCAATCATATTGGATCAAGGCCCACTCTAATGGCTTCATGTTAACTTGATTACATCTACAAAGGTCCTATTTTTAAGTAAGGCCACATTCCAGGTACTGGTATTAGAACTTCAACATATTTTTGGGGGTACACAATTCAACCCATAGTATATACCTCTATAGAAATATCTTCTTCGGCATCCATGATGCTTATATCAGTCATTTATAGCGAGAATAATGCTGTGTAGCAAATAGTCACAACACCTCATAACATGCAATCATAAATTTGGATGTTGGTTCACAGATCTGAAGATTGGCCATTTCTGCTGACCTGAGCTGGGCTCTGTGTTCTCACTCTCACTTAGACTCCTGAAGTCAGCTGCAGGTGAACTAGTTTTCTTTGCTGACTCTGGCTGGACTCTCTCACATGTTTGAATAGTGACTGGAACATCTGAGCTGCTTGTTTCTGCTCCACTTATCTCATCTTTGAGCATGCTAGGCTGAGGAGCAAGAAGGAAGGTGCTAACACAGTGCTTGTTCAAGCTTCTGTTGTATGAAATTTGTTGTTATCCCATTGGCCAGAGCAAGTCATATGGCTAAACTCAGAGTCAGAGTAAAGGACACCACCAAAAACATAGAAAGATTTGTAGAGACCAGGAAACATTGGGACCGTTAGTTCAACTAATTTATAATGTGCTAAACTTATTTTTCTCTCATCTACTCTGCTTCTCATTTTTAAAGTTCATCTTTACTTTTTTTCTTACATATAAGCTCCCCCAGCCCCTTAAGACAACTTTTGAATTATTCTCTACTCTTCTCTCTATACCCACTCAGACATTTAACTTAAATTTTCTTCTTTTCAGAAATATTTAATTTTGTTTGTTTGTACACACCAAATACCTTGGATGTCCTAAAATGAAATTATGCCTCCTCTGCTCTTCTTCTGTCAATAACCGCCCTTTCACTGCCCGTGAGATTACAATTACTTATCCAGAACAAAATTTTTAAAGTTGTTTCTCTTTCGGCATTTCCTTTAAATGTTCTTCCTGTAAAATATGTTTTAGATTTATCTCTTTTCTTCTGTTCTTAACACATCAAATAAGCTCATACTTTAACACTTGAATTATTTGTTTTTCATAATCTATTACATATGCTTTCATTAGAATTACCTTAGCTCAAATATTATTTTCACTTTGGCACATGCTTTCCACAGTTACAACAACAAAATGAATTTCAGTTTTTCATTTTACTGCTTAACCCTTCTGGCTCTTTGCCAGCTTGTTCCCATCCTGCCTTTTCAGCTTTATTTATTAGTGTTTCCTTGTAAGAGTTACAGCTTCCTAAGGGCAAGACTTTGACTCTGTTATTGTTAGTAAGCAGCACAGTATCTTGCCAAGCAAGATATAGGGTACAATATATATTTTGAACAGACTTAGAGTCACATATTCCCACTTTCTAATCAAAATGCTATCTTCCCCTTTACTTCTGTCTTTGACTTTTGCCAATACCAGCCTAGAATGCCACCTCCTCACAACTGTAAAATACCCCTCAAAAGGATACAGAGCAGAAAGGAATGCCTCTTTTCTCAGCATGCTCATAATTTGTGGGGAGGAAGCCAAATAAACAAGTGACTATAATAAATTGTAGTAATTGCCAGGACAGAAATATTCATTAAAAGGTATGGAAATGTAGAAAAGGATACATAATCCAGCATCGATGGGACAAGCAAGTCTTCCCGAAAAGCGAAAGAGAGTAGAATTATTCAGTCAGAGAAGACAGAGAGCAGAGCGGGAGGCATGGATCGAGCTGGCTATGAAGAAAACAACAAACAGTATATTACTAAAAAGCGTTAAGTTGCTGAATGCTGAGATACAAATTGATAGGGAATGCAGTGGGTGTGAACCATATCTTGGAGGGTCTTTATGCCATGTGAAAGAACTTGAACTTAATAAATTTTGGGATGCTTGAAGGCAGTTTTAAGCAGGAGAATAACAGGTACAAGTTCACCATTCCAATCCTGGAACAAAACATTAAGTCCCAGGTCCCAGTATTTACATGGCACTTACAACCTGCAAGCTCTGAGACTCATTCTCTTAATCATTCTTTCAAATGTTGTAAGTAATCTGAGAAATATTTCTCAGTTAATATATTCGTGCCTTAATGGTTGACTTAGTTGACATTGTCTTTTTTCGCCAGTTGTTCTCAAATGATGGTCTTCCACAGACAAACCATTAGTGAAAAGGGGAAACAAAAGTAGGCTTTTCTAGTAATATAGCAAAAATGTGGACGAAATCTTTTTTTGACAAATGCTAATTAGGCAGCCAGGTGAGAGGGGGTCTCTGGCAAAACTTCAACCTGCCTGTGCACTAGCGTGGAGACACAGAAGTCGGGCCGGTTGGCAGCGCAGAGGAGCCTGGCCCCTCCTCTTCCTGTGTCGAACCTGGGATTCAAAGGGCGAGGCAGGAAGCACACTAACCGGAAGTCTGTCTTTGAGGAGAGACCGTGTTCCCACTTTCATTCTTTTCACCCAATAAAACTCAGCTTTACTCATACTTCAAGCCATCAGTGAGTCTCAATTTTTGTGACTATGGGATGGACAAGGACCCTGACTCTAGCTAAACTAAGGAAAAGAACTGCAACACTAACTTTTGATGGAATTCAAATCTATCAAATATGTAATGATGCAGACATTGAAGGCTAAAAGAATAAAAATTGATAAGGTCATTCAGAGTACTTAGAGAATGAAGGTACCGCTTTATAAAATTACATTCAAGACCATTGATTTTTAAAATTAATTGTAAATAAATGAATATGCTTTTGCTTAAGAGTACCCCAATAGATAAAATAAGTTTTTCCACCCTGGGAGAAATATAGTAATTTTTATTTTGATTTGAATCTGTAAAAGTATAGGACAAAAGTTAAAGTCTATATGAAGTGCAGACATGGGAATTAGAAGGTGGAAGAAGAATTTGTAGCACAAGCATAAATTTATTTGAAAGGCTAGATTAATGTTCACATGCTTATGCATGAAATGCTATTGCCTGTCTTAACTATTCCATTATGTGTTAATAATAAAATAACCCATATGTGCAAAATGAATATGTTACACCAAGAGAAAATGTTTAAAATGCCAAGTAAATACCACAACAAATGTATGAAAAATGCTTTACTTATGGTTTCACTTTGTGAATTCTTTTGATTTTTTTTCCCTGTTTTTAGTCTTCTGCAGCACAGAAAGGAAGAGTTCTGTTCTTTATAGAGGAATCTTGTTTTGATACAATTTTACTTTCATTCAGTTTATATTTAACTGGAAATTTAAGACATTGTGCTTTGTAATTTTTAAAAATAAGTATTTAAAATGATGTAGAGCTATGAGGCTGGTTCTCAGAGCAGCAAGGCTTTGAGAAAAGCTTAAGAGTTGGTGCCAAGTCTTCTTTCCTTATTCTACTTTAAACTTTTTCTTGTTTAATTTGCATTGTTCAGGAAAAAAATTTGGAAATTGAATATCAGTTCCCTTCATTGATTTAATGCTTTATTTTTTCACAAATATTCACTTATCAATTTTTCTGTGTGTGTTTGAGAAGGATTTCATTTTTCATGAATTCAATAGTATATCCAATAACAATGCACATTACCTCTGGACCCAATTTTTCAACATAATAATTTTCTTTTGTTTATGTAAAGCCGGCAGGGCATTAGACATGACTCTTGTTGTTGACTGTTCAGTTGATTCACTTACATTATCAACTAGTCTGCTTTTCTTGATATTTTGTTAACTCTTCTCCATATCCATTTCTCCAATGTCTTGAAGATGACAAGGATTTGAGTGTGATTATTATTCATGATGCTTATTATCTTTATACCAGTCTCACTTTTGTCACTGTTGTCCTGAACACCTTTTTAATACTTAACAGAAGGTTGCTGTTTAAGTTGAAATTAAGCCATCTCTGTGGAATTGTTAGCAATAACAGTTTGTTCTCCATCATCCATAGATAAACTACAGATGTAGAATAGTCGCTCTGCAAAGATAATGAATGACATTTTCTCTACTTAAACCATACTGAGGGGTACAGCTTGCTTTTTAGAAAAGTTGTTTTTAATATAGTGCTCTAAGGAAATCTATAGGCCTACAACTTTGTCCGGAGCTCTTGATAATACTTGTACACATTTTTCCAGTGCCTTCACCTTACCCCTTAGGTATTGTAGTGTGATGGTAAAAAACACGGGCTTTGGACTTAGGCAGATCTTAGTTCTAACATTAGTTCTCCCACTTATTAACTGGATGATTAAATTATTTAATTTTTATAAGATAGGGAAATGCTTGCCACCAATAAAGAAAATCAAGGTGGTGGTGACCTTGGAGGCCAAGATTGAAGAGAAGAAGGTTGGACAGTGAGAGGAGAGGAGGATTTGGGGAACTCTTTCTCTGGTGGCATGTGCTTACTCTGGAAAAGTTGCCTTAAAGGTGAAAAAGCTGAGACATTGCATTGGAAGTCTCACAGGGAAAGGTAGGCAAAAGCATTAGTATACAGGGCCCACTAACGGTGGAAGGAACCTGATATATGGCCTCTACTTTGAGCTGAGGCTACATCACAGAAGTAAAGGTAAATGAAAGGAGAGGCAGAACAACATTTGCAAGGACTGAGGCTGACTTAGCCTGCACCCTTGTCAGAATCAAAGTTCAATCATCTTTGAGCTATTATAGCATCCAGAGCCTTGAATTATCTCCATAATTTTTCAGTGTCCAATATTTAATAATAATAATAACAATAATAGTAATTTTCAAAACCCAACAGGGCCAGCCCTTGTGGGGTGAGTGATACTGCTTTTGAGCAGGAAGGTGATGTTCTTATTTAGGACAAAATGAAGACCCCAGAAAGAGAAGGGCAGCTGCTGGATAAGAAGCAGAAGGACAATGAACAGGGGTGTCAGGCTTTGTGAATAACTTGTTTGGAATGGCTTCCATATTTTTGTTGTCTGGATCCAGGCAATTAGATAGTCTCTTAAATAGTCACACAAAATATTGACTGGTTGGTCCCCAGTGCCATACAATCATGTTCAAATGATGACCATAAGCATTACATCTACAAGCCCCCAGCTTTGCACTATCCGACATCATCCTTCTGGTTGAACCAGCTGAAGCTGTTAAGAGTATGGCAGGTATGACCATGCCACCCAAGGAAGAAGGCAAAGGCCTACAAAGACTTTAAAGCTAAACTGAATGCTTCCTTTATAGTTTGTGCAGATCTCCATACATTATCATAAACAAGAGCTCGCTCTAAACCTTGCCACTGGCTGCTCTTTTTACCCTCAGATTTGTCCGCCTTCAGACACAGGAAAAGGCATTTGAATTTACTGAGAATAAGTTGTTTACTTCCTAAGACCATTTCCTTCAGACACAGGAAAAGGCATTTGAATTTACTGAGAATAAGTTGTTTACTTCCTAAGACCATTGGTGGAAGCTTCCAGTAGTGTAGGGTAGTGTAGACCTTCCCAGTTGGGGACACAATGGACATACCTGTATTTGAGGCAGATGACAAGAAGAGTCCAGAGGACATAGAGGTCCATTGAGAAGGTTGTCAAGGTCAGGTAAGCAGCAGGAATCTTTATATGGCTTCTGTTTGTTGCCCCCTCTTCTGGTTACACTGATGGGGAGGAAAATGTACATTCCAACACATGGAAACACATTCTTTCTCTCAGTCACAACATTGCAGTGCTTTGCAAAGGGGCAGCAGCGAGACTGTCATCACAGCAGTCACGGTGGACATGCCAGCGACCAAGTCTACATATTCCAGACAGATAAACCCAGCACTGACAGGAGCAGCCTCCACAGATATAGGAGATAAAGGAACCAGCAGGGAGTGGTGGACACTTTTGCTATGTCCTCAGAAAGTCTTAACATGGCTATAGCGAGTGGAACAAGGCTATCCCTGTCTTCAGAGGGTAGTTCCAGCTTATCAGCAAAAGCTACCAGTCTCTCCCCGGAAGTTAGGATGCATGTGATCATTGCAGGAGCTGAGACTGCCTGCAAGCTTGTTGCAGAAACTGCTAAAGAACCAGTGGTGGGACTCCCTCATATCAATCTTGCAAGGTGAAGGCTATATAAGTGAATGGGATGGAAGCCAGAGAAGAGTCCCTGTATTAGTCTGTTTTCACATTGCTGATAAAGACATACCCAAGACTGGGTAATTTATAAAGAAAAAGAGGTTTAATGGACTCACAGTTCCACGTACCTGGGAAGCCTCACAATCATGGTGGAAGGTGAAAGGGACTTCTTGCATAGTGACGCAAGAGAGTAAGAGAGCCAAGTGAAAGGGGTTTCCCCCTTATAAAACCACCAGATCTTGTGAGACTTATTCACTACCATGAGAACGGGGTAGTGAATAAGTAAGACCCACCCCCGTGATTCAGTTACATCTCACTGAGTCCATTCCACAACAGGTGGGAATTGTGGGAGCTACAATTCAAAATGAGATTTGGGTGGGGACACAGTAAAACCGTATCAGTCCCCCAGTGTAATGCTAAATCACAATGGAAAAGAGCTCCCTCTAAAAGACATTCCCATTATCATGAGATAGGGTGGACAAGTCAACTCTAACAGACTAACTGACATACCTTCTGTTAGTTGGTAGCCCACCATGAAATTACTAACAGTGGAAAAGGGAAGTCCAGAGCAACCTAGTGGGCAGACAACGCAGCTCCTCCCAACAAAAATACCAAGCTCAGTCACTTGCAAAGGAGTCTAGGTTATCTCAAATTTTGGAGAGGAACCAATTATAACTAGCTCAGGGTCTTCAAGTTAAGAACCTGAGCAGAACTAACTCCTTCTATATGAACTTCAATATTCAGTACATAAACATTGGTTTTAAGTTCTGTGATTGTAAGATCTATTAATAGTAGGATTAGCTCATTGTTGAACCCCAAAGCCTGTCCTGTTACAAAAGCAATGGCCCCAGATTCTGAAAATAAGGATTAGACTGAATTGAATCATTGCTAAAAACATCAATGTCTATCCCACTGCATGAAATGTGGCCCCAGCTTTTACAAAGACAAGACCCAGAAGTACCGGATTTTTCTTAATAAGTTGCACAGCCAGATCTACTACACAAACACTAATCCAATGTCCTCCAAGATAGAAATCCAGGAGGATTTGCTCTTTATTAAAGAACCCCAAAGCCCACAGTGCTGTGTGTGGTACAGAAGCGGATATTATGTCTGAGACTGTAGAGGAGAGCAGCATGGAGTCCATTATGCAGCTAACAGAGTATGGAGAATGGCTGGACATTACTGGGGTCGTAATACCTGAGACAGAGGTGATCGCAATCTTTGAAGCCTATCAACAAACAAGGGGCCAGAAGATGAAAGTGAGGCTATTTCTAATTTAGTCCTACTACTTTTAAATAAAACAATCTTCTTTCTGAATTTACATGTTTCACAGGTAGTATAGCCTCCATCATGGTTTCTGTCACATCAACCAGGCTGCAGTTGGAGACTCCAGTACTGAGTCAGCAGAGACCAACCTCACATTCATCTTCAACTGAGCCAGTAGCATTTCCTTAACATGTCAGTCATGGGTTCTGCAAGCTGTGACCAGAAGTCACATTCTGGGTGGGCTGAGAAGCAGTACCATCATCCTTTCTTCTTCTATTTCTTTTTGAAAGAACCCAGACATACACGTGAAGTCTATTCCATAAACAAGCAATAACAGAGCGCATGCTCTCTGAAGATATTCAAGGGAGGGAAGATGGGTAAAGCAGCATTCGTGGGTAATCAGAATAGGAAGAGTTCTCATCTAGACTTAGCAACTCCACTTCTTGGCATATATTCTGGAGAACATGTGTTCTCAGAGGCAATTAAGAGAATATTTGTTTGAAAATAATTTATAAGAATAAAACACTGGAAATAGTCTCAAATGTCCATCAACTTATCAACTGGAGAATTGATAACACATATATACATACATATGTGTGTGTTGTATACACATGTACATATATATGCATGTTGTATACACACACACATATATATACACACATATGTGTATATAATATATTTTAAGTTATCAAAAGCTGCTCTGTTCATGGTTTCAGGCACACACAGCCAACCATGGTTCAAAAGTATTAAATGAATAACTCCGGAAATAAACAACTGATAAGTTTTAAATTGTGCACTTTTCTGAGTAGTGTGATACATGATCATACCATTCTGCTACATACTGGCTAGGAATATGAATCATCTGTTAGTCTAGTGTACCCACACTGTTGACGCTCCCCACTCATTTAAACTTGGTAACCATGTTGGTCATCAGATCAACTGTCATGGTATTGCAACGTTTGTGTTTGAGTAACCCTTATTTTACTTAATAATGGCCTCAAAGTGCAAGAGGAGTGATGCTGGATATTGTTATAATACTATTTTATTATTGGGTATTGCTGTTAATCTCTTACCATGCCTAATTTATAAATTAAATATAATTATAGGCACGTATGTGTGAGAAAAAAAAATCACGTAGTATATATAGGGTTTGGTACTATCTGTGGTTTCATCATTCACTGGAAGGCCTTGGAATGTATCCCCATAGATAAATGAGGACTACAGTATACATCATAAGTTATCATACTTATGGTAGATAGGTAGGAAGGTAGATAGAAAGGTGGATAGACAGATATTATACAACAATGACAGTCATAAACATTGATGTGGAAGAATCTCACGTACAGTTGAGTAAAAATAGTCACAGAAGTTATTCTGTAATTTGATTTATAGAATATTTCAAAAACAAGACAAACAAATTATTTAATGAAAATACTTGGCAAAATTAGAGATAAACAAGGATTTCTATGGTGAAAAAGAGGGTGATATCATCCAGGAAGTAGACACAAGAGCTTCAAAAGTGTTAGGAATTGTTGTGTCTCATAAACATTGTGGTCAATTCATAGGTATTTATTTTTTAATATTTTTCACACATTAACAGTTTTCAAATCAAGACAGTCTGAAGTGATGCAGTTTGCATTGTCATAGAAATATTTATTTCAACCAATTTGTTTTAGTACAATTGTGCTTTTTATGTATTTATGAGAGTGATATGTCAAAAACTAAAGTTGAGAGATCTTTTATTAATAAGAATAAAATAAAATTTTAAAGTTACAAAAAAAATGAATAGGAAGGCATTCAGGCTGGGCATGGTGGCTCACGCCTGTAATCCCAGCACTTTGGGAGGCCGAGGTGGGTGGATCATGAGGTCAAGAGATTGAGACCATCCTGGCCAAAATGGTGAAACTCCGTCTCTACTAAAAATACAAAAATTAGCTGGGCCTGGTGGCACACGTCTGTAGTCCCAGCTACTCGGGAGGCTGAGGCAGGAGAATCGCTTGAAACTGAGAGGCGGAGGTTGCAGTGAACCGAGATTGCGCCACTGCACTCCAGCCTGGCGACAGAGTGAGACTTTGTCTCAAAAATTAAAAAAGAAGGCATTCAAAGAACTGACTTGAGTAAAAACCAAGGGGAAGGACAAACTATGAATAGATATACAGGGAGTCCAAATTAAACAAAAATATGATTAAGGATATAGAAGACAAGCTGAAAATTTTGGCTGAAAGCTAGCAAACATAGAAAAGAAATGAATGTAAATTCTGAAAATTAAAAATAAAATAATAAAAAATTAAGAACAGTTATATGTAGTGTCACTAGACAAAATTTAGAACTCCAAATAAAATCTGATTTTCAGATAAACACCAACTTACTATTTTAGAGTGACCCGTGTATTACTTGGGATATGGTTGAACTAAACAATTTTCTCCATGCAATATTTTGAACATATTTATATCAAAATGTATATATTATTTGAAATTAAAGTTTAATTTGGAATTTTTTACTTTTATCTGCTAACTCTAGGAACCTAAATACAAGATATATTTCAAAGTGGATTTAACATAGATAAAAAGAAAAGAAAATAGATCATAAGAAAAATTTGCAGAATGAAACATGGAGATTTTAAAAAAAGAGAAAGACACGAGAGTGTATAATAAATAGAGGACGTATGAGAAGGCTTGACACGTGTAGCTCATGTTCAGAAATAAAGGGAAGAAAGAAAACAACAACAAAACGTCTGAAATGATGATCACTGGGAACTATGAAACATTCACCTTTAGATACAAGAAGGCCTATGAAACCCAAATGGTATAAATGAAAAGAAAACGACACTTGGCATATCTAGTAAAACTGCTAAAAATAAAAGCCAAAGAGAAAAGTTTTGAAAGCGTTCAGGGAGAAAAATAACATAATGTGTTCAAAGAACAGTTAGACTGTCAACTGATGTCCAGAAAGAATTAGTGCAAACTAGAAAAAATGAGATATCTTGAAAATGATGAAAAGAAGTAACAATGTATTCATCTATACCCAGCATAAATATGAGAATAAAGGTAAAATGGAGATATTTCACACTGTAAAAAACCAGAAGGATTGGAAATCAGCAGATCTGCACTGAAAGAAGTATTAAGGAGGTGCTCTAGGCAGAATGAATATGATCCCAAATAGAAGGTCAGAGATACAGGAGACGATAAACAGCAATAGAAAAAGCTAAACAGGCTTAAAATGTTAAAGAGATATTGCTATATAAGATAATAATATGAAGTTTACAAAATATGAAGTATTAAAATTCAAAGTGAAATAGAACCCAAAGTTATAGGATCTACAAGGCTTTTACTGTTAGGAAAGAAAGTAAAAGGAGCAAGTAGTATTTATTTTTGAGAAGACAAGGATGCACTGTAATCACTAGAGTAACTTTTCAAGTAATGGCACATGGATATGAAACTATCAATTTAATATATGGGAGGAATCAAGTCATCATCATCTTTATCATTATCCATACAATGAATTCTAGAGAAGATAAAAAAGGAAAGAAGCTGGGCGCGGTGGCTCACGCCTGTAATCCCAGCACTTTGGGAGGCTGAGGCAGGCGGATCACAGAGTCAGGAGATCGAGACCATCCTGGCTAACACGGTGAAACCCCGTCCCTACTAAAAACACAAAAGCAAAATTAGCCGAGCGTGGCGGTGGGTGCCTGTAGTCCCAGCTACTTGGGAGGCTGAGGTGGGAGAATGGCATGAACCCGGGAGGTGGAGCTTGCAGTGAACCGAGATCGCGCCACTGTACTCCAGCCTGGGTGAGAGAGGGAGACTCCGTCTCAAAAAAAAAAAAAAAAAAAAAAAGAAAGAAAAAGTAAAAAGAAAAAAGCACACAAAACAGGTAGAAGCAATTGAAAAAAGTATACATATATATATAATTTATACAGACCTGAAAGTATTTCAAAGATTGTCATACATAAAACCAAATTAAGACACAAAAATTTATTAACATATTCTTTAAAAAACATATATTTAAAATATTAATTATAAAACCATTGAGGACAAATAAAAAAATATATACCACGTACACACTAACAAAAAGTGTAGCTATATTAATATTAGTTTATGACATTATTTCTAAAGAAAGCATTATTAGGTTAGTGAATAAAACTTTATGATCATAAAAATTCAATCTACCCAGAACACCTACCAATTTTAAATTTGTATTGTTATAACAACCTCAAAATGGTTAAAGCAAAAATTAACAGATCTAAAATAAATAACGGGATAGAAAACAAATCCACAATCACTGTGGGAGAACTTTCAGTTATTGATAGAATAAGCAAGCAAAAATGATTAAGGATAAAGAAGAGTTCAATGTTATAATTATCTAATTTTACCTGATTGGCATAAATATGTTTGCCATATACAGACCTCAGTGAAAGCAGAATTACATATTCTTTCCAAATACAAATAGAACATTTACAAAATTGACAATATATTTGGACCTGAGCGTGTTGTAATGAATTTCACAGAGTTGAAATTATACAAAGTATGTTCTCTGATCACAGTGTTAAGGTAAAATAAGAAACAGAAAGATGATTGAAAATTTCACGTATGTTTGGAAATTAAGATGTATACTTCTAAATTAGACATAGATCAACAAGAGCTCATAATGGAAATTAGGAAATAGGTAGGGACCAAATGATAATGAGATATGAAATCAAATGAAAGGCAGCCAATGCTATGCTTAGAGATAAATATATAAACTTAATTACATAAAATAGAAAATGAAAGAAAGACTGAAAATCAATGAGCAGATTACCCATCTCAATTCAAGAAGGCACATAAAGAACACCAAATCAAGTCGAGAATGCAGCTACTGCCAGACTACCAGAGTCAATTACTGAATGTGAATATTCAGTTGTGTAGCTTACGCAATATTTTATCAATTGATCTGAAAAACCTGAATCTGGCAAAGCTGTATGGGTACCTGACTGGCAAAATTCTAAAATGACCTCCGACATTCTACCCTTGGTGAATACAGCTTCCAAATGCTAACAGGTCATTAAATGTAGCTTTCTGTCACAAAAAATTATTACCTGCTTCCACTCCACCCTGGGAACAGATGGAAGAAAATTATATACTAACTTCAACACATTCTATTTACGCATTTTCTGAACAATTCAGCAACTCATCCTTTTTTCTTCATCTCTAATTTCTAAATGTTAATAGCTAGTAGAAGATACATTGTAAAAAAATACATAATATATTTTAATATATTTTTAATTTTAATATAATTTAACAAATTTCAAAAGTTAGTGTTTTGTTAAGTTCTGATTGACTTATTTTCTACTCTATCCCAAAGAGAGAGTATTTGGCTCTCTTTTCCACTTGATGAATATAAATATGATTTATTGACACCGACTTTGAAAAAGGCATTGTGACTGGCACCAAGAACGCAGCTGGGCAAAGAGGACCAAAATGCATTTAACCAATGAAGGCCATTTCCTAAAGGACTTTAAAGCATAATGAAATTAGTTATAAATTGATTCCAACAGAATGGAGGAACAACTGTGCTATTAATTGGATCGCAAAGACTCACTTTGGGGTTTGACAGTTATCTTGGCTTGGTTTCCGTCTCCAGCATTGGCATTCCAAACCCTGTGAAATCTTAATAGATGTTCTCAACCCTGGAAAGAAAAGAAAGTAATTGAACAGAATGTAACGGTTTGAAAAAGAATACAAACCCCTTGAGAGATTAGAGGTATTGACTCCAATATTGCATCATTCTGAAAAATTTTTTGCAACTGCTAAACATGAATAGCTAGCTCCTTTATTTCCATATCACGCCGTGGAAAAATTCTCTCTGGGGAAGTGATTCCTTTCTTGCATCCTCATCTATTTGTCTCCCCTTGGGATGCTTGGTCTGTTTTCTTCAGGTTATTCTATAATCCTGGTTAGAAATATTTCTGTTATGGTGATATTCAGTATGTCCCTTGAAAAGGGAGTGAAAGTAATATATCTTGATAGCTAGCTAAGAGCTGGGTATTGCTTTAAACACGTAACTTATATAATAGCTATTATTTTTATTAATACTTTTCTTCTTATTGTCATAGCAAAAAATCATTTGAGCATTTACTATGTGTTGTATGTACATCATCTGAATTCTTACTGGAATCATAAAAGTCAGACAGTTTTTTTTTTTTTAATCACTATAGAGGGAGAGACTGAGACTCAGACAGATTAGGTATCCTGCACAAGGCACACAGTCAATTAGAAGGGTATCTGGGTTCCAGCCAAGTTGGCAACACCAATTTCCAACTTAGCCATTTTATCTCTTATTTTGTGTGTGTGTGTGTGTGTGTGTGTGTGTGTGTGCGTGTGCGTGTGTGTGCACACATGCACCAGAATTTCACGTCCTGAATCCTGGCTTATCAGGATGATCAGCAGTGTGATTTTGGCACATTATGTTAAAATTTCTGATTGACTTTCTTTATCTGTAAAATAGGGATAATTATAACACCTACCTCTTGGAGTTGTAAGATCAATGAATGACAAACACAGAATGGAGTCCGCTATCTGGTAAGTGCCATAAAAGAGTTGCCATCATGATTTTCCAACCGGTCTATCAGAATGGAAGTTCTATCAACCACTCATAGTTTTTCTGTTAGTGTTTTATTGCTTTGCCACTTCCCACCTGTATCCTCTCTACCACCTTGATGAGCATGTAGGTGGAGGCTCATGATCTATACTCCCTGTGCAGAGTGGAAGCCAAGATAGGTGTGAGTATAATCTATGCGATTGTCAGCCCATGAGCTGCAAAGTTATGGACAGGGAAGCCCACCATATCTAGAAACTATCTATGACAACACAGGAGCCTCATTTTTCTTATGTGAGTCATATTAGCATACAGTTAAAATGTAATGTCTTTGGAGAAGCACAGTAGTTTAGGCAGAAGCCATAAACTCAAACACTTGTAGGTACCAAGCATTAGGAAAGTAACTAGAATGAGTCAAGTGAGCTGGTGTTGGAGAACATGTGCGTCCATGCTCCAGGAAAAATTCTGAGAACTTCTGCCAGCTTCAGGAAACATGAGTCTTTCTCCAGAAATTAGTAAAATATAGTTATCCCTCGGTATCCATGGGAGATTGGTTCCAGATCTGCTCATGGTCATAGAAATCCATAGATTCTCAAGTCCCTGATATAAAATGGTATAGCATTTGCATATTACTTATGTACCTCCTCTAGTGCTGTCATTTTTACATTACTTACAGTACCTAATGCAAGGTAAGTGCTATATATAGATTTGTTATGCTGTATCATTTATAAAATAATGATGACAAAATAAGTTTCTAGACATTTGGGCACAACCAAACATTTCTTTTCTCAAATATGTTTGACACATGTTTGGTTGAATTCATGGACATGGAACTATGACTGTACTCATGTTTATTTAAGAAGCAGTTATATGGTTTTTCAGGAACTGTTCTAAGAACTTTGCACATGTTAATTTATTTAATCTTCATAACAATCCTATGTGATAATTACTACCATTGTTTTCATCTTATAGATGAGGAAATAGAGGCACAGGGAGTGCCAGGTATTACTGGGACCCATGTTCGTAGCTATAAGGACTAGAGTAGTCAAGATATGCCTAGTCTCAAGCTGGTCATTTTAAACAAAAAATCATAGCTTGCCTTAGAGAGGACAATTCCTTAAACTCAACACAAGAGAGTGTTTTGTTTTGTTTTGTTTTTTGTTTTTTTCATTTCTAAAGACAGAAAAACTGAGGTTCAAAGAGATTAAGTGTACTGCCCAAAGTCTTAAAACATCTTATATCTAACGGGCCACATCAGCCCTTTTCTAAATTTGAGATCCTCATTGATTCATTAAACCTTATCATGTCTTACTTTAGTATCATAAGAAGATAAAATGAGTGAAGTTGTGGTTAAGTTTCCTATTTTATGTTTAAATAAACAAATGTAATATCAGGACCACTGCCTTTCAATTTCAGTGTGAAATTATTTAATCTTCTTGTTATTCCCTGAAAGAATCAAACGCTATGAATTTCTCCAGATGTTTACTTGGTGGCTGCTTGCTATTAAGAAACTTCTCTGGAGATGATTATATATATATATTTAAATCTATATTCTAGAGAAAAATGTTTTCTGGAGGTCCTTGGGACACCACATGCGCGCGCACACACACACACACACACACACACACACACACCCCCCACAAATAGAAATACAATAAGCATTATAGGTCTTTAAAGAATGTGTCTGCCATATCATATTTATAGGGTGAGGCTGTTGTCTCTTCTTAGGTCTTATATCTTCTGTTTCTGGCAGATGAGGCTGACTCACTGTGACAGACAATTTAGAGCAATGTGAGGCTGAGGCTCTGCAATCTTTCACACGTCTCCTATTGGCTCCCCCAAAGAAGCATTGCCTATTAACATGTCTGGCAGGGTTCTGACTTGAGTGCTCAGCTAGACTGTAAAAGACACTCATACTGGGCGACAAGCATGGGAATGGCAGGTTCCGCTGCTTCGCTAAGATGACTCAGGTTGCCTGTGGAGTAACGTGGCTCTCGGGAGTGATAAAAGTTTTTTCTTTGAACCACAGCTAGACATTCTTAGGGAATGTACAATGTTTTATAGCAATGTCTCCCAAATTTATAAAGACAATGATGTCTTTATGTGTCATACCTTCCAGGATATTTTTACCTGCTGTTATGAAATGATGTAGGCAACCAAGATGATATCCTGGCCCTATTATGTACTAGTTGTGTGGTCTTGGATGTGTTTCTAGAAATAGACAAGTCTTATTTTCTTCCAGTAAAAAGAAGAAAAGCACTAGTATAGAGAGGAATACTAAGAGCCAGGAGGTCACGTTTAGTGACTAATAGCTCTGTGTTTAGATTTAGAGAAGCATAGATTTGAATCCTGACTCAACTGGATGATCTTAGACAATGAACTAGATTTGTTTTTCAGCTTGTTTCCACATTTTTGGAACAGAGGTAGTATCTATCTGGAAGTTATACAAATTTAAAAAACAAGAATGCATATAAAATACTTAGCAATGTGCCAGGCACATAGTAAGTCACTGAATAAATGTTTGTTATTAGATTACTATCACCACCACTCTCCTATTCTTACTTAGTATTAAGACTTACTGTAAATACTTTAGAGGTTAGCTCAGGAGAATTATTTCTAGAGACAAAATTATTTTGTTAAGTAGTCACCTGGTATTTTGGGCTTTATTGCTAAAACTGAGTAATTTAAACTGGTGTGAATAGCATAAAAAAAGGAGAAGTCATATGGAAAGAAGAGAGCTAAAGATGGAAGTAAAACACAATACTTACATATGAAATGTCAGGGAGAGAAGAAAAGCAGAGAGGAAGCAAGCAGTACTCAAAGTGAAAATACAACTAAGAACAAGAATCAGAATCCCCCAGATACGGAAATAAAGTCAACGTTCAATTTCAGTGTTAGCCGGAGGCTCCTGTTGTTGTTTGCTTCTTTTAGGGAAAAACACTTCAAGTCTTTCTCTTGAGTTGTAAGGACTCAAGAAATAATAATTGCAGGCTTGCTATTGGCTTTCATTGCAAAAACCACAATACTTACTTTTGCACCAAATTAATAAATTCCTTGTAGTTGTTGCATTGCTCAATGTTAAGAACAAAAGCAGAACATTACGCAAAGCAGTAACAATGAATCCATGTCAGGGCACTTGGTGAAGGTCATGGGATTGGAGTTCTAGTCTTTAGGGCCTCAGGTGACATAACAGGAAAATGATCTCCGAAATCTAGGAGGAAGGTGTACCAGGGAACCCAGGAAGTTAAGTTCACAAGTAGAATAAGATACGGTCAGAGTCAGCAATCACTAGAAGTCAGAGTGAATTGAAAAATCTCAGGTTGCTTTATTATTGACTCTTCTTTTGACCTCTCATTTCAGAATCATAGCCTGAAAATGTTATGCTAACATAAAGAGGTGAAATTGATGGACTGTAAAGAGAACTGGGGGCTGGCCATGCCACCATAATTTTCCCTTGCTGTCATTTTTTCCTCTGAATTAAGTGATTCTGACCTTGAACAAATTGCTTAGCCCCTTTGAATGTAAGTGTCTTTACCTATAAAACTGAGGATATTATACTTCCCATAGAGGTTTTTGTGAGATTTAAGTGAAATGATGTATTTTACACACTTCACTCAGGCTTTGTGTACAGGTTATAAACTCAATAAATCAATATTTACCCCTAAGTAAAACAAACAAACAAAAAGTTTGATACAGCCAAATTGGGGCATAGACTTAGAGATTTATTTCTTTAGGTATGTTATGCCTGTGCATTGCCACTACTACGTCAACTCTTTCTCCATTCATGTGAGTTTTTGAGTGGTGCTGAATGGCACCGTACACTGTAATAACAGCCAAATTGATAACCAGTTAATCAAATGGCACATGTTTATTGAACATAAACTATGAGCTGGCACAAGTAAGGAGCTGTGCCCACAACGAAAAACCAGGCTAAATCCTTGTTCTCAAGTGCTAAAAATACAATGACAATAAGCAACTAAAATCACACACACAAACATACACAATGTGAGAAGTTTTTCATTATAGTGACTTTTGGCATGCAAAAGACAAAGTCGTTATTTAAGCTGTTTTCTTCACAGATGATTGTGTTCTGTCTGTTGATATCATTAAAACTTAGGGCCTTTCTGCACTGGGAAAGAGTTCCAGTTACTGGAAGAAACTTTCTGTTTGAATTTTATAAGCATTTTATATCCCCAGTCAGTTTTAGTTTCAAAGTGTCATAAAGTAACATTTATCAAAAGCTTAAATGTCCTTTCCTGTCATTTTAAAGGAAGAAAAATTTTGTCTTAAGCACATTATTTAACTATATTGAAAGTCTTAAAATATCAGCAAACGACTGAAAATAATTTTATGATGTAATAGCTACTGCAAGCCAAAGATGGATATATCTACTCATAGTTTCAAGTCTTCAATAGATGTGTTTGTAAATTGTATAGTTATAGTTAATTAGCTACTGTATATTTAAAATGCTACCCCAAAGCTCTTGTTAAATCGTGCTTTTGTAGCATTAATTATGATTCAATGGGACTTTCAACAAAATTAAATTCTGAATGAATCAAGGGAGAACTGTTCTTTAGAACATTACAGTTAGTCCCACCAATGATCAGAAGATGTGATATTATTGTTATTATTTCCTGTAGATTAATTTCCTTTATTGTCCCCAAATATAATTAGTAAGTAACTGATATTCTTCATAGATAACTCAAGAAACAGAGTCCTAGGGAACTCCAGTTTCTTAGAGACATCTGTCTATATTAATATTTTCCAAAAGTCTAGCAATATCAGGCATCATCAGGAAGGAAGAGGCACATCAAACAGAAATACAATTTTTCAGTTGTATGAAATAACAGTGTTCAAATGGAAAGGGCCTTGGCTTTTCTCCTTGATAGCTATATAATTCTGTGAATCAATTTGTTTCTGAGATTATTTCTGTAGCTTTCCATTTCTGCTTTTATAAAAAGGAGATAATTATATGCATCGGCATTTTCGTGTGAATCCATATACATATCTTGAAATGGTAGAGGTGATCTCATGAGTTGATCTTGCATCCATCTCCATGGCTATGTCCATATGTTATCTCCACTCTTGTTGCTGTAATTCCACCACCAAACTTATTAGAGTTTGATATGGTTTGACTCTGTACCCTCACCCAAATCTCATATTGAATTGTAATCCCCACATGTTGGGGGAGGAGCCTGGTGGGAAGTGATTGAATCTTGGGGCAGATCTCTCCCTTCCTGTTCTGGTGATAGTGAGTGAGTTCTCACAAGATCTGGTTGTTCGAAAGTGTGTGGCATATCCCCCATGCCCTCCTGTCACCATGAGAAAATACGCTTTGCTTCCCCTTCGCCTTCCACCATGATTGTAAGTTTCCTGAGACCTCCCCGGCCATGTGGAACTGTGAATTGATTAAACCACTTTTCTTCATAAAGTACTCAGTCTCAGGTAGTTCTTTTTAGCAGTGTGAAAACGAACAAATACAGAGTTGACATGGTTCTCCTTAGGCTTGACTTATTCTGTTTGCTGAATATGCGATCCTTAATGAGAATGCCTAGATGCTAATATGGCCAATTATTTGTAAGTTCACTAAATACCTCCAGAAGTGTGAGATAATCTACCATGTAAATATGGCCAGTAAAGTTTTCCAAACCTCTCAAATCTTCTAATGGGGGTGTGCTGATGAGGCTAACCTTGGGTCATATGTGGATGTCTTATAACTGCACTTCTAAAAGGAAATAACACAACTAGAAAAGCCCAGAGAAGAGATCAATTGAACTAGTGGCTCTAAAATATTTGTGTATTCTAGAATCAGCAGGGAAGCTTACTAAAAGGCAGATTCCTGGAACACTATCAGATAATCTAATTCAGTAGGGAGTAGCAAAGGAATCTGAAATTTTCACAAATATCAGAGACATTAGAGATATAGGAAAGATTAGCCAATGACGGTAAAATGACATGAGACAGGCAACTACATGAAGCAATAACTTTTTCAAAGGTGGAAATATTCCTTTGCATTCTACCAATGTACATTGACTAATGGCAGAGCAGTGGAGATGGGGAGGCAGCCATATCTAAAAACTTCACATCACACTAGGCAGCTAGCTCTTAGTGATACTAAGGTGATAAGGTTTGGCACTGTGTCCCCACCCAAATCTCACTTTGAGTTGTAATAATTCCCAAATGTTATAGAAGGGACCCAGTGAGAGGTAACTGAATCATGGGGATGGGTTTTTCCCCATGTTGTCTTCATGATGGTGAATAAGTCTCACGAGATCTCATGGTTTTATAAAGGGGATTTCCCCTGCACACGCTCTTTTGCCTGCCCCCATGTAAGACAGGCCTTTGCTCTTCTTTCACCTTCCACCACGAATGTGAGGCCTCCCTAGTCATGTGGAACTGTGAGTCCATTAAACCTCTTTCCTTTATATATCACTCAGTCTTGAGTATGTCTTTATTAGGCATCATGAGAATGGACTAATACATAAGGTTTTCATCAAGATTTAGAAAAAAATAAAAATTAATAAAAATTGGTCTTAAGCCTCCTCCATTATACACTTTCTCCTCTGGTCCTGTTTTATCTCATCTACCTTTCTCTTCATATAATATACAAGATAAAAATTTTCCCTATAGGCTGATAAAATTCACCTTCTCAAACCCCAGTGCCAGGATTTTCTCTCCAAGATTGATTTTAGTTCCCCAGCTCCTGTACTATATCACCTGTGCATTGCCTAGTCTTACTTGGAGAACGAAGAAAGAATTTGTAGGGATTGGATTCTGCCCTTCATGTAAACGTCTCTCTGCTTCTTTCAGTGAGCGAACATTCAAAACATCGTAATACAAAAACCACTCCATTTCCAATTAACATATTCTACTCTAGATTTAACAATTTCAAGAATATTTGCATTTGAACAGGTGTTTCTCAATCCTTATAATTCCCTAATTGGTAACAAGCACTGGAACTTTTCACCTGTTTTGCCCACTCCAGCCAGGTCTAAAGAGCAATGCCAACCAATTGAAGGGGACTTCTTAAAATTGAATGTCTACTCATATGACATAGTAAACACAGGCCTATGTACTAGACACATAATAGAAATAAAGGATTACTCTTAAGTCTCAAAAATATTAAGTATAAAGGAAAGGAAGAGATAACTGCAATGTACATGAGCTTTGAGTCAGATGAAATCATGTTTGAATTATACATCAAGACGTACTAGTTTTGTGTCCATAAGCACATTCTTGACCTTACAAAGCCACAACTTTGGAATGGGATAAAACATGCAACTTTATTACAAACTCATATATGAAAAATCAAATAGCTGGGTGGTTGAAATATAGTGTATATTTAGTGAACATTCATTTCTCTTTCCTTTTCTTTCTATTTTATCTAGAAAGGAAGAAGCTTATATAACTTATTATACCAAGAAGAGCAAAGGCTCAAATTAAGAATAAACTTTGATAGCAAGAGATAGCTCTAACAAATTGTCAATCCCTATTTCTTTACCATTTTTCTCCCTAGATTTTCCAGATGTTACTTTTTCTTATAAAGCTTAACAAAGGACTCAAGTGCAGTTTATTTTTCCCCATTTTTCTATGTCTTTCTGGTCAATAATTTCCCTAATATCAAGTGCAGCTTTCTCTCCAGATAGGCTAGCAGAGTCAATGTCTCAATATTACTTTGGTTCTCTCCTGAATTTTTGCAAGGGCATGCATGGGCCACTAGCCAGCAGCCACCCTTGAAAGGCTCAGGTGAGTAATGAGGCTCAGAGTTACAGATCAGAGGCTGTGCTGTCAGGAGGAACAGACCTTTTCTGGCACCGCAGGAGCCCTCTGCAGTCAGTTGTAGAAATGCCATGGGTACCATTTTCTTATGTTAAGGACTACTAACTTTTATTTCAAATTCCAGCAGTAATAAAATGCATTTTAAAGTTAAGAGTAACCCTGAATGAAGTGTTTTTTTCTTTTTTTCTTAAGTTGTACTTTTGATCACATTCAGTCAATCACACTTTAAGCCCAGTAGCCTCAAAGGAATACTTCCATTGCTGAAGTCCTTTCTCCACGGCTATGGACATAAGATACAGTAGGAAAGAGTGTGAGTAAAGATACAGGTGGATGCCTCCTTTGTGCACTGTGATAGGCACTGGAATAAATCCAGCTCTCCTCCATGAGCTGCCTGAAAAATGAGAGAGGGATAGAGTCTAACAAACAATTATCATGCAAGATGTTGAGTGCAATATTTGAGATGTGGGATGTCAGTAAAAGCTCTACTCACTATTCAACTTTTGGGAACTGCCTTGAAGAGTGATTAGGGGCTTTCCATCTTAAGAAAAGAGGTGGCATATAACAAAAGGAAAATCATGTCTATGGAAGAACAAAACAAAAAAAAATGAAGATTTAAAGAACTGGAATAAATCAGCTGTCACTACAATAGAGGACGAAACTATGTAGAATGGGGTGGAAAGATAAGGGACAAAATATAACAATATAAAACATTCCCACTAAAGAACAGTTTATAGCCTTATATGAAACTTGTGGATTTCCTATAGAAAACAAAGTATGGGAGTAATAAGAATATACTTAGCAATATAATGGATAACTTTAACTGCAATGTGGAAGATTTGATATTAAAAGCAGAATCAGTCATGAGTGTTTGACGTAGTCTAAGAGCAATATGGTGAAGATTTACACCAAACCAGTGGTTCTCAACTGAGGGAGATCCCTCTCACCTATACACTTGCCAGGGGAAGTCTGGCAATGTCTGGAGACATTTTTGCTTGTCACACCTGGAAAGCTGATACCAGCATCTAGATAGAGGCCAGAAGTGCTACTAAACATTCTGCTTTCCCAACAAAAAAGTAACTCATCCAAAATATTGATAGTGCCTAGTAGAGAAACCTTGGTCTGGACAAAGTCTATGACAGAAGAGTCAGAGAAGAAGACTGAATTTGATGAACAATTTTGAAGAAATTTGAAGATTAATATAGAATGTAAGGAAAAGGAAAAAGTTAAGGATCTCTAAAAGTTTGTTAACATAGAGGCCCTTAACAAATAAGATCATTTTGAATATAATAAAATAGGATGACATTATATTATCTGATCAGGGTCTCCAGTAGTTTGTCACCTAGAAGAGATTGAAGGCTAGAAATAGATTTTTGAGTCAATGTCTTTTAAGTTAGAGTTGAGACCAGGGAATGAATGAGATATTTAAAGAAGAGCATATAGGGTTTGTAATCAGAGACATGCATCAGAAACATCTGGTCCCACTCTGGGATATTTTAAATTGGTAGATTAAAAGTAAGTTCCAAGAATATGTCTCTTTAAATATACTTTCTGAAAGGATAAGCAATATATGTTTAATGGCTCTCTCATTGGGGGAAGAAGTAGTATAGAGGGATGCTTAGCCTGTGATGATAACTAGTTTTACATCATTCCGTTGAGATTCATAAAAATATTCTTATATAATTAGAAAAACAAAAAATAGTATTTTCTAAAAATCTAAGGCCAAGTTCAACAATACACCTACCTATTTTTTGAGTTGGTGGCATAAAAGAGAATCAATTCCAAGTGACTACACCATGTGCGAATATAACTATATGTACCCAGTGGAACTGTGGTTTGAGAATCATATTGGTGATCATAGTGCTACTCTGAGACTGATGTATATGCATTAGAAGCTAATGTAAATACATAATTATTCTTATGTCTGGGACTTGGGAAATGTAAAAATATGGTACATAGATAAATTATTTGTCAGTTAGGTAAATATTCTATCTCAGTTTTGATGTATTTAGCTTTAAAAAATTACATATTTTCTCTTTGTTGAAAATTAAAAAAAAAAAAAAGCAGCAATTAGCATTACCAGTATCAAGTTATTGATGCCTCAATATCATTTACCAAGAAAATGAAATAAGACCCCCCTGGAAAAAATGACTGAATCCAAATCTGTTTCTTAATCCCACTTTTTAAAAGATAAACACAAAACAATATAAACGTTAACACCTTAGATGTTATCTGAGAATGATAGGGCACCAATGTATTATTTTAGAAATTTATAATAAAGGGAAAGAGATCTTAAATCAGAAATTTAACCTTACCTGTCCCATATGTGTTGTACCTCAGAATGACAAATTAGCTGGATGAAGGAATTTCCTTTAAAAGAAGTAGTCCAGCCAATAAAGGAAGAAGGGAGGTTAGAATTAGACTATCATCATTGTGTAACTCTTACTGACATAATGAATCTCGGCAATTATCTTTAGTTACTGCTAACATCACCAAAAGGAAAACCGCCAAACATGACATACCTTCTGCCCTCCAAAATCTCAAACTTGAAACTGTTGGAGCATCTAGATTTATTTTCAAAAACACAGGAAACAAAATAATGTATAAAATAACATCTTGGGAAGATAATCAGCAAAATCCAATCTGTGGGAAACAAGATAAACAACCCAGTTTCATCAACAACTTAATAATAAAGGGGCAGGGAAAGAGAGAGAGAGAGACCCAGAGAGTGAGTAGGGGGAGAGAGACAGAAAATATCTTTTTTTTTTTTTTTTTTTTTTTTTTTGAGATAAAGTTTAGCTCTTGTTGCCCAGGCTGGAGTGCAGTGGCGTGATCTCGGTCCACTGCAACCTCTGCCTCTTGGATTCAAATGATTCTCCTGCCTCAGCCTCCCAAATAGCTGGGATTATAGGTGCCTGCCACCAGACCCATGGTTCAAGCCTGTAATCCCAGCACTTTGGGAGGCCGAGGCGGGTGGATCACCTGAGGTCAGAAGTTCGAGACCAACCTGGCCAACATGGTGTAACCCCATCTCTACTAAAAAAATATATTTTAAAAAATTATTAAAAACACATAAGGGATATCAACCACCAACTAGAATATACAGTTTTTATTCTAATTGTTGTCCAATCAAGTGAGCTGTAAAATAATAGTTTATAATACAGTCAAGCTAATTTTAAAACTAGTTGATAATATCAAAGAGTTAATGCTAAATTTAGGTGTGATGATACATGATTACATTTTAAATTTTCCTTTTCTAAAGTATTACTAGATATATATTTTTTGGATGGCCCAATCATGAAATATATGAGATATTTGGGGAGTGAAAAGTGAGTTGAAGTTTAGAAGAAACAAGATTTGCCATAAATTGAATTATGGGAACAGCGTGATGGTGGAGCAGGGCTCATTTTAGTATTTTTTAATACTTTTGTATATGCTTGAAACTTCTCAATACTTTTCTAAAGCTTCTCAAGTGATTGTATTTTTGCAAGCGACTACTGGTGCATAGTGAGAACACAAAGACGTAAGAACATGGATTTGAAGAATTTGCTGTGGCAGGATTAACATCAGTAGCTGACTTTAAGCATGACCTTGAGTGCAATTCCAGGAGGTGCTGGGGGAGGCTCTGAAAAGATAGAGCTCCAGTATCTGCTCACACCAGAGTTAAAAGCAGACTTATCCAGACAATTTGGTTACTTATTTATTTCATTATTAAAGAAATTACTATATGTGTGTACCTATGTTGGTGTGTGTGTGCATGTGTATGGGATTAACTCCCCTTAAGTACCAAAATCCACAGATGCTCAAGTCCCTTATATAAAATGGTGTAGTATAAGTATATAACCTATGCACATCCTTCTGCATACCTAATACAATGTAAATGCCTTGGAAATAGTTGTTATACTGTATTGTTTAGGGAATAATGGCAAGATAAAATCTATACATGTTAGGAAGATGAAACCATCTATTTTTTTCCCCTGAATACTTCTGATCTTTGATTGATTGAATCCACAGATGTGGAACCCACAGATAAGGAGGGCCAGGATATGTGGTATGTTGTCTTTATTTGATTCTCTTAAGGTTCTTAAAGGTCTTTGAAGGGCTTTGTAATATATTTATTTTATAAACCCTTTCATAATTCCCCTCATTTCCCTCTTCTCATTCCATCAATTGATACAATATTACATAATTAAATAACTGATTAAATGAGACTTGGTGGGCTTAACTAAACTAGGCTGGATTGGAGATACATGGGCACACATACAAAATCAAAGAACGTGGGTCCTGGACATAGGACCATAGGAAGGATGGAAAGATTCTTCTGGAATTCAAGGACATGTAGAGGGTTGCAAAACCTTGATTCAATTACATTTTAAGACTCTCATCTCCATAACTCTATTCAGGGCCCTAAAAGAATTTTTTTTTTATAAAGATGGTTAAATATTGTCATGAAGCTCCATCTTAATGAGAAAATAATTCTCAATAGAAGAGTCTGCCAGGCTTGTGCAGAAAGGAAGGGGTATGTGTAGAAAATGCTACCAGGGTTTCAAGTCCTAAGGACATGTGTCTAAGCTTCAATGTCTCTTTAGGATCAAGCAATGATACTCCTTGTTTCCAATCCTCCCAACTCACTCCCCTCACTCCTACCAGTGGCATATCTGATGCCTCTTTATCATTTAAAGTCAAAAACCATCATAGGACCTACAAAAACCCTGGCCATTACAATATTTTTTCATATAATGGGTGCAACTCTTTCCAGACACCATAAGGAGCAACTGGAAAACTGCTATTGGTATACGTGGGTGTTTATAAATAGGTGGTTTAGAAAAGAAACTCAGATTACATCTGGCCATTAAAAATGTCCACTCTATGGCAAGATCTCTCTCCTGAATTGGGCCTCTCTAACTGTCCCTATGAAGCATGTCCAATGTGTCTGGTACTTCCAGTTTCTATGGACAGTATGTAGAATAACCTATTTGGTAAAACAGCTTAAGAGTGGAAACATCAAGATGATTTGTGGCCTGGTGAGGTAACTTCTCTTCTGTACCCTATCTTACTTTTTCTTTAAACCTCCAGGAAGTGTCATTAATTTAGGGCTAAATCCACAGCAAGCTAGTTTTATTTCTGAGTCCCAGTTTCCAAGTTGATCAAATACAAATGCAATTGCTGAACAACCTGATAAGACTGTGAGACATTTTAAGAATCATTTGAAATAACTATCCATTTAACAATATGGCAGAGATAAGTAGAAAACAAAAATATGAAATGTTAATGATGTTGCCAGTTGACCCAGCTTGTCTAATTTTTAGTTCCTTAGTGCAGGCTTCTCTGAATCCCACTGTGTAATAAATATTTACAGTGTTGGGCTTCATTGTGTACATTGTCCTAAGTGTGTGCCCTCAACTTAACAGTTCTGAATCAGTAAGTCTGCCCCATTCTCTCCTAAACAGATGATAACCTGTACATTACTTAACGTTATGCTTTTCAGGACCCAAGAGTCTATTTAAACACACACTGAATACTGGATGTCTCAACAAAGATGTCTTGAATTACCTGGAATAATTGAACCATCCAGAAGATGCTAGATTTTTCCACATGGCATTGAAGTCTATGGTATAACAGTCACCTCATGTGACGGAGGAATCGTGTGACCAGGGACAAATGGTGTATAAAACAGAAAGGTTAAGGGTTGTCGGATCCTGACTGTGCCCATTGTATTTCAGTAATTGCCACTGGGTATTTGATTTAATGGAAGCTGAGGAATAAAAAAATGTTTCTCTAGACATGGCTGTGACGCTAATTTTTACTATACCATTCTCTGTCTTCCTAAATTACATTTGGAAACCTCTGTTTTCTATTATAGAACGACTTTCCCTCTCCCGGCTTTCTGCACACATTCTCCAATCTCTCAGTGGCCTCATTAAATACAACTACTGTACATTGTAAATTATAGCGTCTCTGGTTAACTAGTTTGTCCTGCTCTGAACTAAAGAGACAAATTCCACTGTATATACGGGGCAAAATATATGCCTGTCATCCTCACTTGTTAGGTTGTCCAGTCTTCTTTTAGATCATTTATTGATGAAATTTGTTAACTCCAATTATGTGTGTCTTGGAGGGATCCTATGTATGTGCATTTAAAAACACTTTGTTCTATTTCTTCAAATTTGAGCTAGGAAAAGGTGCTCTTTGCTTCTATAAAATACCCATTGATAATAATAAAGTCAGAGAGTCTGGAAGGAGCTATTTTCATCACATTCAGCTCTTCAAGTTGTACAAGCCTCCACAGGTAACACTAGTGGAAAATAATCATTAGAGACATCCTATGGGAACTGAAATTCCAAAGCAGGGGCTAATTAGTCATCCTTAGAGTATTACCTATTGTTCTGTTGCTAACTTGGTCTTGGAGAGATTCCAAAACTTGAAGATCCAGGATACAAATTTATTCTCTTAGTAATATTTACAGTAATTATAGTCCATGCCACAGTTAGATGTTAACTATGTTCTTCCCTGACTGTAAAGTCTATGTATGTGTGTGTGTGTGTGTGTGTGTGTGTGTGTGTGTGTAATTGAATAAAGGCAAAGAAGAAAAAAATAAAAAAACGAAAAACAAAAAACCCTGACTGTATCTGTAATCTCATACCAAATGCCCTTTTGAGATTCTTAACACCAAATTAAATCTTCTGTTCTTTGTTTTCTTGATCTAACTGGGACCAGCAGCCAAAGGCGATGAAAATCTACAAGATAAATTATTCTGGTTTCCAATGAGGTTGTGGATACTACAAAACTTACAAGAGATACAGGCCTTGCATACCACAAGTTCTGAAGGACATCAAAGCATTAGGGCTTTCTCAGAAAATTTGGAATTCCCTAGATTACCATTTGAATGCCTATTCAATCACTTCAAATCCTTGAAAAGGCAACTTTGAAGGAGGGTAAAGGAGGTTAATAATTAATAATGTAGTACAGAGTTTCAACTGGAGCGATTTAAGCATTTAATACACCAACACACAGCTAAAGCTAGCTCATTAGAAATAGGGACAACTGAAAATTGAAGAAAAAAGTTAGAGCAACATGGTTTATTTTTGGCTACAACAGTCAGAAGTGTCTTCAATGGCAGCGAGAATAGATAGCTGTCTTTGAGTATAATTTGAGAGGAAGTTGGAAAGCTACAGGGCTCCAAAATAGCTCTACTATGAACTTACCACTTATGCCAAATTCTGAGATTTAACACATTTTGAAAGAAGCAGCCTGTAACATTTATTCCAAGTGAATTTATCAGGTCCTATTGAAACCAAAATTAATTTGGGAAAGAGTGGAAATATTTTGAACACCTAAACAGGAGTTGAAAAAAGAGAGAAAGAGAGCAATCAAGAAGATGTGATTGGCAATTCACATAAAGTAAAAGAATAGGCTGGATTAGGAGACTTAGAAGCCATCAAAACTACAAAGATCCTGGCACCAGTATTATATGTAATTCCTTCCTGAAAAATAACAACTATTAAATAGATCAAGGAAGTTCCAAATGCCGACAATGTTCCATTTCATATTTTGAACTAATTCATTGAGTTGACTATGTTGTGTTCTCTGCCCATGCTTTGCCTTCCAATTAGGTATTCCCAAACAGGCTGGATTTTGATGGATGAACTGCACTGAAAGAGATCATGGACAAATCCTGAATATTTCCTGCTTTACAATTTTGCCAGCAGACTCCAGTTTCAGGTAAAAAGAGACTCCTAGTAATATACAGATCACAAACATGTAAAGGTACTGCAAAAGCAAACAAACAAACAAACACCAGAAAGTTTTGTCTTTACCTGATGTAAGAGAAATCAGATGAAGTCCTAAGCCTCGGTCTCCCCATCCTTCTATATTATGTATCGGACATTCTATGAGCCCCTTCTGATGGAGATATTAGGCAAACATGGGTAATATTAATGAGGACAGGAAGAGTTTGACTATTGAGAAGCCTTGGTGTATTAGTCCGTTTACATGCTGCTGATAAAGATACACCCGAGACTGTGTAATTTATAAAGAAAAAGAGGTTTAATGGACTCATAGTTCCACGTGGCTGGGTAGGTCTTACAATCATGGCAGAAGGTGAAAGTCTCATCTTACATGGCAGCAGGTAAGAGAGAGAATGAAAACCAAGTGAGAGGGGTTTCCCCTTATAAAACCATCAGATCTCGTAGACTTATTCAATACCACGAGAACAGTACGGGGGAAACTACTGCTCCCATGATTCAATTATCTGCTACCAGGTCCCTCCCACAACACATGGGAATTATGGGAGCAACAATGCAAGATGAGATTTGGGTGGGGACACAACGAAACCATATCACTTGCTGAACTCCAATTACAAACCTTACACCTCTTCAGAACCAATAATCCCCAAACTTGCCTAGACCTCATAATCACTCAAGAGAGCTCTGCTCTGGATCTGTCAAGTCAGAATTTCCTCCACAGAAGATCTGGTCAGGCTCTTTTTAATACATTCTTCAGAGGATTCTTCTGCTCTCAGCCTGGCACTTTCCTGTGGCCTGACAGTTGGGAGCCACTGTTCTTTATTCTGTAGTTTGTTCTGGACCTTTTATGTTTCAAGTCATAAATCGTATTCCCAAGAGCACTTTCAGCAACTTTTAGACTGTATTCTTTCATTTCTTTTAAATTCTCATTTCCTCAGTGCCCTTTGCCTGTCGTAGGGATCTTATTCCCAACCCACATACATTTTCTGTGACTTTCAAGTGCATTTCATAAAAAGGACTCCATACGTGCTAGTTAACAGAAGCTGAATCCCCCAGCAGCGCCACAAATGCCTCTCTGGTGAAGTAACTCAGCCCATGGGGTTACTGGTACCGAGTTTTAAACAGAAGGTCAAATATCACGTCAGAAAATCAGAAGCTAGTGGTATCTGTTTGTGAGATTCATGGCAGAACAGTAAAAATAAAATATTGGGTGAGGAGATCTAGGCTCCAATTCAAGCTTTTGTACTGATTTGTTGAACAACTTGAGCAAGTTATTTAATCTCTCAGATTCTGAATTTCTTCATTTGCCATTTGAGAGCTTTCTCATTTGCTTTATCTGCATCTAAGGGGTCCTTGAGGGTCAAATTAGTAGAAAGTGCTTCGCAATTGTAACGTACTGTTAGTAATCCAGGAAACAGCTCCTAAGATCTGCTTTTTTAACCTCTAGATCAAATGTTTTTCTGTTGCTTTACCATCTTCTAACTCTCAGTGCTCCTTCTCATGACTGGAGATGGAGAAAGATCTGGCATGCCAGAGAATTTTGTTATCCTTAAGAATCTGAGTAATGGAAAGGAAATAACACAGTTTCTAAGTTTTTTCTCCTTGTATTAGTTTCCTAGGACAATTGTTATAAATGAGCACAAACTGGTGGCTAAAAACAACAGAAATGTATTCTCTTACAGTGCTGGAAGACAGTTTAAAATATGGGTGGGTGTTGTCCCAGTTGCACTCCCTCCAAAGCTGCTCAGGTAAAATCCTTCCTTTTCTCTTCGAGTTTGTGGCGGTTGCCAGCAATGCTTTGGGTTCTTTGGTTTGAGGCAGCTTAACTCAAATTTCTGCCCTCATCTTTACATGACTGTCTTCTCTCTATGTGTATGTGTATCCACATTCCTCTCCTCTTATAAAGATACCGGTAATTGGATTAGGATCGGTCTTAATCCCTTGTAACGTCATTTTAACTTGATTACATCAGCAAAACTCCTACTCTGAAATGAAGTTATGAAGCAGGAGAATAGGGTCTGGAAGCAAGGAACTTCCAGAACTAAATCAAAGAGAAAAACCCCAAGTTCATAAGACCAAGTAAGTGACTTTGCAACTCCAGCTATGATGGGAAACATCCTCTTCATTTGCATAGGATGTAAAACAAGTAAATAACTTTGTAACCTCGATTCATCCACTTCATTTGCATAGGCTATACGCCGAGTAAATAACTTCATAACTTTACTTCAGCCTCTTCGTTTACACTCGGGTGTACACCAAGTAACCAATGTGAAACCTGGAGAGGGCATTTAAAACCCAGAAAATTCTGTATCTGATTCTTGAGCCACTTGCCCGGACCCACTCCCACCCTGTGGAGTGTGTTTTCCTTTTTTAATAAATCTCTGCCTTCGTTGCTTCATTCTTTACTTGCTTTGTCTGTGCGTTTCGTCAGATTCTTTGTTCAAAATGTCAAGAATCTGGACACCATCCGCTGGTAACAGTTATCCAAGCAGATTTCGGGTGGACATGCTTTTGAGAGACCATTAAACCCAGTACACTTCTGTGGATTTTTTTTTTCTCTCTCTTCTTGAGCCTCCTTTATAACTGATTTTTCAAATCAAAACTTTGAATTTCTTACCAGAAATGATACAAATTAGGAAGAATCCTACCTCTTTTATTTTAGTATGAAAATGAATCATGGCAGAAAACTAGAACTAGAGGGTTACAATCTATATTAAAAGAAGAAATCAGTTTCTATTGGAGGGGATGGAAAGGCCTTAGTACTACTGAAAGGGGTGTGGAAACACAGCTGTTGAAACTTCAATCCATGGAAGCTAGGGGATATTTTATACCTGCATTAAAATATTTGAATAAAGATTACAAGACAAAGTGGAATTACAAAGTTATTTGGTGAATGTCACCCATGGGGACAGGAAAGCTAAATCAACTCATCTGAAAATAAAACTATTTATCAATAAAACCATTTTTATAGTGCTAACAAATATATATTATAATTTTAGATAATATATCAATAATATAATTAGCATATATTAAGACACATAATTATAATATATTAATAGAAATACAATATTAATAATATATAAATCAGCTGTAATTATTTATATATAATTACTGTGATGGTATATGTGTATATATTTTATATTTAAATAGGTATTTAAAATGTATATAATATATGTATATAAGTATATATTTCATATATATATGTATATATATCAAATTACCTTAAGTTCATTTTTTTTTTTTTTTCTTACATGCAGAACAGTAACCTGATTTCTGGGGGAAATTTAGTGGAAAGGTTATGGCCGTATAAACTTCACATTCAAACATTAAAACATTTCATCAAAGGTTGTTAATTGCGTAAAATGTAAGCATTTAAACTTGGTTACAAAAAATGAGTCTGGATCTATGCTGCTCTTCTCTCTTGTCCTACTCAGTGAAGTTCAGAGCCAAGTTTAATTGTGCTAAAACCATATTCTTTTTTTGTTTTGTTTTGTTTTTTGAGACAGAGCTTCGCTCTTATTGCCCAGGCTGGAATGCAATGGTGTGACCTGGGCTCACTGCAACCTCCACCTTCCAGGTTCAAACAGTTCTTCTGCCTCAGTCTCTGGAGTAGCTGGGATTACAGGCACCTGCCTCCACTCCTGGCTAATTTTGTGTATTTTTAGTAGAGATGACGTTTCATCATGTTGGCCAGACTGGTCTCAAACTCCTGACCTCAGGTGATCTGCCCGCCTCAGCCTCCCAAAGTGCTGGAATGCTAAAACCATTTTCTTAATGACAATATAATGGCAGAGTTTAATGTACATTGGAGTTCCCCTCCTTACCTATAGCTTTTTAGTTTCAATTCCTGGAGTTTTAACGAGTGTGTGGTATATATTTCTCTATTTCATTGCAAAATATGCTATAACAGGTAGAAGAAGTTGGTGGTATGAAGTATTAGGTTGAGCTACATGAAATTGATTACATTCAACATTTTTTTACCTACCAGAAAGTTAAATTCATATTGTTCAAATCAATATAAATAAATAAATAAACTAAAACAAGAAAATAATAACTGTCAGGGGAAATTCACCACAAACAAGTTTGCCACATGTCCTTTCCTGATAGAATACTAGAGTGTTTTATTAATATGTGGAAAAGGTATTCAGCATTAGTTCATTTATTGAATATTTATTGAGTATTTTTAATGTGCAGAACACCAGGAGATATGCCAATAGAACATGTAAAACAGGTGTTTGTGCCCTCAAATAACTTGGAATCCAATTGGAGTGAAAGCCAAGATAGCCAAAAAATTGTTTTAACATTCAAATGACATTTACAGAACCTTTAGGATGCTGCAAGTGCTGTGCTAGGCTCTGAGAAGCAATAGTGAGCAAAACATAAAACATGATCTCTGTTCTCATATTCTGAAGGCTCAGACTGACCTTAGTCACGTAAACTCAAATTTTATCTACCAAGACCAATACTTCAAAAAAAAAAAATGCAGTGTTAAAGGAACTTATAATAAAAAAAAATCTGATATAATTTTTTGGACTTCAGCAAACTAAAGGTTGGGTAAAAATTAACTAGATTAAGCTGTGTAAGTGTGTTATGGATATGGACAGGAGGCAGAGAAATACTGGATGGAAGAGGGTAGGGTACCTGGTGAGGGCTCCACCCTCAAGCCCGGACCTGCAGCCCGAAATGAGAACTAGCCCTGTTTTCTCACCCAAATGCTGCCTTTTTGCTGACCCCACCCCCTATCCTGTGCCCATAAGAGTCCCAAACCCCCGATGCAGTAGACACACATATACATACGCAGAAGAGAGAAGCATCTGAACATGAAGAGGAGAAGCAGCAGCTAGACGTCAGAGACTACGGTCACAGAAGGGTTCAGCTGGGGATGGCCGGACTCCAGGGGAAGATTATCTTCCCTCTCTACCCACTTTACAGCTCCACTTCCCTCTGAGAGCCGTTTCCACTACTCAGTAAAGACCTCTACATTCACTACCCTTCAATTCATTCATGTGACCTGATTCTTCCTGGATGCCAGAAAATAACTTGGGCACCAAGAGGGCAGGGTGGAAAAGGCTGTCATCCTGTCCCTCCACTGAGCTGGTTAACACTTAGTCATCTGTGGATGGCAAATGCTAAAAGAACACTGATTGTGACACATGCCCTCTGGGGCTCCGGGGGTCGCAGATACCCGCTTCCAGATGGTAGAGCTAAAAGAACATTGTAACATGCTTGGATGCTGCCATGGGGCCCTCACCAAGCCTGCTTCCATCAGAGTGGAGCTGGTGCATTTATTTGCTGGAACCATCCACTCATGTGCTCCCTGCCATAAGGGATTGAGCGCAGCAGCTGAGTAAACGAGCCACCACCTTCACAAGTCCTGCAAAAGGATCAAGGAAGCTATCCTGTTTCATTATTATTGTTGGTGGGGATTTCTGTCAAGGGGAAGCGCTTGCTCCAGGAACTGTAAGGAGCAGAGTGAAGAATGCAAGATGGCAATAGAAGGATCAGCAAACCCAGGCAAAGGAGGGCCTGGAAAATTTCCTTAAGGATGTTGTCTTTCTCATGAACTCTCTGGGAAACCATTAAATACTCATGCAGAAAGGTTTGGAAATCCAATTTGCATTTGAAAGATGTCTTTCCCAGCAGCATGGAAACAAGAATGGATGAGTGGAAAGCTAGATTGAAGATGGGGTACAGGCTAGAGGTTTTTTGCAGGAAACTCAGATAAAGGTGGTGGCAGTAGGAATGAGGGTGACCTTTGCCATAGCAGGGACGTGCATAGAGCATTGCTGAACCACAGAGCAGAGGTATATTTCTCAGAGTTGCTGCGTGTAGAGATTAGGCTCAAAGATCATGTCCCAAAAGCATTGCAAACGTTAAATGAGACTCTCACTGCATCTGCAAATTCCTGTTATGCTATCACTTTGTGTGGTCCAATGTGATTTGAAGGAGAAGTTGAGACTAGACAATCATTCAGGTTGTTCCCCCAACTGTGTGTATTTACAGGTTATTTTATCATTCTGGGCCTCAGTTCCCTAATTTGAAGTATGAAAACATAATGCAATCTCTACTTCATAGGAATAATGTTTTAATCACATAATATAATGAAAAAGAAATTTGACCAAGGAAGGAATATTATAAAAATGTAAGTTATTAATTTTTTTTGCATAATTGTTGAAAGCCTATCTTTCTAAAATATGATAGGAAGGGAGAAAATAGGACTGAATATTGTTTCTATGCTCAGAGAAAAAGATATTATTGTCTCCCTTTTCATTTTGTAAGTTTAGAGGTTTTAATTCTGAGCATTTTGTAAAAAGCTCCATACCCTGTGGGTGCTAAATAATTACTTGTCAACTGACTTGTTATTAAATGTTACTTTTAATCACCTTGCAGAGAGAATTTAAAGTAGGCTACAGAAGGACAGTCTTGATAACCTAATGGATCTTAAAATTTCCCTAAGTCTGCTGTGTTGCATTTGAATTCATAAGCTATTGCACCTTAATTTCTTTAGAGAGAAGATAGTGCTCTGTGAGCTTTTTCTACAATAAAGAATTTTGGAAAAAAATATCTTTCAATGGAACAATTATTTCTTTCTAAGGGAACAATTATTTCTTTCACAGGATGACCTTTCCTTCAAACACCTCTGGTTGGTAAAACTTCGTAAGTAAATTTTAGGGGGGAAATAAATTCTGTAGAACAGTGTCTGTATCACCTTTTCCAAACAAAAGAAAGGAAAGAGATAATTTGAAAAAATGATACAACAAAAACCCAAATTTCAAGGCCAGATCTTATAAAGTGTCTGCACATAGAACATTTAGTCTCACCAATTCATGAGAAAGGTGCATGCTTTTTTACAGTGGCTGTCTGAGTACCCAAGTCTCCAGGTAACTGATATTGCAGTTCTCAGAACTGTTGTGATGAGCTGGGATGAGTCAGGTGGTATATCCTTCCTTCTGGATGCACTGAAACTTCCTCCTTAAAAGCAGAACGATGATCTGTAGCCTTTGGTTTAATGGCATCTCATGTGCTTGGCTTTCGAAAAGCCAATGACCAAGTAAAATCTGGAGCAACTCACCAACTCTTCAGATGCTTACTTTTCCTAGTACCAAGCTCTGGATGACTTGTAATCATCTAAATGAATGCATTTTCTACATTCTGGCAGCTTCCACATATCAGACACAGATATCTACAGTTTTCAAATATCTTGTCATTAAGATCAGGCCTTTGCAATTAGACAGAGATGGAGGCAGTACATGGATAACCACCTACCAGCAATAAAACTTTACTTAAATTCTCTAAAACTCAGTTTCCTCATTTGAGAAGTGGGTATATTAATGATGTCAAGCCCATATGGTTATGGGCGACAGGATTAAAAAAGCAAAGCTTTCAGCTCATTACCGGGCATATGGAAGTACCCAACACATATGAGCTGTTGTTCTGAGTCCTCTCTCGTTGTCTTGTGGGTGGCTGTCTTCCAATGTCTTCACATAGCCTTTCCTCTGTCTGCAACTGTGTCCTAACCTCCTCTTGTAAGGACAGTAATCATATTGGACTAGTGTCCGCCCATATTACCACATTCTTTCTTAATTACCCCATTAAATCCCTATCTCCAAATAATAGTCACATTCTAGCTTGCTGGAGTTTAGGATTTTCATATAGGAATTTTGAGGGAACACAATTCAGCCCATTACAAGGTCTCATAAGACCAAAATTAAGGTGACAGTTGATACTACAGTCTCTTGGGGTCCCTTTTGAACCTCATTGGTTGTAGATAGAATTCATTTTGGATGAGGCTAAGTTGTTAGAAAGGAAAAGATAATATAATGTTAGATATAGATAGATAGGTAGAGAGATAATGTATATAAAATGTAACATATATATATAATGTATAAACATAATGTTATATGTATATAAAATATACCCAGCTGTGAAATATACCTTTTTAGGTATATGTAGGTTGACTTCTTCATTCTTGGTATTCACATTCCTTAGTCTGCTCATTCTCTAGTCCACTCACTTACATTTCTTTTTCATTTCCTCCTAATTTTTTAAAATTCTTGAAATATTTTATTTTTATATTCTTTTTTTTTTTTTTTTTGAGACGGAGTCTCGCTCTGTCGCCCAGGCTGGAGTGCAGTGGCCGGGTCTCAGCTCACTGCAAGCTCCGCCTCCCGGGTTCACGCCATTCTCCTGCCTCAGCCTCCGGAGTAGCTGGGACTACAGGCGCCCGCCACCTCGCCCGGCTAGTTTTTTGTATTTTTAGTAGAGACGGGGTTTCACCATGTTAGCCAGGATGGTCTCGATCTCCTGACCTCGTGATCTGCCCGTCTCGGCCTCCCAAAGTGCTGGGATTACAGGCTTGAGCCACCGCGCCCGGCCCTTTATTTTTATATTCTTAATGAATGGGGTTTCATTTCATTGCCCAGGCTGGCCTAGAACTCCTGGGCTCAGGCAATCCTCCTCAGGCTCCCAAGTAGCTGAGACTAAAGGTATATGCCACCACACCCAGCTTAGAAACTTAAAAAAAAAAGTTCTTTTTAATTAAGAAGCTACTAGGATGATTTGTAGAATAAGACAGAAGTCAAACTCTAGAATGAATCATATATACATTTTAGATCACACACTTATCTATAAACATAAAATAAACCTTCAGTGGACCTCGATACTAATCTCTCTGGGTTCTCCTCCTTACTGAATTTTTATCTCTCTTAACCAATCTGGAGAAAAAAATAATAATAATGATCTTTATCTTGTTGCAGCACCCACTATTCTTCTGTTTGGAGTGGCGACTTTTTAAATGACATTATGTTAGCAAGACTTTCTCTAAAATTGTGTACTTGTTCAATAATTATCAAATATTCATCACTTCCTAGTTATGGAAGTTTTGCATTGCATTCTGTTATGTGATAGAAAAACGCTTTGAAACTCAGTGAGTTTTCAATAAAAGAAATGTGAATGTTACAGTGCAGGGCTCTCTCTCTCTGTTTCTGTTAATCTTTGTTCTTCCTGTCGCATGCACACTCCGTGTTCCCAATTTTGTTATGTCTGGCTTGATCAGAAATCCTCACGTACTGAGCTGAAAAGAAACATCACTTCCTGTTTGCGATTGGGCAAATGCAAAGAAAAATGGTCATTTATTGTGATTAATGGTAAATCTTTTCCTGTTCACTGCCCCACAGGCCCATAGCTTCTCAGATCAAGAGCAACCATTTAGCAACTGTATTCTCTTTAAATTGTGGGTCAGATCGTATTTCTTATGATCTTTGGATATCCTAATATTACTGAATTAAACTGCGATTGAGTTAAAATAATGTTAAGAAAAACTCCACTAATAGACTTCTTAGTTTTTGGTATTCGCCTTCCTTAGTCTGCTCATTCTCTAGACCACTCACTTAAATTTCTTTTTCATTTCCTCCTGATTTCTAAAAATTCTGTTATAGTATTCTTTTGGTTATACATTCAAACATGTTCTTCTTACATGTTTTGAGAAAATCTGAATGTCAGTTCATATAATTGCAAACAATTTCACACAATATGGATCTGAAATCTAGACTGCAAATTTATTACATGCATTTAAGTTTTAATACAAAATGTTCTTACTATATAATCACTAAGTGGAATTAGCTTTTAATCTTGCTAGACAAAGTTTATAAGACGTCATTGTTTTCGATGAGGCTCCTGCTCTAGGCCTTAGCACCTAAGGTTGACTCCAGATCAAACCAAAATGGAGTCACTTTTGCAAAGTGTCACGTAATCAAACTGAGTTTTCCAATGAGCTTGTTTTTTCTTTTTTTCTTTTTTTTTTCTTTTTCTTGAGACAGAGTCTCGCTGTGTCACCCAGGTTGGGGTGCAGTGGCCGGATCTCAGCTCACTGCAAGCTCCGCCTCCCGGGTTTACGCCATTCTCCTGCCCCAACCTCCCGAGTAGCTGAGACTACAGGCGCCCGGCACCTCGCCCGGCTAGTTTTTTGTGTTTTTTTAGTAGAGACGGGGTTTCACCGTGTTAGCCAGGATAGTCTCGATCTCATGACCTCGTGATCCGCCCGTCTCGGCCTCCCAAAGTGCTGGGATTACAGGCTTGATCCACCGCGCCCGGCCGAGCTTGTTTTTTCTAAAAACCAGGAGATTCTACTGAATCTGAGTCAGCACAATCGGGCACTTTCCTCTGTTTTAAGCCTGTAAGGAAAGTGGCTTTGAAATGAACAATTTTCTTGTTCCTTGTTTCTGATTTCTTTAGTCACTTTCCGGCTATAAAGCTAAACTTTTCTGCCCGACTTATTGTAATGTCATTCTACTTTGTAGAAAGAGCTGTTGCCCAATTCTACAATCACAAATAGAAGCCAACTAAGTCTTTAAATTAGATTTGCTGTGATTTTGTCATTTGATAGTCAATGTAACTAGTTAGTCCAAAGAAATTTTTGCATGTCTACATTGACTTTCAATAATTTTGAGAAGTAACTACATAGATTTTACTTATTCTACTAGAAACTTGGAATATACTTTCTCCAGAAAATGTCAAATCAAGAGCTATAATTTTGTTAGTACAGAACAATAAAATCTTTATATCAGATTCTGGTTTAAAAATACAAGACAAGACAATTCAAGCTTAAGGGTATGGAAAACCAAGTGTATTTGATATACATTCATTTTTCAAAAAGTTTATTACCTTAATGTCATGTTGTACACGGACCACTCGCATCTGAATCACTTGAGCTGATTATTTTTGTTCAGTTTTATTTTTTAACTCAGATATATGTGGTCTCTGGCATAGTGAATCTGAATTCTGTGGGAGACACCCTTACTGAAGAATTTTCAATAAGTTCATTAAGTCGTTCAGCAAACATCTCAGTGTCTACCATGTACCATCCATTGTTATAGGACTAACGATACAACCACAACTGCTACCTGTCACAGAAAACTGCATTCTATTTGATGGGAGACAAGTAAAGAACAAATTAATTTAAAAATAATTATAATGTCCAATTTGGTAAGTGCTGTTCATAAAAATAAAGCACTTCAAAGGGTTAGGGACTCCAATTAGGAGGAGGAGAAGATTTCAATTTCAAATAAAATAATAAAGGAATAGATCATAGAGACAATGCATGAAGGAAGAGAGGGGAAAATCCAGTAAGATATGTAAAGAGAAGGACTTTCCAGGCATAACAAATTAGAGTTGAGATGAGAGGAGCCTCATATGTCTGAATAAAAGCGAGAATACTAGGGTAGCTGAAGTCAGCTAATGCAGCAAAGATAGTATTTCTGGGTCCATAAGAGAGTGAATTCTGCAGACACACTGCTTGGTGACAACCACTCACTTGCTGTGTGACCTTTGGCAAGCTTCATAATTGCTCTGTGTCTCAATTACTTCATCTCTAAAGTAGATGAGCAATAATTGTACCTACCTTATTGAGTTGTTATGAACATTTAATATTTGTAACTGCTTGGTACTCATAAAAATAAAGAATAACAGAAGACGGGTTCTGAAAGGCAAGGGGTACTGAATCTGTAGAATATTTACCTTCTCTCTGAGTTGAGAAACCAATATAGGTTTGAGTTGAGAAATGGTGAGATTCAACATACATATTAAGTAGGACAGAGTTTTGTATTTTTTTTTTTTATTCCTGATTAAGGAATTCCTTGGAAAGAACCGCTTGAATTTTTGATCCAGCATGTCATTTATTTTATTTTATTGTTGCAGCCTTCAACATCTGAATATCAAAAATCTCCTCTGTTTAAAATACGCTCAAGTATTTCCAAGGGTTAATATATGCTCCAATACCTGTTATTCTGGTCATGAATAGTAGAGCACCACTCATACTTTCCTTGTTGCTACATCCTAACACAAATCTATCATTTCCAAAGTTCTTGACCCGCACTTTCCTTGTTCATATTACAGGATATATATGTTTGTCCAGCTTATCTCACTGTGTTACTTGAATGTCAACTGAGATAAAATATACATTAGCTCATTGAAAATGGTAAAACTCTGTAAAAGCAAATATTTGATAACCCATGGTGTTGTTCTGATGTTTTTAAGTTTTATAGCGTTGGGCCAATTACAGAAGGTCCCTAAATTATGATAGTTCAACATACAATTTTTTTTTAAAGACAAGTTTTCACTCCGTTGCCCAGGCTGTAGTTACAAATTTTTGACATTAACATGGTGTGAAAGAAATACACATTCAGTAGAAACTGTATTTCCAATAGCCATACAACCTTCTTTTTCTTTTTACTTTCTGTATTCAATATATTACATAAAATAACACTTTTTTTATAGAATAGGATTTGTGTTAGATGATTCTGCCCAACTATGGGTTAATATAAGTGCTCTGACCATGTTTAAAGTTGGCAAAGCTAAACTATGATGATTGGTAGGTGAGGTCTATTAAATGCATTTTCAACTTACAATATTTTCACCTTACAATGGGTTTAGCAAGATGTCATTCTGTTGTAAGTCATGGAGCACCTCTACTTTTTCCTATTTGCCCACTTATAAATTCATCTATTTCCTACTTGTACTTTTGAAATTCTTTAATTGTGTCACGCACTGTGCCAAATTCTATTTTGGTCTTCATTTTAAGAGTTACTAGTTAATCTGAGGGTTGCCATTTTGGATTTTGAGTACCTAAACCAGTACGGCAAACACTGAGCACCCAAATACCTAGACAACTATAGAACTGAAGTTGCCTGAAGCAAAGGCAAGCACAGCATTGTGGATGGACATAGTAAGCCCTAATATTGCAGATGGCCCCAAATAAAACTACGACCAAGAATTTCATGCTCACTGATGCAAGTTTATTTGCTAGTTTGAGGATGAGAATGAGATTGAGACTCGAGACAAGTTAAGTGCTTGGGTGATGCTTAGATAATGTAGAAGCATGTCAGGGCCTCTGAGTCTGAGGATTAAGGTTGGAGAATGAGAATACACTAAAATCATGTCAATGTTTAGTATAGGAGAATAAGTATGTGATTGTACACATTTAACTTAGTATTCTCAGGCCTTTCTACCTCGACTATTCATTGAGAACTGGGCTATATTCTCTCACCGATAATGGATGTCCCTTCTGTTTAGTTACTCGTTTCCCACATGCCATTCTTTTTCCGTATTTATTATTTTATTTATTTTTTTGTCTCTCATCAAAGAGCAATACAACTTTGGTTATAAACAGCAAGTGCTATGAATTGCCAGCTGGATGCTCTACTTGTAGGCAATGACAATAAGAAGAGACTGATGAACAAAAGCTCATGTTGCTGATGAGAAGCAATTAAGAGAGCAACTAAGGACAAGCGTTCCATTTGAGACAGACAGGCACACAGAGAGCAAGTGAGAGAAAGAGAGAGAGAGAGAGAGAAAGAGAGAGAGAGAGAGAAAGAGAGAGAGAGAGATCACCAGGCCATTCAGACTTTACAAAGCTGGTCTGTTTTCTTCCCTTCAAGTGGCTAAAGATGCCAGGATTCCTGACATCCTCAACTGAATTTTCCCCAGATTAATCCCATCCTTCTAAAAATATCCAAGCTTAAAATAATGATGATGTCAAACACAGAAGTGGTTCTTAGCCCTGGGAATAAGAGGACAGCATGGCCGTGGAGCTGCACAGCAGCTTGTTAGAATGATGTCTGTAGTGGCATGATGGGGCCTGGAGACAGTGTCCATGGGAATTCCAGCAGCAGGCTTCAATCCTATCACATGGCACTTGCATAGAAACTCATGAAACAACTCAAAAAATATGTTTGTGCTCACAAATATCACTGCAATGGTTATTGAAACTGTACTTTCAAAATCTAATGTCTCCAAATTACTCAGTAACTCCACTCTTAATGAATTTACGATTATATTTTAGAATCAGTCCTCTGTGGTTTCTTCAAGTTCTCCTAAGCAAACAGTGATGCTTTTTTGTTTGTTTGTTTGTTTGTTTGTTTTTGCTAATCTTTGGTGGAAAATAATGCTGCTTTTTTTGCAGGTTGACCGAACCTGCAAAAGTCTTGTTATTTACCTTGTCAGTATCAGCAATTGGAAGGCAGTAAATACAAGGCTTAGGACAGCAAGTTCTAGGAGTCAGGAAGGCCTGGGTTCAAATCCATGGTTTACTGAATGTAACTTAGACAAGTTACTTGACCTTGATAAGCTTCAGTTTTCTCAATGATAAAAAAGGTAAACATAGTATCTAAATAAGAGAGTTCTTAGAAATTCAAGAGGGGGAAAAGAAGCATATACAGTGACTGGTAAATAGTAAACACGCAGGAAAGTTACATGTTATTGTAAATTCTCAAGCTAAAGCATTCATAAGCAACATAATTAAATGGTGTGTGACTTTCAATGGGGTGTTTCTTTAATTCATTATTTAAAAATTAAAAACATAAAGAAGTAAAAACTAAGCAAAACTCTTCCTTTTCTTTTGGATGCTTTACTTTACTTTATAACTAAAACATTGCTCAAGACTAATTATATCCTTGATTTTAACTTCAGTTATGTTGATGATGAAAGATAAAGAAAAGGATTTCAGCACCTGGGGTGGGGAGGATAAAATGGTTTATTATTTGGTGGAAGAAAAAAATAGTATGGAAGTTATTTATAGTCATCAATCAATAAGTGCACAATTTTGAATCAGAAATAATTGATTGGAAAGCAAGTTTTGAGATTTAACGAAGTAAAAGAATGCTAATTGCTATAAGCACCCTGAGTTTGCCCTCTCTGCTACCATCAGGTCATTTTTCACGTATCTATGTGTGCCTTACCTTTCTGGTTTAGAAAATGATGCTGCTTCCCATTTTTTACAAGACATGGTTAAAATCTGAAACCTACTTTAAAAGTACTGTCACTCTGAGAGTTTTGCACAGTAAGAGAGTTTGCAACGATAAGGAAGTGAAGTAATCTCAAAGACAGTTTCTACTACAATGTAGATGTCAACATTATGCCAAATACACCCATTAACTGAGAATCCTGCTTTTGAATCAGCCTACTCAGGCTTGTGGCTTCGTCTGCATATGTGAATGTGTTTGTGTTCACTGCCAAGTACGCTTTGAGTTGGTGAACACAGATGCCACAATGAAGGCTGAAAATACTAGGTTTTTTAAAAAGTTACATCCTGAATTTCTGCCTGCGCCCCCTGTGTGTTTTATTCTTAATTGAAATGTTCATATAAAAGGAAAGATGATTATGTGATTCCTTTACTGGCTGCAACTAAAGAATATTCTAGTACTCAGAGCTGGTGCACACCTCTGCTGGGCTTTGAATTCCTTTTAATGGACTTACACATTTCAAATAGGAAATACTAATAAGGTTCTTTGTTTCATTAACTGCTGCCAAAAGAATGTACAGGAAAACAAGACTGCTCGTTTCTGAATTTGCTTGTCCCATTCATGTTACTGCCGACGGGTGCTAAGAGGACCTTAGAAGATGAACTACTCTTTGGAAATGAGCGAGCTGAACCCAAACTTGCTCCCACCCACATACACTCTCTCCCCAAAACAAACTATTTCACATAACACAAGAATATCTCTGCTCAAAGACTGAGTCAATAAAAGCAAATATCCTTCATAACTCAAAAAAATTCCTTGGACCAGCTCTGTCAGATTCTTAACTTTAAGACTGAGCCTGTAGGGATTGCCCATTTTTTAAGGAGATCACCAGAAGGAAACATAAAACTTAATTGTCATCCGTATTTATGGAAATAAGAATATGCCACTTGTCACCAGTTTCCCACCAGTCTAAATAATTGCGTTTTGGGAAGTGTTTCCATTATCTATTGCTGTGTAACAAACTCCAGGACTTAGTTACCTTAAACAACGGTTATTTTATTTGTCCATGATTCTTTGGGCCAGGAGTGGTGGCAGGGCTCAACTGGGTGGTTCACCTGCTTTATATGGTGTCACTGGGATGGACGAAAGTTGCAACATGGCTTCATTCACATACCTAGCAGATGGTGTTGGTGACGGGTTGGCATTTCAGACTGAGCCTGTATTCTCCTTCACATGGCTACTTTGTCATCTTCACAGCATGCAGCTGGGTTTCAAGAAGGAGCATTCCATGAATGATGAGAGTAGATTCTTCCTAGACACTAAGGAGCCAAAGAGCCCATGGAATCAAGATGTAGAGATACTCAAATTCAAGGACTCAAAGTAATATATATTAATTGTCTTATTCTTTTAAGGGCTTGTTTTAATGGGGTACATACATTGTTCAAAAATATCTTTTAAATTTCAGTATGTGTACATTCTCTCCCTGAGACAGGCTTTGAGGATGAGCTCACACACGTTAGGTTTAGAATGTTGCCATCTCTCTGTAATATTAAGATGAGAAACAGCAGAGCTTAAAACAAAGTGAGGTGTGGTGAGAAATTGTCTGACCAAGTATATGGCACGTGCCTAAAACAGAAAAAACTTCTCTTTGATCTTGTCTAGCAACTTGGTACCTGTGCACCTGAGTCTAAGTACAATCAGATAAATGTGGGTATTTTGCTTAGTACAGGTTTGACAAGCCAAGATCCTGCTAAAGATTCTTAGTGTTGATTCTACTATTAAATCCAAATAGCATGACTAAACCTAGCAGAACCTAGGATATACTTTAAAAGATCCTCAACTCCCCTCCCTTCCTCCCTCTAAAAAATATGTGCATTCCATCTGTCTTAGTTTTAAAGACCAAAGGCATCCCTGGAAGGTTGTGAAGAAGTCTCTTTCATTATTCCTATTTAAATGGTGGGGAAAGAAGTTGGTGTTAAGTGATTTGCTCAGATTTGACACTTACAGACAGAATTTAGTCGAAACGCTCATCTCCCGTCTCTTTATAAAGTCGTTTTTGTCTTCCCCCTACCACTGGCATATACACACCACAATTATTATATGCAATTAACTAAATTCCCAAGAGAACAAAAACTTACTTTTAATTAATTGATGATGCCAAGTTCAAGACATGTTAATGATGTTAATTACTAACCCTGTAGTAATACTTCTTAAGTCAGAGGAAAGTGGCTCTTTGTCTTGATAATATTTATAGCAGAGATCACTGAGGCTAGAAATACCGAGTTTAAAAGCAAACTCTAGTCATTCATTTTGTACCTTCCCTTTCACTGAACATTCAACCTTAGTGTCAGGAGGGAAATGCAAGGAGATATATGTAGATACAGGTAAGCTGGAGAGCTCCTGCCTCATATAAGGGACCCTCATCTTCTGTGAATTGTCATGTGATCATATGAGCCTAGTGTTGCAAGTGCTTTGATACGTCAAGAAAAACCAGGAATTCTGATTTTTTTCCATGCATGCTCCATATTTTTTAAATGTTAGCAATAATTCAGAGTTAAAACAGTGTGAGGGTCAGTTTCCTGGGGCAAAATAATGAAAGCACAAAAGCAAACTGCATAGAAACATTTATAAGGGCATATCAAGTACCATGCATGAGGTTCGAGCTTCTTAAATAGTTTTGTTTTTTTATTTAGGTTAAGACAAGATAGAAGAAATATTTTCCTTGTTTCTTTTCATTGCTTCCTAAGCACCGAAGTAACATTCACGTAGACACATAATATGTAAATTCAAATGTACAACATCCATATATAAATACAAATAATATGTGTGGTTTCTGTGGTGTTGTAGATTTCATGGTGTGGTAGATTTCAGACATAAGTACAAATCCTTCCATCTCTAGATGTGCGTCTACATCCATTTGACACTACTCTCATCATGAAGTAAAGTCTCTTTTCCTGTCCTTGAATCTGGGCTTGACCATATGACTTGTTTGGTTATTGAGACATTTGCAAAAGTAACAGAAGCAGAGTCCTTCCTAAGTGTTTGTGTACTGGGGCTCGCTTGTCTTGCTGTTCTGTGGCACTCTTCTGCCATCATGTGAATAAGCTAAGACTGCCCTGAGGGAGGAAGAGGGGCCACATGAAAGGAGCATCCAGATATTGCAGCTGGCCCAGTGTGCCTAGGTGAGCCAGGTGAACTGCAGCTTTATGCCAGTTGAGCCAACTCCGTCCAGAGAGCCACCAGGCTGACCCATGGAATCATGAGAAATAATGAGCATATATAGTTTAAAGCTATTTTCAGATTCACTTACTATTGAGGAAAGAGTAGGCTTTAATGAGGAATGGTTTTTCATTTCTTAGCTGTATGATATGGATGAGGGACTTGAGCTCTCCTAAGTTCTAGTTTCCCCAGTGACATAACATATGTGAGTTAAATAACACGCAACTATATCAATATTTATCTGTCCCTCTATTTATTTATCCATTATTCATTTATTCATCTGTTCATCCATCCATCTTTGTATCTATGGATTCATCCATTCATCCATCCATCCATCCATCCATCCGTCCATCTATCCATCCATCCATCCACCCACCTATCCATTCATCCATCTATCCATCTATGCATACATTGATGTATCAATGCAGCTATTTATCCATCCATTCATCCATCCATCCATCCATCCATCCATCCATCCATCCATCCATCTATCCACCTATCCATTCATCCATCTATCCATCTATGCATACATTGACGTATCAATGCATCTATTTATCCATCCATCCATCCATCCATCCATCCATCCATCCATCCATCCATCCACCCATCCATCCATCCATCTTATCCCATGAGCTGCTTAATACATATGTGACCATTCTCCTTTGCTATTTTTAAAGGGTTTTATAAGTCATGTTATTAATATAACAATGGTTTCTGCTTCCAAGGCACTTACACAGGTTTTTTAAAAAACCTTACTCTTTGCAACAAACTAGATTGGTATATACAGTGTCCTTTAAGCAAATTAAGAAATGCAAAAACTGAAGCTCACAGAGTTATAGGAGTTAGTTTGACAAACAAAGCTAATGATGCTGGAAACACTTAAAATCAAGTGTATTGACTTGTTCTTACTGAAGAGTGCTATTTTTTCTCTAGCTCCTAAGTGAAACAGTGACATAATTTTATTTATTCCAGATTCAGGTCTCCAATGAAAGTATTATAATTTAAAAAAAATAGTTTTATATGGTAATTTTTTAATTCACCAAAAGGCATATTTTCACAGATATTTCATATGCACACAAGGAAAGACAAAGTGAAGACATAAGGGTGTCATGTTAATTAAAATTGTAATATATTCCAGGAGTATTTTTTACTATATGTTTTCTTCATTTTTCAGTTATACTGTTGATTGGATTAGGTAAGGATACATTGAATATTTTTAAGAGAGGAAACAGCAGTTACTGTTAAGGTTTCAGAAAATAGTTATTTCTTTGTTTCCATTTTAAAACTACCATGCTATACATCAAAAGTATTAGTATTCTCACTCTTGATCCTTGGTGGGGTTTGATACTCTCACTTTTCAAATACTGCTTCTATTTTATCTTCCATTTGTCATATTTCCCCTTGGCAACTCCATTACTGTAAGAATGTCATTTTATTCTCTTTTTCTCTCTCACTTCTCAGTTTCTCTCATGCCACTCCCTAAATAGGAAAAATAATTCTGCTAATCTTAACAAATCTTTTTCCTTCTTTGGTAGTAAAAAACCCAAAATAAACAAGCAAATAAAATGTTAAATGTGTCTTTTTGTATGCGCAAGTTTCACACCAAGTTCACTGACCACTCTGCTCACCAGCTTAAATTATGACAAATATCCTCTTATCTTTCATATCTGTCTCTGACTATAGACTTTTTGGAAAGCAGAGTTAATTTTTAAATGATTGTTTGTTGTGTAATATTCTAGTATTGTGGTTTATGATTTATTTTTAATAAATGTACTTTCAGTTGGTAAAGTACCCTTTTTGTCTTTCTTGATTCTTCCTCTCAAGGACATGTGGGAGTTTCTTATTATCACCAACATCTGGTCTTCAAGATCTAAAATTCAAACTATAAACTTGCCTAAAAAAACACACATGCATGCAAACACAGCTGTCTGTAGGTTTCTTTTGATCCCGCTGTAAAAGAAGCTACGTGTCATTTTCTTGATTTGAGGCTTTTCCAAGTGAGGGAACTAACAGATCCTGGACTTCTCACCCTCATCCTTTTCATCTTTCCTCCTTAGGGCACAGCATGTGTGAAAATTGTGGGCGAAAAGACATTCTTTCATACATTCAAGATTATGTTGCATTTTGGTAGAAAATAATTCGGACAAACTGAGGTATCCATTTGCTTTTGGGGGCATCTTGTTAAAGACGTCAAACTTCAGCCTGTTTCACATTTGCTTTTCCTGCTGAGTGGTATTTAGGGGAAGGGAGGGAAACATTATGTAAATTTATTATGTGATCAAACTAATTTAAGCCTCATTTTAGTGGCAGATGAAGGGCCTACATTTATGAACATATTAACTGGTACCATAGATAAACCTAAACAATTCAAGTTTTTCAGGGAGTCAGTATTAAATAGCATGCATGCCTCCTTGCTTTTGATCAAGGAATAAAGTTAGAACCACCAAACTCTATGTGGAGGAGATTAACACAAGTTAAATTAGGCTTGTCAAATCTCACCATCCCAGTATAGAGACAGGAAGAGAAAAATGCCAATACTGTTCACATTTTGCTTAAAAGATAATTTCAATTTCTTCGCATGCATTTTTCCCAGAGATGCAAAAAAGCAGCAAAGAAAGAGTCCATATTCAAAATTTGCCCTCAATGACTTTTGAAGCCATGTATGTTGATTAATTTATTAAAAATTTATTTGCTTTAAAAGAAAACTAAATCATGATAGACCACACACATTTCTGTAGCTGGAAGAATTACAAAACAGATTTTCTGAATTAATAGGGCCTCTCAATTTTGCTTTGTAATTCTTGTCTTATTAAGTGGAATGACTCTGTTGTAAATAAATACACTTGTTATATTTTAGAAGATGGTTTGGGATATTTTGGTTGTCTAAGGCTGAGAAAGGCTTCCGGATCTTGACTTACAGGTTAACAAAAAGTGCCCATTCTAGACCTTATGCATAAAAAGTTTTCTTTTTTGAAAAATTAGTGCAAAAATGAAAATCATCTAAGTATGAGATTTACTAAAGACTTTTTCCCTTGTTTTGTTCCAAATCCCACATTTTTTTTTTTTTATGGTATAACCAAGAGATCTTGAATGACAAATTCAATAGTAAATTCAACAAAATGACTAATGTAAGAATAACAAATTAAAAGATTTCCTAAATGGCAACAACTCTTGAATTTATGATTTCAAATGGTAATAATGGATTCCTCAAAAGTTTCCAATATGCAGCAAATGTGATTATCTCGGCTTCATTTTTCTCTCTCTACCAAAAGTTTTGTGCTACATTACATACGATTGAGTTGGCTTAGCCTAGGAAGGCCTCACAAGAAAATCACATTTGGATGAATTGCAAAAGTAAGAAACATGAGTTACTGGAGAGGTGAGCCTCACATGTAGGACACGGTCATGAAAAGGTAAGAGTGAGGAACATGTCAGTTCTGCTGCAAGTGACCAGTGAAAATGTTGGGACAATAGAAATGGAGGTTTGTATTGAGGAACAACAACAACAAATAAAAACATCAGGACAAGTAGAAACATAGGTTTGTATTGAGGGTAACAACAGCAACAAACAATAACAATGGACAAACAATGAAACCTCACCAAATAAAAGAATATAATGAAGACAGGTAACCGGAATTAGCTGTAAACACATTATTACTTACATTCTTAAAATGTAGCAATACTGCTTTTAAGTATACATAGCAAAATGGAGTCATTATCACCCATTTAGATGTCTTTGAGAAACTTACTAAAGTGTGTAGATAAGGGTTAAGTAGAATATTGAAAGCGCATACTTTGATATTATTAAGCAGATGTAAAAACAAAAAGACATTTTCAGTAGTGAGAATAAAACATTCACGTACTCAAGAGAGGAAAAAGCTGGTTGCCTTTGGACCATAGCAATAGATAATCACCAGAATGGAGAATGTACTGATTTTAAATCCTAATCAGTTGTGACTTCACAAAGTTTACCACACTTGCAAAGCCCATGGCTTGAAAGTCAACCTATCAGCAACAACTGACTCCAGGAACCACATTCTTGCTTCTGAAAAATCATAAATTCTTCAATTCCAATTGTGCTATATAAGTTACTTGCTCTATTAACAGAAATTATTATACACAAGCCTGGATCTCCCTTAGGTATCAAGTACTATATTTCAGATTTTCCTTTCAGATGTTGAATTGTGGCCTTTTCTTTTCACTTTAGGTAGAGTTTTCTCTAACAATTTTATTTATTAATTAAAGACTAATAGAAAATATACCTTATAAAATACAGAATGGGGAAATCCATTCTTTCAAGAAACTCTCACTTGTAATTATGAAAACAAGCAAAACCAATCCAATGCTTTCAAAATGCTCAGACATCCAAGCTGAAAATTCAGTGATAGGGATGCACTTGACATTATAAGAACACATAGGAAGGCAATTTAACTAAAATTTAATGTGAAGGAAATCAGAGAGGGTTTACTTTCAGCTCACTCTTAAAAAGAAGTAATAAAAATAATAAAAGCAAATGGAGAGGTGACCATTTAAGAATGAGTAACTAAACCAGACATGGAATTACACTCAGTTCAATGATGTTCTAGTAGAAAAGGTGAAATTCAGAGAACTGTGAAAAATAGAGTTACAAAGGTAGGCAAGGGCTAGATTATTAAAAGTCTGTTGCCATCTGAAGAAACTTAGCATTTTGGAAGTGGGAAGGCATTGATATGCTTTAGACACCTTTTCAGGTGTTCTCCTTATTACTCTGGTAACACTGTGAGGAAGACAAGGCAGGGAGCAAGGAGAGTGAATGTCTGTGCTGCACTAAGAACAGTGGGGCCTAAGGAGGGAAAGAAATAGGATGGTGAAAACAATAGGGATGATGGAGAACTTCTCTGTAAGTAATATCAGGAGACAGAGCATGACTTGATATAGAGGGAAAGAATAGGGAAGAAGTCATTGCCCAACTGAGAGGATAATCATGCTTCCAAATGTAATGGAGATGAGAGATCATGAGCCAATAACAGATATTACTATATAAATCTTAAAACTAGAAATCAACATGCAGTTCTCTTTACTTGGTATTTCTAAATTTGCCTCACTAGCTTCTTAATTTTTGTAGTGTCCTTTTTAAAGTCTTTCAACAATTGCATTATTAAGTGTTTGGAAAAGACATATTTTACTTTACTATAGAATGTGACACCAATACAGAAAACATTTGAGTAATTGGCAAATGTATTGTATTAGTCCGTTCTCACACTGCTATAAAGAATTGTCCGATAGCAGGTATTTTATAAAGAAAACCGGTTTAATTTATTCCGCATTGCTGGGGAGGCCTCAGGAAGTTTAGGATCATGGTGGAAGGTAAAGGAGAAGCATTCACCTTCCTCACAGGGCAGCAGGAGGGAATGAGTGCAAGCAGGGGAAATGCCAGACACTTATAAAACCATCGGATCTCATGAGAACTCACTCACTATCTTGAGAACAGCATAGAGAAACTGCCCCCATGGTTCAGTCCCTTCCCACCAGGTCTCTCACATGACATGGGAGGAATTATGGGAACTACAATTCAAGATGAGATTTGGGACAGAGCCAAACCATATCATATATAAATTGTAAAAATTCTTGTGCATGAGGAATAAACCATCTTTAGTGGGCTCAGACCAGGAATCCATGGGTCTTGAGGACCTCTGTGTATTTGCCAATTTTCTTCTCCAAGTTCCTTTTGACCTGTTTCTGTAGCCTCATGAGCTGTTTCTTATGGTAGTGGAAGTTGGCCTTTTGATTTCTCTCCTCCTCCAGAGTAGCTGTCATTGCCTGGTACTTCCAGCCAACCTCGTGAGCCAGACACTCCTGGCATTTTACATATATATATATATGAAACATATATTTCTATACTATGTATATACACATACATATATGTTTATAATGAATTTCTCTGCCTGTTGGAATTAAATGATTATGCTTTTTTCCTTTCTACTCTTCTGTATTTTCTAGATTTTCTACTATAATTATGCATTACTTAATAATAAAATAAATATTTTAAGAAAACAATTTTTGTTGCAAATGTTTGACCGTCAGACTCGGTTTGGAACAAGCTATTACCAATGTTTCTGTGCCTACTTGGTCTTTGATATATAGGATCCATCTTCGGTATTCTTTTGCACCATGTATCCTGACTATGAGGTGGCTATTTTTTTCTCCCAACGGAGGTCTTTTAGTAAGTGATTTTATGGTTGGCATTTTTACAGATTAGAAAGCAGACCAGCTGGAGGTCATACTGAATTAAAGTTTGCTTAGTATCAAGGACAACAGCTCAGACTTCATCAATACAGGAAAACACAGGTGTCTAAACAGAAAAAGATCAGCTTATTTCTCATTCTGCCAATGGGGAAAGTGTTATTTTGTCATATGTTCTTGAGGGAAAAACAAAATCACGTTTTGTAGGGTCTATGATAGTGTTAATAGGTTTTCATCTTTTTGCCTGTTTTTTTATTTGCATATGCAAATAAAGGAAATTGTGAAAACATGAATGTTGTGAGGATTGTATACACAACTTTATTGCATAAAACAGCATGCACTTTCTATTAATGAAGCCATACACAACCAAGTAAGTGCATGAGTGAGCCCATTATTCTTAATTATATAACTCAACATGGAGAGGCCAAAGAAAAGCATTTATTAGTTAAGAATGGTTTTAAAAACAATCATATTTTCCTTAAGTTTAGCACTTTGAAATCATGCTTTAAGATATTCAGGGAACATTAATTATTTATTACATTCAAGTATGCACATAAATATTTGGTGAGTACATTTAAATATATATACACACACCTAGATACATGAGTATATGAACATGTGTATATGTATATATACTTTAAGTTTATGATTTATCACTGGAGGTATAAACACGTCAACATTGTTTTTGACATAGACTATGGTCTCTAGTGTTGAGAGGAATATGGCAGCCCTTTTCTCATCTCTTGGGAGATGAATTCCATGTTTGGATAGTAAAATAAAAAGCAGACCTTTCTCAAACAGCCAGAAACCCCAAACTTTGCAAGTTGTTATAGCTTCATCAGCCTACCCTATGTAAAGCATAATAGAAGTACTGTAATTGAATTATTGAGATAAAAACATAGAACACTTTATTTTGTCTGTAATTGGACATTTGCTAACACTAGTGCAGATGTGAACTGTTGAGGTAATCTGCTTGTGCCACATTTCTTTTCTAATTGCATTGTTCAGCCTTCTATAGAAGCAGTTTTACCTTAAATAAGTCTTCTAATTAATTGTGTTTTACTTATTTTTTTCCATCTCCAACCACTAATTCTGACGGTGTTTGGAACAGAATATGCTCTCAATACATATTGGTTGGTTGGGTACATGGATGGATGGGTAGATAGATGGATGGATAAATGGAAGCATGGATGGATGGATGAATGGATGCATGGAATGTGTGCACATGTTCTACCAGGAGCACCACATCATCTCCCATTTCATCAGCTTTGGTGGGAAGTGGTTAGGCACAGGACTCAAAGAAAGAGAGCAATGGCCAGGTACGGTGACTCACGCCTCTAATCCCTGTACTTTGGGAGGCTGAGGCAGGCAGATCACCTGAAGTCAGGAGTTTGAGACCAGCCTGGACAACATGGTGAAACCCCATCTTTAGTAAAACTACAAAAATGATCCTGGGGTGGTGACACACACCTGTAATCCTAGCTACTGGGGAGGCTGAGGCAGGAGAATTGCTTGAACAGAGGGCAAAATCAATCACAACAACATTTGGGTTTCTGTAAAATCGATTTGGTATACATCATTTGGCAACCAGTCTGCATTTCCTTTGAATTACTAAGTACCACCTACTCTACTGATTTAGAACAGTTTCCTATACATGAGATCGGCATATACAAATTAAAATATCAATGACTAAAGTGACATATGGCTTAATCTTTGCTTTAAGTGAAATCTTATCAGGCGTGAAAATCTTTAACTGCAGATAGAATGTGTCCTGACAGCATGAACTTTAAGGTTTTTTTTCTTTTTTCTTTTCCTAACAGCAGTTATTGGTTTATCATTAGTTTAATCAGAGACAGAGTAAAATGTGTTTGTTTTGCACTCTCATTGCAGCTGACTTGCTAAAACTAGAAGAGCAGATTGGAAACATAATACGCAGTGACATTCTGAGACTAATGCCTAATTCTGTCCACCTGTTACCAGGTAAGTGCATCCAGGCAGTTTCTTGAGCTGTTTGAAAAGCCCTCTAAGGTACAGAAAAGATAAAAGGAGCTTTTCAAATATGCATATGCTTGAAAAGCATTCTCCTCTCCAGAAAAGTCCTTTTTGGACTTTTTCAATCACCCTTTTTACAATGGAGACCCCTCTTTCCCAACTCCCTTTTATCCATGTTCTCAAAATCTTATGTTAAGAGGTGAAAAAGTAAAAGTTATTTTCTGTTTTTCTGGCACTCTCCTCCATGCCTACTTCATTTTCAAGGGTGGTCATTAATATCATCACTACTGCCATTTCAGCAGTTAATGTTCTTGATGGCTAAATATGGAAAATACACGTGACTTCCTTTACAGGTTTATTATTCTCCAGTGATTGAATCAGAGGTGAAAGGAGTAAATGGAATTTTAAAAATCATTATGGAGTCCTTTACCCTGATGTACTGTTGGCTTCTGACCTTCTAATCTGTCATTCTGAGTCCTGCATAGTTCATGTCTGCAAACTCGATATAAAATGTATCACTGGGAGCATCATAATTAGTGCCACGCCACTCTTAGTTGTGGCTAATAGCACTTATTTAACCATAATATCAATATACCCTCTGCTGTATGAGAAGAAAACTGTCCTGTGCCTCACCAAAATATATGGTTGAATTAGTCATGGAGTCCGATTTATACTTTTTTAAAATTAGCAATCTTTGTCTTTGAAGTAGTAGAAGCTCACCCTAAGTTTGTTATGCAACTCTTGAGTTAAGGAGGGACGGGAGGGCAAAGAATTTCCCCACGTATGTGAAAGAGCAAAACTGAATATACATAATGAACCAAAAAATTTACATTTTTTGGATTTAGCTTATGATTTATAAACTTAACTTAGTTTATAATAAATTTAGAATAAAGAAAATGTAATCTTATTTATAAAACAATACTCCCTCTTTTTGGCATGATAACCCTTATTTTGAATTGACTAAAATACAAAAAATAGCTGGGTGTGGTGGCGGATGCCTGTAGTCCCAGCTACTCAGGAGGCTGAGGCAAGAGAATTGCTTGAACCTGGGAGGCGGAGGTTGCAGTGAGCCGAGATTGTGCCACTGCATTCCAGCCTAGCGACAGAGTGAGACTCCATCTCAAAAAAAGAAAAAAAAAAGTTATAATTTTAAAGATTTTTAGCTGCTGGCACTATAAAACAATACAATAAAATGATATATTATATTTACTAGAAACTTATCTTTAAATTCTGTTGAGTAATTATGTTTCTAAATTCATTTAAAATGTGATTTAAAGTGCATGATAAGCTTTGAATTCATGTTCCTCAATTTCTGAATACTTTCTACTGTCAGTACATTATGAATGATCTTAAATTGACCTAAGGTGTTTAGAATCATCTAACTATAACCCATTTCTAAGCAAAGTGGGAGTTAATGCAATTTCGGGTCAAAGACCAGTAGGCACCTGAAAAATTAATAGAATTTCTTTCTCTTAACCTTGGTCAGATATACCCCCAAGCCCTGAAGGTGAAAGGCTAATGTTAACATTAATTCAATTCCTATGCTACAAGATCTCCTTATTTACAGTCTACTAAGATTTAAACATTTCCAGTTAAACCGACATACTCGACTTTAGCTTATGAGAGCTCTTCACTTTCCTTCCTCTGCTAAATGTAGCTGTTTATATTCCGCTGAGGTCAAGACCTCAAAATAAGGAGCTACATTTCTTTTATGATTTGAGTCTCTTCTCTCTTTACCAGGATAAAATGAACTGAAGAAGAGTTCTTTATCCGGAAGAGGTAGAATTAATTTGTTCAGTTTGTAAAATAATGGGTATATAATGAACAAACTCTTGAATAAGTAAACCTTAATATAAATATTTTAGACACATTCATCACAAGATTTCTTTTAAGAAGAGTTTCATTAAATTATATTTGGCAATCTCACCCTTTAACTCACTATAGCAGAAACCCTACAACTTAATGAATAGTAGCTCTATCTCCAATCAATAGAAAGATTAATTCCACTGTTATTTAAGTTCATTTGGTTTTTTACCATCCTCCCAACCATCATAACAAAAAGGTAGGTTTGAAATTCAGTTTGTATAAATTAAATAAGCCATTGGCTTGTTTATGGGACCGTAAATAAGTGACTAGTACATAGTAAGTGTATATAATAAATAGTTATTAATTATAATTTTGTTGGTAATGTTTACACTTAAGCAAATAGATGCCCTGAAATTGTATATAAATCAAACATGTCTTATGACTAATGTGTCATAGATCTTATTGTTTCATTGCATGTCCACAAATAGAATTGTGAGAATACAGAAAGGAATTACACACTTAAGAACCCTAGAACTGGCAGGGCACAGCGACTCATGTCTGTAACCTCAGCACTTTGCGAGGCCGAGGCAGGCGGATAACTTGAGGTTAAGAGTTCGACACTAGGCTGGCCAAGATGGTGAAACCCTGTCTCTACAAAAAATACAAAAATTAGCCATGCATAGTGGCACACACCTGTAATCCTAGCTACTTGGGAGGCTGAGGCAGGAGAATTGCTTGAACCTGGGAGGCAGAGGTTGCAGCAAGGCAAGATCATGCCACTGGACTCCAGACTGGGTGACAGAGTGAGGTTGCTTCTTAAAAAAATAAAAAATAAAAAATCCTAGAACCTTTCTTTCTTGCCTTTTTAACTGTATCTCACTTTGAAGGGTTCAGCAGATAGAACAGTATTTCAAACAGCAAAATATTGAATGTATGATTTACAATAAATGTGTCTGTTTGATTTAGCCACCAAGAGGTACGATTCTCAACTGTTTCTTTACAGTTTGTAAAAGCACAGAGAATGATCAAGAGCCCAGTAACCAAAAGCCCTGTCCATTTAGTGCCCTATCCACCCTTTGTTTAATCTACATGACACCAAATACACTAGATTTCCTACTGTTAACTTGGCACTATCAACACTCCTTAGAGGGATGGAAACTGTTTCCCAGATTTATCTTCCTTGTATGCTTCTGGCTTGAAAAAATGCCCATAAGAGAGCTCATGTTAAATTTGAAAGGTAGAAGTGAAAGAAAGTCATTATTTCCTTGAGGTGACCACAGCCAGGCTTACAGGCAAAGAATCACAGAGGCTTCCAGCAAGCTCTTGAGAACCACACACTTTGGTGTTTCAGGCTGAAATTATTAGTGTCAGCTCCCGTGACCACTGATGGCAATTCTCCTACAACCTTCAGTAATAGTTTTTCTGGACTTTACTCCCTCAGCCCTTAAAAGGATCATGTAAGCACTAATTAACATGAAAACCTTTATATCTGGAATATCAAAACAGCTTCTTTTCCTTATCAAATTCTGAGCCAATAAAATGAACAAATGCTAAGCACGACTTTAACATGTTTTTGACTTAGGTCCCATTTGCATTTACAAACCAGTTTGAATAATTTTACATTTTTGACAGTATAATAAATTCTAAACTAAAGCCATGCCGACTCTGTTGCATCATTTTAAAATTAATTACTTTATTGGCTAATACAATAAACATGGATGGTCTAGGGTAAATATATTGACCCCAAGTAATTTCATTTTTTTTCAATAATATTATTTTCATCAGTATACAGACAATATGCCAGATCAGTAAGATTTTATCAGCTACACAACGGGTTGAAGAGTATTTTCCCAATATCCGTGTCCACGTAGAACCTCAGAATGTAAGTTTATTTGGAAACAGTGCCTTTTCGTATGTGCTTAGATAAGATGAGAAGATACTGTATTAAGAGAGGCCCTAAGTTCAATGACTAGTGCCCTTATAAAAGAGGGCACACAGAGAAGAAGTCCATGTGAAGGTCTGGGCAGATATTAGAGTGTTTTGAGTATTACCGAAGGAATGTCAAGGACTGCTGTGAGCCAACAATAAGGTAGGAAGAAAAAAGGAAGGAGTCTTCCTTGGAGCCTTCAGAGGGATCATAACCTTACCAGCACTTTGATTTCAGACTTAAAGCTTCAAAACTATGAGTGAAAAAAAGTACTGTTGTTTTAAGCCACTTAGTTTGTAATAATTTGTTACAGCAGCCTTAGGAAACTGATATGGATTATTTTAAATAAACTCAAGAGATATCTCCCATGATATGTTAAAGGTTTTGGGAAAAAAAGAAAAGCTTTTTAACCAACTAACCTTATAAATAAATCTAATGATATCCAATAATACTGCAAACAAAAAACCTCACATAAATATAAATGCAAATATATTATATATATTAACAATCTAAGCAATCTAATATGACTAATATTGAATTAACACTAATTTAGTAAATGCAGTAACTTAGTGAATACCTATATTAACACTTTAAGTGTTAATAAATTTTAGTAAATAGGATTTATTCTATGGATTGTTGGGTGGTTTAGTATCTGTAATGTACGTTAATATTATCTATTATAATACAAAGATCATAGGAAAAATGTATCATCTTAATACTAAAAAATAATTAAACATAAAAATTATTTCTGATGTAATTTAGAATTTTAATTTAAAATGTATGAATAACAGTAAATTCCTTTTATTCTATTTTATTTACTTATTTAAATTGTTCATTCTGTAGCCAGGGAAATGTTTTTTAAATGATAAAGTTTATTCATCTTAATCAAATAGCCACCATTGGCTCAGTGGCAGAACATTACACTTTACCACTAGGGACATGGATAAAATATGGATGTCTGCTATCCCCAGCTTCTTCAGCATTACCTTAGAGCTTCTATCTCATATAATTAGAGAATAAGAATTGCAAAGAAGAAAATAAATTTATTTTGTCATAATTTGTTAATTTTATGGCCTAACTTAAAAAAAACTGAAATAACCAACTGTTAATATTGTAATTACAGATTTGAATGATAGCTGATTGTAAAATTTATTTTAAAAAGTAAATTCTCTTGCTACAGAGCAGCCAGAAGAAAGTAAAAATTAATACAGAAAATAAGTTGGTCATAGTAACAACCCAAAGTATAAACAGCTAGGAATAATCTAAATGAAAAACATAAAATTACAATATATAACTGTGTTCCATAATAAAAGAGTTGGATAAGTAGAATGATCAACAGTGTTTTTGGAATTTAAAAATCGTAGTAAAAATATATCCCTTTTTTCAAATTAATTGACAAATTTAGCTTATTTTCACTTTTTTTTTATATTTAAGAAATAAGGCTGGGCACAGTGACTCACACTTGTGATCCTAGCACTTTGGAAGGTCAAGGCAGGAGGATTTCTTGAGGCCAGGAGTTCAAGACCAACCTGGGCAATACAGGGAGGCCCTCTCTCTACCAAAAAAAATTAAAAAAGAAAATTACCCATGTGTGGTGGCACCCACCTGTAGCCCCAGCTACTTGAGAGGCTTAAGCAGGAGGGTCACTTGAGCCCAGGATACAGTGTGCTATGATCATAACACTGCATTCCAGCCTGAGGCACAGAGGGAGACCTTGCCTCTAAAAATAAAATAAAATAAAATAAAATACATAATTTTCAGAAATAAGAATCATTGGCAAATTTACTCTACTACATATTGAATTATAAAAATTGATGGGCAAGAAAATAAAGTTAAAACAACAAACAATTGTTAGTAAGATTTTGAATATAATACAGCTGATCACCTCAGATCAGTGTGGAAGGGATAAATTATTTGAAAAACCAGAATTCTCCCCACATCATATACCACAGTACATTTCTAATGGAATAAAAATTTAAATGCAAAAAAAAAAAAAAAATAAATCTTAAAAGCACTAGAAGCAAATGTAACTAACATTTATATATTTCAGAACTTTCAAAATCTTGTGCCTGACAGCGAAATCAGGATTGTTGAAAACTGTATCCATGTAATATATTATTAAATTTTCATGATTAATTTAAAAAAAAAAGAGAGAAAAACAGAAATAGGTACCATCAACAAGGCAATGAAGTAAATTACAAATGCAAAGATGGGTCTATAAAAAACAGAACCACTCTGAATATCTAAAAATAAAAGTTTGAATAAAAATAGTACTTTCATATAATGGAAGATTTTCTTGACAATAATATTTTAGAAATTAAAAGACACACTTGAGAACCATAGGTACTGTAAGTTTCTCTTTTTATAATTAAAAGTTAAGTTAGGTAGATGTGCACGGAAAAAAATCTGGAAATATGTGAATATGTAGATTACATATTCTTATATATTTGGATAGTGATATTATAATTAGTGTGCTCTTTATATTTATCTTTTTTTCTGTTTTCCTACCATAAACATGCATGTATTGGGAAATTAAGATGTTAGTTGCTATGGTAATGAAGTTTATGTAGATTAATGTTTATTGACATTAAATTGTACATGGCATATTAAATTTTAAGTGATAGTTACACAACAGTCTACATACCATAATTCTAAGACATACGAAAAAAAATCTGGAGTACATAAAGCAAAAGCTGCCTCTAAAAGGTGAATTTATAAATAGTTTATTCTGGTTTTTTAATCTATGCTTTTACTGTTTCAATAATAAACCCAAAATAAATGATAAAGTCATGTTATTTAAAAAATATGATCAAATGGTTATTAGGTTAAACAGGTATTAAATAATTAAAATAGTCTATTTCTGTTCAAATGGACTTCAAGTTATATTCCATTTTTCAATACATCTAGTAAGAATTTCAGCTACTGTGTTAGCATTATTTCCATTTGTCCATAATCTATTTTTCTTTCATGTGTAAGTCAGATCCCAGTTCCACAGGCAGAGGTATGGGAATAACCTGGCAGCCTGTTGGAAATGCAGACTCTCGGCCGGGAGCGGTGGCTCAAGCCTGTAATCCCAGCACTTTGGGAGGCCAAGACGGGCGGATCACGAGGTCAGTAGATCGAGACCATCCTGGCAACACGGTGAAACCCCGTCTCTACTAAAAAATACAAAAAACTAGCTGGGCGAGGTGGCGGCGCCTGTAGTCCCAGCTACTCGGGAGGCTGAGGCAGGAGAATGGCGTAAACCCGGGAGGCGGAGCTTGCAGTGAGCTGAGATCCGGCCACTGTACTCCAGCCCGGGCGACAGAGCGAGACTCCGTCTCTTCTCAGGCCCCACCTCAGACCTCATGAATCAGAAACTTCATTTCATCCAGAGCCTCAGCTAACTTGTGTGAACATTAATTTGTGACAGACTGAGTTGTATCTGTTGAGACTACCAAAATATCACCTCTTTATTCATGTTTGCTCTGACGACCTCAGGAAAAATAGCAGAACTCACTCCTCCATATCTGTTTCTCCTGAATCATTTTCACCATTGTACTTACCATTGTCTGATCTTTTAGCTTATATTTATTAGTTATTGTATACTTACTTGATTTTTTATTTTTTTAAAAATTCTCTGCTATCTCTAAGTTTAGGGCAATTTAGCAAGTGCGCTTATCAGGCAGTGAAAAGTGTTAAGGTTTCAGAATTGTATAGCAAGATTGAGTCAACGTCACAAGTAGAAATAGAATCAGTGTTTATGCAGCAAGTACTCCTTAAATTATGACTGCATCATGCATACACACAGTGCACAAATCAGTCCAAAATTCCTGCCCCCATGAAGCTTTCATTCTAGTCAGAGGATATAGGTGATATGCAAAACAAATGTTTGGTACCTTGTATGGTGAGAATTGCCAAGGAAAAAATACTGGCTGAGTGAAACTGGGATTGTTGGAGTGTGCCAACAGTGTTATTAGGAAAAGTCTCACTGAGAAGGTGGCATCAGCTACCACTTATTTATACCCTACTATGTACAAGGTGCTATACCAGATGCACCAGAGGCATGGAAAACAAAGAACAAATATGAGAAATTATGAAATAGAAAGAAGAAATGTGGCTGTGGTTTGTATCAACATGTAGGAAGCATTCGTAACCAGCAGAGGAAGGATCTAAGCAAGTGGAAAGTATTTGGAATAGCCTCTGTGCAGTCACTTGGATGTAGGGATTCTACCCTTGCTACTCTACAACACTCTGCCATGTATGAATTGTGTGCCCTCCTGTGTGGAGTCTACGGCAGATCCGCCACTAAATCCCCCGAGTGTCACAATTCAGGGCCTGACATGTAAAAGACAGTGAATAAATGTCTGTCTCAGGAAAGATCAGAGAATGAACAGGTGAAGAGTTGAGAAAAGAACCCAGAAAATAACAGTGTTTCCTTGAGTTTGGAGAGTGGAAAAGTAGTCGCTGCAGTATCCCCAGGAGAATGAGAATGTAGGATGCTGGAGACAACATTGTTGAAATGACTGGGCTTAGGGTTCCGATGGTCTGAAGTTGTGCATGGTCCCCAAAAGGGGCTGATGAACTTGGAAAATCAGAAAGTACCATGAGAATTAAAATCTTTTTTTTTTTTTTTCTTTGAGATGGAATTTTGCTCTTGTTGCCCAGGCTGGAAGGCCATGGCCCGGTCTCGGCTCACTGGAACCTCCACCTCCCGGGTTCAAGCGATCTTCCTGCCTCAGCCTCCTCCTGAGTAGCTGGGATTACAGGTGCCTGCCGCCATGCCTGGCTAATTTTTGTATTTTTAGTAGAGATGAGGTTTCACCATGTCAGTTAGGCTGGTCTCGAACTCCTGACTTTAGGCAAATCTGCCTGCCTTGGCTTCCCAAAGTGCTGGGATTACAGATGGGAGTCATCGTGACCGGCAAGAATTGAAATCTTTATAGAGGTAGAAGAGGTAACTCATTCAGGTTAAAGCAGAAGGATAAGTAGAAATACAGGATGCTGTGGTCAAGAAGAAGAATGGCAGTGTTTGATTATATTTCTCTATTATGTGTGTATGATAATGGCCTAAATGCACATCAGATGTTGACCATTTGCAGCCAAAATAAGCATGGAGTCTCGGGCAGGGAATGCCATATAAAATATTGCTAAAAATCAGAATCTTATTAAAGACACTTCTGAAAAAATCTAACTTTTAAAGAGGGGCTTGATTAGTTTATATATTCTGGAACAGCATGAGAAGGGAAATGATGTGGGTTTTCTGCCCTTCATGTCAGAAACTGACTGCAGTTTTTTGATTACAGACTTACTAAGTACCATGTCAGTATGACGTTTACCATCCCCACAAACACTACGGGATCTAATTTAGCACAGTTTTTGACGAGGCCATGTAACTGGGAACAGAGTCTTACTGTTTGCAGAAAAAAGAAAGAGCTTCCTAACTGGATAGATATACCCAGCAATATTCCCAAATGGCTTTATGTCTTCTTCACAAGCTGGCAAATCATTAAAAAAAAAAAAAAAGTTTTCTCTTCTTGGAATTAAGAGACATGTATGTAAATTTATCAGGAAAATAAAAAGCCATCAAACTCACGGACTACTACAATTTGTAACTCATCCAGACGGCACTCTAAGGCACAAGCCATCCTCCGTCAAGTCAAATATCTTCCTTGGTCATATTTTACTAGTTAACATTTAGCAGGGTTTTCTTTTCCTCCTCCTCCTCCTCCTCCTCCTCCTCCTCCTCCTCCTCCTCCTCCTCCTTCTTTTAATGGCAACAGTAACCTCAACAAGATGCACTTAGACATTTTCAAGTTATTTTTCTCTCAGTGATAACCTTTAATGAGAATGATGACTGAATATAGTTACACCTTTGTCTGAATGGCCATGCGGGGGTTTCTTACCAATGGGAATGTTTGTGGTGTAAGCAGAAACAATATGTTCTCCTGATTAGTACTTGTTGACTGCTGGCTGACTGGCTGTGACCCAGGCTCCTGCTGCTGACTTTGTCTCCGGTCTGTTCACAAGCAGACTTTGTAACCTTGACCAAGTTATGTTCGCTCTTGGCGTTTTGTTGGTAAAATGGATGTAATCAGCTTTCCTGACAGGAATGTTGTAAGGGTTAATTAATGACTGTTTGTTAAGTGGGCTGAGATTGTCAGATTAAAGGATTAGGGAAGTGTCAAGTTTGTGTTATTATGGTATTATTTTTCTTTGTTTGATAGGAAATGCCATTTCTGTGTAATTTGCTTTAACGGTAAAATAAGCCACTTTAATCAATGCACAATCAAACCCTTATTCACTGAGGACAAGGGTATATGTATACAGTTAGCAAGAGTAGGTGGGTTAGCTGACACAAGGGCAGAAATCTGAAAATTAGACATTGTATACAAAGAAAGCCCAGAAAATGAGAGTGGGGGTAATCAGGTTCTAAGTATCCAGGAGACTTGTGTTACATACCCAGTGTAGTCTGTTATTAGCAGAGGGGAAAAGAAAAGAAAAAGCACATTACCTTAGCAACCAATACTCAAACCAAAAAAAAATTATGTCACCAAAAATTGTTTAAAGTGATTGTACATATGGTCCAGGAAGTAAATGTAAAAAAATTATTTCATTAGACTCCAAAGGGGATTTTAAACATATGAAGTTACTAAAGACTTACTTAGTATCTTAAAAGTATACATGTCTAGATGTTATTTTACTTATATAAATACATATTAGCCATATTTTAGGGTTTGATCATTATGATAATAGCTGGTTAATATTAATTTTTCCAAAAAAAAATTGACTTATATCTGAAAATGTTATCTAGAAACATATAGAAGTTGCAGTAGTTTTTAAGACACAATTATTCTAATAAGCATGTTACTAAATCAATATGTATGTTGCTAATGATTAATCATTGGTACAAATATTTAAAGTAAGGAAGTTAATTTAAAGTGTGTGACATTTAACGGACTACAGGCAGGAATTTTTTAAACAATTCCTCTCATAACGATTGTAATAATTTGTATCTAAAGATGTTCAAGATCTTTGTGATAATCAAGAGTCATATTGAGTTGATCAAAATTCCAGAAGTTTTACAACTTTTCTTGGACACAGAGATTAAACTTGATGATCATTTCACCCCAGAACAGAAAGGTCTGCAATCTCCATTTTGAAAAACTGCAGGGAGTTTTAATCATAAAGAGATGCTGGATTTTGTCTAAATTTTTCTGCATCTATTGAGATGATCATGTGATTTTTGTTTTTAATTCTGTTTATGTGGTGTATCACATTTATTGACTTGCATATGTTAAACCATCCATACATCCCTAATATGAAACTCACTTGATCATGGTAGATTATCTTTTTGATATGTTGTTGGATTAGCTAGTGTTTTGATGAGGATATTAGCATCTATGTTCATCAGGGATATCGGTCTGTAGTTTTCTTTTTTGGTTATGTGCTTTCCTGGTTTGGGCATTAGAGTGATGCTGGCTTCAGATAATAAATTAGGGAAGATTCCCTCTTTCTCTATCTTGTGGAATAGTGTCAGTAGGATTGGTACCAACTCTTCTTTGAATGTCTGGTAGAATTCTGCTGTAAATCTGTCTGATTCTGAACTTTTTTGTTGATAATTTTTTTGATTACCATTTCAATCTTGCTGCTTGTTTTTGGTCTGTTCAGGGCATCTAAGTCTTCCTGATTTAAGCTAGGAGGGTTGTATTTTTCCAGGAATTTATTCATCTCTTCTAGATTTTCTAGTTTATGTTCATAAAGATGTTCATAATAGCCCTGAATGATCTTTTGTATTTCTGTGGTGCCAGTTGTAATATCTCCCATTTTGTTTCTTATTGAGGTTATTTGGATTTTCTCTTTGTTTTTCTTGGTTAATCAGCATACAAGGGAAATAACTCAATGTAATAAAAGCCATCTATGACAAACCCACAGTCAACATAATACTGAATGGGGAAAAGTTGAAAGCATTCCCTCTGAGAACTGGAATAAGACAAGGATGTCCACTGTTACCACTCCTCTTCAACGTAATACTGGAAGTCCAAACCAGAGCAATCCGACAACAGAAAGAAAGAAAGGACATCCAAATCAGTAAAAAGGAAATCAAACTCTCACTGCTTGCTGATGATATGATTGTTTACCTCAAAAACTCTAAAGACTTCCCCAGAAAGATCCTAGAATTGATAAATTGTAGAATTTTTACAATTGAAAATTGTAAAGCAATACATGGAAGTTACACGTTGGCTTTGGTTTAAAGGGTTGGATATCTTGAAGCGAGGGGCTTACATGTTGTGGATAGATTCAAAGACTTTCTGATTAGTGATTAACTGGGAAGAGAAGCTTTGTTTAAAAACTGGGGGTCAACAGAAAAGAATATTATCTCTGGTTCATGAGTGCGACTCTCTCAAGGCCCCATAGGAAGAAATTTAGAAAAAACAAAAAGAATGGCGGCAGCCTAAGTTCAGTCTTCAGTTCCTTCTTAACTGAAGTCTATGGGCCAGTGGAGCTATTCAGTGAGGATCTGGGTTTCTGAAAAACAACTCAGGACATATTTTAAGTTGTTACTTTTAGTTTCTATAGGGAACCAAACATCTCTTGACTGTTAATGTGCTTAGCTATTATTTTAGGGTTCTGTTACCTTCTTGCTTATCTCGGGGATAGGCAGACACCTGGAATTTCCTTTGAAAGAATTCAAGAATTTCTTTTGAAGGAATTCAAGGTTTTCCTTTATTTTCCTGCTTTGAGGGTTGCAGGCCCCTAAAATAAAAGGACCCTACTCCATCTCACTTCCAATCACACTGAGAACAAATCCATCAGGATCTACATGGGAGCATCCTTAGCGACTTTTCTGCCCTGATCTTCTACCACTTTTCTCCTTGCTTACACCATTCTAGCCCTCCTACTTTGCTTGCTGTCCATCAGAAGCACTGTGTTTGCTCGTCCCTAAGACTTTTGGTTTTTTTGTTCCTTTAGCATGGCTTCTTCCCTCATTTCATTCAGTTTTGTGCTCAACGGTTACCTGAGAGAGCTGCTCTAGGCAACCTGTGAATAATAACACCACTGTATCATTTTGCTGTTACCTTATTCTACTTTTAATTTTCTCTATAATACTTTTTGTCACCTGCCATACTATCTACTCATCTCTCTTGGAGACCAGGGACACTTTTGTTTACTTCTTCAGAGCATAAAAAAGTGCCTGGCACACAGTAGCTTAATAAGTACTTGTTAGAGATGTCAATACACATTGAGATACTATTACTTAGAATTTTTCAAAAAGTCTTAGTTAACAGCCATATTATTATTTATTGAATATTCCCCAAATCAATAGATGTAAACTGAGAAAAAGATACTCAAGCAATGAATGGCATTCCCCAAACATACACATTTTGTTTGTTACAAAGCTTTCTCAAAAGCATTTAAGATTTTCATAAAATTATGGCAGCTTATCCTGCCAATCATTTTGGTTGTTATAACAACCAAAAAATTATTTCATCACATTCACCTATTCATGAAAAATTCCCATGAATGTATTTTTCTACTAACAGGCCCAACAATAAAGTGTAGATGCTCTAATCTGAAGATAGTGCTTCAGTGAGAAAACAATTCAGTCCTGAAAACCAAAATGTCCTCTCCTACATAGACTCTTCTACAAGTAAAGTATTTAAGAGTAATAATCATGGAAATATTTTAGAATCATAATATGTAAAGAATTAGAGAAAAGGCTTGATATCACCTAACTCAATCCACTCATCTTGCAAAGTAGAGACTCAAGTGCAGCTTCATTTTGTGCAGCTATTGTGCAGCTATTGACCAAATAGCCAGTAAATCAAAGCATCAGGTCTGGAACTCAGGTTTCCATGCATCTCCAGCTTCATGCTTTTCAGTTACATCATCGTGTCTCTTCTTCAAGTCATATACCTCTCTCGCTTGCTCTCTCTCTCTCTCTATGTAGGTGAAGAAGTCAGTTCTCTAAAGTATAAATATATCCACGCACACATATTTGTTTTCTTAACACATATAATGATTAAGATTATTTGCATTTTTACTCTATACCCTTAGCATATTCAACTAAAATAGGAAACATGTGCATTGTCTTTTAAAAGTTATAGATATTTGTGTGCGTGTGTGTATATACCCACATATATATCGTGTGCATATACGTATATTCTTTCCTATATAGATTTCAAAATAGAATGGTTTATCCACTTAAATTATAAAATAGAATGGTTTATCCAGTTAAATGTGTAATTGTATAAAACGTGAAATACCAACTAATGCTAGCTATATTGTAGTATTTAAATTTTAAGGTATGCATTTTTTGAACATATTAACATAAATTTTGTATAGGCTCCAAAATTTATTCATACCAAAAGTCCTCACAATTCTTTCAATCCATATAAATATATATATATATATATATATATATAATATAAAATCAGCTATTACATCTTGTAAGGCCAAATTTCAAGGGATTAGTTTCCCTTTTTTACATTCAATATATACATTTCAAAATATATTTATTTAATAGAATATAAATGCTTTGCATTAGGTGTGCTAGGAATGAAGAATTTTAAGAAGATTTACAAGATGGCCCTTAATTTTAAGAAGGGGCAGATTTGGGGAAGTTTTTGAGAATAAAGGATTAGAATATCTTTTGGTTTAAAAACAATGCAAAGGAAATCTTAATATAAAGGATTTATCATCTGAGTATACTCATGTAAGACACACATACACACACACACACATATACACACACTGAGGATATAATACGTAGGGTATATTGTGAATAAATAAGTCCACGAGGTATAATTTAAAGGTTGTTGGTGTGGTGAAAGAGCGAAGTGCAGTCAGTATTGCCCAAAGGTAAACACATGGACAGCTTCAAGTTACAAAGAGTTGGTCTTGCACAGCAATCATTGCAGCAGCAAATATAAAGCTTGCCTTACTTTATTCTGATGACTATCTGGATAACACATTATAAAATTTCAGCCCTGCAGGTCATGGAATTATGGCTCACTTCGTATACAGATGTCATTGTTGATGCTTTGACTCTAATTCCAGTAATACGCCACAATTCAGGACCTTTATGCCTCCCACTTGAGGTCAGAAAGTTGGAAGGAAACTTAGTTCACAGTAAAAGAATTCTAGGGCCCTCGATTTGCATTTACCTTGCCTATAAGTTTGGTTCTAATGGAAAGCCATGAGTAGTCTCCACAACACGAGATTTATGGAATTTAAGCTCACCATGAATTTCTGTAGGGAAGCGTGGGCTTTATCTGCCTTAACAAAAGCAGTCATTTTCTGGCATGTCTAAAATTAGATGACTGTTAATTTAATATTCCCAAATTAAAGTGCTTACTTGTGATATGGCTTAGCAGTTCTTGAAAACGTCAACATTTTATTAAGGGGCATCTGTTTGGAAACTCTCCAGAGCTGAAGCTTCTATTTTCTGACTGCAACTTGTAGGTGTGAGGGCCTTGTATCCCTGAAGCACTTAGTGTGAAGACACCACACACTTAGGTCCAGAGCTCGACTCCTCACCACGGAAAGCAATCCTTTGGCCTGGTTGTGAGGTGTGGTGTTGTGTGCCTTCAGGCTGACATTTTTTTAATGCAGAAGAAAAGTTTGAGAAGAAAAATGATAATTTGGTATATAAATTTCCTAGGAGCTAATTTTGCTAGATGTTTTTTCAATTTGATTAATCTGATACCATTTTATGGATCCTGAAAAAATAAAGTTTATTACCATTCATCTGAATATTCAAAACCTTAATTATCCTTCAAAATCAATCTCAAATGCTACCTTCCTTGTGTAATCTTGCCTTGATACTCCTAGTGATAGCAGCTTCCTCCTTTATTTTCTTTTCTTGCACATGAGAAGACATAATATATGGTAATTTATATATATATGTATATATGTTTTGACAACTACACCGTGAGTTGATTCAGGGCAGATTCCATGACCCATTTATCTTTTATCTCCAGCATCTAGCCTACAGTCACCACTTAATAAGTGTTTGTTGAAGGTTCACACGAATAGACAGTCTAATTGGTTGGTTTCTTACTCATCTGTCTTCAATGTATGTATGCTCAGATTACTTCATAAATCAGTTGGTAATTAAAAGCAGTTTATAAAGTCTTCAGGAATGCGTTGTGATTGGCATCATCATCATCATCTTTGTCATCAAATATTTATATGTTAATCAAACACCTACTCGTTCTAACTCTGGGTGGTATATGCATTGCTGAAAACTTCTGTGTATAACTGACTTGTATCATCAAATAATAGTTTAAGTCTGCTATTTGAACTGCAAAGCACAAATATCTGTTTAGAGGAACTCTTTTGTTCATTTCCTTAACATAAGACGGTCATGTAAAATGATGAAAATAAGTGGTATATTTTAGTGACAAGAGCAGGGAACTGGAGTTTTGTGGTTATAGTCTCAATATTCCACCATTTGTTTGACTTTGAACTGATGTAAATGATTTTACATCTCTCACTTATTAACTTTAAAACAGGAACTTGAGATGGATGATTTCTGAAATTTCTGTGATACGAAGTATAATAGCCCCAAAGATGTCCTCACCCTAATCCCTGAAACCTGTGACTATGTTCCCTCATGGGAAAAAGGGACTTTGCAGATGCAATTAAGGTTAAGGACCTTGAGTAGGGGATATTATCCTGCATTATCCTGCATTATCCAGATGGGCCCAAACTAATTACATGATTTTGTTGTTGTTGTTGTTGTTTTTAGATGGAGTCTCACTCTGTCACAAGGCTGGAGTGCAGTGGCATGATCTTGGCTCACTGCAACCTCTGCCTCCTGGGTTCAAGAAATTCTCCTGCCTCAGCCTCCTGAGTAGCTGGGACTACAGGCACGTGCCACTATGTCCAGTTGATTTTTGTAATTTTAGTAGAGACAGGGTTTCACCATAATTAGCCAGGATGGTCTCGATCTCCTGACCTCGTGATCCACCTGCCTCGGCCTCCCAAAGTGCTGGGATTACAGGTGTGAACCACCGCACCTGACCTACATGATTTCTTAAAAGCAGAGAACGAACCTTTCCTGGCTGTTGTTACAGAGGTCGATGTGACCCTGGGAGAATGATCAGAAAGTTACACGATTTGAAGATAGAGGATGGTGGCTACAGTCAAGGAATGGACACTCTTTCTACAAGCTGGAACAAGCAAGAAAATGAATTATCTGCTAGAGCCTCCAGAATGGAATGCAGCCTTATGAACATTTTGATTTGAGTCCAATGTGACCTGTATTGGACCTCTGAGTTATAGAAATGTAAAGCAATAAATTTGTGTGGTTTTTATCCACTAAATTTGGGGCAATTTGTTACAGCAGCAATGAGAAAACTGACATAATGTCTCATTGTCTTTGGTCTTGAAAATCCTCTAATTCCCTATTTTAATATATCTTAGGTTTAAATTCCAATGATCATATATTAGGGTTGTTTAAAAGTGAGGTGCATTCATACCAGGGATTTCTGTCTTCCAAATTCATGTATTTGATATACTTCAGAAAACCTTTCAATTCACTGCTTGAACAAAGGAATTTGTAACTAACTCCTATCTTCCTTTTACACAATAGAAATCAAAGCCTGCAAGAGCTCATGCCATTTACTTTAGTCAAAATCTGAATGATGCATTGCATAAGTAACAACATAATAGAGCCCTCATATTGTAATCTGGATAGATGTCTGCTGTGCTTTGAAAATCAAATATTGTTCCCTTTGACGTTTTGACAAGTAATTTTGACAACAATGTACATTTGGCTAACTCATGAATGTAGTACTTCTCGTCCTCTGGATTGTGCGGGGTTTGCACTATGCTAAGAATGACAACAATTATGAAACTGACTTACATCTGCCAAGTGAACAGATGGTCTTGTAGTTGAGAAGAACAATGGTGAAGAAAGAAAAGGCAAAGGGGTGGGGGTGGGGGGAGCTGGTAGGGTGGATGAAACTCATGCAATCCAAAATAGCACTAATAAAACTAAAGAAGAATACAGACAAAGGCATGTTATAATTTATTATTGAAAGGCATAGAAAAAGAGGAGAAAGGTCTTGCTTGTTTCACTTTCTCACATACTGGTAGTGAATCCAAGTCAAGTATACTTGAGACTTATAAGAGGTGAAATCATAATGTTGATACTCTCCTTTATGCAAGTAGTTATTTGAAAGTATTGCCAGTGTGAATTTGATACCAGATGGAATTTCTCCTTTAACCATCTACATTTTTCCCTTTTTAAAAAACTTATCTGGGCAGCAGACAACACAAATAACAGAAGCAAAAGCTTACATAGACAATAAAAAACTTTACAATGAAAAGTAGAAGTCTTTCTTAAATATATTGACTTCTTTCTTTATAATTCGAACTTTTCATGAAGTGTTAAGTTTATAAGTGTGAATATCCATTATTGTATTATTCTCTAAAATAATATAGTATTATACTACCCTTCTGGAGCTAGAGGTGTTAGTGCAAAGATCCTGTTTTAAGGACTGCTATGTGTCTTGAATTTTTATTTTTGTATGATTTTTTATTTTTTCTTGAATTAATTTGTCATATTTTACCTTTATATATTTCAGATTTTTATATTTAATATATATCATACTGCATATTAGTTTATGGAATATTATACATTTAATAAATATTACATGGGGGCAGTTCCAAGATGGCCGAATAGGAACAGCTCCAGGCTACAGCTCCCAGCGTGAGCAATGCAGAAGACAGGTGATTTCTGCATTTCCAACTGAGGTACCAGGTTCATCTCACTGGGGCATGTCAGACAGTGGGTGCAGGACAGTGGGTGCAGCCCACCAAGCATAAGCCAAAGCAGGGCGAGGCATAGCCTCACCCGGGAAGCACAAGGGGGAAGGAAATTCCCTTTCCTAGCCAGGAGAAACCATGACACACAACACCTAGAAAATCGAGTCACTCCCACCCTAATACTGTGCTTTTCCAAGGGTCTTAGCAAACGGCACACCAGGAGATTATATCCCATGCCTGGCTCAGAGGGTCCCACGCCCATGAAGCCTCCCTTATTGCTAGCACAGCAGTCTGAGATCTAACTGCAAGGTGGCAGCGAGGCTGGGGGAGGGGCACCCACCATTGCTGAGGCTTAAGTAGGTAAACAAAGCGGCCAAGAAGCTCGAACTGGGTGGAGCCCACTGCAGCTCAAGGAGGCCTGCCTGCCTCCGTAGACTCCACCTCTGGGGACAGGGCATAGCCAAACAAAAGGCAGCAGAAACCTCTGCAGATTTAAATGTCCTTGTCTGACAGCTTTGAAGAACGGAGTTTGAGATCTGAGAATCGACAGACTACCTCCTCAAGTGGGTCCCTGACCCCCCGAGTAGCCTAACTGGAAGGCACCCCCAGTAGGGGCAGACTGACACCTCACATGGCTGAGTGCCCCTCTGAGACCAAGCTTCCAGAGGAATGATCAGGCAGCAACATTTGCTGTTCAGCAATATTCACTCTTCTGCAGCCTCTGCTGCTGATACTCAGGCAAACAGGGTCTGAAGTGGACCTCCAACAAACTCCAACAGATTTGCAGTGGAGGGTCCTGACTGTTAGAAGGAAAACTAACAAACAGAAAGGACATCCACACCAGGACCCCATCTGTACATCACCATCATCAAAGGCCAAAGGTGGATAAAATCACAAAGACAGGGAAAAAACAGAGCAGAAAAGATGAAAATTCTAAAAATCAGGTACCTCTCCCCCTCCAAAGGAACACAGCTCCTCACCAGCAATGGAACAAAGCTGGATGGAGAATGACTTTGACGAGTTGAGAGTAGAAAGTTTCAGACAATCAAACTTCTCCGAGCTAAAGGAGGAAGTTCAAACCCATCACGAAGAAGCTAAAAACCTTGAAAAAAGAATTCTGTTTATATATTTTCACCAACTTGTGGTATAATTTCATGACAATCTACCTCTCATAGGATGAGAAGACAGCAAACAAGTCCAAATTGTGTTAATAACAAGGATCTAAAGTTAAAGCAATTTGTTCTCTGAAAGGATTTTCTATGTGTGATAAACTCAAACTTAAGATATGAACTTTGTGACAACTCTTCTGGCCTTTTTATCTGGGTGTCAAGGGCTATGTCTTGTTTCTTCATTTATGTAAATGAGAATGGTGGAAAAGTAATAATATCTGACAAGTTATTTTATAGCTCTAGAATCCATGTTACCATAATTAGCCCAGTCAGCTGCGAAGTGCCTGAGTTCACTGTTCAATTCCAATATTATCTATCTACTTTTATTTTCTTCCCTCTGTTTTATTTGGATACCTCTATGGTTTAAAGTAAAAAACAGCATAGCATTATGCTCCTTAGGTGAAGGACTGTTTTCCTTTTTCCACAATATACTAATAGATCGATGTTCTTGCCAGGTTTTGTTGTTGTTTTAACAGAGGCTATTTTGTTGTTGTTTCTGCAATCATGAAAGAATGTCTTAAAATTTGTTACTCAATATGTTTTTCTCTAGAAAATTCAGGTTACTTTAAAATGGACTCAGGCATTTTCCATCATATGTAGTCTTATTATAAAAAGCATCAAACTATTATCTCACGAAGCAATGATATTACAGTTGCTGTGCCACATTACGATTTGGGTAAAGGCTCAAATACACTTCAGGGGAAAGTGATTGCATTTAACAGTCCCAGTCCTGTCTTTCTTGACCTTTTCTTCCATCTTTTGCATCCCATCCTACCCTCTGGTAAACTGCACCGTAACTGCTGTTATACTTTTCCCTCCAGAGAAGTACTGATGTCAGTTATATATTATTGAGTCTTTTTAAAAAATTATCTTAGTTCAAGGCATTCTTGTAAGCATTACACCTATATTAACTTACTGAGTTTTGTCATTACGACACTCCTAAGATAATAGTCCAATTATTATAGCCCCTGTTTTGCAGATGAAAAAGCCAAGACATAAAGAATTCCATGCATTTATAAAACTAGCACATTGATGAGTTGGGTCTTAAACTCAGGTAGCCTGGATCTCTACTAATGTTCCATAAAGGGCAGAAATTAGCTTCAATGACATTGACCGCTGATTAAATTGTATTATAAATTGGTGACTGAAGTATTATTAGTTTAACTTATTTAATTATATAATACAAATATTTTTCCTCCTTTAAAGAATCACAAGCATCATTGAGGTCACAGGAAGGTATTTGTAAGCAATGGCTCTTGTGATTTCTTGATATTATATCCTTTATATCGTGATGTCTACATTGTCAGCCTTAGGTATATTTTCTATTAATTTCCCATTGCACTTGGTTCCCAAGATAGGAAATCAAGGGGCCACATTTGATTCACTCCTCACTGCTACCTTCATCCATGCATTAACCCATTCATCATTATTCCTTTATTCAGCAGATGTATGCCAAATGCTAGCTGGTCCCTAAGCACTGTGATTGTTTCTGGTTTGATTGTTTGCAAAGAGGAATATGATACAATTCTTGTCCTAGGGGACCTCACAGTATTTGGGAATGCTAGGCACACAAATAGTTTGTTAGAGTGTAATGTGACCAGTGTCACAATAGATACATAAACAGATTGCTACAGGACCATAAAAAAGGGAGAAAGTACCTCCATTCATTTTCTTGGAGATTTAATAAAGGCTTTACAAAGAAAAACTATAACAAATCTTACAGGAGAGATATAATTTCATCACATAAAACAAGAAACGTATCATATCAAGCATTCTCAGAGCATAAAGGGCCAAGTGCATTTAGAAATTGTTGAAAAAATGTCACAATGGCTGAGACACAGAATGCTTAAAGTCTGGGGTCATTGATGTAAGATGTGAGATGGGGACAGTGAGACAGTCCAGGGTCCAACCTGGGAAAGGCCTTTTAACAACCTTAGGGACTAGACTAACCCTTGTATAATGGGCATGGCATGATCATCCTAGCTCCAAGTTGGGTATAAAAAAGAATGAAAAGGTGTGAAAAATGGGAAGCAAATTCAGAAATCAGGCAGGAGTCATGAAGGGGTGGTGGAAGTGAAGAGCAGAAAAGAACTCTGAGAACTTTTTAGGGCTAGAATTAACAGGAAAGGATGTAAAGCATGAGGCAGTAGTAGAAGCTGATACTGTCCAAAGGGGTGGAAAATGCCGGGAGAAGGGAACTTTGAAAGCAGTTGAGAATGTGATCGATTTCTAACATGTTCATTCAACTTTAAGTGCTTGTAGCTATCCTATATAGAGGAGGATAATCCACTTGATTTTGGAACACAAAAGCAAAAATGGGGGAACAGAAATACACATGGAAAGAATTATCATCAAATTGATGATAAATGAAGCCAATGGAAATTGATGATTGTACAGAAAATAGTATGGAGAGGGAAAGGCAAAGAAAGCTGAGGACCTACTAGAATTGAAGTAACAAATTAAATTTATTTCACAAGCAATACGGAATATTTAATTAAATTCTTGATGGATGTAAAGAATAGAGTTTCTTTTATTCACAAATATTGAAATTTCTTTTTCAGTACCAAAATATTAAATTGGCTATATAAGAGCTTGAATGTTTATTTTCCTTTGTATAAATATCCCCTCCTCTGCACTTGTTCTTTTAAGCAGGGGCTCTATGAATGTAAATTGTATGTTATTTAAAAACTCTCAGTTCTCAGAATGCATCAATAGTGGGGAGCATATTCTACAATCAGCTTCCAATATTGGAGAGAATCACGAACTAGGAATTGGGATTTTGTTCTGCTTTTGCCTACAACTCACTAAATGAGGCCCACAAGTTATAGAAACTCTTTGAATCATTATATGGGATGTAAAGTGATGCGAGCAACCACAGTGATGTTTCAGATGTCTTCTGACTCTATACTTCTATTAAAATCTTTCCTGCTTTGAAATTTTGCTGTGTATTCTTCAGTGTCCCTTTCTTGTAAACTTGGCCTTGGTAAACCTACTACAACATTGTAACACTAAAAAGAGTAACTTAGCGTTGTCTCCTGCAGTGAGGTTTTCAGACCTTTTTGTTGGTGGTCTAGGTTTTTTAAATTAAAAGTCAAGTTAAAAGCATGCATCAAACTCTTACTGGTACTCAGCACATAAAGCAATACACAGTCCAAAATTTACCATTAAGGTCTTTACATTAATTTGGACAATTTCTGTATACTCTCATGAATGTCTCAGCAATAAACAAAGACCAAAAGCTCTTCTCTGATCATGGCAGAGTTATGTAATGAAGTAGTTCTTTTTCACCATATGGCAGCACCACTCTCCTTTCATTGTAGTGCTTATATAGAACCACTTAATTTTACTCAATTTTATTACTTGCCTATAAAATGAATGTAAGTTAACGCACTGTAGTTTTGTGTCATTTGAAAAAATGAACCTTTAAATACTGCTGCTAGAAGTAAATAAGAAAATAACTCTTTAAGCATTTATTCCACTGCTTATTTTGCTTTAAATGAATATGAAAATCTCAATATTTTTACTTATATTGACATTCAACAAGGATAGACAGAGCCTGAACCTTATAAAGCCCTCTAGCATTTAGATGACAGTGATGATAACCAGGTGTGGTAGAGAATTCTAAAGGTCTCTACCACATAACATTTATAACACTTAACACTGTGGACAGGCTCTAAAACTGCAAAAATTCCCAAGACGAGCCAATTTATGGGTGATATTTATGGGTCTTTGCTTCCAAATATCATCTTAAAATAATTATTGCAGTATTAACCAAATTTAAACTGACTCTTAATCTGTTTGAAATCAGAAATTGGGTTTCACTTTCTTCGTATCTAGCTCCGTGAGTAAGATATTGTAGGGATTTATTAAAATTTGCTAAATAACGAAATAAATATCTTAATGTCAAATTGTAATACTTGATCCTTTATAGATATACTCATCCACTCAACATAGTTTTTTGTGTGTGTACCTACTCACGTCAGGCATTATCATATAACATGAAACAGACACAGCCTGCTATCCGTGGTACTTTTGGCATAAGGAGTTATAAAAAGCATTAAAGAGGTAATTTGCAGCCAAGTATAATATTAGAGTGGTAAGAATGCCCATGCCGTTTTGACAGTGTATAACAGGGGAAAGTTACCTCTTGCGGTTAGTTACTTAGATACTCCTTTAACCAAATATATAGGATTAAATTGCTGGACATTCTTGTAGACTCAGAACACCGTATGGTGGAAGTGCCTTCACTGCCTACATTATAATGAAGTCTTCTCTTCAACATCAGAATACTATGGTTTTTGTTTGTTTGTTTTTTGAGTTTTTTGAGACAGAATCCCACTCTGTCACCCAGACTAGAGAGCAGAGGCGTGAACTTGGCTCACTGCAACCTCCGCCTCCCAGGTTCAAGCAGTTCTCTGCCTCAGCCTCCTGAGTAGCTGGGATTATAGGTGCCCACCACCACACCTGTCTAATTTTTGTATTTTTAGTAGAGACAGAGTTTCACCATCTCGCCCAGGCTGGTCTTGAACTCCTGACCTCGTGATCCACCTGCCTCAGCCTCTCAAAGTGCTGGGATTACAAGTGTGAACCACCGTGCCTAGCCAGAATACTATGTTCTAATGTACCAAAGTGATTAAATTTAAAATATTTTTAATGTGTTTATAAAGTAAAATCTGAAAAACATAACATTTCACTTCAAATATAATTGCATGTCTATAGAAGTAGGGTAAACATTTTAGATAATAGAAAGATGTAATATAGTCAGCAAAGACTTTGAAATTTCCAAGTTAAAAGTATTATATGCCATATGTTTTATTGTTTCAAAATACGCTGAATAGAGGGAAAGCCTAGTTGGGCTTTGGGAATTCGTATGCAGAATGAAGTTCAATATGGGATATATCTCTGTTTGGAAGAAAGAATCCTCTCTACAGTCCTCTGACATTTTGGCTTCATCATCTAGTGATCCCAAGTTAGTGACCTATGCCCTGAAAAGAAATTTAATAATGTAGGAAGTCCCTAGTCATCAGCAACAGACAAGCTACCATCCATAATCTAAAATAGGTAGATATTTTACTAAATGATAAAGAACACAGTGAGCAGAAGTAGGTGTAGATCCGTTTTGGTAATTTAGCTTGGCCACCGGTTCAAAAGGAACCTCAAAGAAATTTGTTTTTGTTTGCTTTGCTTTGTTTTTATGTTTCAATTCTTACACCATACTTAACATCAGCTGTGGCTTGGAGTTGAAAGTAAAACTCTCTTCAATAATCTAGGCATTTATACAAATTTTTTTTAATTTATGTTGCTATAATCTGTTTTACATTTATACCTTTTTACTTAAAAATTATTTCTAATAATTAAGTGGAGGAAGAATGAGTTTTTTCAATAATGATGTTAGAGCAATTTTATGTTTATTTGCAAACCAAACAATGAACTTCAATTCATATCTTATCCTGTATTAAATAGAAACTCAAAACGGATCAAACACCTAAATATAAAATACAAAATTATAAGGCTTCTAAAAAAAAACACTGGGGAAAGTTTTAGGATCTTGAATTAAGAAAATATTTCTTGGCTAGTACATCAAGTCAGAATGTATACAAGAAAAACATAAATTTTAATAAAATTTAAAACTCCTGGTTTCCCAGAAACAGTAAAGAGAATAAAAAGACAAGCCACAGACTGGGAGAAAGTACTTGAAATGACATATCTAATATGGGACTTGAATACAGAATACATAAGGAACCTCTAAAACTTAGTAAAAACAAACAAATTTTTTTTGAAAATGGATAGAAGGTTTCAGCAGACGTTTCCACCAGAGAAGATATATGGATGGCAAATATAAACATGACAGATCTCAACATCATTTGTTAGCAGAAAAATGCAAATTAAAACCATAATTTACGTGGCATCGAAATAGATAAACTGAAAAAGACTGACCATATCAAGTGTTGGTGAGAATGTGGAGGTACTGTGTTAGGACTCTCATACACTGCTGATGGGAATGTAAAATCACACATATTTGAAAATTGTTTTTGCAGATTTCTAAAATTTACATGTACACCTAACATGTGACCCATCCAGTCTACCCCTAGATATTTACTCAAGAATAAAGAAAGCATATAAACAAACAATAATGTATACACATGTTCATAGTGGCTTTCTTCATAATAACCTAAAGCTGGAAACAACCCAAATGTCAGCCATGAATTAATACACAGAGTCTGGTATATTCCATATAATAGAACACCACTTACATTAAAAGGAATGAACTACTGATTCATATCACAACATAAATAAGTCTTAATTATGTTGAATGAAAGAAAACAGGAAAACAGGAGCGTTTACTGTATGGTTGCATTTATATATCTTTCAAGAAAATAAAGCAAATATTGACAGAAAATAAATCAGCAGTTATGCCAGAAAGAGAGGAGCTAAAGATAAATATTATAAAAGGGCAATAGAAAACATTTTGGAATTTTAGATAAGTTTATTATTTTGTTTGTGATGGTGGTTCCAGACTTATAGAATTGTGCTATCTAAATATATGCAATTTATACAGTTCAATATTATTGCAATAGAGTTAAAGAGAGACCTAGAGTTTTGTAACCCTCTAAGGTACAGGAGTTCGTCGCAGTATCTTCCTTCTATAATTCTACAGTGCTATGACTCAATTTTTTGAACTTTCTGTGGTCAATCAAGAGTAAAATCGTGGTGACAATAAAATTTGAAAATTAAATATTTTTGCAACATATACAGCATGCAATTATTATGAAAGGAACTGCATGAAATTGTAACTGGCTTTCCATTGAAAATTTATTTATAAATATTGGATTAATTCTAATTTAGAAGTGGCTCTTAATCAAGGGCGCACTTTGTATTTGCATGTGGACCTTTTTCAAAATGTACATGCTCAAACTCCCATTTCACATCCATTGATTCACAAAAAGGAAGACAGATCCTGGAAAAGCCACAAAAATAATTCTGATGTGAACTGCCAGTAAATAAACACCAATTCAGAAGAAGGAAATTAAAGGGAAACATGTATTCTTAACTAGATAATGGAAGGACCACAGTTACCTTGTCAGGTCCCATTCTGATGTTAGAATAAATAACAAAACCTTGGCCATGGGACAGATTATGCCCTGGTTGGTCCAAAAACTGAACTGACAAAGTAGCATCTCAGTCAGGCGAGATGGAGAATGTAAGGTATAAAAATACCTTGGCAACAACAGAAACTGGGGTCTACAGAGGAGGGAGTAAAGGAGGAGGGGGAAAAATGTTGAAAGTCTGACTGTTGGGAACTATGCTTGGCACCTGGGCGACGGGATCATTTGTAACCCAGACCTCAGCATTTTGCAATATACCCAGGTGACATATCTGCAGAGATACCCTCTGAACCTCAAATAAAAGTTGAAAAAAATGTCTTCGATATTTCACACTTTTACCACAATTTACTGTTACATAGTTCCGGTAACCTAATGTCACTGATTTAAGTATTTGAGAGTTTCATATTGGTGTTAAGGAAGTTTCAGTTTGTATACAGACATGGAATCATTGGGTCAGGTTGATTTGAAACTTTTGAGGGCTCTGTTCTGCTTGCAAACTTCAGAAACCCTGGAGTTGTGGGTCTGAGCAATGCAGATCCATGATGTACCTTCTGATGCAGAGAAAGTACAGATATTTTTAGAACTCGAGGGTATTTTATAGGCTTTATCTGTGGTAGTGTTTATGTTCTATAGGGTTTATAACGTGATTAATAGTCTAAACCCAACACTCCATGTTAAATAGTTTATTTTAAATATATTTTTTGTTTGCTGCTTCCAACAATCCTATGTGATAAATATTACTATCCTGTTTTATACCTGAGGACTGAAGCACAGAGAAGACAGAGAGCTTGATGAAGAAAACATATATTTTAAAAAGTGAGTCAAAAGTTTTGGTTAATGTTTATTCGATACCAAGCCTCTACCATATTTGCTTGAAGTTTGAAAAGTACTTGGCCACAAGCCTAGGTTTACAATTAGGGTCTTTTGATTCTGATACTTGGGAATGTGAAGAAGGTGCCAATCTTTCTCTCAGATTGGCCTGATCTGTTGTGCTTTGGGCTCTGTTGTCCTGGGGGTCTTTGGAACCAATGTACTGACTCAGCGGAAAGATTACTCAGCTGCAGGAGTTCCAATATTCTGAGACTTTAAATCTTTCTGGAATTCCTGGCATATAACAGGGCTACAAAGGCACACAAGACAAAACATAGTGATGTTAAAAAGGAGGCAAGAATGGCTCTATTCTGACACTTGAAGAGACTTTGGGGAAGAGCAAATGTAGCAGGACAACCTTTACTCTCATGCAACCTACTCTCATAAGACTTTAACTTAGATGGAGTGAAAGGAAAGAGAAGAGAAAGAAGAAAGAAGGAGGAATACCTTGTGATTATGAAAGTATGGCCTTATTTCTTTGAGGAAAGTGTATCTCTTTGTAAAGGTCAAGTGTTTAATGACTGATGGTGTAGGTTCACAGCTAATAATGACTTTGTTTCTGGTACAGGAACTCTAAGGACAAACTCTAGGCTGCAGTGAAATGTGGTTTAAGGATGCCAAGAGGAGGAGGAGGAAGGAGAGGGGAAGGGGAAAGGGGGAAAATAGAGGGGAGGAAGAAGGAAGGAGGAAGAAGAAGAAGAAAGAAGGAGAAACAGCAGCAGCCACCACTTCTGGATTTTTGAACATCTGGCTAGGTGGAGTTGTATTTATTAACATTCTTACTTCTTTCCCTGTGATTACAAAAGCATTGCCTTATTTCTTTGAAGAATATGTATCTGTTTCTAAAGGTCAGGTGTTTAATGACTGATGGTGTAGTTTCATGGCTAACAGTGACTTTGTTTCTGGTATCAGAGCTCTGAGGACAAACTCTATTCTGCAATAAAATGTGGTCTAAAGATGCCATGTGTTTCTCACTGCTCTGATTAACTGCTCATTTGGATAGCTGATTACTGCATTGTCCAGAATATTAATCAGGAGCCATTTAAACAATGCCTCTGATTTGGCTTAGAAACATGTGACCAAGAATGAGGACAAATGTGTCAAATACTCACTGGTAATCAAACTTCTATGATTATTACTAAAAACTCCTCGGTTTGTCTTGACGTTATCCCAAACATCAGGTTTCTGGAGTTTAAGGAAACTAGGTTACTTATTTTAGCAAGTTCTGTGTCATGTGTATTCCCAAGATGAGTTGATATTCTGTGTTCTGTGACAAAGGTGTCTCTTGCAGGACTCATTCATGATTAGGGGCAGGATTTGTGTGAGAACATTCAGAAAACAGTGATGAGGTGACTATACAGCAATTTCTTTAACTTCTCCAGTAACAGCAAAATTCCTCTAGGTAGATCATGCCTTGCCTTGTGTTTGAGTTATAAATTGCTATGTATAAAAACAATCCAAAATATAGTGGCATAAGGCAACACCTATTATTTCCCACAAAATGTTGGGTTAGCTGGGAATTTTGTTTGCTGTTACCTTCTGAGGATACTTGTGTGTCTGATTTCAGTTAGTAGATCTCTTGGGAGTTGGGCTCAGTTAGGATGTCAGGATGGCCGAACATCTCTCATTGTGATCTAAATGTTTTTCTTCCTACATGGTCATTAATCAACCTAGACCAGACATTGACATGGTGTCAAGGTTCAAAAAGCGAGTATCCTAAAAGGACTAGAGCACTAGATTCTTAACTTGCATCACACATTACACAGACCCATTAGACAACACAAGTCACATGGCAAGGCAAGAGTCCATACAGAATGAGATTATGCAAGGCATGAATATCAGGAAGCATGTTTCATTGTAGTCCACCAGGTACCAGTCTAGCACACCTCCTCAGTCTTGATGCAAAAACATCATTACATTGGGAATATGAAAAATAAGGTGGAGACAGAAAAGAAAAATGGAGAAAAGCAGAAGGGAAAATGGCAGACAAGATTTAAGAATTAAAAACCAATGTAGTTGTTGGAAAAGACTATAGTTTCAACAAAATTTGTGTCACAGAATAAATAATGATGTTCAAATAACTTTGTAGAAATGTACATCATATCATGTATACCACAGATGTGTGCAATGATTTTTATTTTAGATATTTATTATAATCTGATTGAATTTACTGTACAGCATTGCAATTAGACGAACAGTCTCTGGATCCAGACTGCATGGGTATGAATTTAGACTTTGCTACTTGCTAGCTGGGGACTTGAGCTGGTTACTAAATCTTTCTAATATCAGTTTTTTCTTATATAATATGAGCTTAATCATAATGCCTACTTTATGTGTGGCCTGCTGAGAATTAAGTGGGTTAGTAGTGGTGAAGTGCTTGGAGTGGTGCCTGGCACGGAGTAAGGGCTATATAGTTTCTTCTTATTATCATCATCAGAAGAAGAAGAATCAAAAGGAGACCCTCAGTGACGCCCAGGAACACTGAGTGACCATGCAAAGGTACCTGCCGCGACCCCTTGTACCCATTAGTCTCTCAAAGCAACTGGGATTGCAGGTGAGTTCTTGCTCAGATTCTGAGCTCCACAAATGTGTGTTTTGAGTCCACTGAGTTTATTTGAACAATTCTTAAATTGGATGGGTCCAGGATTGGATTGAATCTGACCATTAACTGGATTGGATCAAGTTAGAGGCTTCAGATTGGTACCTTTTTGAAAATAAGTTTGTCTCCATCCAAGGAGTCTGGAACTCCACCTTATGGAACTCTAGCTAATTTTATGTGTAATAATTATGGGCCCAGAACTCGTACATTTTTAGAAAAATTAGTTAACTTTACAAGAGAAGACTTAGAATTAAAACAGTCACATTGGGAAAGTTTTAATTTAGATGAAATTATTTACTTGTCAGGCAAATTAGAAAAGAAGGGATCAAAGACCCTGCAAAAACAATGAGACGCAATTTTGACTCGTCTGCAGAGGCATCTAAGAGATGAAATGAATCAAAGCTTTCCTCTTTAAAAGTTCCTTACAGAAGGTAAGTTTAAAAATCTTAAAAGCATTTTTTTTCACAAATATTAGTTAAAACTTTTAGCCACCTGAGTAGGAATTCTTGTTCCATTGGCTAGAAAAACAATTTTGATCCAGATAGTTTTAAATAAATTAGTGAGTTTGTGTTATTGTACTTGGTGCATGGACAAAATTTTAGAATGAAAGCTATACAATCTCTTTCTGTCTATATGTTTATGTGTGTCTGTATGATATGTATATATACATATATGTATATGTGATATTTGTTCATCTTATTATATTGTCAAATTAAATCACAAAAGAGCTCTGTTTAGTTGTCTTTAAGAAAAACAAGGCTTATATAAATGAAGTTTTCTATCAAAAAAATAGGAACTAATCCAAAAGCATTTCGAGTTCATGTGATTTGGGTAATCTTTGATAAAAAAAAAAAAAATTATTGGCTTGATTACAATAGGCATGTCTTCAGAGTTTTCAACATTAAATATAATACATATGCACAAATTTTCCCACCTAAGTTTACTGGTAAAATAAGCTTATGTTATCTCTATATTAAGAAATTCATCAGTAGAATAAGAATAACTATAAAAACATAATGTTTGGCTGTTTTGTATTTTATCAATATCAGAAATCCAAGCATAATTATTAAAAATAAGTGAGTTATATAAATGTAAGATAAACGTTTGGTGTAAGAGATGTCCTTCCTATACCAGAAGCATTTTACATTTTTATCATTGAAAATTGGTAGTTGAGGCCAAGAAAAATCTGTACAAACAATTTAATTCTCAGACCTAGCTCCCCCACCAAGAAAAAAAAAGTCATCAGGATACAGGTAACAATTTTCCTTGTTTATTACAAAGAAAGTAAAGACATTTGGGACTATTAGTAAACAAGCTCTGTGCTGCATTAAGAAATTTACACTGTGAGAAACCACATGCTTCTAGAAATTATAATTCATACATTCTGCCCATCTATGGATTGCTAATGTGACAGACAGTTGACACTTGGTTGCCTACTGGTGTTCAGTGAAAATTAAGATCACTAGGGGTAAAAATTATAATTAATATATGTAACTAAAATCACTAGAAATAAAAAGAAAAGAACTCTGTGCAAATATACAAGGAAAGGAAAATGTGCTTTTGTGAGGAATAGTGATATACTATGAGGATGTTTTATTATTTTTAAGGTAAAAAGCCTAATTTTTGTTTTAAAGTAGAATGATTCATTGTTCCCAAATGAGAAAGGGAAAGTATAAGACAAAATCTAAATGGATGAGAGAGCTGTGGAAGTTTTGTGGATGATGAATCTTATGAAAGGAATTTTATGTGTGATCAAGCTGGCTAAGAGTAGAAGGAAATTATAAAATTTTATAAAAGATGACTATCAGTATCAAAAATGTACTGACATAAGAGCAGAAGTTTGTCCTCTCTATTATAACGGCAGGGTTCTTTTGAGTATTGGTCTTCCCTTAATAGAAAATTTTGAATTTATTTTTTTAACTTCTGAGTAATTTCACTAGGAAATACAAATTCACTGTTTTACGTAAATAATTTTCTATGATTAATGATGTCTTCATTAGGTTTTGATCATGTGAAAAAAACTGAATTCTTTTTTTTTTAAAGGAGTTAAGGTTTTTCTACAACCAGTTTACATTCTGTATTTACCTTTAAAGCCTTTTAATTATTACTTTGGTTAAATGAATGACTGTTCACTGTGACTTAAGATTTTACTTTGATCAAATATTTTAAGTCTTTTGTGTTTTTTTGTGAATTTCTCCAAACCAAACTCAAGTGTTTGTCTTGACCTAGAATTAACTTCAGAATTTTCCATATAGATGCATAGGATACCTCAAAAAGATAACTCTCCTTACGAAAACAGAGATATTGAGATAATGTGGCTTATTTGGTATATTAAATTACATGGAAAGAATTGTCAAATAATAAGTAATAGTAAATCTTCTTTGAGTTATATTTGTATGGATGTGATATTAATATGTATTTTAGAAATTATATGAAATTCACAGAAATCGAATAGTCCTGGTATAATGCTGTCAGTCATAACTCTGGTAGTTACCATAAAATGCTATATGCAACAGAAATAGACAAATTTCCTTGTCAATTTGTGGAATTGTAATGAACTTTCACCAGATCTTTAATCATGGCCATTTCAAGTCGTGTGATTCACAGATGGTTCAACTGTTTACTTTGGTACCTTCCTGAGCAATGATAAACCTAAAGAGTTTCATCTTCAGGGAGATTCATGGAAAGGATTCTGACAAATACAGGTTTCTGACAACTTGAGATCATGCCACTGGACTAGGTAAGAATTTCCAGAACTCTAACGAAGAAACTGACTGGTTTTAAAAACTATTAAGCGAACGTCAAGTAGAATAAAACTTAATTAAATGGCAAGAAAACTATTTGACAGATTTTCATGCTAAGTCACCCAGTACTGACATTGTTAAGATATGTAATTTGAACAAACTTCATAGGATTTATCCAAGTCAAATTGCCTGTGATAATCTACTTAATAAACTGTGCGATTCACCTGGAAAAACAAAATTGGTATCTGAATTGGAAAAACAAAATTAGTTTTTAAAAAGATGTAAACTCAATATTAAGCTTGGACTCACAGAGGGCCAAGACAACCGTCTGATTCTTCTGTGTTCTTGAAGCTTCCGTTATTCAAAGCTCTGCACTCTACAACTCATCATGGAATGAGAAAAATAATCCAAATTATGGAAAAAAATATCGGTGGGTGACTGTTGTAGAATTGCTAAAATTGTTTACAACTAATGTTTGTTTTGTCAAACTATAGTCCTGGGAAGACAATCAAAACTTCAGGTGGTGTGTTTTCACCACCTGATGAACCATGTGAATGTTTAGAGATGGACTTCATTCAGTTGCCACCCTCAATGGGGTATCACTATGTTCTTATAATAGCTTGCATGTTTTTAGGTTGGATAAAAGCTTTCCCATGTATTAAAACTGATGCTATGATAGTAACTAAAAAGTTATAAGAAAATGTGTTTCCAACAACCAAGAAACCCATTTTACTGGAAAATTATATGGCAGTTAAATAAAGTGTTACAAATACAGTGGCACTATCATTGTCCCTATTGCTATCTGTCTTCTAGAAAGGCAATTAGATTTACTTCCACTGGAAAACATAAATTGACCGTTTATAAAATAAATACTGAAAGACTTATGCTTCTAGTAGTAAAACTCCCCATGTATCTCTCACTATTTTAAACTCTGACATGATTGACTAATACAAGACATTAATGCATTATGCTAAAGTGTATTTTCACCAGGTACAGAAAACTTTCTCTGATCTATCAGCTGATGACAACCAGATCCTTCATGACCTGTAACCTAGAGATTGGGTCTTTTGAAAATGACACCAGAGAAAGACTGCCCTTAAACTCCGTTGGCAGAGACCATGCCAAATTCTTCCCACCCCCACACTGCAGTAAAACTTCAGGGACTTGTACCTTGGGTCTAAATACTACAACTTAAAAAGGTCATTAAGACTCCTGTAACTGTATACCTGTTATAGACCTTAATGTAAATTTGGCCAGAGAACTTTTTTCCCAGAAGCAGACAACCTTCTAGAGATGGACAGCTTTCCCAAGATTGCAGATCAAGACTTCTCTACCATCATGAAAGCCTTATTTTTCCTCCTTATTTCCTCCTGTCCTAATCCCTTCTCTATGCTTACAGAAAAATCCATGAGACCATAACTTGTGGATAGCTTTAGTAAAAGCTTAAGCTGTAGCAAGAAACCAGAGCAATTTTTGGGTTTGTGGACTAATGCTCAAAAATCAGGAAGCAATTTCACTAATGCCAGTGCCTCTCAGTGTTCCCCAAAGGAAGAGTGGAAAGCTGTCCTTGTTATTCTAGACATCACTGCTACTTGCTTTCCTACACCTGATGGAAACAATACCCAGACCTTTCTAATTAATAACCTAATTGCTACGAAATATAGAAAACTTGTCTTAATGATGCCTGCAAAATGTAGGGTTAGAATAACAAAACCATGAAGAAAGCATAAAGAGTCATTTAACTAGTTGACATTGTGAATTGTAAATTCCATACCAAGACCAAAGAAGTCCATTACGATAGAAACAGAAAGTAGGGTCAGTTCCCAATGGTTTGGTCAGCTTCTCAATACTCAGAAGCTGACCAAAAGAGAGGAATTGTTAAATTACTTTAAATTTGGCCTAAAGTTGCTTTCATATGTAAAATTATGTAACTTAGTAAGTAAACACATTGCAACATAACTTGAGAGCATATTACTGTTACAAGTAAACTAGGCTCAACCAAATATAACAGCCAAGCTTTCAGCCAATTACAAGCTGCAAAATGCCCAGATATGTTCAAATAAGGCAAATGTCAAGCTATAACCAGTGAGAATATTTCCGTATGTCACTTCTTTTTCCTTTCAATAAATACTGCCTCATCATGTTGCTGAGTGAAACATTCTGAATTTTTATGGATTCAGGGGGATGCCCAATTCATGAATTATCTTTTTGCTTGAATAAACTCTGCTAAATTTAATTTTTCTAAATTTTTAAAAAGTATATGGAACTACTGAAACTCTCATATACTGCTAGTGGGATAGTAAATGAAAATCAGTTTGACAGCCTCTTATCAACATGCAGTTACCATGTAACCCACAACTTTTACCCTCATGTATTCACTTAAGGAAATTAAAAATATGTGTCTCAAAAAACTTGCACACAAATATTCACAACAGGTTTATTCAGAATAATGACAAGCTGCAAACAATCCATATACACATCAACAGGTGAAAGAATAACCAATATGTGTTATATTTACACAGTAGAATATTACCTAGTGACACAGAGGAGCAAGTATTGACAGAAGCAACAACACAGTGGTGTCTCAGAAACATTGTGCTGAACAAAATTCAGACAAAAAGACCACTTACTGTATGATTCCATGTATATAAACATCTAGAATAGGCAATACTAGTCTTTAGTGGCAAAAAGCAGATCATCAATTTTCTGGGGCAGGAACTGGGCTTCCAGACTGCAAACAGGCACAAGGAATCTCTTTGGGACAATGGAGATAGTCTTTATTATGGTGATAGTTAACACATGTGCCCAGATTTGTCCACAGAAGCATTTTATGGTATGTGAAGTACACTATAAGAAAATTTCTGTAATCCTAGCAATTTCGGAGGCTGAGGTGGTGGATCACCCGAGATCAGGGGTTCAAGACCAGCCTGGCCAACATGGTGAAACCCCATCTCTCCTAAAAATACAAAAATTAGCCAGGCATGGTGGCACATGCCTGTAATCCCAGCTACTCGGGAGGCTAAGGCAGGAGAATCATTGAAACCAGGAGGCGGAGGTTGCAGCGCGCCGAGATCGTGCCACTGCACTCCAGCCCAGGCAACAGAGTAAGACTCTGTCTCAAAAAAAAAAAAAGTGATGTTAAGTAAAATTCCTAATTTTTTCAATATCAGAAATTAGTCTAATTCATATATAATTTGTTATTTATTAATACTTTTTAAATGCTTCTACATTTTTTAGTTTGATAGAACTATTTTATGTCAAGTGAAAAATTAATGAATTATATCACTTATTTTCTAGTTGATGTTTTTAAATAATAATTATTATATTAAGAAAAAAATAAGCAACACATTTAAAGTTGGCATTCTAAATAGATCTCAAATTAAAAAAAAAACACACACTAAATACAATAAACCTTCAATTCTCATCAAACCTATAAAGTTCACAAGGACTGCAATGTAAAGTCACAGCTGGTGTTTGTTTGCACACTTATATTTGATATTTAGAGATAGACCAAGATAACTGAGATATTATTTTAATACATGAATACTATTTTTGTCATGGGACAGAAAAACACTTTAAAAGTTCAAAAAACATTTTCAACCACAAGGCAGTATTTGTGCTGTTTTATCTATCTTTGTGCTGAGAATGTTTTCTCACAGTTGATTGAATCTATTGTTTTAGAAAAAGTAAATTATCCAACCAGCCGTGGTGGCTCATGCCTGTAATCCCTGCAATTTGGGAGGCCAAGGCAGGTGGATCACATGAGGTTAGGTGTTCAAGCCCAGTGCCAAAATGGTGAAACCTCATCTCTACTGAAAATACAAAAACGTAACTGGGTGTGGTGACACATGCCTGTAGTCCAAGCTACTTGGGAGGCTGAGGCAGGAGAATGGCTTGACCCCGGGAGGCAGAGCTTGTAGTGAACTGAGATTGTGCCACTGCACTCCAGCCTGGGTGACAGAGTGAGGCTGCATTTCACAAAAAAGAAGAAGGAAGGAAGGAAGGAAGGAAGGAAGGAAGGAAGGAAGGAAGGAAGGAGAGAGAGAAAGAGAGAGAAAGAAAGAAAGAAAGAAAGAGAGAAAGAGAAAGAGAAGAAAGAAAGAAAGAAAGAAAGAAAGAAAGAAAGAAAGAAAGAAAGAAAGAAAGAAAGAAAGAAAGAGAGAGAGAGAGAAAGAAAGAAAGAAAGAAAGAAAGAAAGGAGGGAGGAAGGAAGGAAGGAAGGAAGGAAGGAAGGAAGGAAGGAAGGAAGGAAGGAAGGAGAAAGAGAAAGAAAGACAGGAAGGAAGGAAAGAGAAAGCAAATTATCAAAGTTAAAAGAAAAAATATGTAAAGTCAGTGAAGAGAAAGGCATGGCTACAGGTCACCAAGAGCTTAGGGAGAGACAAGTTTATAGTTGGGATTTGGGTGAAGACTGTTAACATTCTTTGATTATAAAAATGGAGGGAGGCAAAATTCAATTGTCACTGGAAGAAATGGAACAGAGGAGACAACTCACACTTAACTGTGCATATTGCACTCTCAGTAGCTATAGCAATAAGGTATTCTTCCAATGGTAAAAGTAATTCAAATAATATAGTCATTTGAGTTAAAGCCAGGGATCACTTGTTTATGTAGCTTCATTTGGGAAAGGGAAGGAGGTTAAAAGAAATTAAGGAAAGCTTTATGCTTTCAAAGAGAGTGAAACAATGAAGGGAAATAATATCATTATAAACAATAAATTATAAAATAACCATAAAAAACAAATTAATTTGTGCAAATATACTCAAGATAGCTTATGATTATGGTTGGCCTGTTGCTTCTCCTGCTGATTTTGATTGAGTCAATGAATATAATAAATTATGTAATTATATATTCATTATAGTGTGTTGATTAGTGGCTACCCAAAAGATATGTCCATCCAGAACCACAGCATTTGAGCTTATTTGAAATAATGATCTTTGTAGATATAATTAAGGTAAGGTTCTTCAGATGAGATTGTCCTGGATAAGTGTTGGCAGTAAATCCAATGACAATTGTAGTTATAAGATACAGAAAAAGGAGAAAATACAGAAAGACACAGAGAAGAAGACCATGTAACAATGGTGGCAGAAATTGGGGTGATGCGACTGTAAGCCCTGGAACACTAGGGATTGTTGGCAGCCACCAGAAGCTAGGAGAGAGACACGGAGCAGATTCCTCCTCAGCTGCCAGAGGAAACCCACTCTCCTGACACCTTTGATTGACTTCCGGCCTCCAGAACTCTGATAGAATAAATTTCTATTTTAAGCCACCAAGTTTGTGGTAATTTAATATTGCAATCCTAGGAAACTCATGTATTCATTTTATCATTCCTCTTCTACTCATCTGAACCACTTTATTGATGGACTCATGAGATGTGAAAATTTGTGTGTTCCATCTCCTGATGCCATGTATACACGGGCCTTTACTGTCAGCAGAGAGAGGTAGATTCCTCAAGTGTTAGAATAAGAGACAGTCAGTAGATACATTTAGTGATCTCTCCACTCTGGTCCATTTTAAAAACAGAGGACAATTTTAACAAAAGCGTCAGCTCAGAGAATTGGCAATCATCTATAATAGCAACAATAACCACACAGCTAATCATTAAAGCCATCTCAAATTGCAGACAACATACCGGAGCAGATAAATGCAAAATCAGGAACTTACATTTAAATCCTCCTTCTACTACTTACAGCTGAAGGACTTAGAGAAAATTTCCTAATGTTCCAGTGTCTCAATTTTCTTCTCCGTAAACTATGGATGATAAGAACATCTACCTTATAGTGTTGTAAAAAATACAAAAGATTGATGTAAATTTATGTAAAGCATTTGGTCAGAGGCTGAAGTTAAGAAGCACTTGATAAATATTTTTTTGCTGGTTTTTGGAAGTTGCAGAGGGAGTGGTGGTTTTACTTTTATTGTATTGCTAATAGTCTGGTCAATGTCTTCTAAATAACAATGTCATGGAGTTTTCCAAGCCCATTTGAGCCTTTATGTAAAATTGCAGTATTTACCAAGTATACTCCACTTTTTGAACTTTTTCCAATTAATAGTTAATGAGTCTGTGATTCCAGGTGCTGGATTAAAGGTGTTAGTCAAAGACAGCAGCACAGACCTACTTTGTGAAACCTGCAGGGTTGATAACTGTCACTCCGACATCATTTCTATGAAAATATTCAGTGTTCTAAATATTCACTGACTCAGTGACTCTTTTGACTATATCTTTTTTGTTGCCAGGCTAGAGTGCAGTGGCACCATCTCAGCTCACTGCAACCTCTGCCTCCCGGGTTCTTGACTATACTTTTAAAAGTAGCTTTAGAGGAGAAGACAAACAGAGACACACACAAAAAAACACAGAAGAATGCAATGTGATGATGGACTTACCAGCTTTCAGCTTTTAGAACTAAAAGAACTAAAACCACCTACTAATGAAATTATAACCTATACTCTATGCAAATCAATAAAAATAAGGAGGAAAATATGTTTTCCTTCCCACTGCTTCTAAAGGTATATATGGGGAAAGCTTATCTGAATTATTTTAAATGAATATATCTATAATAGAAAAAAATAAATGGATATACAAAAGAAGAACATACAACTGATAAAATGATGAACTTAGAGACAGAAGAAAATTACCAGTTCTCTTCACTGATAAATGCAGAAAATTTCATATATAATTGATAATCTATTTTAAAAGGCTTTTTCATGCTAACAAAATAGAACAAGGATGATGTGAAGTCTCTAATTTGATATGCAGTATATTATAATTTTAAAAGCAATGGTATTATTAAAAAATTCATTTGCTGTAATAGTCAAATACATTTTTAAAGGAAAAACAAATATGCATTGAAATATTTCCACTGGGACTTACTCTTCTAATGGAAATGCTAAATACAATAACAAGAAATGTTTGCTAATTAAAAGTCATTTTTTAAGCTTTCATTTTCATTGTTTTTTTCTAGTTAAAACAGTGGGAAGAGGAAAGCAATCAAACAATATTTTTAAAAGGAGAAACTTTTTAAAAAGATGCCATATTTAAGAAATGCTACTGCTGACTTCATACTCAATTCTTTTTTAATTTTTGTTTTCAAAGGGAAATTGGATCACATTAGCATAAATATTAATATATAAAATTAAAAATAAAATGTTAAGGTACTAGCCTGGCTTTTTTTGTTTAATTAAAGCAGGTGTAAGTCACACTACACATCTTTCTGGACAGATTCAGTGTGGGGCTAAGAAATGGCCCTAGAGTTTATATTAGTTTTTAAAAGATCTCCAAATTTCACTAGCTCCCAGTACTTCATCTTTTTGTTTCTTTTTTTAAAAAATTATACCTTAGAATTTGGTTTCTTCTTAATGAGGAACATTCTGAGTGTGGTTCTCATACTGATTTTGTTACCAGCTTGCTTGAAGTCATTCCTCATATTAAATCAAACAAAACTGTGCCTGAGAAAGCCTCTATACTTCCATCTGTGAATCCTTGCACATGAACTGTAACCTAACTTGGTAAACTGAACACCTACTTTAGGAGTATGCTTCTGCAATAATAGCTGAGTCTCAGCCAATTCCAGTGGCCATACTTCAACTACTCACAGGCAGTCAACTGTTCAAACCAGATTCAAAGAAGGGAAATGTCAAGCTGTATCCAGACCAGCCATTTGTGTATCTCACTTCCATTTTTCTGTAATCACTTTCCTTTTTCTGTCCTTAAATTTGCTGCAACCATGAAGCATCCCTGGAGTCTCTCTTAATCTGCTGTTATTCTAGGGGCTGCCCAATTTGTAAACAGTTGTGTTTTGTTTGTTTCCTTTCTTAAACTCTATTTTATTTAACATTTTTCTTTTAATATTTACAAAAAACACAGCAAAACTGGGGGTCATGTAAATTATTTGTAAATTGGAGATAATGACTACTCTGTCCACTTTAGATACATATTGTAGGATAAATTAGGAAAAAAAATGTGTATGGCAGTACTTTGTATGCTGATATGTAAAAAACAAACATGAGGTAATAGTAAGGCTAGTCTTCTTAGAATGAATAAGTGCATTTTTAAGTCAGGGTTTTATCAGGAAAATGAAAACCATCCTAAGTATTTTAAGAGAATGATTTGAAAACAAATATAAGAGGATTGAGGCTTGTTGAAGGCTAGAGGATCAAAGGTCAAGAAAGCTTCCAATGGTCTTCAAGAGGCCAAAGAGTTTTGGGAATCAGAGGAAGCTAATGTTTGATCGCAAATGCCTGCAGGCGTAGAACCAGTTGTTCTGCAGGAGGACACCTGGAATCCCCTGACCAACCCTCTGTTTTGCTCTAAGCTCATCAACCAGCCTGCATCTGCCTTGGGAGCAATGATGGCTTCTGCGTCTCGTCTGACCAATCACCAGAAAGGAACTCTCATTGACAGAATCTAACCCTGAACCTAGCTGCCAAGGATTTGGGGAAATGTAGTTTTGAGATTTTGAGAACTGTGTCCCCCTCCAAGAGAGGGATGTGAATAGATTGGGAAAAATGGTACTGTATTAATAGTGAACAATATGTCATACTGTGTTAGTCCATTCTTGCCCAGCTATGAAGAATTACCTGAGACTGGGTAATTAATGAAACAAAAAGGTTTAATTGACTCACGGTTCCATAGGCTGTACAGGAAGCATGGATAGGAGGCCTCAGGAAACACACAACCATTGCAGAAGGAGAAGGAGAAACAAACACCTTTTACCATGGCAGAGCAGGAGAGAAAGAGAATGAGGGAAGTGCCACACACTTTCAAACAACCAGATCTCATGAGAACTCATTCACTATCACAAGAACAGAAAGGGGGAAGTCTTCCCTCAAGATTCAGTCACTTCCTACCAGGCTCTTTCCCCAACATGTGGGGATTAAAATTTGACATGAGATTTGGGTGGGGACACAAAGCCTAACAATATCATTTCACCTCAGCCCCTCCCAGATCTCATATTCTCACATTACAAAATTAATCATGCCTTCCCAACAGCTCCCCTAAGTCTTCACTCATTTCAGCATTAACTCAAACATCCAAGTCTGTAATTTTATCTGAGACAAGGCAAGCCCCTTCTGCCTATGGGCAGGTAAAATCAAAAGCAAGTTAGCTACTTTCAAGACACAATGGGAGTATAGGCATTGAATAAATGATCCTATTTCAAATAGGAGAAATTGGCCCAAACAAAGGGTCTACAGGCCTCATGCAAGTCCAAAATCCTGTGAGGAAGTCATTAAATCTTAAAGCTCCTAAATAATCTCCTTTGATTCCATGTCTCACATCCAGGTCATGCTGATGCAAGAGGTGGCTTCCATGACATTGGGCAGCTTTGCCCCTGTGACTTTGCAGGGTCCAGGCCATGCCCAGCTGCTTTCACTGGCTGTCATTGAGTGTCTGCATTTTGGGGTCTAGAGGATGGTGACCCTCTTCCCATAGCTCCATTAGGCAGTTCTCCAGTGGGGACTCTGTATGGGTGCCCCAGCTCCACATTTACCCTTCACATTGTCCTTGGTTTTTCATGAGGATTCCACCCCTGTAGCAGACTTTTGCCTGGACATCCAGGTATTGCCATGCATCCTCTGAAATCTTGGTGGAGATTCTCAAACTTCCACTCTTGCCTTCTGTGACCCACAGGCCCAATACCACATGGAAGCCACCAAGGCTTGAGGCTTTCATCCTCTGAAGCAATGGCCTGGGCTGTACCTTGACCTCTTTTAGCCGCAGTGAAACTGGAATGGCTGGGACATAGGGTGCCACGTCCCAAGGTTGCACAGAGCAGTTGTGCCCTGGGCCTGGACCATGAAACCATTTTTCCCTCCTAGGGATCCAGACCTGTGATAGGTGGGCTTCTGCAAAGGTCTCTGACATTCCCTGGAGACATTTTCCCCATTGTTTTGGCTATTATCATTTGACTCTAATGCAAATTTCTGCAGTCAGCTTGAATTTCTCCCCAGAAAATTGATATTTTTTTCTACACATAGTCAGGCTGTGAATTTTTCAAACTTTTATGCTCTGCTTCCCTTTTAAGCATACATTCTAATTCCCAACCATCTCTTTGTGGCCACATATGACTGTATGCTGTTAGGAGCAACCAGTCCCACATTTTGAATGCTTTGCTTCTTAGAATTTTTGGGTTTTTTTGCCAGATACCCTAAATACCATCTCTCTCAAGTTCAAAGTTCCACAGATCCCTAGGGCAGGGGCACAATGCTGCCAGTCTCTTTGCTAAAGCATAGCAAAAGTGACATTTACTCCAGTTTCCAATAAATTCCTCATCTCCATCTGAGACCACCTCAGCCTGGACTTCATTTTCCATATCACTAGCAACATTTTGGTCAAAACAATTCAACAAGTCTCTGGGAAGTCCAAACTTTCCCACATCTTTTGGTCTTCTACTGAGCCCTCCAAACTGTTGCAATTTCTGCCTGTTACCCAGTTCCAAAGTCACTTCCACATTTTCAGGTACCTTTATGGTAGTACCCACAGTCCTGGCACCAATTTTCTGTATTAGTTTGTTATGACAGTGCTGTAAAGAGCTAAGACTGGGTAATTTATGGAAAAAAAAAAATTAATTGACTCACAGTTCCATAGACTGTACAGAAAGCATGGCTAGCAGACCTCAGGAAACTTACAATCATGATGGAAGTTGAAGGAGAAGCAGGAGAGAGAGAGCAAGGGGAGGATTTCCACACACTTATCAAACAACTAGATCTCGTGGGCACTTACTCACTATCACAAGAACAAAGGGGAAGTCCAGCCCCATGATTCAATCACCTCTCACCAGGCTCCTCCTCTAACATGTGGGGATTACAACTGGACATAAGATTTTGGTGGGCACACAGAGCCAAACCATATCACATACAAATATTAAAGTAAATTATAAATTAATGGTGTTTTTCGAAAGCACACATCAGAAGACAAAGGATTCATGGGGACTTTGCGTTCCAAAATCACACTGAATGAAGAAATAAGGGACTATGTAAACTTTGCATGAGAATGGATCTATCTTCTGAGAATTTGTGTGTCTAATACATTCTGTTGTTTCGCCTTGTGTTCAGGAGTGATTGAGCTCATAGATAAATACTTCTGAAAACAATGTGCCTTAGCAGAAGGTTGCAGCAAACTGTGAATGGAGACAGAAGAGCTTACTGAAAGAGCTAATGCATTTTTTCAAACTTCTAGGAAATCAGGCAGGTTCTTGGGTATAAATTCATGGTGATAAGTAGGTCACAATTTGAAATCTGGGCCCATAGCTTCTGACTGATGCCAGTCATAAGTCTGTGATCTTACGAGGACTTTTGGTTCACTTTGATTAAGAAAACAAACAAACAAACTATTAGCGAATACGGGCTGCAAATTTAGATTACCTCAGACAGTACAGCATATGTTAAAAGCACAGACTCTAGAGCCAAAACACCTTAATTTAAAGTGTAGTTAAAAAAAATAATAATAACATGACATGAGTCAAGTTTCTTAGCATTTATATGTCTTAATTTTCCCTCCATTAAATGGAATGAAAACATCACCTACTTCATAAGACTGTTGTGAGAACTAAACAGCCTAATACACCTTATGTGCTTAGAACAAGATTTTAGCTAATTGTTGAATATATTGTCTTTTTGTACTTAATATATTTAAAAGAACATTCTAGGGGATATATTTATTATTTGTTGGACTGTTATCACCATAATACAGCATGATAAAATGTAATCCAGGTTGAATTTGCCTCATAAATATCCTATATTAGGCACTATGCTATGTTTTTACACATTATCTCATTTTTTTAAATGCTCCTCCACACCCATTTATCTCCTTAGCCCATTTTTACATGAGCATTGTGGTTAAGGAACACATATGCTAGAGCCAGAATGCCATTTTTGATCCCAACCTCATCACTTGGTGGCTATGAGACTCTGTATAAGTTTTTTAACATCTCTATTTTCATTTCTTCAATTATAAAATAGAGATAATATTGCACCACTTTCTTTGTATTAAAGGTTAAATATAAAACACTTAAAAGAAGAAATGAACATCGTTGTTACTCAGAGAGTGTTCACTACTGCTATTATTGTTGTCTTCTAAGTGATTCATATGATCTTCCAAACCTAGAGGTTCCTTTATAATTTCCAGCAATCAAAAGCAGTTGGCTCATATTTTATGCAGTTCCTTATTGACCAATGCATGTTTGTATCCAAGAACATGCCTGCTGTCCTAGAATTTTGCAAATACTCCTTATGAAAATTGTGTCAAACACAAACAAAAATAAATACATACATGTAAATACAGACACACATACATATATATATTTATGGTTTATAGTAGCCTGCATATTTTAGTAAAACTTGCAATGTACATTTATAGTGTTTATAACTTTGATACTACTTTTGCTGAATACAATTGAAAATATGAAGTCTTCAGCTTGTTTTTGCTTCCCTTTGCTTAAACCTCTGTCTACATGAATGTTCTTCCCACATCATTAAATACACACACAGAAAAAATATAAAATGTAATATACCTAGATATGATTTAAATATTTTTCTATATTGTAAAGAATGATATTTCTAGTCTGTAAGCAATATTTAAATGAGTTTTGAGAATTCTATGTATAATTTCTTGGATTCCTTTCTTTATGGATGACTGTAACCAATCGCCTTGCTCAGGCTTTAAACTCTATTTTTTCTGCTTCAGCTGCTTAATTAAGCATTAAGGTGTTGATAGCCAGGAATACCCAACATAAGAGAGTTTTTCTTTCAATATATCTCTTGAAGAGAATCACTGGATCCAATTCAATAATAATAATTTTAAAAACCTACCAGTTATACTAATTAATATGGCTTTTGTAATGAAGATTCTAAGTCTTAGAGTGATGCATTAACTTAAAAGAAGTAATATTTTCTCCTCACCATATGTATGGTGTTCTGACTCTGTAAAATGGTTACACAGTCTATTTTGATTTATAACATTTTTGGTTAAAGGAAATGAAAGAAAAAATATAAATCATCTCCTCATCTTAGAGTCTCTGATAAGCATTTTTTCTTCCTTGTTTATAGCCTGAGTGTTCCAGTGGTATTTAAATACGTCTGAATCACTTGAATCACTATATTTACTAATTCATGTACTGGGCAACAAGGCTTCCATAATTTGTATAACTTTGTTAATACATATAGGAAATACATTTTAGTAACAAAAATTCACCCTGAATGTAAAACAGTATTAAATATACAGTATTATCAATTAAGTAAAATCTACTGTTACCCCAGAATATCATGAATCTTTCATTTATCAATAGTCAATAGATATTCTTGATCAATGCCTTCAACTCTTGTACTTGTAAAATCAACCCCCTTTGTCGTAACAAATTTACTAGCAGACTCTTGGCAGAGGATTCTTATGAACCCCAGCTCATGAAAAATTGACTCAAGTCTTGTGCCCTTGTGATGTTTGAAGTAGAACTTATGATGTTCCTTCCATCTATATTGATCTTCTCTTTCCTAGTTAAGATTCTGGGCTTTCTACTAGCTATTTATATATATATAATTCTTCCCTTCTTCCCTCTCTCTTCTCCTCCTGGTCATATTTGTGTGGATATACTCTTATGTGAGTACACACACACACACACACACACACACACACACACACACACATACTACTTTATCCTTCCCAACATTTTTACTACAGTCATACATTTCTCTGTTTGATGTGCATTCTCCTGACTGGGCTGTTAACAATATGATGATCGACAACAAGGACTGTGTCTGTCATTAACTTTTGAAACCAACTTAGGGCCTATCATTCACATAATCAAGAAACATTTACATAAGAGGGTTCCCAGCTAGGAATGAATATTAAAAATGAATACTGGCTGGGCACGGTGGCCCATGCCTATAATCCCAGCACTTTGGGAGGCCAAGGCAGGTGGATCACCTGAGGTCAGGAGTTTGAGACCAGCCTGGCCAACATGGTAAAACCCTGTCTCTACTAAAAATATAAAATTCGCTGGGTGTGGTGGTGCATGCCTGTGATCCCAGCTACTTGGGAGGCTGAGGCAGGAGAATCACCTGAACCTGGGAGGTGGAGGTTGCAGTGAACCGAGGTCGCACCACTGCACTCCAGCCTGGGCAACAAGAGCGAAACTCGGTCTCAAAAAAAAAAAAAAAAGAATACAACTTTTATAGTCCCAATCCTCATGAAACTTAGAATGTTAGAATCTAATAGTGGAAATAGATACTTATTACATATATCACATATGTATGTTTGATTTTTAACAAAAATGGATAGATAATATAGATATAGATAGACATAATATATACTATCTTAGCTCAGATTGCCATAACAAAATATAATGACGTCTCACAGTTCTTGTGGCTGGGAAATTCAAGTTAACGTGCAGGTAAATTAGGTTCCTGATGTGGGCTCCCTTTCTGGCTTGCAGATGGCTGCCTTCTGGCTGTGTACTACACTGTGGAGAAAAAGAAAAAAAAACAAGCTCCCAGGTACCTCTTATTATAGAGGCACTAATCCCATCATGATAGCCTTACCCTCATGATCTCATTTAAACTTAATGAATTGCAAAGGTCCTATCTCCTAATCCCATCACATTGGGGGTTATGGCTTCAACATATAAATTTGAGTGGGGGCTGAATTCAGTTTAGAGCAGATATAAGGGGACATTTAGACTGAGCTGTAAAAAGCCCTCATTGATGATCATTATAAGTAGTTAGCAACTTTAAGCAAGGAAGCACCGTGATTTAACTTGGTGTAATTTACTTATCTAAAAGATTACCCTGGTGGGGAATTGTTCAAGGGCATACATTTGGAAATGGAAATGAGTTAGGGAACACTGACATTGGTTCAGGTGGATGAAACTCAGATTGTAACCTTGGTGACACAGAACAGTAGATAGATTTAGTCAGATCACAGAAAAAGCATTAGCATCCCCCGATGATGAGTTGGATGTGAAGATTACGGTACAGAAATTTGCAAATACTCATTATGAAAAGCATGTAGAACACAAACAAAAATAAATGCATATGCGTGAATACAGACACACATGCGCGCGCGCGCGCACACACACACATATGTTTTCTAGTAGCCTGCATTTAACTCAGAGTTAAATCCCAGCTTTCTGTGGCCAATATCCTGATAGATAAAAGTGGTGTTATTGAGATGATGACATAAAGAAGAAAAGAGGTTTTAGGGGGCGTGCTTGGGAGTTCAGTTCTGGATGTGTGACATTTATGGTATCACTGAGAAATGCAAGTAGAGGAATCAAGGCAGCAGTTGGTGATATAAAATTGACCTCAGAGGAAAGGTCTAGGCTGATTTATAAATGTTGGGTCCATGGCTGGACAATGTGGCTTATGCCTATAATCCCAGCACTTTGGAAGCTGAGACAGAAGGACTGCTTGAGGCCAGGAGTTTGAGACCAGCCTGGGCAACACAGTGAGACTCTGTCTCTACAAAATAAAAATGAATAAAATAATATCTGGTCACAGTGGTCACATTTATCATCTTAGCTAGCCATGAGGGTAAGATTAGAGGATCTCTTGAGGCCAGAGTTTGATTCCGCAGTGAGCTATGTTCACATTACTGAACTTCAGCCTAGGTGACAGCAACACCCTGTCTCTAAATAAAAAAAAAAAAAAAAGAGGATCATTAAATGAAGACATGATTTGAAGCTATGGGAATGGATAAGTTGTTCTAGGGAGGTATGAAGATAAAGGAAGGGAGTCCAGGCCTGAAACAAGAGAAACTCCAAAACTGAAAGCTAAGGAGGAGGAAGATGGGGCGAAGTGAGACTGTGAAAAAAATGAGCAGATAAGAGTCTCAAGAGAAAGTTACAGACAAAGATGTCACAGAGGTCAAACCAAGAGGTTGTTTAGGAAGAAGGGAGTGGCCAGTTTGAATGTATCTAAACATTAAGAGTGATAAAGATCAGAAAATATCCATTTCGCAACTTGAATTCAACGGTGGTCTTAACAAGATGAGTTTCAGCGCAGTGAGGGCCAGACTTCAGGCTAGAGTGGAGTGGGAGTAAAAGGGAGATGAGGAAGTACAGGTAGAGCATGCTGTATTAATTTCAGACATTTGGGTTGAAGAGGAAGTAGAGAAAAAACTAAAAAACAATTTCTCCAGAGGCAAGTGGAGTCAAAGGAGTGCTATTTCAGAATGAAAGATTCTGCATCATTTGTGGTTTGATAATAATGATACAAGAGTGAAGAAGAGATAATTGACACAGGATAGAAAAGGAATGTTGCCAGAACAGAGTTTTTGAGAATCTTATTTAGGGTACACATGAACAGATTCTACTGGCCTGGAAAGAAAGATACTGGCCTAGAATGAAAGATAATTTTTTCATTTTAACACAAGGGTGTTGAAATGGGTGTTGATTTTATAGTGGGGAGTTAAGACAACTCCCATTTAATGGTGCCTGTTTCCTCAAGACAGGCTCATCAGATGAGCTCAAGCAGTGGAGGCAGGATGGGGAATTTGATGATCAATGAGAAGGTGTGAATAATTACTGGAGAAAGAATCCAGACAGACTGACAGGCTGCAGTGTGTTCAAATGCAGCTGGTGACACCAGTAACCCAGGACTTTTCTTTAATAGCACTCAGTTGAGTGCAGGCTGAAAGAAAATGTATGTATCAGTTTTTCCAAGGTCTAGGGTATAAGCTAAGAGACAACTGAGTTAAAATATTTGCAAGTTATTAAAATAATGAGTTGCAGAGACTGAGCTAGATTTGAAAAAAAATAAGGTAAGAGGACAAATTTGGATAGAGTGAACGTAGTGAGTCAATGGTTTTGATGCTTTCTCTCCTGACTAATTAATTGCCCTTGAAGTCTCAGATCAAATGTTTCATTTCCAAATTTAATTAAATATCTCATGAAGTCGTTGGGGGTGCTATGTGTTGGACACAGAGATGTGCTGCCCAGATCATCTAAAGAAGGACTTGATATCCAGCTGTAGAGAATGTGGTCATCAGATGGCTTCCATTTGTTAGCAATTTCATGGTCTACTCAGCTGTGGACAGCTGCTTTGTCCAAAGTCATGTCCGTTCTAGGTCTGCCTGAATACGAGACAGAGAGAAATGAGGGTACAGAAGTCCGCCATTCGAGTTCAGTGGGGGTCGTCCTGTTGGACACTCACTCCAGAGCTCCTTGCCCACGTGGCTTTCTGAAATCTCCATGATATTTCAATATTTCTGTTATTTCATGTTTTCTTCCTGTTATGGACTGAATTTTGTCTCCCTCAAATTGATATGTTGAAGCCCTAGGCCCCAACGTGACTGTATTTGGAGAAGGGGTCTTTTGAGAGGTAATCGAGGTTAAGTGAGATCATGGAGGTGAAACTTGAATCTGATAGAACTGGTGTCATTATGAGAGGAGGAAGAGGCATCAGAGATCTCTCTTTCTTCATGCATGCAGAAATGAAAGGCCATATAAGCATTACAGCAAGAAGTAGCAAACCATAATCTATTAAAAAAGGTCTCACTAGAAATGGCACCTCAGTCTTGAACTTCTAGCCATTACGACTGTGACAAAATAGATTTCTGTTGTGTAAGCTGCCCAGTCTCTGGTAGCTTCTACTTCAGGTATCTATATGCACCTTCATGTAAAGTTACACTAGCTTTCTATGCTATGTAAGATCGTAAAGTGATCCCGATGTAACACTTTTATTGGCTATCCTAGTCTTGCTTTGTTTGGTTTTTTTTTTTAATTCCTAATATTCAGTATTATCTGCTTCCATTGGTGCATCTAAACTTAAAGGAAATTTCTTCTAATGTGGAACGAAACACGATTTCACATGTTTGGTGAGGAATTTTCAGTCCAGACGCCCCGAGTTGCTCCTTCAGTCTCCCCCTGTATAGGACAGGTATAACTTGATCCTTAGGTTTGGAATAGAGTTCAATCCAACAAATTAACAGCTGTGGAACTACTGAGTTATGCCTTAGTTTTGTAAGAAAGTCATTGTCAGATAGACAATTTGGTAGCATAAGGTCTGATAGGCAGATAGTGCCATGAGAAAACATACATATAGCTTATTTTTCTAACCTATTTTGTTTTAATAAGAGGGAAGAATGGAATACCTCATGCCATCTGTCTTGTTTCCATGTATTCCTAGAGAGCTGGCTAAGTATGTTGTGCTAACTAATGTTGAAAGGAAATGCTTAGAGTATGTTTACACAGCTTTAATCTCCTCACTGACCAGAGGTTCATAAAACAGGATTACCTTTTTTTTTCCTTGCAAATGAGCATGCAGGATTTTCTCCAGCTCCTACAGGAGTAAGCTTTATATCAATTTTGACAACATGCAGGAAAACATGTAGTATTTTTAATTATTTGTATTATCTGATTGTGTAAATGTGTTTTCACCTTGAGGGGTAGAAAAAAATATATCAACCTAGGAGGGTGGATCATGAGGTCAGGAATTTGACACCAGCCTGGCCAAGATGGTGAAACCCCGTCTCTACTAAAAATAAAAATAAAAAATTAGCCATGAGTGGTGGCAGGCACCAGTAATCCCAGCTACTTGGGAGGCTGAGGCAGGAGAATCTCTTGAGCCTGGGAGGCGGATGTTGCAGTGAGCTGAGATTGCACCACTGCATTCCAGCCTGAGCAACCGAGTGAGACTCCATCTTAAAAAAAAAACAAAAAAACAAAAAAACAAAAAAAAAACAAAAAAAACAACAAAAAAACACAAGATGTTCACATTTATTTCCTGTTTCCTTGCCTTTTAGTATAAAAAATAAAAATAATTAACATGTTTTTGCTGTCATTCTTGCTGCACATGGCTTGTTCTTCATGTAACCTTCAGCTACCTACAGCCCTTCGCTTTTCCTTAAGCAATTGTCCCTCTCAATGAGGAAGGAAGTGACAGATCACTAGTGTCAGTTTAATATCAGTGACTCAGAATCCTACTGCAACACAGCTTCAGAATTTTAGCTTTCCAGAGCCATTTAAAAGTTCCATTCAGATATTTGATTTTTTAAATATATTCCAAGAGGTGACGTGGTTTACTGCTAGTGTATCATTTCTTTTCAAAATAAATTATGATGCACCAAATTTTTCTTAGGAAGAAGAAGAAGAAGAAATCACCAGGACAAATAGAAAAATACTCTTACTGGTCTTTCCCTACCTTAGGTTTTTATTGCACAAGCAGCATTTTTCTGTGCCTGTAAGAAAACTTCTGTAGAAAGAGGCAAGATGAAATAAGAGATAGAAGCAGAGAGAAAGGGAAAGAGGTGAAAGTGGACGGACAGAGCAAAGGAGAGAAAGCAAAAAAAAAAAAAAAAAAAAAAAAAAAAACCTAAAATTATCTTTCTTAAAACCTCTTTACTAAAAACTGAACACATTTTTATTTTGGCTTGATGTCCAACTATCAGCTCCTTTATCCAATAAAATATTTACACTTTATACTTAAAGCAAACATAGAATATCACTAAGGTAAAAGTAATACACATCTATTCACTTGTAAGGGGCCTATAGCCAATGTGAAAAAAGATTACTAACTTTACTTCCTTTGCCCAAATTTACTTTAATACCTGCTGCAGCTAAGATGTTAAATAGATTTGCCTAATGAATGAATGATGAATTGAAATTGCACGTGCTTCCATGTTTAGTTAATCTCAACATGTCATAACCAACAGACTTTATTCAAATACAAAACTTCTGCAAACAAAATCAGCAGTGTAATGGAGGTGTGCCTTTTCACAACCCAAAACATTACTATTACAATCACTGCTTGGCTTTTATTAATGTACTAGGTAATGTATTAGAGAATTGGTGTTTGAGTGGAAGCTCTTAGTGTTCTAGAATCAAGGGGCTGGCTAAAGTAAAAGTGACAAGGCTCACCAACCATAATGTGTCTAATATCTTATAATACTAAGGCTTATAACTGAATAATTTCCACTTTGCTTTTGTCAGCAAAAAGCAATCACTGTTGGTCGAAAGAGCAATTCCTGTGAATCAGACCCACTGAAAGAATGATGGTTTTTCAGAGTGTTTTCCTGTTTTTGACTTCTGAGTCTCTGTGAATACATTACAATAAAAAAACCAAACCGAATCAAAACAAGCAAACAACAAAACCCTAACCATATCTTGCCTGTTGATGCTTCAACTATGTTACTCTGCAAGGATCTACTCACAACATTTGAGATGGTACTAGACTTTTATTTTTTGTTAATCAAAAGTGTGTTTAAGAATTTTCAGAATACCTCTAAAACCATGTCTTTGTTATCCTTACGCTGACTCTAGTCAGAAATCTCTGAACTGTCAATATATCATTTTTGACCACTAGAAAATCTTGACCACTTTTCATATATTTACACAGTTTCTGAGACACTAGAGGGATAATGATTAATTTTCCTGACTAACAGATAGAGTCCATCTAATGCAGGTTTTGCATTATACTGAACCACTATAATGTAGCATTTTTATAATAGAAGACCAACATGAGCCCACCTTAAAACTGATCAAGTCATATTACATAGTATTACTATTAATAATACATATGATTAACTTACAACCAGTGATAATGTCTTCAAATAGGAATTAATCTTATTAAATGATTGATAGGTAGATAGAGGTGCAAAAGCTTCTCCCTTTACTGTTCACATTTAGCTGAAAATAATAAGACTGCTTTCTGCATATTTCTTTCTTTCTATTCATTTAAAAACATTTAAGTACAGGTATTTGACTTAGAATGTATGCATTGAGGTGAGTCATTGCAACTGACCCAGTGAAAGCTTGCAAAGCTTTGGTCAAATACCTGTCTAGATATCTCTATAAATATATTTTTCAGATGAGATTAACACTTAAATCAATAGATGGAGTTAAGCAGATTGCCATTCACCGTGTGGATGGTCTCATCTACTCAGTTGAAGGCCCTAAGAGGAAAAGACTGAGGTCCCCTAAGGAACAAGGAATTCTGCTCTCCAGACCTCATTTGAACATGAGGGACAACACTCACCCTTCCCCAGGTCTCCAGGCTGCTGGCCTGTTCTACAGATTTTGCATTTGCTAGTTCTCCTTTACCTCATGAGCCAATTCCTTAAAATCAATCCCTCTTTCTTTCTCTCTGCTATAGGCTAATTCTCTGGAGAGCCCTGACTTACACAGCATGGCTTCTGCATTGAAGGGACTCACAATCCAGCAGGAAGTAAGACACATACAAACAGACCTGTCCACGTCCATACTCTCGCCTACAATATCGAAGAGATAAGTGATGGGCATGCTCATGCATCATAAAAAAGTAACATGACAGAAATTCTGACTCTGACTATTTTTTCTGATATTGAATGGGGAAGCTCGTGTGCGTGATTAGTAGCACATATGCTTTCCTAGTCCTTTCACTCAAGGTTCATGCAAAATTTACTTGGGAGGAAGCGGCAGAAAAATGATCAGAGAATGTATTACATATATAGTGTATTTGTTTGACAGATCAGCTTGAATATCTCAATTGCTTGCAAAAAAATATCAGTAAAGAGATAGAGAAGCAGTGTCTCTTTTAATAAAAAAAAAAGAATGCAATCTAAACATCTATTTTAAAAACAATGAACCTCTACTGAATACAAAACACTACAGTTTAGGGGAGGTTCAAGAATATTAGAATATTGGCATCCAGTTGGGAAGCTAGGCATGTATAGAATTAATTGCAAATTGTGATATAACAATGGATATTATTTTTTATGAAAAGTAAGATGGTGTTTCTAAGGAAGAAATGGAATCACAACCCCATTCTGCCAAAAAAATCATATTTGATTTGACAAAACCAGTTTTCTATTTCTTAGAATTTGGAAGACTCTCCACTCTTACAACAAAAGACGACTGAGAATTGCCCTGGGTACATTCCAGCTTATAAACTATATTTCCTATCTTATTTTTCAAAAGAGGTAATAAGGATTCCTAACAGAAAAAATAGCCTTCCCTTTACTCTTTCCCCCAAAGTCTGAAAGACTCAGAGGAAACAGTTGTTGTGCTGAATGATCTGACGGAATAAAAGGAAGATATTGTAAGATGACAGGTTGGCATTGTTTCAACAGGAGGTGAAATTATTTTCTAAATCAGTAATATAATGACTTGTCAGGTTTTCACTTCAAAGTCCTTGTCCTAAGACAGAATCATTTCAACCTAGGTCAATGCTATGGAAATGATTTGAAACTTTTTACCTCTAAGAAATTGGTTTGTTTCTATGTTATTTATTTTTGTTTGTTTCTATTTTAGAGGGTGGATAGTATTTATTTAAAAGTGATTCCTCCTATTGGTAACCTTTAAAATTCAATTAAGATAGTTAATATATTGGATCAAACACAGGATTAGACATCTGCTTGCTAAATTTTTAAATTGATTTGTTGTATGACCTTAAGTTAGTCACATACTCCAGATTAAGATCTTGAAACAGAAGTCAATAGTTGTCTTAAATTGTTCAAATATTAGTCATTGAGTATCTGTTAACTTTCCTTGTTGGATTACTCATAAGAGATGTAGTCAATGTCTATATTAATAAAAATGTGGAAATCAAAATTTTATTTTCAAAGGATGTTGATATGTAATAAATGATAAGAAGTTACAATTTTCTAGTGGTTATTGTTATTCTGTCAAATAAATTCAATGTTACAAGTCACTCTCCTATAATAAACAAAGTCAAGTCATGAGTAGGACTTTCATAATCCTAGTATATACATAATGTAACAATACTCTGGGAAATATTATCAGGTTTCCAGAATAAGTCCTTTCTGTTTTCAGATCAGCGTATTACATTGCCCCTGGGAACTTTGTTCTAAAACACAAGTTTTTAAGCTTCATGATCTCACCATGTCGGGTTAACCCAATGTAGAAACAACTGGTAGAGGTAAAGAAATAACACAAAAATAGGTTCATTTAAAAGGTTATGAAGCTATGATGCCTATTTTTAAACAAGAGAGACAAATATGTTAGTCTGGATTTGCAAATAAGATTCGGATATGGATAAGCCGATGGAAGAACTGTTCTTCTTCTTCTATTTCTCCTTCTCTCTCTCCTTCTCCTCCTTTTGCTCCTGTTCCTACTTCCGCTTCTGAGTTTTTGAGAACTACTTAACAATTTAATACTGTATTTTAACCTAGAAAAAAATTACATTCTTTTTTCTCCTAAAATTCCTACCAATAAATTCATTTGCATACTTGTACAAACTGAATGTTTATGTCCTCCCCAAATTCCTATTTTGAAGCGTTAACCCCACTGTGACGGTGTTTGGAGGTGGGGACTTTGGGAGGTTAACTTTGGTTTATATGAAGTCATGAGGATGGAGCCCCCATGATGGGATTACTGGTCTTATAAGTAGATGAAGATACCAAAGTTCTCTCTCTCCACCACGTGAGGATACAACGAGAGGGTAGCTGCCTGTGAACTAAGAGGAGGACACTCACCCAGAACCTGACCATGCTGGCATCCTCATTTTGGACTTCCAACATTCAGAGCTGTGAGAAATAAATGCTTGGTTTTTAAGCTCCCCAGTCTATGGTTTCTGTAATAATAGACTGAGCAAACTAAGACATATGCTTACTACAAAGTATTTTTAAAAACCATGATATGCCACATAAACTTTGATATAAAATAAGCAATTATTCAATTCCAACTGAACCACTGAATAGCTTGGCAAATTATAATCTCTGGGAGCTTCACTTTCCTGTCTGTAAATTTGGAATAATATGTTCTCCTTCATAAGTTTGTGATGAAGCCAGAGAGTAATAACTCATGTTTTGTGAAGAATAAAGAAAAGCAAAAGTATGAAATATATAATGCATGAAAAATCATTTTGACTTTCCTTGTTGTACATTATTTAATTAATATGCATTTGATGATGTTTGTACGTTACAAGGTGATATGGAAATATTTAGAAGTAAAATGTTTCCTTCATTACTTAAAAACATTTAGAATATAAGGTGATAGATTACAATATTATACTCTGATTAGTTCATGGCATATTAGGAAATAAACCATAAAGGAGTAGCCAAATAATTTATCAATTACTTAATCATGTAAGTCAAATGAAATTCATTAAATCTAAGCAACATAGGCCAAATTGAGATTTATATAAATAGGGCTGATGATACATTGATTAAAGGATTATCAGATGTTCCTATAATAAGTTCCTGGCCATGTATAACTGTGAGACTAACAAATGATGATACTTCTTGTTAGCTGAATGGCATTTTAGATGATTGGTAAATTAAATGTTTTTATTGTTAATAAGCTGAATGGGAGTTGCATTTGTACCATGGGATGAATTATTATTATATAGCAATTATTGATTACTTCCAAAGTGCTAATTCTGAGAAGCCTATGAATTAGGGCTGACTCCTGTCTTCACTGATCAAATGTTAAAATTTTCACATTTAAATGATATTTAATTCAAACACTTTAACTTGGATTTCCCTTAGGTATAACTAAAAAACAGCAATGCTGTTGATGTCTTTTAGAGAAAAATAAAATATCAACCCGATCATCTTGATAACAGCATTTCAACATTTTTTGAGAAAACCAGCACTACATTTTTTTTAAGTTGATTTTTAATTATCAGATAACTGGAACTTCTGTGGAAATTAGCCTTTTGTATGCAAATGTGAGGGCAAAGGAATACTAAGAATTTTCTTGTCTATAGTACATGGTCATAGTTGAACTGGATGTTTTCCCTTGGGCATACGGAGGGGCAGTGGTGTTGATTTTGTGTAGGTGTCAATGTTCATAGAGAGTGGTATCCCACCACCTGCCCAGACTAAGATGATGGAGATGGTTCTGAAAAAGAACAGTTCACAGAGATTTGTTGCCTACAAGAAAAGGACGTGGCAACTCATCTGGGAGCGATGTCCTGAACAGCAGAACATGGAAACATGTGCTTTCTTTAATACTACCATTAGAGCAGAGTTGAGTATGAAGTCAGGATCCTGTGGAACTTGTGAGTGTTAATGATTATAAACATTGGTGCCTGTTTGCTAGACTTTCTTCTGTATTTTCTCTTCTGCTAAGACCTATTTTAAAATACTTCTAAGAAGCTAACTCACTTTGCTCTTTTCTATTCTTAAAAATCATTTTAAGTGATTCACAGAAAGGAAAATGACTGAAACCAAATGAAACAGGTAGAGTAAGCTGTAGAACAATATTAAAAAGTCTTACATATGTATAATTGGTGATTCGTGAGGAGGGAAATGGAGCCAAGGAGGAGAATAAAAGATCTTAAAATAATTGCTGAAAAATGTCTAAATCTAATGAAAACTATAAGCCTGCATGGATCACAACTTCAACATGCCCTAATCAGAAGAAATGTAAGAAATACCAAATTGTTGATAACAGCAATAAAAATATATTAAAACTAGTCAAAATTAGACACACTACAAACAGAAGAACAAAAATGAGAATGTCATCAAATTTCACCCTAGAAACTGTGCAGGGGAGAAAACAACAAAATTAAAGAGAGAGAGAGAAGGAAGGAAGGAAGGAAGGAAGGAAGGAAGGAAGGAAGGAAGGAAGGAAAGAGGGAGGGAGGGAGGCAGGGAGGGAGGGAGGGAGGGAAGGAAGGAAGGAAGGAAGGAAGGAAGGAAGGAAGGAAGGAAGGAAGGAAGGAAGGAAAGAGAGAGGGAGGGAGGCAGGGAGGGAGGGAGGGAAGGAAGGAAGGAAGGAAGGAAGGAAAGAGGGAGGGAGGGAGGCAGGGAGGGAGGGAGGGAAGGAAGGAAGGAAGGAAGGAAGGAAGGAAGGAAGGAAGGAAGGAAGGAAGGAAGGGGGAGGGAGGAGGAAGGGAGAGAAAGGAAGGAAAGAAGGAAGGAAGGAAGGAGGAGGGGGGAGGGAGGGAGGGAAAGGAAGGAAGGAAGGAGGGAAGGAAAGGAGGAAGAAAGAAAGGAAGGAAAAAGGGAGGAAGGAGAAAAAAGAGGAAAGAATGAAGAAAGGAAGGAAGGAGAAAGAGAAAGGAAAACAGAAAGAAAGAAGAAGGAAAGAAAGAAGAAAGAAAGAAAAAGAAAGAAAGAAAGAAGAAAGGAAAGAGGAAAGGAAAAAGGGAAGGAGAGGAGAAAGCAAGAAAGCAGGAGAAAGGAAGGAAGGAGAAAAGAAAAGAAGGAAGGAAGGAGAGAAAGAGAAAGGAAAAGAGAGGGAAAGAAAGAAAGAAAGAAAGAAAGAAAGAAAGAAAGAAAGAAAGAAAGAAAAAAGGGGTAAAGAAAGGGGAAAGGAAAAAGGGAAGGAGAAGAGAGGGAAAGAAAGAAAGAAAGAAAGAAAGAAAGAAAGAAAGAAAGAAAGAAAGAAAGAAAGAAAGAGAGAAAGAAAGAAAGAGAAAAGAAAAAATATATAAGAAAAGGAAGGAAGGAAAGAGAAAGAGAAACAAAAGGAGAGGGAAAGAAAGAAAGAGAGGGAGGGAGGGATGGAGAGCAGGAAAGGGAAAAGGAAAGGGGACAATGAAAGGAAAGGAAAAGAAAGGAAAAAGAAAAAAGGAAAGGAGAGGCGAGGGAAGGAAGGAAGGAAGGAGAGAAAAAAAGAAAGAAAGGAAGAAAGAGAAAGGAAAGAAAGAAAGAGAAAAGGAAAGAAAGAGAGAGAAAAAGATATTGTTAGTCTAGAATTCTTTATCTAGCAAAAATATCTTTCAAAAATTAAGACAAAATTTACTAGTTAATTTTACATGTAAAACTGCCTACCATGGTACCCAGTTTTTGAACAAACACCAGCCTAGATGTTGCTGTGAAGCCAGTTCTTAGATGTTATTAACTTTATTCAGTAGGCTCAGTAAAGCAGATCATTCTCTTTCTCTCTCTCTCTCTCCCCCCCCTACTCTGTGTGTGTGTGTGTGTGTGTGTATGTGTGTGTGTGTGTGTGTGTGTATGTGTGGAGAGAGAGAGAAATATTTATAGCTATGTCTATATATATACACACATCCACACATATCCTACTAGGAGATATATATATATATATATATGTATCTCCTATTGGTTCTGATTTGTTGAAGATCCCTGAATAATTCCCAAAATAAAACACTTTCAGAGTAAAAACCTAGAAAATGTATGGTACTACAATAAAGGACATTCTCAAGAAGAAGAGAAAAACAGCAGGTAGAAACTTGAATCTATACAAAGACACAAGGAGAATCAGAAATAGTGAATTTGTGGGTAAAATTTCATTAAGACTCCAAATCAAAGTAATTATTGAGTTTGTTTCTTTTACCATGGCTATAATACATAGGCACTTCTGCCATAGTTATAACACAAAGGCATTGCTTGACTTATGGTTGGAGGAGGGTACAGGGTATGATTTTAAAAATAAGAAAGATGGAGTGGATAAAGCCGTGGGGAAAAAAGTAAAAGATGAAGAAGGACAAGGCAGTTCCAAGTCTAACTGACCGGGGGATTGTTTACTCAAGATAAGTGAGACATCCTGAGAAGGACCTGAAAAGATTGAGGTGCGCCACAGCTTTACCTAGATGAGATAAAGAGGTATTTTGACCAGGGCACCCCTGCCTTATTTCGGTGTCAACAATATTAAGCATGACTTTATACAATTGTACAATATTTTAAGGTCCCTTCCATTTAGTCACTAGAATCCATCCCTTAGAATAGTGTGGCATAGGCCAGACATGGTGGCTCACGCCTGTAATCCCAGTACTTTGGGAGGCCAAGGCAGGTGGATCACGAGGTCAGGAGTTCGAGACCAGCCTAACCAACATGGTGAAATCCCGCCTCTACTAAAAATACAAAAATTAGCCGGGCACAGTGGTGGGATCCTGTAATCCCAGCTACTCAGGAGGCTGAGGCAGGAGAATCACTAGAACCCAGGAGGCAGAGGTTTCAGTGAGCCAAGATCGTGCCACTGTACTCTAGACTGGGTGACAGAGCAAGACTCCATCTCAAAAAAAGAAAAAAAAAAAAAAGAGAATAGTGTTGCATAAAAAAATTCTGTAAGTATTTAAACAAATAAATTAATACACACACTCAGAAGGAAGCTATGGTTGAGACGATTTCTGAAGTAGATGGCTGAGGTAGATAGATCTGGAACACAAAGACAACAGTAGGTCAGCCACCGTGGTTGGGTCCCTTTTACCAAAATGCACCTTTGCATCTACTCAGGAAAGCTTTCATTGGTTTGAGATTAAATATCGTAGTTCTGGATTTACAATCTTGCTTGCGAAACACTGCAACAAATTGTAGTTCCAAATTTTTAATTTTGCCTTCAAAGCACTGGCTGACATCAAAGAAGACTGGATAAGATTGGAAGTTGTGAGAGTTAGCAGAGTTAGAAGCAGAGAAATAGTTATGAGCGAAACCTAAGACCTCAAACCACCTAGAGGATACTGGAAACATGACTTTGCATGGAACTTACTAAATTCTAAGAGAGTGACCGGGTAAAGGAAGTGGGCTAGAGCTGGACAGTTGCCTGGAACAGAATCCAAGAGATATCAATACATTTTTAAAATTATCATAATAAAATTATTCCTATAATAAAATTTAAGCAAACCGATTTTAAAAAATAAAAAGAAACCCTCATGTAACCACCATTGAATTTGAGCAAAATGTAATGTTAATATGAGCTTCAGATAATTTTCTTGATTTTATCTTGTGAAGAAATGATTACAGATGTAAGGCTATCTGTAAAACCATCCCCTATCTCTGGGTACCTCTCCTTGCCATCCCTATCCTATTTTCCTCTCTAATAATAAGTCATGACTTTCATTTGAGGTTACCCTCCCCATTTAATGAATGAATGGATGAATGAATGAATGAATGAATGAATGGATGAATGAATGAATGGATGAATGAATGAATGAATTAATGAATGGATGAATGAATGAATGAATGGATGAATGAATGAATGAGTGAATGAATGAATTTTTAGAGACAGGGTCACTCTCTGTCACTCAGACTGGAGTGTGATGACACAATCAGCTCAACTGCAGCTTCAACATCCCAGGCTCCAGTGATCCTCCTACTGCAGTCTCCCTAGTAGCTAGGACTACAGGTGTGTGCCAACCACACTCAACTAATTTTTTAAAATTATTTTTGTAGTGACAGGATTTCATCATGTTGCCTAGGCTGGTCTGAAATTCCTGGCCTCAAGTAATTCTCCCATCTCTGCCTTCCAAAGCACTGGGATTACAGGCATGAGCTACTGTGCCCAGTCAATATTTTATATATTTATACATAAATAAATACTGTCTTGTATGTATTAATACTCCTTTTGTTCATGTTTTAAATTTTATAATAAATGTTATATACTATCTAATATATGTATCTTTCCATAGTATACTTTTTTTCCACTCAACTACCTGTCTTTTGATTTTAACCCTATTGATAAATGAAGCTCTGGTTTATTAATTTGAATTCCTGGATTCAATTATCTTATGATTATACAAACAAAAACAATTTATTGCTGGACATTAAAGATTTTTATTATTTACACATTATGTTCAATGCTGCTAAAAATCACCTTTTAATCTGTTCTCTTGTACATATTTTCAAGAATTTCCCCAAGGTTGATGCTAGGAGTAGAATTGATTAGGTTTTAAGTTATTCCCATGTTCAATTTTGCTAGATATGTGAAATGGCTATTTAAGTATTTTCCCATTTCCTTAGAGCAGTGTATGTTTCTGCAATCCTTACTGAAATTAGTATTTTCAGGCTTCTCAGTTTTTGCCATTTCATTGGTATAAAATGAAATCTCACTGTTTAAATTTGCCTTTTGCAGATACCTGTAAGAATAAATACTTCTCATACGTGTATTGGTCACTTAAATTTCCTCCATTTAAAATGCACCTCTGTATTATTTTCCCACTTTTTAATGGGTTGTATCTTGTGTTCTTACTGATTTGTAATGGTCCATCACATGGCTATTAAGTCACATGAAGATTAAATTTCTACTCTTGTTTAAAAATATTTTTAATTTTTATGGGTACATAGTAGATGTATATATTATGTGGTACATGAGATATCTTGTCATAGGCATAGAATGTGAAATAATTACATCAGGATAAATGACGTATCCGTTACTTCAAGAATTCATCATGTCTTTGTGTTATAAATATTCCAATTGTATTTACTCAGTTATTGTAAAATTTACAATAAATTATTGTTGAGTGTAGTCACTCTGTTGTGCTATTGACTACTAGATCTTATTCACTTTATCTAACTACATTTTTATATCCATTAACCATCTCCACTTTATTTGCCATCACCCCCTCCCCCCACGCTTTCCAGCCTCTGGTAACCATCATTCTACTCTTTATCTGCATGTGTTCTATTGTTTTAATTATTTGTTTCTACAAATGAATGAGAAATAGCAAAGTTCCTCTTCCTGTGCCTGGATTATTTCACTGAACATTATGTCATCCAGTTCCCAGTTCCTTCCATGTGGTTGCAAATAATAGGATCTTATTTTTTTATGGCTGAATAGCACTCCATTGTGTATATGTACTATGTATTCTTTATCCATTCATCTGTTGATCAATGTCTATGTTGATTCCAAATATTGACTGCTGTGAATACTGTTGCAATAAACATGGCAGTGCAGATATCTCCTTGATATACTTATTTCCTTTCTTTGCGGCATATAACTAGCAATGGGATTGCTGGATTATATGGTATTTCTACTTTTAGTTTTTGAGGAACCTCCATATTATTTTTCACAGTGGTTAACATTATCACAACAGAATACAATGTTCCCTTTCTCCATGACCTCACCAGCATTGACTATTGCCTGTCTTTTGGATAAAAGCTATTTTAACTGGGGTGAGAGGATATGGTGCAGATTAAGTCCAATGTTTCTTCTTTGATTTTCTGTGTGGATGATCTGTCCAATAATGAAAGTAGGATGTTGAAGTTTCCAACTGTTATCATATTGGGGTCTATGCCTCTATTTACTTCTAATAATAATTGCTTTATATATGCTCCAGCATTGAATGCATCTATATTTGCAATTGTTACATCCTTCTGCTGACTTTATCTCTTTGTCATTATATAATAACCTTGTCTCTTTTTCTTATTTTTGTCTTGAACTCTGTCTTATCTGATATGAGTATAGCTACTATTCTTGCACTTTTATGGCTTCTATTTTCATGCAACCTCTTTTTCCATCCCTTTATTTTCAGTCTATATGTGTCTTTATAGGTGAAGTGTGCTTCTTGTAATTAACCAATCCTTGGGTCTAGTTTTTTTGTGTTTTGTTTGTTTGTTTGTTTGTTTCCATCCATCCACTCTATATCTTTTGACTGGAGATGCTAGTCCTTTCACATTCAATGTTAGTACTGATAAGTAAGTACTTACTATTGGCATTTTGTTATTTGTTTTCTGGTTGTTTTGTGGCCTTCTCTTTCTTCATTTCTCCCATTGTTTTTGTGAAAGTGATTTTCTCTGGTGGTATGTTTTCTTTCTTTCTTTATATATTTTTGTATATCTGCTGTACGTTTTTGGATTTTAGGCTACTATGAGTCTTACAAATCACATCAACCATTTTTGTAAATTGATGACAACTTAACTCTGCAAAAAAAAAAAATCAAGCACCAAATAACTCCATACTTTAAATTTATTTTCCCCACTTTTAACATTTTTCTTCATCTACTTATATTTTATTATACTCTGTCTTAAAAAGTTGTAGTTATTATTTTTGATAGGTTTGTCTGTCAGTCTTCCTACTCAAGTTATGAGTAATTTATCTACAACAATTTTGGTGCTATAATAGTCTGTATTTTTCAGTGTACTTATTGTTACCAGTAAGTACTGTCCTTTCAGATGATTTCTTATTGCTCATAAACTTGCTTTTCTTTCTGGTTGAAGAACTCTCTTTAGCATTTCTTGTAGGATCGGTCTGGTATTGACAAAACCCCTCAACTTTTGTTTGTTTGGAAAAGTCTTTACGTACCTTTATGTTTGAAGAATATTTTTACTGAATATACTATTCTAGGATAAAAGACTTTTTCCTTCAGTACTTTAAATATATCCTACCACTCTCTCCTGACCTGTAAGGTTTCCACTGAGAGGTCAGCTGCCAGATGTATTGAAGCTTCTTTATATACTATATTATTTTTTTAAATTTTCTTCTGCTGCCTTTAGGATCCCTTCTTTATTTTTGACCTTTGAGAGTTTAATTATTGAATGTCTTTATTAATGTTAAATCTGCTTAGTGTTCTATAACTTTCTTATAGTTGAATATTAATATCTTTCTCTAAGTTTGGACGTTCTCTGTTATTATCCCTTTGAGTAAACTTTCTATCCTGAATTGTCTCTACACTTCTTCCTTAAATCCAATAACTTTTAGATTTGCCCTTTTGAGGCTACTTTCTAGATCCTGTAGGCATGCTTTATTACTATTATTATTATTATTATTATTATTACTTTTACTCCTCTGACTGTATATTTTCAAAAATAGCCTGTCTTTGAGCTCACTAATTCTTTCTTCAGTTTAATCAATTCAGTTGTTTAGAGACTCTGATGTATTTTTTGGTTTATCACTGAAATTTTTCAGCTCTAGAACTTCTAATTTTTTCTAAATTATTTCAAACTTTTTGTTACATTTATCTGATATAATTCTGAATTTCTTCACTGTAATATCTTGGATTTTGATGAGCTTCCTCAAAACAGCTATTTTGAATACTCTGTGCAAGAGGTAACAAATATCTGTCACTCCAGATTTGGATATTGGCACCCTATTTAGTCTATTTGGTGAAGTTATGTTTTCCTTCATGGCCTTGATGCTTGTGGATGATCATTGATATCGCAGAATTGAAGAATTAGGAATGTATTCCAATTTTTGCAGTTTGGGCTTGTTCTTACCTGTCTTTCTTGAGAAGGCTTTCCAAGTATTCAAAGGAAGTTAAGTGTAGTGATGTAAGTTTGGTCACTGCAACTGTATGTGCATTGGGGGGCACCCTAAGCCTAGCAGTACCATGACTCTTACAGACTCACAAAAGTACCATCTTGGTTATCTTGGGTAATGTATGGAAGAATTTCCTGGATTACCAAATAGAGTCTCTTTTTATCTTCCCTGCTTTCCCAAAAACAAACAAAGTCTCCCCTTCTCTGTACTGAGCTGCCTGAAATTGGGGATGGACACAAAAACTCCTGTGGCCACCAACCAGGGATAATGCTGGATCACTCCCGAAGTCAGCACAGTGCTAGGTCTCACCCAAGGCCTGTGGTGACTATTTCCTGGCTACTGCTGATGTTTATTCAAGGCTCCAGGGATTTTTAGTCAGAAGGTGATGAATCTCACCAGAACTGAATCTCTGCCTTCAGTGCAGCAGGTTTCCTTCTGGGCTGGCATAGGTCTATAAATGCCATTCCGGAGCTAGGACCTGGGATCAGGAGCTTTAGAAATCTGCTTGGTACTTTATTTTACTGGGATGGAGCTGGTACCCAGTTGCAAAACAAAATCCTCTGTACTTTGGCCTCTCCTTTCCTTAAGCAGAAAGACTTTCTCACTATGGTCAGCACCTCCCAAGTCCTATGGTGGCTACTGCCTTGCTACCACTGATATTTATTCAATGCTCAAGGGCTCTTTTGTCAGCAGAGACTGAGTCTAGACAGGCTTGGGTCTCTCTCTTCAGGACAGCAGGATCCTTTCTGGCACAAATCAGGTCTAGAAATAACCTCCATGAGCTAAGGCCTGGAATCAAGGACTTGAGGAGTCTGCTTGGTATTTTATTTTGATGTGACTGAGCTGATACCCAAGTTACAAGATAAAGTCCTCTTTACTCTTCCTTTTCCTTTCTTTAAGCAGAGTTTCTTCACATGTGCACCACCACTGGGAATGTGCTGGGTCACACTTGAAATCAGCGAGGTACCATATCTTACCGAAGGCCTGTGGCAACTGTTGCCGGGCTACCACTGATGTATATTCAAGACCCAGGGTATTATAGGATTAATCAGCGGCAGTAAGTTCTTCCAGGGACTGCATTTTTTTTTTTTTTTGCTTTATGGCAGAACGTTCCCTTTGGACCCAGGGTGATTAGCAATTTCATCTTGGAGCTATCTATGGCCTGGAATGAGGGCTTCGGGACTCTGCTTGGTGCTTTATTTTACTTTGGCTGAGATGGTACTCAATTTGCAAGACAAAGTCCTCTTTACACTTATATCTCCTTCCAGAGCTGTGAGTTTCACTGCCTACAGTGCATTACCCCTTAAGGAAGGGGTAATGCAAGCATTCCTTTAGCTGCTGTCTCCCTGGGTCATGTGTATCCCAAGTCCCCTGGATCCAAGCCCAGTATAGCACCAGGATTTGCCCAGGAATTGCAGTCAGTGTGGTCTAGACTGCCTTTTGAGTTTATTTAGGACTCCAGAGTACTTCAGCCCTCAGTGATAAATCTAGCTGAGGTACTGACCACTGAGATAAATGACCCTCTTCTGGCTAGGGCTGGTCTAAATGCTCTCTTCTTGGTTGCTGGCCGTATTCTGCCCTGTGTTGCTTTCCACTGTGAAAGGGCAGCACTGAGTTCTAATGCACAGTCTTAGAATCACTTTACTTTCCCTTCCCCAAGCACACAGATTCTCTCTCACCACACTATGTCCTGCGGGGGCACTATTGCTGGAGGATTCTTGTAAGCTATCTTGGTCTGCCTCCTTTCCCTAAATATCACTCTTAATTTGCAGTTTCCTTCTTAATTTTGTTTACAGAGTGTTTTAAATTCAGAAAATTTTAATTTTAATGAAATTACATTTATCCTTGTTTGCAACTGTATTGTACTTTTAATATCAGACTAACAACATCTTTTCTCATTTCACAGTTGTAAAGATATATTTATATGTTTTTTCTTAGTGTTTTAAATGCCTTTAATATTTCATCTTTTATCTACTCAACATGTGGATGTTGGGAGATTAAATTCCACTTTTTTCATATATACAAGCAATTTTGCTCACATTATTGTTTGAATAATCCATATATATATATATATATATTTTTTTTTTTTTGAGACAGAGTCTTGCTCTGTCGCCCAGGCTGGGGTGCAGTGGCCAGATCTCAGCTCACTGCAAGCTCCGCCTCCCGGGTTTAGACCATTCTCCTGCCTCAGCCTCCCGAGTAGCTGGGACTACAGGCGCCCGCCACCTCGCCCAGCTAGTTTTTTGTATTTTTTAGTAGAGACGGGGTTTCACCGTGTTTCTCCCTACTTCATACAGTCACATTTCTCCGTATGGGCACTGGTTTCTGATATCTCTACTTGGTACCCATGGGTCAATCTATACACCTGTTAACTGCTCAATTTTTTTTTTAAGTTTTGTTATTTGCTTTGGCAAGTTTCCCACATTTTTCTACTTCAAAATAGATTTACCTGTTCAAAGCCTTTTGCTCTTTAATATAAATATTACAATCTATTTATCAAGTTCTATTAAAATCACTTTGCATTTTCATTTGCATTTTATTGAATTCATAGAGCAATTGGCATAAAAGATCTTTGCACCATCAAGTCTTTCTATACATAATATAATAAGTTTTTTCAAGTTATATTTAAAATAATCCAATTGGACTTCTTTTTTTTTTTTTTTGAGATGGAGTCTTGCCTTGTCACCCAAGCTGGAATGTTATGACACGATCTCGGCTCACCGCAACCTGCACCTCCCAGGTTCAAGCGATTCTCCTGCCTCAGCCGCCCAAGTAGCTGGGATTACAGGCACGCACAACCACGCACGGCTAATTTTTTGTATCTTTAGTGGGAATGTTTTTCACCATGTTGGCCAGTCTGGTCTCGAACTCCTGACCTCGTGATCCTCCCACCTCGGCCGCCCAAAATGCTGGGATTATAGACGTGAGCCATGCACGCCTGGATGGACCTCATTTTTTCTGTAATTAAAATGTTATATTTTTTCTGTAAAATGTGTTGGCATTTATTTTGGATTTATCTTAGTTATTTTTATCGCTTTTTGTTGTAAATAATTTTTTAAATTATATTTTATGTTTTTTGTAAGCAGTATATAAGACTGTGTTTATTTTTAATATTTAATTTTTATATAGAAATTATCCTAAAACTCTCTACTTGTAAGAGTTTCACATTCCCTTATACATAATTCTGAAATTAAAAAAAAAACTCTAAAAATAGATTTTTTTAAAAAGTAAGTCTGGCACCAGATCTTATTCCAAAGCCAAATCTGATCTGAACAAATGGGAGGCTATTTAGTCTTTATATTAATTACTGTGAATATTTATAAGTTTCATTGTCAAAATTAATGTGCTTGATTATGCGATACTGCTCCCAATCTGCTAAGTATGTTACATAATGTATGGTTATGCACCTTGTTGCCTTTCTAAAACTCAATATTTCTGAATTCTGAAACACCTATGGACCTAAGTACTTCAGTTAAGGGATTTAGGGGGTTGAGGATTTATTACTGTGTTCTTGTAGATCCTCTTGGATAGTTTTTTACAACCCTCATTAATTTAAAAAAGTTTCTATTTCTTTTTTTAGATCATTTTTTATAAATGGATATCAAAGTTTAACAAATGATTATTTTCCATCTTCTGAGACTGTCATAGATACACCTCCTCGTTGAAGCTCTTAATATGTTACTCGCTATTAACTGATTTTGTGAAGTGAGATAATCTTAGATTTAAGTGACCAACTCAACATGGTAAAGATGTATTATGTTTTGTATATAATTTCAAATTCAGTTTACTAATGCTAGCTTAGCTATTTTCTTTGCTATACTATATTAGACTGATTTTGTTGTCAATATTGTAAGATTGTCATAAAATAAATGAAGGCAATCGCTCTTTTTGTACTTTCAGGATGACTTTGTGTAAATATTGGATTATGAAAAAGAAACAATTTCAAAAACGATCTGGATTGAAGTGGGTGTTTTTTCTTCCTCTCTTAATCGGTATATATTTAACTATTGATTCAAACTTTCAACAGTTGCCTCTTTGGGAGTGATTGCTTTTTTAAAGTTACTTTTGGTAAGTTACGTATTTCTGGGATATTATGCATTTTATCTAAGTTTTTCAGTGCTTGGGCATAAAGTTGTTCAAGATAGTCTCATATTATATTCTTAGTGTACATTATATCTGTAGTTATACACATTTTTATTTTTATAATTTTTGTTCATATTTTCAATCTTTTGTCTTCAATACTCTTACTGTTAGAACATCAGTTTTACTGGTCTTTTCAAAGAACAACCTTCAGCAATTTTCCTTATTATTTCTTTTTTTTTATTTCTCATTCATTAATTTTTGTTCTTATCCTTATTACTTTCTGATAGTTTCTTTGGAATTACAATGTTTTAAAAAGTTTCGGTTGTTAAAGGTTTTTGGTGGTATCACTAATTTGTGACTTAAAAAAAATTCAACTTTAATGATGAATTTACCAAAGCACTTTTGTTTTGATAATATTTATCGTATATATTTAGGTTATGTTATTCAATGTATTCAAATTTAGAATTTATTTATTCCTATTAAATAATGCATTTTACATTTACACATTAATCTTATTTTGCCAGAGGTATTTTTAATTTTAAAGTATGCTTTAAATAATAATAATGTAGCCATTTCCTTTTTTGTTTGTTTGTTTGTTTGTTAGACAGCATTTACAATGTATAGTTTCTTCTTGCATTCTAGTAGTGCAATGGCAAGATCTTGGCTCACCGCAACCTCCGCCTCTGGGGTTGAAGCGATTCTCCCGCCTCAGCCTCCTGAGTATCTGGGATGACAGGCATGCACTACCACGGCCGGCTAATTTTGTATTTTTAGTAGAGACAGGGTTTCTCCATGTTGGTCAGGCTTGTCTCGAACTCTCAACCTCAGGTAATCCACATGCCTCGGCCTCCCAAAGTGCTGGGATTACAGGCGTGAGGCACCAGGTCTGGCGTCTAATGTTCTTTTCCTATTCCTGGATTCCATTCAGAATATCATGTTGCATGCAGTTTTCATGTTTCCTTAGGCTCTTTATAGCCATGCCAATTCCCGAGGCTTTTCTCATTTTTGGTGACCTTGACAGTTTTGAGGAATGCTGGCCAGTTATTTTGTAAAATGTTTCCCAAATGAGACCTGTCTGATTTGTTTTTTCATCATTAGACTGCTGTTATGAGTTTTGGGGGCGAAAATGGCAGAAGCAAAGTTATGCTCATCCCATCATATAGAGGGTATATACTATCAAAATAATTTATCACTTTTTTTTTTTTTTTTTTTTTTTTGAGACGGAGTTTGTTGCCCAGGCTTGAGTGCAATGTCTCCATCTCGGCTTACCGCAACCTCCACTTTCTGGGTTCAAGTGATTCTCCTGCCTCAGCCTCTCAAGTAGCTGGAATTACAGGCATGCACCACCACACCCAGCTAATTTTGTATTTTTAGTAGTGATGGAGTTTTTGCATGTTGGTCAGGCTGGTCTCAAACTCCCAACCTCAGGTGATCCGCCCACCTTGGCCTCCCAAAGTGTTGGAATTACAGGCGTGAGCCACTGCATCAGGCCAATATATCACTCTTGATGTTAACTTTGATCGCCTAAATAAGATAATGTTTCTCCACTGAAAAGTTACCCTTTTCTCCTCCAGTTTTCTACACTGTACTCTTTGAAAGAAAGTCACTATGTGCAACCCTCACATAAAGAATGGGAATTATGTTCCACCTCTTTGAGAGTGGAATAGCAGTATAAATTATTTGAAAGTCTTCTGCAAGCAGATTTATCTCTTTTCCCTGACTTCTGTATTCATTCTTTCTTTCTTTTTTTTTTTTTTTTCTTTAAGGGAGTCTTGCTCTCTGTCCGCCCAATCTGGAGTGCAGTGGTGTGATCTCAGTTCACCGCAACCTCTGCCTCCTGGGTTCCAGCGATTCTTCTGCCTCAGCCTCCCAAGTAGCTGGGACCACCAGCATGCGTCACCATGCCTAGTCAATTTTTGTATTTTTAGTAGAGACAGGATTTCACCATATTGTCCAGGCTCGTCTCAAACTCTGAATCTCAGGTGATCCACCCGCCTCAGCCTCCCGAAGTTATTCATGTATTGGTGTGTATTTCTTTTTCGCACTTGCTTATTTTCTGTCACTGCAAGATACTCTGGGGTTACCTTGCCCTTTTCTTTCCCAGTCCTAGAATCAGTTATTTCTTCAAAAATCTCTGGTTACTTTTTCTATAGAATGGCATAAAAAACCAAGGTCTGAATGCTGTGTGTGCTCATTGCTACTAAGATATTCTTTGCTTCCATGTCCTTTCAGCTGACAGAGCAGATAAATATATGTGTGTATAATAACCCGCATATCTACACATACTTCTATATGTAACTATCTATATCTCTATAAATATAAGTTCATCTAAAAATGAGTTGATCCTGATGTCTCCAACTCTAGCGCATTACCATATGGACCATTCTAGTCTTCGTCCCTTGATTATCTGTAAACTTGCATTCCAGCAATAAGAAGTCTGGCTCCCACAATCTGCCTTCTATTTACAGAATTTTCTATGTCAGTAGATGTGGGTAGCAGTATCAGAATTAACCCACACCCTCATAAGAAATCCCTTTATCAAATAGAGTACAATGTTTATGTATAGTTTCTTTTGCCTTTAATCTTGAATACTCTACTTATTTCCAAATTTACTTAGGTCAACAACTTTTTCCCAAATACACTTTAGTGAGGTTGTTTCATACATTTGTAATGTACAGTTAGATTGTTTTGTCACATTCTACAGTGTATCCTGGTATATCATAACCTTACACATACACATTTTTAAAATTCACATGCATTAGGCTTTATTCTTTGAACTGTAAAGTTCTCCTGGTTTTAACAAACGAGTCATGTATCTACCATTACAGTATTAGGTTTCACAGATCTAAAACATTTAATGTGTTTCACAACTTCAGCTCTCATTTCCTACACTGGAACCTCTCACAACCATTGATATTTTTACTGGCCCCGTAGTTTTGCTTTTTCCAGAACGTCAGTAAGTAAACTTTTGAGGCTGGCTTCTTTGACTCACTAATAATATTTAAGATTCATCTATGTTAGTTTGTGGCTTGTTAGCACATTTATTTGTACTGCTAGATGATATTACATTGTATGGATACATTGCAGTTGCTTTATACATTCATCTGTTGAAAAACATTTTAGTTGCTTTCAGTTTTTGGCAATAATAAATAAAGATGCTAAAGCTTTCATGTACAGGTTTTTGTGTAGACACACATTTTCAAATTAGTTGGATAAATACCAGGAAGCACAATTGCTAGATGACATGATAAGAATATGTTTTGCTTTGTAAAAAACTGTTCAAGTGTTTTCCAAAGTGGCCATATCATTTTTCATTCCTACCAACAATAAATGAGAGTCTCCATTGCATTACATCGTAGCCAGCAATGTGTGTTGTTGATTTTTGAATTTTAGCCATTCTCATATGTACATAGTATCTAGTTCTCGTTTTAATTAGGAATTCCTCCATGACAAATGATGTTGAACATCTATTTATATGTTTACTTGCTGTCTATACACCTTCCTTGGCGAGACATCTGTATAGATCTTTTGCCTGTTTTTTTTTTTTTTTTTTAATTGGATTGTTTTATTATTGGTGAGTTTTAAGCATTCTTTGTATATTTTGGATGCAAAGCCTTTATCAGTTATATGTTTGCAAATTTTTTTTTCAGTAGCTTGTTTTTTCACTCTCTTAACAATGTATTTGCAGAACAGAAGTTTTTTTTATTCTAATGAAGTCCAACTTACTAATTTCTTAATGGATCACGCTATCGATGTTGTTTGTAAGAACTCATCATCAAACCTGAACTACCATCAATTTTCTCCTATGTTTTCTTCTTCAAGTTTTATAGTTTTATATATTACATTAACTGTATGATCCACTTTTAGTTGATTTTTGTAAAAGGTGTTAAGTCTTTATCTGTATTATTATTATCATTACTTTGCATATGGACATCCAATTTTTCCAGTACTAATGGTTAAAATGACTATAATTTTTCTATTGAATTGCCGTTATTCTTTTGTCAAAGGCCAGTTGACTATAATTGTATGGGTCTATTTTTGGATGTTATTCTATTCCATTGATGTTGATTCTTTCAACCAATATCATGCTGTCTAATAACTGTATTTTTATACAATGTCTAGAAATTGAGTAGTTTGAGTACTCTAACTGCTTTTTGGCATCATGTTAACTATTCGAGGTTTTTGTCTTTCAATATAAATTTTAGAATATATTTGTCAATATCTACCAAATCCTTTGCTGAGAGATTTTATTAAATCTATAGATCAATTTGGAAAGAATTAGTATTTTAATAATATTGAGTCTTCTAATCCATTAGTGTGAAATACGTTCCCATTTGTTTAGATTTTTTAAAAATTTCTTTCTATATTGTTCATATACAGATTGTATACATGTTTTGTTTGATTTATACCTAAGTATTTTATCTTAGGTATAAATGAAAGGGCAGAGAGGGCTATTGTAAATGGTATTGTTTATTTAATTTCCAATTTCAATTACTCATTATTGGCATACCTGAAAACAAATGACTTGTGTATATTAACTTTGTCTCATGTGACCTTGCTTATATTAGCCCTAGGATGTTTGTGTGTGTGTATGTCCATTATTTAATTGGAATTTTTCTCCAGGAAAAATCATGTTACCTTTGAACAAATATTGTTAAAATTTCTTTTTCTCTCTTTCCAATATGTATGTCTTTTATTTTCTTTATCATCTTATTGCATTGGCTAGGATTTCCAGTATGATGTTGAATAGTAATGATGAGAGATGAAATTATTGCCTTCATCCCAGTCTTAGGGAAACACATAACAGTTTCTTACCATTAAGTATAACCACCCACCCTCATTCCCTGCAAAGCCATGAGGTATCTTTCTGGGATCTGCATTGTAAAAATAACGGAATTCCTGAAGGTAAAACCCACAAAAGTAACTGGATTCTTCTAAGACCAAAATCATGGGGAGTTATCTCATTCCTATGCTAGTCCACAATCTTCCTCTAGCAATTAATCAAAATTAACATTTAAATGGTAATTTCTAACCATTTATGTCAGTAGCAGTTTCTGTTCCCAATAAGCAAATCTTGGCTATTATTTTGAGCATTAGTCTCTCTCTCCAGGTTTGGGTGGCAGTTTGCTCTGCTCAGTTCTGTGATAAATCCATGATTGAATATTAGTTCGCTCAGTTTTTGCTTGATTTTAGGACAGGAGTGATGACTTCCAAGCTCTACATGTCAAAACTGAAACTAGAAGTCTGTTTTGTTTTTTGTTTTTATTAAATTTACCGGTACATGTAATAAGTTTTTAAAATTCATCATTCTTCTTAACATCTTATTTTAGTTTAATTTTCTTTTTTGAAGTTCATTCTTAATAAGTTATTTTAATAAGGTTTTTAGTGATATTCACTCAGTCGAACTTTGTGAAACATACCTTTATTTCACTGTCATTTTGAATGACAGTTTAGTAGGTTGAATTCTAAAGTAAAAGTTACGTTCCGTGAGAATTTTCAAGATATTATCTGAGTCTCTTTTGACTTCTGCTATTGATATTGAGAAGTCTGCTATCAGACTAATTGATATATATTGTAAGTTAATCTATTTTTTCTCTGCAGTTTAACCAGATCTTCTCTTTTTACTTAGTGTTCTACCCTTTCTCTAGAATGTTTTAAAAGATAAACCAGTCTCATTTATTTTGTTTGCTCTTCTTAAATAAATTGGGTTTCTATTCTTAGTCAATTCTGGGAGAAAAATGACCTACAGTTTTAATATAGTCTAATATCAATTTCGACTCCATGTAAAAAATGAAGAATCTTAGGATCTGGGGGATTAAACACTTTTTGTAAGATCATAAAGCTAGTAAATAATAGTCTTATAACTTGCAACTTGAATCAATGTTTCTTTGGATGACAATGTTACATATGGTCTGAAATATACAGTTTGTGGATAAATAATGTTATCTGGAAAATTCAAATAAATCTGAAATAAATTGTGTCACTGAATCTTGATTATTCTCTTTTGTTTATAATATTACTGGTCTTTTACATGATTGCACATTCTTCTGATTGGGTAAAAAATACTAGATGATTCTTTAAGGTTTTGCAGGATTCGTGAAAATGATATTATCATAGTGTTGGAACCGAACTGTCGATTCCCTCCTGGGCAGGGGTCGCCGCGAAGGATCACCCAACACGAGATTCACAGCAGAGAGTTATTTATTACTAGCGCGCTAGGGTCCCAAGTTCTAAGTTGGCCCTGGGACCCCGAGTGCTTGTTACAGGCAGTTTATATAGGCAATTACAAGTTCAAACACAGCTTAGGGCACGAAATTCAAAGAAGGCTTTAGGCGCGTGATGATTGGGTCTAGCTATGGCTTGAGCAAGGTATCTTGTTCTGATTGGTTGGGGCGGGACATTAGGAGGTTCTTTCCTGGAATTGCTGATTCCGGGAACATCGGGGACATTGAGTCAGGGTGGGACCCCATGAGGTTATCAGGGTGGGACCTCATGAGGCTATCAGGGTGGGGCCCCATGAGGTTATTTCCCGGAATTGTCTTTCTGTTTGGGTTCTGGGAACATCGGGGGGCTATCCGTGGCCATCTGGGGTTTAAGTTTCATGATGGCCAAGCTTTCTAAATTTTATGAGGCTTAGGAATTATGAGGCCTAGTTTCAATAGCTGGTATTCAATATATCTGTCACATTTAATTACAGAGTAAAAAAAGACACATTTTATATTGGTAATGAATATATGTAAGCTTTTGACCAGTGAAATGATGTTTTTTGCTTTTCTCACAGTTTTTACAATTAACAATTTCTAAAAAGTGAGTAAGTAGTAAAAAGTCCCCACAAGAGCATACAATAGTCTTCTTAAAGAATCTTTAACTATATACTGTTGTTTCATCAAGTATCACTAGCTGGGTCTCCATCTGAGTTCCAAAAACATCAGTTCCTCTGATTGTTCTACTCTAAGGCCTAAAAAGTATAAGAACTCCTCGTTATCATCTTAGTTTCTCCAACTACAAAATGTGCAAAGTAAAGTAATTTTCCAAATACATTAAAAAGCTGCACAACTTTGTATATGAGTGGAAAGAGGCTTGTTGAGACTGGTATCGGATGACTGTTTACCTGACATCTTTTTATTTGCTTGAGAGAAATAGAACAGTAAATAAAATTTTTATTAAGTATGGCACTTAAAGTTTTTTATGAGTGAAAATCTCTACTTTTATAGAAGCCATATATAGTGGTTCTTGCAGAACTTGCCAAGCTCTATCTGCTATTTGAATCCCATTTTACAGTTGAGGAATCATGAAGAGATAGAGGAAAGTTAATGAAGATGCAAAAGGCCACACGGCAGGCTGATGTCAAAATCTAAAATACATTCACAAATTCCTGGGAATTTTAACTCTACCCTGAACCTTCTGTTCCTCTGCCTCCATTTAACAGGGAAAAACATATGCAAATATATGCTTATGCTAATACAGTACAAATCACATCTAACACATGTCTAACATGTACTTTTTTTTGTTTGTTTGTTTGAGAAGGAGTCTTGCTCTGTTGCCCAGGCTGGAGTGCAGTGGCACAACCTTGGCTCACTGCAACCTCCGCTTGCCGAGTTCAAGTGAATCTCCTGCCTCAGCCTCTTGAGTAGCTGGGATTACAGGTGCGTGCCACCACATCTGGCTGATTTTTGTATTTTTAGTAGAGATAGGGTTTTACCATGTTGGCTAGACAGTTCTCGAACTCTTGACCTCAGGTGATCCACCCGTCTCAGCCTCCCAAAGTGCTGGGATTATGGACATGAGCGACCGTGTCCGGCCACATGTATCTTTCTTATATACTTTGAGTTCATTTACTTTTATAAATAATGAAAAGAAAAACTGAACAGTATTCATCTCTTCTTCACCAATTGTTGAGTCATAGAAGGCATACTTTCCAAATACATATGTGTGTGCATGTGTGTGAGAGTGTGTGTATTTATATATACATACATTCTGTAAAATCCATGTAAATATATTTACCATAAGTCCCTTGCTGGGCTGATGGTTTGCCAATGTATCCGTTAGTTATTTAGCTATCCCCAGGGATAGCATTTGGAATAAAATCTGTCTTTTGAATAGAGATGTAAGTGAAACCAAGTTCTTTGATAGGACTCTTGACTGAAAAGACTTTGACAGAAACCTCCTATTAGGATTCAATTATATTAAACTGTGAAATGTTAAAAGCACTTCATCACAATGTGTAGTGCTTTCTCCCTGTGCCTAAATGTAATCTGGTACTTGCCTCACCTGGAGTCTTTTGTAATGGGTGCCCAGAGGAACTGTATTATGGAACAGGCAAGACTCAAAAGTATTCTTCTCAGTTCTTTAAAAATCAAGTCCCAGCCTCCTTAATAGGCATTCTGACAAGGTGTAGTATATGTTCCCTGGGTAATCAATCAAGCTTGCATAGAAACTATAAAGGAGCTCCTCAGGCTGCTGGAGTGAGTGCTTTCTTATGAACAGCCTCATTGTTCTCACAATTAAGGCCAAGGAGGCAGCAACGGAAGAAGGGTTTCTGTGGACACCTGAGGGTGAGGTGTGGGAGGAAGGAGCTTTGGGAATGTAAACAATAGCCATCCTTCTAAATCCTAAGAGGTTCCACTTGCAATGCAAAACATATTAATGTCTGATGAAAGCAAAACAAGCAAGTATACTTAAAATTGGTGCTGCTACACCATGCTCTTTCAATATGTTACTAGTCAGAAGATTATAAACTTACCAACTTCTTTATGGACTATATCCAAGCGAGCTATCACAAAACATAAACAGCTGGATTCTTTTATCTGATAGATATAATTAGAAATGAATTCGGCTTTAAAATACACTATTCCAAATTATGACTGGCAGATTTTTTAATCTTAACTGTGTGCTTAAGGAAAATACACATTTAAGATTTGATGTCTTCTCATTCCATTAATATAATTTAATTTTTACTTCTGTACTCGGGAGGCTGACTGGGAGCATCTCCTGAGGCTAGGAGTTTGATACCAGTCTAGGCAACATAGTGAAAACCTGTCCCTAAAAAAATTAAAGATTAGCCAGGTGTGATGGTACACACCTGTGGTCCCAGCTACTCAGGAAGCTGAAGCATGAGGACGACTTGAGCCTAGAAGTTTGAAGCTGTTGTGAGCTATGACCCTGCCACTTCAGCCTAAGTGACAGAGTGACACCCATCTCTAAAATAATACTACTACTAATAGTAATAATAATAAATTTTTGCTTTTTTTCCTCAGGGCAAAATGACAGGTAGATAGGTGCAAACAGTTTAATTTAACTTAATCATATAAGTCTGTAGCTATATGAAGACATATATAATTTAATAGTAGCTGTATCTAGAGAGGAGGTAAGGAAAATGGAATTTTGAATGGATCAAATTTTTGTGAGAAAAAGTCATGTATTCCCTGTGTAATTAAAGGTAATAAAAAGCAGGAAAAGTAATATATAATATTCTCTTTTATAAAGAGATGAATTTTGCTGTAATTCTATCTATTAAATTATATCAAAAAGATAATGGTCAAAGGGATTACAATTTCCAATCGGATAATATTATAGCTGTGATTTTTGATCAACGGTGATGCTATCATCTAAAACAGGTACATGTATATAACCTAGGTACTTAACAAGGACAATATTTGAGCTTTGTTTGACCTACTAAATCATTTGTTCACTCATTTAAATATTTATGAAGTGACAATTCAATAAGTGAGAATTGATGAAAATAATTAGGACAGTGTTTACAACAAGTTAAAAAACAAAAATTAACCCACATGGAAATTATCAGAATAGTGTCAAGATTGCATCCTATATGGGCCATGATGTGATGGCATCAAATTTATAATGTCCAAATAAATGATATTACATGTAATATTATACAGATTAGAAGACAAAATTAAGGATACCTAAAGTAGATTAAGATGAAGGCTATAGTGAATAAAATATTATATAGCCACAGAAATAAAAGGGGGATTAATGTGTTCACCCCCTAAAATGCATTTATTAAGTTTTAACTATGGACCAAGTATTGTGTTATGTTGCAGAGATTGTATTAATAGGTGAATAAAACAGTGATCACTAAATTTGGGAAATGTATGTGGAAGGATGCACATATGTTAAAAACACATGGACATAAACATGATAGGTGCTATAAAGAGACAAGTACAGGGCAGGGTGGCACACAGAGAAAGAAATGATTTATTTTGCCTAGATGAATCAGAGAAAGTTTCATGTAGCTGACACGTTGCATCTTGGCTGGTAAGTAAGAATTTGCCAGGTAGACCATCATGTCTGGGCAGTGGCTGAAAGATGACCCCTGAGTAAAGCAAGATTACCATACATGTGAGTGCAAGAAGGAGTAGAAAGAAAGAATGTGGTGCCGAATGTACCTGGAATAAGCGGAATACAACATATTTGCTATATAATATTTTATGTAATCAGGTTTTGGTTTAAAGCAATGAGATTTAATATGTAAACTTATATTAAAACTATTATTAAAATCTATGTTGAGTTCAAATTGCTTGCCCCATCTCCAATTAGGATGGGAAAACAAACAATAAGAAATATATGTGGGTTTATAACAAAAGGTCAAATTACTATGTTAACTCTGCTATTTGTCAGTAAAACAAAATTAAAAAAATTGTCACTTATCATTTGCAAAGCATGCTCAGAAATTTTAATTGGTGTACAGCAAAAAAAAAATTATATGGAATGAATTTTTACCTGGCATATTATGAGAACTTATGTCATGACTGGAAAAAAATGCTGCCTAAGCATTAAGAAACTGAGTTGAAACAATTAAATTTTATTCTACTAGGTGTTTTAATTGGGTTTTGTATTTGTTTAGAGTGAGAGTCACAAACTGGGGGAGATAAAGCTTGGTAGATGTGTTAGTTATCAATTGTTAATCCAAATTCACTGCTTTAAGATGACAATGATTTAGTTTTCTTAGGGACATGGCTGGATGGTCCTTCTCCTGGTCTCACTTGGGGTCACCAGTGTGATGGCATGTTACTGGGGCAAGGAAGAGTATAAGCTGTAGCTGTCAGTAGGGCACATTAGTTGTTTCTTATGGTCTTTCCATGTAGCTAGTTGGGCTTCCTCACAGCATGGAGGTCTCAAGGCAGTGCTCTGAGAGGACTATATGCATTTCAAAAGCATGAAAACAGAAACTAAAAGAATGTGTAAATATGCGCTTTGGAAGTCACACAGTCTCACTTCTGCTGCATTCTAATGGCTGAAGCATGCCAGAGGGCCAGACCAAATGTAAAGGGAGACAAGGATGCGAATACCACTTTTGATCATGAAAGTAGTAAAGTTTTATTGTGAGAAGTTTTATTGTGAAAGTAGTAAAGTTTTATTGTGAGAAGCATGCAAAATGTGGCCATCTTCATTATGGCCATCTTCAAAAATAATCTATTACTGCCAGTATTAGTAGAATGAGGTAGTTAAACTTTTAAAATGCTGTTTTAATCAATTTAAGCAGTGTATGTATTCTCCAGTTTTCTGATCTCTCTATCATATTCGCTTGTCTTATACTAAGACTCTCCCATCATTCATTCTCAAAAGTTTTAGTTTTCTGTCCATAGTTTAGTGAATACTGATTTAGTTATTAGAATTCAGAGTGATAGAAATGGTGTATCAGAATGTCCATGAACTCTTTATTTTAGAGGATCTAAGGAAAAATGATCTGCTCTCATCAACTAGAGCCTAATTCGATAGTATTTAAAACTTTTGACTAAAGAAAAATTAGACAAGAAGTTGATTCTTTCTGCAAGATGAAATTTGTCTGATTAATGTCATCTTTCAAAACATAGGTATACATGAACATTTTAAATAAGGGTTAGTAGATTTGAAAATATAGACTAACTGGTTCGAGTAGGAAGTTAAATATGACAGCAAGAGACTGAGCAGTGATGGTCTAGATCCAGTAAAGCTTCCATTGACTTTGTAAAACTTTTATGTGCCAGCTGGAGCAGTAAGTGAGAGAATGAGATGAGAGAAAAAGGATGCGTTCATATGTATCACCGTATTATCTCATAATTAAAGCTGCATGGATGGGCCACCAAGACCACAGAAAATTTGCTTAGATTAAACTCATGGTCTTGAAACATTAGTTTGATTCACTTCTTTGTCTTCCTATTGTAAATGATATTGTTCTATTTGTCTGTTTATAGAACCAGTTACATTAAGCTTGAAATTCTATGAGAGGCATATGGCTGAGAAGTGTTTTGTAAATATTGACAATAAGTCTTTGTAACCAGATTTGCAAAAAATAAAAATAAAATAAAAAAAAATCCTGGAAAGAGGAGGTGACTAGCTCAGTGACATTGATAACTTTAAATTTATCATATAGGTTTTCACATGTACTTTTGGAGCAATCAGGTTGTTAGTGTGCCAAGATTGCTATCAAAGCTGTTTAATAATATCATGACCTTGACTTTACAAAATTCTGGAGGAATATACATTTGCACTTTCCAGGAGATAATTGTTAAGGTCCACATGGCCAAGGATTCTATGGTATTGGTTTCCAACAAAGTTGTTTTGTACACATTTTATAACAGAAAGGCTTTAAGTATAATCTCCATTTCAAATATCAATTCATAAGATGACGATTCATTGAGATTTTGTATTTTAATATTATTCATTTCCCAGTTTTACATTATTAAACATGTGGGAACAACCTATTACAGTCTCAAGGATCCAGCCTTCTACAATTTTGAAATCAAATCATAAGATCTTTCCTCTAATATGACCCAATAAAAATGTGATCTAAAATAGTGATTGTGAGTTTTATTCAGTCATAAAAATTGATGGTTGAAATAAACTTAGTATTCACCAACTTTAATATTGCTTTTAATCTAAGAACTCCACAATGTTCTTACCTCTTAATCTATACTTCTATTTACATGATTATAATACTATTATTTATTCTTTATATAGATAATTTTTAATATCAATTATTTACTTATAAAGTCCAAACACATTAGCATAAAAACAGTTACTTGTCCTGTGACCAGTGTAGCTTAATATTCAATCCTCTATAATTGTTTTCCTTAAATTCTTGTTAATTTTATCTTTGAACTTATTCTTGTAAGCAAAGTCCCATGGGATAGTGGAGCATATGCCAAAGGCTGGGACAGTAGGTTCATATATAGTCCATCACCCTGCCACTTCTGGAACAGATTCTTAGCCTCTCCCTCCCCATACCCACCTGGTGAACTCTGCCACCCTGGTTATGGAATGATGCCTGGATTGCAGCATCAGAAAAAGCCTTGAATTTTACCTCCTTTACTTTTGGCCCTGTGCAGTGTCCTGGGTGTGGGTATAGGAAAAGTAGAAAAAGGTAGGGGTCAAACACACGTTTTTTAAGGGCAGAGCAAGACTGTGACTGTTCCATCTGGGCTGGCAGCCCAAATGACTTGGCAGATAACTCGCTCTGGGGATCTTCACCCACTAGGGATCCAGGTATTCTGTGCACCCAGCTTATCTAGGCAGTAAGGGGGTTTTAATTCCCTGGGTGGATGGGACAGCAGGCCCAGTGGGAAGGGGAGGTTCACCCTCTCCCAGCTCACTATCATACACACACTCCCAGCAAAGGCCCTGCATTTTCATTGAGCTTTGAAAATTATGTAGCTCATTCTGACCATTCTTTATCCTCTGCTTACCAACTAGCTACACTGAAATATTATACTTGGAATTTCTCAAATATACCATATCTATACATTTGTGGTGTTCTTTTACCTGTAAAATTTTAACCCACACGAATACCTTGAAAAGTCCTATTCGTTCTTAACGTAGTGCAATAATAAATTTACCTCTGATAAAATTGCAGCTCTCACACTTATTCCACCAAAGAGATATAGCTAATACCTACATATTGCTCCAAATTAATTAGTGGACACTGCTTCTCTGACATTTAGCGTACTGATTTGTAAGTTATGCCATTTCCCTTATACTGAAGGGCATGGCCTGTTTTTCTGTAATCTCAGAATCTAGCACATGCCAGTCAACTAAATAAATACCGACATTTATCCTGAATTACAATAGTATATATTACTTATGATAATTCAATATTACATTGGATCAGTTTTCAATAACACATGTCTCTTAGTAATAACTACGAATAGGTATCAGGTTTATTCAATTTGAAATATGGTTTCTTCTGAGCAGTATTTTTCCATTCTTATTTAAGGAACATTTCATAAACATACACACATACACATACACACTCACACAAATATATACACAAATATAAACAGTAGGAATGCTAAATACTTTGACTTCTAGAGGACTAGTATTCAATTTATTCATTGGTTTTATTCACTTTATTTTAAATTTAACTGTTAGCATAAACAGTAACTAATTCTGAAAACTGTGTGTAAATTTAGGCAACTAACTTACATAATGGTAAGGATAGACTTGTGAAATGAGTTGTGAATTCGTTTGCTCTTTTTAGCATTGGCTATATTCGAAATGTACCACTCTATTTTTAATGGTTACATGAAAGCATTATGCCTTTCTTAAAGTTATGACTAATATGTGGTCATCGAATTAATGCTTTTTAGACAAGCAATTTCCAAAATTCAGTTATTTAAGGAATGCATTCACAATTTTTGCCGTGTATGTGTGCCACCTATATGTTTACCTATTTAATATATTACAATATATGTTACACATAAATTGTCCTATTTTTTAACTTATTTGTTATAAAAGGAATACAGATAACACTATCAAAAGTGTAAAACCTGGCTGGGCGCAGTGGCTCACACCTGTAATCCCAGCACTTTGGGAAGCCAAGGCAGGTGGATCACGAGGTCAGGAGATCGAGACCTTCCTGGCTAACATGGTGAAACCCCGTCTCTACTAAAAATACAAAAAATTAGCCGGGAGTGGTGGTGGGTGCCTGTAGTCCCAGCTACTCAGGAGGCTGAGGCAGGAGAATGGCGTGAACCCAGGAGGCAGAGCTTGCAGTGAGCCAAGATCGCACCACTGCACTCCAGCCTGGGCGACAGAGCAAGATTCTGTCTCAAAAAAACAAACAAACAAAAAAAAAGTGTAAAACCTGTATCACTTCCCAGAAATTGGAGGTAAGAGGAAATATAATCTCAATATAAACACAATGTGCTATATTTAAAAATAAAAAAAAAGAAATGCAAATATGACTAAACATAAATTGATTGTTTTCAAAAGAAAAAAAATTATACATGAAACAAATTCTTGAATGAGAAAAACTTTTTGTAATCAATTGGCACTTGAGATAATCAGTTCAACATTGCTTAGTATGTTAAATAATATGTAGTTCTACATTCGTGAATTGATCAATTTGTTGAGCTCTTGCGGTGTGCCAACCTCTGTTCTAGTCATCAATAAGATAACTGTTATTTAGTTTTGAGGTTATTCATCATGCAGAATTCCAAATCACTTGTTCATATAGATTGCAAGGTAGAAACAAGATTCTGAGTTCTCCATTCTGCTTGTTCTTCCTAAGCACACAGCTGGGTTAATTCAGCAGCTTCCCATGCAGTGAGGCTGCTTGACTAAATTCAGACAAATAACATGTGGCCAAAATGATACAGACAGATTTTAGACCTGCCTTCCTTTTTAGAAACACCTTCAATGATCATCTAGAATTATCTCTGAAAAATCCAGAAGCCACCTGTTTCAGAAAAGGCAGCTGAAGCTGGCAAGTAAATCAATCAATAAATCAATCAATCACAGAACTTTTGTTTTTATAAGTCATTGAGATTTTGAGGTATAATTATTACAGAGGCCTATTTTGGGCTAGTCCAACATAGGCAGAAAGGCAAATAATATTTAACAGCCTTCTCTGATATGATTAGTGTGTGGCAATTAATTCACAGCCAAAATGACATAAGTGAATGTTGTTCAACAAATGTTGCTTCAAGAAAGCAAATGTGATTGCCAGAACGTATTCTACTGGATGCCAAACTATTTATTAATGCTACTATATAATGGAAAAAGGTTTCTTACTTACTAAAGAACTTCTATAAGTTTTAGAAAATTCATATGGAGATCTTTACTTATGTTTTCAAGTGCATATTTATAATATCTTGAAAATATTCACGTGTGTCAATACTGAGACAAAATTATCATTTTGATAATTTTTGTTAATTGAATACATGACTGAAATTGGAGGACCTACCCACAAGACTCTGGCTTCATTATAACTAAAAGAATAACAAAATAATAGTCACAACTCCAACTTATTAAGCTGCACACATGTAAAATGCTTTACTTATGTTCACTTATTTGGTTCTCGCCCTAACTTTACAAGGTACTTGCTATGATTAGTCCCATTATAAAGCCTAGGAACATGGCTCTTCTTATATAAATAGAAAGTAAAAGAGCACAATTAGAGAGCTGCAATTTTTTTTTTTTTTTTTTTTTTAATGAGACCGAGTCTTCCTCTGTCGCCCAGGCTGCAGTGCAGTGGCGTGATCTCGGCTCACTGCAACCTCCGCCTCCTGGGGTTCAAGCAATTCTCCTGACTCAGCCTCCCGAGTAGGTGGGACCACCCCGGCATGCACTACTGCATCCAGCTAATTTTTGTGTTTTTAGTAGAGACAGGGTTTCACCATATTGTCCAGGCTGGTCTCAAACTCCTGACCTCAGGTGATCCACCCACCTTGCCTCCCAAAGTGCTGGGATTTCAGGCGTGAGCCACCATGCCCCACCAGAGCTGCACTCTTGACATAGCAGTTCTTCAGGCTGAGATTGTGTTGAATCTAATTCTAAGCCTATAGCTCAGTAGCATTTTCTGGGTATCTCTGCACAAACCTTCACTATAAAAATGCCCCATTTGACATGTTTATGATTTCATGTGCTCAGTTATGAGATATAGCTTCCAATTATTCATCTTCAGTAAATTAACTAGAATTAATCTTTTGTCAAATAAACTTATCATTCCTCTATGGATTCTGGGTTATTATTCATTTATAATATAGGGCAGTTTTTCAACCAGTTCCGTTTATGTGATCTATCCAAAGTGATCTCAGAGAGATTAGATCTGGAGCTGGCTCACTAGCTTGGCTGTTTAAAGCAGAATTCCAAAGAGGCAACCGTAAAAGATTAATCTCTTTAGTCTGGCAGAGTGCAAGAATGCCCCCCTAAACTCAGAGAAATTTCCTATTTTACAAAGATGTGAGACTGGCAATAGCAATTAAGAAAAATTGTGGGAGCATAGGTATAGAGGTAAAATATATGAATGAGAAATTTCATGTATCTTCTACTATGAAAAACTGGTCATAAATCTATGTTATTTTCTATTGTTTTATTTTCACATTTAAATAAATTAACAATAGAATTAATTCCTGTTTTTGTAAAAATCAAATGTATAAATGTAGAGAACTTACATAACAAAAAATTCTGGGCCGGGCGCAGTGGCTCTCGCTTGTAATCCCAGCACTTTGAGAAGCCGAGGTGGGTGAATCACGAGGTCAGGAGATCCAGACCATCCTGGCCAACATTGTGAAACCCTGTCTCTACTAAAAATACAAAAAATTAGCCTGGCACGGTGGCGGGCGCCTGTAGTCCCAGCTACTCGGGAGGCTGAGGCAGGAGAATGGCGTAAACCCGGGAGGTGGAGCTTGCAGTAAGCCGAGATAGTGCCACTGCGCTCCAGCCTCAGCCTGGGCAAAGGAGCGAGACTCTGCCTCCAAAAAAAAAAAAAAAAAAAAAAAAAATTCTGCCAGTTATAATCTCACTACCAGAAGTAGGTAGCCATAGGTAACATTGTTGATATGCAACACATATATTACTTTACTGATATAATTTTATACTGTTTATATATATTACATATTGCTCATAATGTTTTTAACTTCAGAAGTATTTTTCTTAGTAAAAAGTTTATTATGAGCACCTACCAAAGTAGTATATATACATTTATTTTATGCTTTCTAAAAACAGTTTGTAATTTTATGATATTGACACATCATAATTTATTAAACCTAGTTACTATTTGCTTCCATGTTTTTTCTATCACACAAAAAAGTTTCAGTGAATAGATTTATATGTATATATATATATATATCTATCTTTGGGATCTTATAATATCTGAAGAATGACTCCTTTGAAGTGGAACTTCTTGGCAAAAGAGAATATACCTTTTGCGTTTTGACATATGCTGCCGAAGCAGACCACAATTTTAGATTCAGCCAAATTAATTTTAGTGGTGTCTCATGCCAGTGATTCTGCCTTCAGTGGGCTAGTGTAGGCAGCCAGCTGTGGATTGAAGAGTTTGCTGAGTGAATTGATATAAATTTGGATCCAAGGCTGGCCTATGATAGTTGACATCAAGAGACCAGCACACATTATCACAATTTAAATGAAGGAATTCATAGACCTCAGGGGTGATGAATGTTAGGCTGATCTACCCTATGTATCCCATCCATTTTCCTGTGAATTATGCTACTCACAGTATTTTGTCTTCTCCTTCATTGTTAAAAGCAATTGTCAAAGAAGCCCCTGCCACACACTGGAATTGACTCTTTCAATTCTTTTCAATTCTTTTTTTTTTTTTTTTTCAGTCAGGAATGCTGGTGAGGAAGATAACTAAATGGCAGAATCCACAGATTTGAGTGGAATCAAGAGCTTCTTAGGCCAGCAGAAGCACGTAAATGGCACATGTAAAGTGGATGCGATCACTTACCATCAAGATAGCAATGATACAGTAATCTTGGTTCAGGGTTGGCCAGATATGCCGAGATTTCTGGCACTCCCATTTGGACTACAGTATTATCAGTGGTAAAAACTATATTAAGTAGAGTTATACTCTAAGGTTTATATTTGTTTTGTTTTGTTTTTTTTTTCAATGAGAAATTTTCCAGGCTTGAAAACAGGTCCTCTGATTCAAGTCAGGATGCTAGTCACTGAATCCTCATCATTTCTGGATAAAAGTTAATGCACTGTCCTAGAACCCTTGAATACAAGCAATCTCAGGAGCAGTTGTGAAAGCAATGGCATCCAATCTTACAAGAACAATACATGAAACTTTCCTGTAGCCTTTTCTGGTATGACCTATAACGTTTTATCTTTGTGTCTGTTCTGGGGGAGTTAAAGACAAAATTATTCAGTAATTCTTGTTAAAACTTGGTGAAAAAGACTTTATTCAGGATTACCACAATAGGTACAGAAATCGCTGCAATGAGGTCTTGCAATGAGGAGAGAATGATTAGGTTCAGTACCAAGTAGAGCATGCATAGGGTGAGAATTTATAGCCAAGGATCAGAATTGGGTATGTGAATAGAAAATCACTTAGTCGAAACATCCATCAGTGGTCAGAGGGATTCTGGCTAAACTGACTTAACAGGATTCTTGCTGAAGAAAGGCCAGGAGATCAAACTTTACCTTGGGATTGGTGGAGAATGAGGAACATGATCAGATAGTAGGGGTAATTGACATTTAGTGTAGGAGGCTCTTACTAAATTGACTTAGCAAGGATTGCTAAAACTGAATTTTACAAAGAAGTAAAGATAGGCCCTGGGAAGTTTCAGAATCCTGACCAAAGTTTGGCCAAGCAAAGGACATTTGTCAGGAGGAAGATACATAAACCATCTATGGATGATTGTGACAACACAATTTCTGTGGCCAGAATACAACCGTAACCTGACTGAGGTCAGAATCGGTTTATACATCAAATGCTAGTTATAAGTAAACTTTCATCCTAAGCTCACCTAACATAGAAGATTTCTTCAAGATATAAGTCTGCTTGTGTTGCTATAAAGAAATACCTGAATCTGGGTAATTTATACAGAAAAGAGGTTTATTTTGCTCATGGTTCTGCAGGCTGTACAAGCATGGTACCAGCATCTGCTCAGCTTCTGGCGAGGGCTCAGGAAACTTTACAATGTTGGTGTAATGCAAAGGAAAAGCAAGTGTGTCATGTGGCAAGAAAGGGCAGGACAGAGAAAAGGAGCATAAGAGAGATGCCAGGCTCTTTTAAACAAGCAGATCTCACGTGAATCAATAGAGTGAGACTCATTCATCATCAGGAGAACAACACTAAGCCAATTTTGAGGGATTTGCTCCTATAACCCAAATATCTCCTACTAGGCTCCACCTCCAACATTGGAAATTACATTTCAACATGAGATTTGGAGGGGACAAAACCTTCAAACTGTGTCATTCATTTTCCAAGTATTGTAAATCCTAATATTGATTCTTATAGACAAAGGGTCAAACATAAAACTTGAAAGATTATTTACCTCCACCCTACCACAATTAGACAAAAAAAATTCCTGAAAGATCTGAAGATATCAGCACCACCATAGTAGACTTGCGTATGAATCTTCCTAACACAAAAAACTGTTGGATTCTCAAGCATGATATTGGATTACTTAAGGCTAACCAGGTAAGACTTTCGAATGTAGATGATGTTTCTGGTATTATTAGTTTTTTCTCTGCAAAGAGTGAGTAAATCACCATTAACTTGGAATGCAACTCTTTGATTTTTTTGGAGTCTTTTGTTTGGACTCTATTGTTTTCAAGCCCTCAGAGGCAAATTTTCTGTTACAGCTGAGACAAGAAAAAGCACTTCGTTCTTGACTTGGGATGTTACACCAACCTTGTATTTCTGACATAAGTCTCAATTTGTCATGTTGTATAAGTCTTTCTGTATATTACTAGATTTGGTTGACAAGTTTTTATTAAGGAGTTTTGTGTCTATATTAAAGTAAATATTGGTATATAACTTCCTTTTCTTTTGCTATTTTGCCAGGTTTAGGTATCAGAGTAATACTGATCTCATAAATGAGTTGGGAAGATGTTTCTTCCTCGTCTTGTCAAAGATTGGCACTAACTAATCTTTAAATGTTTAGTGGAATTTATTAGTGAAGCCATCTGTCCTGGGAACTTCCATATGGGATGTTTTTAGTTACTGATTTAATCTCTTTGCTTCCATTAGGTTTATTCAGTTTTTACATTTAATCTTGAGTAACTTATGGCAATTGTGTCTTCCTAGAAATATTTCTCTTTCTTCTAAGTTATCTAATTTGTTGGCATACACTTGTTAAAAGTGCTCCATTCTAATTTATTGTTTTGAGGTTTCATAATACAGCCTTCTTTTATTTTTTATTTTAGTAGTTCAGGTCCTATTTAAGAAAAATCTTGGTCAAACTAGCTAAAGATTTGTCAATTTGATTGATATTTACAAAGCTTCAAACTTTGGCTCATTAGTTCATTGTTTTGCCAGCATTGATGAAAAGAGTCAAACTCTGTAAAATATTTTTAGAGATTTATTCTGAGCCAAATACGAGTGACCATGGCCTATGACACAGCCCTCAGGAGGTCCTGAGAACATGTGCCCCAGGTGGTCAGGGTAAAGCTCAGTTTTGTACATTTTAGGGAGCCATGAGACATCAATCAAATACATTTAAGAAATACACTGGTTTGGTTCAGAAAGGTGAGACAACTCCAAGCAGGGGCTTCCAGGCTATAGGTAAATTTAAACATTTTCTGGTTGACAATTGGTTGAGCTTGTCTAAAGACCTGGGACTGATAGAAAATGCTCAGATTAAGCTAAAAGGTTGTGGAGACCAAGGTTCTTTTGAAGTCTTATAGTGGCTGCCCTTAATCAAAGTTCTTTACAGATGCAGATTTTCTCCCACAAAGGACAGCTTTGCAGGGTCATTTCAAGATATGGCAGAGAAACACGTTTTGGGGTAAAATATTTTGATTTTCTTCTTTATCATGCCAGAGTCAGATTGGAAAGTAAGTAATGACATACATGGTAAATAAAACCCATCTGATGAGAATTTATGGTTTGTAGGACATGACTCCCCACCCCCCTTAGACAGGAATTTGGGCAAGATAAAAATAATCAGAGCTTAGTCCTCACTGGTCTCAATTTTATTTAAATCTGCTTTAGTTTTTATTTTCTTATTTATGCTTGCTTTGGATTTAGGGTGTTATTTTTCTCTTTTTGGAAGAGAAATGCTTAGATTATTATTTTGAGATATTTCTTATTTCTTAATGTAGATGTTTACTGCTATAAATTTCCATCTAAGCACTTTCTCAACTGCATATCGTAAGTTTTAATTTATCTTCATTTTCATTTATCTCAAAGTATTTTCTAATATTTTTCATTTATCTTTCGACCCATTGGTTATGTAGCAATGTGTTACTTAATTACTTATGTAGCAATGTGTTACATTTGTGAAACTCACAAATTTCTGCTATCAATTTTTATTTTAATTCCACTATTATTGAGAATATACTTTGTAGGATTTGTGAAAGGAAAATATCTTGGGCCCCCGAAATCACTAAGCTAAAAGGAAAATCCAAGCTGGAAACTGCTCAGGGCAAACCTGCCTTCCATTTTATTCAAAGTCATCCCTCTGCTCACTGAGATAGATTCATATTCTCGTTGCCTCCTTTGGAAAGGCTTATCAGAAACTCAAAAGAATGCAACCATTTGTCTCTCACCTATCTATGACCTGGAATTTCCCTCCCTGCTTCAAGTTGTCCTCGCCTTTCTGGACTGAACCAATGTATTTCTTACATACACTGATTGATGTCTCATGTCTTCCTAAAATGTATAAAATCAAGCTGTGTTCTGACCACCTTGGGCACACATCATCAGTACCTCCTGAGGCTATATTACAGGCATACATCCTCAACCTTGGCAAAATAAACTTTCTAAATTAGCTGAAACCTGTCTCAAATTTTCTAGGCTAATAGATTTCGCACTTTACATTCATTAAGATGTGTTTTCTGGCTTAGTTTATGGACTATTTTGGAGAATATTCCAGGTGTGCTTGAGAAGAATATGTATTCTGCCTTCATTGGTTGGGGTGTTTATGAGTATCCTTCCAGTCCAGTTGGTTTATAATGTTCACATCTTCTATTTCCTTGATGATCTTCCACTTTGTTCTACCCATTATTAAAAGTAGGCTATTTACTTCTCTAACTATTGGTGAGTTGTCTACCCCTTCCTTGATTTCTGCCAGACTTGTTTCAAGTATTCTGGGTTACTGTTGTTAGAAAGGGAATTCATTATTACCTCCTCTAGAACACACGTCCTATGGATATCCACAGGGATCTCTCTCTTTTTTTAGGTCTCTTCTCAAATATCACCCTACTGGAAGATCCTTTCATAATTAGCCTTACAGAAGGTGAAGGAGCAACAACGCAAAAAACATGACCGCAGCTACCATGCATGCCCAACGGCTTTAATATGTTTGACTTTTTATCTATAGCACTCAAAGCTTCCTTAAAATACATAATGGTATTTTATTTTTTGTCTACCCTCCCACTTCAAATTATAAGCTTCATGACATCAAAGACTTTGTTTTGTTGACTTTCAAGTCTTTGGGACCTAGGTCAATGCTTTGATGTTTACCTTATACTAGGTAATCATTAAATATTAATCAAACAAATTGAATGAATGAATTAGAGTATTGGTCAGCACACATTTTCTGTAAAGTGTCAACTTATAAATACTTCAGGCTTTTAGAATGTAAGATCTTTGTCACAACTACTCAGCTCTGCCAATATATTTTGGGAAAATTCTCATAGAGGATACATAAATAAATAAGCATGGCTGCATTCCAATAAAACTTTATTTACAAAAAACAGTAAGTAGGAAGGATTTGGCCCACTATTTGAAGTTTGCCAGCCCTGAATTAGAAGGAAACCTCAGTAACTGACAATGACTCTAGGAACAAAACTGTGGCATTGTCTATGTTTCAGAAACTGGACATGATTGTGATTCTTTATTGTGAAAGGTCTGATTGCATTGTAATTGTGCCTACCAGCATTGGATTATGTTGTACACTAACAGCTTTAAATAGATGTCCTAGGAACATAGGTATGTACACCCTAGTATGCATGAATTTAATTTTCATCATACAAATGTTTATTGATTACCTATATGCTTAATACTCTCCTTCGTAGGAGGAAACATGTATTAGATGTATTTGTTTACAGTATGTTAAATAAGATTTAGGCTTTTTATTTAATATACGGCCCATTTAAATACAATGTGCTTATGCCAAAATTTGGGCAATGATCCATGTTATTTTGCTTCCCTGGTGGTAGTTAGCAAGATCATGAGAAATGAGTAATGGACAGAAAACCGTAGCATGTGAGACTCAACTTACAAAGGATGAGCTGAGGCAGAATGTTTACTCTTAAACAATTATCACTTGGAGGCATGGAGATGATGAAAAAAATAATTGGAGTCTGTCTCCTATTAATAGGGAACTGCTAGAGGGAAGATTTGCCAACTGCTATTGGGGGGATCCCTAGAGCTGCTTTGGTCCAGAACCACGCTTTAGCCCCAGCCCCATGTAGGCCTGGCCCTATTACTTATTTATAATAAGCCTTTATTGGAGTTCCATGCAATTAAACAATACTAAACTAGAATACTCCTCAGTCTGAATTTTATTATCTAGAATGGTCTGTACTCGTAATTTTAGTTGAAAGTTCAAACTGTGTCTGGAGCAAGCATTTTCTGCAATTTATCTTTATAATAAATTTGTTATTATTCATTTGCCTATTTTCAGCATAGGCAAGTGAAGAAATATTTAAGTCAATCAAGTTAACTTAGAGAAGGGCTTTCATTTAGGTTTTATTTTTTCGGAAATATGTTATTTTGTTTCACTAAAGAGACATTCAGAATTTAAAATAGTTATTTCCCAAGGGGAAAAATTTGGTTCGATATTTCCACACAGAAGAAGATATAAGGTGATAAATTATACCTCAATGTCATCCCACAATTCTATGTGGCTTCATGTCTGGAAGCATTGGGGGATTTAGAAAAACAGTTGAAAGGGGGGGAAAAATCTCAAACAATTAATTATTAACATTTGACAAGAACTCTTCTAAACTCAGCTATTTAATTTTATTCTCTGGGCTATTTTTAGGGTTTTACCTATCCAAAGAGGCTTTCGTGTAGTCCTAAAAACAAAATGTAGCACTATTTTGTGCTTCATATTATGATGATTTCTCTGTTTGTATCTTATTCTTATACAAACACATAGACGCATGAGAGAAAAGGAGCAATTTGACCCCAAATGATATAGAGCTCTGTAAGTTATAATGTGGGTTGATTTTTACTCTGACATGAGAGGATCTGGAGCACAGAAATGACAGGTCCTTTTAAGATGATCACCGTGGCTGTCATATTGAAATGATTTGAAGGTTGAAGGATACAGGCTACTATAATTATTCAGGTATGAGATAATGATTTAGGTTTAGGCTAGAGTGGTAGTAGTGGAAGCTTGTTAGAAATGGTTAGATTTGGAATATGTATTGAAAGTAGAACCAATTTAATTTGCAAATGTGTCATGTGAGAGAGAAAAAGTCTTTTGCCTTTACTTGATTTTTTTTTTTTTTTTTTTTGCCTAACTACATTTATCAAGTTACTGTATCCTTCCAATGTATTTTCATGAATATATAAATAGATATACTTAGTTTTGCAATTTATTTTTCCAAGTGTATCATACCACAAACTCTGTTATGGACATTTATTTACTCATGTTATTTAAGAATATGAGTGGAGCCCTTTTTGTGTCTATACATTTAATTAGTCCTCACTAAGAAAATTAAGTTGTTTTCAACCTTTTACTACTAAGTCTAATGCTCTCATGATTAACCTCACACATGAATCACTTCTATATCTGTGCAAGTCTGTTACATAAATCCCCTGAAGCAAGATTCCTGGGTCAAAGCATAAACATATTTGTAATTTGAAGAATTAATCCTCAAATTCAATATTTGGAAAGCTTTTTGAAAAGCTGCTATTCTTTTTATTTTGAAAAACAATGTTTGTGAAAGATCTATGTAGCAAGTGGTTTGGATAGGTTTGGTTCATGTGTATGTTTACTCTGAAAAGACATAGAGAAAAACATTTGGAGCTCAACACCAGAAATTTACTGACTTTTCTGGCTGAATATTTTAATATTTATTTCACTCTTGTCTTGATTTGTATTTCTATAATATTATCATTTTATTGAATATCATTCTATTAAAATCTTACATAACAAGATAATATGAACTCTGTCAGCCAGACTGGATTTGAATCTGGACTTCACTCCTCTATGACCTTGGGGAATTTACTCAAACTCTCTGTGACCTATTTCTTCATTGGTAAAATATGAATAATAACTATCCTATCTCATTGGGTTTTTATGAAATTAAGTAATTTTAAATATGTGAAAGCATTTAGAGTAATACTTGACACAAATGAACACTACTCAAGTGCTGGAGAGTTTTAGAAGTCACCTCATTAATTTTGTAAGAAAATGTAGATACAATAATAATATTATTTTATTATACACATTTAATTTCATGGAGACAGGAGATTGCAGATAAAAAAGATTAACAATTACTCAATTAGGTTCATTCTCTTTAATTTACATATAACTTCCTTACATGCAAAGCATTCTAAAAAAAAACAAATTGGAAACTAAAAACTGTTTTTGGATGATGTCCCGACTTTAATGAGACAGTTAGATAGTAACTTCTTTGAGATAAAACAGGCACAACCCATTGTGGGTGTAAATAATTTAAAATGAAGAAAATAAAAGGGTAAAATGGTATTAAATCATTATTAGAAGATTTTTATATGAAATTGTCATATATTTCAATTTAATTTATAGATGGCGTTGACATTGCTAAGGGCCGTCTGATGTCAACATTTCTAAGTATTATAAATAACGCAAAGATTATTACTCAGTATTTAAGAAACTTGACAGAGAATCAGTTGAATTTTTAAATAAGAGAATAACTATCCTTCTCAAAATGATCTAAGAGACCCACATTATTTCAAAAACTGACAGGACAGTTAGCAGTGGAGAGTAGATGTAATTTGGGGTGTGGAGGGATTCACGAGGGCTGTGAGGTGCTAGTGATGCTTCTTTGCTTAATTTGAATGCTCATTACATGGGTTTCTACAGTTTATTAAAATTTGTTTATATGAACATTCATGACATGTGACCATTTAAAAAGATTAGAATAGGTTTAGCGGGTGTCAATTCCTGCCCTTGTGAGAGCTCACAGTTCCTCAGAGGGACCTCTGGTGGCACACTGGGCAGTGGATTGAAAATCTTCCAGGTGGTCCTTTGTGAGTTTTCACTCCAATTTTGATCAGAACCACTTTGTATTTATCTGTTTAATATGTGGGAATTCTGTTTCCTAAGGGTGCTCCACAAAATACCATAAACTGGGTGACTTTAGAACAACAATTTCGTGCCTCACGGTTCTGCGAGCTGGAAGTCTAGCATCAAGGTGTCTACAGGGCCATGTTTTCTCTGAAGTCTCTAAAGAAAAATCCTGCCTTGCTTTTTTCAGCTTCTGGTAGTGACAGGAGTTCCTTGTCTCTTGCAGCTACAGCATTTCAGTGTTTGCTTCTGTGGTTATGCGGTGTTCTTCCTTCCAACCCACAGCCCACTGTCTGTCTCTTTGTCTAAATTTCCCTCTTCTTCTAAGAACATCAGTCATATTTGAGTAAGTCCCACTCTAATTCAGTATACCTCACCTCAACCTGATTACATCTCAACAAGACCCTATTATCAAGTAAGGTCACAGTTGCAGGTACTGGGAGTCAGAACTTCAACATTTCATTAGGGGTATAAAATTCAACCCATAAGAGCATCCAAGGCTAAAATAAAACTTTCAAAGTAACTGAATTAAAAAGTACACTCCCCCAAACCCATACAGTCCTGGAGGTTTTCTATTTAGTTTAAATAGTTCAATGGCCTAAGTGTAGCTAAATGTGCCTACCCCTCCAACCTTAATGAATAATAGATCTGTCTTAGAGTATGTTGGACCAAGGTGTAAAATCACCTGTCCCTTTTTTCTTGATGTCTTCTATAGAAAAAAAACAAAACAAAACAAAACACAATGCACTTCCCAAGAAGTGAGGGCAGACTGTTGGTTTCCCCTTCTTTCATTCCCTCAATTTTCCCACTGTGCTGGACTGACAGTCTTAGTCCTTTTATCCAGAAACATAGCTGGGCTTGATCTTCTAGATGTGAAACTTTACCTCTCGACTTTTAGAAATCCATGTTTTCACCACTGCAAGATGAGCCAAATATTTTGCTAGCTCAAGTTAAAATCCGGTTGAGTGACACACTTATTATTTATGTATAAATCAACAATGTGTTCCCCTTTGCTGCTCACACCCTAAACATGATTTAATATTTCAACACTGTACAGAGAATTATAGATTTCATTTCATCTTGAACCACATAATTCACTTTCATATATTAGATCACAAATGATTGGAAAACAGATTCTAATTGGCAGGTAGCCATTTATGTTAAATCTAGTAGCAAGTGTTAAGCTCTGACACCTTCCCCTTGAAAAGGCTTTTGAAATAAAATTAAAATTCATCATTCAGAGTTGAACATTTTATGCTGCTGGGAGCTAATTACCACACGCATCTCAGAAGTGTGTGCTTACCTCTCTTCCAAGCCACTTGTCTTAAACTGTAGGCTACGGGTTCTACAATTTGTGTTAAATCCCCAGTTGCCACATGGGATAAGAACTGTTTGCACAAATTGTATTCTCAGGAGACTGCGGTTTGATGCAGGTGAACGGAAATGCCTGCACCTGCTCATTGTCAGGCCTGGCAGGATTCATTCATAGTGGAGTGGGATTGACAGCTGTCAACTCTGAGATCTGCCTGGGACAAGAGAGTGGGACATCACCAAAAAAATTTCAAAACATGGAAACTTGTTCAGTCAAAAAGTTTTGGAGAGAACAAAGTTGGCCACTGCTGGGCTGTAGTGAACTTTTTAGTTAAGTTCATTGAGAAATACTGAGAAAGACCTGACAAAACCGGACCAGTCTTCTTTCCTCCACCTCTGCCCAGTGTACCGTTATCTCCTAGTCCGGGCAAATCATGCAGTGATTGCTTTTGCCTCTTGAGCCTGAAGCAGGCACATTGCCTCAGTTATCCAAGTTCTTTTTTTTTTTTTTTTTTTTTTTGTAAAAAACATCTCTCTGGAATTTTTGACTCTGCTTGTTAAAGAATACAAAGGTTTTCCTTTTCAAATAGACTTGGTCTTGTCCTACAAAATTATTTACTATTGATATTTTTGTATGAAAACTTTGGTGATGCTACCAGTTAATCATTTGAAACCACCTGAGCCTGTTTATCCAAGCATGATTCTACAAGCATACACAAATATGCAAGCATATTTCTGATACACGTGTGTATTTTGTGATATGCAGTCAGAGTCAGCTAATTTTCTGACTGCATTTCTGCCATCCTCTTTAATAATCTGTATTTCTTGGTTGCCTCTGTCTATCTGGTGTTGAACCATGATTTGCCTTCCGTTATGGCTACCCTTGACTTGACCTTGCATCCTGGGTCCTATTTTTATCTTTTGCTTTTAATGATTCTCCATATTACTTTATGTCAATTCAAAACTACTCATATTTTTATCTTAAATTTACCCAACTTCATTTAACCACTGGCTTCTGAGCTGTACTCTTATTCTTTTGCTTGCCCACCAGCTCAAGGAAGTCAAATATTTGGTACTTGTGTTGCTACTGCCATACCTCGTCATGCATCATAGACATTGCTCGTCTGTCTACCTCATTGTTCCTTTCTGACCTGGCCTGAGCCATACTACTCTCCTTAAGATGCTTTTACAGGCAACTCCTGCCAATTTATCAGAGTTGGCACTTGTGATGGGAGCAATTTGATATTGCTGCCTTTGTCTGGGCTTGTAGCCAGGCTCCAAGTTCTCACCCTAGGTCCCTAGTGCTCGACCCCAAATGGATAAGCTCAATAAATACTGGTTAGATGAGTAAAGTAATGAATACATGAAAAGGCCAGAATTCCTGTCCTGGTTATGTAAACTTCAATAGTAACATTCAAAGTGCAGTTCTAATACATACTGTTGTGCAGCTTTGAGAAAGTTTTCTATACTTCGTGAATTTATCTGTATCATGGGGATAATGATGATAATATCAATAGTATCTGCTTTATAGGATTATTGTGAGATTACAGTCCAATGATATCTATATAGCACTGAGCACACTGCCTGACATGTTATAGTGCTTGCCATTTATTGTTCATTAGTAACAGTAGTTTTATCAATTGACGACTATGCTCACTAAAACCTGTATTTTTGCAGAGTTTCTTTACAACGTAAATTTGATTTATTTTTAATATTTCAGTACTATCTTTTTATATACTTAGGAGTGGTGTTTTTACCAAGTATACAGCATTGTCTTTATAACAGAGGAGACAGTTTGTGACTCTTAAATGCCCAACAAGGAGGAAACTTCTTGAATGAAGAAAGGCATATTATCTGGATTGGTTTGGTTTTCCTTTTCAAATAGACTTGGTCTTGTCCTACAAAATTATTTACTATTGACATTTTTGTATGAAAACTTTGGTGAATGCTACCAGTTAATCATCTGAAACCACCTGAGCCTGTTTATCCAAGCATGATTCTACAAGCATAGACAAATATGCAAGCATATTTCTGATACACGTGTGTGTTTTGTGATATGCAATTAGAAAGAGAGCTCTCTGTTCTCTCTGATTTGAAATTAACTGGGCAAATGGGTCTTTTTTATACATACAGATAGTAAACATGAAGGGCATGGTAGTAAACCTGACAGCTACACCTGGCTTTTGTATCACATCATTGAACTGTCCAAGGGAACACACTCACTCACGTAGAGTCCCGACTAGAGGAACACTTCGTCAAGATAATGAAGCTGTGCTTCATGACTACTCAACTGGAAGTTTTCCATAAAATACAAATGGTGACTTATACAAAAGGGGTACAGGCATTATTAGACAGAAGCTGCAGTTATTTCTACCATTAATGTAAAAACTACGTCTCTTCTTTAGATGACTGATACATTATGTTGCTGCAAGAGGTGACAATTGATGATACTAATGATGGATTTTTTCCTAAGCTGTGACTCATTTATTGCTAAAAGTAAACAAAGAAACAAAAAATTATTGAAGTTGGTATGTCTCATAAATTATTATTATTTAATTTTGCTTATAAATTCTGAACCTTTATTTCTTTTTTTCCTGCTTTTCATTGGGACCAAAAATATTGGAAAAAAAGAATGATGTGCTTTTATAATGTACTTCCTGTCAAATGGAATTTTTTCAAGCATTTTACAGCATTTTAAGATTTGCTTGATGAGCCTTTCACTATTCCTCTTAGGTGACTGTTGATCATTTGAGTTTCTTACGCTAAATTTTTCCTCAAAATTTAGCATATAGAAATATTTTTAAAGTATTTGTTCATTGTTTCTACTTTTATTCCACCCTTTCCTGGAAACACAATTTTACCACATTGAACATTTCCTTTCCTTCTTTGCAGATTTCATAAAAATAAATATTGCATACACATGTCTGACTCTGGGGAAACATTCTTTCTAAAGTAATTGCTCTTTGGTACTATTTGCAGTATATGATTTGACAAAAATCTATCTGAAGAAATGTAAGAATTATTTAAATGACCTGAAAGCTCAGGCTCAGCTATAAGCTTCTATAAAATAAAAAGTAAGAATTACGTTCTATAGGGAATACAGTTTCAACATATAATTTCAGTGCTAAATATAACTGAAATTAGAATGATTAAAATAATGTGATACTAATAGAAACACGTATCCCTCAAGGTTGCTATTCTGATATCACCATCATCCTTTCAATTACATGGGCTATAGCTCCAATGTACCTTATGTAAACCAAACACATGTTTGGTTAAGGTTAAACATGTTTATATGAATATTTAGTGCAGTTAAAACTCAATAAAGTAAGATTTTAATTGTGTGAGATAAACATATCTGTATTTCATAAAACCAACCCTATTGATAAAAATCTAAAACAATAGATCAACGATATTTATCTATCTAAGCATAAGAAACAAGCACATTTAGAAATTCCTCAAAAATCAGCCATGTTTCTAGTATTTCTCCACAGATTGATGGGGACTAATACTTAGATGAGACCTGAGATCAATGACTTCATTTACCTAGTTGGTGTCTTTATCTCTAATCAATGGAGATATAACTGATGACTGAATTTTCATTCTACTTAATTTAAGTGGTTATGGATTTCTGCACTGAAACAAAGTGTTTCAACCTGATAACAGGTGAAAGATGCATCATTTCTTGAATGACTGTTTTTCAAAAACTGACATAATATAGTTGTTTAGAAACAGCTATGGAAAAAGGTTGGTATCATAAACCATATGCAGGATAAATTAGAATTGAAAACAAAGTAGCCTGTAATCCCAGCACTTTGGGAGGCCGAGACGGGCGAATCACAAGGTCAGGAGATCGAGACCATCCTGGCTAACATGATGAAACCCCGTCTCTACTAAAAAATACAAAAAACTAGCCGGGCGAGGTGGCGGGCGCCTGTAGTCCCAGCTACTCGGGAGGCTGAGGCAGGAGAACGGCGTAAACCCGGGAGGCGCAGCTTGCAGTGAGCTGAGATCTGGCCACTGCACTCCAGCCTGGGCGACAGAGCGAGACTCCATCTCAAAAAAAAAAAAAAAAAAAAAATCCAGAAATTCTTTAAGTGAATATTTTACAGCTGGAGATTTTAAGAACATGCAATAAATGACATAAATACAAGAGAAATTCCCCAAAACCTTCTCCACTTCACTGATTAGCAAGACTAAGAAGACCTTCCTCTCTGTTCCTTACCAATATTCATAATAGAATATTGAATATTCATTCAATATTAATAGATTAATAATATAAACTATTAATCAATAGATTATATTAGTAATCTGATATATTATATTAGTAATATATTATTTTAGTGATATGATATATTATATTAATATATTATATTAGTAATCTATTGATTAATAGGTTATATTGATAGATAATATTATTAATATACTAATAGATTAATAATATTGAATATTCATTTGATATTAATAGATTATGAAATACTTTCTAGTGCATCTAGGCATTTTTTCTCTTATCATTAAGTTGTATCCTTACCAAAAAAATTAAACATGTATTTGTTTAATCAATATAATGCATATTATATATAAAAAACTAGTCTAAGTTCTGATGATATAGAAACTAAGCTAAGCACACAAGTAAAAATGTTTGTTTGTGATACACTCTATTTTGAAGAGAGAGGTGTAATAATTTGCAAATACAAAAGATATAGTAATTGAGGCAGTATCAGTTTTTATTTTTGTGTAACAAATCACCACAGACGTAATGGCATAAAGAATCAGTCACCTTCTTTGCTTGTGATTCTGTGGACTAGAAATTTGGGTGGACTCAGCTGTGTGGTACTTCTCTTCCCCTGAAGTCAGTAATGGAACCTGTAGTCATCTCATGGCTCAAATTGAACTGTGTGGTATACGATGATCTGACTCATATGTCTTGGCTTTGGTGGTAACTGTTGCCTTCTGGTCTAGGGGGCCTTATTTTGGAAAGTTTACTTGTGCTTTGTAACACCTCTTATTCTCCAGTAGTCTTCACATCCTATAAACCCAAGGCGGCATTCCAAGAGAGAAAAAGTAAAGCTGGGAAGGCTTTTGAGGCCAAAGCATAGGGGTTCCTAAAAGATCACCTCTACAACCTTCTTTTGGTCAGAACAATTTATAAGGCTAGCCCACATTCAATGAATGGAGAAACAGACTCCACCTTTGGTGGGAAAAAAAAATGAAAGTACTATTGATAATGAGAATGCATACAAGGATAGTATAGACTATTGTGGCCATTTTTGTATAACCCTTCTACCATTGATAGCAATAGACATTATGGAGAAAATGAAATAAGGAAGAAAAAAGCAGATGCTATATTAATGGAAGGAACCCTAGTGAATAAGAAGTGATGTGTGGAAAACTTGAGAAATAGAGGAGTGAGGCATATAGCTATCTGGGGGAAGATATCACATGCAGAGGAAACAGCAAAGGTCATGAAGGAGGCATGCATTTGGACTGTCTGAAGAAGGAGGAGGTGGCCAATCTAGTTAAAGAGGAGTGATATAGGGGAAAAGTAGGAGAGGATGAAATCAAAGTTGTAGATGTGCATCACCAAAAGGGTTTTTACCTTTACTCAGACCACAACGTGGGAAGACCTTGGAAGATTTTCAGGAGATGAGTGAAACAATTTATCACAGTTTTAAATATTCACCCTAGTTGATGTGTTGAAAGTAGATTATTGGGAATAAGGCTAGAAACACAGAGATTAGTTAGGAGACTTTTCCATTAATCCAGATAAGAGATCCTTGTTTCTCAGACCAGACTCATAAATAGTGGAGGAGTAAAAAGTGGTTATATTCTGAATATATTAAGGTAGTACCAATGAGATATGATGACAAATTAGATGTAAGCTATGAGAAAGGGAAGGCAAAGATGATTCCAAATTTTTTTTGCATAAACAATAGGAAAGCTGGTGTTACTCTTTTGTGAGATAGAGAAGACTGAGGAGAAGGGGAGGTGGAACTATATTTGGGGTTCGTTATCAGATATTGTCTTAGCCTGGATTCTCCAGAAGGTAAAACTGCACAAATGATGAAAGGACAAGTAACTTATGGAGAATTTGATTGGGAAACAATAGTGGGGACAGAAAAGAGCAGGGACAACTCAATACATTGCTTAATTGGCCACCTGTAAAGATCACTTGTTTCTTGACCTGAGCGATGGCTTGAAATTTATCTGAGGGTGTTATGGTTTGGGAGAGGAAAGAGTAAGCATATACCCATGGGTTGCCATTCCCCTTTGTCATTGAGGTGTTACCTTTTGGGTTTCTTGGCTTCTAAATGTGCATGCATGTTTAGTGAGTGGGTCTGGGTTTCCATAAAAGTCCTGTTATTACATCAGTCGTATTATTACCCCTTTGAGGAAAGAAACCACCCTTTTTGCAACTTAGATATTTTTGTGTCTCCCTTAAATTTACTGTGCATCAGAAGTCCTTCAAGGTTGCAATCTCTGCAAATCCTTAATGCAAAAGGGTTAGTGAAGAAACATCCTCCCACTGATGGAGCTGATCCTGAAGTCATGATTGATACTCTCATCATCCACTTTGCTCTCTTTTGTAGTTTTCTTTCAACACCTAGATCATTATTTCATTAGATGCGGGTTGCTTGCTTGAAAGATTGATTGAGATCTTCAGTCTTGAGGGGTCTGAAAGCTTAGTTGCCCTGCACCTGTTGGACCATGGACCATGCAACTGTCCATTTACCACTGTTACTGGGAACATAAAAAATTACAGCCCTGTGAATTACCTGGATTTTAGACATAGCCATTCTTGGCTCCACATGTAGCAGCAACACTGTCTTCTCTAGTAATTAGGATTGATTTCTCCCACCAGCATAAAAAGAACTTACTTTGTCTGTGGGATCACTGGAAAGAGGAACCCACATGTTCAGGAATAGTTTTAATTTCAAGTTCAGTGGGACACTTACTGTGACTCATGGTGGAAGCATTTCATGGAAACGCATTTGTGTAGCCCAGCTGAACCCAAGGTGGAGAAAGAAAGCATAAATTCTACTGTATGCCACTGAGAATGACAATGTAAGAGGTCAATCTTATGCCTTTCTCTTGCTTCCTGGACATGAGTATTCTCGTTATAGGGCCTGAGCATCATTTTTTGTCCATTTGCTCAGCGTATACACTGCACTGTGGACAATGCACTCTTTCCATAGAATGTTGTCCTTGAGCTGATGCCTTAACTGAGATTTCCAAAAGCCATTTTGCTGGTCTATTGAGCTGTTTATTTCTTAGTGTTGAAATAGAAGATAAAATCAGAGGAACCCATGGAAAAGAATAAAATTCACGCATTTCATCCATATGAACTTTCCAAAATTACCCATAAACATCACTGGAGCTTGTTTCATGATGGAGCTGTAAGGTCTCCCTGAATAATGAATTGTGATGCCTACATTTTGTCTCCATTCTTTTTCCAAGTATCTTCATAATTGTAAAGAAGGGATTTCATTTCTATTATAAAATTCTTAATCTATAAATTGAGGAGATTGGGCTTATAATTGCTAAAGTTTCTCTTAACCTTAGCATAGGATGATTAGGATGATTCTATGTTTAGAAAACACAATCTAAGTAAACATTACTAAGGATCTATGTGAGTCCATAAATTATGCTAAGGGTTTTATATACATTTTTTATGTCATCCAAAAAGTCTTTGAGTCTTGGAGGTCAATAATCTTATTAGTCTACAAATAGAAACATTGAGTAGCACATATTTAATTACATGCCCATGATCATATATCCTGAGTTAGGGTTTGAGTTCATATTTGGCTTTAGAACCTTTACTTTTAATTACAATGCTATACTAACTCAAGATTTCTGAAAATTATATTGTTAACAATAAAATAATATTTCTTTGTATGTGAAAAATGAGTTGCTTCACAAAGGTCTGTCACTATTGTTCTATTTACGAGAAGAAAAATATTAAAAAGCCCATAGTTAAAAAAGAAATGCAACGGGAATTTAACATGATGCTATTTTCTGTTCTTAGGGACTTCTGGAAAAGTAATCTGTTCTACTTCCTTTATTTATATTAATGAGCCCAGCTAATTTTCTCTCCTTTTTAGGCTTCAGATTATTATAATATGAAAACACAGTTACCTCATGATGCTTTACTCTTCTAGGAGGCTATACTTCTCCCTGGACACAAACGATTGTTCATAGAGCCAGTGTTCTCCACTTTGCTTCCCTGGAATAAATGTATGCATATGTTTATAGATTAAGAAAGATTCTAGGAGATAAATTTGATATTTCCTTTTCCAGCAGGCTTTCCTTACTTTTAATGGCTTCCAATATAATCCATAGGCCTTCATGCACCTCAAAAATATTTCACTTTTTTGGGTACCCAATAGTTTCTGTTCCTTCCCTGAGTCATATAGAACAGCCTTGCTCACATGCCTTATGAATATTATTTTTTCATTCTTAAGTTTCAAGGCAGTTCCAGTTATTCTTTCACTGATGTCCTCTACTTTGGATATTTTAAAAATCAATCTTATAGTATACTACATAGAATTTAATGTCCCTGGGTGACATTTTATTGTTTTCTTTGTATTCCTAACTTTCTCATAGCCATTCCTCTAACAGAGAATTTTCTGATCTGACACGTGTTTCGACCTCTCCTATTTTAATGTTGTCAAAAAATGCTATTAGCATGCTGTCTGCACCCTCTTACAGATCATTATCACTAAACCTGAAGAAGTCCACTCGATATTTCCCCCAGAAGGCTCCAGCACCTATTAACCATAACCCTTTACTTACGTTTTTAAGTTCATTTTAATTCAAGTGACTACATAACCCTGAGCCAGTCCGAACAGAATTTACAAGGAAAGCTGCAGGATCCTTGTCCTCCCAAGGTCTTAAAACTATTTTAAAGATAATAATTATAAATATTTTCTAATATCTGTATATACCGCCTAGCATATCAATTATAAACACCGTGGCATGTCATTTGAGGTATCCTACAATTTCTTGTTTTTCCTTTTTATGGCACTTATATTTTAAACTAAGATTTGTAAAATACCCAATACAATCACTTCTCCTCAGTCATAGGAGTAGTTCTGACAATCCTCTAAAATATCTTATTCTGAAAATGGCTTTGGCTAAGGTTTCTCACTCGCAGTGCTCTCTTCCATACTTTTAGCCAGTACTTTCCTTTTTCTTGCTTTTGAAAATGTATTTGGCCTTTTAATTATTTGTTCTTCTATTTTTGCATTTTTGCATATATTCATACATTCACATACACACACACATATATGTATATTTTTTTCTTACTCATTTCAAAATACCGTAGACTTTATGGCTCATACAACAGAAATTTACTTCTCAGAGTTCTGGAGTTAGGAAAGTCCATAATCAAGGCATCTGCAGATCTGGTGTCTGGTGAGGGCCCTTCTCCTGGTTCATAGGCGTCTGACTTCCTGCTGTACCTTCACATGGCAGATCTTTCATAGACTTTGGTCTCAGTTCAGCACTCAGTTCCTTTTCTTCCCTCTGAGCCTTGATTTTCCTCACAGAGGGAGAGACCAGGTCTAACCAATTGATTGCTTTCAGTTTTCTATTATGTGATTGATGCATGCATAATGTTGGGACTCAGGAAACAATATCCTCAGATGCAAGCCTAAAAGCAAAGTTTTTCTCTGGCCTTCTCCTGCTTTCCGGTCTCTCAGTCTTATTCTCCCCCAAGGCTAGCCATAGAAACTGGAATCCCTCTTCCCCAAGGCGGGTCATAGAAATCAGAACTCTTTTTCCCCAAAGCCAGCCATAAAACCTAAAAATAATACTCTAAGCTTCTCTCCACCGACCATAAAGAAACTGGCCATAAAGACATGATCTGACCTACTTGTTTGACTGTAGATCAGAAGACCACATTTCAGAAAGGGTCCTGCAGGAAGGAATGCATGCTCAGAGAGGAAAGAGGAACCTAGACAAACAGGCCTTGCTGAGTCTCTCCAGTCAGTCTGTTAGCATTAAATCATATTTCTACATGGTTATCTAGACTTTGTTGAATCTAAGCATAAAATGGACAATTCTCCCTGTAGCTTTGGGTCTTCCTTCTAAAGGCTCCTGTATATACATTAAATACGTGTATATACTGTTTCTCCAATTAATCTGCCTTTTCTGAGTTGAGTTTTGAGTGAATCATTAGAGACAAAGGGAAAGTTTTCCCATGGCCCCTACAATAACTTTAGCTCCCAGTATTTTTAATTTTGAAATGACATGCATAGTTAATGAAAGTCACTCTATCACTGTCAGTCAAATTTAGTCTTTCTTCTATGCCTTTCACCCCATCGCTACCCTGATACCTATCAGCAAGGTATTATAACCTTAAAATACCTTTGACAACTTAAACTGAGAGTAAATAATGCTGTGTATTTTAAAATCCACTTTGTCTAATATTGCCTTTCATTTTATAGAAAAATAACTTATTTAAAGTGTCACATAAAGTGTTATTTTATCAGTCCCAAATGAATACAGTTTTTTTTGTTTGTTTGTTTTGTTTTTAAAATAAGGTTTCCAGTTAAGAGTATTGATACTGTGGAAAACCAGGCTCATATTTGGAAATGCCATTCTTCTAAGGTCTTAATCCTAAGGTAATTTTATCTACCTGGTCCTTACGCGTAATCTTCTTTCTCCATGAAGTAATTCATCTCCCTGCTCTAACTTCAATGACATTAATAGAACCACTAACAGCACAATTATCATTTTTATTATGTGACACTTATCAAAGATTGGATTATTACAGATCGCAAACGGTTCAGAGAAAGAGGCACATATTTGATAATGTTCAGGACAGCAGGGTGCTATTCTGTTTAAATCCTTTTTAACATAAAGAACTAAATAAATGATAACTAACCATGATAACTAAAGAGCTCAATGATATCCTACTGTGTAGAGCTCAATGATATCCTACTGTGTAGAGGGACATTATCCCTGTTAATTTGATTTATAAACATTTACAAATTATGCAAAAATGTGTCTAGTAATACTAATAATAAAAGCTCCAATTTTTTAGTTCTGTATTCAGCCATATCAAACATTTCTCAAGTTACTCACGTGAGCCCAATAGTGTGTCAAGGGAACGAATACACAGCTGTTCCCTGGCCCTACGGAATTTGTAGTTTATTTCTTAGTTCATTCATTTATTTTGCTAGTCAAAGTCAATCAACAAACATTGAGAGATTGACAGCCTCAGTTTCAGAGAAGTGTGCTTTATGCTGCTAAAGAAAGATATGTTTTCTGATTCCTTAGACTTGAAAGTGAGCATTTATGTCATTGTAGCATAATGACTGGTATAGCAAGTAGGAAGAATTTTTTTCTAAGTACATGACCATTTGCTAAGACAGGATCACCTTGAATCCTTTTAAATGAAGTGTGTTTGCTTTGCTGAGTCCTTGAAAATTAAACCCTGTGCTTCGCAGTAACAGTGAAAGATACAAGTTTCTCTCGTTAAAAGAGCGAGAAGAATGTGTATTCCCCAATGACTAAGTGGGAAGAAGAGAATGAAGTAGGGATGGGGGCAGAAATGGAAGGAAGACAGAGCTGGAGGGGACATGGAAGCTAGAGAAGACCGAGTGGAGCTCCTCACGAACTCTTTTCATGATTCCTTCAAGTTAACTTTTTTTTTTTTTTTTTTTAATGCTATAAAGCTCACAAACACACAGTGGGATTAAATGTGGTTGGAAAGTGACCAAAAGCTGAGTTCATTTTCTGAGATGGCACGTAAAATGATTCACAGAAGCAGATCACGGAAAGTTATGGCTAAGAAGAGCGAATCTGGTAGAGATTGGCCCCCTGGGATTGAACATAGGTTTGTAGGAGGCATTATGGACTTCCAGAGCTCAAGTTGTTGGGATTTAGGCCAAGATCAATTTCTAGGTGTTAGAAGGTCAAGTTCTCCTCCTTCTCAGCGTGACTCTTGGAGCATACATCCACCCACTCCCACATACACGTGCACATACATGTATTTCCACCTACGTATACATACACAAGGTTTATTATATTCTATGGGTTCCATATATTATATCCCGTATGCCCTAAAACAACTCAGAATTGATTATTTGTAAGTTTTAAAATCCTGAAGAAGGAGAATGATAGGTTTATGAGCAAATGCTTCCCAGATGTGGTAGCCTTGAAAAATGAATAAGATTTGACTGTGAGGAATTTATAGAAAGAGCATTTCAAATGGAAAAAAAAATAATGTGAGCAAAGGCTAGGAGTTTGTTGTTCCCCTGTGACACAGCATTATAAAATTTAACTAGAGGAAGTACATTTTGCCTCCATGAATGACTTGCCTTGGTTTTAGGCTACTCTTTGCATATTAAGTTTGGGAATTTTAGGATTGGGATATGATTGAGCTTTCAACTGTGTTTAGTTGCTTAGAAAAAGAGAGAGTCTGGATTTAACTTAAGGGTAAGTTAATGCTAGATTATCTAAGTGAGAAGAGTTTTGCATCATCTAGAACAGAGTCTCAAACCCCTGGCCCATGGACTGGTACTGGTCTGTGGCCCGTTAGGAACTGGGCAGTACAGCAGGAGGTGAGTGGTGGTGAGCTGAGCTCTGCCTCCTGTCAGATCAACTGCAGCATTAGATTCTCATAGGAACAGGAACCCTGTTATGAACCGCACACGCTAGGGATCTGGGTTGTGGGCTCCTTATAAGAATCTAATGCCTGATGATCCGTCACTGTCTCCCATCACCCCCAGACGGGACCATCTAGTTGCAGGAAAAAATGTTTAGGGCTCCCACTGATTCTACATCATGGTGAGTGTATAATAATAACAGAAATAGCTTGCACAGTAAGTAAAATGTGCTTGAATCATCACAAAAACCTCCCCTCCACCCACCAATCCTTGGAAAAATTGTCTTCCACAAAAAGTGATCCCTGGTGCTGAAATGCTTGGGAACTGCTTATCTAGAGAATCCCAGAACTGTAATACACTCTACCTCTAGCTGTTACAGTTTCCTCCCCTAGCAGGCTGGGATAGGGCAAACAGAACTGAACTGACAATATCCGATCTTGATACCAAATAGGCCTGCAAAGAAGTTCCATTCTTGTGAGGAAATGTAACAAAGTGATCTGAATCAACTTCTTCCTCTTTTTCCATATTTGTATAGAAGCTCATGAAACTCCTAAACTGTGAATTATAACTCATATAAATTAATGTACTCACAGCCTGTATTTGCTAACTACATATATACACTTTTTAAATGTTGGGGAAATACATGTTGATCAATAATTGATTCCTAAATAAAATTATTTCTATTTTGAGCTTATTTCCAAATTTTGAGACTAATGGACAAACACTTATTGAAATTTACCATGTACCAGACATTGTGCTCAGCATTTTACATGTCTTACAATGGCTCCTAATGCTACCATCCTAGTCCATTTTTTAATTAAGTCCTGAAAGATAAAATACTAAAATAATGCCACCTACATTAGTGGATAACATTTTTTGACAACTTCTATATTGTATTTTTTCAAAAATTTTGTCACTATTTTTAATTATTTTATTTTATTTATTTATTTTTGGGACAAAGCCTTGCTTGTCACCCAGGCTGGAGTGCAGTGGCACAAACAGGGCTCACTGCAGCCTCGACCTCCCAGGCTCCATTAATCCTCCCACCTCATCCTGCCGAGTAGCTTGGATCATAGGAGCACACCACCATGCCTGGCTAAGTTTTTGCATTTTTTGTAGAGGCAGGGTTTCGCCATGTTGCCCAGGCTGGTCTCACACTCCTGGGCTCAAGCAATTTACCCACCTTGGCCTCCCAAAGTGCTGGGATTACAAGCATAAGCCACTACACCCAGCCTATCATTTATTTTTTAAGATAACTTCATGACTTAGATTTTATTACTATTTCATTTTTAAATGAACAATTGAGAAGTAGAAAGGCCAAATAATTTGCAACAGATGACCCGTGTACTAAGTGATATAGCAGAATTGAAACCCAGGTAAATTCATCTTAGAAACCATACTTTGGGCAGCAAACTATTTCTATAAAGTTTTAGATAGTAAATATTTCAGCTTTATAGGCTGGACTGTTTCTATCACAGAAACTCAAGTTAGCTATTGTAGCACAGGAGCAGCTACAGACAATATGTAAAAGAATGAGTGTGGCTGGGCTTCAATAAAATGTTATTTGTAAAAACAAGCAGTGAGCTGGATTTGGCTCATGGACTACAGTTTATCAGCTCCTGCTCCACAAAAGTAAAAACACATGCTGATGCATGGCACCATTTATGCAGGTCCTAAATTGTATTGCACCACTATAAAAATATTGTTTTATAAGAGAGGGCCAACATGAGCCCCTTTCCACCATTATACTTTATGACAACCACTGTTTCCTTAGAAAGCATATTTTTAAGTCACACCTTGAATATCTGAAACACAGTAGAAGAAATTCCATTTTAAAAACCAGATCCATATAACACCTAGCTCACTTGTTTATTTCTAAGCTATTTGTTCTATGCATTGGCTGAACAAACAGTAATATACTACATTCAACAAACATTTATTGAAGTCGTAACAGCCATTGGAATAGCTACTGAGTAGAGAAAGTTGAGTAAGGAATGACCTTGACTTAAAGGAGCTGAAAATTAGTAGAATAGAAAAGATATGAAGAAATCTTGTTATAATTCAGTGGGATGAGTACAATAATATCTGTAAGATCATGAAAGTTCTAAGAAAATAAAAAATAAATATATATTATATGGAAGAAGGCTTTGAGTTTTTTAGGCAAAGGTGGTATTTGAACTGATTCATCTCGGAGGAGGTCTCCAGATAGGGGAGGCATTCTTGCCAGAAGCTATGGTGTATGAAAATGTACTGGACCATCATTGTGGGGGATGCTTGGGGAACAGTGAGAAATGCAGCTGAATGGGAATATCTCAGGGCAGAGATGGAGGAGGTAAGGTAGAGAAATGGCAAGAGATAGGTTGCTGAAAGTATTCATCTTAAAAATTCAGGGATTTTTTTTTAAAAGCAGAAAGCAGTTAAGTTGATAAAGCAGGCAGTGACTTAATCACAATTGTTTTTTCAAATTAAGGAGTTAGTTTTGCCAATGCTTTGTGGTGAGGTTTTGAGGAGTATGCTTAGATAATTTACTCCCCTAGAGGGGCAAATTAGTTCAGGTCACTACCATTTCTTACTATGCTGCCATCCCAGTCTCCTAAATGTTCCTGCTTTCTCAACTTTTACTGTCTCCATGGTTTGTCTTTTCCAGAATGTCATTTAGTTGGTATGTCAGTATGTAGTATTTTTAGAATGGCTTCTTTCACTTAGTAATACATGTTTAAAGGTCTTCCATGTGTTTTCGTGGTTTGATAACTAATTTCTTATTAATGTTTAATAATATTCCATGGTCTGATGTACCACAGTTGATATATCCACTCATTTATTGAAGGATATTTTGGATGCCTCCCTTTTTTGCAATTATGATAAAAATACTAAAAACATTCATGTGCAAGTGTTTGTGTGACATGCGTTTTCAATTCATTTGGGTAAACATCTAGGAGCATTATTGCTAGGTGGCACGGTAAGAGTATGTTTAGTTTTATAAGCTAAACTGCCAGGCCAGGTACAGTGGATCATACTTATAATCCAAGCACACTGCTAGGCTGAGATCAGAGGATTGCTTGAGACCAGGGGTTTGAGACGAGCCTGGGCAAGAGCAGGAGACCCCATTAAAAAAAAAAAATAGCCAGTGTGGTGGAGCACACCTGTGGTTTCACCTACTTGGGAAGCTGAGGTGAGAGGATCACTTGAGCCTGGGAGGTCAAGGCTGCAGTAAGCTGTGATTGCCCCACTGCACTCCAGCCTGGGCAAAAGAGTGAGATCTTGCCTCAAACAAACAAACAAACAAAAAAAGCAAAAAATTGTCCAGCTGTCTTCCAAATTGGTTGCACCATTTCCATTTTGCATTCCCACCAGCAATGAACGAGAGTTCCTCTTGCCCTACATCCTCACCAGCATTTGGTGGTGTCGGTGTTTTTGGATCTTGGCCATTCTAACAGATTGTGTAGGTGCATCTCATTGTTACTTTAATTTTCAATTTTGTAGTGACGTATAATGTTGAATCTTTTCATATGCTCGTTTGCCATCTGTATATCATCTTTGGTGCCTGTTTACATATTTTACTCATTATTAAATTAGGCCTCTCCCCATTTTTATTCTGCTCCAGTGCATTTTCTGCTTTGCACTGAAATCTGACCTTATTGTTGTGTCGCCTCCATGAGTAAAGCCTTTCAATGGCTCTCCACTGCTCTTAGGAAGACAGACCAACACTATCTAGCTGTGCTCATATCACCTGGCTCAGGTGGCACCAACCACATGCTGCTTCTCTTTGTCCCTTCGACATGGGCTGTCTTACGTTATACACTTGTACATTTATGACAGCTTCAGGGTCTTCTTATAGCCTGTCTTCTTTGCCCCAGCAGGTACCCATCTTTCTGCTAAACAATTTGTCTCAAAAAATTACAAATTAAGATGGTTCCTTTCCTATAAAACTGGCTTATTGTCTTTTGTGATCTTTATCAATATTATATTTAAATAAATGCTTAATTGCTTGCTGAGATATAGTTCCTACTAGGCAATAGACATCATCACTTTTGTCGTGATGCTATTACCTGGGCATAGTGTTGTACCTTGCCTATGGTAGGAGTTCATATTTGCTCAACTTAACTCATGAAGGTGCTTAGATAAACTTGGGTTGTATTCTAATTCTTTCAATTCTTACCAGAAACATCTTAGGTAAGTCTTTTGGTCAATTCTAGTTTTAGTTTCTTACCCCAAAGATATGATAGATAATAATTTCCATGTGACAGATGTGATTTTTAAGGAAAAAATGAGATACATTAATTTCAATGCTTTGTAATCTATAAGGCAATATGTATGTGATTTATTTTTATAATTGAATTCTTACTCTCAAAATTGTCTATAAAATGAAGCTTAAAATGATTAATACACAGATTAATACTTGGTGGCTGATACATTTGTCTTATGGATACCTTCAAATCCATTCTGTTTATTCTTAGTATATAGTGTTTAGACTAAAACAATCCTGGAATCAGCTTCTTTGAAAAGTTGTGATTCTTCTAACACAGTGTTGGGCCTTGTCGGCTTTTGTCATCATCTGTATTCTGCAGACTCTGGGTGATAATCATTTTATAGATTTAGGATAACAGTTTCATATTATTCATTTTTAACTGATTGCTCACTTCAGCAGAGTAATCATTTTAGAATCTGTTAATGATCCCCTTTGATGGCTTTTATAGACACAGCACTGCATATTATGTATCCACGATGTATAAATATCTGGGATTGTTTTTAATTGTGAGAAGAGGTTTGTCCAAAGGAATCAAGGAAAGCACAAAACCACAATCAATGTCATATAAAAGGTACAAATTAGCATCAAAAAACATAATAACCTTGTAATTGCAATATGTATGTAGATAATCTGCTTCTTTAACGTGAATATGGAGGTTTTTTTTTTTTTTTTTTTGAAAGCAGATGCTTCCTCCTGCCATGTGGAACACGTCTGTATGTGCCTGAGTCTCACTTCTTTGTGGCAGCCAAGATAAATAAAGCAAAACCGTCTCCTGAAAAGCGCCGGCAGAATATCTGCAGACCATTAATCTTCATCCATCCTCATTTTGCAGGCAGAATATATGCCACTTTCTGCATTTATTTAGGGATCTTCTTTCTAACTTTTTTCTTCTTTCCTTGTCTTGTCCATGCTCAACTTTGGTCCTTCCTGGCATAATTTTATTTGATAGATATAGTATCGTACCATGCAATGATTCAAAGTTGTCAATAGCAGTTAATATTTTAGCTGACTGAATGTGTGACTTTATATTACCCCATAAATGTACTAAGAAATCAGTCCCTCTTGACTCATTACTAGAAGCCGTAGTTTTGCTTATTTATTTCTTGACTGTCTCTTCCTTTCCAAGACACCCCTTCTCTTTGCTTATTTTAGTTCTCAATTTCATCAATTCATCACTTTGTTTTATAAGCCCTTATCATCAGTTTAATTTCTCCCTCCATAGTTTTGTATGGCATTTGCCTGTATTACACAAGGCCCAATGAATTAGGGAGTAAAACTTCATTTAAAATATTTTACCTGCATATCTAAGAAAATAAATTATTCATTTTTCAACCAGTTGTCTGGAAACTATGGAAGCACATTTGTTTTTCCCTTGGGGATGGGGTCAAGAAAAATAACATGTGATTTCCAACCCCCTGACTCTTTCACATAATTCACTTTTTTCTTTGGATTTTACATTTCTTTTCTCTGTTTTCATTCCTAATCAGTTGCCTCTTGAACTTAAGGGACAAGAGCTTTACCTAAATTTAGTAGCTCAGAATCCTAAATTCAGTACTGAAATATGTTGCTGATTTTTAGTATCTGTTTAGAAGCTGCTAAGAGTGACTGCCTCGAGCTTTCTGAAATTGCCAGAACAGCTATTCTTATGTCATGAGCCTTTGTAACTCACCCACCAGTGCGGTAATAGCTCTAAAAAAAACATTGTTAAAGCAATCAAACTGTGAATTGTAGAGTTAAGAGACACTTCAGATACCCCAAAGATGCCCAAAGCCTGATGTTATTTTTTTGACTGCTTCTTGAAAGGGCAGTAACACAAAGTATAAAATAACTTTTGACATTAAACCTATAGAATGAGAAGCATGTGAAAATTTTATTACTTGTATTCTTAGTTGAACTGTTTTATAGTTTAGAAATGGCTCAAATGGGTTCTAATTTTGCAGCTTGTTGATTTAGTTATGTTTTATTTTGGAGTGCTATGTAGCCATTAAAAGGCTATGAAATGTAGACTTCTGAAGTTTTTACTTCAAGCAATTAATAAGGGGAAAAGTTTTTGGTTATTTGACAAAATAGGTTTTACTCTAAATGAACTCTTTCAAATTTGTAAAAATAAAAACCAGATTATTTAGAGTGTGGTGTCTAGTTTTAGGAAAATAAATTCTAAAATAGCAAATAGTAAATGGAAATTTTAATCTTTTGGAAATTTTATGTGGATTTTTTTACTTAAAATATTTTCTTAAGAGGCGAATACTGCCCGTGAACATTCACAAGAATCTTACACTCAGCGTTTTTATCCTCATAAAATTGTTTTAACTTTATCACTCATCCATTCACATTTGAATAAGAATTATTATTCATATTATGCATAATAACCCTCCCAACGTCCTTTCATATTTGTTCCTTCATTTACAATCTTTTTTCACTTACTAAATTAGTAACATTTACTATAAAGTTATTTGGTACCTACTCATTTTGACAGTTTTACCAATATACCTCTACGTTTCTAAAAAATTATGGTCATATTTTCTTCTTTATTTTTTATATACCCTGCATTGTATTAGCCTTGAGTTTGGATTTAAAATGTACACATATGTATACATTTTATTCCTTGAATCATTGTACTTGACAGCTACAATACATATATATTTAATATTTATATATAATATATGTATAATATCTGCCAAATAAAATTTTATATATGTGTGTGTGTGTGTGTGTGTGTGTGTGTGTGTGTGTATTTCTTCTCTCCATTTCAGCAATGCCACCCTAGTCAAAGAAATCATCTCATCTTTTTGTACATTATTACTTCTATTTTATTGATGAAAAATCGAGGCACGGAGATGATAAGTTTTCCAAGGCAGAGGAACTCTGAGCCCTATACAGAGAAAAGCAGATTTCACCTTCTGTTTGAAATGCAATAACTAATGTGATGTGGAAAGTCATGAAGGAGAAATTTCCTGGTCTTTAAAAAGCTAAATATTTTCAGTCTCTATATTACAACAACTTAGCCTAACTTAACTAATACAAGTGTCTACCTCACAGTCTAGAAGAACAGTGATTACCATGCAGTAAGAGCACAATAAATAATTGCTTCCATTGTAATTTCTGCAAAATCAAACTTTACCCATTGTTTTAGGTTCACTAAATACTAGTTTCATTATCCAGCCTTTCTTATTGCTATCTAGAAAAAATAATATTCCCACCCAAGACTATAATACATTATCTGTCTTTGACAGTATTTTAGGTTTAAATGTATGTTACACATATTTTTCTCTTTTGATACCACATCATTAAAACCTAATTTCCATGCAGTAAGAGATCATGTCTTGTTGTGTTGTATCATCCTTAATTCTTACAATACTGATGACTACATATTATACGTTGAATAATTATTTAAAGAAAAATAATGAAAATTTTCTTTCAGGTTTAAGGATATGAAGGGATATTTCTGCTATTTTTGCTCTTATTTCATAGGTTGTGGTTCCATGGCCTACAATTGAAGAGAATGCCATTTTCTGCCTCATGGAAGTAGGAAAATGAAGTCTTGAGATGTTGGCTCTCAAGGGAGCTTGCCTCATTCATAAGGTAAGTGACTCAGAGCCACTCAGCAATTCAAAAAGCTAATACTTCATATTTGTACCTCAAATATGTAAAATCTCTATAAATTGTAGACCTTTGCATTACTTTATTATAGTTGAATCACAGATATGATATCTGAGAATGCCAATGATTTATGATGACTGTTTTTACTCATCCACCAGAAGAATCCTCCCATCTATACTCAGTACAAAGCCTGGTGAGCACGGCAGTTTGTTTCTGGACAAATATGCTCCACCACATTCTCCTGAGGTTTACTTCATGCCTTGCCAAGAGCCCATCATTCCAATCCCCTGTTTATGGTTGGGCTAGAAATCTAAATTTGATTCTTCAAAAACATCTGTTCAGCCAGCTGTTCACTATTCTTATAGTCAATACAAATCCAAAGCAAAGCTAAAATATCACCTTGCCTTCATGATTTCAAGTTTGCTGCCTAAGGCTTCATAATCCCCTGTGATACTTCCTGATTTTTCTAGATATTCACTCATTTGTCCTTCATTGATTCACTTAAGTATTAATTGAATTCATTATTTATTGATCCCCTAAGATATGCTGGCATACTACCAAGAACCAAGTAAGATTGGTGAATGCCCTAACAGGGAAGTTTGCTTCAGGTAGGGTTATCCCTTCCTGTCTAAGCTTGTGAGTGTCTATTGCAGATAGTAATTTTGCTAAACTTTCCATGTCCCAAAGGTTATGGCCACCTAGAATTAATGCATAACTGATTTTACCATGGTAGGTAATGTGGTTTATATCGATGTCCCCACCCAAGTTTCATGTAGAATGCTAATTCTCAATGTTGGAGGTAGGGCCTGGTGAGAGGTAATTGAATCAGCGGGGGTAGTTTCTCATGAGTGATTTAGCACCATCCCCTGGTACTATTCTCATGACAGTGAGTGAGTTCTCACGAGATCTGGTTGTTTAGGAATGTGTAGAACCTCCCCCCTCCCTCTCTCTCTTGCTCCTGCTTTCCACCATGTGACTTGCCTGCTCTTCTTTTGCTTTCCACCATGATCAGAAGCTTCCTGAGGCCTGCCCAGAAGCAGAAGCCAGTATGCTTCCGCTACAGCCTGCAGAAACATGAGCTAATTAAACTTCTTTATTTGTAAATTACCAAGGTATTTCTTTGAAGCCATGCGACAATGGACTAAGGCAGTAAGTTAAGAGATACATGAAGGTATCTTTAAACTTTCAACATAATGTAACTTACTTTGGATTCGTTTTTATTTTCTATGGTTAGTAGCAACTTTCTTCCTATTGTTGGAGCATGTATTTTCTATTATTAGAGAGAATTCTCCGTGACAAACAACTCACTAATAATAGAAAATTTTTCATACCTAATTTGCAGGAGGGCTCACTCCACTAATGCAGAATTTCTGCATTTCTTCATCGTATAATTTCCCTCCCTATTCTCATCGGAAAGGTTCTAATCAGTGTTGCCCTCAGCTGCCTGTTTTCAATGGATGTTACTTCATACCTATTCTGCAGCTTCAATGGAGTCTAGATGCTGCAGCCACTTTCCCTACCCAGTCTGTCTATACCAGCAATTCCAGGGTAAGTGCACCTGAACACAGTGCTCTGTAGCACAAAATCTGCTGCCTTTGGTCTGCCACATGCATTAAAACGGGGCCACAAACACCTGCCATTGCACGAAACTGTGACTCAGGTAACTTGAATTTCTGACTCTGCTTTCATGTTTACTGCCCAGATGCAGAAATTATGCACCGTTTAACATTTTGCAGAACTATTTATTTAACTTATTTTACATTTTAATGCTGATGAACAAGAAGTTCTTTTCATTTACTTTGCTCTCAATGTTTTACTCCCTAATGTTTTCCCACTATAAACATAAAATATTCATGAGTGAAAAGGTGGGAATATAACGAATGATTAAAATCTGCCTGAAAGGAAGAGAAAAATTATCCCTGACAAAAATATGTAAAAATAATTTAATAAAAATTCTGATTTTTTTCACTAAAATAAAATTATCATGTTTCTCTCCATGAGGCTATCTAGAAATTCAGTTTCTTTATTATTAAGCTATAAAATCAGTAAGACATTTATCTCAGCAATTTTGACTTAAACATGAGTAGTAATTTTAGGATTTTAATCATTAGTTGGTGCCTTATCGGCATCTATGGCTGTATTTTGTTTTCTACGCTACTAAAAAAAGAGACTTGTTTCCTTATTGTCTTTGGTTATTTTCTTTTCTTCACGATATTTTGTTGAATGTGTATTCAACTTAAATTCTTGACAAGATGGAAGTTAGGGAGAGCCAAATTTGAAGGAAACATCAAGGTACATCTGCCACTGTCAATGCCAAGCTCATGAAACACTTTACAGAGGTATCCTACACTTTTTATTCTGAAGTGTAATCATTTTTATGTGGTTAAATTTGGAATTAACCTAATTTGAAAAATAACCTATCATTGTTAACCTAAAATTAGTACATTCTTGGCTGTCCACACCGATTGAAGGATAGCAATGATAAAGACATTTCTGTCAGTCAGTAGATCATAGAGAATAACCTCTGTGTTTACTGTAAACCATCAGTTCCTAATCTAGTTTATGATAAGAATGACCTGTAAAACTTTTAACCATATAGATGCATTCATGTAAACAACCAGGACTCCAGTGATAGATCTTAGAATTTTGGCTAAACTCCTATAGTGGATATATACATATATATATATATATATACACACACACACACACACATATATATATATTTTACTTGCCCAGCATAGCCTCTTTTCTATACTTACCACCCTCAACCAACCTTTTATTCTTAGAATGGCAACACCTTTTTTTTTTTCGATTGCACTAACACAATCTTATTGCTGCAATAGGAGTTGATTTATGGTTTGACTTCAACTCTTTAGCCACAGATAAGCCAATTGTAGAGTCAATTAGCCTAAGGTATCCTTGCCTTTCCAGATTAGTCCAGGGATCATCAACTGACTTGAATTTTGCCAATTCAGGTGTTTTGTTCCCCCCCCACCCCGCCCCAGAACATTTCAAACCAGGACATGACAAAGTGTGTTCTCCACTGATAACAGCAGCTGCGTTAGGATATAAAGATCAGCAGGTGTTGTGGCTCTGTTTCTCCCCTGTGAAGTGGAAGCTTTACGTTGAGATAGATGTAAGCTGAGAGCAAGAGGAGAACATAGAGAAAGACACTTGGAGGAATAGATTCATGAAAGTGATAATGTTACTGATTATCCTTATTCTTGATTACCAACTAGATACATTATCTTCTGTAGTTTTCTGGTTCATCCTTTGTCTGAATATATTGAGCTAATTAATTTGAATCTGCAAAAATTATTTTTAGTTCAATTGTAGCTGTTTGCATACTGGTGATTCAAATATCCTTCAATATTTCAGTATCATTGTGATAAAATATCCTTGACTCTGACACTGAAGAAAATGTCAGAGGACATTAACCAAATTCTAAACTGTGACTTCTCTCTCTTATTTATTTTCTACTTCTTTCACACAGTTCAAATCTTCTGTACTGGAAAGCTTCAACCTGTACTTCAAGCTCTAGAGCAAATTCCGACTTTTGGTGGAAGATATTTAACTAGCTTCTGTCATTTCCCACATTATCCCATGCATGTAAGCAAACCACTTTTGCGATTTTGCTAACCCTAACTCATTTTGATCTACAAAATTAGATTTTATTAACACAACAATTTAGGTAACTGGGATTCTGCTTTGACTTCTTAGTCATTGTATTTAATTGCTTCATACTCATATTCATCACTAGCAATGGCTGATCATTTTCCTGGCATTACCCCTCCATAGGGACTGAGAAATTTCTACTAAGGTATGGTTGGTGTTGTGGCCTCCCACATTCCAACTGACAATCTAGCTGACTGTCTGCCCCCTTGACCTGTTGAAATCATGGATCTTGGACTCCCAGTTCCATTTTTAGAAAGCTCAGCCAGCATCTGTGATTATATTATGGAATTTTCTCCTCTTCTTTTATGTTGTCAAAAGTTTTATTGGACTCAGGTTTAATATTGACCCTAATCTTTTTCTGAGACTTTTCCTTTGCCTTCAGGCTGGAGAGTTGAGTTATCTCCCAGGAACCTACCCCAAACTGATGGGCATGACCAAATTTCTTCACTAGTTTTACCCCTCTTACTTTCGAGAATAATTGGCTATACATTTTTAAATTATCAGATGTGTCTTTGTTGAAGTTATAAAAGAGAGGAGACACATTTTCTCAGATGGCTAAAATAGGCAAAAGTTAGCTGTCTTTGAATTCAGCTAAAAGCAAAAATATACCTTCATAAACTTTTCTGTAAAGATGCTAAAAATACAAATAACTTATATTGTGATGTTCTTTTAACCCATTGTTGCAAATATCAAACTTACAACATGTTATCCTGTTTTGACAATACAAAGTTGGACTTGGAAATATGTTAATAATTATTCTGAGAGCAAGAATAAAAAAATAGCAATCTTGTTTTGTGGTCTGTTAATGATGTGGCCTGTGGGTAGTCTGAAATAAAGCTTTCATCCTAACTCAACACGGTGCTTCTCTAGCTCCATGTTTACAGGGATCCCGATTTCCCCAGAATCCCTCAGTCCTCTCTTTGCAGAGTCTTACATCTAGGATCTGCTGGTCTCCCAGAGAAACAATAGTAGATGTACACAGCGGGGCATTTCCTCTGATCTGTGTCAGCTCTGACACACTTAGAGGAAACATTAGACTTTTCACTACAAATTACCATTTTTCTGTGGGTCCGTTAAAATAACTGTAGACATTCAAGTATGTAAACATACAATCATTTTACTAAAAATGTTCATGGATTTGTAGGGAAAACAATATCTAAACAGATATTTGGCTTACAAGGTGGAAAATGCAGCAAAAAGAACAGATGCTGAGTGTAGATATTTTTCTGAAGACTGAATGAACAGCTTCTTGTTGGATGGTTGCAGGGAAGGACTTGTAGCTTCAGCATATCAAAGAAGTATTCTCAGAGCTAGTAAAGCCTAACATGATTCTGAAGGATGATGAATGTAGACTTTGGGTAAGAGAAAATATTCTGAGTAAAATAAATTGCATAGGCAAATGCGAACTCCTGATTCAGTATGGTTTGTTCAAGAAATCATAAATAGGTAGTTGTTGCTAAGGAGTAAAAGATGATGCTTTGTCTTTGTCAGTTTGGGCTGCTATAACAAGGTATTATAGAGTAGCTTAAAAGACAACTCATTTCTCAAAGTTTTGCAGGTTACGAGTCTGAAAAACAGGGGACCAGTAGAGTAAGATTTTGGTAATGATCCTCTTCCTGGCTTAGATATGGCCACCTTCTTGCCCTGTTCGCACATGGCAGAAACACAGCTAGCCAGCTCTCTGGCCTGTTTATATAAGGGCACTAATCCTATTTGTGAAGACTCCATCCTCATGACTTAATAAACCCCCAACCTCCAAATATCATCACACTGGAATTAAGGTTTCAACATATGAATTTTACAGGGACACAAACATTCAGCTCATTGCAGGTATGGTGGTGCATAAAGTGGGCCAGGGAAAGTGAATAAAATCAAGTCATGAGAACTTTGTCATCTGTTAGACCAAGTGACTTAGATATTTACCCACAAGTCATCTATGAGCTAGTGAAGGAACTTAAGCGATGGAGTGACGTGTCAATTTGTTAAAAATAAATCACTGTAGGGAGCTCATTAAGTGGGTAAATCCTCCTCAGCTGATGACAACTAGTTCAAACAAATGGCTAATTCAAGTTAATCCACTTAAATTGTTAATTAAGTGCCATATTTAATGGAACAATTTTATAGTGGCTATCTTAAAAAATAAAAGTAATATATAAAATAAGTTAATTTTATTATATATTAAATCACATTCTTTTTTTTTTTAGCTATGTAGTAATTCTTATAGTTAACAAAACTGTAAACCCTAATACTTGTGATATATATTTTTCCTATAAAATTATGTAATCACATATTTCAAGCCCTGAAATTTACATTTGACTGTAATATTACTAACTTTAGGAGGCTCAAATTTGCAAGTATACCTTAAGGTTTTATTCTTTTTTTAATCTATTTCCAATGATTATTTTCACATCATTTTTATAATCCTCATTAATTTTATCTTCTAAAATTGCAAAATGACTTAGGCCTGACCGATTCTCCTCTGAAATGACTTTGTGTGTGATTTGTGGTCTCACCTCTTATTCACGTGAGACTTCATATTGAATTAGAAAAAAGGAAAGCACCCCTTTCTGAAGAGAGAACTTTCATAATAAATGCATAACTATGATAATCACAGAGAATGCCACTCCTGCAATTATGCAACATATGACCTGCACAATCCTTGTGAGTTGCAGAATATTAGAAACATTCTTCAAGAATACTTTCATCTGCTCTATGAAAATCTTTTTCTTTTGGAACGTAAGCACCATCATTTTGGAATCAATTTGCATGGTATTTGCATAGTATCTCCAGATATTTGCAACTATTGTAAATATGGAAAAACTAATTACTCAAATGAGACAATGTAAAGTATACTGTAACACACTAGTTTTTTTGTTTGTTTGTTTGTTTTTTTGAGAGGGAGTTTTGCTCTTGTTGACCCAGCTGGAGTGCAGTGACACGATCGATCTTGGCTCACTGCAACCTCCACCTCGCTGGTTCAAGAGATTCTCTTGCCTCGGCCTCCCAAGTAGCTGGGATTACAGACATGCACCACCACACTCAGCAGCTAATTTTTGTATTTTTAGTAGAGATGGGGTTTTACCATGTTGGCCAGGCTGGGCTCCAACTCCTAACCTCAGGAGACCCACCTGCCTTGGCCTCCCAAAGTGCTGGGATTACAGGCATGAGTCACCACACTCAACCAAGATATTAGTTTTAAGCAGATAGCAACACTGAGAATGAGTCATTTTTGTAAGTGATTGCTCAATTTATATATCTTGATGGCCTTCTCTACTCCACCTCTTAATTACAAGGAATTGGGTAGTATATACTTATATAATGAAGATGATATAAAAGGAATAGAAAGAGAAGGACACACTGAAAACAAAAACACACCAACAACACTGAATATGCAACTTATAGGGGTTAGTTATTTGGTAAATGTGCTAGGAGATGAAAGAAATATTACACATGGAGGTTGGATTTGTTAAAAGAAAAACTAGACAAAGTAAATTTGACAGAGTTTATTTGAGCAATGAACAATTTGTGATTAGGCAGCACTCAGAACCAGAAGAGGCTCACAGAGCTCAGTCCAGTAGACTCAGGGGCTGCTCAAGTCTGCTGTGTGACCATTACTCATTCTTTGGCAATGAACTTGGAATTCAGCACTCTTGTGCTCTCTGAGTTTCTTCCTCTTATATTCAAAGCTCATATAAAAGCAATGAGCTTTTATCGGCTGAAGATGGAAGCAAGGTGGAGAAAGCTAAGGTTACAACTAGATGTTAGCTTCATTTGGGCATGGGGATTTGGGTGCAGTCTGATCAGTTATCTGCCTCTGATTTGCTGAAGGTTGGCTGTCCACTATACCCTCCTGAGTTAGGTTACAGTTTGTTACATAGGAACTCAAATATATAAATATTCTCAGGGCAATGGTCTCTTGCTTATTTAATTTAACAGAGCTTGCAGGTATTTCTTGGTCACCCCTTGACATGAGTTAAAACAGCAGGTGGCAGGTAATGGAAAGGAGAGACTGACTGCTCTCTCTACCTCCCTCCAGGGCAGAGTGCATCAGTCCTGCAGCAGGAGCGAGGGAAACCCCACAAGCCACGTGCTGCTGTGTGGACTCATGGAGTCACAAGGTAGAACTGGGCCACCGGGAGCTGCTGAGGGCCTGTGCTGGCCCATGAGTACCTCATAATCTGAAGGTCTTAATTATGTGCTGTTAAATGGCACATAGAAGACACAATAATAGATTGGGAGAAATACTACAACAGAAAAAAAAATACATACATATATGTATATGTATATATGTATGTATCTTTTTTTTCTGTTGTAGCTTTACTGTCACATATGGTTTTTCTTTTCTTTAAACAAGAGCTCTAGCTCTTCTTTTTGGCCTGGGCTCCGCAAATTTTCAGGTCAACACCTGAAATATCCTTGATGAGTTGAGCCACACCTTCTCCCTTCCCGTTTGCATAACTCACCAATTTGAGCAGTCACTGAGTGAGTGCTGAGGGAGTAGATTGAGGCCTGGGTTATGATTCAAACAGAGATTCCTTCACAGGCAATCAGAGTGGCAGAAGAGAAAAGTGTTCCTGCTCATGAGTCATAATTAACCTGCGGCAGCTATTTCTGACTGAGAAAATAGGAGCTGTGTAGTGATGAGAACTTGTGTATGACCGAGGCAGAGCTCTAGCACTTCATTTGTTTCCTTTTTAGTAGGAGCAGGAAGAGTGTGGGGGAAGTTTTAAAAATATCTCTTCTCCCTCCTCTGAGGCATTTAAACTGCACTCTGCACATATCCATAATTATTCTTTCACATAAGCATGCTCTAGGGTGTTGGCAATGAAGGCTAGGGTTAGGAAGGTAGGTGTCTGTACTTGGTACTATAAAGTAACCCGTGAGGATGCCCCAAGCCTTTGGGATCTGAAAAGATCCTATCCAAACGTACTTCCATAATAGCTTGTGTAAAGTTAAACCTAGTCTCAGTGGTTGAGTCTGTTTCACACTTGGGATGAAAAAAGGCAACCATGTAGGAAAAGCTGCCTTTTGTCCAGATTGGCCTGGCAAAAGCAGCATACACCCAAGAGGTCCAAGCACCTGCACTATAGACAATGAGTTAAGCCACCAACAAGGATCCTCTCTGTGTGGGAGAGTCTGTAGCCTGGTTAGAGACCCATGAAAAACAGAGAGCTGGAGCTTTAGGCATAGCGACTTTTTCTCATCTACTCTGTTTTCCGGGAGGGTTTCAGGCATTTGGAGCTACTCAACCTACTGGGGGAAAGGAGCAGGATTGAGTTTTCAGTCTGGCCTCAATGGACATGTCAACTCCTGCTTCAGCAGCCGGGGAGTGATTACAATGACTGAACAGAGTATTACTAGGGAACTTGGGAATTACTGCAAAGCCAAAATCCTGGTGGGGAGGAGGGGAGCCGATAGTAAAACACACAAGACTTGGAGCTAGAGCAATTGGATGTTCACAGAAAGGTGACTCAGGGGCTGCTCAAGCCTGCAGTGTGCCCATTACTCATTCTTTGGCAATAAACTTGGAATTCAGCACTCTTGTGCTCGCTGGGTTTCTTCCTCTTATATTCAAAGCGATTGGCCATATTTCCTCTTCTTAATTTAACTAGCAGGTCCGCCTTTGGGAAAATGGTGTTAAAGAGAGAAATCTGTAAAATGACATATCCTTTGGTGTGATTTTACGTCTTTTAGGAGGTTTTGGAAACAGCAGCCTATCTGTCCCCTTGTGTTTAACTCAATTCTCCAAGCAACAAAATCTTGGACAAAAACCACTAACACTCTTCAAATGGCTCACTTTCAAAAGAGCATGGGAGTTTTATTCCTTTGACCAACTGAAGAGAGAAAGAATGCCACAGCACTCAGCAGGGCAATTCAACTTTCACCAGCTGAGACAGAGTTAAGCTTTTAGAATTGTTGCCCCCTAAAGGAAAATAAAACACAAGGAGAGGGAATTAAGATGATCTTGCATCATTAAGCAGTCATGTGCATTACTGAAAGATGTTGCTTTCTTATTGGGGCTATTAAGTATCATTTGAATAATGACTTCAGAGAGCTAAAGGCCAGAACAAAGACAAAAAAAGCCATGAACCTATCAGGAATTAAAAAAAAAAAAAAAATCAGAACTGGGAAAAGTAGATGTTTCCTCAAATAAATGTTAAAATCATATTTGTGCTTACATAGATGTATATAAGGCATCTAAAGCAGAGGAATCATCTCTCTTATAAAATCACTTTTATAATTTAATGATATTCTCTAGCTCTTATGAACCCTTCTTGTGTTCAGCAATAATTTATATCAGAGTGTCCAACTTTAATTTTAGTCAAATGTAGAGGTTTATACACACTCATAATAAAATGCACTGAAAGATTGGCCCGGAAACTTTTGCACTTAGCTGGGAGTGCATGTTTCCTTTTCAAATTGAAGGGAGTAGGACTGATGTATTAGGATTTTTGTGGCATAGCAAAAATGAGAATGGGACTGACAAAGCAATGTCATTTGTAAAATATTTCACATTTCCATTAGAGGAGAGTTGGCTCTCGAGTTAGCACCAAATGGTGGGGGTGGGTGTAGGTGTGAATTATGTATTTTGTTTATGACAAAACCTGTACTTTATGAAAGTCTACATTTGGATTAAGAGGTAGTTCATAGCTCTTTAGTTTAAGGAATGTGCTAATCAGGTAACTTATTAATTAAGAGGAACGTGGTATGTAAAATTATGACTCAGCTCTTTCAGAAGACCTTGAGAGACAAGAAAGGAAGGCATATGCTAATAAAAAGATAAAAGGTGGGCTGCCCTGGGGCATTCTGTGGAGTGCCGCATTTCACTTAAATCATGAGTTAATGACAGTGTTGTAAATAAGCATTGGAAATGTTGAGGGGAAAAAAAATGTCATTTGTCATAGTAATACCCAAGATGCTTTATTGCCATCAATCAATCATCTAACACGTAGGTTCCCCAAGTACTAACCATAAGAGGAATACCCAAGAAAAGCATGTGAGGGGCCGGAAGTCTGACACCTGTGCTAAAAGCAGGCTGTCTCTGAAAAGTTTAAACAGGAATTGAAGGTTCAGAAGTCATTTTGAAAAATTCTATATATGTTAATTGCTGCCATCAAAGGTCACAAAATGCAAGTGTGCTACCTAGGATAACATACGTAGTGCAATCTATCTCGAGGTTCAGTTAGGTACATTTAAAGTTAATGATCTACTACCTGTCATTTCACAAGAACTTCTGAAGTTTTCTCCTTTCTATCATGGTCCCTCCAAGTGATAGGAACTGTAGTTTTGATTTTAAAAGAGAACATTTGGTTTAGGCCAAGGTTTCTTCTTCTTTTGGGGAGAGTCTGGAGTCAGATTTACGTTTGTGTATAGACTTTTAAAAACTGATGAGTTTCAACAGTACCAAGTCTTTTCATAGCTTCACTATTACTACTACAAAGTTGTCTAATTGTGGATGGGGGCGTGAGAGAAAGAGAAAGGAGAGAGAGAAAGAGATAAAATACATAAGAAAATACATCTTTTATACTAGAAGAATCAGAATCATAAAAATATCCTGAAACATATCAGTTGTTCTAGAAAGTTTGATACTAATGTAATTAGGCAGTATTGTTTACCTTCCCAAATACTCCAAAAAATTGAGAAGCTAAAGAAAAAAACTGTTTCTCCTTACAGGGTTATTTTGTTTAGCTGAAGTTGCAGAGGATTCTTAACATGAAAGAAGTTTCACAAAATACAAAATGAGTGTCATCTAATACAGATGAAATATCTAATAATAGATGAAACTTTCATTATTAGAATATTAGATTCCTAAAAATTCAAAATTGAGAAATCAGAGAAATTCTATAAGTCTGAGAAGCAATTTTAATCATTCTATCCAGAGGAAACAGTACCTAAACCATTTTTACTAACTGTCTTGATACTTTATGTGTTTGGGTCTGTTTCACAAATGTTTTACATAAATAAATTCAAAAATGCCAAGTCTGCTATTATAGAAGTTCAAGTGACATTGTTTCACAGTTTTCTAAACTTAAAAATCTTAGTTTTATAAGTGTTATTTATTTACTTGAATCAGAAAATGTCAGTCCCTTCAGTTTCAATAAACTTAAATTTAACATCATGGAAATGAAACAAACCTCCTACCTCACTATACAAATCAAAATATCGAATCTAAGTGTCAAACTTAGACGTCTTAACTTTTAGTTTAAATTAATAGATAAAAATGCCTTAACTTTGGCTGGGCTATTCGGCATAGAATTATTTCTACGCATTCAAGTAATTGACTTAAAAGCTTAAACAAATCTCTTTACCTGAGACAGCTATCTAATTGCACTGACAATCTGACTTCATCTTGCCTGCTGCATGAATTCAATTGACTTCCGTATGGCCTTGTGGCTTCACTGCCTTTGTTACTGTGATTTTCTGTGATAACCAACTGGATGGTGAGAAAGGTACATAGCTGTGAGCACACACAACCATACCTTCACAAACATTTGCTTCCAGTTTGTAGTGCAAGTTGAGCTTATTTTGAGCCAACCTGGAACTCAGTTCAGATAGTCTAGCTTTTGTTTGTGGCCTGTCCTGAATACCCCAGGGACAGATCAAGTCCCTCATGCACCTGGTGAACCATGCAACATTAGAGCTTGGTAGGGAGAGGAAAGGTATATTTTTTTTTCTTTGAACCCAGCTGGCATTCAATATACTCTTTGAAACAAGAGGATTGTAACATTAATCCAGTTTAATATGCATTTTTAATAAAACTGCAGATGCTGTTCTTCTTCATACATGTCCAACTCTAAAGTATCACTCACTGCTCACATTTTGTTGCTTATATTTGTTGTGGGAAATGACTACATTACAGAATGTGCAGCTCCTTGTGAAATGTTGGCTTTTGAAGCATTTTATTCTCCTCTCTGTGAATCAAAAACTAAAATTATAAATTACCTCTGCAGCCTACACATCCCAGGTTTTTATTAGGGTCTCAAAAATCCTCATCTGAAATGTAGCCAAGTGAGTTAAAAGTTTCAATCAGGAAGGATTTAGAATAAACGGGAGAAATTTGCCTTGCAAAGAAGCCCGACAGTCTTTAGCCAGTGTTAGATATGGTGCTGTAGTCACGTGGCCTTCTAGGGCCAAGTCCCAAGAATATGCCATAGCTTTGTTAGAACATGAACGATACCTAAAGCAGAAAAAGTAAAAAACCCTTTCCATTAAAGTCGACTTGCCCTAAATTTCTAGGTCCACTCATTTGCATGGAGTGATGGCTACTGTCATACTTTTTAACAGTTGCCTGGTTTCTATGTCTGCTGGGAGGTGATCACCTTCAGCTGCTACACATTCCCTAGATTTGGTTGGCTTTGTTAACTTGTCATGGTCACTCTTGATCTCTGATGTCTGAGGCACTATCTTTCAGCGGACCCTCTCTGTAAGCATTGACTCATATTCTCAGCCTTATCCTCGGCTTTTTGAATAGTCACATGAACTACGTTTTTTCCCAATTTGACACATGTGAGGGACGAATCAGATATTGACAGTGGTTCTCAATAAGTGTTCCCAGGTTAATTGCTTCCTCAAGGGAGCCTCTGCTCACTTCATACCCTAGCCCTTAGAGTGTTAATGTTTGTAATATTTATCAATTTACTCATGAACAGAGAGTTTAAACAAATGTACCACAGTGAACATCATACAGTGCCTGCCTTCAAGGAGCTAGCCCTGAGGTTAGAAAGGGGCGAAGTGAGAACAGAGATATCTGCCTCTATACAGCTGGAGTGTCAGCACTGAAAACTAGCACTTATGTCAACAAGACTAGTATTTTTCCAGAAGATGTGTTTCCTAGAAATATAATACTAACTGCAAGGCAATACATAACTTTTCTGCTTGCTTCAAGGAATTTCTGAAATCCAATTTATTTGATCAAGAGATTACACTTCTGTGCATATAGCCAGCATTTCAGGATAATAGGGTTCCCACTTTGGGAAAAAGGTCGCTTATCAAACACCTGTTTACTTATTAAGGCAAATGACAAGACCCTCACACCTCTGTGTTCATCAATTTTAAATTATTAGATCACAAATTTTGTCTAATCCAAATCAGTTACCTCTCTTGGAAGACCCACCTAAAATTACTTGAGCCCAGATTCCAAAACTCTATAACTAAGTTCCTGAGACACCAGGTAGACTCCTTAAGGTGGAACTCTCCTTTATCGCAAATGTCAACAACCCGGGCTTTCCTTGGTCAACAAATTATTCTGGTAGGCTTTGGGGAGAGTTAGCATCCAACAGAAGGAGCAAGAAGCAGTTTCCCAAAAGTGTCACAAGTGCTGCAACACTGGTAAAGAAAAATGTCCTCAGGAAAAACATAGAAAGTACACCTGCTGACATAACATTAGGAAAAGAATAGAAAGAGACCACAGCTAACCTTCCAGAGGAAATATGCTTAAATATCTATAGGAATCGGTGAGGCAATAAGAAGAGAATAGGATGAGGTGAATCCAAGTTGGGGAAATACCTTTAAGAAAGAATGAGCTCTTTCTTTGTGAGTGAGGCGTGGCGGCTCACGCTTGTAATCCCAGCACTTTGGGAGGCTGAGGCGGGTGGATCCCCTGAGGTTCAAGAACAGCCTGGCCCATGTGGCAAAATCCCATCTCTACTAAAAATATAAAAACTAGCCAGGTGTGGTGGCACATGCCTTTAATCCTAGCTACTCGGGAGGCTGAAGCAGGAGAATCACGCGAATCTGGCTGCAGAGGTTGCAGTGAGCTGAGATGGCGCCACTGCACTCCAGCCTGGGCAACAGAGCAAGACTCCATCTCAAAAACAAACAAACAAACAAAGAATGCCATGTGCCATGTGCCATGATTTAAGGGTAAAATGGAGCAAAGCAGTATTCTGGGATTATAGTGGCCTTGGTTTGGCAAGAGCACAGGAGGCCAAGGGCTGGGAATGAGCCAGAGAATTGAGCAAGTCCTGGAGGGCCAATAGATTAGAATTTAGAACACTTAGAAACATTGACCTTCAGATGAGACTAAATTGCCAAACAATTTTTGGTTATAACAGAAAAAGCACAAAACTTGGACTGGTGGTGGAAATAACTAGAAGGGAGGAAGAGAATAATGGTTCTTCCCTTAATATTTACCCCCCATAAAGGCTGGTAACATCTCCCTTTTTGATCTGTGTTCTCTCTACATGGCTGTGGCTGTGCTCAGTTTATGGAAATCCATTCAGTGGTAGCCTTATGACCTTTGTATTATATTTCAACAAAAAATTAAAATAACAAGAGAAAGAGAATTGTTACCGTCCACAAATAATTTACTGGTAATAGGCTGATTCAAAGCAATGTTTCAAATTTCAGATATAGTAAATTTACATTATTGAAATTAATATCTGGGAGCACATATTTGGCTGTGTTTGCATTTTTGGGACTTAGGAATTTTGATGCATGCTTGCAACGTTTGATGTTAAAGTACATTCCCCACTGGCAAAGCATGCTTTCTTTAAACCATGATATATGTTCACAAAAAACCCTTAAAAACTGCTTTCCATTCACTAGCTTTTTTTTTTCTTCATTACTTCTTAAAAAAAAAAAAAACTGGATACATGTGCAGAACGTGCAGGTTTGTTACATAGGTGTACGTTTGTTACATAGGTGTACATGTGCCACGGTGGTTTGCTGCCCCTGTTGACTAGTCCTCTAAGTTCCCTCCCCTGACCCCTAACCCCCCAACAGGCCCCAGTATGCATTGTCATTCACTAGCTTTGAACAAAAAACAGTATTAAACATGTGTTGCCGGAAGTGTAATTGTAGAAAAAATAGATAAGACCTGTGTACATTCTCATGGAAACTAGAAATAATATTCAAAATATATTGTTAGTGAAAAATCAAGAATATTAGTTTCCTAGCACTGCGGTAGCATATTACCACAACTAAGTGGCCTACAGCAATAGATATTTATTGTCTCACAGTTCTGAAAGCCAGAAGTCAAAATCAGCAGATGGGCAGGGCGTGCTCCCTCCAAAGATGCTACAGGGGAATCCTCCTTGCATCTTCTTAGCTTCTGGTAGTTCCAGCAATACTTGGCATCCCTGGATTTGAGATGAGCTACTCCAATCTCTGCCTCCATCATCACATGGTATTCCCCTGTGCACTTCTGCGCCTGAGTCTCTTCACCAGTCTTTTTGGAGGAAGGCCCACCCTAATATGCTCATCTTAACTTGATTACATCTGCAAAAACTCTATTTCCAAATAAGCTAACATTCACAGGTATTGGAGGTTAGGATGTCAACGTATCTTTTGGGGACAAATTTCAACCTACAACAGCATTACAGAAATAAATACATAGCATGACTCATTTAGATAAAAAGATGTACACACGAGTGTGTACATATTTCTGTGAAAGCGTGGATGGGACTAGAAAGATGAACACTAATTTGGCTGTGCTTTCCTCTAGGAGAAATGAAGGGAAGCTTTGATATTTTCCCCTAAGTATTTAGAAGGTGTTTGAATATTTTACAATGATAATTTACCAGCATAATTTACTTGTTCTTTCAATATATGTTAAGTGCCTGTGTTTCTTGTCCACAAATAAGATCTGTAGGACAAACATCTTTAAAAAATGAAAGTGTGCAGAAATACTCAAGGGATACATCAATCAATTCATTTAGAATCCAGAATTCTTTAAAAAAAGAAAAAAAACACATAGGGAAAATAGAGATCCAGATCATATTTGGGTCACATTTGCCAATTAAATTTTAATTTCCACTAATCATTTTGTAATGTCCTCTATCTACAGGCAACATGGATTCAAGGTCAGGTGACTTTATTTACTTTTATTAATAAGGTAAGTAAAAATCAATTATCTAGGCTACTTATCTTGCAGATGCATAATTCTAGTCTTGTCTTCTGACCAGCATTTTTGTGTCTTTTCTTATTAAACATCTACGTGAATCCTCTATTCCAATACAGTATTAGTTGTGCAAAATGATATCAAGCTAGTACTTCATTGTGGTTAGATAGTCAATATCCGTAGTGTCTTTATTTGGGCTCCTATAACAAAACAGCATGCACTGGGTGGCTTATGAACAACAGTTTATGTCTCACAGTTCTGGAGGCTGAGAAGTCCAAGATCAATGCACTGGTATGTTCAGTGTCTGGCGAGGGCTTACTTTTTGGTACATAGAGGGTCCTAGTCTCATTATGTCTTCACATGGTGGAGGGGACAAAAGAGATTTGGAGGGCCTCTTTTATAAAGACACCAATTCTATTTACATGAGCTCCATTCTCTGAACATATTCATTTCCCACAGACCCCATCCTGACATACCATCACATTGGGGAGTAGATTTCAGAATATGGATTTTGGGAGGACACAAATATTCAGTCTATAAACTGTAGCATTACGTTTTCTTAGAAATTTTAACTATTACATGTTAATTTAAATATAACCATTTTTTGTTTATCTTTACTTTCAATTTCATAATCTAAAGCAATGCCTTCCCTGGGAGTCTTCCATATTTTTCCTCATGTTCATCAGTTTGGCAGCTTTGGGCCATTCTTGGACTGTGGGAATTTTTTATAAAGTTGGAAGCTCCAGCTCTGGGGATAACATCCCTACCAACACTTAGCAGTGTACATTCTTCTGTAGCCTCATTCTTCACCGAGGCAATGGAAAGTTCCTTGTGGCCAGAAATCTTCTATCTTTGAAGTGTATCTCCCCACTTGCCAGCTACCAGTCATCTTATACTCTGCTTACACCAGGAAGAAATCTCTTTCTCTCTTTAAAATTTTCCAATTATTTCTGAAAGCATTTTTTTCTATTACCTCCCATTCTGAGACATCAGCTTAGTCTCTTCAACATGTTTATGTATTTACAGGGGTATGTTGAAAAAAATTGTCTATATGTGGTTTCTTCTGCTTTTTTTACAGAACATTCTGAGGCAAGGGAGTACTAAAAAGTTGGCTTTCTGGTTGTAATAGATGCAGAGAAAAAAATGCAAACTTTACCATAAATAGCTCAAATACAGTCTTGACACTGCATTATTCAGAAATGTTTATGATAGGTTCAATATTTGCTAACAAAGCATTTATAAACACAGCAAAGAGCAAACAACTCCTGGTTTGGAAATATGTATATTTGCCATAGTATTTTACTCATTCCAATCTTAAGATGTAGTCAGACTATAATATATATGTTTTAAAACTGTGTTTTCAACCAAATTGTTAAAGATGGACTTAAATGTCAGCAAGTGATTATTCTATAATTAAACCAACAAGCCTATTTTTCTCTCTCTGAATAGAATCTGATTTCGATAACATTTATTCAAAAACTTTGAATTCATTCTTTTTGGCATTGAGGTAGATGTTAGTTAAATTCTATCTTATCTGATTTACATGAACAAGAAATATGAGAAATATATGTAAAGAATATTTTTGCTTAACATAATAACTTCAAGACTAACAGGAAAAAATATGTATTGAGATGCATTTAAGGTTTTACTTAAGTTGTTAAAGTTTATATTAAAATAACAGAATTTAGAGATGTTTCTTTACCATTTTGCGGCAAAATAAAGGACTTTATATTTGGCCACATGTTGGTGAGCCTGAGATTACCTGAATCACAGAGCACTTGGAAATACACCATTCATAACCATCTCGGCTCAGAATTCAGTTATATTCTGCTAATATACCTGACCATATCTATACTAGAGCTTTATCATTAGAAATAAATATTCACCATTTTCAGGTTGATTTCTGCTTTGTGACCGATGGTACAATTGTGTGGAGTGATTTTGTTGATGTTCTCTATTTTAAAGTTTTCTGCCACCTTGGACCAATAAGAATCTTCCCACATCACAATTTCTTACCTGTTAGGATAAAAGATGTCATACAAACGGAATATATATATATATATATATATATATATATATATATATATATATATGCAAATACATTACAGGGAGAAGTCATTTTTATTGTAATATTTTCCAAAATTTTTCAATATAAAATAGATTCTACTAGTTTTTCACTAAACATTTCTTTCTCCCCAGATGTCTTTAACCACTTATTCAAAGACCATATTGAATGTTTATTACCTGCTAGATATTATGCCGAACACCTGGTATAGCATGGTGGACGGAAAAGAGGCAGTCTAAGTTTTGTTCATGGAATTGACAACGTTGTGCTGGTGAGAGAAGGGGGTTAGCACAAAAAGAGGAATGTGGGTGGTGAGAGGCATCAGTGATCCCATAAATGCAGAATGTAATTCTGAGCTGTGATAACACTAGATAGACACAAATGTGATACAATGGGAGATATGAAGGACAGCCTGGAAGATGAGTAAAGATTCACTAGGGGAAGGTTTGTGAAGGGACATTCCAAGCAAAAAGGACAAATAGGGAGGTCTTGAAGAAGGAAAGAATATACAGCATTCTAAGCTTTGAGAGTGATATTGATAGAGTTAAGTTTGGATCCAAGGGAGAAAATAGAGGAAGTCAACAACGAAGAGGTAGGCAGAACCAGACCAGAAGAACCTAGAAGGGCTTTAATTTGTTCCTAACCAGGAGAGCCATTTCAACATTTTTTAAGCAAGAGGGAGTGATTTCATCTCATTTGCATTTTACAAAGGGTCACTCTGACTGCCATGTAGAAATTGGCCTAGGGCAGGGGGAGCGAAAGCGAGGTAACACCTTGGGTAGTTACAGACTGCCTGGAAGAGACACTGGCAGGGAGAGAAACCTGGAGACAGAAAAGTTTAAAAAAACGAATGAAGTTGCTTGCTGCTTAGAGGTGGAATCCATAAGATTTGGTGAATTGAATATAGAAGCTTAAGGAGAGTGAGATTCATGGGGCAACTACCAGAGTTTTGTCACAAGCACCTTGGTAGATGAAATTTTCTTCTATAAATAGGAAGAACACGGGAGATAAGGGAGAACTGAGGAAAAGAAACTCAAAGCTCAGTTTTAGACATACTATATTCTAGATGCATACAATGTTTTCAAAAGACACCTAGGTATGAAGTTAGTTGTGTGTCCAGAGACCAAAACAGAAGTGTTGGATTGAGAAATCCAACTGAAGCCATCTGTATAGATAGGTACATAAATTCATAAAAGTCGAAGTGGAATATCAACAGAGAAAAGAGCACTCAGGATTCTGTTGTACACATGCAACATTTAGTAGTCTGGTAGAGGAAAATGGCAAAACAGAAAAGTTGTAATAGGCTTATTAATGATAAACTTAAAAGAAATGAAAGCCACCCATGCCTGCAATCCCAGAACTTTGGGAGTCTGAGGAGGGTGGATCACAAGATCATGAGTTCAAGAACAGCCTGGCCAACATGGTGAAACCTCGTCTCTACTAAAAATAAAAAAAATCAGCTGGGCATTGTGGCATGTGTCTGTAATACCAGCTACATGGGAGGCCGAGGCAGGAGAATCACTTAAAGCTGAGAGGCTGAGGTTGAAGTGAGCCAAGATCGTGCCACTACACTCCAGCCTGGGTGATAGAGCAAGACTCTGAAAGAAAGAAAGAAAAAAAGAAAGGAAGGAAGGAAGGAAAGGAAGGAAGGAAGGAAGGAAGGAAGGAAGGAAGGAAGGAAGGAAGGAAGCAAGAAAGAGAAAGAAAGAAAGAAGAAAGAAGGAAAGGGAGGAAAGGAGGAAGGGAGGGGGACAGAGAGAGAGAGAGAAAGAAAGAGAGAGAAAGAAGAAAGAAAGAAAGAGAAGAAAGAAAGGGAAAAAAAGGAAGGAAGGAAATAAAAGAAGAGAAAAATGAAGAAAAGAAAAGAAAAGAAAAAAGAAAGGAAAGGAAACAAGCAAACAGAAGTAGAATATAAGCCAGTGGTCACAAATTCAAATTAATGCCAGGGATGGGCAGATGAAGCATCTTGTTATAAGACAGTAGGCGCTTGGCTGCTCGTGTTGCCATTTGTCTAGTTTCAAGACTCTTTTTAAACTATTTGATGTAACAAAGAGCAAAAATACATGTTTCCTTAAGTCCTATAATTTGCTGGTCATGACTTTGATAGCTCTGATTTAAGTCAAAGATTTTTTTGGTATTTATAAAACAGAAAAATTGTCTAACTTCTGTCATGAGGTAGGTTCCAAGTTGATTAAAGATAAATTGGCTATTGAGTCACACTTAATTTTTTTTTTAACAGTAAGTATATTTGAGAAAAAACTGCATTCCATTTTATTCACCTAGTTCTAGACTTCTACCAAACAATATGGCTTCAAAGAATTTCTTTTTTTCCTCTTGTGATAAATAAAATGATTTTCCTATAACTACTTCTTTTGGTGACTCACACATTGATATGTAAGTGTGAACTTCCTTCCCAATTTCTATAAGCACACCATGCAAGCAAGGGTATTTATATCTTAATAATGTAGGGTGTGATAACCTAACCCTGAATACATTTTTTGATCTTTGAGTTTTAAAGACATCAATGACATTTACTTTGATGTGAATGTATTTTTCTCAAAAATATCAAGGTTTAAAATAAATAGTTAATTGGTTAAATCACCTTTTTAATTATTTTTCTAATTATGTATTGACTTCCTACAGTGTTCAGGATATTTCAGCTTATGTTTAAGACTCAGGTGGTATGCAGTCATCAACAAGTAATTTGAGAGCAACATTTATACATTTGATCTTGTGCACGGTTTTCTTATTACATGCTCCTTTGATGCTACTGGATCAACCAGCGCACAGTGATGTGATTGACATGTGTGCTTGTAGTTAACATCATCCATTTATGAAATCCACATTTATTGAGAATCTACAATGTGCAGAGTGCTGTGTTACACTCTGGGAATATACAAATGAAGAATTCATGACCTTTATGAAGGAAGTAAGACATATTTTGTGATAGCAATTACAATTCAATATGATGTGTATATTGAATATTAAGTCCAGCATAAAGACAAAATTGAGAATGTCTAATTTAGTTTGGGTTGGAAGGTGGAAATGGCCGGAGACAATTTGCTCGGAAAGGCATAAATCAAACCTTTAAATGTAAGTAAAATGTGCTCAGTAAAATGAGCTAGAACAGGCATTTGGACAAAGCAAATACACTGTGACGATTAACTGAGCTAGAGAACACTGAGACATCAAAGTAAGAGAACTACAACATCATATAATAATGTATCTTATACAGTAGTCCTTCCTTATCTATGGTTTTGCTTTCCATAATTTCAGGTACCTACAATCAACAATGGTCCAAAAATATTAAATGGAAAATTTCAGGAGTAAACAATTCATGTTTAAATAGCATTATATTCTGAGTAGCTTGATGAAATCTTGCACCATTCAATCCATCCTGCATGGGACGTGAATTCTCCCTTTGTCCAATATCTCCATGCTCTGTAGGCAACCAGCCCATTAGTCACTTAGTAGCTGTCTCTGTCATCAGATCGACTGTTGTGGTATTGCAGTGCTTGTGTTCAAGTCACTCTTATTTTACTTAATAGTGTGTCCGAAATGCAAGAGTAGGTATGCTGGCATATTATTATCATTGTTCTATTTTATTAGTAGTTATTGTTGTTAATATCTTACAGTGCCTAATTTATGAATTAAACTTTATCAAAGGTATGTGTGTGTAGGAGAAAACATATTACACATAGAGTCTGGTACTATCCTTGTTTTCAGGCATCTACTGGGGTTTTGCCTTCCCCACTTGTAGATAAGGGGAGACCACTTTATTAATTAGAGGATAAAATCTATGTGTATATTATCAAAATCAGTATAATTATGTATATTTTGTGTTTACTTTTGTGGGTTACTGCGTTGGTTTGTTGGATATAGAGTTCTGTGTCATGGAGGATGCTCTCAGGGTCCTTACAGGCTGGATGAGGCTAGGGATTTACATTTAAGACAAATGTCAATTAAAATTATATTACAGAGGCATAATCTGATAGTCTGATTTCCTTACTTACGTGCAGATTTAAAGAGCTATATGTCTTTCCTTTGAAAAATATTGTTTTATATTATAATAGAAGAGTTGAAAATTTTCTGCACACTTTATGTTTTTTGAGACAGAGTCTCGCTCTGTTGCCCAGGCTGGAGTGTAGTGGTACGATCTCGGCTCATGCAATGTCTGCCTCCTGGGTTCCAAAGATTTTCCTGCCTCAGCCTCCCTAATAGCTGGGAACTACAGGCGTGTGCCACCATGCCCGGCTAACTTTTGTATTTTTTTGGTGGAGACGGGGTTTCACCATGTTGCCCAGGCTGTTTTCCAAGTCCTGACCTCAAGTGATTCACCTGCCTCGGCATCCCAGAATGCTGGGATTACAAGCATGATACACCCTACCTGACCCTGCACACTTTTAATTTGTTAAAAATAGTATATATTTAATATTCACTTTATATCTATTACAAATTGACCAGTTCATTCTCAAATACATACACTTTATTCAATAAGCTTCTAAAGGGTTTACTGTGTGTTAGGCACTGGAAGTGCAAAAATAAATGAAGTATGTTCTTTACATTTAGAGTCTTACAATTGAATCAGGAGAATAAACAATCTTTATTTGACTTGTCACTAAAGCTGTAGCAGAGGAAGCATAAGGTGCTGTGTGGCAAAGGAGAGCCACTAGTGCTTGCAGGAACGTGGACGAGCTTCACGAAATGGGACCATTTGATCTGGGACTGAAATAAGAGTAGGAGTTTATCAAGAGAATTCCAGGCACAGGAAGTATGAAGGTGGGATAAGGAGATTAATTTTGGTATTTGCTTGTAGTTTGGACTAGTCAAAATGAAGAATATGGCAGATACTAGCAGAAATGAACCACGGGATTCAGCCCACTTTATGAAGTACCTCATGTACCATAATTATTTGTATTATAGAATAACTCCTACTAAATATTATTGTGATAAAGGTGCTTATTTGGTTTAAATTCTGTGCTTGTTTGGTTTTACTTTTTGTCTTCTAATTACTTAAATTTCAAAGACATTTTTCTTAAATTTGTTCATTCTGAAGAAGAATGCTGAAACTAAATAATGTGTGTGTTTGTTTATATTTGAGAAAGCCCTTTCCACACGGACTCCTCTGTAGCTCTTCACCGTCTTTCCTCATTTACCGAAGTGTGAAGACCGTATGTAAATCACCGTGGATTGATACTGCCCTTTAAATCATCATTCTCCTTTATATGTGCATAAACGTGACACACACACGGGCACACCGGGAGATCCCTAGGCTTCCATGGAGTAGTTATAATCTCAGTGAATCTGGGAATTCATTTCAGAAGACAGTCTGTTCATAACCCCGAACCCAGTGGAATGGAATTACTAAAAGCAGTCACATTTGGCAAAGGACAATAAAATGTAATCCACAAAGTATCACATGTAAACAAAATGATGTCTTTGTATTACTTTCTCACACATTTCCCTTTCAATGAATCTTAACACATGTGAGAGGGGACAGATATTAAAAGTATTGCAAGTATTCTCCAAAAGCAGATACATACTACTTGTCTGCTTGTATATACAGTACATAGCACACACACACAAAAAAAACTTTTATAAATGTTTAAACACATATTTTATGATAGTTAATACATTGAACACTTATTTCAAAGAGGTTTTGATTTCATAATACACTTTTTCATCATCCATTTTCACATTGAATTCATATTAAAATTATTACCATTATTATTACATGAGAGGGCCTATGACACAGTTTTGACGTTAAAAACCTATTTAATCTCACAGCTTTACAAAATTATTTTAAATGATTTTCGTCTTCACTTGCTGAAAGAATTAGTGATAGCCATTTAAATCTTCTTCTTTGTTTAAAAATGGCATTCTGATGTTTCAGAACTAGGACAAATTTGATTTTTCCAAGAAGCCTATTAATATAAGATAAAAGCACAGGAAGGCATTTTTAATATCTCCCTGAATTTAATAAAGAAATGAAGTAGAATTCTTTTATGTGATGTGAAACGTGGTTTTAAAATTCTCCTTTATCTCCTATACTGACATTCTTTCCAAAGCAAAATGGAAGGCTGCGACTTTGACCATTTTTACCTCTCCACCACCATTCTCAGGATCAAAATCAAGAGTCACTTTCTTTCTTGTAGCTGCATCTTCATGAGGACTACACTAAATACATATTGTAAAATCTAGAACAAAACTTGTTTCAACATCATGCACTTGAGAATGTATAGTAAATATAGAGTTCACGTGATTTAGCAATTCAAATGACTTTCAAATCATTTTGAAAAGTAGGTCTTAAAAATTAACCCTGGTACAGATATTAATTTCAAAGTAAAGCTCCGGGTTCATTTTTATACTCTAAAAAAGCACACGCTTTTTGGTCATTCAATTATTTTCATTATTAGGATCCAATATATACAGCAGGCAAATAGTATTTATAAAGATTTTTCTTTTTATGAAATGTCAGCTTGTCCTATGGGAATATAATGTTTGCTTTGGGATAAACTTTATCTAGTCTTAGAGACATTGAAACGTTCGACTAAGCCTCAAGTGAGAGTTGGCTAAGACGAGAAGGAGATAAACCCAGCTGCATAAAATAAAGCCCTTGACCTAGAAGAGCCCAGATTTCTGTGAATAAACAAATAGTGATATCATAATACTGTCTAGTAAGTGCTGTTCCAGAGATACGATAAATTGTTAAAAATGATCAAAGTGGGTGCTGCACTCTTCCAACCTTCCTTAGAATAATGCTTTTGAATGAATCAAATGAAAAGATGAAATTCTGCACTGGTTCCCAGCTTCTAAAAAGAATCCCCCATTGCATGGCATCTCTGTGTAGTTAGAAACACAGAAATCCTAGTTTCCATTACCTTCTGACTTCTGGTTCTAATGGGCCATATGGTTCACAATTCTTCTGTAAGTAACTTAATGCTTTATGTAATTAAGAGGGCATATGCTTCTTGTACAAAAATCACTGTTAGATCTCCTTTGCATGGTAGAAACCAACATGGACTCGGTCTTGATACCAGCTTTTATCTGCTGCCAATAAACTTTAAAGTTACTTAAGAACATTCAGAGAAAATGATGATGTATCTTACAGTTACCAACATAAACATATGTGTTATTCTACATTATTCTGAGACTCTGTGCTCAGGGGAACTTAGCACCTTGTCATTCACCATACCTGTTTTCTACCAACCCACTTTTATGGTGACAATTTGATCAGATCTCAAGCAAAGCTAAAATTCTCTTTAGAATATTTTTATTCTTTCTGCAATTTACTCACTTTATAACAGCATTCCAGCTCACTGACTTTTACCCTCTCAGTGGGAAACAATCTTTTTTTTCTATTAACCTAGTCTCTGCAAAGTAAGAACTGCAGGTGTATGGTCAAAGAAATGTAAGTCATCTGTATAATTTTATACATGAAGAGGACAAAATGTATATCACTATTTTCCATGTTCTGAGAACGGACTTTGTTTGATCTTGATTCAAAATAGCTACAGAATTAAGCTCTTTATCTTGAATCCTTTTTCTGTTTTAAGTTGCTGGAAGCATGGTCTAATTCCTTGCCTTTATTCTGCTCAACACACATTAGAGACATCAGAGAACACTGATTTTCTACTCTAGCAGTAATTGTCAGAGACTTTGGCTGGAAGTCAGGTGGTGGGCTTCTGTCATACCAGAATTCACTATAAGCAATGGGAATTTTGAAACTTAAAACTATTTAGGATGAAAAGCAATGTGATGTACGAGTTCATGACTTAACTTTTATCTATTCTTTAGAGGGATGTGTTAGATTGTAGTAATGATCCTAATTGTTATGCACTTCTCATATCCACGCCTTTGCCATGTAACATTGTAATAACCTCCTACCATGATTAGGGAGAACTTCTTTATCTGAGCTTGGCAATGTAATTTGCTTTGGCCCAGTAAAGGAAGCCAAAGAAACAGTGCTCCAGTTCTGAGCCTAGGCTTCAAGGGAACTTCCATGTCTCTAATTGAGTTCTGTGCTTCTGCCATAGCCAGAAAAGGACATCCCTGGCAGCCTGCCATTCCTGGGAGAGAGAGGAAAGACATGCGCAGGAGAGCCTACCCACGTTTAGATGAGAAACTCAGTTAAGATGAGCTGTACTCCATAGATGCATGAGAAATACAAGTTTATTGACCCATGCCACTGAGTTTTAAGGTGACTTTTTAGCAGTCAAGAGCAATCAGTCTGCACGTAGACTGCTCTAAATAGAAATCCACTGCCAGAAGTGGCTATTCATTTTTTCAGAAATCCTTATTGAAAACTACTACAAAGATTTTGTTAGTTAGCATATCGTTTGTTAGAAATAACCTTTTACACATAAAGTGAGGAGTGTTCAAAATATGTCACTGGTCCTACCACAGAAATTATTTGCATCATACCACACAGACAATCTACCCAGCTTAGCAAGCTAATGCCTTTGGACCAGGATGTTCCTGACATGTTCTCCCTGCTTCATATAGAACTATGTCTCCCTTCCTGAATCTGGGACTGACTCGATTACAATAAACAAATAAATAAAAATGAATAAATGATCACATGATACGTTTTGATTCAGCTTACTAATAAACATTTGCCTTTTTGGAAAATTGTCCTAAGACTTGCTTCCATGATGAAATATGGAGATATTCATTCATGCTTTGTACTAAATACTGGCTCTTCACTTGCCATGACACATTGCATTTTTAACCTCTTGGTATTGGTTGTTAATAGGTTGGGAGAGCCACTTCTTAAGTGGGTTTTTAATTGCTGCTACAAAACCTTCTAGGAGTCTTTCCCTTTGTCCTCTGCCATGGTCACAGGCAATGTTTTGTTTAATTGCTGTTACTCTGGATCACAGGGTGAGGACAACAAAGACAAGGCCAGACGTCTTAGCGACCTCTAAATGGACCTCCAAAGTCTCTGTTATTTTAGCCTCTGAGATTTGGGAATTGTTTCTTACTCAGCATACCCAAGGACCTCACACCATTTGGTAATAAGGCTATCAGGAGGAGGAGGTATAGCTGATCTGGCATTCACCTTTCTCTAGTCACCTCCAGTGAGTAACAGCAATGGAATTTGGCAGCTACTGGATGGACAATTTGGCAAAGGTGATGTTGATCTATTTCTGTGTCAACGACCAAATGCAACTTTGTCTTCCCAGATGAAAAGTACTTATTGAATCTTTTTCTGGACTGAGAATCAGCTGATAGGGTGCTAATTCTTTCTTAGCCAATAAGTAAATTGTATTAAGTAAGATGTCTGATTTCTCACAACTGGGTTCTTCTCTGAAAGTGGAGATAATATTTGCTTTTGAAGCTTCATGGTATTTAGGAATAATGACAGGGAAAATGTTTTTTGGAAAGTTAAGATAGTTAAATAAACTTAGGATATTTTCATTGTAATTTTATTTCAGCAAATTGTCTGGGCCAATCCTGGTGAGAGTCTTTGCACCCCAGCTGGAAAACTTCCCTAGCTCTCAGGAAATGGTGAATCTCAAAAGCTTTTCACCTCAGGGCTGTGGAGACTGAGACTGGAGGATTTATGGAACATATGCATAATGCATTTCAATATGCTTTTCATGTGAGCGATCTCATTTAATTTTTCTGCAATACCATGACTTAAGTATTATTCTTCTTATGAAAGATTCTTCATAACTAATTGAAGATTAGGTTAGATAAATTGGTCAAGACCACACAAGGAGAAAAAGTTAATAGGATTTCAACCTGTTCTCTATCCTCCAAGTGTCATCTGTTCCTTCTGCTACAAGCTGCCTTATGTTCTTCCTCATGAGACTCTCCCTTAAAACACATGGGATAATATAAGCTTAGTCTACTTGGGACATACGTGGACATTCGCCCTACCTGACCAAGCACAGGTATGCAAGTTATACACAGTATATGCTTGCCCTACAATTATTTCCACCTGAAGATATTTAGTGCCTTCTCTGGTCCCTCTCATTGGTCTTCTTTTCTTTCTCTTTCTTCAGTTTTGCTTTCTTGCTATCTCACATGGTTTGGCTGTGTTTCCACACCCAAATCTCATGTTGAATTGTAATCCCCAGTGTTGAGGGAGGAACCTTGTTATTAGTCAGGGTTTTCTGAGGGGACAGAATAGGTAATAGGGTAGATGAATACATGAAGGGGAGTTTATTAGGAGAATTGACTCACACAGTCATAAGGTGAAGTCTCACAATAGACTGTCCAGAAGCTCAGGAGCCCGGAAGCCAGTCCAAGTCCCAAAACCTCAAAAGTAGGGAAGCCAATAGTGCAGCCTTCGGCCGGTGACCAAAGGACTGAGAGCCCCTGGCAAATCACTGATACAAGTCTAAGAGTCCAAAAGCTGAAGAACTTGGAGTCTGATGTTGGAGGCCAGGAAACATCCAGTACTGGAGAAAGATGGAGGCCAGAAGACTGAGCCAGTCTAGTCCTTCCAAGTTCCTCTGCCTGCTTTATCCTAGCCACACTGGCAGCTGGTTAGATTGGTCCCACCCAGACTGAGGGTGGATCCGCCTCTCCAAGTCCTCTGACTCAAATGTTAATCTGCTTGGCAATACCCTCATGGAAACAACCAGGAACAATACTTTGCATCCTTCAGTTCAATCAAGATGACACGCAGTATTAACTCACAGACCTCATGAGAGGTGACTGGCTTATGGGGTAGATTTCCTCTTGCTGTTGTTGTGACAGTCAGTGAGTTCTCATGAGATCTGGTTGTCTAAAAGCATGTAGCACTTCCCCATTCACTCTTTCTTCCCTGTTCTGCCATGTGAAGAAGCTGCCTGCTTCCCCTTGGTCTCTCCGCCATCATTGTAAGTTTCCTGAGGCCTCTCCGGTCATGCTTCCTGTACAGCCTGTGGACTGTGAGTCAATTAAACCTATTTTCTTTATAAATTACTCAGTCTCAGGTAGCTCTTTATAGCAGTGTGAGAATGAAATAATACATTAACTTTTCCTCTTCTATCTTTTCCCGCTTTCCCTGTACTTTCTCCATTTAACACTATTTCTTTAGAGAATTGGCGAAAGGAAAATGAGTTAGAATTAGGTCGTTGGGTAAGCAAGTGAGGGAAGAAAACTGAAGCTTTTTAGTTTTTCTTCTCTTCTTCTGACCAAACAAAATGAAATAAGTATGATTGTTGGTAGTTTTGTGTTATTTCTGAAGGCCAAGTGGTTAAACATCTGATAAATGTACTTTCTTAAATAATGCAATTTAAACAGAGTAGAACTTATCTCTTATCTCTTTATAAAAAGCTCCCAATTGTGAAAGAAATGAGCAAAGAAGTTATTAGTCTAATCTCACATACTAGAAAAACTGAGTAGAATTATACAGTATTCCTTACCATGAATAATTGTGAAATGTAGACATTTTAAGCCCTGGCTATTTAGGTAACAGCTATCACTGCATTTACATGAGATTTACATTAAACTTCAATCTCCAAAAAATACAGTCAGAAGATATGTTCCTATTCCTTAGCACATCTTTTGCAGGGAAAAAAAAAATCACAATTTAGTTCACCTGATTTAAAAACAGGTCAAAAAATGGGAAGTTCCATATTTAATTTAATCAGGACCTAAATAATGACAGCAAGGGCCAAAGTGTTTTGTTTTGTCTTGTTTTTCCTTTTCTCTGCTTTAATGTCTACCTATACTCCAGTATTCAAGATAGCTGCTAGAGTTCCATGCATCGTATCTAAGCATGGCAATGTAGTGCAACAAGAGGCCATTCTTTCAATTGACTTACTTTTTAAGAGTGAGACAACCTTTCCCAGGAGCACCCTCTGTGAAAACCTTAAGAACTTATTGACCTGTATCACATTCTATCCTCATGCTTAAACAAAATAGACTGAATCTGATTCATCCTTGAGATTGGAATAGGGCCAGCCTTTCTTATGGATATGTATACAAACTACATCAGGTTCTGTAAATAAGAAAGCAAGGCAAGCAAACTGTGTAGGCAAGCAAAAATGACTGCTACAGCATTTGAATTTGATTATATATCACAATTTTTTTCTGTTGCCATTTGTACAGAAACTCCTGAGCTGGTCTTCCAATAAAATTGTTTTGTTATTATGTTGGTGGAAAAAAAAAAAAAAAAAGATAGATCCCCAGCTGAGGACATTGCATGGAGTTTACAAACTCTCCCGACATCTGTGTGAGTTTTCTCCAGGTACTCTGGTTTTCTCCCACATCCCAAAGATACGCACGTTGGGTTCACTGGTGTGTGTAAATAGTTTTAGTCTGAGTGAGTGTGTGTGTATGATTGCATCCTGCAAGGTAATGGAGTCCCATGAGGGTCAGTCCTCCCCTTGTGCCCTGAGCTGCTGGATGGGCTCTGGCTACCTGAGACCTTGAACTAAAATGAGCAGATTGAAAAATGAAAAAAAAAATGCATGAATACACATTGTAAAATATATCAATCAGGTACATAATAATCATAATAATCATACAAATGCACAAAAATAAATGATGCAGCATGAAAGTGCATGCACCGCGAGCCTACCCCAATTGTGATTGTTTTTGAACTCTGTAGTGGTAGAGGGTGCTCCATACAATATTTGCTTTGCAAACATTTATTTCTTGATTTAACTCACCACTATGGCCACCTTTACTCACTGATTCACCAAAAATTGAGTAAATAATTATCTTATTCGTTCCTATTCATCTTTTGTAAATGTATGCATAGCTCACATTTATTTCAATGTTTACTAGTAGACATGTTTTGGTTCTTTATTTAGAAGTCTGCTGAAGGTTTTGTGACCAGAAATATGCCATAGAAACTTAACTCTCTATCAATTAGCCTATGGTAAATTGGTTTTAGTATACGTCGCTTTGCTTAAAGTCACAGTTTCCAAAAACTTGTTGATATTGTTAAGTGAGGACTTATTGTATAGATTTAGTATTTGTTTGCATGACAGGGAAGCAAAGAGATGATTCTTGTATTACATATTGGTTGACGATTTTTTTTGTTTGTTTTTGTTCTCTCTCATTATCTAAAATATTTTCAACTTTAATTTAGAGACAACACCTTCTTCCATTTTGCAGCCCACACATAGCAATTTTATCGTCATCATATGTTTAACTTGTTCCAGATTGATTAGTCACGGCTATGTATTGCCAAGAACAGTGTGTTATGTAGAGAAAAATCACTTTAGGCAAGAAGAAACATATGCATATGTGTGTGTTGTAGTGGAGAACCAAAGAACTAATTTTTGCAGACTAAAGAACAATGTTCAGAACACGTTGAAGTTGCTGCAGGAAACCATGAAAGGAAGAAAACCTTAGTTAAGAGTGAAAGGCACCATATGTCCTCCAGTACCTAGGCACAACAGTGAGTCAGTCTAATAGCTGTCTTAACACACCCTGCTGTGTGCAGGTATTGGAGGACATATGGTATATTTCACCCTGAACTGTGAATTTCCTGAAATAGCTGTAATATTCTTTTAATGCAATTTGTGTGGACCATTATATATAAGCAGAGATGTTTAAAGTATTCCCCTTTCTCCTACTCACAGTAATCCGAGGATGTTTATATGTCATTAATGTATGCTTTTAAATATTGAATTTTTACATGTTGAAATGTTACCTGCCGAATCCCTCTCTTTTTTTCTCTCCTCTTTTCCCACAAGTCTATTTTTTCTGTCTCTCCATTTCTTAGTCCTATTGCCTTTTCCACTTTTCCTATTTTCCTAGTTAGCAAAGGGCACTACTGAAGAAAGGAGTGAAAAAAATTTCAACCTGTCCTTAAAGTGACAGCTTGCATATTAAAACTGGTTATATGCATTTTATTTCTAAAATATTGAATAAAATTTGAATCTCAATCTCCAGTTTGGAATTTCAAACGTATTAGCTAAAGTAATCAGCTGTGTCCATAATCTCCTAAGGAGTCACTTTTTTTTCCTTCCCTCAGGGACATTTCATACTTCTCTGAATTGGGCACAACCAGTTCTGATTTGAAACATGTGACTTAGAAACAGTTTAATAGGATGCTTAGATTCAATCAAAACATATCCCAATTGTGAGAGTGAGGAAAAAAAATCAGTATGAGGGTGAGTGGAAAGTAAATTATGATAAAATCATATAAATCAATAGTCAAGAATATGTATGAAAGATATACTTTCAGAAAGACATATTTGATATGAAATTGATTTGGCATTAGGTGTGACTGCTAAAAAGACAGCTCACCTAAAAATCAATGAATATGATTAACAGCCCAAATAAGACACAAATGACACTATGTTAGAGAACATTTATTTCTCAAGGCTGTTGGGAAAAATAAAAAATTACAGCACTAAAGAGTTCAAATAATTGCTTGTTTAATAATGGATCAAAGTTAAAAAAGAAAATGCTAATATAATAGACCACGAACACTGTGCAATCATATGATATTGTATTATACTTTTAAATTGTGATAAATAATATAACTACTGCTTTATTCTCTACATAAAAATGTACCATTTTAACTACCTGAAGGATACACTTCTGTGGCGTTAAATATATTCACAATGTTGTGCAACCATTACCATTATCCATCTAAACAACTTTTGAATAATCTTCAACTGAAACTCTCTACCTAATAAACACTAACTTTCCATTCACATCTACTTCTAGCCCCTGCTACAAATGATTCTGCTTTATTTATTTCTCTATGAATCTGACTATTCTAGGAACCTTATATAAGTGCAGTATTTGTCCTTCTGTGACTGGCTTATTCCATTTCACATAACGACCTCAAGACTCATCTTTGTTGTAGCATGTGTTCAAATTTGCTTCCTTTTTAAGGCTGAATGATATTCCATTGTATGAATACACTACATTTTGTGTAACCATTAAGCTACTGATGGATAGATGGTTGCTTCCAAATTTGGCTATTATGAAAAATACTGCTATGATCATGGGTGTACAAAAATATTTTTCAAGCTCCTGCTGTCGCTTATTTTGTTTATATAGCCAGAGGTAGAAATGTTAGATTCTATGGTAATTCTACATTTAATTTTTTAAGGAATCATCATACAGTTTTTTGTCCTCAGCCACATCATTTTTCATTCTCATCAATAATGCACAAAGCTTTCACTTTCATTTTAAATGGATTTTCTCACTAAAACACACATGCTTCTTTTCTTTGAAATTACATTTTTTTTTCTATTTTTCTTGGTTGTGACACTGAGTAAGAGGTAGCCTGTATTCCTCTTCAAAGATGTAGATACTGAAATGCACACACAAAGCTGTTAGACCCAATAGCTGTTAACAAGGCCACCTGCTCCCAACTCAGAAGTCTGGGTCTGTGGTAATAAATAAAGTTAGGTAGGGGCAGACTAGGCTAAAAAATTCTTCCAGCCTTTTCTTTTTCTTTTTTTCTTTTTCTTTTTTTTTTTTTGGTGAGAAGGGCTATCACACTACATTATATGACCTAACAAATGTTTAACATTAAGCAAATAGCTTCCTGAAAGAATGAGACAACACTAAAGCCAAATCTACTCTACTTGGAATTTATGATAATATATAAGAAAAGTTTACTTTTGCTCAATTTGTGATAAAAGGATTAACCAAGTAAAACTAAGTAAATGAAATACGATATAGGCATCTACTTGAGATGTGTTACTTAGTTGACGTAAGTATTTCTGAAGGTTTTTATAAGATCTTTATAATAAACAAATGTCTGTTTCTTAAAAAGGATCAAGTTATTAGTATTCATTACTCAGTCTTTTGCTATATTAAATAATATTTCAATGCATTTTATAATTTATATTTTAACATTAATACACCTTTTAAAAATTAATCTATGCAGATATATATATACTTTTCAATCTGCATCAAGATTCCAGTCCCTTACAAAACTGACAATCTTTTGTGCATATGTGGCAAAGGGAAACAACTCGAGATCAAGAAATCTAATACCTGGCTTCTTCACTTCACTCTCTCCTAGCTAGTGGTATCCACTTTGGGAAAATGAGCTTTTGAACTCCTTATTAGCAATTAATATCTACAAAATGAAAGTGTATGTCTAGCGTGGTGCCCTTCAAACTTTAATATGCACACAAACCACGTGGGACTGTGTTGAAAATGCAGACTCTGACTCAGTAGTTCTGGGGTTCTGCATCTCTACAAAGCTTCCAGTTTAAAATGGTGTTGGCCCACATTGAGCAAAATGGCTAATCTTCTCATATTCCCTGGCTACACAATAAAAGCACATGGTGATATTTTTTTTAAATACCAAAACCTAAGTACTACCCAAAACAATTGGATGAAGTTCTTGATGTGGGATCTGACATCACATTTCTAAAGTCTGAAGCGAGGACTGAGAACAACTGTACCAGATAATAATTGATTTCTGTTCAAGCTCTATGTTGACCTTCCTAGACAAGACATATTTTGTAAAATCATGTGTTTGACTGCAAAATGTGACAACCTGTCATCTACAGGAGATTGATAAGAAAACAAATAATTTCTCGGATGGTGAATTTATGTGAGTGCTAAGTATCTTTCACTGAAAGTAGAAAAACAAAATTGAAAAATGTAATTGAATACCACCAAAAGTACCAAAGGGAGATTAAGAATCCACTTAAAAAAATGATATGGCTTCATGCAAAGATTGTAACATGAAGCAAAGTAAGGGCCAAGGGTCAAGGCCACGTTTAATTAATTATGGGAAAGCCACATGTAATTAACAGCTGGGTGGGATAAATATCCATGTCTGTGTACTTGTAAAGGTGAAATGGATCTGTTCAAGAATGGGTCTACAATCACAGAAAAATATTCAGTTTCTCTTAGTTGAACTATCCAATTCTCTGGTCCCATGGGGCAAAGAATGTCCTTAAAAAAAAACGGAATTATCATTAAAATCAACACCCCCTTTGCTCAGCCCCTTTCTTTAGTGTTCTTCTTGACACTTACTACCTTCTGACATATCATGGTACATATTTCCTTTGTTTACATTAAAATGTAGTAGCAAAAACTTTTGTCTAAGTTCCTTACAGCATCCAAGGTGCCTACAGCAATGCCTAGCATAAAATATTGGTGTGGGGTAAACATTTATTGAACAAGTAAATAAATAAAACAAGTTAGAATAGAATAACAAAATATGGTACAGGAAAATAAGAAGGGAGGATAAAGAATATAATCTAAGAAGATCTAAGAATCCACCTGATTCTTCCTACTGGCTTTCCTACTGGAATCTTGTATTGTTTCAAATGAAAGCTGGACTTTATAAACTATTGTGTCTGAAATAATTTTAAGATGTTTATATCATAAGGATATAATTTAATATTTTTTAAAAAACTAAAATTTTATAAGCAAAATATTTTATACAGCTTATGATGTACTTAATAAGTGTTTAAAATCCTTAACTGACTTCAACTGTGGAAAATTACGTTTGTATCTCAATAAGATGAACTGAAAAGCTTTCAACTATGAAAACTTTTTACCTCCTCAGATAACTCAATAATTTTATAATTAGATATTATTCTGCCCTTTCAGAATGCTGTTAATTCAAATATGAAAAATAAAAGAAGACTGTTATTCTAATAACCTTTGAAGAATTGCAATCATGAGAACCCAACAATGGGCTAAAAAAGAGTGACACTTTTGCCATGTTCTTCCAGTATAATATATAGTGCTTTAATGTCATGTTGTGACCAAACCAAAGTGAGACAAAAGGAGACATAGACAACCACGGTGTGATTTACATTTATTTTCTGGTTTAATAGGATCTTCATTACCCTAAAATCTTCTAAGGCAATTTACAGGGGTCCACTTAGCTTATTATTATTTTTTTTTGATATTTATTGATATTCTGTCCTATTGGCTTTTTCTTTTTATCTTCTATTCTTTAAAGTATGAACAGAAGGGAGGACTATCTGATCACAACAGCTGAATTCAGATACTAAAAAAATATATTTTATGATGTCTACAATGATGTTTGATAAACTTAATTTTGTCAGTGTGTTTTGATAAGTATAGCTTTCTAATTTTTTAAATTTTTAATTAAATTTTTAATTTTTGTGTAATTTTTTATTTTTTTATTTTTAATTTTTGTAGTAGTTGTAATTGTAGCTTCCTTTCTACTGAGCTATAGTGTTATTCTAACTTACTCCACCCCTATTCCAAATTAACGTCTTTTTGGCTTCCAAAACCAAAATCAACAAGTATCTTTCGTGTCTTGGTATACTGCTGACAGCAGACAGCAGAGTCAATTTGTATTGACAGACACTTGAATTAAATTGTGAATTTTAGGGAAAATATATTCTTACTTGTGTTTAATAATGTGGTTGAATCAATGGAAAAAAGGAGGTGACCAACCACTTGTAAAGAGAGGCCTATTTCCCCTCCATTAAGTTTAATTGCAAACGTTTCAGACATAATGAATCACTGCCGACCATAGGCCACTTCATCGTCATTCTGTGGTCATTGTGGTTGCTTGTGGGTGTAAGTTTTGTGTCTTCAATTAGTTGCGGCAAGAAAATTGTAAGCATAATCATGAATACTGTGGGAGCCCTTTGCACGTTGCTCATGAAATTTAGAAAGAAAAGAAAAGTTCAAATAACTTTTTAGAAACTTTCAGCCTACGAAAATCTAAAACTTTTATGTCATGAGAGTTAAAAAATGATCTCTTTATTTTTGCTTCTCCATCTTAGGCAGGCAAAACAATCTGAAAAGCCGTTTATGAGAAACTTTAAAATGTACTCTGAGCAAAGCACCATAACTATATTTTAAAATTGTTTTGCAAAGCCCTGGGCAGTTCAGAGAGCCAAACAAACAAATGATGTAAAATTACTTTAGTTGTTCTCAAGCTTATAAGTATCAGAATAAAAGGAAACTGGCTGCTTTAAGTTGGTTTTAGAGATGCAGGAGAAGATGCCAATACAAGGCAGAGTTTACCAGTCATTAGAAAAGAGAGGGAAAGTCACGGGAAATGGAGGCATGGAGTCACGCTACTTGAACCATCATGAAAATGAACATATTTTCTGAAATGAAATAGTTTAATAGATGTTAGTAACTAGAGTCTGAAGGCAAAACTGAACTAAGGGGAATCAAATTGTGAAATGCCTAGAATAAATTTTCTTTGCCACTGGGTAACATTAGAGAATTCAGGTTACTGCCTGTTTGAACTTGAATTCAGTGTTTAAACTAAGAAGATAGAAATAATAGAGGTTGAGAAGTGGAAATTATTTGTCAAATCTCATTATGAACAGAAATAACTGCTAATTGTGGAATACACATAGCTTCAAGAATACGCTATCCGTATAGTCTTAGGTTAAAAAATTAAGCGGAAGAGTAAAAGAAAGAAAAAGTCAAAACACATGCAAAAACACCCAGATGCATTGCTGTAAGCACAGAGATGCATATAAATGCAAAAAAAAAAAAAAAAAAAAAAAAGAAAAAAAGAAAAAGAAAGAAAGAAAGGGAAAGAATAAAACATATGAAAAAAAATTAAGTCACTACTTAGACCATATGAAGTAGGCTAGACCTGGAGAGAATTTCTGTTACATAATTTTCGCTTTTTACCAGAAATCATGTACTGATTTTGTAATTATTTTTAGCAAATTATAAAAAGATAAAAGGGGAAAAAATAGGTCTTTGACATGGAAAATGCAAAGCCAAAATGACATTAATATTTCAAAGCTTCAAAGCAGGTAGGGTGACCAGAGGCAGCAAACAGAAGATCCAAAGCTTTGAACTTCACAAGCAAATGTCTCCTCCATGTCCTTTGCATTTACTTTTTCATTTGCTTTCTCCTACATAGTCACATGGCTTAAAGCTCTCCCAACAGATATTTACAGAACAGATTTGCTTCACTTCATTTTTGTCCCCATAAGATGTCACCTCATTGGACATTCTTATTCCACTTCCTAAAATATTGCCTGCCACCTTCCTCACACTCCATTACTCATTATCCTGAATTAGTTTCCTTCATAGCACTTATCAGAATCTGATAATGTATCAAAACTGATTTATGTATCAGTTTATTATGTGTCTCCAACATTAGAATGGAAGCTCCGTGAGAACAGGGGGTTTGGCTTTTTCTCAGTCTTTTCTAGCACCTAAAATAGTGCTGGGTACAGAGTACTACTTAAAAGATATGTATTAAATAAGAGAAGGAATCTTACAGATGATGTCTTAAAGATACTGTTAGGAGCAACAATCCAATACGATGGAGTCTAAAGTAGATTGCCAAACACAAGTTAACTTTGGCCATGTGCAGTGGCTCACACCTATAATCCCAGCTCTTTGGAAAGCTGAGGCTGGTGGATCACATGAGCTCAGGGATTTGAGAACAACCTGGGCAACATAGCAAAACCCTTTCTCTAGAAAAAGTACAAAAACTAGCCAAGCGTGGTGGCATAAACTTGTAGTCCCAGCTACTTGGAAGGCTGAGGAAAGAGGATTGCTTGAGTTCAGAAGGCTGAGGCTGCAGTGAGCCATGATGATGCCACCGCACTCCAGCCTGGATGACAGAGTAAGACCCTGTCTCCAAAAAAAAAAGATAATTTTATTCACTTAAAAGGATCAGTACATTATATCTTGCATTTTGTATCTCAGCAAGATTTGTAGTCTCCTCTAGATAGTTAATGAATAATTTTAAATTGGAAATCAGCATAAGCAGAATCATGGCTTAATATGAAGAGTGAACTATCTGTGGGAAAGCTCTCTTGACTTGTATGGTAGTCCCTAATTTATCATCATTTCAACGTAAGCCTTCTACAAGAATCTATGAAGGAAGAAACAATGACCTGGAAATGTTGTGAAAGCTCAAAAGCAACGTATGTAGAAATGCAATACATTAAAAATAACACTTCAGCTACAATGTTGAACTTTCATTTTTCATTTTTCCATATTTTCTACTTAATTGATTATTTACTGGGAATCCCTTTAAGCATACAACAAGAACAAACACACTCAAATGTGTGGGAAATTTACTTTCAAAGAAACAGTAGAGTGTTAATATAGTATTGGGAAAATTCTTGAGCTTTGTATTTGATTTGATATGCCAAATCAAAATGAATATGAAAGTCTGTCCATAATTGTTCAAAATTGTCCACTTTGCAAATTCCCTCTTCATTATAATCACCTGGTGGTATTGTATATGCCAGGTTTTAAGTCAAACAACACTTGCTTTGAATCCCATAAATGGTGAAAATAGAAGTTTTCACAGCTGCAATTGAAATGAAAATATTGGGGAGGATAATTTATTGTTATACCTATAATACAAGAAAACCCAAGAGATACTGTTTTATTGGTTTTGAGCCAGAAGCTTGCTCTGTCACCCAGATAATACTTTATTAGTTTTCCTTACAGGTTTTCTCAACAACACCCCCAAAATTAATCTGGTTTTGTTGTTGCTTAATTGAAAGACTGGATTTATATATAAAATTCATATAACATGATTTTTAAAACTAGCAAATGAAATAGCGAATCTAAATTGTAAAGTACTTCAGATAAGCATATGCGACAGCATTATTATTATTATTACAAATGTTCAACACCAAAAGTAGATTCAAAACTAATTGTAGTAGAGAAAGAGAATGAATACATAGGTAAATATTAATCTTTGACTACTGAGTATTATACAAAAGTTGCATTAATTTGAATACATAAAAGTGTTTCTGATGTGATGGGGTGTGTGTGTGTGTGTGTGTGTGTATGGATGTGTATTAATAACCGTAGAGGGCTGGGTGCGGTGGCTCATGCCTGTAATCCCAGCACTTTGGAAGGCCGAGGCGGGTGGATCACAAGGTCAGGAGATCGAAACCATTCTAGCTAACACGGTGAAACCCCGTCTCTACTAAAAATACAAAAAATTAGCCGGCCGTGGTGGCTGGTGCCTGTAGTCCCAGCTACTCGGGAGGCTGAGGCAGGAGAATGGCGTGAACCCGGGAGGCGGAGCTTGTAGTGAGCCGAGATCGTGCCACTGTGCTCCAGCCTGGACGACAGAATGAGACTCTGTCTCAAAACAAAACAAAACAAAACAAAAAAACAAAAAAAACCCGTAGGGAATACAGTGTAATTTTTATGTGATGACTTAGAATCACAGAATCACTCAAATCATTCTGAGACCCCCACATCCTCACAGTGTTAAAATGTGTCTAAAAATGTGGAATTTTTCATAAGAATCCAGCTTCCAGAACTCCAGAGTCTAGAATCCTGGATTTTAAAAGCATTTCTCGGCTGGGCACGGTGGCTCATGCCTATAATCCCAGCACTTTGGGAGGCCAAGGCGGCTGGTTCACCTAAGATCAGGAGTTCAAGACCAACCTGGCCAACATGGTGAAACTCCGTCTCTAGTAAAAATATAAAAATTAGCTGGGTGTGGTGGCACACACCTGTAATCCCAGCTACTCAGGAGGCTGAGGCAGGAGAATCACTTAAACCCAAGAGGCAGAGGTTTCAGTGAGCCTTGCACCATTGCTTTTCAGACTGGGGAACAGAATAAGACTCTGGCTAAAAAAAGAAAAACAAACAAACAAACAAACAAACAAGAAAAAACAAAAAAAAAGTGTTTCTCTAATAATTCTTACATACCCCAAATTTTGCTATTCTTCCACAATATTGTGAAAGAGGCAATAATGCAATAACTTTAAAATGGTAACAGTCTTATCACTGATATCTAACATTTCAAATGTGCTCTTTATTTACGACATTCTAATTATGTTACGTGTGCTAACTTCTTCACTGGTCACAATTTCACCACGAAGTAGATATTGCTTCAAATTCCATTTTGCTATTAAATAACATGTAGTACAGAGACGTTAGGTAATCTATGGAATGTAACACAGCATGTAAGTGGCAGAGGCTGGAGCTAACAGTAGAACCAAGGGAGCCTGATTTTTAATTTGCCATATTAGCCCTTTCAGAATTCCCTTGTGCCTAATCCGTGACAAACACTGTAGGTCAAAGGGCAACATGGCACAACCCACTTCCAAACACCCTTCAGGTCCAAAGGGAAGACAGACAAACTCTGAGACAAACTGCAAGTTTGACACAGGCATAAGATAGTCAGAGAGAAGAGGTGGTTAATCTCTATGGGGAAATTTAACACACAGCAGGTGACTGAAACTTAAAGACCGGGTGAGGGCGGCAGATAAGATGATAGCAACATTCCACACAGTACCAGTCATGTCTGCAAAAATCACAGAATGTGGCAAGTTTAGGAAAAAATAATTAAAACTAGTACAGATATATTGTATAGAAGACAGATAGAGGAAGGTGAAGCCGGAGAGGTAACACGGGAGAATCATGAAGGAAAGGGCTTCACTGGATGTGACTGTCACAGTCTTTCTGCTCCTTAGCTTGGTTAGGTCCGAACTCTTGTCTAACGGCCAGAAAAAATCAGGTGAGCAGACACCAGAGAGTGAGTGGAGTAGAATTTATTAGGCAAAAGGAAATCTCTCAGCAAAGAGGGAAAGCTGTGGGAGGTTCCCCTACCTGAGGGTGGAAAAGTTCCCCTGTGAGGTGAGGTCCGGGGCCTCTTATGGACTCAGAATGGGGAGTGCATGCTGATTGGTTTGTGAGTAGGCAAAAAAGGTTAAAGCAAACATACCACTCAAAGGTAGGCATGACAGTATAGAAAAATCAATCAGGAAATGGTAGGTATATGTAAAACAGGTGAAGGGTGGGGATCTGTCAGAGAAAAGTATGCAAAATGGAAAGATGAGTTCTCAATCTGGTTAGAGAATTTAACTTGTCGTTTGACTTTCTGGCTTTAAATCGTCTCTGACTTGGAGGTGATGTTTCACTGGGGATCTGTGAATTTGGCTGCCGCCTGCCACTCTCATAACCAGCCCATAGACTACAGTTGTACAGATGACAACACCCCCTTCAGTTGTGCAGGGGGAAACCTGCACTAATGTATTTAGTTGGGGAGTGATCATGGGAGGCTATTAAAGAGTTAAGTAACCAGATTGGATGTACTACAATTTTAAACTGCTGTGCTATGAAGCACACACACAAAGATCATAACCTACCTGAATGTGATTGAATTTGAGGAGACGTGGTCAAGTATGATTTTCTCCAGTGACAGAGAATTTGTTTTTCAAAATGAACCATTTTAGGGATAGCGTATACAAAGACCTTGAAAACAGCCCTCTTCTATGAAGTTCAAGGTTCACCTACACTCTTTGCTAAGGATTCTTTAACATGGTGACAACTTTATCAACTTGGGGGCAATGAAACTAGCTAAGAAAAAAGTTACAAACTCAAGAGAAATAGTCATCAAAAGTATTGGTGTCTACACTAACTTGAAGCATGGTTGACACAGTGCATTCCTTGAATCTTGCTGTATGTAGTACACTTTGCTCTGTTACTTGAGAGACAGATGTGGGAAAGACCACAATAAGTGAAACATACTCGAACAAACTCAGGTCTGAATACTCCAACCAATTGGCTTGGTGGAGGGGGTAGCTTTGCTGCAAGCCGGAGGCCATCCGTCACCACTGCTTGCTTGGGAAGGCATTTTGGAACAATCTCCAAAGTAAGTTTCATTTCACATGATACTGCAAAGTAGACGGGAGCAAAGTGCAAACTTCTTAAGAAACTGGAAAGCATTCACAGAAGAGGAAGTGAGTTCAACGTTTCACATCAACTGAGTAATGGAGAAAAATCCATACAGGTCTTAGGGGAAACAAACTGAAGAGCACTGAGAGGATGATGATAGATGGATTGATAGGAAAAGAGAGTAGAAAAAGTTAGACTAGGTTAAAGAAAAGAAAAAAGAATAGGAGGAAAAGAGAAGGAAAGGAGTGAGTAAAAAGAGGAAAAAAGTGTTTAGATGCTGTATATCTGGTAATGTTAATGCGGAAATGCAAATGATCAGGACTGTTCCTGACTTTATTAAACAGTTATCTAGTAAATGTTAGCGAAGATTCAATCTCATGGTGATTTGAGGCCAAATCTTTCTTTCTTTCATTTACAACAATTTAACCAATTCCATGAACCCTATTATAATTATGATTCATTAACTGATTATACAAAAAGCCACATTATTTGCTTAAGGTAAGGCTCTAATTATACAATATTTTTATATTTTGCAATGCTTGGGGGTAGGTAGGATATTCATGTATAGATTAATGTGAAATAGGATACAGGATCTGCTTCTATTTGCAAAAATATGCTTTAATGCCCTTCCTTAAAAATAAATGTTTTAAATTGCATATTCCTGGAAGAGGGACAGATTTTGTGTGTTGATTTGGTTGTTTTATAGGGACATCACGGATCTAGATAAAAAATAGTAATAATATTGTATTTCTTTGCATTTGGAATTGCCAACACTGAGATAAGTGTTAATAAATATCTTTTAAATTACTGTACATTTTGGCTGGAGAACTGGTGGAATCTTTGAGTTTAGCCTTGGCCTTAAGCTCTTTTCAGAACTACAGAAGTGATTTTGTAAGGATGGATTACAAAAATACCCAAAATATCTAGGTGAGGAAGCGGAAAGGTGCCGGAGGTGTTTTAGTATTAGCGCAAAGTGGTGAAGAATGAAACAGTTAAACTGTATGCAGAAAGAAAGGCTGCTGAGATATTGTTTCCCATTCTTGGCTCATAGTTTGTGCTTGTAGCATTTGCCTTGCAGGGCGATTATCCTGCTGCCAAGAGCCTTTCTTTTCCCTATATTGTCCTTGTCTGTCGTTGGATAATTTGGCCTACTCCATTGGCTTGAGTGGATCAAAAAATGCTTTTTTTTAATTGAGCAAAATTGTTCCCAAGTCACTTCAGCACTATACATATTTTTGTCAGTGGGGCCACAAAATGTAAAACATTGAAAGGAAGGACACTAGAAAGAAAATCAAGCATTATCCTGCCGTCAAGGGATAGGTTTTATATATATATACATATAATATATATATGTATATATATCCTACCTACACCCAAGGAGATACACACACACACACACACACACACACACATATATAGTGTATATATGTGTATATATACAAACATATATGTTTGTATATATGTGTATATATATATTTATATATATCCTACCTACACCAAGGATATATATGTGTATATATATGTGTCTGTATGTATATACACACATATATACATATATATACACATACATATATACACATACACACACACCTGTAAGAATGTGTGTGATTGTGGTCTCTGTGTTTCAAGACAACAAAAAGATATACAAAGGAAGTGTGAAACAGATGAGATGGGAGCAAGGATAGTGCTCTACAAAATTAGACAAAGAAGATTCTGCAAAGGTGATAGTGAAAAGTGTATAATACAATCTTCTGGTTGGAGATTAAAAGATCAATTATCATAATAATATTCGTAATTATTCTGTGTGGACTTTTAAGTAAGGTGTAGCTGTTCTCATTTACATTCCACAACAAGCCTGTAAGATAGAAAGCATAATTGTGTTTCTACTTCTTAGAAAAAGGAGCCGAACCTCAGAGAGATTGCCAAACTGGCCACGGTCAGGGTGAGCGTCTGTTCTTCAACACAGAGTCAGTCCTCTGAGTTCATGCATTTTAAAAATCAAAGTCTGAAAACAAATTTAAGGCTTCATTTAAAATGGGAGTGTGTGGCATTAAGTAAAAATAAGTAAGAAATAGTAGCCCACATAGTAAAATAATTTTTTTATGAGAAGAGGAAATATAAATGGGTTTGAAAAGGGTCGGATGATTTTATTCAATATCCACTCATAAAGTCTGGTGCTGGCTTTAACTTTCAAGTTGATCTGAGGAAGACCCACTGTGCCTCCCGGGAAGGCTCCCCTCGAGCTTCTGTCAACACCAACGTTTCTCAAACAACCTGCACATCTTTGATGTGGAAAATTTTAAGCTATTATTAAAGTTCTGTTTGTGGTAAGGTACATCAAATGAGTCACAAAGTATGCTCAGAAAAGAATATGGGGCAAGAAGGTTGAAGTGGAATATAGGTTAAAATTCTACGAGCTCTTCCAACAATTTTTCTAGGAATGTAAGATAATAATTTCAACGGAATTGTCATGGAAATATATACCATATTCCACATCAAGTGGTTATGATAGATGTATGAAAGAAACATTCTTTTATTGAAACTATAGAAAAAATCCATGACAAATCTCCTGACGTATGCCCTAATACAGCCAAAGCATATGACTTTTCTTGATAGAATAATAGAAGTAAGATAATCGGCCGAGTGCAGTGGCTCATACGGGTAATCCCAGCACTTTGGGAGGCCGAGGTGGGTGGATCATGAGGTAAGGAGTTCAAGACCAGCCTGAGAAAAATGGTGAAACCCCGTCTTTACTAAAAATACAAAAAATGAGCCGGGCGTGGTGTCAGGTGCCTGTAATCCCAGCTACTCAGGAGGCTGAGACAGGTGAATTGCTTGAATCTGGGTGGCAGAGGTTTCAGTGAACCGAGATCATGCCACTGCACTCCAGCCTGGGTGACAGAGTGAGACTCTGTCTTTAAAAAAAAAAAAAAAATAGATAATCATGTAAATTTTTGGAGTATCTTCTAAGAGGTGTGTAAGGAAAGGCAATTAGAACTCGACCCAATTCGTGTGACACCTAGTAGTTTTATAGTTACTGCTAAACCATTTTAGAATACAAAACTCTGATATGCCCAGGGAAGATTTATTAGAAACAGAAAATACATTGTTGTAACCGCTGGTACTTTAAGTAGCTAGCGATAAAGTGGCCAGAGATAGAGGGAGTGGAATTAATTCCAAAACAGTTTGCTTTGTCTGGGTGTCATCTGCAGCTAACAGCCTTTTAAGCCAGCAGACACGTGGCTGGATCCAGACACAGGCAACCATAAGCTCCAGTGTCAAGACCATTTTCATTTCTTAAAAAGACTTGTTCAGACTGTTGATCACAGTGTTGTAGAAGGTTACTCAGTTTTGGGAGTCTTCTCTCTCTCTCTCTCTCTCTCTCTCTCTCTCTCTATGTATATATATATATATATATATGTATTTGTTGTTGTTGCTGTTGTTTTGTTTTGTTGAGACTGAGTCTTTCTCTGTTGCCCAGGCTGGAGTGCAGTGGCACGATCTCACCTCACTGCAACCTCTGCCTCCCAGGTTCAAGCGATTCTCTTACTGCAGGCTCCTGAGTAGCTGGAATTTTCAGTGCCCACCACCATTCCCGGCTAATTTTAGCATGTTTAGTAGAGAAGGGTTTCACCATGTTGGCCAGGCTGGTCACGAACTCCTGACCACAAGTGATCTGCCTGCCTCGGCCTCCCAAAGTTCTGGGATTACAGGCGTGAGTCACCACGCCTGGCTTTGTCTATAGACATTTTTTAAATGAAATAGATATAAAAAGAACAGGCAATGCCCAAATGTGTCTCATGAACTAAGGGTGAGGTTTGCTTTCCGCAATTTCAGTTATCCAAGATCAACTATGCTCTGAAAATATTAAATGAAAAATTCTATAGGTAAATAATTCGTAAGTTTTGAATTGCATGAGATTTGAGTAAAATGATGAAATCTGACACTGCTTTGCTGTCTGGATCTGGGTTGTCCAGCATCTCCACCTGTTTATGCTACCAGCCTGTTAGTCATTTAGCAGCTGTTTTGGGTGTCACATCCACTGTCACGGCATCATGGTGTTCGTGTCCAAATAATTCTTATTTTACTTCATAATGACCTCAAAGGGCAAGAGTAGGGATGCTGCCAATTGGGTTTTGTCAAAGAGAAGTCATAAAATGTTTCCTCTAAGTGAAAATGTGAAAGTTTTTTATTTACAAAGGAAAGAAACAAGATCTTATGCTGAGATTAAGATTATGGCAAGAATGAATCTTCTATTGATGAAATTGTGAAGAAGGAAGAAGAAATTTGCGCATAGTAGGGTTCAGTACTATTTGTGGTTTCAGGCATTCACAGATGGTCTTGGAGTATACCCGTTGAGGATAAGGGGGCACTACTGTAGTTTTACGAAAATATTTGTTTGAATTATAGGCTTGTGTGGAGGAGGAAAAGTTTGGATAATGGGGAGTCATGGAGACTTGTGTACAGTTTCGGAAAGTAAAATGTATTTCTAAATGTGAGTAGAGACTTACAAATTGAATAACATGGACCGGGCGCGGTGGCTCACGCCTATAATCCCAGCACTTTGGGAGGCCAAGGTGGGTGGATCATAAGGTCAGGAGTTCAAGACCAACCTGACCAAGATGGTGAAACCCCATCTCTACTAAAAATACAAAAATTACCCAGGTGTGGTAGCAGGCGCCTATAATCCCAGCTACTCAGGTTGCTGAGGCAGAGAACTGCTTGAACCCAGGAGGCAGAGGCTGCAGTGGGCTGAGATTGCACCACTGCACTCCAGCCTGAGCAACAGAGTGAGACTCTGTCTTTAAAAAAAAAAAAAAAGAAATAACATTGCCCTAAGCAATGATGCTAATGGCATCATAGAAAGGCTGATAAAAAGCTCCCACTGTGCCTGCTCTATACCTTTGGGATTCCCCAGTGTTATTTTTGGGACTCCAATTTAGGAGCATGTCTGCTTCTACCTTCCACGTCAGCAGAGCCAGCCTTAACTTCCTGTCCTGCTATGTGTGGACTTCACTCAGGCCTCCAGGCAGGGGAGCTTTCTAAATTATCTCTTTGTTGCTCAGCCCATTATCTACACTGCACACAAATTAATTTTTCTGAACCCCCTCCATGCTCAGAACTCTCCAATGGTTTTCCATATAGTCAAGATAAATTTTAAACTCTTTAGTATGGAATTTAAAAATCTTTTGAATCTGTTGGTACTTACTACTGTTTTTCAGCCTCACTGCTATATTGAAAGCCCTAAGATCCAGTAGAACAAAACCACTCACCGGACCCAGGGTGTATGGGAATATTTCCCACCTCTGTGCTTAGGCCCAGTGGCCGTTCTTGTCTACTGTTTATTCCTCTCTTTATAAACTGATAAACTTTTAGTTTGTTTCCAAGTCTGTATTCACGTATCACCATCTCTGAGGAACCTTCATTGGTATTCTCTATCCCAAGCATCAGTAAGATGATTCATCTTTTTGGCCTTCAGGATGCTTTACTAAGTCGTCTCTCCCATTATATAATATATAACTTTTTATTCCAAGTGTTCAATACGGTATGTGAAACATAGTAAAAGATTCATCTGTATTTGTCAAATTAGTAAATATCAATAATCATGACTACAAGACATGCAAAAATTATGAATATTTGATGGATACATTTATTTAATTGCTGTTCCTTTTTTCCCTAAAACTGATAAATATTAATTTCTGTACCAACAGTGCAATATTGAAAATGTATTTGCACATGATACAATAAAATCATCATGTAGCACACATGATGCTTTGAGCCCTGCAAATAACTGCTTGCCTAAGCTGTCCTTGATGAGTTATTATTTTAGTCTACACAACAGTAAAGAGAAATGATTTGTTTGTGTATTTATAAATAGTTTCTGTGTCATGTGTTTTTGGATTTTTTTTTTTGGTGGAGAGAGGGATAAGCAATGGAATGGCAAACACAGTAGAGAGAAAGGGAAGTAACAAGATTCTTAAAAGAAGGCAGATGTGTTCTAAATATTTTTTACCAATAATTTGGGCTCAAAAGGCCTTTGATGTCTTCCATATAGTATAGAAAGTTTCATCAAATCAGTCATTTATCTTAAAGGAAAAGGGTGAGAAATACAAATTAAAATTGTGTTTTTAATTTAAAAAAATGAACAAAACTAAATCAAAATGAGCAATTTGCTCTTTTTTTTTTTTAATAAAAGGGGAATGATTAATAAAATTAAATTAACATTTTGACCTGTGGTTATTTTGTAGAGTTGTGGTTATCTTCCTTATGGATTAATAAATAATTTTGCTTTACCCTTTTAACATGCACCATAAATTAGACCACTTTAATTGGCACATACTTTTTCGGTCACATTACTGCTATAATAGTTGATCAAAGGGGGATTGAATACCTGTCTTATGAATGTAATCATAAATAGATATTTCACAATAATGTTGACAAGTGTGATCTGAAATACTGGACATATATGTAACATAAAAAGATTAAGCTGACACCTGTGTTTCCAATAGTGTGAATACCAAAGACACAAAGATTAGGGAATGACAAGGCTGGAAGTCAAAGTACAGTGTTAAGAGCAGTTTTGAGAATTAAGGCAATGACTAGATTTTATGAAATCTTCTTTTGTGGACCCCATTGGGCTTGACGGTGTAATTCACATGTATTTTTTATTTATTATTTTTAAGGAAGGAATATAACCTATATTAGCTCTTGCTATGGGTAGTGTCTTTCTTAAAATAATCCTGTAAAGTATATACTCTTAAAACTTTTTATTGTCCATGAATTTTTTTATCAGTCAAGAAATATGTGCATATTCCTCATTTTTTACCCTGAATTCAAAATACTATTCCCTCAACTAAAACATGAAATCCTTGTAGGCGGGGAATGTACGCTTAGACTGATTCTAGGATTTACTTTCTAGGCTTCTGTGCTGTAGAAGACCCTATTCTGGCTCTGCTTCAGGTCTGCCCTTTCTTATGAAGCAGAAAGTTTATGGGGCTATGGGGATGTACGCCCCTGGGACCCATGCCCTGCCCTTTTTCTTCCTAGACTATGCCTCTACTGACTAAAATGAGCATAAACACCCGAATCTAGAATGTAAGGTCTAGGCATGATCTAGCCCCTGGCTGCTTTTCTGGTACCCTCTACCAAGGCAAGTGGTCGGATGCTTGTTTCACTTTATTCACTGAACGCGCCCAGCTCATCTTTGCCTCACAATGTGGCACCAGATGTTTTGTCCGCCTCCAGTGCCAGAATCTCCATTTTGAAGACTGGGTTCTTCCTTGTGGCCAGGTTTCCACTGAAACATCAACTCCTCAGAGCGCATTTCCCAGATCAACTGTGGCAAAGGGATTCTTTTATTAATATTTGTTTGTGTGTGTGTCTGTGTGTGTTTGTGAGTGTCCACATAGAATGCAAATTTTACTAGAGCATAGTTTTGTCCTCTTTATTATTGTTTTGTCGTCTGTAAACTTTTAGTGTCCAGAATAGCAACTAGAACATGAGGCAAACTCAATAAATATTTGATTAATCAATGGTTATTGAGTGAATTATCTGATATAATTACATGTTCAACAAATGTATAATGTGTGAAGGAATAAAGCAATGAATTAATAGTTGAATGAAGGGTTACATTATTCTCCTGACTTCCAAAACCTATGGTCGTTTCACTATTATGCACTACTCATACCCATCCAGTGAACCCTACTGGGACCCTTTATCTTCCTGTCCTTGCATTGTGACATGACAGATCCTCCCGCCAATAAGTGGAGACTATCTCTCCACCATTTGCATCTGGGTCAACCATGCTGTCTGCTTTGACCAGTGAGTCATTGGCAAACACACCAGCAAAGAAGCTTTTCTTCTCTTGCTGCTCTGGAAACCACTGAGGCTGCCATGTGAAAAGCTCAGACATTCTACTCCATGATAAGAAACATGTGACCCTGTCCCCACATTAACCAAGGTGACTGGCTACCAACTACCATCTGTATAGGAATGACACAATCCTAGATAATCCAGCCTTTAGCCAACCCACCAAATAACCACAGATATTTGATTGAGGTGAGAAGCCAGCAGGTGAGCTGGCTCAGTCCAGAGATATCATCTAGTCAACTCAAAAAAGTGAGTCAAATACACGATGGTTGCTATTTTTGGTCACAAAGTATTGGTGCAATTTGTTACATGGCAAAATTGAACTGACACTGAGGTTATATGGAAAAAAATAAAACAGGTCCTGCTGTAACTGTGTGTTTTCATAAATTTAGGTAGCTTTTTAACGTGTCAATATTGCACTCAAATACAAAAAAGTCCTTTTGCAATGGCTGCTTTTAAAGGCTTCATTAATAAAATGCGTCACTTATTTGACAGGAAGAAAGACTAGAATTTATCTTAATATAATTGAATTTGATAATCATTTTTATATGCCTCAAAGGTATATTTGAGTGACTAACTGAAAACAAGTTCCAAGTTGAATAGTTAGAGATTGAGTTAGAATAGATGAAAGCCTAACTTTCTCTTAAATGCTGACACCACAGGATTTGCCATGATCATATTAAGTTTGAAAGAACAGCAGTGAGATTGTAATTTTAGAATGTTCTGTTTAACCCACGGTTCAAATACATTTTGATATTATTATGCTGAATGTATGACTGAAGATCAAATCATCTTAATGTTATTGGACAGCATGTTTTGATACATACATTAACAAACACCATATTATTCTGCCTAAAAATCATTGGAAGTTTTGCTGAGAAAACTTTTGGCCTCCAAGCATATTTTAATGAATGATTTCAATACCACACTAACCTGAAACATGAATTTGAATTGCTAATATTTTAAAAATTTGCTGCCCATGCTGCTACTGTCGATGCTCACTTCTGCTAAAGCAGATATCTATTATCCATCTTGCCACATACACATTAAACTGCTAATCTAAGGGGTAAAAAAATTAAATAGCCTATTTCTCTTACCGTTATTGTTACATTGAAGAATCCCTATGATGTAATGTTGAGGCAGATTTTTATCATGATATAATTGTTTATATCGGTATATATTCACTTCTAACATTCCTCTAGCTCATTAGGATACTTTGAACAGTTCTGCCAATAGCAATATGTTCAATCTGTAGTATTATGTTTTCCCAATCAGAAAATCATGTATGCTATTCCTATGTCTCATATAAGCATTCTGTCCAAGCCATTCCAAAGAACCATCTGTCAGTATAGGCGCTATCATTCAAACGAAGATGTTTCTCATCATTTAGTAGGAAATAAATGGTGGGCAAAATAACCATGACACAAAAAGGATCAAGAGATTGAGAACAAAGTCTGTCTGTGTCTCCTGAGTCAAGTAAGGACTTTCAAATAGACTAAGAGCGAAGTGTGGAGGCACATTCCGGTAGTCTCAGCTGAGGCAAGAGAATAGCTTCAGACCAGGAGTTAAGGTTGTAGTGCACTAGATCACAACTGTAAATAGCTACTGCACACTAGCCTAGGCAATATACTGAGATCCTGTCGCTAAAACATTAACAAAATAAGATAATAAAATAAAACCTTCCACATATATCCAAATATTAGCCAAATAAAACCGTTTTACAGTAAGACATTTTCCTCCTTCTCTCAAAGAATAATATTTTAGACTGACGTGCTAATGATGTGAAGGACTCATTCAGCCTTGGCCATAGATTCTGAACCTTGAATCTTTATCAAATACTTTAAATATTCCTACTTTGGTGGTTGTTAAATGCATTCAAGAAATCTTTGACACTTCTTTTCTCAGGAGATACGACTTTATTCCAAGTGTGGGCTGAACTTAGGAACCGACTTCTAATAAAGGGAAAGCAGTAGAAGCGATGATGTGTTACATCTGAGACAAAGTCATAAAAGGCATTGTGTCTTCCTTCTTGCTCTGTCTTGGCTAAAGCACTTTTGGGGAAACCAACTTCCATATTATGACGATGCTGGAGCAGTCCTGTAGACAGGTCCACATGACAAGAAAAGACCCTCCCCTGACAACAGCCTTGTTAATGAACCATCTTGAAAGCTTGTCTTCTAGCCCCATCTAAGCATTTAGATGACTGCAGCCTTGACCAGCATGTTAAGTACAATTTCAGGAAAGGACCTGAGTCATAATCACTCAGCTAAAAGGCTCCTGAACTCTTGACTCACAGAAAGAGTGCAATATGAAATGCTTATTTTTTAAAACTGTTATGTGTTGGAGTAATCTGTTACTCAGCAAGAGATCACTAATACATTCACCAAAAAAATCATTGAATTCAATAAAGGCATCAAGTAATTTTAAACAAATTTTTAATGTTGATTTTCAATATCTTTGCTCCCTTCAAAATGGGTAGTTTGCCTGAAATATTATCTGCCTTTCATAAAATCTTGTGAGATTATTTTAGGAAAAATTTTAAAAATAAAATACGGGCAATTAGGAAAATTGCTTTATGTATAACTGAAATTATAAACAGAATGGAATTGAGAAGTTAGGGATGTATTTATAATTATGTATAAATATGTATGTATTGGAGTTACCTGGTCTGGGATGCTCTTACTACAAACTTACAGGCACATCCAGCATATTTCCCCTGCATATTTATATATGCGCTAGCATATGAGGTCCTTTTTCTTTGAAAGCTTGGAAGAGGAGATAGTTTGTAATTGGGGGATGTGTTAGGGTTTGAGAAAGAAGGAGGAGGGATATATATATATATATATATAGAGAGAGAGAGAGAGAGAGAGAGAGGAGAGAGAGGGCAAGAGATTGTGAGAAATTGGCTGAGAAGTCCCACAACTGGCCATGTGCAAGCTGTAGATCTAGAAAAGCCAGTGTTAGTCCAAATCCAAATTTCAAGTCCAAAGGCCTAAGAACCAGGGAAGCCAGTGGTGTGAATCCCAGTGCAAGTGTAGGAGTAGGTACAACGAGTGTTCCTGTCAAGTATGACACAGGGAAAAGGAGGAAAATTCCATCCTCCTACACATTTTGTTCTGTTCAGGTCCTAAACGGATTGGACGATGTCCACCCACATTGAGAAAGACACTCTACTTTGCTGAGTCAGGCTATTCAAATGCTGATCATATCCAGAAACGCCCTCACAAACAAACCCAGAAAAAATGTTTACCCAGGTATTCCTTAACCCAGTCAAGTTGACACATAAAATCAACTATAACAAGGGATGATGCTAATAGTGAAAGACTAAGTGACATATAAGAAATGATGTATCCCATGACCAGCCTCCGAAGTTAGGTTTGATTTTCTATGGTAGAGAGTGAAGAGCCAGAAGTTGATTCAACCATTCAAGAAAGATTATGTCACCTAGGCTGACAATCACCTTGTGCCCAGAGTCCCATAAAATATGAAACTGAATGAGAGAGGAAAAAAATCATTCTCCTATCTTTCCTACAAACCATCAATACTTTGTAGAACATTAATTACCGTCCTTAGGAAAATAAAATTAGAGGTCACATAATGGACGGTGGCAGGAGGGCTCCAGCATTTGGAGTCATAGACATTGCAAGGGACTAACAGGCATAAAAGCAAGAGGAGGGAAACAGGGCAGGCCCTATGTGGCCACTGCAGTTGACAAGTTGTTTGCTCATGTAAGACCCTCCTTTGAGAATGTCCAGAAAAACTGGGGTATTCTTAAGTGATTAATCTCTTAGTAATTGGGAATCCTGTGGGTGAGAGAAGTGCAATTATTCATAGCCACAGTCCAGGAGGCCTTGGATATGCATTAAGGTTTATAAATATGCGTACAACTTCAAAGTGTTTCTTTCCTCCCTCACTCCCTCTCTCCCTTCTTTTGTTTTTGTCTTGGTTTTCCTTTATTCTTCCTTATATCTAACCTCCCTTCTTTTTTGCTCACCCATTCTTTTTTTTTTAATTATTATTATACTTTAAGTTCTAGGGTACATGTGCATAACGTGCAGGTTTGTTACATATGTATACTTGTGCCATGTTGCTGTGCTGCACCCATCAACTCGTCAGCACCCATCAACTCGTCATTTACATCAGGTATAACTCCCAATGCAATCCCTCCCCCCTCCCCCCTCCCCATGATAGGCCCCGGTGTGTGAGGTTCCCCTTCCCGAGTCCAAGTGATCTCATCGTTCAGTTCCCACCTATGAGTGAGAACATGCGGTGTTTGGTTTTCTGTTCTTGCGATAGTTTGCTAAGAATGATGGTTTCCAGCTGCATCCGTGTCCCTACAAAGGACACAAACTCATCTTTTTTTATGGCTGCATAGTATTCCATGGTGTATATGTGCCACATTTTCTTAATCCAGTCTGTCACTGATGGACATTTGGGTTGATTCCAAGTCTTTGCTAAGTCTTTGCATTCTTTTATATTCTACATTGTTGGATTACTCTTTCTCTAGAATCTAGATGCACTGGCTAAGAGTTAGGACTCTGGTTCAGGCAAGATTAAGTGATGTGGGCTCCTTGCCACACATACACAATCTGCTTCATGTTAGGTGCCTCATCCTATTTTCTAACCCTACTAGAGGTCTTTTTGACCATACTCTATGGCTTATCACACACCACTGGAATCTAGGAAATTTAGTAATCGTCTTATGTCATTCCAGATTTTAGTTTATGGGGGTTTGAGTGTTACCTTGAAGACTTTCTATTGCAGCAGGTTGAAACTTGGCATACATTTTGACAGCCAGATGCGATATTTCTTCCTGATTGCATGGCTCATAGTCACTTTAATAATGAATTGTTTTCCCAAGTAAAACTCAGTGGAGGTGCAACATCTGGTTTCTAGTGAAAAAGCCCACTTAATTTACTCAAATCCCTGGTGTGATTTACAAAGCACCAAAGAAGGTGGAACACTTTGACACGTTGTAGAATACTGACTGACTATGTCTACATTGGCAAGGGTTTTCTAAATGGCTCATTTAAGGCAATCAGGGAATCTTTTATTTGGTACCACCCTAACGGCCGAAATGTTTACATTTCTAAATGAAAACCTTTTTCTGCAGCTGAAAACATTTCCAAGAAAAAGTAAATGCTTTGGTCATTAAAGGCGAAGACAAGGTTTTCCTTTGAATGGTGGAGATTGTAAAATATTTTCCAAATATTGCCAAACACTATGAGAAAAATGTAAGCATTCGATAAATTCCTGGCTTTGAGTACAATCATTAGTAGAATTTTAAGCAAGTTCAGATTTTCAGACAGGCTACCAATTTTTGCAGTGGAATAGTTGGATATTTAAAATCACACCCAAATACAACGGTAATTTAAATGCCGATGTGAGCAAAATTATCAGGATAATTAACACCAACATTCACATATATGCGCAATTTTTATAAATAACTAACAAAAATGAATCCAAAGCCTCAATTTTGTGACATTTATAAGCATTTTATTTCTGTTTCTTTGAGATGGTGAACTCAGATTTGGAGGTAATATACATTTATTTCACATTTTCTGCTCACACATAATGTGGTAGGTAATATCAAGGAAAAAGTCAAAACTTGGTTTGGGGCTATGAAAATATCTGCCACAATCAGCATATTTTTTTTTTCTTGTGTATGATGGATACATGAAAGGAAATGGGAGGTTACCAACAGATTTTATGGCTCTTGAGTTTGTCATAACAAAATCAGTGAAGTTATAATGAGCTAAATATAATAAAATTAAATTTTCTGTAGCAAACAAAAATGAGTAAGTATAATTACCTAAAAAAATAAATAGAAACGATTGTCTTAGGTTTAAGCGGTTTATAATAATGGATCATGAAGGTAGAAATGTCACACAAAAGCTTCTTATAAACTTTATAATTTTAGGACTGAATAAGTATAAAGCTGACATGAAGTAATCATGATAACACCAAGGCTAATTATATTCTTTTTTTTTTTTTTTTTTTTTTTTTTTTTTTTTTTTTTTTTGAGACGGAGTCTCGCTCTGTCGCCCGGGCTGGAGTGCAGATCTCAGCTCACTGCAAGCTCCGCCTCCCGGGTTTACGCCATTCTCCTGCCTCAGCCTCCCGAATAGCTGGGACTACAGGCGCCCGCCACCTCGTCCGGCTAGTTTTTTGTATTTTTTTTAGTAGAGACGGGGTTTCACCGTGTTAGCCAGGATGGTCTCCACCTCCTGACCTCGTGATCCGCCCGCCTCGGCCTCCCAGAGTGCTGGGATTACAGGCTTGAGCCACCGCGCACGGCCTAATTATATTCTTAATGACATCAATGGAATCAACTAGGAAATATGCTTCAGATTTTGCACTTCTACAAGCATGTATTTATATATCAATAGGTATATATATCCTTTCTCATAGCTTTGTGTCAATTTAAAACTTGCATCTTTGGTGTTGGCTTTTAAAATTGAAAATGAATTATGAATTAAAGTAAGTAATTTTCAAATGCTACATCTGTTATGAATTGTGATAAGAACTGTCATGTAAATTATGTCATGAAACTTCACAACCTCCCTAACCCATAATATTATTGTTCATTTGTAACAGATGAACCAAGCCAGAATCCATGCAGTTACACTGGAAGTCTAATAAAAATCAAGAATTCTTGTTCTTTCTGATTATTTACATTCACTCTAATAACAAAGTGTGTGTTTTAATCTGACTTTTTATTAAATGTAATATACTCTACTCAACACTACAACAAACTATATTTTATGCTGATGATATGGTTTGCGTCCATGTCACCACCCAAGTCTCATGTTCAAAAGTGATCCCCAGTGTTAGAAGCGGGGCCTGGAGGGAGATGATTGGATTATAGGGGTGGATCCTTCATGAATGATAAAGCACCATCCCTTTGGTGCTGTTCTTATGATGAAGTTCTCACAATATCTGGTCGTTTAAAAGTATGTGGCATTTCCCCCCAACCCCCATCTCTTCCTCCTGCTCAGGGCACGTAAGATGCGCCTGCTTCCTCTTTGCCTTCCACCGTGATTGAATGTTTCCTGTGGCCTCCCCAGAAGCTGATCAGATGCCAGCATCATGCTTCCTGTACAGCCTGCAGAACTGTGAGCCAATTAAATCTCTTTTCTTTGTCAATTACCTAATCTTAGGTAATTCTTTACAGTAATGCAAGAACAAACTAGTACACTCTTTTACCATTTTGAGTCTTAATTTTTAAAATATTTTAAATACAATACAATTACTTGTCTTGTAAGACATTTGTCATTGCTAAAGTTCACAAATGTAGAAATTTGGAGTATTTCTTAAATACACACTAAAAGTTAGATTGTGGGGTTAAATGGCATAATACAGCAGATGATATTGCTAATTAATTTTACACTTTGCTTATGGACATACACACTTCGTATCCTAGAAATACTTGTTCAAATTACATAATGTACATGGTGACTTCATAAAGTAACTGCTATTTTGTTTTGAGACAAAATTATTTCTCTAGAAAACCTCAGGTTTTCCACTTAAGACCTTTAACTAATTAGATGAGATTCACCAACATTATTAAAGATAATTTTCTTTACTTAAATTCAATTGACTGTAAATATTAACCACATCAAAATGCCTTTATATAAGGATTTAACTAGTATTTGACCAAACAACTAGACCTGATAACCTCATCAATTAACTGTGGAGAAGTTCTTGAACTGAGCATTTAACCAAGAAGAAACTAAGTGAAAGGCCCGAGGGCAGGAGCAATGGTTGATATAATTAGTATCAAAAAGATCATCTCTGTTAAAGGATAATAAGAAAAAAAAGGAAGAGATAGGGACTGGAGTTAAGATAAATAGCTGTGACAAAATAGTCTATGAACATTTAGGTCACAGTAAATACTATGGCTTTTACTGTAAGTGAGCTAGAGAGCCATTACAGAGTGCTGAGCTGAGGACAGATATGGCTTGCAGTGGTAAAATGGCATAAATTAGTGGCTTAGGCAGAAATGAATATATATTGTGCTACCAAGGTAATTGATGAATAGGACATATGGCATGAGAAAAGAGGAGGGAAGTCAAGAATAACCCCAAGTGTTTATTTGACCTACATTACTGGATAAAGGAAGTTGCTATTTGCTAATATGGAAAGCCAAGACAAAGAGTTGGTTCAAATGAGGGCAAATAAAATTTAACTTGGAGATCTTTTTTGATTATCCAAGTGGAGATATCCAGTAAGAAATGAGAGGTAGTGATTAGAGGTAGACATAGGAGAGTTCTCTGTTTATTGATAGAGTTTAAAACCATGGAAGTGAAATAATTACTTGAGAGATTAGAAGAAAAAATCTGAAGAACATAGCCCAAGAACATAGCCCTAGGATATTCAAATATTCAGAGTTTGAGAAGATACCCAACAACAAAACAGCTACAATAGCAGAAGCAACCACAATGCCAAAAACAACAAAACTGGAAGTGTACACAAGTGTAAGCTTAAAACTATCATTCAAGGTGCTATTTCCCAAATCTGATGTACGATTCTTCTCAAATAAAAGGGTTTTATCCCCAAGTACATTTTGAATATTCTTCATACTAAATCACCTTCTGTGAAATTCTTAATATCTCCATATTAAAGGTTCTGAGAAACTCAACACAAATGAACTTATTTAAACTGTTAAATTCAATATTTCAAATATTTTTTGATCATGGAGGCCTTTTGTTTTCAAAGGGAGCTGACAAATTCCATGGTCCTAAAATTATTTTTCTGACTTTTTTTTTTGCCATATTCCCTTAAAATTACTATTTTGATTTGATTTTCCTATTCTTTTAAACCTTATAGTTAATAATATTTCCTGCAAATTACTTGCACTTATAGTAATGGACATGGGGAGAAAGGGTCTAGATTTTTTCAATTTAAAATTTGAGATAAATTTTCCATTATAAAATAAACATAACAATCTCTTCCTTGTTTAAAATTATGCCTAAATATTTTATTTTGTTGATGATATTGTAAATGAAATTGCTTTCTTGATTTATTTTTCTGATTATTTGTTGTTAGTGTAAAGAAACACTACTGAACATGATTGGAGACATATGGAATGTGATTAACATATCTGTATAATAAAAAATGTCTAATTTTTGTATGGTGATTTTGTATCCTGCAACCTTATTGAATTTGTATGCTAGTTCTACATTTTTGAATGTGAAGTCTTTAGGGATACACACACACATATATATGTATGATCATGTCATCCACATTACATGTCAGGAACAATTTAATTTCTTCCTTTTCAGTGTAGATGCCTTTTATTCATTTGTTTTGCCTAATTGCTCCGGATAGGACTTCCAGTACTAGACTGAGTAGAATTATCTAGAGCAAGCATTCTTGTCTTATTTCTTACCTTAGAGAAAAGCTTTCAGTTTTTTCCTTTGGGCATGTGGTCTTGTCATCTACAACCCCTTTTATTCTGTTGAGATTCTTCTACACCTAATTTGTTGAGAGTTTTTATCATGAAAGGATGATGTCACTTTTCAAGTGCTTTTTCTGCATTTGTTGAGATGATGATATGATTTCTAACCTTCATTCTGTTAATGTAGTGTGTCACATTTATGGATTTCCGTATGTTGAACTATCCTTGCATCCCAGGATAAATCTCATTGATCATGGTGTATGATCATTTTAATGTGCTGTTGAATATAGAATTGTTAATATTTTGTAGAGGCTTTTTGTATCAATATTCATGAGGGATGATAGCCTGTAGTTTTCTTTTTTTTTTTTTTTTTTTTTTTTTTTTTGGTATGTCTTTGCCCAGCTTAGGCATAAAGGTAATTCATAAATTTAACTGAGGGAGTGAAAGTTCTGTACACTGAAAACCACAAAGTACTAATAAACAAAATTGAAAAAGACACCAATATTGGAAAGATATTCCATGTTCATGAATTGGAAGGATTAATATTATTACATCTCTGTAGTATTCAAAGTAAGTTACAGATTTAATGCATTCTCTATCAAAATTCCAACATTTTCCACAGAAATTTAAAAAATTCACAAAACTTTTATGGAGACACAAAAGACCCTGAATAGTCAGCAATCTTAAGCAAAAGAACAAAACTGGAGGCATCACACTACGTGAACTAAAACTGTATTACACAGCTATAATAATAAAGACAGCATGACACTGGCATAAAAACATAGACTAATAAAAATATAGACAGGTTAGAAATAAATGCACACATTTAAAGTGCCAAGAACACATGATGGGAAAAGGACAGTCTTCAATAAATGACATTGGAAAAACTGAATATCCATATGCAGAAGAATTAACTCATACCCTTATTTCACACCACATGCAAAAATCAACTCAAAATGGATCAAATATTTATACATATAATCTGATGTTTAAAATTAAAATACAGAAGAAAACATGGGAGAAAAGCTTTGTGATATTGGTCTGGTGAATAATTTTTTGAATATGATCACAAAAGCACTGGCAATAAAATATAAAAACAACAAATGGGATTGCTTCAAACTAAAAAGCTTCTGCATAGCAAAACAAAACCAAAACCAAAAAAAAAAAAAAAACAACACAGCTATGGCTCGATGTGGTGGTTCACACCTGTAATCCTAGCAGTTTGGGAGGCCAAGGCTAGCGGATCGCTTGAACCCAAGACCAGCCTGGGCAACGTGGTTAAACCCCATGTCTACAAAAAATGCAAAAATTAGCTGGGCATGGTGGTGTGTGCCTGTAGTCCCAGCGCTTGTGAGGCTGAGGTGGGAGGATCACCTGAGTCTGGGAGGTTGAGGCTGCAGAGAGCCGTGATCATGCCACTGCACTGTGAGCTGGATGACAGAGTGAGACTCTGTCTCAGGAAAAAAGCAAAAACAAAAACAAACCAACAACAAAAAAAAGAAAAACAAAACAGAAAACCAATCAATAGAGTGAAGAGACAACCTATGTAATGGTGGAAAATATTTGCAAATCACACGTGTAGTAATACCCAAATATGTAAGAAACTCAAACAACTTAACCACAAGAAAACAAACAAAAACATTTAAAAATGTGTAAATGACCTGAATAGACAACAAAGTTGGGAGGAAAAAAGTAATTGAACTAGGTCATAACCTGGAGGAAGAAGGTGTGAAGTAAAGGAAAAGAGAAAGTTAAAAGTGTTTGCAAGATTTTGACCTGAACAGCTTGTGAAAGTTATTGCCAATAACTGAGATGGGAACAGCTTGGAAGGTGGGTATGGGAACATGATTGTTTTGTAGGGTAAGAAGTAAGTTAAATTTGAGAATCCTTTTGGACATGCAAATGGAGACATCTAAAAAACCATTGGACATTTGAGTCCCATCAGAGAAAAGTTATGACCAAATTTAAGAATGATGAACATAGGATATTATTTATGTTCTAAACAGTATGAGATGAACCAGGATAAGAATATAGTTAACAGAATATATTAGGGGCTGTACCACTCTCCCATATACTGAACAAGATGCTGTAGTTGGAAAGTGATGTAACAATTTTCCAGTAGGAGTTTTGATACCATCTTTATGACAGTAATAAAAGATCAAAAATTAGGCTGGACATGGTTGCTCACGCCTGTAATCTCAGTACTTTGGGAGGTTGAGGCAGGCAGATCACTTGAGGTCAGGAGTTTGAGATGAGCCTGACCAACATGGTGAAACCCCATCTCTACTAAAAATACAAAAATATGGCAGGTGCGGTGGCTCATGCCTGTAACCAATCACTTTGGGAGGCTGAGGCAGGCGGATCACGAGGTCAAGAGATCAAGACCATCCTGGCCAACTTGGGGAAATCCCGTCTCTACTAAAAATACAAAAGTTAGCTGGGCATGGCAGCGTGAGCCTGTAGTCCCAGCTACTTGGGAGGTTGAGGCAGGAGAATCATTTGGACCCAGAGGCTACAGCCTGAGCTGAGATTGTGCCACTGCACTCCAGCCTGGGTAACAGAGCGAGACTCTGTCTCAAAAAAGAAAATAATAATAATAACCAGGTGTAGTGGTGGGCACCTGTAATCTCAGCCACTAGGGAGGCTGAGGCAGGAGAATTGCTTGAACCCGGGAGGCAGAGGTTGCAGTGAGCGAAGATCATACGTCTGCAGTCCAGCCTGGGCAACAGAGTGAGACTGTCTCAAAAAAAAAAAAAAAAATTAGTAGTAATGGGGAAAATATTACCAATATGGTGACCTCCTGCTGTAGTCACTTGCAGTCTTCTAATGGGTGGATCAAACAAATAATTTCAAGTTTCAAGTTTTTTTTTTTTTTTTTTTTTTTGAGACAAAGTCTCACTCTGTCGCCCAGGCTGAAGTGCAATGGTACAATTTCAGCTCGCTGCCAAGTCTTTTATTAAATACTTCCTTGTAATCTACCTCCCAACAGCCATTAAATCTCTCTCTATCTTCCTCTCGTTCTCACTCTCTTATGAGGTATGATTAAATTAATTAGTCTAACGCATCATTTAGAAATTGTCTTATATGAAATATGTAGCAAGTTGAGGGGCAGAGTCAGGACATTTGAAACATTTATTTGACATTAACATTTCTGCCAATCAAATTATGTCTATGAGATGCCAGACAATTAATGTGTTGTTTCTTTTAAGTAACATATTTAGTAGATTACTGCTTCATCAGTGCATTTTCTTGATACTAGAGAAGTTACATTACTTCATAGATACTTTTTCCAGTCTCATTTGGAATTCTTCTGCATTTTTGTCTTTGTTTCTTTACATCTGCATCAAATATTGTTTGGCCTCATCAAATGAATAGTTTTAGAATCATTTACATGCAGTCATATATTTGGGACAGAGTTAGTCATCAAACATGAAGGTTGATGAAATTTGTTAAAAGATTTGAATAATTTTGTTTATTTTTAAAGATGAAATTAAGCAGTGGAAAGTCAGAAAGTCAGATTTCATTAATATTAAATAGCTATTCTCAGCATGATAAGTTGCAGGTAAAAGGCGAGAAATCAGCCTCCTATTTGCCTGCTACAAAATGATAGCCTTGTGATTGTGGGAGCTGTTTGTTCCTGCATGAGAAATAAGTTGCCCGCTGTCAGGTGTGTCCTGATAGGACCAAAACAGTACATGTCATATGGATGACCTTTTCCTAATATTGCACAAAGAAATCAGGCTGAGAGAGGTTAATGATGTACCCTTGAGCATGTGGCTGGGTAAGTACCAGGACAAGGCTTAAGCTTCCATCTCTTAGCTCCACCTCACAGGCTTTTGGCCTCATCTTGCAGTACATCAAGCTCTTACTATAACTGGCTGCTTCTCCTGCTGCATGGTCATCATCTTCCTCTTGTTAGATGCTCATCCAGAAAAGTCATGTAGTTAGTACAGGTCCAAGAAAACAGATCCTAAAAGAGAATAGAATAAAGCCATTGATGTTGATCAGGCTCTGACAAGTCTTCCTACATCCCATCTTTGCTCATGGCATATGGAATGAAAATAATGCAAAGTGGGATGAAGCTCAAGTGTTTTCTAAGGAATTGGAATTTTGTCAGAGCACGAAAGAATGTATGGTTACTGAATTTTGGTGGTGCTTCAGTGAATTTAAATAGACCATGCCCAGGATTACATAAGACAGCTATCAATAAAAAGATGCATTTTCTGATTATGTAAGTAATCATAACCCTTGAGCAAAATTTGAAAAATGTAAAAATATCTCAAAAGAAAACAAAATCATCTTTAACCTTTATAAAGAGACACCACTAAAAATATTTTGGATGTATGTCCAAGTGCATTTTTCCTTATACAATTGAACCCATATTTTTATAAAGTTTCTTCTATTTTTCTTTTCACACTTTATTGTGAGCTTATTACTAAAGTGAGTTCATACACATTATGATGATGAAATATTATCATATGGCATGTAAACACTCTGTGTTTATTTATTACCCTTCTCTCAACGTTAAGATTGTTCCACATTTGTTGTGAATAAAATTGTAATGAACCTGTTGATTATAACATTTTAGCAGTTAAAATACAATGCTTTAATATTCAAGATATTTTTAAAATTATGTAGTGCTTCTTTATGTTTGCCATGTAAGTTGACACAATCAGGAGTGAAGGAAATACTATTCTTATAAGCCCAGTTTTTAGATTAGTTGGTGGAAAACTATCAATACTAGGCAATATTTCACTGAACTAAAATAAAAGCTGCTGGGTTCTGTAATGATAAAACAGCAAATGTGCTTTGAGGCTAGCGTTTTTCAATATTCAATTGTGGACCCCGAAAAATAGTCTAATGCTGATTACAAATACTTCAGCATGATTAAGGCTGATCTCTTCAGAAATAACCTTGGCTTTTTAGTTAAAACTGACAGAAACAAAGCTCTTCATGGATCCTTTTCTGGAAGTCTTGCTTTTCTCTTTAAGCATGATGTTAGTCATTATGGTGCAGTTTTGATTATGTGTACAATATTTATATTTATGTAGTCACTGACACCTCATCCTGTCATGATTTGAATGCAGATGAGTGAGTAGGTAATGATGATGATTTGTTATGGTGAAAGTAAACGTTATGACTTAAATTCACCTAAAGGAAAAGCTTTTCTCTGAAGACAGGTGGCATATTTAGAACCATTTATAATCTTCATACCTTTTTTTTGTTTGTTTGTTTCCTTCTGCATTTTTTCAAAACCATATAAATTTTAATCCTTATAAATAGGGGAAATTAAATGAAGACAGTCCTATTAAGTCATTCTCTTAAAACTAACAGAAATAGGGAAGAAGGGGACATCATTTCTTTTATTTACATGTGATATATTGGTTAGTCGGCTTGTGTAACTTACCATGACTAAAAACTGTATCAGCCGTTTAATTATTTTGGTACCAAGATATTAATAAATTGTTTGATGCCTTCATTGATCCACCCAGTGCAGATGTGGATGTCAGCATCACTGGTCACCTCTGAGGCTGTTTCTATCGGATATGTCAGAGTAACAGATTGCATTAATCATGATGGCAAATTGCTGCTATAATGAACACCACTTTGTACACATATCTTCTTTTTATTAGAATCAAACTACTGGATTTTGCTTTGTTTAACTAAACTATAACCTAATTTGTTAAATATTGTCAAGTATTACATGCTGAACTAAATAAGTTCAAGTCCCCAATATTTTAGGCAAAATAAAATGGTAGCCCACATTTAATAGTATAGAATAATATATTTTTTCCAGACTCATGAAATTTCTGTGATTCTTTATATACCTAATTGATTTATTCTCTGTTTTCTTTTAGGGCATCGTGTTATATAGACTCAGGTTTGTCATATTCCTCATTTTATGCTTTATACATTTACTGTGCACCGTACTTTCTAGTTTCCCATGAAATACTTATCAATCTATTATACAGAATTCTGTTGTATATTGAGCAAGCAATCTGAAGTTGCAGTGTTTCTTATCTAAGCTATAAATTAGAAATTAAAACACTTTTAGAGATGCTTTGCCTCCAGAAAAACATTCCCACAGATGGAAGTCTGTTAATTATTCTTACTGTGCTGCTGCTTTAGTCCAACATCGAGTAAGATGTTAATTTGCCATTTGGAAAGGTTTTATTGATGGTTTCTGGTGAGACAATTCTAAAATAATGGTTTTATTCTGTGTTTTAGCCTTGGACGTAGAATAAGAGAACTCAAATTCTGGCCCTATCAACAGTACTCTGTGGATATATAGCTTTGTATACATTTTGCAACTTCTAGGAGACTTTTCTCTCATTTATGAAATGGACAACACTACTAGCTGCCACCTTGTTATTGAGGTTAATAAATGAATGTTATATTTTGTAGGCTGCAGTGCACCGGTAATATACAGTGGTATTAATACCTTAATTGTTGACTTTAAAGCATCACTAACTGCATTCTAATTATAGATATTCATATTTTTGTTAAAAGTAGCAAGTGCCTAAAAATGTGTAATATGGGACTTTACTGCATATGTTACTTTGCTGGAGCTGCCAAAATACATCCTAGACTTGATGATTTAACACAAAATATTTTCTCACAGTCCTAGGAGCTAGAAGTCTGAAATCAAGGTGTTGGCAGGACTGGTTTAATTTTTAGGCCTCTCTTCTTGGCTTGTAGATGACTGTCTTTTCCCTTTGTTTTTACATGGTCTTTTCTGATTTCCTTTAAGGATACCATTTACAGGGACTGGATAAGGTCCTACCCTAATGATCTCATTTAACATTAATTACCCCTCTAAAGATCCTATCTCCAAATATGCTTACATTCTGAGGTATTGGTGGGGCGTGGTTAGGACCTCAGCATATGAATTTAGAGGAGAAACTATTCAGCAAACAATACTGTATAATATAATAATGTTTCCCAAATTGTAGTCTGCTGAGCACTTGTATCCAGATGTACTTTAGTAACAGATTATACTGGTGAAACACATTGGGAGAATGCTAAGTAATACACCAAAAAGTTTGTGTTTAGTTGAGATTGTGGATCTTTTTACAAGCTAAAGAATGGTAATTTCCAGGAGGATATTATAGGAGTTAGGCTTTACTATATTTATTTGACCAAGGAATCTGATTTTGTTGTTCAGAAAAGGCTGTTGCATATGTACAGTAACTCTTTTCTTTACTTAAAGGACAGTAATACAAATCTGACACACTTGAAACATATATCTTAGGGTGGGCCCAATTATAGATGGGATAAGTAACCATTTCTACCATGTTTGTGTGGAAAAGTAAAAAATAAATAAATAAATAAATAAATAAAATAAAAAATGCCCTCCACTTTATCAGAAGCCAAATGAATGTAGCATTTTTCCGATGCAAGCAATTACCATAATTGCAGTTATATTTTACCTAAGACAGCTGTTTCTGTCTAGGTTTTTGTTTTTCAGAAAGATAAAATGCTTTTATGTTAATGGGTTATGTTTTATTCTTTTATTTTAATAATATCAATTATTAACTCTTGAGAATGGTCTAATAAAATACTAATTTCCCTTTTTCTTAATGAGATCTCTAGGGACTGGAACAAAGGAAGGTAAAATTAAATGGAGAGAAAAATAAGAAAAGGCAGAACAGTTGTTCTCAATCCACACGCTGCATGTAAGTCACGTGATAAGACTTTAAACATGAAAATGGCATAGCCCTATCCCTAACATTTCTCATTCAAATGATTGAGTGAAGGACTCAGATGCTTTAAAGCTCTAATCATAATTCTAATATGTGGTCCAGAGTAAAACTATGATTCACAGGAGAGAGGCTAAGTAAGAGGTGTGCCAAATCTATTAGGGAGAGCTCCAGAAATATTAGGTGCTAGGGTAGGATGACAAAAACAAAACAAAACAAAACGAAACAAAAAAGAATTGTTAATGGTAACAGAAAGCGAAATACAAAAACACAAAGGACTTATTGATCAAATTCCCTGCATCAATGAGTGAAAAGGAAGTGATAAGTAGGCATTGAGGAAAGCTAAAGCAAATTTTATCTGCAAAACTGAAATTCTACACCCATTTTAAATAACGAAAGTCTCAGGCTATAAAATCAATGTGCAAAAATCACTAACATTCCTATACACCAACAACAATAAATCTAAGAGCCAAATCAGGAATGCAATCCTATTCACGATTGCCACAGAAAGAAAATACCTAGGAATACAACTAACCAAGGAGGTAAAATATTTCTATAAGGAGAACTGTGAAACACTGCTCAAAGATATCAGAAATGACACACAAAAATTAAAAATAAAATTCTATGCTCATGGAGAGGAAGAATCAGTATCATAAAAATTGCCCTACTGCCCAAAACAATTTATAGATTCAATGCTATTCCTATTAAGCTACCATTGAAATTCTTCATATAGTAGAAAAAAAAACTATTTTCAAATTCATGTAGAACCAAAAAAGGGCCTGAATTTGCCAAGGCAATTCTAAGCAAAAAGAACAAAACTGGAGGTATCAGGCTAACTAACTTCAAACTATACTTCAGGGCTACAGTAACCTAAAAGCATGGTACTGATACAAAACCGCACACACAGGCCAAAGGAACAGAATAGAGAAGCCAGAAATAAGTCTGCACACCAAAAACTATCTAATCTTTGACAAATCTGACAAAAACAAGCAATAGGGAAATGATTCCCTATTCAATAAATGGTGCTGGGATAGCCTTATACAGAAGATTAAAATTGGACCCCTTCTTTACACCATATATTAATACAAATTTGACTCAAGAGGAACTAAAGATTTACATGTAAAACCCAAAACTATAAAAACCCTGGAAATCGACCTAGGCAATAGCATTCATAGGAACATAAGGAAGGGAAAACACTTCATGACGAAGGCATAAAAAGCAATTGCAACGAAAGCAAAAATTGACAATAGGGATTTAATTAAACTCATGAGCTTCTGCACAGCTAAGGAAACTATCAACAGAATGAACAGACAACCTAGAGAAGGGGAGAAAAATTTTGCAAACAATATTTATAACAAAGGTCTAATATCCAGCATGTATAAGGAACTTCAACAAATTTACAAGAACAAACAACCCTATTAAATAGTGGGCAAAGGATATGAATAGGCACTTTTCCAAAGAAGACATACATGTAGCCAACAATCAAATAAAAAACTCTCAACATAGCTGATCATTAGAGAAATGGAAATCAAAACCACAATGGGATAACATCTCATACCAATCAGAATGGCAATTATTAAAAAGTCAAAAAAAAACAAAAAAGAAAAAAAACAAAAACATATGCTGGTGAGGTCGTGGAGAAAAAAGGAATTTACACTTGTATACTTTGGGTTGGAGTATAAATGAGTTCAATCGTTGTGGAAGATAGTGTGACGTTTCCTCAAATACCTAAAGACAGAAATATCATTTGACTCAGCAATTCCATTACTGGGTATGTACCCAGAGGAACATAAATTGTTCTTTTATAAAGACACATGAACATGTATGTTCATTGCAACGCTATTCACAATAAGAAAGACATGGAATGGACCTAATTGCCCATCAGAGATAGACTGGATAAGGGAAGTGTGGAATACTAAGTAAGAGGTGTGCCAAATCTATTAGGGAGAACTCCAGAAACATTAGGTGCTAGAGTAGGATGACAAAAACAAACAAACAAACAAAAATTGTTAATGGTAACAGAAAGTGAAATACAAAAATACAAAGGCCTTATTGATCAAATTTCCTGAAACAATGAGTGAAAGGAAATGATAAATAGGCATTGAAATGGAATACTATGCAGCCACTAAAAAGAATGAGATCATGTCCCTTGCAGGAACACAGATGGAGCTGGAGGCCATTATCCTTAGCAAACTAACACAGGAACAGAAAACTAAATACCACATATTCTCACTTATATGTGGAAGCTAATCGATGAGAAAACATGGACACATAGAGGGGAACACCACACACTGGGGCCTGAGGGTGGAGGGTTGGAGGAGGGAGAGGATCAGGAAAAATAACTAATGGGTACTAGGCTTAATACCTGGGTGACAAAATAATATGTACAACAAACCCACATGACACAAGTTTACCTATATAATAAACCTGCACATGTACCACTGAACTTATAATAAAAGTTTCAAAAATGACTCCTTGTTTTTCTTGTTTCTAGCGCCTGCAAACCCCCAGTCTATATTTTCTTTCTGTCTGTTTATCTATTCTAGGAAACTCATATAAGTGGAATCATATAGTATTTGTCTTTTTGTGACTGGCTTACTTCACTTGGCATAATCCCCCTTAAGTTTCATCCATGTAGCATGTATCAGAATTTCTTTCCTTTATAAAGCTGAATAATATTCCATTGCATCCACATTTTTACTGATGCATCCGTCAACGGACAGTTGGGTTGCCTACACCTTTTGACTATTAGTAATTATGGTGCTGTGAACATGAGTATACAGATCCATGTTTCAGATCTATTCCAGACCTTCATTCAGTTCTTATAAGTATATACCCAAAATTGAAATTGGAAAATCCCATGATAATTCTATTTTTAGTTTTCTGAGGAAACACAATGCTATTTCTCATAGTGGCTACACCATTTTATATTCCCATCAACAGTGCACAAAAATTTCAGTTCTTATAAGTATACACCCAAACTTGAAATTGGAAAATCCCATGATAATTCTATTTTTAGTTTTCTGAGGGAACACAATGCTATTTTTCATAGTGGCTACACCATTTTATATTCCCATCAACAGTGCACAAAAATTTCAACATCTTCGCTTTCTTGCCAAGATTTGTTATTTTATTTATTTGACAGTAGCCATCCTAATGGGTGCGAGCTGGTATCTCATTGTGACTTAGATTTATAATTTTTAATGATTAGTGACATTGAGCTTATTTTTGTGTCCTTGATGGACACTTGTGTATGTTCATTAAATCTGTCTATTCAAGCTCTTTGTCCATTTTTTAATCAAAATTTTGTTGTTTCTGCTTAGTCTTAGTTTTGTTTTTATTGTTGAGTTAGAGGAGCTCTCTATACATTCTGAATATTAATCCCTCATATGATTTGCAAATATTTTCCCTCATTTCATAGGTTTCCTTTTTGCTCTGTTAATTGCGCCTTTGATGCACAGAAGTTTTCATTTTGATGTAGTCCAATTTATCTATTTTTACCTTTATTGCCTGTGGGTTTGGTGTCATATGTAAAAAGTTATGACCAGGCTGGGCATGGGAGCTCACATCTGTAATCTCAGCATTTTGGGAACCCAAGGTAGGTGGATCACATGAGGTCAGGAGTTCACAGCCAGCCTGGCCAACATGGTGAAATCCCAACTCTATTAAAAATACAAAAACTAACTGGGCATGATGGCGATGACTATAATCCCAGCTACTTGGGAGGCTGAGGCAGGAGAACTGTTTGAACCTGGAAGACAGAGGTTGCAGTGAGCCAGTGAGCTGAGATCACACCTTTTCACTCCAGCCTGGGCAACAGAGTAAGACTCCATCTCAAACGAACAAACAAAAAGTTAGTACCAAATCCAATGTCATAAATATTTTTTCTTATGTTTTCTTCTACTAGTTTTATAGTTTTAGCTTTTACATTTAAGTCTTTGATCCATTTTGATAGCTTTCCTTCTTTTTAAACCAAGAAAGGCATATCTTTCATTTATTAACTATTTGGTACAGGAGTTCCATGAGCACCATTCCACATAATAACCCTGGGATCTAGGTTATTTCAATTTTGTGGCTCTGCCATTTCCCATGAATCAAAACCTCCTCCACTGAATTATCTTTATCCAACCAGTAAGCATGCAAGGAGAAATAATAAGTTGAGACTCCCAGTGGAAATTTTGGAGGCCAGGCCTTCGCAGTGCTCTTTATTTCTTCAGGTGGATTTGAATTAGTGACTAGTGTCCTTCAGCTTGAAGGATTCCTTTTAGTATTTCTTTTAAGGCAAGCCTGCTTGTGATGCATTATCTTAATTTTTACTTATCATGGATGATCTTAACCTCTCTTTCTTTTTTGAAGAACAATTTTGTCAGACATAGAATTCTTGAATCACAGTTTTTTTTTTTCTTTCAGTACTTTGAGTATTTCATCTCACTGCCTGTGACCTCAATGATTTCTGATGCAAAATTAGTTGTCAATCTTCATGAGGATCCCTTGTACATGATTTATCACTTCTCTTTTGATACCTTCCAGATTCTTTTTTTGGCTTTAATCAGTCTGATTATGATTTGTTGTTCACTGTGGACCTCTGTTTATCCTATTTGAAGTTCATTGGGCCCCTTGTATGTGCAAATTAATGTGTTTAATAAGAACTAGGACATTTTTGTCCATTATTTTTTAGAATATTTTTCATTCCTGTTTCTCTTTCTCCTCTCCTTTTGAGACTCTCATCATGCATATGGCAGCATACTTGATGATATCCCACAGGTCTTGTAGGCTCTATTCATTGTCTTTGTTCTCTTTTCATTGTCTTCTTCAGACTGGGTAATCTCAATTGACCTAACTTCAAGTTAGGTTGAGTTTTCTGCCACCTTAAATATGCTACTAAACCCATTCAGGAAATTTTTAATTTTAGTTATTATATTTTACTTTTTAGTTCCAGAATTTCAATTTGGTTCTTTTTATTATTGTATTATTGTATTGTATTGTATTCTATTATTATTTCTTTTATTATTTCTATTATTGTATTAATTACCATTTGGTGAGATATCATTCTCATACTTTCCCTTTACACATGGTTTACTTTAGTTCTTTTAATATATTTTTTAAATAGCTGATTTAAAGTATTTATCCAGTAAGTCCAATGTCTAGCTTCTTCTTTTCTCTACCATTCTTGCTGACATTACTTGGCAGAATTACTATTTAAAAATCAGCACTCCACACAATTTAATCTCTGTTGTAAAACCTGTATCCACGTCTTTAAAATATCCCCTGGCTACATCAGCATTCAGTCAAATTTGAGAACTACTAAAGTAGAAAGAATTTGAGAGACGGGATGATCCCAAGAGGCTGAGCAAGGTATAGACCATTCTGGGCTTTCTTCTGCCAGCGTGAGAAGGTGAGAATGATGACACTTGAGAGCAGCATCACCGTTCTTTTCCTTACCACTTCCTGAACAGGAAGGAAAAGTCCAAGGATGAATTTTGAAGTATAACATTACATTGTGCTCAGTATTTACATTAGGGATTATTTGGGACATTTAGTGTATTGTCTGATAATGTAGCTACGTTTTCTATCACATTCAGCAGTGTAGTTGGATCTGAGTTCAATTTATCTCAACCTTCAATTTAAAAATAAAAAATATGAGAAGAGTTTGTAAATACATTTTCTAACCACTGATCTTACCTGTTATCTATCATTTTGACTTGCTAATGTCTTATAAGAAAGTATATACTTTAGTTATTTTCTGTTTTGATTCTAGCGTATAAAATGAGTACAACCCAAGATAATCTGAAATCAGGTCTGGTGTGCACTTTAAAATGAAAATAAAAGCCATATGGTTATGCTTCAAAAAATTTTGGCCTCACAAACTCCCTCTGGGAAGAAGAAAAGAAGTTTCCCTGAATCCTACAGAAGTGCACCTTTTGGTTCCTGGGTCCATATACCAAGCAGGAGAGACTGACGGAGCTTAATAACAGTTGCATAATACATCTGGATAGTGAGCATCTATTTCAGATTACTAATAATATAAAATAGTTGATGTTCCATCAGTTAGAATTTTCTTAGGTAAAAATGAAATAAAACAACTCAAACTGTAATCCAGACACTTTCTCAAAATTGTTGGATATGCTGGGGGCGGTAGCTCCCCCACACTCCCAGCACTTTGGGAGGCTGAGGTAGGAGGATTGCTTAAGCCCAGAAATTTGAGACCAGTTGGGGCAATATGGCAAAACCCTCTCTCAACAAAAAACACAAAATATCAGCCAGTCACACGCTTGTAGTTTCAACTATTCAGGAGGCTGAAGTGGGAGGATCACTACTAAGCCTGGGAGGTTGAGCCTGCAGTGAGCTGTGATTGTGCCACTGCACTCTAGCCTGGGTGACAAAGTGAGACCTTGTCTCAAAAAAAAAAAAAAAAGAAAAGAAAAGAAAAGAAAATTATTGGTTAGATGGGTACACATAAGTGAAAACTTTAATTTGAGTTAATTTAATTCAATATTTTCTAGAATGATACTAGGATAGTAGTTCTCTCTATTTTTTTATATGTTTTATTGTTTATTGAGCTGTGTGTCTAGCCAAAAAATCAGAATTAGAGCAGCTGTATCCTGTATTGTTTTTTAATAAATTTATTTTTAAATCTATCTTACTGATTCTTGAAGTCAAAGGTAAAGAGTAATGACAATTTTTTTTTTCTTCACATTCCTGCTCAGTCAGGTCTTCTCAGGAGACTGAAAGAAGCAAGTAAGAAATAATAGTAAAATATTAAGAGGTTTCAAAAGTATACCGTTTAATAACTCCTTTGGATTAAAATATCTGGGGAAATTAATTTATACTTAGGTAGCTAGATTTTATTTCGATGATGCTTACTACTCTATATCTTTTCCTAACACTTCTTATAATTAACTTATTTTGACTCAATGCTAACTGTATTGTATGCATTTCCGAGATAAGGAATTTGAAGCTAAGTAATTTATGTAGATTATTAATCAAACCCAGGTCTTGGTGGAAGACCAAGATAATTTCTATTGTTCTGTTATAGCTACCTCAAAAAGTCAAATCCTCAGAAACTATTGCCATATATGTGTGTGTGTGTGTGTGTGTGCACGCTATTGTTATACACACACACACGTGCACACACACATACATACATATATATATATATAGAGAGAGAGAGAGAGAGACAGACATACGGACAGACTGAGGAAGAGAGAGTTCATTTCAGAAACTGAACTTCAGTATCACATAAAATATATTTCATATATCTAAGTCAGAGTGACTACATTGTAGAAACAAAAATAATCCAAATTGGATTTTCAGAAAACTACACAAATGTTGCAAAACTCACACACATTAATTCACTGATAATTTGAGAATTATTTTAGTTTTTTTCTCTTAAGGTAAGGAAGAGAAGAATAACAGAAGTAAAAATAAAGATCAAGTGATATCCTACCATTTTCATATCAGGCACTTTCATGTATGTCATCCAATTTCATAGTTACTAGTTTTTGAGGTAGAATACTCCATTTTACAGTGAGGAAACTAAGGCTGAGAGGGAGTTTAATTAGAAAGTATTAATTTGTTAAGTCTGGATTTAAAATAAATTCTAATTTCAAAATCCTCACTTCATGCATATTTGGAAATGGGTGAATTCTACTGAATAATCAGAGTTAGTAATGACAGAGAAATATTATTCAAAATATTTTATTACATTGACACATTTTACAAAGTCCCAAATGAATGATTCTCAAAAAGAGATAAAAAGTTAAAAAAAAAAAAATAGTCCTCACTTGATGATTCAGAACTCGGTTTTTAGCATAGCGAAGTTTTCTTCTGATATTTCCCATTGTATCTTGCTTTAGAATATATAATCCTTAAAATGCTTCATTTATATTTTAAAAGTAGGTATGTGAGTTCCTTATTTTTGTTCTGTATCTCACAAAGCAGCATTGCCTTAAATTATATCAGAAGACTGCGGATTTCTTCTATTTATTTTATAATTAAATAATGAGGAAAACATATTATACCCAGATCTTTAGAGTCTTCGCGATTACTGCTTTGAAGAAAATATCCTTTCAACCTTCAGATGAAGGGGGGTAGATACAGAGCAGGCTTCCTTCTGTCCCTGTGCCCCCATTACAATTTGGACTTGACCTTGGCTGACTCATTTCAGGGCATAAGGACGAATGTGTAGGATCATTTGATGAAAGGCAGTGGACTGTGATAAAGTCCACATGGGATAGATATGGGAGGAGAGTTGACATTTGTACAGGACAATGATGATTAATAAAAACAGAATCTCTCCACTCCCTTCTTATGTTTTATTTTGTGTAAATATTCAAGGCTAGCACCATCTTCTTAAATTTATTGTCTATTGACAGAAATATTGCAGATGCTTTCAACACAAATGTAATTCATTACAGGGAAATTCTTATTAACCTTATGAAATGCCATATTATCAAAGAAATAAAGCTTAAAAGAACACGTAAGCTAAGATTTAATTTTATGGTGCGACCTCAGGGTAAGGTTGCAGGAATTAGTAAAATGTTGAAGGTTAAGCTGTGAATCATTTTTCACAAATGCATCAAGGACTGTGTCAGAGATATATTTAGAGAGGGTTAGACTGTGCATTCCTTGTATCTTTAAACAAACACAATTGAAACATCTTTATTAAATTTGGCCATTTTTGTGGAAGATGGAGATCTGAGTATAAACTAGAAGATGGAATGACATTCTGAATTTTTTGACTTTCTAGAATCTGAGGCTTGGTGAAATGTTCCCTATATTGTTCCCTATATTGTTGAACCCATAATTAAGTCTCAATGTCTATTGCCATGGCCATTTATCAAAAGTTCATTGTGAAAACATTAGTTCAGTGAGGACAGGAAATGGCTCACATTTTCTCACTGAGTCATTCTATCCACTTACTTTGGTACCACTTCTGGGGTGGTTGTTCTCTAGTGGTCATTAGTGTTTAGTACAATGAAGCTCATTCTTTGTGCCCACTCCCATAGATTCTTTCACATGCCTGTCTCCCAGATCTCCAATCTTACTCCAGCCAGGTCACTGACGAACCAGCTAAGCCATTTGAGTTATCCAAACAACATATTAGACATCACACAAAATCCTTGCCAGGGAATTGAGTGTCCCTATATCAATGAAATCCCCCTGCTCTCTCTACTTCTTTTGAACCAGCACCCTTAGGATCCACTCGTAAGGTTACCCTCAGGGTTCCTTTGCATACATGCTGGCCAGTCCTACAGTTCCTTTGGCAAATAATTACCTTCATATAACAGGTCCAGCTACTCCCCAGTTGAGTTTGTTGTGCTGTCACTCTGATTATGGGAATATTGCCCAGGATGTGAGATGGTGACAAATTCTTAGTAGTACGAGCATTGTCCTGTAATGTGTTGGATGCTTTGAGGCCTTTGCATAATCACCAACAAAAGGGGAGGATTCTTTCTTCCGGTAAGGGTGGGTGAGCCACTTCTGCAATCTAGGATATTTGGAGGAATCTGGAGAGGCAAGGTTCTTGAATGTGAAAATTTTCCCTTTTCTAGTATCTCCATCTCTAGTCTTAGGGTCCTTTCCTTCTCTATCAGTATCATAACTTTGCCATGTGAGGCTTCCCTAAGCTCACGATTTAGTACTTCTCATGTTCAGCTGTACCCATCCTTTAGCGGTCTGATTTTCATCTGTGTCTCTCGATCCTTTACAAGTGCTTCTAAGGAGTCTCTCCAACTCTCACACTGTGCTTTTCCTTATTGATCATTATATCCAAGCCAGCTAATGTTTTTTCATGGAATCAATGGTGTTAAGCTCTAGCCACCCAATCCCATAATCATTATGCTTTCTATATCTAAATAGAAATAGAAATAGAGGTGAAAGCACCTCTCATCATACCCAAGTGTATTAGCTAGTGCTTCTCCTTTCATCTGTCCCCATCTCAGCCCATCACATGTGAAAAATCCTATCAATTACACAGCTTTAGCATATTAGGGACCATTAGACTATCAAAACTCCATGTGTTATCAGGGATGGGGTCATAATCCCCATCCATCAAGTAAGAAATCAACTCCACAATCCCATCTATAATGTCTGCTACCTAGGACCATCCCGAATATCAAACCTCTTAGGTCAGGTTTTCTAGGAGTAGAGTCTGAATTGGTGAATCTTGTTTAAATGATTCATCAAAGGAATGCCCTCAGGAAAGGGGAATGAGGGAAACAGAACAGGACACAGGAAAAAGTGAAACAATAATGTGTGGTCTTGGCAGGAGGTCAGCTTTATCATGATAGTATGAGAAAATTATTGATGCTGGAGTACAAATAACGCCACAGTATCAGACTCACATTTTGTTCCCTCTAGGGATCTGCACAGTCTTTCAGTAAAAGTCTAATTAGTAAATGCTTTTGGCTTTTCAGTTCATTCCGTGTCTGTTGCAACTGCTCTGCTATCGCAGTGTGAAAGACAACGTGTAAACAAATGGGCATGGCTGTGTTTCCATGAAACTTTATTCATAAAAACTAGTAGTAGACGGGATTTGATCTACAAGCTGGTTGTAGTTTGCTGTAATCTGCTGTAGGGAAAACTGGCTCCCATTTGGCTGAAGAATATCTCTACACAAGAGTGTAACTGAGCTGTTATTGGCCAACATTCCCAGCACATGATGGGTAATGGTACACTGGCAGTGAAGGGGGTCTAGGTAGGACACCATCAGAATCCACTGTATGAGGAGGATCAGGTGACTTCTGGGAGGTAGTGACAACTGAACTGATTTTTGAAAAAGGAGCTGAATAAAAGAAAACATGAGCAAAGGCATAAAAATAGGTTATAGTGCCATGTATGCAAAGAACTACAATCAGTTTAGAATTAAATGTGAATAGTAGAAGATGAAGCTTGAGAGATAGATCAATAGGCTGTAAGGTGCATTATGTATTATTCTTGGTATTTACCTTGTAGAAAAAGAAGAGGCACTGGGGAGTTTAAAGTAGAGAGGTGAGATGAATTCCGCAGTGAAGATGCAGGGACACATTCTTTTGTTGCTAACTCCGTCTATTTATGTAGGAATTTTTAATCATTTACTATTCATAATAATTAATAAGTTTGCTTGTTTCCTTCCCTTTCAGAGCCAATGTATGAAAAGTTAGATCCAGATTTGATGTTGCCCATTGATGGATGGTGGCATATATCCTCAAAGTGACTTTCCAACAGTGAAGTGAGATTTGCATCTCTGATCAATATTCATTTTTTTCCCTCTCTGGCCTCCTTTGGAATAGCAGCAGATGTTTGAAAGATGTTTCTCTAGATGTCAGGGTAAAGTTTATGAGCATGACATGTAGGCATTTGCTATTGCTAAATGAAGCCAACTGGTCCAGACATAACTCACACCTTGGTCTATTTAGTCCGATGCTTTGGCTAATAACCAAATTCATTTTGTACCAAATCTCAGGAAACCATCTGTTCAAATCAGAGGTTGCTATACTGTAAACATCCTCCTGTGATCCTTGTTGACAACAAAATACCATCAAAGACACCTCCACCCTTTCTTTTTTGTAGCTTCCTTGCCTAAACCTGTCATTCTTCATTATTCAGACCAACGCTGACTGAGTAGTAGCATTTTAAGGATACTCTTCTGTATTGTACATGTAGGCTAGTTTAGAGTGGCAAAATCCCAGAGGAAGGGAGAAAAAATAATACCTGTATTGATGTCTCAAGCTTAAGGTGATAGTTGTTTGAACCAGGGCAGTCTCAGTGAGAGAATACTTAACTCAAGTCTCTAGAAAATAGATCATGCAGGTAACAATGGTGACCTTGGAAAAGTAGGTCAAAGTGTACACATTTTTTCTCCTTTTCTGTATGTTCCCAATGTCTACACATCTTTATTTATTAATGCAGTTCTTACCTTGGTCAATATAAAACAAATTTGCTAGAGAATTGAGTGTCCATATATAATAAAATTCACTTCAATCAATTTTTAGGCTAATCAGTTGTCTAGTTTTTAAAAAATCTATATGCCCAAGCATGTGGCAGTCATGTGGACTAGAAAATTATTAACATGATCTAACATTTATGTAATACCTCTACTCCAGGAAAATGACTTCAAGTCTTTTTATTGTATACTAGAATAGGAAAAAATATATTACCTATCCTTTCAGATCTTGAACAAATATATGTCCTGTAAAATTCTGATGTATAATAACAATGTGCTGTACAGATATCAGTCCCCCAACCACCAAACTGTTTTTGTTTCTGAAATAAACAATGAAAATGTATCCTTGACATAGGCCAGTGCAGTACTCAATATCATATATATTCAGAAGAAAGCCTGTTTTCAATGACCAGGATCAAAGCATTCTCTAGGAGTCATGAATGAACACTATACTTGTGAGTTTGTATTGTGTACCAAGATCTCAAGAACCAAAGTCAGAAAACTTACATAGAGGATATAAGTTAAAAAATTATAAAATATAACTGAAATTATATATATATATTACTTTTCCTGGTTAACACATAAAATAATGTAAGGCTATTTAGTGATCAATACAGAAAAGAAAAAAATTGTTACTCTCATCTCTCAATTCAGCATTTGGTAATTTGAACTCTACTTCACATTGAAAATCAAGGCAACACTCTTAACTCATTGTCAAAATGAAAATTCCTGCATGCACACAAAGCAGCTATCTTAATTCTTCCCCCAATACTCAGGTGGATTCCAGTCTTGAATAGCAACTGATTGCTAAGTTATAGGAAAGCATAATAAATTTGGAGCATACAGATCACTTCACAGTTCTTATTCATAGGCAGTCTTCCTCCTTAGACCCCACCAGTGTCCTAAGTTCATGGTTTTAAATTCCTTCTAAGGACATCTCATGCTTTCTCTCTGTCAAGCAACTAACTTCCAGACCCTGTGGTGCTTGATTTTGTGTTCCTTTATGACCTATTGTAATAGGATCAGTTACTTCTTTCCCTTTTTACCTATTTATATATCCCATTTCCATATGGAGTTATTTGGGTTTGAGTATGTATGTATTTTATAAACAAAGTTAGTTATTGGTCTTTGCCTATGTTTTCAATAAAACCAACAGCATGTGAAATCGGTTTAGAAAGCATAGTTGGCAGTCTAAGCCCAAATAAGAGGAATAAAGTAGTTGTAGAAACACTTTTTCAACAAAATTGCCTAAGAGGTCATCTGACGTTTCAGGAAGTGATACCTAAAAAGAGGGAGTGCAGTCTGAGTCATGAGTTACTTGGCTAGAAGCTATGTTAAGTTTAAGCAGGATGATAGATAAAGAAAGGAAACAGTTGATGCTTTATTTCCTGACATTTGCTTCATAGGGTCAGCATTTTTTAGTTGTCACTTTTCTTTAACTTCTTTATCATTGTTTCATTTTTCTACCGAGGAACTAGGTGAAAACTCTATTTTAGTAAATAAATATTTTCAAACTCTTGCTCTGTCATATGACATTCATCTTCCCAGGTCTTCCCCAGGGAAAAAAAAAATGTTAGCATACATTAATTCCAAGTATAAGCCAACTGCCTTTACTCAGGGTGGATATGGAACTTGTATTAGTCAGTTTTCATACTGCTCATAAAGACATACCTGAGACTGGGCAATTTACAAAGGAAAGAGGTTTAATGTAGAACTCACAGTTCCACATGGCTGGGGAAGCCTCACAATCATGGCAGAAGGTAAGCAGTAGCAAGTTAAATCTCATGTGGATGGCAGCAGGCAAAGAAACCTTGTATAGGAAAACTCCCCCTTATAATGACGATCAGATCTCATGAGACTTACTCACTATCACAAGAAAAGGACAGGAAAGACCTGCCCTCATCATTCAATTACCTCCCCCTGAGTCTCTCCTACAACACGTGGGAATTCAAGATGAAATTTGGGTGGGGACACACCCAAATATCATTTCATCCCTGGCCCCTCCCAAATCTCATGTCCTCACATTTCAAAACCAATCATGCCTTCCTAACAGTTCCCCAAAGTCTTAACTCATTTCAGCATTAACTCAAAAGTCCACAGTCCAAAGTCTCATCTAAGACAAGACAAGACCCTTCCACCTATGAGCCTGTAAAATCAAAAGCAAGCTAGTTACTTCCTAGATACAACAGGAGTGCAGGTATTAGGTAAATACACCCATTCCAAAAGGGAGACATTGGCCAAAACAAAAGGGATACAGGCCCAATGCAAGTCTGAAATCCAGTGGGGCTGTCAAATCTTAAAGATCCAAAATGATCTCCTTTGACTCCATGCCTCATATCCATGTTATGCTGATGCAGGAGGTGGGTTCCCATGGTCTTGGGCAGCTCTGCTCCTGTGGCTTTGCAGGGTATAGTCTCCCTCCTGGCTGCTTTCACAGACTGGCCTTGAGTATCTGCTGCTTTTCCAGGTGCATGGTGCCAGCTGTCAGTGGATCTAGCATTCTGGGGTCTAGAGGATGGTGGGCCTCTTCTCACAGCTCCACTAGATGGTGGCCCAGTAAGGACTCTATGTGGGGGCTGTGACTCCACATTTCCCTCCTGCACTGCCCTAGCAGAGGTTCTTCATGAAGGCCCCACCCCTGCAGCAAATTTTTGCCTGGGCATCCAGATGTTTCCATGCATCTTCTGAAATCTAAACGGAGGTCACCAAACTTCAATTCTTGACTTCTGTGCACACACAGGCTCAACATCAAATGGAAGCTGCCAGGGCTTGGGGCTTCCACCCTCTGAATCAATAGTCCAGGCTGTACCTTGGCCCCTTTCAGTTATGGCTGGGCACAGGGCACCAAGTCCCTATACTGCACACAGCACAAGGACCCTGGGCCTAGCTCATGAAACTATTTTCTCCTAGGCCTCCAGGCCTGTGATGGGAGGAGCTGCCATGAAGACCTCTGACATGCCCTGGAAATATTTCCCCATTGTCTTGGGAATTAACATTTGGCTCCTTGTTGCTTATGCAAATTTCTGCAGCTGGCTTCAATTTCTCCTCAGAAAATGGGTTTTTCTTTTCTATCATATTGTCAGGCTGCAAATTTCCTACACTTTCATGCTCTGTTTCCTTATAAAACTGAATGCCTTTAACAGCATCCAAGTCATTTCTTGAATGCTTTGCTGCTTAGAAATTTCTTCCACCAGACACTCTAAATCACCTCTCTCAAATTCAAAGTTCCACAGACCTTTAGGGCAGGGGCAAAATGTTATTAGTCTTTTTGCTAAAACATAACAAGAGCCACCTTTGCTCCAGTTCCCAACAAGTTCCTCATCTCCATCTGAGACCACCTTAGCCTGGAACTTATCGTCCATATCGCTATCAGGATTTTGGTCAAAGCCATTCAACAAGTCTCTAGGAAGTTTCAAACTTTCTCACATTTTCCCGACTTCATCTGAGTCCTTCTAACTGTTCCAACCCCTGCCTGTTACCCAGTTCCAAAGTCACTTCCACATTTTTGGGTATCTTTTCAGCAGCATCCCACTCTACTGGTACCAATTTACTGTATTAGTTTGTTTTCATGCTGCTGATAAAGACATACCCAAGACCGGGCAATCTACAAAGAAAAGAGGTTTAATGGAGAACTCGCAGCTCCACGTGGCTGGGGAAGCTTCACAATCCTGGCAGAAGGCAAGGAGCAGCAACTTCCATCTTAAGTGGATGGCGGCAGACAAAGAGAGCTTAAGCAGGAAAACTCCCCCTTATAATAACCATCAGATCTTGTGAGACTTACTTTCACAAGAAAAGCATGGGAAAGAACTGCTCCCATGATTCAATTACCTCCCACCAGGTCCCTCCCACAACCCATGGGAATTCAAGATAAGATTTGAGTAGGGACACAGTCAAACCATATCAGAGCTTCTAAATATTTAATTGGAAAATAGGTTTTATTGTTGCACTCATTATTAGAATAACTCCTGTTTAGTCAATCTCAAAGTCAAAGCTTTGACACTGCAAATAGAAAAGAAATAATACTAGTTCTCACCAAATATATAACATAAAAAGGCAGAGGCCAGCATCAAAGGTGTGTCAACATGTAGAGAGACAGATTCCTATATGCAGAATTTTTTAATCTAGACTGGAAAGTGCATCATTGCCCCTCTGCTAAATGGAATGAGGTCAATGATAATGCACCAGATGATTAGCTTGGATAAGACCAGGCTTTAGTGTCCATATTTTTGATAAGCTAATAAGCTCTTAATCCTCTCTCTCCCAGGCCTCCGTTTGGATGGTATTATATGATATGCATAAGGGGTTTGTTTATTTATTTATCTATCCTATTTATTTATTTACCTGATATATTTATTTATTTATCTGATAAGAAGGATGACTCGTGTCTTTGAAGGGAGAAGAAAGTGATACAAGAGAAGGGCATGAGATCACTTTTCCATTGACCTGAAAGGCTGGTTTTATGTCTCCTGAGGAGAGATAACTGTTTAGTATGTATTCAGGAATACAACTAATTTCTGAATAAATGTATAGCCTTGTAGATACTACGGTATTTGAGATAGTTTAGGAGAAAATACTTCTTTATAAACACTCATCCCTACTATGGACCAGACTGAAACTTACTTGGTAATGGCATCCTGAACATTCTAGCTCTGCCACTAACATTATTTTTATAGATGACAGTGTCAGTGCAGTCAGTCAATAGTTGCCTAACTAGGGCTCTTAAGATATAACATTATTCAGTGACTTGCAGAAATAAATGCTGGAGATTTCAAGGTTGGAATTGAGCCCTGTCAGGGCTAAGAACTATCCTGTCAGACCTTTGTACAAACATGGCCTATTTGTACCTATAGGTTGGTAAGACCTGGGGAAATATGGGTTACAAAAATTATGACAATTACCTATCTTACAGAACAAATCATTTTATGTTTTATGATGAGTAATGCCATTCTTCAGTTGAAAGTCTCTTTCATTTACAAATTGATTTTTTTGTTGTTTTCTTGATTTCCTGCATATTTCTCCTTTTCCATCATGATCCGGTCTGGCTATTCCCTTGTTTCTAACAGTTTCCCCAAATTTAATTCATTTCACTTTTTTAAAATATCTTTTTCTTGAATAAATACGGTAAAAGCAAACATGAAAGAGATAAACAAATAAAGATATCCCAACACACTTAAAAACAATGAAGCCGACTTCTATGGTTTCCACCAACTTTCTTCACAATGAGTTCCTATTTATTTAACCTTCAATGTTGCGTCTCTTCATTCTTACACTCAATTCTACTACTTGTGTTCCATTCATTTACTTCATAAGACCCAGACTGACAAAGAGAAGGAAGAAAAGATTTGTGACTCCTATTAAAACTCAGTCTATTATCCCAGAGTAACCTCTACAATAAAGTAATGGGAAATAATATTATTCAACTGATAAAATGCATATTTTAATTTAATTCTAATTACAGTCACTTACACACTTTAAAAGTGGCCTCCACAGACTTATACATTCAAAGACAAGCCACCTAAATGTGAAAATATGTGATTGTTGGGCAAATATTAAATTAGGATGAATAATTTAAGACTTAGCATGTTGCTTTTGAAAAGTTGCCAGTGATAGGTCAGTACCTTCCTAATGAAAATATTGATTGAAATATCATCTTTAGTTATGGATTTTATGACAAAAGTAACAAGAATCTGGTTTTCTGAAATTAGTTCATAATATTAAGTCTGTTTACTCTGAAACAGAAAAAAGCTGAGACATATTTTAATAATAGTCCTTAAATATAACTTATCTTTTTTTGTTTCATCCAGTAGAAATAACTGGTTTTTTCTTTTATAAACTTAACACTTTACAAAACTATTACAAACTTGATGTACTATTTACAAACACTTTACAAAACTATTACAAACTTAACACTTTACAAAACTATTACAAACCTGATGAATAAACCTGTTAAACATCTAGACAATGCTTAAAGATTTTTTAGTTGTCTTAACTGGAGGTCTTAAAGACTTACATGAATACTTTAAATTGCCTTTTTATATGACACAAATTGTCTTTCTCATTCTTTTTTTAGTATTCCCAATTGTATGATTGTATTATTTGGCAAATAATTGTATTATCTGGTAATTTTATAGACACTCACGGTATGTGTACGTGTGTGTATGCGTATTTGAGCAGCACTTTTCAAAAGAACTTTTGATGACAATGGAAATATTTTGTACATGCGCTATCCAGTGTGGTAGCCACTTAGCTAACCTGTGACTATGGAGTACTTGAGATGTGGCTAGTTCAAGTGAAAAACAAAATTTTTATTTTTATTTTATTTAACTAAATTCATTGTAGGTAGCCACAGATGGCCAGTAACTACAGCATTGAAGACTGCAGTTTTACAGCATGAATTTAAATTTTGATTACCTGTAAGCTTCCTTGACATAACTGGTGTTATTTAACCGATATTTAAACTTTAACTTTGGAATAGAAAGCAAGTAGAATTAACCTTTAGTGTCAGTTCTCAATTCTCCTATAACATGGATTAATTAATATTGTTTATTTTGTTTATAAGAAATATCAGTGGTTTCCCTTCTCTGTTTAGATTCGAAGTGAAGAATTTAACTGTCTGTGGAAAATGACAAATTCTTAATACATTCTGAACTTTATTGAAGGGAGAAAGATTTCCAGGTGCTGTTTAAAGTGAACAAACTAAAGCTTACCTAATTGTTTGCCCATTAGGTGGGAATGTGGAATGGTGAGGTTTATGGAGCAGTTCTCCCCCTTCAGCTGCAGAGATGATCCCCTTTCCCCAGCTGTTAGAGAAACTGCTCCCTCTCCACTCACCTTTCAAGCACAATCTACTGGCTGAGCACAGTTCACTTCCGGGATATAGAATGATTCTAAAGGATCTGCTTTATAGTTTTCTTTCTGTCTCTGGAAAAGTTATACTCAGAGAACCAGAGAGACTAGCTCAGGATAGAGCCAGAATAGAATGAAATCAAAGAGCATTCTTCTTCACGTCCTAGTTAGGGAATGTGTTCATCCCTTTCCACCCTTTGCACATATACGTCTTTCATATGGTGATGGGAAAATTAACTCAGGATTCACTTTCAAAACATTGCATTCCTTACTCAAGGAGCTGATTCTTTTTTTATGCTTTAAAAGTCCTGAAGTTTCACCCTGTGGTGTTAGAAGTTAGTCACTTTCATTGGAATGTACTCGAGAGCTCAATGACTAGAATTCTGTGTTTTCTTTCTGTCATCCTGGGCTTAGAGCAAAGCACCCTGGATAAATGTTGACTCAGCTATATCCACTCCTTAAATTAAAGTGCTTTACTTTCTGTGTCCCAACTTTTTAAATCAAATACAGGAAACAACACGAGTGAAACAATTTCTGCATGTGCCATGGTTTCAAAATCAATAGCACTTCAATTGCCAAACAGGCTCTTAAAACTTTAATGAAGAATGGATTAGTTGGTAGAATGGGAGAAATTCAAGCCTCTCACCGTTATAGGTAAAGGATTCTTGCAATACTTCTTGAAACTTATTAAGTAACTTTTTTTGCTGTCCAGTGTTTCAATATCCCGCATTTTTATGTGAGAGGTATCTAAATTAGTTCAAAGGAAAAGGCTGTCCTTTCATGATCGCATACAACTCATTACACTGGAAATTCACAGACGTTGCTGCTGTCGCTTCTTCTGCCGGAGACTGTTGAAAAGGAAATTAGATTGCATTTTGAGTGAGCAGGAGGTCAATGACACTTTATCTCCCTGATTTCATCTTCCAGTGTCTTAAAACTACTTAAACTAGCACCAGACACACAATGAAAATTAACATTTATATAGTAAACACTAAGATAATTCTGTAAGGAAACTCCTGCTTACACAATCTTAGAATAGATTTAGTTGCATAAACAAAATAGCCTACAGTCGATAATAATTTATTGTGCATTTTAAAATAACTAGAAGAGTATATTTGGGATGTTTGTAACACAAATAAATGATGCATGCTTGAGGTAATGGAAATTCAATTCCCCTTGATATGATTATTGTGCATTGTGTGCCTGTATCAAAATATCACATATACCCCATAAATACATACAACCAAGATACACATGTAAAAATTAAAACTGAAAAAAGAAAAAAGCCTGAAAACCAGGTATGAGTTTAATATTCTATTGTTCACATTTGAATCTAATTGAATTTTTAAAAATTTTTTTTATCTTCAAAAGGCCAACCAACTACATTCATATATATACACACACACACACACACACACACATATATATAGGCATAATTATTTTATGCATTTACTTGATGAAATAAAGACATCACTTTAAATCAACAAAACTCCCTCACAGTTAATTTCTGGTCACCCAAGACATAATCTGATTCATTTAAAGGAATTTTTGTAAGTGAAGTTTTCACAAGCAAATAAAGCATGAGTTGTCATTTCTGGTTCTGTTCATGTGATTTCCATTTATTTATTCATTGAAAAGATATTTCAATGGCACATTCCACTGGACAGATACTCTCGCAATATTGTGAAAAAGGACACAAATATAGCTGATCCCATGGCTATTCCATTCTAAGGGCAGGTGTAAACAATTATATAAATAAAATAGATAACATATCAGTCAAGATGACTGCCATGAAGAAAAATAGAGCAAGGTGGAAGGTAAGGGTATCATGAGAGTGGTGATGGTTGGCCGCAATTTGAAATATGGAAACCAAAAAATTCCTCCTTGTGAAAGTGGCATTTATGATGTGAATAAAGAGAGGATGTGAGTCTTCCACACATCTAAAGAGAGACTATTCCAGACAGGAAATAGCAATTGCAAAGCTCTTGAATGGAAGCCTGATATGAATACAGAATAGCAAGAGGACCAATGTGGCTGGAGCTGACAGAGCAAGAAAGATGGAATTGGGGGGTGATGTCAGAGAGATGAATAGTTTACCGGGGAGGGCAGAGTTTATGCTTAGAGAGACTCTGGCCTTTAATCTGAGCCAGATGGAGAGACATAGAAGGATTTTGAGCAGAGTAGACCCATGACTTGACTTCTCTTCTACTAAACTAACTTTACATGCGGTGTTAGTAATAGGCTGTTAGAGAACCAAGGCAGAAACCACTACAGTAAAATCCTAACAAAAGATAACACTTTTTTGAACTCACTTCACAGTTTACAGAAGTCGTGAAATTCTTGATATATTTTGAAAATAGGGAAAACTTAAGTAGCAGATACATTTAAAGTGGGATATTAGCCAAGGAGCTAATCTAAGGTTTTTTTCTGATCTTTAGGTATGCAATGCTTCTCAGACTGTCAAGTGGAGATGGAAGGTAGGAATTTAAACATATGAATCTGTAGTCAGAGCTGAATTCTAGGCTGGAGATTTAAACTGAGAGTCATCCGTTTATTTTAATCCATGAGGTTGAATGGACAGCTGTCTGAGCTATTACTTGTAGGTAGCAAGAGGAGAGGATCCAGAGTGATCCCCAGGTCACTCAAGCTTTCAAAGTTCAGAAAATCAGAAGACAAATACAAATGCAACAGAGAAGGAGCAACCAGCCCAGTAGAGTTTATTAAGCTGAAGGGAAGAGAAGAGGGTGTTTCAAAAAGAGGGGAATTATCAATTGTGTTAAATGCACTGATAAATCAAGTACTGAGGGTTGAGAACCAACCTTTGGAATTAGCAGCTTATTAGAGACATTGACTATTGCAGCCTTGGTGAAGTCTAGTGTTGAAAGTTCATTAGAATATTAAAAGGAGCAGAGACATAAGATGATAGCTGTAGTGGCTTGTTGGATAGAGAAGTTTTGGGGTTTGTTTTTAAAAGAGAGAAAAAGAGTAGAATGGCTGAAGCAAAATTTCTGAAGATATTAAAAAGTGATATCTAGTGCATGCGTGATGGGGTTGGGCTTAGATAAGAGCAAGTACAGAGCATGCATGATCACAGGAGGGAAAACCAATGCATGGGCCCCAAATGCAATGGAAGGAGCGGGGAACAATTTTCTGTTTGCTTATTTTTTCTCAGTGAAGACGGAATTACATTTATCAGCTAATGAAAACAAGAACAGGAGCTGGAAATATGAAAGCCAGTAATTATCCAAGGCAAAACATTTATGGTGTTGCTGGGATTTCCCCTACAAATGAATTTCAAGAAACACTGTTGATTCCTCTTAAACTTTTTAAAGTTTAACATACCTTGAAAATTTTCCGTTAGAAGTTTAAAGGTGGCAAAGGAAAATTTTTGACATAAGATGCACATGTATAAAGTTTTTCATCACTTTAAAAATACATTCAATGGAATCTAAATAATATAGCTATTCCAAACCCTTCATTCACCACTTAAAAATGTAGAGTATAAACAATCTTTTCTCTATCAGAAATGTTAGCATCATTTTCCTTTCTCCTTGAAATGGAACTCTAGAAGTTTATCCTACGGAGATATGCTTAGGCTTGAAAATATTTTGTTTCTCATGTTGTTATACTTCTCAATAAGAAAACTAAGTACACAAATAGAAATGTTTTAAAAAAAATCTTACTGTACTATAACTCAAGAGTATAGACACTCCCCTGGAATAAAAGAACTTTAAAATTATTCCTATTCAATTGTTAAATGTAACAATAAATTATGTAATTATCATATATCGTTATATATACTATATTACATAACTGTCAATCAGTGTATCAGAGCATTCTGGAAGGAGACACCATGACTGGGATAAAATCACAAGAGGTTTATTGGGGGTGAAGTGGGGATGGGGTAAATAGCTAACACCTGTGAAAAATAAAAAGGGGAAGAAGCAGCATTGGGTGGGAGAGCCTCTGACCTCAGTGTGTACCTGACAAAGTCTTGCCAACCCAATGGGAATAAAGAGCAAAGAATTCCCATGAGAGAAGGCCTGCACTGAGCAGCAAAGGCTCAGTCATAGGTTCAGGTCTGCCTAGGATAAGCATGGTTTTTGCCAACCATAAAGCATCTGTTCCTGAAGGCACTGGCGACTGCAGGCTGACCAATAGCTGCAACTCGTGCAGCTCAACAGCAAGTTCCTCCATGAAAAGAGATCTAAGCAGCACTTTTCCATCACTACCCCAGACATAAAAACTAAAATGTTGCTGAAAATATGTTTTTAACAAAGTGGTCAGGCTTTTTGTTTCAAAGTCAATGTACTATGTATGGATAAATATTGCTTTATTATTAGAATTACATTTTTGCAATTAAATGTATTACATTTTTGATGCTTGCATTTGATGCTTCCATTACATTTTTGATGCTTGCAAACTTTAAGAAACCATCTTCACATAATAAGTGTATTTGTACCTCCTTTCAAATATATATCAAACATCAATAAGTTTAAATAATTGAGAATTATATCTAAAAGTCTATCTGCTGACAGCTCAATTAAGCTTTCCTTTAATTTTGTTGTAATTTAAATGATTGGAAAAAATCCATGCTGCAATTTCTTTTTCCTAAATCATTAGTGTCATTCACTTTCTCAGTGTCTAAGAAATATTCTAAAAATGTTTTGCCAAGATTTATCAAATAGCAATAATTATATCTTTTTTTTAATCTAGACTTGCCATGTTGAACCTACATCATCAAAAAAAAAAAAAAAGGAAAAATTCCAAATACTTTTATTGTAGTCACCCCTTCACTAACTTAATAACTTTCCTTTCTTTTCATGTTTGTGTTTTGTTTTTGTTTTGTTTTGTTTTGTTTTTGAGACAGTCTCACTCTGTCACCCAGGCTGGTGTTCAGTGGCGCGATCTCGGCTTACTGCAACCTTTGCCGCCTGGGTTCAAGCGATTCTCCTGCCTCAACCTCCTGAGTAGCTGGGACTACGGGCGCATGTCACCACGCCCGGCTAGTTGTTTGAATTTTTAGTAGAGATGGTGTTTCACCATATTAGTCAAGATGGTCCTGATCTTCTGACCTTGTGATCTTCCCGCCTCGGCCTCCCAAAGCACTGGGATTACAGGCATGAGCCACCGCGCCCAGCCGTGTTTTTGTTTTTAAGAGAGGCACTTTGTCACCCAGGTGCTAGAGTGCAGTGGCATGATCACTGCTCACTGAAACCTGGAACTCCTGGGATCAAGCAATCCTTCTCTGTCTGCCAAGTAGCTGGGACTACAGGTGCAGGTCACCACATCTGACTTACAGTAACCTTACAATTTTTATTTTTATTTTTTTACAAACATGCATTTTAAACACGGTTGCATCAAAGGATTACAGCTATAGCTTTAGCTCATACAGTTTATGAAACATAATCATGGAATCTAATTGCACATAAAAGTTTTCATTTTCTAACCAGGTATTCAACTCTGGCATATCTTTTTCAGGAAATTTTGACTTCATTTTTTGATTCAAACATACTTTTAATGCATATTCTTGTGACACCCATTTCACTCTGAGTTCTAGTTCTATGATACATAAATAGAAGGCATAGGCTCTTGCCATAATTTTTTTCTTTGGATGAACAAGGCACTGCCACCCTCAATTTCTTACAAAACTGTCTAATTCAGTCTCAAGAGACAGTCCCTCAGGAGCAAGCAATTATTTCTTTGACAATACCATGGAGAGAAAGAGGTGAGGTAGTTAAATAAAAATTGCTAGTACTTCTACCACAGCATTTACAGTACATTACTATATGTGTGATTTTAGAATATGTCACTGTTAGCCAAAGTTTACTGTTTCTAACACTATATATTGTCCTTATAATAATGTCAAAAAGATCAACACATGCGTCCCAACAATGTGCCTTGGTCATAGGAGGCTTCTTGTGACCAAGGTTTTAAATTCTAAAATCATCACTTAGTTTGGTGTCCCACAGTTCTATCTATGGAGTAAGGCAACAGGGTAAGATTCAGGATGGTTGTGAGAGGGACCTTTTATCAAATGATAGAGGATACATCTGAGATGGAAGAGGAAAGGAAAACCTGCCTACGGCTTACATGATAAGCATGTTCTTAGACCATTTCAAGGAAGAGATCATTACATGGAAGATCTGTGCCTGTAATTGATCTGTTTAGATCTAGCTACGTCATGGAAGAGCTTTACGTACTATTTGGGATATACATTGGTCTACAAGACAGGGTGAATTAATGTTTTAGAACCCTTGTTCTCCATTCGCAAGGCTTTTATGTGCCCCCCTCCAGCTCACTCCCAACAAGGGTATGTTTGGCAGTGTTTACAGACACTTTGGTTATTGAAAGCCAGAGATGCTGCTAAACATCCTACGGAGCACGGGACAATCCCAACAACAAAGAGTTATTTAATCCAAAATGTCAATTGCGGCAAGATTGAGAAACTCTATTTTACAGCCTTGTCAATGGAAGTGAGGCCCAAAAGCCAGCCTCGTCAATATCACCTGGAAATGTGTCAGAAATACAACATGTGCAGTTCCATATTATTCATGCTCATATTAAAGTTTGCAGAATTTACTAGGCAAATGCAGCAGAATTTCCAGTGGCAGCAATGGTGCACTTCTCACCCATCTCCAAAGTACAATGGCAAATTGTTTTTTATACTCTTAAAAGTTTTATTTTCCTTCTTTCAGATTTGTAGAAAATGTGACCAAAATATTTTTGTATTAACTAAAGATAAGCATTGTTCTCATGCCTCTTTAAACAACAATAATGGATTAGTTATAAAATAAAGCCATTTTGAAAAGACAAATTACATTTAAGATAAAGATATCCATTATAACAGAAAAATAGTAACCTTTTGTTGGCTTTTCATTTAAAGACCAAATTGAATTTGAATTTTTTAGTCTACTCAAAAAGACAAAACACATCTGCTAACACATCTGTCTCATATCCAATTTACATTTAAACATTGCTGTTATCCCCATTTTGTTTTGGGTGGTTTGTTTTCTCACAATTCAGCATAAGTTCTCATGCTATAATACTTATTTTTTTTCTGCCTTTTAATTTAGAATCTTTTCAACTAAGGCAGATGAACAGGGGTAAAGCACATAACAATTATCAAACTAAAATATTGCACATATCATAAGATAAAATACGAGTTAAAGCTGAATTCATAATAATAACTCATTGTTACCCTCTTCCAAACTATTCTCTAGTGATAAAAGTCATTAGGACTATTTCAAGTTGATACAACGGCAATGGAAAAATTATAATTTCTGTTCAATCAAATGAGCACTGAATTCTATGAAGCTATTAGTATCCCAGCTTTTTCCAGAAATGTCTAATATACTCCGGGGGCCTTTACTTGTTAAGAAAATTTGGTATAGTAGAGACTATTATGTTTTAGTATAAACTATGGTGTCTTGAAAAGAGTGGAATCTGTTCCAATTATTGAAAGTTTTCTTTCCTACTAGTCTACGGCTACCAGCTATGACTGAATTCCATGGGGATAAAGTAAATGTTAAATCCATTTTGAAATCTTTTTTGTAAAAATATTCTACAGCATAAAACATTTGAAAACTCATTTAAAATTATCTTTATTATCTACTTCTTAGTCAAGAACTTCATTCATCACCTTACGCCTCAGTTGCTATAATTAATTGACAACTGCTTTCTCTAACTGTGAGTCCTTCTGCTGCCAACTCTTTTGTGTACCTTAGCATGGCTTGAAACATGCTAAGAATATTTTCTAAGAACACATATGTATCCTTCCTTAAATTGATCTAAGAATGTGCCTGCCATGTAGGCTTCTCTCTGACTCTCAAACCTCTCCACTGTGTAGCTGCAACATATTCATCTAGCTTAATTCACATTAACTGTCCCCAACCTTATTTGAAACATGCCATCTGGTTTTCTACCCCATACATATCACATCAATTTATCTATAACCTTGTTCCTAGTCCCTCCACCCATCCCTCATTCTGGAATACTCTGGCTTCTTCCATTTGATGGAAGAAATCAGTCTAAATCATATGGTCTAAAACCTAGTCATTAGTATAAGGCTGGCTCATACCTCATGTTTCCCATGAAATCTTCACTGAATGATCTACCAATGGTTCATAATAGTATTCGTCTTTTGTAACTGTCTTCAGCAGTAAATATATTACCAAATATATTGCCTAATGGAAAAAAAGTTTTTCTATTATTTATTTATTTATTTATTTATTTTAAATTTTATTTATTTACATTATTTTATTATTTTGTTAGTCAATACAGTACAACTATGGTTGAGTGTATAGGCTCTAGTTACATCTACTGTGAAATATTGTTTTTATCAATCATGAGTCTAGCATAACCCTAAAATAAATTATTTTTTTGTGGATTGATTACATTTTTTTTCATTTTTGTGATTGTACCTAACTTGTAGGCTCATTGTGAGTCGTAATAACTTGCTATATGAAAGCTGTTTGTCAGAGCAGTAAGCACTCAACACAAATCTGATCTTATATCTATCATTATTATCATCACTATCATTATAATCATCATCATCATCTCTCTCTAGAATATAATCTCATGAAATGCAGAGGCCAATTTTTATACTTGCCCAGGAATTCTATGGACATAAATGCTGAGCACATTGGAGGTCCTTATGAATATTCAATTATTGATTCATTTTATTTTTATTTGCTTCTACTGCCTAGTCTGCTCTGAAATTGTTCTACTGTACTCACCTCATTTCAGGTCCCATTATTTTGTATTGTAAAATTCCCAATATTTGTTTTCCCTCAAAGACAATGGTCATTTTTATTAGAAAAAATTCCATTTTTATTAGAAAAATATTGTAAGCTGGACACTCTGCATATATTCTCATTAGTTCATGTCTTCTACAGACAGATAGCAGTCTCAAGTGTTATCTTAATCCCTGTAGAATAAAATATGTTTACAACAAGCTTCAGAGCAATGAAACATTTTATTCTTGGCATATTTTATTTTAGGATAATAATAAGTATTGTAAGCCAGTTCTCTAGGGATTTTTTAAACTATAATAATGCAGATCAATTAATTGCCAGTATCTGTCTTGTTTGATTTTCACCTTGTTCTAAATGCAGAGAATATCTCCTTATTTTAGATTTGAAGGAATTTCTTAGAGGCTATCTGGTGCAACTCTAGCACTTTACAAGCGTGGAAGTTGATTGTATCATTTATTTTTCTGAGTCTCAAATTCACCCAAAGCTTTTGACTCCAGAGTATGTTTATTCTGATTGATTTCCAAGTGATATACTGTTAACAGCAAAGTAGTTTAACAACTAAATTTATAATTCCTTCTAATCACGTATTATTTTCTGAATTTGATTAAGTCTCAAAGGTAACCCAATTGTCAGTGTTACAGCGCCTTTAAGCTAAGGCTTGTCTTTGCCTAAGTTGGTTGATGAGCCAGCTGGCATGGTAAAATGTGCGTACAAGGAATTTTACGTGATAGAAAAACAAAATATATTATAAAAGGCAAATTGATTGAAACTCACAATAATTCCCCAGATGAGAAAGAATAGATCTCGCTCACACACACACACACACACACACACACACACACAGAGATACACAGAGAGACACACACGCAGTGAGTTGGAACAGAGATTGTTGTGGGAATCAGTTAAGATTGGTATTCTAGTTAGGTTATTGTTATAGTAGGGGAAAAAAGTTATATCTAACTTGAGTAAGATGATGGAGGTTAGTAAGAAGTTTTTGAATGTATATGTGAGCAAATGAAGAAAACAACTCTAATTAGAAACCAGGAATCTGTTACAGCTAATTGTCATTGAGGACTGGATGTAGTTGGGGAAAAGGAATGAATTTATGTAATTCTAGGAACATTGTCAAAATAAATTCAGAATCTTTACTTCAGAGCGCATCAAGAATGCGATTCTGCCCTTCATCCTCATTATCAAAATTTATGTTAGTCAGGATTTTCCAGAGAACAAAACAAATAGGATATATGTGTGTGCGCATGTGTGTAAGTATGTAAGATTTATTTTAATAAATGGACTCATGTGATTTTGGAGGCTTAGTAATTCCAAAACCTGATGGGGTAGGCTGGCAAGCTGGAGTTAGAGTCCACAGGCCAGCTCCTGTGGAATTTCCTTTTGCTTAGGGAGGTAGCCTGTTGTTCTATGCCAGCCTTCAACTGATTAGATGAGGCTGACCCACATTGTGAAGGCTTACCTGCTTAACTCAAAATCCAGGAATTTAAATGAAAATCTCATCTAAAAAACATCCTCAACAGAAACATCCAGAATAATGTTTGACTAAAAATCTTGGCACTGTCATCAAGCCAAGTTGATACATAAAATTAACCATCACAGGAATGAACCAATGTAATTGCAGGAGCATTGTCAAAAGAAATTGAAGATCTTCACTTCACAGAAAACATAATTGGTAACTTGAATGAAGTTAGCATACAATTTTGAACAGTCTAGCATCAGTCATAAGTAAGTCATATGATACACTCTTGTTTAGGGCCAAAGCACTGTTTAAGTGGATTTTTGAAAATACAATCACATCTTCCTTTTACTGAAATTCTACTTTTTACATGTTTACTTTTATTCCAGACAATATTCATCACTGTGTGCCAGATGGATGATAAACAGTGCTAAAAAGTAAACTGAGACACAATAAAATACTAAGGGGTTTATTTGAGTAAGAAGCAATTCTTGAATTGGGGCAACTCCAAACCAGAAGTGGTTCAGGAGCACCACCAAGGGAATGCAAGCAGCAGGCTTTTATAGGATGGACACAGAAGTAAAACAAAGAAAATATTTGATTGGTTACAGTTCTAAAGTTGCCTTATTGGTCTATCCCATTGAAACGTCTCTGGTTATATAATTATGGTTGTTGGCTACTTCTGGTTGGTTGAGTTTATGTTCTGTTTTTCTTTAATAAAGGCATTTACAAGAAAAGTTTTGCTTATGTTTGCAAGTCAAGCAATGTTTAGATCACTTATGAAATCTAACTGGTTTTGTCTGCTCAGGAGTTCTTCAAGCCTGGTCTCTGTTTTAATTTACTTTAACAACAGTAGTATGTTATTATCACTTATACCCTTTCTAATCCTCAGAACTACATCAAAATGTTGGACGTATTCCCATTGTATAGAGGAAGGAAATGAAAATCTGCTAATTAAATTTCTCACAGTGTGGAAACAATGTCCAGACCCAAATCTAACTTTCAATTTACATTACTTCACAAAATTATGTCACCTTCTTTTTCCATGTATTTAAAATTAAAAAAAGAAAAAAAATAGAAAATTTTTGGCCAATTGACACTTGTGGCATAGAGGATGCATTGATTGCATACTTTGGATTGATCATAAAATTACTTACATTTCAATTTCCCTTCCAAGTAGAAAAAGAATATATATTTTTTACTCTCCTACCATTATCAGGTACTTCAAGTCTAAAGGAGTGTGTTTGATATGCATTTGCTGAATAAAACATTTGATTGGCTGTCTGCTGTTCACAAGGACCTTGAAGAAAGTTATTTGGTGGAAAATGCCTTAAATGAATTCAGGAACTTCAATATGAAGGAACGATGCAAAAGAAAAATAATGAAAATAATGCTCTAAAGGCTTTTCTAAGACTGACTCGGCTTTTCCATTTGTGTACTGTATAAGATTTTACTAGAATGTTCAAAATTAAACCACATTAAAGCAATCAAAGCACTCTTAGAATTTACTCTGTAATAGTGATTGGGACTTGAAGATACAGCTGGTTTTGGTTAAAAACTGGCTCTTGAAAATTATTTGAAGTAAATGAAAAGTTAAAAAAAGTCTTTTTTTAATTGTCCGTATTTTAGAACATTAACATAGTGTGTGATCAAGTGAGATGTGTGACACACAATAAATTGCTATAGTTTTAAAATTCAGTCTCCCTTTGAATACACAGATATTGAAAGGCCTGAAAATTTGGCAAAGCTGTTTTATATCAATCAATTATTGCTAGACTTTGCTCTCCATATGCCAGCACTTTTCTCCCTCATTTTGCTCCTGGTTATACAGGCAGCCAAATTATAGATAATGCCTTAATCCCCACCTTCATCCCCTCTTCTACTCTTTCTTTCATTCAGTATGTTTTGTTTACCAAATTCCAGATCTAATATGAAGGAAGTTTAGACACATTATACCACGAATGGACTGGCTTTGAAGCCAGGCCCTTAGCTGAATTTGCCCACACCCCTTTTTCCAGACCAATACACTTATAAACTACTCTAAGAAATGCTAAAATGAAGAAGTGAGCAGATTATAATAGGAAACCAAGAATATTAGCTTAACCTTGAATATGCAATTAATGTCAGATTAGTTATTGCATTTTATTATAGGTAAGTCATGATTCAGATGATATCGCAAAACACACAGGGACTCAATGTACTTGTACTGATGATTATGATGATGAATCTTAAAAAATAGCAAGACCTAAATTACAACTTGCAAGTATTTTCAAATTCTCCAGGACAAGAAAGAATGAAGAAATAAACCATTATTCCTATTCTAGCTCATATTTTTGGACTGGCAGCAAAAAGAACTGTAATTTGCCAAAAGTATATTCTTTCTTTTGGAATTTGCCCTTCCTTCCTTCCTTCCTTCCTTCCTTCCTTCCTTCCTTCCTTCCTTCCTTCCTTCCTTCCTTCTATCTCTCTTTCTTTTTCTTTCTTTTCTTTTCTTTTCTTTTTCTTTTTTTCTTTCTTTCTTTCGAAACAGACTCTTGTTCTGTTGCCCAGGTTGGAGTGCAGTGGCACGATCTCGGCTCACTGCAACCTCTGCCTCCCAGGTTCAAGTGATCCTCTTGCCTCAGCCCCCCTCACAGCTGGGACTACAGGCACGCACCACCACACCGGCTAATTTTTTAATTTTTAGTAGAGAAGGGGTTTCGCCATGTTGGTCAGGCTGGTCTTGAACTCCTGACCTCTGATGATCCACCTGCCTCAGCCTCCTAAAATGTTGAGATTATAGACAGGAGCCGCTGTGCTCAGCCCGCATTTTCTCATTTGTTTTACTGGAAGACCCCTCCTTCCCCCCACCCACCACATTCTGCATTTGTTACTTAAAAGTCCATATCTAGTTAACTGAGATATCTGTCAAATGGATCAATTCTGTCTTCTTTCCTGAAGGACCCTTCAAGTATTCCTAATTTCCTGGTGGAAAAGCTCTGCTCTTTGTGTTCTCTTGTTCGTTTTCACCGTGATCTCTGCCCAATAATCCTTCTTTCTTCATCCAATAATTCTACAATTGGGGTACCTCTTGACCTGTGAGCTTTCACTCTGTGGTTATACCATGCCTTTTGCTTTGGGAGGTCAACTTGTTGACTAGCTGGTCAAATGCATTGAACAAAACTCTAAATAATAGTTTATTTCCCTTTTCCTGATATTGAGACATGTAAAAAGCTTGGTGAAAACAGACTCTGTTTCTTTATTTTATTTTTTATTTGTTTTTGTAATTTGTCATTTGCCACAGTCTTCCAACCTCCCAAAGTGAAACATTAACAACTTTTATATAATTACACCCTAAAAAAGGAATTCCTGTTCACATTATCACAGAAATTTGTACCCTAACTAAAAGAAAATTGGCATAATTTGAACTTAGTTCCCTATTTATAATTCCTTACCTGATCAAGAAAATCGTATTTTCTCGACGTGCTCAAACCTGCTGAAAATATATAAGAAGATGGAATTCCTATCACTTCTTTAGATTAGAAGCTAAAGTTAAATGCTGTTACAGGTTAGACAGCATTTCAATCTTTCAGCACTTTAGTTTAGGCTATGATATTTGCTTAATTCTTGAATAATGTGCGAATATGATCTCTCTCTCTTTCTTTGTGTGTGTGTTTCTATAAAGATTGTATGCAAAATTCTTTTGAAATATATGTTTTCTAAAGATACCCTACTTTCAGGAACATTTTTTATTTCTGAAAAACAAAATCCCACAAGAAATGAGTCTTTTTGTCTAAAAAGCTGTTAAATGCCCTAATCAAAAGTGGAAAATTAAGTTATTTTTTGAAGTATTTATGGCTATCTGGCCACTTTAAAACACAAAGAAACATGGAAATGTGATTTTTTAAAAAATTAATATCTGAATGTTTTGTCATCAAGTAAAGTGAAATTCTCTCTCTCTTTTTAATTAATTTAAATGATGACCTTCATACCCATATACTCACTTCTCTCATAGTTTTGGTATTTTTTTTCTCTTGCTTGTAAAGTTGTGTGAAACCAAGCTGAGGTGTAAATAGTAGGCATAGGAAGCAGACAGAGAATGACATAGAATCATGCTAATAATAGGATTTTTTATGTCTTGGGTTTTGAACAAAGAAAAAATCTCATTCTTTTAGTAGGAGAATAGGTTGATGTGTAAAAACACCACTTAGTAACTATAAGATATTAGAGGTTTCTTTTTCCATTTAGGTTTTAAAACCAATTAAATATATAATTTTATACCTAAAACAAAAATAATAAATTCTCTACTATCCCTAACACTGTAAAACAAGAATGTTAATGACATTTTTGTGCTTTCAATTCTACAAAACAGTAATTCTCTCTGCTCTGAGGATATGCCAAGATCACAAGGATCTGAGTGCCACAGAACACCTGCAAACCAGGCAAGAAGGAAACAAAGAATTCCAAAAGTCAGAATTGTCTTCATTTGACTTTTTTGCCGTGATGTCTACATAAGTACCGTTAGTTTATTCCTTTAAATAATGACATTTTAAAATACAGACACATTAAAATAATTCATTAAAATCATTTAAACCTACATAGTTTGACTAGAAAGAAGCCACAATTGAGCTAATATTAAATATTAGTAAATGTAGAATAAATGATGGAAGTATATGTGTATGTCAGGTCTTTCTTCAAATTGTTGTTTGAAACAAATTGTTTGTTTAACTCATGCATAGTGATAGAAAAGAGTTAAGTAACTTTTCTGGACAATGCTGGAAAGAGAATTTGGTTTAAAGGCCACGGCTGTGAGACTAACAGTAGTAGAAAGAATTGGAGCTAAATCTTAATGCGTGCATGTGTGTGTGCAAAAACACATATACAGAAAATGGGAGGGAAGAAGAGGGGATTTGTTTTTTCTTATGAGAATCATTTTCTTGAATATGTTTTATCCCTTCTTTCATCCTGAAAGTCTTCATGAAAGATAACTTTCCCCTTTTGGAGAGCAATAGTTGGCCAGACTATAAAAATGGGAATGCTAGCTGTAAATCAGAAAGATATGGTAGCCAATTAAATCAGAGTGACCCATGAACCTCAAAAGAAGATGATCATGATAAAGTAAATTTGTAATATTCTAAGCAGTTGGTAACTAAATTAACCTATGCAGGCCAAATAATTCCTCTGCAAAATGGGGGATAATGAAGTTAAAGTCAATAAGTGGGAAAAGTGTCTGGTACACAGTAGATGATCAAGAATTGATATGTCTAATGACAGTAAGAATTACTCTTATTAGTGTTAGTAGTGATAACAATATACTATAAATATATTTATATTTCTATCTCTCTTTTCCTTCCTGAGAGGTCTTGGAAATGCATATTTTTTTTTCATTTTGCATGTACAAAATTATGACATTTCACCTTTGATTAGGGAGTTAAAAAAGTTGAAACAGTTAAAGTGACTTGGACAAAAATGATAAGTTTATAGCTTATAAATAATTTAGATTATTTAATATAAATTATAAATCATGGAGATTAATGAGCAAATATTTACAATTTATTAATAAGTAATAAGTCAATATAATGGGACTCTATATCCTATCTTTTTCTGTCTTTCCTGTTCTCTGCCTGAGATCAGTGGGGTTATTGATTATATGGCGATAAACTCAATTTTGAGTCCCTTAAACCAAATTGCCACTTAGATTGTGATTCTCATTCCAGCATCTTCAGTATTACAAGGAGCATGCTAGGAAAGCATTATCTCAGGCTCTCCCCAAACCTACAAAATCAGAGTCTCCACTTTACAAGATCTGTTGATAATCCATATAGGCACATTAGAGTTTGAAGAATGCTGTCTTAGAGCCCTAGTTCTCAAACCTAGCTGTTAGTCAGAATTTTAAAAAATCCATAGTATAGATATCAATAATATAGATAGATAGAGTGAGACATATTATAAGAGATTGGCTCATGCAGTTATGGAGACTGAGAAGTCTCATGATCTGCTGTCTACAAACTGGATACCCAGGAAAGCTGGTAATGTAGTTCCAAGGCTTGAGAGCCCCGTATAGATTCCATACTGAGTCTGCAGGATGGGGACCAGGAACACTGAAAGCAGAAGATCAACGTCCTGGCTCAATCTGTCAGGCAGAGAGTGAATTCAAATTTCTTTCACCTTTTTGTTCTACTCAACCTCTCAACAGATTAGATGATACCCAATCACATTAAGAATGGCCATTTACTTTACTGAGTCCACCAACTTAAATGGTGATTGCATTAGTCAGGGTTCTCTAGAGAGACAGAACCAATAAGATAGTTAGATATAGATAGATAGATGAGAGAGCATTTGTTAGGGAAATTGATTCATATCATTATGGAAGCTGAAGGGTCCTATAACAGGCTGTCTGCAAGCTGGAGACCTAGAATGCTGTTAGTGTGGCTCAGTCCAAGAGTGAAAGCCAGGGAAACCCGAGGGCATGACTCTCAATCTGAGGTCAAAACCCTGAGAGCCTAGGAGCTGCAGGGTGGAGCCCAGGACACTGGTACAAGTCTGTTAAAGCAAACTAAATATGGCCTGAGAAGGACTCTGTACTTCTATAGAAGAGCCCTTAGGGAGGAACTGTGACCTAGCTTAATAGGCAGACAAGACTGGAAACCTAATTTACTGTAATCCCAGCCTTTTGGGAAGCCAAGGCAGGCAGATCACGTGATGTCAGGAATTGGAAAACAGCCTGGCCAACATGGCAAAACCCCACCTCTACTAATAAAACAAAAAATAAGCCAGGCATGGGGACAGGCACCTGTAATCACAGCTACTTGGGAGGTTGAGGCAGGAGAATCACTTGAACCTGGGAGGTGGAGGTTGCAGTGAGCCGAGCTAGTGCTACTGTACTCCAGCCTGGGTGACAGAGTGAAACTGTGTCTCCACAATGACAACAACCAACCCCAAAATTTAGGATTATGCACATGTAAGAATAGCTGTTCTTGGCCAATCCCGGTGGCCATACTTCAGCCACTCATAGAGTGCTAAGTGTTCAAATTGTGTTCAAATAAGGCAAATGTCAACCTGTCACCAGTCCAGCTATTTCTGCACCTCACTGCTGATTTCTGTACGTCACTTCCTGTTTTTATCTATAAATTTGTACTGACCACGAGGCATCCCTGGAGTCTCTCTGGATCTGCTGTCATTAAACTCCTTTAAATTTAATTTAACTGAAGTTTTTTTTTATTTTAACAATTCTCAAAGTCTGAAGGTTGGAAATCCTGGAGTTCACATGTCCAAAGGCAGGAGAAGGGTGTCCCACTTTTAGAAAAGAAAGAGAGAGAATTCCCCTTTCCTCTGCCTTTTTTCTTCTATCTAGACTTTCAGTCAGTTAGATGGCATATATTGAGGGCAGATCTTCCCCACTCAGTTCACCAAATCTCCTCCAGAAACATTCTTAGAAACATACCCCCAAATAGTGCTTTACCAGCTATCTATGTGGTCCTTAATCCAGTCAAGTTGGCAGCTCAAATTAACCGTTACACTAATTTAATCTGGAAATGCCCTCAAGACACACCAGAAATAATCATACATCTGGGCATCCTGTGGCCCAGTCAAGCTGACAGATAAAAATAACTATCACATCAAAGAATTTTTTCTAATGCCATATCTGCCTTAGACTGAATAGATCAGAATTTCTGCAGGTGGACCAAAGCATCAGTATTGTGTGTGTGTGTGTGTGTGTGTGTGTGGTGTGTGTGTGGTTTCCTTTAATTCCCTGGTAATTGCAAGTGCAGCTTCTGGTCTTTGCAAGTGGGTGAATTAAAAGAAAGTGTAAACATGGGAATGATGCAGAACACGTACAAAACAGCTGTCTAGGTAGCCAACTTCCGTGATTAAAACGGGACAGGAAAGCATAAAACATAACGAGTATTTACTGTACCAAGAGTAAACTGCGATTACAGGACTTCGCATGGCTGAGAACTGCTTCTATCTTCTTAATTAGGTGCAGCACGCTCCTGGTATAAATGTTTCTCTAATCCAACACCTCCTGCTCAGATTTTCAGTCCCCTTTGCAGATAAGAGAGTCTTTTCTCTCTTCGTTGTATCCTCCACAAATCCCAACTAACCCAGTGACTTGTTGTTACTCTAAACCTCACCTTAAAAGAGGCCATCTCAGCTCACTGCACCTACTGATAGTAAGTTTTGCAGCCTTACACATTTTTTTTCTGTTTCTTCAGAATGTCTTTCAATATTTTAATTAAAAATTTATTTATATGACTGTTTACCTTTCATAAACCCAAACGTCCAAGAAGGCACAGACAATGTCTTCTAGTTCAGAGTGTATTTACAAGTGAAAGTTGGACTTTATCTTACTAAAATATGAAACTATTAAGCTACTATAGAAATTCAAGAACATTCACTGATGCACTGTTGTAATAAAATAAATTAGAAAATTACCTAAATTTTTATCAGTAGTGGGACAGTTAAATTATGGTACTAAACTCAATGAAATCCAAGGAAACCATTAAAATTAATAAAGTAGACATATATGAATGAACATGGAAAGATATCCATCATATATACATGTGTATAATTTTTAAAAAGCAATTTGCAGAAAAATGTGTGAATTGTGATTCTACTTTATGTTTAAATTGCATGTGTTTCACATAAATGAAAGTGTAAAAACACATTCACAGGCACATACACGTATATCTTCTCTCAGGGATGCTGGTTTACTTTCTGTCCCTTATGTCGGCCAACACTATTTGTAAGGTTCTTTGTGCTTGTTGCCTAAAGCAAAAGATTTTTACCTCCCTTTTATTGGTTAACTCGTTTTTCCTCCAGATCTCAGCTCATTATTGAAATCAATAATAAATACCTTGCCTGATACACCTAATTAGCTCACAGTCCTCTCATTACATTTCCACGTAAGGAGTAGCTCTCCTTTGTCACCCTTATCCCAATTGCAACTTGACAAGACTCCTGGAGCATGTTTATCACCCTGCCTAGGGGAATCTTGGGGAGGCTGCAGTGTGTGTTCATGTTTCACCCTTTTATCTTGAGAGCCTAGCACATGTCAAGCACGCTGTAGAAGCAAAAGTCATTATTTGAATAAAGCATGAAGTAATGAATTCTCGTTCTCCATTCCACATTTGGGGATAGCTAGTCTCTTGTTATAAAACTTGCTCTGGTTATTTAGCTAATAAATACCAAGCCAGAATTTAGATCAAACTTAACCTCATTTTAAAGCTTGTGATCTGAACCAACAGTAAATGACCAAGTTAAAGTTTCCAAATCAGATTTTAATGAAGTCTAAACGCTAAAACTCAGGAAACAGCAGGAAACATTTAAGAAAGCACTCTCTCTTTCTTTCTCATGGACACCATGGGGAAGATTATCACCATGATCACTATTTGGAGAGGAATGAGAGGGAGACTGAGAATCTTCTAATAGATGATCAAATAATAACCTGTCTTAGTTCATTCAGGCTGCTGTCGCAGAGTACCATAGTCAGAACCTTATTTCTCATAGTTCTAGAGGCTGAGGAATCCAAAATCTGGTGTTTGGTGAGATCACACTTCCCCATTTGCAGATGGCTGCCTTCTCCTTGTTTCCTCACATGGCAGAAAGCTGAGAGTGAGAGCAAGCTCTTGGGTTTCTTCTTATAAGGGCACTAATCCTATTTATGAGATTCATGAGGGCTCCATCTTTATTACCTAACTACCTCCTGAGGCCCCACCTTTTAATATCCTCACACTGGGAATTAGAATATCAACATGTAAGTTTGAGGCAGACATAAACATTCAGCCCATAGCATAACTTTTGAGGTTTCTTTCATTGATAACGCACATAATTTTACAGTGGTTCAATTAAGATCTTGTAATTTGCCAAACCTCATAGTTCTGATGAAATTCAGTCTACTATGATTTCCATGCTAATGCTTTGTTTTGGGGAAAGATTGCGTTCTCACCCACCTCATGAATTAAAGCATATTCACTTCCACTGATAAGCAGTAATGATCTCAGCTTTAAAAAACCGAGACCTCAATCAAAACTGAAAAATCACTCTGCTTGAAATCGAAACGAAATTAGATTATAAAAGTGCTAACATTTAGGCCTTCTTTAGCATATTTAAGATTAAAATCTTAAGCTTGATCTATAAACATGTAATGTGTCAGGGTAGGTAATAGTATGGAGAGGGGAAGGCAGACAATGTAAACAAACACAAGCATTCTACCATATTCTAAGGCTGACAGAAATACCACATTTCATTAAAGATTATAGTAATACTATTAAGATTTTCACAAATACACTGGTGCCCTACCCTCCCCCCCAAAAAATTGGTTTACATAAAGTCTCATTAAAATTTGAACGTAAAATGGTTGAAGAAAATGTTTAAAAAATGTTATCTTTTAAATTATTTTATATTCACATATGAAATTATATTAACATTACATGAATTATACACATATATGAATTATAGGATCATTATATGAATTATATAAATACATTAAATTGCTTGCAAAGCGTAGATTCTTTTCTTTTGAATATTCTCAGTGGTAGTAAAACTTTCTTCCACTTTCTTCCAAAAAATAAATTTCACCCCTAAGGGTGAATCTATCCACCAGTCTGTCTATTCACACACACGTATACATATCCTCCCTTTCTCTGTCCCTCATATATAGAAGAGACAGAGAGAGAGAGAGAGAGAGAGAGAGAGAGGATAGTTCTCTCTATCTGCACAAACGTGTGTATGTGTCTGTGTGTGTATGTATGTGTGTGATTGTCTATCTATGTGTACATATATAAAGATTTCCTTAAAAAGTCAGTATTATTCAGTGGAAGAGAAATGCATTTTGAAACAGAGGCCTCAACTTTGTTCTTGCCTCTGACTCACAGCTGCAATATTACCCTGGATAAATCACCCCATCTTCAGTTGTGCCTCTTTACTTGCTGCCTTCATCTAATAATTGAGTGCATGGGATTAGGCAACTCTTCAGTTCTGCTATTCTCTACTTACTTTCCTTTTTTTGGTCTCTCTCTCTCACCATAGAGCACATTTAAAGAATCTTTTTTTTTCTTTTTTTTTTTTTCCTGAGCTTTGAATTGCTCTAAATCTTACAAGAAGCAGTTTTGCTTAAATTAGCTAAGTTTTTTATTCTGTGTCTAAGAAACAAAAGACCAGAGAGATACCCAGCTGTCTTTTGTACATCAAATGTCTCTTATTAGCATGGCATTTTGATGAGTTAAAGTATAGATGAATCAAAGGTAGACTTTGTACTCCTTAAAATTCACATGGGGATGAATGCTAAAAAAGGTATGTTTTAGTTTTCTATTCTTAAAACATTTGAAAAAATAATATGACATCTGTCAAATATCAAATGGAGCAGCTTGTTTTCAGGGGCATATGTATGTACAGACAGACCTGGATTTGCATGCATACATATTACAATAAAATCACTAAATAAACTCTTTACCAGAAGTATTAGAAATTCTATGTTCAGATACTATTTGGTTCTTTAAAGTAGTCACTGTGGGTAGCTCTAAACTTATTCCAATCAGGTTGTCATCAGGCACAAAAAAGCTTAGGAATTTCTTTTTAGAATTGCTTACACTGTTTTCTTTTGAATATTCTCAGTGGTGGTAAAACTTTCTAACAGAAAATCAATTCCATCCCTAAAGGTTAGTCCAAATACGATTTGAATTGGTGTGAAAATTGGCATGATGCCGTTCTGTTTAGTCCTCATTGAAGAACATATTCCTGGCAGCAGAAGCGCCTCATTATAAAGCTTTTTCACCTATAAGATGAGATCGTGGCTTGGATCCCAAACGCCATGTTCCGATAAGCCCCATTTGGCACACTGGTAAAAAATGAAATACACTTCTGTGCTTTAAATCTAAAACAGGAATGCAGTAGAATGTGGGAAGTAGTTAATTTAGATTTAGAAAGCAAACTCATCAATCACCCATTAGATAAATGGTGCATTTACTTTGGATCTGTCAATAAAAACATCAATTGACATTACCAGGTCCTCTCTGTAGAAATACAGCTGGAAGATCCTTTCCTTTGAAACTAGTCAGAATTCAGTGTTCTCACTTGCTGCCTAATTAAAATATCCTCATTTTAAAGAAAAATACTAATTAATAAATTTGAATGAATCCTGTCACATTTAAAAATATTCTCCCTATTTTTAGTTTGCTAAAAATGTAGTCCATCGTTTTCCATTCCAATTCGGATTCACATGTTCCTATTACTATTACTCTGTTCCTATTTTTAATGTTAAATTATTTTATTTTAACACAGTAGTGAAGTAGTAGATGTTTAAAATAATTTCAATATTTACCTTAGATTCACAGGAGACATGGACAAGTATGTTACCTGGTTATATTGCATGATACTGACAATTGCTCCCATCACCCAGGTACTAAGCACAGTACTCAATAGTTACCCAATGGTTGAAAAACCATTCATTGCCTCCCTCCCTTCTATCCCAGGAATCTACAGTGTCTATTGTTTCCATCTTTATGTTCACGAGTACACATTGTTTAGCTGCCACTTACAAGTGAGAACATGTGGTATTTGGTTTTCTATTCCAGTGTTAACTCACTTTGGATAATGGTCTCCAGCTATATCCATGTTGCTGCAAATGACATAATTTCACTACTTTTATGTCTGCATAATATTCCATAGTATATAAGTACCACATTTTCTTTATCCAAACCGTATTGATGGGCACCTAATTAATTCCATATCTTTGCTACTGTGAAAAGTGCTGCAATGTACATATGTGTATGTCTTTTTGATAGAATGACTGATTTTCTTTGGATAAATAACCAAAAATAAAATTGCTGTGTCAAATGGTAGTTTTAAGTTTTTTGAGAAATCTTCAAGCTGCTTTCCACAGTTGCTGGCCTAATTTACATGCCCACCAACAGTGTATAAGTGTTCTAACAGCCTGGCCAACATCTCCAGTTTTCTGACTTTTTAATAATAGCCATTTTGACTGGTGTGAGATGGTATCTCGTTGTGGTTTTGATTTGCATTTCTCTGATGATTAGCGATGTTGAGCATCTTTTCATATAGTTGTTGGCCACTTGCGTGTCTTCTTTCAAGAAGTGTCTGTTCATGTCTTTGGCCCATTTTTTAAATGGGGTTATTGATTTTTGGCTTGTTCAATTGTTTAAGTTCCTTATAGATTCTGGATATTCAACTTTCGCCGGATGTATAGCTTGTGAATGTTTCATTTCATTCTTGCGGTTGTTTACTCTGTTGTTAGTTTCTTTTGCTGTGTAGAAGGTTTTTGGTTTAATCAAGTCCCAGTTGTCAATTTTTTTTAATACGATGTCTTTTAAAGAGCTAGCTATAAATTATTTTCCAAGACTGATGTACAGAATGGTGTCTCCTGGGTTTTCTTGTAGGTTTCTTATAGTTTGAAGTCTTATATTTAAATCTTGGATCCATCTTGAGTTAATTTTTGCATATGGTAAAATATAGGGGTTCAGTTTCATTCTGCATATGGCTGGCCAGAGATCCCAGAATCATTTATTAAACAGGAAATCTTTTCTCCATTGATTACTTTTGTTGAGCTTGTCAAAAATCAAATGACTGCATGTATGCAGCTTTATTTCTTGGTTCTCTATTCTGATTCACTGGTTTATATATCTGTTTTTGTACCAGTATCATGCTGTCTTGGTTACTGTAGCCTTATAGTATAAAGTTAGGTAATGAATTGTCTCTGGCTTTGTTCTTTTTACTTAGAATTGCTTTGGATATGTGAGCTCCTCTGGTCATATATGAATTTTTTAAAAGTTATTTTTAATTCTGTGAAAAATGACATTGGTAGACTGATAGAAATACCATTGAATCTGTAAATTGCTTTGGGCAGTATGGCCATTTTAACAATATTAATTCTTCTAGTCAATGAGCATAAAATGTTTACCCACTTGTTTGCGTCATGCATCATTTCAGCAGCGTTTTGTAGTTCTCTTTGTAGGGATCTTTTACTGCCTTGGTTAGAGGCATATTTAGGTTTTTGTTTTGTTTCTGTGGCTCTTGTAAATGGGGTTTCATTCTTGATTTGGCTCTCAGCTTTAATGTTGTATGTGCATAGAAAGGCAAATGAGCTTTGTACACTGATTTTGTATCTTAAAACATTGTTTACTTTGTCTATAAGTCCAGGAGCTTTTTGGTGAAATCTTTAGGGTTTTCTTTTTTCTTTTTTTTTTTTTTTTTTTAGAGAGAATCTCGCCCTGTCACCTGGGCTGGAGTGCAATGGTGCAATCTTGGCTCACTGCAACCTTCGCCTCCCGGGTTCAAGCAATTCTCCTACCTCAGTCTCCCAAGTAACCGGGATTACAGGTGCCTGCCACCACACCCAGCTAATTTTTGTGTGTGTGTGTATTTTTAGTAAAGACGGTTTCACTGTGTTGGCCAGGCTGGTCTCAAACTCCTGAACTCTTGATCCACCCACCTTGGCCTCCCAAAGTGCTGGGATTACATTAGTGAGCCACCACGCCCGGCCTGGGTCTTCTAAGTATAGAATAACAATCATCAGTGAAAAGAGATTGTTCGAGTTCTTTTTCGACTTGAATGCCTTTTATTTGTTTCTCTTGCCTGATTGCTCTGGCAAGGACTTCCAGTACCATGGTGAATAGGAGTGGTGAGAGTGAGCATCCTTTTCTTCTTCCAGTTCTCAAGGGGAATGCTTCCAGTTTTTGCCCATTTAGTACAATATTGGCTGTGGGTTTGTCATAGATGGTTCTTATTATTTTGAGGTATGTTACTTTGATGCCTAGTTTCTTGAAGGATTTTATCCTGAAGGGATGTTGGATTTTATTGAAAACTTTTACCGCACCTATTAAGATGATCATTTGGTTTTTGCTTTCACTCTGTTTATGTGGTGAATCACATTTACTGATCTGCATGTGTTAAAGCAACCTTGTATCCCAGGAATGAAGCCTACTTGAACATGGTGAATTAACTTTTTGATGTGCTGCTGGATTAAGTTTGCTAGTACTTTGCTAAGGATTTTTGTATCCGTGTTCATCAGGGATGTTGACCTGTTTTCTTTTTTCATTGTGTCCTGGCCACATTTTTGTATCAAGGTGATACTGGTACTAGCTGCAGAGAAGAAGTTAGGGAGGAGTTCCTCTTCCTTGATTTTTTTGGACTAGTTTTAGTAAGATTGGTACCAGCTCTTCTTTGTACATCTGGTGAATCCATCTGGTCCAGAGTTTTTTTTTTTTTTTTTTTTTTTAAGTTGGCTGTTTTTTTATTACTGATTTAACTTCAGAACTTGATATTGGTCTGTTCAGCATTTCTGTTTCTTTCTGGTTCAATCCTGGGAGACGGTGTGTTTCCAGGAATTTATTTATTGCATTTATATTTTGTAGTTTGTGTACATGGTGGTGTTCATAACACTTTCTGAAGATCATTTGTATTTCTGTGGGATCAGTCGCAATGCTACCTTTGTCATTTCTGATTGTGCTTCTTAGGATCTTCTCTCTCTCTCTCTCTCTTTTTTTTTTTTTTTTAAATTAATCTAGCTAACTGTCTATCAATCTTGTTTGTCCTCTGAAAAACCCAACACTGGTTTCCTTGATTCTTTGTGTGAATTTTTGGGTCTCAGTTTTGTTCATTTGTTCTCTGATTTTAGTTATTTCTTTTCTGCAGCTAGGTCTGCAGTTAGTTTGTTCTTGATTTTCTAGTTCCTCTAGATGTGATGTTAGGTTGTAAATTTAAGATCATTTTAACTTTTTCAGATAGATGTTTAGTGTTATAAACGTTTCTGTTAATATTGCTTTTGCTGCATCCCCGAGATTTTGGCATGTTGTGTCTGCGTTTTCATTTAATTCAAATAATTTTTTTGATTTCTATCTTAATTCTATTGTGTACCCAAAAGTCATTTGGGAGCAAGTTATTCAATTTCCATGTAATTGTGTGATTTTGAGAAATCTTCTTGGTATTGACTTCTATTTTTATTCCACTGTGGCCTCAGAGTATGGTTGGCATCATTTTAATTTTTTAAAATTTATCGAGACTTGATTCATGGCTTAGTATGTGGTAGATTTTAGAGTGTGTTCCATGTGCAAATCAGAAGAATGTATATTCTGTGGTTGATGGATGCTGTATTCTGTAGATGTCTATTAGGTACAATTGGCCAAGTGTCAAATTTTAGTTCGGAGTTTCTTTGTTAGTGTTCTGCCTTGATGATCTGCATAACACTGTCGGTGTAGTGTTGAAGTTTCCTAGTATCATCATTTGGGTAGCTAAGTTTTCACAGGTCTAGAAATACATGTTTGTGTATTTGGCTGCTCCAGGGTTGGGTGTGTATATATTTAGTGTTGAATTGAACCCCTTATCATCATGTAATGCCCTTTTTTGTTCTTTTTTACTGTTGTTGGTTTGAAGTCTATTTTACCTTAGAGAAGGATAGTGGCCCCTGCTCTTTTTTGTTTCCATGGTAGTTCTTTCATCATCCCTTTATCTTGACTCTATGTTATGTATGAGATAACTCTCTGGACAGCATATAGATGGATCTTATATTTTTATCCAGCTTTCCACTCTGTGCCTTTTAACCAGGGCATTTAGACAATTTACATTCAAGGCTAATATTGATATGCAAGGTTTCAGTTCCATTGTGGAGTTGTTAAATCATTGCTTTGTAGTTTCTATTCTGTGACTGCTGAACAGCGTCTGTGGGCTATGTATTTAAGTGTGTTTTTGTGATAACTGTTATTATTCTTTTGTTTCCATGTTTAGAACTCCCTTAAGGATCTCTTTTGAAGTTTTCCTAGAGGTAACAAATTTCTTTAGAGCTTGCTTGTCTGGAAAAAAGTTTTATTTCTTCTTTTGATATGAAACTTAATTTTGTGGGATATAAAATTATTGATTGGAATTTATTTTGTTTAACCCTTTTCCCATTTACCCCAAGAATACTTGCCAGCAGTGCTCCCAGCTGCAGCATGTATCCTGAGAAAACTTTGCCACAAAATATCTTACTTTTATTTTTATTTTCACATCACTTTAGTATATCAACTTTGGGAGCAAAAGACATCATTCTATTTATAGCATCCTGTTTATTTAGTAGTGATATTTCCATTAGAAGATACAGTGATTCTCAAATACTGAAAATGTCAAATCCTAGAAAACATAGCATTTCTACACATAATGTTAACATTGGTCTCGAATAGCTGTTGCCCAAAGATTCATTTAATAAATCTGACTTTTCTGAAATGATTGATTCTAATGATTCAGACAATTCTGATGTTGGTTCTGTTTCAAAATAACTCTAAGAACAGTATTTATATTTTATTTCCACAATGACAGTCAGTTTGATTCAGCTCCAAAGAGCGTGTTTATGTAAAATTAAATAATTGCTGGCAGAGAGCTGCACTGTTTTTTTCCTTTTTCTAAATGGGGAAAAGGTTAAGAATGCTGAAAGTTGACCACCAGTCTCTCTTGTCTTGTAAGGTTTCTGCTGAAAAGTTTGCTATTAGCCAAATGGGATTCCCTATGTACATGATGTAATCTTTTTCTCTAGCTGTCTTCAAGATTTTTTTTATTTTATTTTATTTTTAGCATTGACCTTGGGCCATCTGGTGAATACATGCCTTGGTGATGTTCATTTTGTATAGCATCCTCCAGGTGTTCTCTGGGTTTCTTGTATCTGAATGTCTATCTCTCTAGTAGTATTAGGAAAATTTTCTTAAATTATTCCCTCAAATAAGTCTTCTAGGTTTTTTTCTTTTTCTCCGTCTCTCTCAGGAATAACCAATCATTGGTAGGTTTGGTCACTTTATGTAATCTCATATTTCTTAAAGACGTTCATTTTTTAAAGTGCTTGTTGTCTTTACTTTTATCTGACTGGGTTAGTTCAAAAGATTGGTCCTCAGGCTCTGAAATTCTTTCTTCTGCTTGGTGCAGTCTACTGATGAAGCTTTCAATTGTGTTTTGAAATTCCTTAAGTGAGTTTTTCAGTTTCAGAAGCTCTGATTGATTTCTTTTAAAGATGTGTATCTGTTCCTTCATTTCCTGGATTGCTTTAGAGGTTTCTTTGTGTTGATTTTCAACCTTGTTCTTGGATATCACTGAGCTTCCTTATAATACATGCTTTGAATTCTTTATCTATCATTTCTGATTTTTTCATTTTGGTTAGGGACCATTGCTAGAGAGCTGGTGTGGTCCCTTGCTGGTGTCACTGCATTCAGATTCTTCATGGTGACAATATTTGACACTGTTTCTTTCTCTTCTGGAGACATTGGCACTTCTAATTTTTGTAATTATTCTCATGTGGGTATTTTTTTTTCTTTTTCTCCCTTTCCCTAAAATATTATTGTCTTTTTCTACTTTCCTTTTGCCTTTCACCCACTCCCTAGGGGGTGTGACTAGAATGGATGCTAGTTTGGTTCTTTTGGCTTTTGGCTTTGCTTCTATAGTTCTAAGCACTTTTGTTGGCAGGGTTTTTTTGTTTGTTTGTTTTTGTTTTTTTTGTTTTTGGCGGGGAAGGGGGTGGGTTGTGAAGTTTGACCTACAGGTCAGTAGATGGAGTTTATGGGTAAAAGCCAATTGTGACTAACATGGCTGAATGTACACTTGATCCTTGTTTGCTGGGAGAAGCTTTTTGTTGCTTCACGTGCTGGACTTACTTCATGGTGTCCACAGTGGTGTGAACTCCCCACTTATCCCCAGGAAGGAGCACAAGGCAAGGTGATCCAGGCTGGCCTGGGCAGGTGCACCTACAGGTCCCCCAGTGGCAGACACAAGCACCTTCACTGAGGGAGAATCTATTAGGTGGCCACCAACACCCAGAGTGTGTCTATACGTGGAACTAATACCTTGGCCCCAGGTTCTCAACATGGGGATGGCAGGTAGTCTAAACTAATCCAGGAGAGTGGCCACTCTAGATGCCTAGAGATCTGCCTGAGCATGGAGCAGAGAGGAGCCGCCTGTATGAGGATCTCTGCACAGGAAGGATGGGGCAGCCCACACTGCTATTCCAAGAGAACAGGTACTCTGAATGTCTGAATATTGGCCTGGGTGAGAAGTCTCTGCATATCAGGGGTAGGGTGATTCAGGCTGCTGAACCAAGAAAGCAGATACTTTGAGTGCCTAGAGATCTGCCTGAGACTGAAATGAAGAGGCGCCCCTTGCACCATGATCTCTGCACAGGGATGGTGGGACAGCTTAGGCTACCAATTCAGGCAAGTAAGTGTTTTGAATGCCTGGGTGTTAAATGGAGTGGGGGGCCCGTACACCATGATATATGAACAGGAAAGATGGGGCAGTTCAGGCTGCAGATCTAGATGAGCAAGTGTTCCAAATGTCTGGAGATATGCTTGGGCATGGAGCAAAGAGGACCCTGCTGCACTTTGGTCTATGCCTAGGAAAGGCTGGGTGACTCAGGCTATTAGTCCATGTGAGTAGATAATCCACATGCCTGGAGGTCTGCCTATGTGTAGTGTGGAGAGGGTCACACTGCACCATGATGTATGCACAGGAAGGTTTGGGCAGGTCAGGCTGTTTATCCAGGTGAGGGGGTGCTCTGAATAATTAAAGATTCACTTTGGGGTGGAGCACAGAGGGCCTCTACTGCACCACGATATATGTCTATAAAGGGTTGGGTGGCTCAGGTTGCTGGTCCACATGAGCAGGTACTCCAGAGTTTGGATTTCTCTCTGGGGTTGGAGAGGGCCTTGTTGCAACATGATCTCAGGGGAGCAGGGTAGAGCGTGCATCAATGACACATACAGACCAGTTCTAGGTCACCAAGTTGGCCCTGGCTGCAGGTCTCATTTTCTAGGAGTAACTATAGCCTTAGCAGTTCTCTTCCTGCCCTAAGCCTGTGATAGGGGAGAGAATGAACCCAATCCCTACTGTTGAGGCCCTTTCCACAGTTCTGGCTGTGGAAGCCTCTGCACTGCTCCAGAGCAGGCACTCCAATCTCCAGCTCAAGACTAAAGTGCCTACATAGTCAAACTGCCAGGTCACTAAAGATTGGCTGACTTTGCAAGTGCCCAGATTAAAAATGGCATCTGGGTCTTGGTCCCAGGTCTGGGAAAATGCCTGCAGGGTTTCCTGATTTCTTCCCTTCTCAGAATCTCCAAGTCTCTTCCCAAGTCAGCTGCATTGCTTGGGGGAAAGAAAATGTTCTCCTGTGACTCACCTCTATCACAGGAGGTGACTCACCTCTATCCCTCTGGGACTGACTTTTCCACTGGGGTTGCTCAAATCCCCAGTGGAAAGGTGAGTTGCCGAGGCTCTTTGCCTCTCTCATGTACTGGAGCTTCAGACTTGTATCAGCCAGATACATCACGGGAGCTCTTTGCTCACTTTCTCCTTCCAAGAATCAGGGCACATCCTTCACAATTACAGTGGATTCTCCTTTTTCTTTTAGAATTACCGTTCACAACGTTGACTTTCATGCGCTATCCTGCTGTTTCTAAGTAGCTGAGGCATGCTAAAAGCCTCTAATCCACCATCTTGGAAACAAAACAAAACAAACAAACAAACAAATCTTAAAAAAATTAAAAAAAAACCAAAAAAAAAAAAACCTTTAGTTCCTGTTAAAGGCAGCAATTATTCCATTCAACCAGAGAAGAAAAATCAATCATTAATGATTTCATCTTTCTTGTACTGATGTCTAGTCAGCTCCTAAATGTTGCATGATTGGACCTCAGCAACAGTAGCCATTCCATTCTCACTTTACAGTTTCCATTTTCTAGTATGGAAAGATGACCTTTGCTCCAGATTATTATAATGCAAGTATCAATTGCTACCTAACATGGCTCTCTAATTCCAAGGTATTTACATTTTCTAACCTAAAATAATGTTTAAACATTTTTATTTGTTTATTTTGACAAAGTAATATAATACATAATGTATTAGTTCATTTTAAAGCTGCTGATAAAGACATACCCAAGACTGGGAAGAAAAGGTGGTTTAATTTGACTTGCAGTTCCACATGGCTGGGGAGGTCTCATAATCATGGTGAAGGGCAAAAGGCACTTCTTATATGGTGACAACAAGAGAGAATGCGGAAGAAGCAAAAGTAGAAACCCTTGATAAGCCCATCAGATATTGTGAGACTTATTCACTGTCATGACAATAGCATGGGAAAGACCAGCCGCTGTGATTCAATTACCTCCCGCTGGGTCCCTCCTACAAGACATGAGAAATTCAAGAGATACAATTCTAGTTGAGATTTGGTGTGGACACAGTCAAACCACATCATTCCCCCCAGCCCCTCCAAACATCATGTACTCACATTTCAAAACCAAACATGCCTTCCCAATAGTCCCCCAGTCTTAACTCATTTCAGCAGTAACCCAGAAGTCCACATTACAAAGTCTCATCTGAGACAAGGCAAGTCCCTTCTGCCTATGAGCTTGTAAAATCAAAAGCAAGCTAGTTACTTCTTAGATACAATGTGGGTAAAGATATTGGGTAGACACGGTCATTCCAAATGGGAGACATTGGCCAAAACAAAGGGATTACAGGGCCCATGCAAGTCTGAAATTCAGCAGAACAGTCAAACTTTAAAGCTCTGAAATGACCTCCTTTGACTCCAGGTCTCACATCCAGGTTATACTGATGCAAGAGGTGGGTTCCCATGGTCTTGGGCAGATCCACCCTGTGGTTTTGCAGGGTACAGTCTCCCTCCCGACTGCTTTCATGGGCTGGCATTGAGCGTCTGCAGCTTTTCCAGATGCACAGTTCAAGCTGTCAGTGGATCTACCATTCTGGGGTCTGGAGGATGGTGTCCCTCTTCTCACAGCTCTCCTAAGTGGTGCTCTAGCAGGAACTCTGTGTGGGGGCTATGACCCCACATTTCCCTTCTGCACAGCCCTAGCAGAAATCCTCTGTGAGGGCCACAACCCTGCAGCAGACTTTTTCCTGGGCATCCAGACATTTCCATACATCTTCTAAAATCTAGACAAGTTTCCAAATTTCAGTTCTTGACTCCTGTCTACCTGCAGGCTCAACACCATGTGGAAGCTGCTGAGCCTTATGGTTTCCACCCTTTAAAGCCACAGCCTGAGCTCTACATTGGCCACTTTCAGCCACAGCTAGAATGGCTCAAACACAGGGCAACAAGTCCTTAGGCTGCACACAGCACAGGGACCCTGGGTCTGGCCAATAAAACCACTTTTTCCTCCCGGACCTCCAGGCCTGTGATGGAAGAGGCTGCTGTGAAGGTCTCTGACATGGCCTGGAGACATTTTCCCCATGGTCTTGGGAATAAACATTAGGCTCCTTGCTGCTTATGCAAATTTATGCAGCCAGCTTAAATTTCTCCCCCCAAAATGGGTTGCTCTTTTCTATCACATAGTCAGGCTGCAAATTTTCCAAACTTTTATGCTCTATTTCCCTTTTAAAACTCAATGTCTTTAACAGCATCCAAGTCACCTCTTGAATATTTTGCTGCTTACAAATTTCTTCCACCAGATACCCTAAATCATCTCTCTCAAGTTCAAAGTTCCACAAATCTGTAGGGCAGGGGCAAAATGTTGCAAGTCTCTTTGCTAAAACTTAACAAGAGTCATCTTTGTTCCAGTTCCCAAAACGTTCCTCATCTCCATCTAAGACCACCTCAGCCTGGATTTTATTGTCCGTATTGCTATCAACATTTTGGATAAAGCCATTCAACAAGTCTCTAGGAAGTTCCAAACTATCCCACATTTTCCTGTCTTCTTCTGAGCCCTCCAAACTGTTCCAGCGCCTGCCTGTTACCCAGTTCCAAAGTCACTTCCACATTTTTGGGTATCTTTTCAGCAACACTCCACTCTACTGATACCAATTTACTGTATTAGTTGTTTTTCATGCTGCTGATAAAGATACACCCAAGACTTGGAAGAAAAGGTTGTTTAATTTGACTTACAGTTCCAAATGCCCAGAGAGGTCTTATAATCAGGGCAGAGGGGGAAAGGCAGTTCTTACATGGCAGCCTCAAGGGAGAATTAGGAAGAGGCAAGAGCAGAAACCCTTGATAAACCCATTAGCTCTCATGAGACTTATTTGCTATCACAAGAATAGCAAGGGAAAGACGAGCCCCCATGACTCAGTTACCTCCCCCTGGATCCCTCCCACAAGACATGGAAATTCTAGGAGATATAATTCAAGTTGAGATTTGGTGGGAACACAGCCAAACCATATCATGTTTAACTTCCCATTAACAAAAACCCCCCAAAACAGAAAACTTCAACTCTCCATCTCTCCTTGAATGTAAGCTCACCCTGATATTCGAAGACATGCAGGCATTGACCACTGCTTTTAAGTTTACTTACCATTATTTGCCTTCAAATATTATATGTTCATGTTAAACTGTCCTCAGGTATTCCTGTTTTCATGGTTAATATTGTTATTCTTTCAACCTGCAAACATAGTCATCATATTCCATGTTTATATTTTTTATTTTTTAAACTCAGTTTTGATGTTTTATCTTTTAATAAAATTTCTCTTCTTTGTTTATTTGGAGGTTCTCTCCTCATCTTATGCATAGAGTAAATGACTTTTCCTCTACATTTACTCACCATATTGCATTTTTCTATTTTTTATATTACCTTTTATCTTCCCTACTATATTGACAGCTTGTTGAGGGCAGGAAAAACTCATTATTCATTGCCTTGCACAGCGTAGATTCTCAATAAATAACTGCTTTATTGAAGCTAAGTAGATCTATATGATATTCACAACATTTATATTCTCAGAAAGTTTCTCAAGCAGATGCTAGCTGCTATAGAAATTCAGAAAATGTAGAGAGAGAATGTTTTGATGTTCGGTATTATCATAACCATACGCCTTCCACACAGAGGCAGTGAAAAGGAAGCCCAGAATCCTAAGCTTCTGTTCCCCAAACTGCATACACACATCACCCAAACAAATAGCATAACATCTCAAAGTATCAGCTTTCTCCTCTGAAAATAAAGATAATATTGTCTACTCTGTGTACTGCAGTCACCATATTTATTCCCAGAATATTTGTAAAATTTAGACCATATGGAGTAGCATCCAGCAGCAACTTATATACTTTTAAGCACTGTGCAAATGGAAATCTTTAAGGAAAATGACAAATAACAAATACTTACCTCCTCTAACTTATAATTTCATCACTGCCAACCAATGTCCTATTAATAAATTTTTCTCATGTGATACTAACCATACAGGTCAATATCACTTTTCCATGTCTTTCTTCCTCCCATTTTATTGGTATCTTATGTGTCATTGGTAGTGTTTTATGTATCAAAAAACTTGAGAGGTCATTAACTAGCATTTTAAAAATGAGACTAAGTGGGGAATTATTTTATTTAAAATCAGTGTGCTCACTTAATATTCATTATTTTTTCCTAATCAGTGTGAACTGAAAACACCACCCAGAAGCCACTGGATGTCAATCACTAAATCATGAATTTTATTTGAAGCTATGTTTTTAACCAGAGTATAATTTTTATATATTTTGTTAAATTTAGCTATGAACAAAATGGAACTAATAAACAGAAAGAAAAGATGAAAAAATTAGATAATTAAAAAATAATAAAACAAAATGAATACTGCTCTTTTTATTCAAATAATGTCATTTCTAATTTAACATTTAGGGTACTCACTCTCAAAAGGCAAAACAGGCTGGGCACGGTGGCTCATGCCTGTAATCCCACCACTTTGGGAGGCTGAAGCAGGTGGATTGCCTGAGGTCAGGAGTTTGAGACCAGCCTGAACAACATGGTAAAACCCAGTCTCTACTAAAAACACAAAAATTAGCTGGGCCTGGTGGCGGGCATCTGTACTCCCAGTTACTCTGGGAGGTTGAGGCAGGAGAATCGCTTGAACCCAGGAGGTGGAGGTTGCAGTGAACTGAGATCATGCCACTACACTCCAGCCAAAAAAAAAAAAAAAAAAAAAAAAGGAAAAACATCAATACCTTAAGATGAATCATATCTGAGGGAAAGGCAGAGGAGGCCTTTTAAGGGGAGTCAGTCTATATGGAAAGTCTAGTTGCGGAAACCTTGCCCAACACCTTTCCCTGAAGTTTCATCCATCTAGTTGCAGGAAGCTCTTTATGTTTTCTTCATTCCTCACATGCAAGCAATGCGACCCTTTTTCTTTTTCTTCTTCTTTTAGTTTTGAATTGGACAAGAATTTTCCAAATTTTTGAAAGTTAAAAAAAGTATATACATTTTTAAAATTAAAAAAAAGACTCTAGTAAAACACATACTAATAGTATTTTGCTTACTCTAACAGCAAAATACTGTTTTTTTTGAATTGTCACTGATATTGTTACATATTCCCAGTTCTTGAATCCTATCTTTACATGAAGATAGTCTTCTCCTTCCTTCTTTTTTGTGTCTTTGGGGGATCTCTTATGCTCACAGTTTTTGTCCACCTACTCTTACAAGTAAAGGGATTAAATAGAAAACACCATCCAGCCAGCACAGAGATGTTATTTATAACAATAATATTAATGAAGAGAGTCACGAATTTTCACTTTATCCTCTCAATAATACTACAAAGAATGTATATGGAATATGTGTTATTATCCACTGGCAAAGAGTTTAATAATTTCCTGCAACAAATTTCAATTAGTAGGCAGAAAATAAGTAGAAAGAAGAAAAAAGTAAATACATATATAGTAGTATATATACATTTATATATAGTATTTCTACACACACACACACACACACACAAATATATCACCCACTGGGGCAACTCTTCTATCACTTAGTGACTTCCTCATAAAAGCCAACCTGTATAAATTCCTTTAAGTTTGTCTTTGCCACAAAAAGAATCTCCTGAATTTAATAGGTCCAAAATGTGTATTTGTTGAGTCATACTTTTGCTTCTTTGGGAGTAACTTTTTTCGTTAAGTATTTCTTACTTGAATGAATTAGTCAAAAATTGTTTGGTCTAAATATGTAAAAAGATTTACCCATACAAATGTCCTGTGATTTCATACAAATATATCTTGATTGTTAAGTTTAAGCTTATGTGTAAGGAAATGTCAGGGGCACCAGAATGGCCCTGTTACTCAAGCTGAGTTTCCTGCATTTCATGCCTACTGCTAAATGACATCAATCAAAATGACATTTTTTAAATCTGCAACTTATTTTATTATGTATTCATTAATTTAAATATGTTTTTGATTATTTCTCTCACCAAAGAATGGAGGCTGGAGGCAAAAGACCCTGTACACATGCAATAAGACAGTGAGTATAGATGTGGAAGGACAGAAAGAACAGCCATTATATCAGTAAAGCCTCAGTCCAGAAAGTAGAAAATCCTCTTGGTTATTTCAACATCTTGACATTTACAATGTGACTCAATTCTGACCAATAAGACATGATTTAAAACTCTAAAGGGGCTTCTGAAGAAAATCCTGTCTGCCACTCCCACCCCTGTATAAGAGAGAGAGAGAAAAAGAAAGAGAGACAGAGATGCAAAAGGATGTCCCCAGCACTCCTCAGCCTTTTTCCTCACTTGGACATAATTTTCTGTAACTAAGTTATGAAATGCTGCTGTCAACATGGAACCATGTAGAGGTAGAGAGAGCCAAGAGACCTGGCATCATTGAGGCCATGAACATGCCCTGAACAGTCTACCTGCAGCTATCTCTGGTGATGTGAGAAAAATACATTATTTGTAATTAAGCCACTTTTATAGTCAAGAATTCTGTTATTGTCATCAAACATATCCCAACTCTTTTGAAGATAAACTGAGTAATATATAACCCAGTCCTTTAAAATTATTTTGATTTATTTTGTTGTCAAATACAAGTTAAAGAACTATCTTCCTTTCTTCTCTCCTGGCATGTATAATACGAAATGTAATATAAATTATATCGTTTATATATGTAATATAAATTATATCATTTATATATGTAATATAAATTGTATATATTTTTATATGTAATATAAATTGTATATATTTATATATGTAATATAAATTATATATATTTATATATGTAATATATATAATACACAATCAACTCATTTTTGTTTTGCAAATACTCTGTTAGCCACTGTATTAGAAGCTGGAGATAATAAAGGGGAGGAGGAAAATGATGAAGATGATGATGATAAGAGAAAATACAAGCAGGCATAAAATGGGTAGGGGTTTTAGAGTATAGATATTTAGAGAAAAAAATTCCAAGAGATTAATTTCAGAAATGTAGCACAGAACAGCACATACTTATCTTCCTAGAATGGGAACTGCCATTACCAAGTCCACCCCTACTTAATGGATTTCCCATCAGCATCTCACCTTTCCTAAACTAATAAGCAGACAGTCAAGAATAAAGATACAACAGAGAAAAGCTTAAATATCAAAGGCAGAGCCTAAGTAAACACAAAAAGAAAAAACTCAAAGGCACAGTTTATAAGAAAAAAAGTCAGAAAATTACCAATATTGTACCTATGAAAAACGATTAAGAGGATACAGAGAAGATCATTATAAAACAAATTTAAAGAGTTTATGAGAATTCAAAATATAATAGGAGAAATGAAAAACTTCCAAGAATTTTTGGAAGGTAAAGTTAAAGAAATCTAGAAAACTGATTGTAGAGGCACAAAAACGCAAATATTAGACTTAAAAAAAAACCCAAAAGGCAAAAACCACCAAATATACTATTGAAAGAGATCCAACATTAGAATGCAAGAAAATTCATCAAAACAAAGATCAGCAAATGAAATCGTTAAAAAAAAAAAGCCAGAAAATTAATTCAAGGAATGTCTAAGACCTGAAGGTCATGAATTTTCAGACTGAAAGAGATCAATGAATGCTCACACCAATGAATGGATAGCAACATACGTCAAGATAGTCATCATGAAATTTTATAGCACTTGGTTCAAAGAAAATCAAATTATTGGCTTTCAGAGATGGAGGAAGTCACACATAAAGATAAGAAATAGTAATGATTCTGACGTTTATATGCCACACTGAAAGCTAGAAATTCAACAAACCTTCAGATATCCAAAGGAAAAGTCATATTTGCAGACAAAGACTCTAATAATTAACCTGTTGTGCATCCTTTTTCAGAAAGATATTAGGGGATGTGCTCAACCAAAAAGAGGGAATAGATCAAAACAAAAACACCAAATAGAGGAAAGAGGAGATTTTTAAATGAGCACAGAATTGAAGGGTCTCACATGGATTATCAAGAAGGCCAAAGCCAAAAGGGTGACCCTTGAGATGCCTGAAAAAGACCCAATGCAGTCAGCACAGAAGTTTGGGAGGGAATTTTTTTTTTTTCTAAAAGGAGAAACTGATCACTACCACAGTGTGGTAGAGCATATTAGGAAAAGATCTAGATAACTGAAGGGGAGTTGACATAAGTATGCAAACAATAGACAAGAAAATAAGAAAACGCTCCACAGGTTTAGAAAGGTATCATGCATATTGCATGCCTCAGTGGTGAGTGATAGTTACATGTTCATAATAAAAACAATGAACATTTTCTAATCCAAAATTGTACGATTATTATACTGGACGGTGTGGAAGAGGAAAGGGCATGTGTTATAACTGGGGAGGTTCCAACATTCATAGTGGAAACTTAACAGATTGATTTGAATTGGGAAGAATGAGGAAGATAGACGGAGAGAGAAATAGTGAGATGGAGACAGAGAGAGAGAGAGAGAGAGAGATACACGGAGAGAGAAAGGTAGTGACATAAGTACATGTTTTGCAAATACAGGAGAATACGCCAAAACAATCATAAAAGAAGGGGGTTCCTATAAGGGATGAGATGTGGAGAAGGAGAGGCAGTGCCAACTGTGTTCTGAACAAGCCTTGAGGTATCATTCATCACTTTAAATTATTTGTACAAATAGTTTTAATACAAATACAAAAACATAAAATATTATATTTAAATTATATTTTAAAAGGTTAAAAAAAAAGATACTGACTCTCATCGCAGCTGACAATATAATTGCTTTTCAGTGAAAGGAAAAGTTATTCTTTTTACACAAAAATAAAAAGAAAAATATGGAGGTATAAGAAAAAATCTGTAGAAGAAATTTTTAGAACATATTTTTTAGGTGATATATATTCATTCCATCATGGGGCTGAATTTCTTATCTCTTGAATTTTTAATGGTCATCTAGTGCTGAAAAGTAATTGAGGTATTAATGGAGCTTCAGTCTTATAACTTCTGCAGCATGAACAGGCCAATGTGTGAGCCAATGAAAGATGTTCCCTGGGCACTCAGTTTCAGAAAATGAGTGAAAAAGAGCCTGAATGAGAATTCCAGGAGGTACAGTGCAATAGGGAAAGTATTATGTATTTTATTTCAGGGAAATGGTCATTTCATCCAGAAATATTTCTCTTTCCTTCTCTTTCTCTCTCTGCTTTCATTTCTCTCCTTCTTCCTTCTCCACTCTGTCTCTGTCTCTTTCTTTTTCTCTGCGCCCTCCACCCAATATATATAAAGTATTTGAGTCTCTAGTATGCTTAAGTTGGTAAATTGTTGAGCTCAGCAAACCTGTGTTAAGAAGTGTTGAAATATTTATCCCCAAATTGGTTTAGCTTGTAAGCAATAAGAGCAGATGAATGGTTCCTGGAATGTGTAGTACATCATTACAGGACTTACCCATGCATCATTTATTGCTGGTAGATCCTTTATATTGTACTCTCATGAAGGCAGAAAGAGGTATTGAAGGAGAAAGCTACCAAATAGTACTTCCAGATGGACAGAATGTCCCTGCCAAGGGATAGACAAAGGCCTAAGGACACAAGACTCTATCATTTATATTTTTACTTCTGCACTTAAAGTGAGCAGCTTTATAAAGATGTTAAAAGTACACAAGCCTTTTTATTAGCACTTTCTGCACCCCATTATTTCATCAGTAATGTTCAGTGTGTTCTACTTGTTCTGGTAAAGTGTTGTCTCTTTAATTTCTAGGTATTTTAGAATAGGAGTCATGTGGGATAAAAATATAATTGGTTTAGAAAATTCAAAACTATAATCTTCTGCCTGAAGTTGAATTTAAATGTGATGTTCCAAGTAAAACATCATGACCCCCAACTAAAAAAATAAAATAAAATTGATGCTGCTGACATGTTACAAATGTTTGAGATTTCCCACATGTGGGGAAGGGAGATGGGTAGGAATTTCTGGGAGGAAAAGTGAACTATAAAATATTAATACAATAAGGTAACCAACACCTCTGAGATTCTTTCATTAACATTTATTAACATGAATATAATTTGTAATGGAATGTGTAATGAAAAGAGCATAACATCAGCAAAGACAAGACCAAATATTCATCTTTGATTCTTCTCTTCCTATCATTAAGATCCTGAGAAAATAATTTGGTTTTTGTGAAATTTGTGTTACCTAATCTTTAAAATAATAATAAATCTGTGTAGGGATTATACTCAATAGAAAAGTAGAAATGCTGATATAGTTTGGTTGTGTCGTCAGCCAAATCATCTTGAATTGTAATCTCCATAATCCCCACATGTCTAGGGACGTGATTGGATATGGGAGCAGTTCCCTCATGCTGTTCTCATGATAGTGAGTTCTCATGAGATCTGATGGTTTTCTAAGGGGCTCTTTCCCCTTCACTACTCACTCTTCTCTCTCCTGCTGCCATGTGAAAAAGGTCCTTGCTTGCCCTTCGCTTTCTGCCATGATTATAAGTTTCCTGATGCAGTCCTAGCCAGGTTGAACCCTGAGTCAGTTAAACCTCTTTCCTTTATAAATTAGGAAACCCAGTCTAGGGCAGTTCTTTATAGCAATGTGAAAACGGACTAATATAGATGCAATATCCACATTTGCAAACTATGACATAATCCACAAGTATTAGTTACTATTAATGTATTTTATTACAGAAGGGGAAATGAAGAAGGTAAGTTTAAAGCATTGTCTGTGACTGGCAGTAGCAAAAGGAAGAAAGTTGATGGAGCCTTCCAAAGAAAAGAGACAGGCCCCCAGTTTCAAATCCAACGGCAGCAGCTAGAAGGTTACTAAAGATCAATATTGAAAAATTCACAAATTTATCTGTGATCATCATTAGAATCCTTCTGTTTTTCAAAAGGGTAAATAGGTGTCTTTCTAAGGTGTCTTTCTAGATATCTATCATTCTAAGATGATAGATATCTAGAGACCAGAGGAAGAGTCACCAAGTAAAGGAAGAGCGATATAGAGGACCAAACATGTTATTTGAATTTAGGAGACTCTCTCAAGATTTTGACAGTAAGTCAGGTACTGTTTGTGGTGACTCATCTATTAAGATGCCAATTGCTAAGAAAATGAGGGCTAAGTCTCAACCAATGGTTAGGACTACATTTCAGAAGTCCATTCCTGTGGAATGGAAATTAGGGCAAGATTTCTGGAATTGGTGGCCAATTATTACCTGTGGAAGAAGTCTAGACAGAAAAACTGAGATAACATGAACTAAAGTTGGGTAAAGTGGCTATGAAGTTCGGGTGAAGGAGATGGTGAGGAGTGAGGAAATCTGTTAGTGGAGGGATTGTCTACACCAGGGTTACGCTTCGATATTATCAATACGTGGGCCCACCAGTAGCTGATGCTGTACTTACTGATGTCCTGCAACAGTGGGAAAGTTCAAGTAACAATGCCAATTAAAAATATACGGAAAGAAAGGGAAATTTTAAAGGAAATTCGTGCCTGAATTTGTATGGCAAAAGGGCAGTGATATTGAACCATTTTTCAGGGAATCTGGGTATGTGTATATTTGATCATCTAGCTAGCTCTCAATGTGTTCCTACTAACAAAGCAATAACTGTTGTCTATTCTATTTTTTTCTGAATAGACCAAATTTCCTGTATGAGTACATTAGTAATTGTGAGGAAATGGGCATAAGCTAAAAACTAAAATTCTAATTCCACTTTTTTCAGCCTCATCTATTTTAAAGAAAGATTTGTGATAACAAATATGTTTCACCAACACGAAATGACTCTTTCTTATTTGTCTTGATAATTATTTCAACACAGGAAACTTTTCATTTAGATTTTTTCAGTAAACAAGAGTGGCCTACCTCAGTAATTCTGGTAGTTTTTTTCATAAGTAAGTTTTATCTAAATTCCTTTTATCACACACACACACACACTAACATGTAAGTGAGTGTGTGAAACTTTAGTATTTTATTTATATGTAATTTATAAGGCAGACAACATACTCTGCATGCTAAAGTTTTTAAAAAAGTGCGATTAATTTCACATTAGTATTAGTGATGTGCATTAAAACCAGAAAAGAAGTTTAGGAAACACAAATTTTAAAGTACAGGAAAAGGTGGGAAAGAGTTTTATGTTGTTTTTCATTTTAGAAGTGTTTTTAAAAATTCATTGTGAAGAATGTGTTTGCATCTCTAATGGTTTCATACTGCATAATTGAATCAATCTCTAATTATTGATCAATAAGTTAAGCAAATAATAATTGAAAATGAATATTTGGATGAATTAACCTAGTTCATTAAAATAGATCAGTCATTTCCATCAAAATAGTTAATCTGGAAGCCCTTAAATAAATGCATTATGGAAAGTAAGCTTTCTTATTCAAATCAGAAGACCATCATATATCCTTCACTGTTAAAACCTGGATTTTTCTTTTTTCCCTGAGGTGGTTCCTCCATAGCCTGGGTAAATTCGATCACTGATCACATATATCTGAGGCACAGTCACTAGTTATGCAATCAAAGAACTGGAATTTAACCTAATAGACAATATATTTTTTATTACAGGGTACACAATAATTGGCACTCAATAACTGACCAGAGATGAAATTATAAATCACATTTTTTTACTTTATCAGAGGAGAGTCTATTTTACAGGAACTTGTTGGATAACAGGGGTTTGATTATTTTTATTCTTCATGTTGTGGTATGCATTGACTGTTGGAGTGTAAAGCATGCAAAATTTTAATAATATTTTAGTGTGACCTGATATTTATGTTATGTTAACCCAACACAAAGAACTTATAGTTCACACTGATGCTTTAAGAGTACAAGGTTCATATTCTAGAGGGCTGAATTTAGTGTTTATGTGATTCATAATATTCAGTACAAATGTAGAATATACATTTCAGTATATTCAGTACAAATGTAGAAGAAATAAAGTGAATACAGTAAATGACCTCTACTTAACTTGCATATTAGAAAAAAAATTTCTGAAAACCCAATTTTATTCTAGACCCAGATAGTAGTTACTGATATAATGATAATTAGCCTATAATATATCTACAGTTTTAACACATCAGAACATGGTGATATAAGTAACCTGGATAGAGACCATTTTATTTTAACTTTGTTTTTTTTTTGAATTGGTGAAAGAAAAAACATATTTGGGGGTACTTCTTCCTGTTTTTTTGTTTTCGTTTTTTTCATCTCCCACCTTCCTCATATAATCACTTAGAAGCAATGGAGCTCACACACATGATAATTGGTGTCTGATTAATTGTTCTGTTAGAATCTATCTTTTTCACCAGTATATTTACTCATCTTACAATTGAGTGACATAGACTCCTAGAATCTATATAATTGATTTTAATCGCACAGCCACAGATTTTATGTACAAAGGCATTTTTGAATCTTCAATAGTTTAGAATTTCATAAGGTTCAATTCAAATGAGAAAAATAACTACAAATTCAAAGTTTTGGAAATGGTTTTGAATGTATTTGGATTTTAGCTAAAATGACTTTTTAGAACATAAGCAGAAGAAAACAACCATGTTTGCATACACAGTTACATAACGTCCACTCTGACCCTTCGTCCCCTACATGAATTCCTTGGTTTCACCTCATGGTCATGTCATAGCAATTCTAAATATTTTTCTCTGCCCTAAGAATAAAAATATTTTAAATTTTTCTCTCTTTCAAATTATAAAAGAATATTCTCTAAAACGTAAATATGAAGAATTTCTGTTCCCAGAAGGTAAACTCATGCCAGAATTATGAGTTTATCATCATTAGCAGAAAAACTAGATTGGTATACATGAATATATCATCTTTCATGTATATACTTATAGGGTTAATGACTTTAATATTGGGAAAAGTATGAAAATAGCCCAAAAGAGAAAATTAATTTTTTAACTGATGAAATATAGATAGATAAGAAAACTGATCAAAGGAAAAACAGAAAAAAAAACATATAAGGAAGACTATATCTCTTGTGCCTCAACTCCACGGAGATGCTCTGAACAATAAATTTGTGACTACATGACTATACACATATATACATAAAGGAATATGAAATCAATTAATTTTTAATATTCTAACATGGTTTTAAACAGTTAAACTATGCTTTCCTAAGGTCAAAACTTTAGTTTGTTTCTAGACACTAAATAAAGGCAATAACTAACAACAATACTCCAAGATTACTTTTGGATATTGAAGAGTGGGAAAGTGGAAAGCAGAGATAATATGTCTCCTTTTATTTACTGTACACTATAAATCAGTTCTTTTGGGGGATTTTTTGCTAATAAGCTATTGCTGGCCACTTAATATGATAGATTCCTGTATATTCCACAGTGGCCAGGTCTATGCAAACCTACCCTGAAGTCCAAGGAGGCTGAGGGGCCAGAAAAAGAGGCTGACATATTCAGTTTCTCAGACATAAACCTTTAATAGGGACTTACGAACAGAAGCTGTGTCTGTGTCCAGGGCTACAATGAGACAAGATGGCGGATCCCCATGATCCCCATCCCACTATCCCCAGACCCAGGGCTTATATGTAATAGGGAAAGGGTGATTCAGAAGGGATGTGTAAGACAACAGAAATATGATAACATCAAGATTGTTTGACCTAAGGGCAGGATTTATGGTCAATACGTGCTCTTACATAAAGAACAACAGATAAACTGGAAATCATAGAGGCCGTCTCAGAACTGAGGTTACTCAGACGTCAACATGGTGGATTAACATCTGAGAGAGACTTGTCTTGGCTTCCATGCTGTGAGTGGGTTATGAAAACTAGGATATGTTCTACCTTGTGGGCTTCATTGCATACCTCCCTTAGGAACCTACAGAAAGAAGGGGGCTGCACCTAGAAGTCTAAAGTTCTTCAGTTATAGGTATAGGACAATGGGAGGCTATTGAAGTTCTGCAAGTGGCATTAAAAAAAAAAAAAAGTTCTGCAAGTAGAAAACATTAACGTATCACTAACTAATCTTTAAGATGAAACTTTTCTGTTAATAATGTACTGTCCTGGGTGAGTAGTGGTAAAAACTCATCATCTATGAGGATAATTAGAATATTAAAGTCCACAGTCAGAACTTGGCATTTTGTAAATACAGTTAAAGAGATATTCACCATGAGAACTCAGGGTTTGAAATATATTCCTCCACTAACCTTAAAGTACTGTGCGAGAAAGGCGTTAAGATATACCACCTCTTGGACAAAGACATGTCTCATGGAAAGTCAACTTGGAAAAGATAAAACAATGGAATCGTCCTACATGTTATAGTTCAGCCTTTGCAAAAGCAGACAGGTGAGAAAAAATCTATTTCAAAGAATGTATGATAAGTAAAGTATTAATCAAAACTACAAATGAATTAAATAAAACTACTGTTAAGAAAATAAATAGGTAACATCATTTCTGAAAAAAAGAAAATAAAGTGCCTTATTCATGCCTTTAGTAGTTTGAAATATTAAAGACATCAAACATTAAATGAAATGATAAATAACATAATAAATAGGATCTTTACTCTTATTATTTTAACCTTGCGTATCTGTTGCTAATACATATATATACACACATATGTGTGTGTGTGTGTGTGTGTGTGTGTATCACTGAGAGTCTATTTTATTCCATTCAGTGTGACACTAATCTATAATTTTGATTATACAAACTGTTTTGGCCAGGCTCAGTGGCTCACACCTGCAATCCCAGCACTTTGGGAGGTCAAGTTGGGCGGATCATGAGGTCAAGAAATTGAGACCATCCTGGCTAACATAGCGAAACCCTGTCTCTACTAAAAATACAAAGAAATTAGCCGGGCGTAGTGGTGCGCACCTGTAGTCCCAGCTACTGGAGAGGCTGAGGCAGGAGAATCGCTTGAACCCTGGAGGCGGAGGTTGCAGTGAGCCAAGATCGCGCCACTGCACTCCAGCCTGGCGACAGAAAGAGACTCCATCTCAATGAAAAACAAACAAACAAACTGTATTTTACCACCCTGGCATTAAAACAGTGCTACCACCTTGTTTTTTCCTTCTTGGAGTTCCCAATTGCATAGTTAAAAATAAACCACACCAAATTAGCCTGCTCAGTTCCTGTAGCTTAGTAGTTCTCAAAGTGTTATCTCTGGAAAAGTCGTGTCAGCACCACTTAAGAACTCATTAGAAGTACCAGTTTTCATCTTCACTTGACACCTACTGAATCAGAAACCCCAGGGATAGAATCCAGGAACAAGATCCCTGAGCAATTCTGATGCTGTGTGATCTATTCTGATAGTGTGAGAATCGCTGCTGCAGGTCAGTATCACAGGTCCTTAACTGTCAAAACTAAAATGGCTCCTTCACTTTTAAATGAATCGCCAACGTCATTGTGTGAATGTCTCAAACCGCTAGACACCTCTTTCCTTCCTCAACATTCTGTTCAAATCTTTTCTACTCATTGCTTCACGCTAATTCTGAAAAATGAAACCATGCTACTCTATTTATGCCCATTTATATTTGGATGTTACCCTTGTAAAAATTATTCACATTTAAATCTGAAGCCCATGGAGACATACAATAGTTTCATACTGAGTGCTCATCCTTGAATGTTAGACTTTTTTATTTCTTTAACTTTTAAGTTCAGGAGTACACGGGCAGTATGTGCAGGTGTGTTATGTAGGTCAACATGTACCATGGTAGTTTGCTGCACAGATCATCCCATCACCTAGGTATTAAGCCCAGCATCCTTTAGCTATTTTTCCTGATGCTGTTCTTGCCCACATCCCCCAACCCCAACAGGCCCAAGTGCGTGTTGTTCCCCTTCATGTTCCATGTGCTCTCATCATTCAGTTCTCACTTATAAGTGAGAACATGCAGTGTTTGGTTTTCTATTCTTGCATTAGTTTTCTGAGGATAATGGCTTCCAGCTCCATCCATGTCCCTGCAAAGGACATGATCTTGTTCCTTTTACGGCTGCATAGTATTCCACGGTGTATATGTACCACATTTTCTTTATCCAGACTATCACTAATGGGCATTTAGGTTGATTCCATGTCTTTACTATTGTCAACAGTGCTGAAATGAACATACACATGCATGTATCTTTATCATAGAATGATTTTTATTCCTTTGGGTATATACCCAGTAATAAGATTACTGGGTCAAATGTTATTTTTGCCTCTAGATCTTTAAGGAATTGCCACAGTCTTCCACAATGGCTGAATTAATTTACATTCCCACCTAAAGCATTACTTTTTCTCTGCAACCTCATCAGCATCTGTTGTTTTTTGACTTTTGTAATAATTGCCATTCTGACTGACTTGAGATGGTATCTCATTGTGGTTTTGATTTGCATTTTTCTAATGATCCGGGATATTGAGCTTTTTTCATATGTTCGTTAGCCTCACATGTATCTTCTTTTGAGAACTGTTTGTTCATGTCTTTTACCCACTTTTTTTTCTTGTATATTTTTTTCAGTTCCTTGTAGATTTTGGATATTAGACCTTTGTCTTACAGATTGCAAAAATTTTCCCTCATTCTGTAGGTTGCTTGTTCACTCCGATGATAATTTCTTTTGCTGTGCAGAAGCTCTTTAATTAGATCCAATTTGTCAGTTTTTCCTTTTGTTGCAATTGTTTTTGGCATTTTCATCAGGAAATCTTTGCTGATGACAATGTCCAGAATAGTATTGCCCAGATTTTCTTCTAGGGTTTTTATGGTTTTGCATTTTATATTTATGTTTGTAACCCATTTTGAGTTAATTTTTGTATAAGATATAAGGAATGGGTTCAGTTTCAAACTTCTGTATGTAGCTAGCGAGTTCTCCCAGCACCATTTTTTAAATAGGGAATTCTTTTTTCCCCATTGCTTGTTTTTGTTAGGTTTGGAATGGTAGACTTTTTAACATCGTTACATGTTTCAATTATTCTGTAATTATATTATGGGCCAGATGTAAACAACCTACTCAGTCATACATACTGCTTGTTGTCAGTTCATGACACATATTAATATAAGGAAATGTTTTTCAAATCGAGTAATTCAGTAATACTTCAAGGAATGTAAGATAAATGTGGTGCCATCATCTTAGAAACTATTAAACTTAAAATTTTGAAGGAGACAGAGGAGTCACTACAGTTAAAATAAAGCAAACATGAATATATACTGTCAAGGATGTCAAAGATTTTATACATTTTTGAGGAAAATATAAGCCTTTCTAGAAATATCGCAACAGGACTCTGAGTTTAGACTCTTCTCTCTCATCAAGTGTAATTAAATGGAAAAGTCCTTAGAAGTCCTCATGGCGCTGACTAGATGTTCTTCAAGGCCTCTTTTAATTCAGGCCATAAAATTTCATTTTACAGAAGCTTTGGCTTTGTTGAATGGCTAGAAGGGACTTAAGAGAAAAGATGCCATAAAGAATTTAGCACTTAAGAACAGGAGTTGAGAGTGAGACTTCACTGAAATATGTCTTTCGTTGGAGTACATTAAGATCTATATTGTGTGTTCTCTTCCCACAGAAGAAGTACTTTATGGAGATCTCAGAAGACTCCTCCAAGGAGGAAGGTGTGGAAATGCTTTTATCATGATTTTTTCTTTGAATTCTATTTTGTAAAGTGCGGCAAAACAAAGCAGGAAAAAAAAATGCAATGAATATTCAAACAGAAAACTAAAATGAGGAGAAAAAAGAAAGCAAATAGATCCCAAGCTCTACTCTGCTGTTGACCCAAATAGTTCACCTTTTCTAAAATGTAGGTAGTACTCTGTGGCCAATTACTTTGGTGTTCATTCTTGACAAAGGTAGCTTAGTGATAAGCCATGGTTTTTCTGAAAGCAAAAGGTGCTCAGGATTACAGCTGCTGGCTGTCTCTTTTAAACAGTTATAATTTAACCCGGGAACTAGGTGCTAATAAATAGGCATCTAATTTTCAATCAGCTAATGAGCCAGTAACTTGTTTTATTTGCCTTGAAATGAACTGAGTGTAAACAATTAGCGCCAAGGTGTGACCTGTCTCAGGACCTTAAAAAAATATATAAAGCAAGACTTAGAGACTTAGAATGATTCTATAACTCTATTGCTGAGTATTTTTACACTTAGAGACTGAGAAAAGGTTCAGGAACTTCTGTATATGGTAATAAAGGACTACTCAGAAAGCACTTAATTAAAGGTGCCGTTTCTGTTTTCTATTACTGCAGTAACAAATTACCACAATCATAGATGCTCAAAAATCACATTTATTATCATATAATTCTGGAGGGTGGAAGTCTAATATAGGTATCAGTGGGCTAAAATTAAGATATTGACAGGACTGCATTTCTGTCAGGAGGTTTTAGGGGAAAATCGATTTCCTTATCTTTTTCAATTTTAAGTTGCCCACATTCCTTGGCTCATGATTTTTTCCTTGATCCTTAAGGCCAGCAATAATGTCTCTCTCTTTCTTTCTCTCTCTCTCTCTCATCATCATCATTCTTTGAGATTACATTTCTTCTGACTGTCCTCTTCTGCCTCCGTTTTTAAGGACCTTTGTAATAATATTGGACACATCTGAATAACGCGGGATAATCTCCCCGTCACAAGCTCCCTACCCTTATTCACAGTTAGAAAGTCCCTTTAACCATCTAATGTAGCATATTTACAGATTTCACGGATTAGTATATTGATGTCTTTGGGGGATTCCTTGCCTTTTTCAAAGGTATTACAAGTGGATGATATTGTCTCTTAATGTACGTTGCCTATATAGTAATTAGAGAAATTTTAGGAAGGCAAGTTTATCAATTGTTTCAAGTGCACACACACTTACTGAGCGTCTAGTGGGAGGTTGGGATTACGGTCACTGTTGGATATCAAATGATGAATGAAATATGGCCGATGATACCCTGTCTTACCTGGCCTTCTTTTAGAAAGAGACAGACATAACAATAGTAAATTTGATGATGTATAGTATAAATAGCAGAGTGTGCTGATTCATAACAAGAGGTAATTTAGACTTGGGCTTAAAGCAGAGCCTCTGAGGATGTTATGTTTAAACTAGGAAAAGTGCTTGTGGTAGGAGCAGAAAATGCGAATTTCCTGTATTGATAATGAGTGTTTGTGTCTGAGAAAATGAAAGCTAACTCAGATTACTACTGGAGTTGGAGTAGAGAGAGAAAAAGTGGTGGGAGGTAGGATTAATAGGTTGTCCTGTTGCAAATCTTGAATTGCATTGTAAATCAAATAATGATATTGAAGAATTTTAAGAAGGAGCAAGGTAGGAGCTGATGTATTTCCTTAAAAAATACACTGAAAATGGATAAGAAATACAACCATTAGGAGATAATTTAATTAATCCAGGTGAGAGAAAAATGGGGATTTAGGTAAGCAGGGTATCAGTAGAGATGCAAAGACATAAAGACTTTTCTGGTTTGGTTTTGAAAATAGCATGGAGAAAATTTAGTGATTTAGAACATAGGGTCAGAGTTTACTCTCAAATGTATAATTTTAACAACTAAGTGGCCAAACATTTAATATACTAAAATCGAGTGACTTTATTTTCCCATTTGTGGATTCGGGATGACCTTAGAGCAAATATTACAATTTTGAGAAGTCACAGACTGTCTTAGTTTGTTAGGCTGCTATAACAAAATACCAGGCTGGGTAATTTGTAAACAACAGACATTTTATGTCTCATATTTCTGGAAACTGGAAATCCAACATCAAGGCTACAGCAGATTCAGTGTCTGGTTAGAGCTGGCTCCTCATAGATGGCAGCTTCCTTGTGTCCTGACATAAGATCAAAAGAGATGAAACACTGTGTCCTCACATCCTAGAGGTCCCACCTCTTAATACTATTGCTTTGGGGATTACGTTTCAGCATTAATCTTGGAAGAGCACAAACATTCAATTCATAGCAGAGTGCAGTACAGCAACATGGCACAAGTATACATATGTAACAAACCTGCACCTTATGCACATGTACCCTAGAACTTAAAGTATAATAATAATAATAATAATAAATAATTTAAAAAAAAGAAAAATTTATAGAAAAAAATTTTGCATACAATTTTGAGGGTTAACAATTCCTCTTAACACTGTTTGTTTCACCTACAAGATTAAAAACTGTCTTATGGATCTTCAGCAACTCCACCTCTTTTTCTCTAAGCTAAACTTTTACAAGATATACTTGTTATTTTGTGTTCAAAAACTTTATCTTATTAAAACGTACTCCTCTAATTCTATTGTTCATCATCTTAGAATATGTTGCATTCCAGGTAAGCATGCGTCTTCATATATTGGTGTTTTTAAGGACTGTTTCCTTTATACTTTGTCTCTTCCCATGACATTTCTATCCATTCGAAACCTACCTCTAATAGTCCTTTATCTACAAAGACTTCTTTTAATCTTGTGAGTTAGCATTAAGGATTCCCTTGTTTTGGCTTATTAGGGTGTTTGTGATCCTGGGTGCCTCTCCAAATAGAAGATATGTTCACTGAGTACAAGAATGCAGTCTAGTACCTTTGATTCTCCATTATGACCAGCACAAAATACGCTTTAATACATATTAAATATGATGATCAAATTGATTTCTCACATGTTTCCATAGATGATAGTAGATCTTCCACAAAAATATATTTGTTAAGTAGGATATTCACTTAATAGATTGCAAAGAGTGGTATTCTCTGTTAATAAAGAGACATCATTTAGCTTCAAATATAAATCATTGTAAAGGGGTCTTCAGTGGAGACAGATGACCCCATGGAAGTGTGTCCAGTTGCACTAAGCACTAAGAGCTTGCATCAGGCATCCAGAATTTAACAAACCTGCTTGAAATCATGACAATTTGTCAGTATATACAGTATATTTTGACTTGATTAACTTAGAAATTTCCTATAAATTGTCTCATTATCTATAGTACCAACACTAAACTACTAAATTATGTCACGAATGCATAATATATATGTAGATACTAGTCTTTTTTAATCATTTATTGCCTCAAAATCCTCACAATTTATTATAGAAATTCAAAATTTATCAAAAGCTTAGTGATGATCCACTTCGACTTAATAAATAGTACATATATTTTTTCATCCTTATTATTTTCTTAATAGCATTCTCTTTATTTTAAGAATACAGTATATAATACATATACAAAATATGTGTTCATTGACTGCTTATGTTATTGGTAAGGCTTCTGGTCAACAGTAGTCTATTAGTTATTAAGTTTTTGGTGAGACAAATTATATATATGTAGATTTTTGACTCTCCAGGGAGTCAGTGCTTCTAACCCCTGTATTGTTCAAGGGTCAAACATATCTATTTTTTAAACACATCTAATATGCTTCATAAATTTACATTCATTTTTCTTCAACTGGTAAAAACATAGTCTTATTTCTTCAATATATATTTAATAATGAATAATACATCTATTAAGACCTGAGATTAAAAAGAAAACTATGTCCCCACCTCTCACTATGTGAATTATGAAATGCACTCAAGCAATAACAAGACTTGCCCATTTTCTATCCTGGAATAAATGATAGTTCTTTGACTTGAGCACAGACTGCTGTTTGCTAACCACATGCTCTCTTTTTACTGCTTTAAAATATCTCTTTGACCTTCAACTATATGTCTCTTGTCAAATAGTAATTCCTTTAATTATTCAAGCTCATCAGAAAAGTTAAGGAACCTGTATGTTGTGGTTCCTCTGTCCCACCCCCTGAGTTAACAGCACACTTGTAATTGCTAATGAGAGTCAAGTTCTTTATAATAATAATAATTATTATTATTATTATTATTATTTTGAGACACTGTCTCACTCTGTTGCCCAGGCTGGAAGTCAGTAGCACAATCTCGGCTCACTTCAAACTCCGCCTCCTGGGTTCAAGCAATGTTCCTGCCTCAGCCTCCTGAGGACTACAGGCCAGCGCCACCATGCCCAGCTAATTTTTGTACTTCTAGTAGAGATGTGGTTTCACCATGTTGGCAAGGCTGGTCTTAAACTCCTGACCTCAGGTGGCCCACCCACTTCAGCCTCCCAAAGATCAAGCTCTTTGTTATTATGGTTCAAGATCCAATCAAGCAGAAGAAAAGCCTGCTGCACACACCCATCAGGTCCACACCAGAGGAGTCTGGCTTCACTGTGGCTGATACGAGCTTAGGGGGATGTATTGTAAATATATCAGTGTTTCAGAGAGTCCCTGGGAGGCTGGAGAAGTCAACTCAGATGGATAAAAAACAATCAAGCTCTGAAGAACAAAAGAGCAACAGAACAGTCTATCTAGACTCCAGCTTCCTGGCTGCTTCGAAGAATAAGCTCTGAAGAATGGAGTCTCGTGGCATTCACAATACAAAATCCCAGATATTGTAACTCCTTTGAAGGTGTGGAGGAGGAAGATCCAGTTGCTGTGACACTCTCCACAAGGAAAGCATGCCAACCAAGTAAAGGCAACTTCCCCAAAGGAGATCAAGATGCTTAGGAGGAAGGTGATATGCTGGACAGCAAAAGAAATGACATACTACTGCTTAATGTAATGAAAGATATGATATATCATATTTACTCTTGATCCTTAAAACATAGTTTTATGCTTTCCCGTGCCCTCCTATTATTATTAGTCCATAATCCAAGAATTGCAGTAGAGAGAGGGAAAGAGAGTGTGTGTGGTGTGCGTGTGCGTGCGCACGTGTGTGTGTGTCTTTACCCAAAGAATGAGGGGAAAGAAAAGAACAATTTGTGATTAAGCATCTGCATAAACTGCCCATATATACCAAAGAAGTTCAGAGAAGGGGGTCATCAAAACAGGAAAGAAGGAAGCATCTTATAAATAGAAAACATATACCAAAACACATAGACTACACTCTAAACTATGTCGCACATTATCAATATGACTGTCTTTGTTAATGACAAATCAATTTACTTTGTTTTTAGCTGCAGGTCCTATATCTTTTGAATAGGGATATCAATCTAAACTAACTCATGGGTTTAAGTTATGTAAGATATAATCTTCTCAATACAGTATCTGACATACAACAAGTGCTCAAAAATATGTGCTGCTATTCTTAATATTAAGCATTATGCATCGTTATTAGTAGTAGTATTATGGTTTAGGTAGAGAAGTTCAAATTCAGCAAAAGTTTCTTAATGGCTGGCTCTAAAATAGCCCCAAAATAATCCACTGAGTGCACCACTGCACTGATGGTAATTGGTACTGTGGGAAATTGCAAACAGGAAACCTAAAGCTTATTATGGTGTGTTGTTTCTCAGTACTGAACATTAAAAATGCTGAGCTCTCTAATCTGGAATAAAGACAATTTGACCTCCAATTTTTATTGCAATCTTTGTTACAGCTGCTCAAAATATCTTCTGCATAGCAGCCACACAAAGAAATGTTCTTCTGTTTGTAGTTAGGCTGGAATAGATAGCATTACTTCTCAGCCAACAAATTTCATGTTTTGTGAGTTGTTGCCAAATGTATTCAGATCCAATGCTTCAAATTAAGAAACTGGAAAAGGAATTTAGTAGAGAATAAGAATGGCACCTTCTCTCTGTCAGTTCTTTGGAATGCCACAGTTCACTTTAATGAGAAAAAAAGCTTATTTTGATGAAAACCAAGGGAAATTTCATAGTAACAGTTAAATACAACTTCCATTGTATTTGGAATGGGAGTGTCAAAGGAAGATTTAAAATAAAATCTTTGTGAAAAAGATTATTATTTTGGAAGCAATTATAAACTGATTTATTTTTTCTTAAGAAAAATTCCTTGATCTTGAAATGTTTTTAACATGTCGTGATCTTCACTGACCCCTTAACTTTGTCTGGAAAAGATTTCCAGTTACCAAGATTTCTGTTAGCCCAAATTTTCTCTGCAATGTTGAATATTGTATTAAGTACGTACTGAGTGCAGTGCTTGGAGTAAGAGGAGGGTGCACATAAATGATATAAAAAAGTTAATCCACATTCTGTTCTTAAAAATGACTTCTGAATACTGTGAAGCATTTTCCAGTTTTCCAGGTTAAGATTTCATGTGATTCATAGGCATCTTTCAGTTCATTACAAATCAGTAACACACACACACAAAAAAACATTTTTTCTTTAGTTCTGTATATTAAAATAAAATAGTGGGGTTTTTGTCTATAATAAATCATGACAATTTAAAATGCATTTTGCTTCAGTTAATTGATTGGCGAACTTAATTGAGGAAGTTATATTGTAGGTAGCATTATTTTCCTGGAAACTATTCTCAATGGTTTTTCTTATATTGTTTCACCTTCCTAAAAACACGTCTAATTGAAAATTAAGTTGTATGTCTCTTTGAAATTAAAAATGTCTTTTGTAGAAAACTTTAATATTGATTTTGTTTCTCTTTTACCCACTATTATTCACCTTTAAAATTGCAAATATCTTTCTGTTTTTATTGAACATTATTCAACAAGCTAAGCAAAGATGGGCAGGAACTGTTTTTGATTATAGATAATGCAAAGAATCAAAGAATGTGTGGACTTTAATTTCCTATAGATAAGAGCTTTGTCATAAAAACCAGCTCCTGTGTTGCCAATATGATGGTAATAAGTTTGAGTTCTAAACGGGTAATTTGCAATTTATGTTTATTCTAAAAATGTAATTTTGATTAAAATTTTTGAGAACATTACCCTTCCTACAATAAGAATCTTTTTTAGGACGCTTATTGGTGTTTCTCAAGAGATGGTGGTAATAAAGCTTTTTCAGATACTTTTGAAATATCAAGACTAAAATATTTCTATATTATTTTATTCTGAGATTTATTTCTGACATTCTAGATTGCTGTTGAGATTCCAAAGTCCAAAAATTGTTGTGTCCACACAGCACCCCTAAATCAGAGCAAAAGTTAAGCACCAGCAAAAACCTGTTGTTTAGTGTCTATGGCAACACAGATGAGGGAAAGGTCCAATGTGTGAATGATTCGACATTGACTTACAAGGAGGCAGAAGGTTGTAGCATGTAAATTAATTATATCTACCACATTCTTTTACCTTTATCAATACTTTTATAAAGAAAGTATTTTCTCGCTATTGTAGAAAGGTATACAATAAGATCATAATGCTTTTTATTCTAAAGTTGTTTTATGTGTTTTTTAAATGTTAACATTTTATTAAACTTCTCTCATGATTTTTTAATTAAAAAACCTGCGATGTAACATAATATATTAAAGAAAGCACAGCGAATAGAGTAACACATATGCAGGAATCCTGCTTTATTTCTTATCAGATGAGTGGCCTTGAGGACACCTGTTAGCCCATTCTAAATCTCTGTATTCTCCACACTAACCAATACTTAGAATTGTGGGGATTCATTGACATAAAGGCTATAAAGCATCTAGCAGAGAACACATAATAATCTCTACAAAATGTTAGGTGATGTTCTCCTTGCTCCATATTGCAAGAAGGCAAATCGAAGTATTGTTTTTTTGCCAGCTTTAAGTTAGAGGAGATACAGTTGTGAACCATATAGCAACTCAGGTCAATCCTCTATGGAACCAAAAGCAATTCTATCTAGGGACAAGACGATAATATATAAAAATATACATACACTCAACTTTTATCTAAGTAATCTTTACCAAATAAGGAAATTTCCAAACAAATGTCTTGGTTGGATAATAGTTTTTTTTTTTTTAATATCTTAAAAATCACTATAAGAATGTTTTCCTTGTTTTGTCTTACCACATTTGAGGTCTCAGTTTTCCCATTCTTGGTCTCTGATGAAACCTGAAAGACTAGAAATAAAAAATGGATACTCAAAATACTTCCTTTGGACCAACAGCATCGTATCACCTCTCAGCTTATTGCGAATGCTTATCTTCAGCCGCAATCCCAAATCCACCAAATCAGAATTTCTAGAGGGAGATCCCAGAAGTCAGTTTTTCAATAAATGTTTGTTATAACTGCAAAGGTCTAAGAACCACTGGTCTAATTAATAGCTTTTTAAAATAAATGCTTGTTTAAAAAATGCACTAACAAGAGTACTTAGACTGACACCAAAGGAGTAAACCATGAATGAAAATATTAATACATTGTCTTCAACAAAATAAAAAATATTTTGCTCCATGAAAGCCCATGTGAAGAAGACGAAAAGACAAGCTACAAATTAGGAGAAAATGTTAGGAAAAAGACTAGTATCTAAGAAATCTCAGAATTCAACATATAAACACCTGCAAATTGACAGAATACTGAACAGAACTTTCACCAAGGTGATAAACAGATGAAAAGCACACTCATGGAAATATGTTGAATATCATTAACTACAAGGGATATGTACCTAAAAAAAACCCGGTGACATCATTACACACATTTAAAACGACTTAAATTTAAAAAAAATAGTGATACCACCAAATGCTGGCAAGGATGAGGAAAAACTGATTCATTCACATCTTCTTGATAGGAATGTAAAATGGTACAGCCACTCTGGAAGTTCGGCAATTTCTTATAATAGGAAACACTCAATTACCATGAGACTCAGTAACTGAACTCTTTGAGGTTTATCCCAGATGAAAGAAAACTATGTTTACATAAATACATGGACAAAGATGCCCATAGCAGCTTAATTTGGAATAAGCAAAAACTGGAAACAACCCTGATGTCCTTCAGCAGGTGAACTATTCAAGAAACTGTGGTACAATATTCCATGTAAGACCACTAAGCAATATAAAGAGAAATTACTGATAGTTTGATACAGGTAACAATTTAGATTAAATTCTAGAGAGTTACGTTGAGTGAAAGAAAGTTACTCCCAAAGGATATATACTGCAGGATTCCATTTATATGAAATTCCTTAGTTGACATTTTAGATATAAAGGATTGATTAGTGATGCTATATGAGGAATCCTGGTGTTGGAATTGTCCATAACTTGACTTGGTAGTGAATTCATGAACCTCCAAATATGATAAAATTGTGTAGAACTGAATACGTATATAGACATACAAATGAATACAAGTAAAGCTGGGGAAATCTGAATAGGATCAGTGGATTGTGTCAATGCCAACATCATGGTTATGTCTGGTGTGTGTATCTCTCTGTGTGAATCTATAACTGTCTTAATAATTCAATTAAAAAGATCCGGCCATTGCACTCCAGCCTGGGCAACAGAGCTAGACTCTGTCTCAAAAAAAACAAAAAACAAAAAACAAAAAAAAACAAAAAAAACCATCAAAAGTCCTCCTTATTACTCCTTAATTATCTCTAAGGCTTCTTCTTAACTTTGCCATAAAAATTACGTCAACATAAATGGTATATAGATTGTGTTTTAGGCATCTCATCAATTTACTGAATTTTCCTTCATGTTTCTCTGGTAATGACTGTGACATAATTGATCATAGAGAAATAAAAATTTATCAAATCCCTTTATGTAAGTCAAACATTTAGATGAACTGTGAATCTTTTCAGATAATACCATAGTACTCGACATTCATAGCTGCAGAATCATTATGGAAATGCTCACCTTAAATTGTGGTGGAACACATCTAATGTAATTTCAAGTTGATTAGTTCTAGTGATTGAGGCAGCCCTTCTGGATCAGTGTATGTAAAACCATTAAGTAGATAAACCATGTTCAGCTGTTGATCATAAATCATAAAGATAAGAATTTAATGTTGTACATAGAAAAATGATTCTTAGATTCCAGAACAGAATTATTAACCTACATTTCCCTAGTATTTTGTGAATTTGTATTTTCATGTTATTGCATTTTTCGCTCATAATAGCATTAAAACTGGTATCAATGAATAATTCCTTTATAAATACATAAGCTGAACATTCATCACATCTAAAAATTACTAAGGAAAAATCACTAAGAAAATAAGAAAACAGTGATTAAAAAATCAAAGTATATACTTTATATTTGAAAGATGCCTGTTTTTCTCTATTAATTAATCACTCAGAAACTGCAAAAAGGTGGAAGGTAGTTTAAATATTGGAGTAAAATACTCAGACATATTTTGTCTTCCTTTTATATATTTTATATTTTCTTATTTTTTCAATGATAATTTTCTTGTTTTTTAGCCAAACTTGCTAAAAATAATAATTTCCAAGTGTAGGTGGATTAAAAATTGATTCTGAATTTTAAAAGAACACATAATATTGAAATCTAAGGAACACAATTCTTCACAGTGTTGGTAGAAGTGGCTGAGACATCATTTAGCCATCTCATAAATCAATTTTTTTCAGATCCAACGAGACTTAACAGTTCATTTTTTTAACCAACCCAAACTGATTTCTTCTATTTTCTGGCTAATGTTAAGTATAATTTTGATGTCAGTCAATATTTTGTCTTCAGAATGATTTTGCTTGGTCTGCTATTGCATGAAACTCAAAGGTCACAAAAGCCACGGATCCCGAAGCATGATAAAGGCAGAAGAAGAATGCTATGTTTCCACTTAAAATTTCTTTTCTGCTGATTTTAAAAGTGCTAGATCCCCGGAAGACATACTGTCTCAAAGAATAAATGGTTCACGTGTTTTCCTTGACATCATGACTACTTAATCCTTTTGCCTTGCATATGGATCAGATAAGAGGATGCAAGATTGGTGATTGATTTTATGTTTTGTTAATTGGCACAAATTATCACTTGGATATTCAGCAGACAAAACAGATGATACATGACTCAACAAATAAACTAAAAAGGCGCTGTACAAATGCCAAAACATTTTATAATATTTGACATGTTGAATTCAGCTTGTGACAAAATATTTGCTATAAAAATCTTTCATCAATATTGTGAGATAGGACATTATGATAGATTTCTTGCTAAAAAAAAGGGTGATATATACAAATACATGTTTTGGAATGATGAAGATTTATGAATAAAAAATAGTTACTGGCATCTTCGTACTATTTTCAGTGATATTATCTTCAGTATAAATGGTGACTGTCAGTCCCACTGAGAGGTTGAGACTGAGTTTAGCTCACTTTTTCCTTAAAAATCATGAAGGGTATGAGGAGAGTCATGTAAATTATGTCCAATTGAAAACTGAGCTGTCAGAGAGGATATAACACTTAAAATTTTCTGTAAGATGACTCCTTATCTTAAAAGATAATTTCAATAATCATATGGTGATACATTTTATATTTTATTCATAAAAAATTCCAGTTTCATCTAAATGTACAGCAGAATCTTTATCCTAGTATTTTAAAACTCTTAAGAGAGAACTTTAGGGCTTTTGGGTTGATGTTTAGTTTAAAAAAAAAAAAAAGAACCAGTGAGATGAATTTATTGGAGCAGTTTTCTCATAATCACTTGGCTCCAGAAGGACTGAAGTTAATGCATGCTATGTGAAATGTGACATTCTCTTGGTTATGGACCAAAGAGGCTATAAAGATAAACTGGAGTTCATCATATCGAAGATGGTGTTTACATTTTTTCATCTCTGTACTGAATTTAGGCTCGGCTTCTTGGGATACTTTTAGTGCTCTCTCTGGACTGAAAAAGTATCTGACTGAGCTATCCACATGTCATTTCTCTATCCTTTCCTAAAATGCAGGGCATCAATCAAGCCCACAAGATTGACCTTAGACAAGTCATCAGCAAACCTAATGGCGTATTTTACTTACTCCTGAAGTACCCTCCCCACTGAAGGATTGTATGATAATCTCACCAATATCCATTTGATCTCTATCTCATTGTAGCAAAGGTACCATATTAGGATATGGATACAAACATCAGGGGTGAATTCTAAGAGACAGACTCTGCACTTCAGCAGCCATGTTTAAGCCAAGTAGGGTGTAATATTCTTCAGTTACAGTAAATGTTTTTGAACCTAATCCTAGTTAAAGACATCTAAGAGAGTGTCCTGGGGATTTTGTTTCCTTCTTTATGTGAAAAAGCCACATGATGAGATGACCTCTTGTCCTCCAGTTACTTTTGTGCAGAGATGGAGCTCCCAGAATTGTTGCAACCATTTTGCTTAATAAGAAAGCAAATCAGACTTAATGAGAATCAAAATAAACTACAGAAAAAGGAGATGGCGTTACTAAACTGGATCAACCCCAAAGCTTTCCCTACCTCTGGACTTACCATTACCAAAACAGTCCCTTTTTGTTTAAAATACTTGTGTTTAGTAGTCTGTTACCTGTAGCCTAAGTCCTTCCAATGTACAGTCCTCTCTGCCCATTCTTCAAAATTCAACTAAGTTAGACCACTTTATAATAATCACTGATGTTTATGGAGCTTTTACTAGATACCAGATGCTGTGTTCTGCACTGTATTTTGCATGGATTTACTAATTAATCCTCTTAACTTTGTGAAAGCATTCTATTATTATATTCTAAAATTTTTAAGTTCACAGAAAGATTAAGTAACTTACCCAAGATTCTAATAAATAGTAGGAAGAATAAGCATAACCTAGCAATATTACTCTGGAAGTCTCATTCTCTACCATGACATAGCATTGCCTCATCATATGCTAACATTCACATCAGCGCTCTATGCACTCTTCTGTTAGGATTGTTTTACATTTGTTGTCTTAACTGCACAATTAGTACCTGATATGAAATAATTCTCAGCTAACCTATTTTATAGCTATTATTTTATATTTGTATGTTTTCCTTTTTGATCGATTTTCTTTGGAATGGACACTGGTTTACAGTACTCTCGCATTTTATAATATTCTGCAAACACAAGAAATCCAGTGTACATAGCAATATTGATACAATTTCAAAATCGTACAAAGTTCAGCAATAATAAATATAGTCATCACATTGCAATATACTTGAAATATGGGTTGTTATTAGGACAACTACCTTCCCTCCGACCTCTCTTCATTCTGTTGCTGAACACTCCTTTACTTCCCCTACACAACTGAGAATCATAAGATAGGAATTCTTCAACATCCTTATCTCACCACACTTTCAACTAAATTATATCACCCTAATGTGTGCTCTCATTAATTTTGTATAAGGCATCTTTTTCTCTCATTACTCTGCTTCTCATCTCCTCTTAAGTGCCAGATGATTTGTGTTCATTGGCTCTTTGATTTTTTTCCACTTACACATATATAATAGACACTTCAAAATTTTATAAATATATAAAGTACAAGTGTTATGATTTATGAATATAATGTAAAATAATTAAATTAAGCTAGTTACCATATTCATTATCTCAAATGTTTAACATTATTTGTGCTGAGAACATTAGGAATTTACTCTCCTAGCAACACACAGATAGTCTTCAATGTACAATTTTTTTGTACAATGTACAACTCATCACAAAATTTTTCAGTTTTGTGATGAGTTTTAACTCAATTACAAGTTGAAGAGCTCCTTACAATTTTCAATGAGTTAACAATATCTATTGAATGTCTATTGCTTTCACACAATTGTAAAGTCTAAAAATTATAAATCAAACCTTCATAAGGGAGCATCTACTGTGCTGCCCTCGTTAAAATAATTTTAAAATATCCCCTCCTTTTCAATTTTTTGAAAGAGTTTGAAAAAAAAAACAGGTATTAGTTTTTCTTTCAATGGTTGATAAAATTCAGCCATAAAATCATTAGGTCCTGGACTTTTCTTTGATGGGAGACTTTTCATTACTTAATCAAAATTCTTGCTCTTTATTGGTTGGTTCAAATTTGCTATTCAGTTTTGGTAGGTTGTATGGGTCAAGAAATTTATTTATTTCTTCTCAGTTGCAGTGTGTCCTCATTCATTTCTGATGTAAACAAAATATAAAAACCTTTAGCTAAACTAAGATAAAGACAGAAGGCTCAAATTATTTGCTTATCTTTTTCAAAAAATAACTTTTAAAAAATTTTTTGAATTTTTTAATTGTTTTTCTCTATGTGTACTCTGATCTTTATTATCTCCTATTTCAGCTTTATTTTGGCTTATTTTTTCTTTTTCTAGTTATTATTCATTTAATCACTCTATTATTTTTATTAGAGAATTTAATCCATTTATATTTAGTCACTAATGATATTTCTCTTCCACACTTTGTTTTTTATTTCATAGTTATATTATTTCATAATTTGTTTTCCTTTAAAATTTATTTTAGCTATATTTATTACCAATAGTTTTAACTTTTAACCCTTGTATGAGAAATAAACTTGCCTTATACAATATTATTATAGTACTAGGATATTCTTAACATGGCTCAGTTTTACTTATATCCTTGAGTTTTGGACATTTGTGTGTTTCGTGTTACTAATTAGCAGCTTTTTTTTTTTTTTTTTTTTTTTTTCAGTTTAAAGAACTCTCTACCTTGTCAAAGATTAGATGGTTGTAGGTGTGTGGCTTTATTTCAGGGTTCTCTAACCTGTTCCATTGGCATATATGTCTGTTTTTGTACCACTACCATACTGTTTAACTTACTGTGGCCCTTTAGTATATTTGAAGTTAAGTAGTGTGTCAACTTTGTCAAAGACCAGATGGTTATAGATATGTGGCTTTGTTTCTGGGTTCTCCATTTTTTTACCATTGGTTCTCATGTTTGTTTTTGTACCACTGCCATGCTGTTTTGCTTACCGTAGCCTTGAGTATAGGTTGAAGTCAGGTAATGTGACATTTCTAGCTTTGTTGTTTTGCTTAGGATTGCTTTGGTAGACTCTTTTTTGGTTTCACATGAATTTTAGAATAGGTCATTCAAATCCTGTGAAGAATGTCATTGGTAGTTTGATGGAAATATCATCAAAATTCTACATTGCTTTGGGAAGTATGGTCATTTTAACAATACTGATTCTTTGTATCCATGAGTGTGAAATGTTATTCCACTTGTTTGTATCATCTCTGATTTCCTTCAGCAGGCTTTTGTAATTCTTTGTTTGTTTGTTTTTTGAGGCAGTTTTGCTCTTGTTGCCAAGGCTGCAGTGCAGTGGCGCGATCTTGACTCTCCGCAAGCTCCCCCTTCCAGGTTCAAGTGATTCTCCCGCCTCAGCCTCCAGAGTATCTGGGATTACAGGCATGTGCCATGAAGCCCAGCTAATTTTGTATTTTTAGTAGAGATGGGGTTTTTCCACGTTGGTCAGGCTGGTCTCAAACTCCTGACCTCAGTTGATCCTCCAGCCTCGGCCTCCCAAAGTGCTGGGATTACAGGCATGAGCCACCTAGCCTGGCCTGTAATTCTTATTGTAGAGATCTTTCACCTCCTTAGTTAGCTATATTCCTAAATATTTTAATTTTTGTGTGGCTGTTGTAAATAGGATTGTATTCTTCATTTGACTGTCAGCCTGGATGTTCTTGCTGTATAAAAATGTTACTATTTTGTATCCTCGAGTTTTAGTGAAGTTGTTTATGAGATCTAGGAGATTCTCTGCAGAGATTATGGGGTTTTCTAAGTATAAGATCATAACAAAAACAAACAATGAGAAATGGACTCTCTATTCAGTAAATGTTCTTGAGATAATTCGCTAGCTATATGCAGAAGATTGAAAATGAACCCCTTTTTTCACCATATACAAAAATCAAATCAAGATGAAATAAAGACATAATTGTAAACACCCTAGAAAACCTAGGAAACACCTTTCTGAACATAGACTCTGGCAAAGATTGTATGAACAAGTGTCCAGGCCTGCCATGGTGGCTCACGCCTGCAATCAAAGCACTTTGAGAGGCCAAGGTGGGTGGATCACCTGCAGTAAGGAGTTCAAGACCAGCCTCACCAACATGGTGAAACCTCATCTCTACTAATAATACAAAATTAGCCTGGTATGGTGGCGAATGCTTGTAATCCCAGCTACTCAGGAGGCTGAGGCAGAAAAATCGCTTCAATCCTGGAGGGAGAGGTTGCAGTGAGCCGATATCGCGCCATTGCACTCCAGCCTGGGCAACAAGAGTGAAACTCCGTCAAAAAAAAAAAAAAAAAAAAAGAAGAAAGAAAGAAAGAGAGAGAGAGAAAGGAAGGAAGGAAGGAAGGAAGGAAGGAAGGAAGGAAGGAAGGAAGGAAGGAAGGAAGGAAGGAAGAAAAGAAAAGAAAAGAAAGTCGAAAAGCAATTGCAACAAAAACAAAAATTGACAAAAGAGTCCTAATTAAAGATCTTCTGCACAGCAAAGGAAATTATCAACAGAGTAAAAAGACAATGTGGAGAATGAGATAAAATATTTGCAAACTATGTATCTGACAAAAGCCTAATATTTAAAATTTGTAAGGACTTAAACCAATTAATAAGCAAAAAAAATGAACAACCCAATTAAAATGTGGGCAAAGGACATGAACAGATAGTTTTCTAAAGAAGACATATATTTGGTCAACAAGCATATGAAAAGAGTTCAATATCTCTGATCATTAGAGAAATAAAAATCAAAACCACAATGAGATACAATCTCACACCAGTCAGAATAGCTATTATTAGAAGGTCAAAAAGTAACAGATACTAGTGAGGTTGAGTAGCAAAGGGACAACTAACATACTGCTGGTGGAAGTGTAAATTAGTTCAGCCATTGTGGAAAGCATTATGGTGATTCCTCTAAGAGCTAATAACAGAATTATCATTTGACCCAACAATCCCATTACTGAGTATATACCCAGAGGAATAGAACTAATTTTACCATAAAGACACATGTATACAAATGTTCATTGCAGCACTGTTTACAATAACGAATACATAGAATCAACTTAAATTACCATCAAAGGTAGACTGGACAGATAATGTGGTACACATATACCATGGAATACTTTGCAGCTACAAAAAAGAATGTGCTCATATCCTTTTCAGCAACATGGATGGAGCAGGAGTCTCTTATCCTAAGCATATTAATTCAGGAATAGAAACCAAATATCACATGCTTTAACTTATAATTGGGAGCTAAACCTTGAGTATACATGGAAACAAAGAAGGAAACAATAGGTATTATGACTTATTTGAGTGTGGAAGGTGGGAAGAGAGGGAGGATTGAAAAACTACCTACTAGGTACTGTGCTTATTAGCTGGGTGATGAAATAATCTGTACACCAAACTTCCATGACACATAATTTATCCATGAAACAAACCTATGCATGTCTCCCCCACCAAATCCAAAATAAATGTTGGGGAAAAAAAAGAACTCTCTTTATCAATTTTTGTAAGGCAGATCTGATGGTGATTAACTCACATAGGTGTTTTTGTGGTGGCTGTTGTTTTTCTCTGGGAAAGTTTTTTATTTCTTACCCATTTCTGAAACTCACCTTTGCTTGAAAAATTATTCCTCATTAAAACTTTTACTTTTTTTTATTTCAAGCAATTTGAATATATTATATAACTGTGTCCTAGCCTGCTGGTTTTCTTTTTTCCCACAAAATCTACTCATAGTCATATTGACACTTGTTTCTATGCAATGTGTTTCTTTTCTCTTGTTGCTCTCAAAATGGTTTATTTGTCTTTGATTTTTGATACTTTGATTATGTACTTAGATATATTTCTCTTTGGGTGTAATGTGATTGGGAATCTTCATGCTTACTCTACTTGGGTGTTGGCATCTATCCTCAAATTAGAAAATTTCCTTGGTAGAAACAGACCTTCACTATTTTTTTTAGCCTGCAATTCTTGAAGGGCCAGCTGATGATGACCCGAATCCAGCAGAATTTGTTGTGAATTCTCTAGCTTCTTGGGTGCTGCCTTTCCTCTGATGTCAAGTGAGGCTGCTGGTGGTTATCCACTATCACGTGGAGCTACTGGCTGGGTATTATGCGGGCTTCTAGCCAGGTGAATCAGAAGATGTATTCTAGGGTTGAACAATTCCACTCTTTGGGGTCTTCAGCTGGACAGGGCTGTAGACTGAGCTTTAAGGTTAGGCAAAATTACTGCTCAGGAAAGGCAAGAAAGAGGCTATGTTCCTTAGAAATGCTCAACTGAGGATTGCCTCCCTGTCAAGGGAAGTCATGGGGTGGGCTGAGTTGAGTAGCTGTTTAGCTTTTTTGGTGGAGTAGGGTTAGCCTCTATAATTTTCCAAAATCTGTGTGGAGGTGAGAGTATCACTCCCTAGGACGGGTTATAGAGCAGGTTTTTGGCTGAGTAGAACTACTGCTTGACTTCCTGGGTCAAGCAACTCTAGCCCACATCCTTGTTCAAGAGGCATGAGAGTGGAAGTCTCTTTTCCTGAGCAGTCACTGGGAAAGCCCAATGGCTGAAAAATGGAGATGCCTCTTGACTTTCCGGGGCAAGCCAGCCTCGTTTCATTGCCTCTCTGAAATACGTAGGAAGTAGGAGTCTCCCTATCTGGTTGAGGTGAGACCAGAGCGGGCTTCCTTGGAAGAATTTTGAAATGCTAGGGATACTGAATTACTGCCTCTCGTCCTCTTTTTCTCCCCATAGAAACTGTGGTACAGAAAAATCTTCTCCATCTGGTGTTCTGCCAACTTGTGGGGTGGGGAAATGGTGCAGTTGGAGTAAGACTGTTCTTTTGAGCATTCTAATTCAGATTCCATCTAGTCCTACAGACCACATGAGTGTATCAGGCTTTTTTCCAAGTGCTGGGGTTTTTAAAAAGATGTTCTAGTCTGTGGATAGTTCCTAGCTGAACTTTCGGCAGGGCAATTGGAGCCTGAGACTTCTTATTTTGTCATCTCGATGATGTCATTTCTCTCTCTCTCTCTTATACATATATACATATGCATAGCATATACATATACATATACATATACATATACATATACATATTCAACTCATATCCCTACTGGTTCCTGCAGCTTGAAAACTGTGCTCAAATCCCATCTGGGGAATAACTAAAAGGGATACTGTGTTCCACTCCACACCCCCACTCAGCTTGTTTCGTATTGTTCATCTCTTGCGATAGCCAAGTTCTCTGAAAATGCCTTCTTTCTCATTTTCTTTTCATATTTTTTCTATCATATTTTTTTCACTCCAACTCAAGGGAAACTAAATCTGTGTTGCTAAAGTTATTACAGTGGCCTTTTAAATGACTGCACTTTCTGCTTCATTACTTCCTATTAGGTGTTTTCTTCAGTAGCTTTCTTCTTTCTCAGCTTCACGGTCTTCTCTTTTCTTGTTGACTTCCTAACTTCCTATTAATCTGCTTTTAGAGATTTACCCGTGAGATTCTCTTTCTCTGTCAATACTTCAGATACGAGTGTTTCTCATGCTTGTAGCTGGAGATTTTCCTTATTCTCTCTTAAAAAAAAAAAAATGTTGCTAATTAGGAATATTTTTTGTTTGTTTTTGGTTTTAGTTTCTGAAGACTAGAAGTCCTTTTCATGAATTATCCCTTGCCCGATACCTGAAATGTCATTAGTACTAGGGTTTTGAGCAAAAATATTCTGATTTCTATACGAATAAAACATAGCTTCCCTTATTTATCTTTCAATAAGAATAATAGTCAAACAACATGTGCTATGTGTGGTCAATGTTAGAAAGTGGAGAATGATTATAGTCTTATGTTGTGAGAATATGAGGGGCAACTCTCATCCACTTAGCAATTTTGCTGACAATGCTGACTAAATAAATAATAAACGTTTCCACCATTAATGTCTAAGGCTAAGGTGACTTTTCAATACCTACTTTAAGTAATATCATCCTAATACTGAAACCACTATAAAGAAAATTTTAAAAATTCAGTTTGGTGTAAAACATCATATTTTAAATGCTCTAATGATTGGAAAAAGGGAAAGAGCTTTAAAAGATTGATGGGAGTCCCTGTTGCAGAGTTGTGTTATAATGTATGCTCTACCTTTAGACTTTGGCTATTAAAATCATTGTTACCTCTGAAGGAAGAATTTTAAAAATTTCAGAGAGCGAGGAAGGAGGGAGGAAAGGAAGTAAGGGAATGGAGGAAGCAGCAAAAAAGAAAAGGAAGAAGGAAAGGAGAAAAGGAGAAAAGAGAGAGAAAGAAGAAAAAATTAAATATATATATGAAATTCTTTTAGTGTTCTTCACTTAAAAGCCCATAGGGGATAAAAGAAAGAGGGAAAGAAAGCTTACTGGCTGTTAATGGATTAACGAAGGGAGTTTCCTAATAAATGTTGCTATATTGTTTATTTTACAAGGGGAACCCATATTACCTTTAAGTCTCCTTTCCCATGGCCTACGTTGTCTAAATTTGCACTACATTTAATCAAATTTGATGAGTTGCATAACAAAGGAAGAATTCCAGATAGTATTTACCCTCATTCTTTTATTCCCTGGGCAGACACAGGGAAGAGGCCAAAACATGAGGCTAAGGAATGAAGACATTTCAGAATAATACAGTGACCTCTAGAACAAACTGGTTCCACATGAAAGAATTCATGTTAATAAAAAGGTTAGCATCATTAATTCCATGATCTCTTGTTTTGACAGCCAACATGAATCTTTCTGTTTTCTTAAACATTCTATCCTCTTTCCTGAATAGAGGTCACATCTACAATTGTGGCAGTGAGTCAATTAATACATTTTCTTGAAAGGATATATAAAATAATGACCATCAGACAAATAGTGAATGGATTCTAAGCGTTAATAATAACATAAATCTTTATCATTGTTTTACAAATGTGTGCAAAAATTTCCTCCCAGTCTTTGTCTATATCTATACTTACTTTGAATGTCACTGGGAAATGAACTGATACCATCATTGTAAAGTATCATGCAAAGTAAGAGAGCTACAGTGAAAAGGGAGCTGTATCTTCTTCATGACTCAGTATAAATAGTGAAAATTCCTTCTGAATTGATTGCAACCTTGAAAGCATGTTTTCATTCTAGTGTCCTCCAGATATGGAGAGCCAATGAAATTTTACATTGTCTAGCTAACCCAGCTCTATAAAATGATGAGCATCAAAAACAATTTCTCAATGACTGATTAGAGCCATAGCATTCAAGGAGTTAGGTCCCAAACTGCAGAAATAGATAGTAAAGAAGGGATGAGCTGCTAATCAGGCCTTTGTGTGTGCATTTGTGTATGTGTGTGTACATATCTGGTCTAGGGACTGAGAGACATAAAAAGGAAAAGTATGTGTGCAAGTGCATGAGCTAAAGGTATTTTAGAAGCATACACCATGAATAGTTAGATATATAAAACAGAAAGAGATGAGTGTTTAAAAAGAAACTTCATGTATTTCCTAATTTAGCATAACGTCAATGTTTATGCACAGACATATTTCCACCATGAAAAATACTCTAAGTGCATGCCAACTCTTAAATTTCAGTCTCAGATTGTCAACCACTAGCTTAATCAGAGCAAAAACAGGGTGTTTTTTTTTTTTTTTTTTTAGACATTCGGGGCAGATCCTCTTAACTGACTACACAAAGGACTTCCCAAAGTTCTCTCTTTTACTCCCTCCACAAAAGTGGCTGGAAAGCCAAATAATTATTTTCCCAGGAAAGTTGTATGTTATAGTAGCTATTTATTTTAGTCCAGTCTCAATCTCTGCATAATAAGCAGAATGATGCAGATGAGGAGGATTTGGTTTGAAAAACAAATTGCTTACCTAATAACGAAGGACGTGGCGGATTTTCCAGATTTGGCCATTCTTGTTGCCTTCACAATAGGTGACATTCATAGGGGTCACATGCCCATAGAACCACAGGGAGAAAGGCAAGCAGAGAAAGTCAATATGCTTAGGGTGACAAAGTGGGAAGACAGTAGTAGCCTACCTGTCTAATTTAATGCTTGAGTGCCCCGAAAAATGCCACTAAACTCTACTGTCAGATTACTTATGGACAAAAAATACTATTTGTTTAAACCACAGTATTCTTGCTTTCTGATTGATGCAGTTCAGTATATGTCTGTGTGATTCAAGGTCTCTTCCAAAAAATATATTTAGTGTTTTATAAATTATAAACGTATGTGATTTTATTAATCTAATCCTACAAATGTGACATGCTTTTTTGACAGGATTGTCAAACTTTCATCATATTAAAAAGAATCCTAGGATATTTAAAAACATATAGAAATCCCTTTTTATGTAAATAAACCATTTTAATTTATTGATTTTGTCTTCAAAATCTTGGTGTTCTTTTTTTTATCTCTATTATCACACATATCATTTGTTTTATCAACTCTTTAGCCTCGCTGTGTGAGTCTACTCGCCCTTCCATCTTTCTCTATAGTGATAATAAAAGGACATTGCATGATTCATAAATTGTGCCACTAGAAAAGGCATGTAAAATAAAAAATATGTGACACATTCTTGTCATGCAATAAATCATTTAAAATTATGTTTTTTATGGCTCAGCATTTGCTAGACATCTATAATTATATAGTGTCAGCATCCATGGCCAATCCAACTTTTTTCCAATGCTCTTTTGCCAAATCAAGGAAGCATAGCAAACACAATAAAAAGAACACAGGGATATGAAACTCCAGTTTCAACTCTGTACAATTTACTATCAAAGTAACTTCAGATAATTTTATGACTTTCTGAGCCCCTCACATGTTGTTTTTTTAAAATTAAATAGCAATTTTAAAAATCCGCTTTAGAACTTGGTACATATTAAATGTTTAGTATAGTCAGTAGCTTTCTTTCCTTTTCTAATATATGCATTTCTTTTTGTTGTTGATGTTACAAAATGATTCGTATTTTCCTACATATATGCTTATTTAAGGTAAGATAAAAGGTTAGTTCATTTTGGTAGAAGCAAAAGAATACACACAGCTGTTTCCCGCTGCTGTAATACCTGTAGAGCACAGAAGATAAAACAGAAATTGTGAGTATTTCCTAATTACATAATAGTTATTAACAAAATTGATTGTTAGCTGTATGCTTGGCCTTCTGCTATGATTATAAGTGGATTATTATTTTTTACCAGAACCTCTCAAAAGCCCAGTGAATTAGCTCTCATTTCGTCTTATGCATTTCAAATGAAGGCCTGGAAATTTGGAAAGTTTTTAAAACCTGCCCAAAATTCAATAGCTCATCAGTGGTGGAATCTGGTGGATTTGGGATTTTAATGAACTCACTCTGACTCTACAGCCTAATCTATAGTTTCTCTTTATATCGTGCCATAAGAGGTGTTAAGAACATTTAATAGGTCAAATACCATAAAGTGGCGGAAACTCTAAAGAATCTCCAGCAATTGTTATTTTTTAACTGAAACTTCTCAATTTTAAATTATCTTTACCCTCTTATATTTTACAAGTAGGGGATTACTTCAAAAAATTATCTGTTATTATCCATAAGGTACATGGTTAAATTCTATTTTAAGGAGCATGTTGCAATGTTAAAAGTGTAACATCTGGCGAGGCGTGGTGGCTCAGGCCTGTAATCCCATCATTCTGGGAGGGCAAGGTGGATGGATCACCTGAAGTCAGGAGTACAAGACCAGCTTGACCAACATGGCGAAAACCCGTCTCTACTAAAACTTCAAAAATTAGCAGAGTGTGGTGGCCCATGCCTGTAGTCCCAGCTAATCTGGGAGGCTAAGTCTGGGAGAATTGCTTGAACCCAGGAAGCAGAGATTGCTGTGAACCGAGATTGTGCCACTGCACTCCAACCTGGGCGACAGAGTGAGACTCCATTTAAATATATATATATACACACACACACACACACATATATATGTGTATATACATATATATGATATATATCTAATATATATGTGCATATATTTATATATTGTGTATATAATATACATATATGTATATATTGTATATGTATTATATATGTATGTGTATATATAGATATATATGACATATATCTAATATATATACATAAATCACATACATGTGTATATACATACATACACATATATATATAAACACATATATACACATATATACATACATAGATATAAGCTTCTCAAATTTTTGATAGATATGAAATCCAAAATTTGTCTTTTAATTCAGTAGCTTGTATGTTATGTCAGCACATAGAACTAGATCAGCAGATCAACTTAAATAAAGCCAAAAAAACTAAATATCTGAATTATACTCTGCTGACTTCTAAAAAAAAATATGTCATGTCCTACACTCAGGAATTTTCATGTGACAAACTGAAAAAAATTGAAATGAATTGCCTAGTTCTGTTTATTCATATCCTTAAGAGATGAATATAAGCAGATCTCAAGTCTTACTTAACTTTTAACGTCTTTTTTATAAAATAAGTGAATTGTGAATAGGCTGTTTGAAGTTAGTCTTATAAATCACCTGAACTGCTCCACTATTGGCATGTCTTGGAGTCATTATGTATAATTGGCTAATGGTGTATTTATTCTCACATTATTGGATCAGCTCCAGGGAAAATCACAGATGAGTTTCAAAACTCCAGGAGGATTTCTATGCAGAGGTAAATGAATTAAAACACAAGATAAAACTAATTACTTTTATTTAAATTCAATTTTGGCGGTAATCGTTCTGTCTTGGGGGTTTTCCAGCAGTTTTCAGAAGTGATAAATTTGCTTTAGTTTGCTAAGTTGCATTTCCTTAGAGCTAAGAGATGAAATCATTGGGATGAATATTAGGAAGTAAACTAAATTTTTTGGTAGAATTTCCCACCTTAGTTCTTCATGCTCTTTTTGATGCTTCCCTTAACCAGGCATTTGAAAACCTGATAAATGAGAAAAAAAAAAAAAAAAAAAAAAAAGAAACACTTTCAATGCCAAATTTAAGTGCACATTACTGAAAGGTGTTTGGAGTTCCAGAAATTAAACACCATAATCAAAAAGACTCACATATACTTTGCTGAAAGCTTCTATAGGACTGGACAAGACTCAGAGAATGTGAGTCATGTAGAGCCATAATTTTCATGTAAAGCAACTGGATGTAGTTAAGTAATAAAAATTTAAGGTTTTTCCTGTCCATATGCTTGGCTGGGTGTGTATTTTTTTTTTTTTAATGTCTGATATTATACCTGTCCAGCCAGTTTCCTTTGACATGAGACCATATTGCCATGGGAGTGGGAATATCACTGAAATAGGTTTATAAATTAAGTATTACACTTAAGGCATGCTTCTTCAGTTAAGTAGGACCTTTCACGAAATATGACTTGGGTCTGGGCGCGGTGGCTCACGCCTGTAATCCCAGTACTTTGGGAGGCCGAGGCGGGCGGATCACAAGGTCAGGAGATCGACACCATCCTGGCTAACATGGTGAAACCCCATCTCTACTAAAAATACAAAAAATATTAGCCGGGAGTGGTGGCGGGCCCCTGTAGTCCCAGCTACTCGGGAGGCTGAGGGAGGAGAATGGCTGAACCTGGGAGGCGGAGCCTGCAGTGAACTGAGATGGCGCCACTGCACTCCAGCCTGGGTGACAGAACGAGACTCCTACTCAAAAAAAAGAAAAGAAAAGGAAAGAAATATGACTTGGGATAAGAAAAGAGGTGCAGTGAAAAATTAATTACATAAAGCATTGGTTAATATATCAATTAAAATTGGATTTGGCTACATGTAAAGAGGTATCTAAATAAACATCATTGTACAGAAGTGAGTTCTCTCATAAAACAAGTCTGCAGTAAGATGTTGCCAGATTGGTGTGATTACTCTATCATCATTAGGGATCAAGGATCCTTCTATTTTCTCTTTTTTTCTTCATCTCACTTACCTATTAAAGCAATGAATATCACTGATTGAATGGGTGGAGGAGAAGAAAGATGATGACAAAAGACCAGTAATACAAATTCAACTATTTGTGTGTGGGAGAAGCTAGAAAAAGCCAAACCGCCAGATCTCAAGACGGTGGGCACTACCTGATGAACTAAAGAGAGATTTTTAGAACCTCAGGAAGCTCTGGGTGCCTGGAGAATTCAACGTCAGCAGAACTCAGTTGAACTCTGACTTTTCTAATTTCTTCATTACTATTAAATAGAGGTTAAGATTTCAACGTCATTAGTGTTTAGGAGCTACCGAGTAGTTCTGTAACTTGATGTGTACTATAAGCTGCTTGTCTGATAGAAAATTACAACAAAACTGCATTCTGTCTTCTAAAAAAATATGCTGTCGTAGAGATCATACCACTGCTGAATATGAAAATCATTTGACTTTTTTCTTTCTGTCAAAAGATTTAAAGCCAACGAAATACATATTTTTTAAAATGTGTGTACCATATGAGGATGACTTACCATTATACTGTCTTTAAAAAGCCCAAATATGTGAAAATCAGATATAGTTCAGAGGTGTAACTTCAAGAATGATACAGCTGTTTGAATCCCATGTAAATTGCTTTTCTCTCTTTAGGATTTCAGTAGGGAGAAAAAAAAAAAAAAAAAGCAAATTTTTGACAAGTTGCCCATTCTTGGATCTTTTAATTTGTTTTATTTATGGTCCTACTTTGGGGCCTTACTGTTAGAGACTTTTACACTGGATAGTGGCAGAGAAGTGATTCAGAAGTGGCTCTTGCAGAAATGGGCAGATATTAAAAGCCCACGAACAATCCCTTTTCAGATATATTATATGCTTATTTTCTATTGAAATCACTGTTGCCATTCAGGTCAGGGGCATGAGAGGGATGCATTAAAAAGAGCTGTATCAAAGCACCAAAACTAGTTTGCCTGTTATTATTCATATTCCCTTAAAGTAATCTTGGAAAAGAAATGACAGAAACAGTAAGTACATTTCATTCTTATCATATATTTTTGGAAAGATTCATAAGTTTCAGGATAAGTAAAAATTAACTATTAACTATTGACCATATAAAGTAGATTCCAACTCAAGTGAAAGTGATTCAGCAAGTCTGGGATGAAGCTCAAAGAACTGCATTTACAACAACATCCAAGGTCATTTTAATACAGAGTTATTGGAACACTCTTTTAAAGACGCTGGTCTGCAATCATGAAGTATTTCTCATGATCTGAATACAGGAGCTCATTATGTTTGTATTTTGACAAAGAAACTAATTGATTTTATTTTTAATTAATTATGAATATTTGCATAGGCTGGTAATTATGTACAAAACTATACTCATTTGAGGGATATAAAAGAATCTTCACCTCACCCCACATGACCTCATAAGTCCTACACAGAAGGGCTGAAATATAACTTGCTATAATGTGGCATGAATTTCTCAGAAACTCACTCTAAATGCATTTGTAATGAAGTTTCTAAGGGAAACGTACACTTACAATGATTTCACCACAGGCAGTATAGGAGAACTACTTTTCAGATTGTTTTCTGTTATGATTCCTACTGAATGAACATTTGAATACATTTACTGGTTTATAAAATACCTACAAAATACATAGAAGTATAATTAAAGATGTTATTAAAATTTTGGTTTTTGGTCTCCTTATTTTATAATCAGTTTGGAGGATCTTCTGAAATTTAATTGACATTTGCTGTCTCCAAGGATTCTAAACTGAGGGAGGAGATTCCCAGAATAAGGTTTAGGTTGAAATCTGAAATCCCTCTCAGATTTTATCAGGCATAACTTAAATTCCTAGAGCATTCTAGCACAATGCTTCCTCCTGAGGCGTCCAAATTCTCCATCTGCTGCTATTCACAGGATCCTGCCTTTTACCTAGAATTCTTCCTCTAAAGCAGCTTCCTGGCTTCAGTCAATCCTATCCATTTTCACTTATAGAACAATTTTGTTTTTAGCCTTCAATTAGCATTCTCACATCAATCGAGTAACAATGTATTTCCATGTCTGAAATACGTATACTTTTAAAATTTCAAGCAGAATAGAATATAAAATCAAATCATATTTCAGATTAAAAAAAAAATCCAGTTGTTGAATATCCTGGGAAAGATCTCAGGAACAAGGAACAAGATAGTGGCATGAGGACATGTCAAATAATCTGGAACATTCTGCTATCTTAATGACAGATCAGTGAATAATGACAATATCCTTCATTGACAGGAAAGCAGTCAAAGAGTGTTTTAGGATTATAATGAAATCAGAATCTGTGACTTCTTATCCAATGAACACAAGTTTGTATCCTGGCTGTTCCACATACAAGCTAAATGGCCTTTGATAAGTCATTTTACTTCTCTGGATTGCAGTTAACCCATGGGTTAAAATATGGCTAATATTTATTTTGATGGATTATTATAGCAACTAAATTAGACTTTGCATGTAAAATAATTATTACAGTGAAACTTAGCTTAATAAATAATACTTGCATTTCATGGTTTATCTTTTGGTTTTTATATTAAAGTTTTGATAAATTTGGTAGCATAGTCTTCATTGCATTTCCTGCTAGGTTTATGGCATTGCTGATTTTCTATATATACAGATGCAAAAAAAAAATGTATTTTTAAATAAGTATGTTTATTGTTTAATGTCAATTTAACGAAATATAATTTGAACTAGTAGTATAGAAAAGACTTGGATCTTGAGAAATATTTTAAACTCGACCCAAGGTTGAGAAACTACCATATGATACACTGCCAATTACGCATTTTTCTTCTTTAATAATTCACAGATTTTTTATTGTTGGATTCAGAAAGCATAACTTCAGAATAAGAGTGATGGAAGGATACTGTCATTATTCACTTCATAAGGGGAAAAATCCTTCAAAATACCATTCCTTTCATGAAGTTCTCTGCTAGATGCTAACATTTCATCACAAGGCAATAAGGCCATAACAAACCGGACAAATGGAGTCAATTCAGAAACATAAGTGAGCAGAAATATTCCTCTTTGTCCAGTCTCTCATTAGAGGCATGAAAAAAAAATGTTTACTAATGAGGTACAAGCCTCAGAACTGATCATTTATTAATGATTAACATGGCATTCTGTGTATACTCAATGAAATAGTGTCTTTTTAACAGGAAAGTATATGGAAGATGGCATGTATGATTTCATCCAAATGAAATCATAAATGATAGATCTTTCAGAGAGGAGGCGTGATGAGGTCAGAGATTAATAGCATTCTTTAAAATAATGCTCGTAATGTTGGGAGGAAGTTCAAACTGAAAAGAAAAAAAAAAATTGAAAAGACCAATAGTTGTTTTATAAATTGGCCACATGTTTACATGCAAGAAACAAAGCAAAACAACACAGCATACTAGTTGTATTAATTTCTAGCAAACTTGAAAATATGTGTACTTCCATATCTTTCTCCCTCTTTCACATATGCACATCCTCACACCCCTTATGCCCCAACCCTGAGAAAAATATTTCAGAAGATGCTGACCGAAGTTCTATCCACCTGGAAAGTTCCCAAATAGTAACTATTTTATGGAATCTTCTGACCTGCTGGGCTTAACGATAGTTTTCTCACGTTCTCCTGAAAATAATTGTGGGAAAAACAATTCTTGTAACATGTAGTCTGAAATGTTTTTAGTTCTGATTAAAATGATCAACAATTGGTGTGGTTTTGAATTCTTAGAAATCTTTGCTTGTCACGTGCTTTAAAAGAAACATATTATCTTGGGTTTGACACAGTCTATCCATGGGAGATGAAGTTTATAAAATGTTTAATTCATTTTTTCTTAATTTACTACAATAGAATGTTTTTGGGAGGATAAAAACAAAATAACTTGTGTCAGGAAAAGATATTATGTCATCAAGACCAGGCCATATTTTATATTTACATGTTTGTATGTGACCCTGTTATAGCATAAGCTGTAAAACTAGTTACTGCTCTCAGCAGGAAAAGTCAATTTGCAAATTCACAAATCATTAATGTTACACTTCTGTTGCAAAATATGTTAAGTTGTTGGTTTAAATAAAACCTCGAATCTCAAGTACAGATGCTGGTGTATGGCAGTATTACCACTCTCAGTCACTGATAGAACATAAAAATTATGAATTATTGAAATATTTAGGAGATAATCCTGCATTAGCAATTATGAAACATTATGAAATCAGAAGCAATGTCTTAAATAAGAATGCATGTGGAGACTTTATATTAGACCTCTCAATTAGGTGCTAAACTGATAATACATCATGTGATATTTTTTCATGTAAATATTAACCATTATTAAATGCTTCTTTGTGACTTACCTTCTGTACCTTTTTGTGGGGTACAGGGCCAGCCTTCTAATTGTGCAGATTGACCTTATCATGACTTCACAGATCACCTGCCTTATCATCAAGACGAATAACTAGAGGTGCCCAATGTTCACTTCCTTCATAAAAAAGACCAAAACAAGAAACAAATAATGGCTGTATGAGAAACTGTACTGTATGAGAAAACACTGGAATTGAGCAAGGAAGACATGAAAACCCTCTGAACCATGGAACCTTGAAATTGCAGCATAGAGAGGTAAGAAAAATACCTGACCAGGATTGGCTTAAAATGAAGACAGACTCCTCATTGCTGGGAAAAGGTAAGTGGGAGATCCCCAGCAGTCACCATTGCCAAGATGGATGCCCGTAGTCCTACCTACAGGAGAGCGCCACAGTCCTTGTGGGTTCTAAACCCAGTATAAAGACTGACCTGGAATCTATGCAACTGCACTTTTCCAGAGAAGGAACTCACACTGGGTTCCCCTGCTCCCTGGGATCCAAGCTACTAAAGGCAGTCTCTTCAATAAATGATCCCAAAAAAACATGAAGAATCCACATGCAGAAGAATGAGACTATACCCATATCTTTTATTATGTATAAAAATCAACTCAAAATTGATTAAAACCTTAAATGTAGTAAGTAAAATATGAAACTACTAGAAAAAAATAGGGTAAATATTTCAAGACATTGGTCTCGGTGAAGATTTTCTGGATAAGTCCTTAAAAGCACAGGTTACGAAAGCAAAAATAGACTAATTACATTAAATCAAACTAAAAAGCTTCCATATAAGAAAAAGCAATCAACACAGTGAAGAGACACCCTGCAAAATGGTGAAAATATTTGCAAACTATTCATCTGGTAAGATATTAATATCCAGAATATGTTAGGAACTGAAACAACTCAATAGCAAAACAAAACAAAAACACAAACAAAAAAACCTGATTAAATAATAGGCAAATCATCTAAATAGAGATTTCTCAAAAGAAGACACAAATGTCTACAATTATCAAAAGAAAACACACTTACTATCCCTAACTGTAAGAGAAATGCAAATCAAAACCATGAAATATTTTTCAACTTCAGTTGGAATGGCTAATATCAAAACGACAAACATAATGCTGTTGAGGATAAGGAGATAAAGGAATTCTTATACATTGTTTCTGGAAATGTAAAATAATATAGTCACTATGGAAAACCATAAGGAGGCTGCTCAAAAAGTTAAAAACAGGCTGGGCACAGTGGCTTACACCTATAATTCCAGCACTTTGTGAGGCCACAGGCATGGCATCACTTGAGGTCAGGAGTTTGAGACCAGCCTGGTCAAAACAAGGTGAAAACCTGTCTCTACTAAAAATACAAAAATTAGCTTGGTATGGTGACAGACGCCTGTAATCCCAGCTACTCGGGAGGCTAAGGCACGAGAATCTCTTGAACTCTGGAGGCGAAGTTTACAGTGAGCCAAAGTTGTGTCACCACACTCCAGCCTGGACAACAGAGCAAGACTCTGTCTCAAAACAATAAACAAACAAAATTACAAACAAAACTACTGTAGAATACAGTAATCCCACTACTGGACAAATATCCAATGGAAAGGAAATAAATATGCGAAAGATATCTACATTCCCATATTTATTTCAGCACTATTCATTTTAGCCAAGATATGAAATCAATCGAAATTTCCATCAACAGATGAATAAGTAAAGACAATGTGGTAGAAATATACAGCGAAATACTATTCAGCCCTGAAAAAAAAAACCCTGTCATTCATGGCCATATGGATGAGCCTGGAGGACATTGTACTAAATGAAGCATGCCAGGCATGGTTAAGACAAATAGCCCTTATTCTCACTCATATGTGGAATCTAAAGAAGTAGATCTCATAGAAGTGGAGAATAGACTAGTGGTTACTAAAGGCTAGGATGTATAGGGGGAAGGGAGATAGAGAGAGCTTGGTTAACAGATACAATATTACAGCTAGATAGGAGGAATAAGTTCTAGTGTTCCATAGCACTGTACTGTGACTCTAGTTAACAATAATTTACTGTGTATTTTCAAATAGCTAAAAGTGAAGATTTTGATTATTCCCAACACCAAAAAAGTGGTAAATACTGTAAGTGTTATGGATATGCTTACCCTAATTTGATCATTGTGCATTGTCTATCACACAGTATCATTTGTATATCAAAATATCACAATCTACCCTATAAATATGTGTGATTACTACGTGCCAATTAAAGCTAATAAAAATAGTAACATTTCTAGATGTTTTTATTTACTTGAAGCATACAGAGCAGATAATATAAGACTTGGAGTTGTAGTCCCGTACCATGATACCATTCTGTAATGAACCTCTCTCTCACAAGTGGTTATAATATATAAATTAAATAATTTTTACAAAATATATGTATCAGGGACAGAGAAGGGAATGATACCAGTAGGTACCCTTTCATTTTTGAAATAAAGGTCTGGTGTCTATGTTCTCTCACCCTGCCCCTAGACATAAAGAAAGGCATGCCTTTCTGTCTGTCTCTCTCTCTCTCTGTCCTTTTCTCTCTTTTTAAAGTAAATGCTCCCTGTGTGTTTGTGTATGTAGACACCAAAAATGTGCACATAATTATATGATATATTTCATGTAAAATATAAAGTCTCTAGGATTCTGCTTCCTAATCTGATCATGGGTTGACTTGTACTTCATTGTCTCTATAAGTTCCCTTAGAGTTCTAAAAGTTTGTTATGGAAACTAGCTGGGAAAATGGCAGATAGGAGGCAGGACTAACTTGTGGCAACCACTGGGATGGACAGAGTAGTGTGTGGAGAGCCACATTGTGAACTTTAGCTCCAAGAACTACTGCAGGAACATACAGGAAAGCCTAGACAATCCACAGAGCATTTGAAGGAACTAGATCACTGTTGCAGGCTCCATGAGACAGTCGAGAACTGTGAACCCGCTTGCTTGCCCTGCTCACAGGCTGCCAGGAAATAAACTTGATGGTGTCAATGGGGCAAGGTGGGAGTGAGACTAGCCTTTTGGTCTGTAGGCTGCACAGGCCCTGGGTGAGGCCTGTAGCTGACAGCTTTCCCCCACTTCCCTGGTGAAAGGTGTGGCACAGCAGAGTCAACCATAATCCCTCAGGAATATAATGCCATTGGCCTGGCAACCACACCTCCATCCCTGACAGCAGCCGCAGAAAGTCCCACTCAAGGAGAGTTTGACCTCAGATATGCCTAACCCTGCCCCCACCTGATGGTCTTTTCTACCCACCCTGGTAGCCAAAGACAAAGAACATAATCCCTTGGGAGCTCTATGACCCTGCCCATAGAGTTAATCATCCCTATACAACCACAGTAAATGTGCTCTTGAAAGCGCCACCTCCTGGCTGGCGGCCAACCAACACAAAACCAGTGCACTGAACAAAAATACAACCAAGGACCTTCCCAGAGTCCACTTCACTCCCCTGCTACCTCCACTGGAGAAGGTGCTGGTAATCACGTCTGAAAGACGTGAAGATGGATCACATCACAGGTCTCTTTGCATCAACCCTAGTACCAGCTTGGCACTTGGTAGCTTTGCTGAGTGGATAGAACCCAAAAAGAAATAACAATCACTGCAGCTTGTCTCTCAGAAAGCCCCATCCCTAGGAGAAAGGCGAGAGCACCACATCAAGGGAGCACCTGAGTGGGACAAAATAATCTGAACAGCAGCCCTTGAGTCCTAGATCTTCCCTCTGACATAATCTACCCAGATGAGAAGGAACCAGGAAAACAATTCTGGTAATATTATAAAATGGTATTCTTTAACACCCCTAAAAGATTGCACTAGCTCACCAGCAATAGATCCAAACCAAGACAAAATCTCTGAATTGTGAGAAAATGAATTCAGAAGGTTGATTATTAAATCAATCAAGGAGACACCAGAGAAAAGTGAAGTCCAACTTAAAGAAATTAAAAAAAAAAAAAAAAAAACAGGATATGAATGGAAAAATCTCTAGTGAAATAGATAGCATAAATTAAAAAAAAATCGCAACTTCTGGAGATCATGGACACACTTAGAGAAATGCCAAATGCACTGGAAAGTCTCAGCAACAGAATCAAGCAAACAGAAGAGAGAACTTCAGAGCTCAAAGACAAGGCTCTCGAATTAGCCCAATCTGACAAAAACAAAGAAAAAAGAATTAAAAAAAAATAAGCAAAACCTCCCAAAATTTTGCGATTATGGTAAACAACCAAACCTAGGAATAATTGCTGTTCCTGAGCAAGTAGAGAAATCTAAAAGTTTCCAAAACATATTTGAGGGAATAATCAAGAAAAACTTCCCTGGGATTGTTAGAGATCTAGACATTCAAATACACAAAGCTCGAAGAACACCTGAAAAATTCACCACAGAAAGATCATTACCTAGGCATATAGTCTTCATGTCATCTAAAGCCAAGATGAAGAAAATAATCTTAAGAGCTGTAAGCCCAAAATATCAAGTAACCTATAAAGGAAAACCTAACGGGTTAGGCAGATTTCTCAGCAGAAACCCTATAAGCTAGAATGAATTGAGGTCCTACTTTTAGCCTCCTTAAACAAAACAATTATCACGCAAGAATTTTGTATCCAGCGAAACTAAACTTCATAAGTGAAGGAAAGATAAAGTATTTTTCAGACAAATACTGAGAGAATTTGCCATTACCAAGCCAGCACTACAAAAACTGCTAAAAGAAGCTCTAAATCTTAAAACAGATCTTCAAAATGCACAAAAATAGAATCTCCTTAAAGCATAAACCTCACAGGACCTATAAAACAATAACACAATGAAAAATTTAAAAAAAAATAACGTATTCAGAAAACAAATAGCCTGATGAATAGAATAGTACCTCACATCTCAATACTAACATTGAATGTAAATAGCCTAAATGCTTCACCTAAAAGATACAGAATGGCAGAATGGATAAGAACTCATCAACCAAGTATCTGCTTTCTTCAGGAGACTCACTTGACACATAAAGACTCACATGAACTTAAGGTAAAGGGGTGGAAAAATATATTCTATGCAAATGGACACCAAAAGCTAAGCAGGTGTAGCTATTTTTATATCATACAAACAAACTTTAAAGCAAAAGCTGTTAAAAAAGACAAAGAGAGACATTACATAATAATGAAAGGACTAGTCCAACAGGAAAATATCACAATCTTAAATATGTATGCACCTAACACTAGAGTGCCCAAATTTAGAAAACAATTACTGCTAGACCCAAAAACTGAGATAGACAGCAACACAGTAATAGTGGGAGACTTTAATACTCCACTGACAGCACTAGGCAAGTCATCAAGATACAAAGTCAACAAAGAAACTATACAATAAATGGACTTAACAGATATTTACAGAATATTCTACCCAACAACCATGGAATATACATTCTATTCGTCAGTACATAGAACATTCTCCAAGATAGACTATATAATAGGCTGCAAAACATATCTCAGAAAACTTAAGACAATCAAAATTATATCAAATACTCTCTCAGACCACAGTGGAATAAAATTGGAAATCAACTCCAAAAGGAACCATCAAAACTATCCATATACATGGACATTAAATAACCTGCTCCTGAATGATCTTTGGGTCAATAATGAAATCAATATGAAAATTTAAAATTTCTTTGAACTGAATGATAATAATCACACAACCTGTCAAAAACTCTGGGATACAGCAAAAGTGGCACTAAGAGTAAAGCTCATAGCATTAAATACCTACATCAAATGTCTGTAAGAGCATGAATAGACAATCTAAGGTCACATCTTATGGAAATGGAGAAACAAGAATAAACCAAACCCAAACCCAGCAGAAGAAAAGAAATAACCAAGATCAGTTCAGAACTAAATGAAACCAAAACAAACAAACAACAGCAATAATAGAAAAGATAAATGAAACACAAAGGTGGTTCTTTGAAAAAACAAGTAAAATTGATAGACCATTAGAGAGATTAATCAAGAAAAGAAGATCTGAGAAGATCCAAATAAGCACAATTAGTAACAAAATTGGAATATTGGAACTGACACCATAGAAATACAAAAGATCATACCAGGCTACTATGAACATCTTTACACATACAAACTAGAAAACCTAGAGAAGACAGATAAATTATTAAATATATACAACACTCCTAGATTAAACCAGGAAGAAGTGGAAACTGTGAACAGACCAATAACAAGCAGCAAGATTGAAATGGTAATAAAAGTTGCCAACAAAAAAAGTCCAGGACCAGAAAGATCCACAACTGAATTCTATCAGATATTTAAAGAATTGATACCAATCCTATTGATGCCATTCCACAAGATGAAGAAAGAAGAAATCCTCTCAAAATCATTATATGAAGCTGTTCTTACTCTAATCCAAAACCAGGAAAAAAAAAAATAAAGAAAAAAGAAAACTACAGACTAGTATCTCTGATGAATATAGATGCAAAAATCCAGAACAAAATATTAGCTAACTGAATCCAACAGCATATTAAAAAGATAATCCACCATAATCATATAGATTTCATAACAGGGATACAGGGATAGTTTAACATCCTCAAGTCAATAGATGTGATACACCACATAAACAGATTTTTTTAAGCCCATGATCATCTCAGTAGATGCAGAAAAAATATTTCTCAAAATCAAGCATCACTTGATGATTAAAACACTCAGAAAAATCAGCATAGAAGGGATATACCATAAGGTAGTAAAAAGCCATGTACAACGAACCCACAGCCAGCATTATACTGAATTGGGAAAATTTGAAAGCATTCCCCGTGAGAACAGGAACAAGACAAGGACGATCACTTACATCACTTCTATTCAACATAGGACTGAAGTCCTAGCTAGAGGAATCAGACAATAAAAAAATAAAGGCCATCCAAATAGCTAATGAGAAAACAGTCACTCTTTGCTGATGACCAGATTGTATACCTAGAAAACCCTACAGACTCATCCACAAAGCTTCAAGAACTTATACCACCATCATTCTTCACAAAACTAGAAAAAACAATCCTAAAGTTTATATGGAACCAGAAAGGACGCCACATAGCCAAAGAAAGATAAAGCAAAAAGAGAAAATCTTAAGGCATTACATTAGCTGACTTCAAATTATACTATAAAGCCACAGTCACCAAAAAAGCATGGCACTGGTATAAAAATAGGCACCATTGGAACCAAATAGAGAACCCCTAAATAAACCCAAATACTTACAGCCAACTGATATTCAACAAAGCAGACAAAAACATAAAGTGGGGAAAAGACACCCTATCCAACAAATGGTCCTGGGATAATTGTTGAGTCACATATAGAAGAATGTAACTGGATCCTCATCTCTCACCGTATGCAAAAAGCAACTCAAGATGGATCAAAGGCTTAAATCTAAGACCTAAAACTGTAAAAATTCTAGAAGAAAACTTTGGGAAATGCTTTCTAGACACTGGCCTAGGAAAAGACTTCATGACCAAGAAACCAAAAGCAAATGCAATAAAAACAAAGATAAATAGATGGAACTTAATTAAACTAAAAAGTTTCTGCACAGCAAAACATAAGAATAATAATAATTAGCAGACTAAACCAACAACCCACAGAGTGGGAGAAAATCTTCGTGATCTATACATCCAACACTGGATTAATATCCAAAATCTACAAGGAACGCAAAATCAGCAAGAACAAAATGAACAACCCTATCAACATGTGGGCTAAGGACATGAACAGACAATTATCAAAAGATGATATACAAATGACTAACAGACATGAAACAATGCTCAACATCACTGATTATCAGGAAAATGCAAATCTAAAGCACAATGTGATACCACCTCACTCCTGCAAGAATGATCATAATCAAAAAATCAAAAAATAATAGATGCTAGTATTGGTGTGGTGAAAAGGAAACACTTTTAAATTGTTAGTAGGAATCTGAACTATTACAACTGCTATGGAAACAGTGTGGACATTCCTTAAAGAAGTAAAAGTAGATCTACCATTTGATCCAGCAATCTTACTTCAGGGTATCTACCCAGAATAAAATAATTCATTATATGAAAAAGGTTCTTGAACACGCATGTTTATAGCAGCACAATTTGCAATTGCAAAAATATGGAACCAGCTCAAATGCCCATCAATCAAGAAGTGGATAAAAAATGTGATATATATGTATTTGTATACACACAGAGAGAGAGAGAGAGAGAGAGAGAGAGAGAGAGAAAGAGCATAGAATACTTCTCAGTCATAAAAAGGAATGAAAATATGGCATTCACAGCAACCTGGATGGCATTCATTGCCATTATTCTAAGTGAAGTAACTCAAGAATAAAAAGACAAACATTGTATGTTCTCACTCATAAGTGGGAGCTAAGATATGAGAATGCAAAGGCATAAGAATGATACAATTGACTTTGAGGACTTGGGGAAAAGAGTAGAAGGGGGCTGAGAGGTTAAAAACTACCACTGGGTACAGTGTGTACTGCTTGGATAATGGGTGCATGAAAATCTCAGAAATCAACCATAAAGAACTTATTTATTTAACTAAACACCAACTGCTCCCCAAAAACCTATTGAAATAAAAAATAGTATGTTAAGATTATAAAATGAAAACTTTATCGATGTTTTAAAAATAGAGAAAACAAAAATAAGGTTTAGGTAGGTAGTGTGAACAAGGTAGAAGGTGGAGAAGTGAAAGTAAATAAGGTGTGTCAACTTCACAAGAGCTTGAAATTTGTATGGTTTCTTCGATTCTGCATGAATAATATATGAAACCTATGTGTTTGGAATTTTTGAAAGCATCCATTCATACATAAGGGCATTAACTATTGGATGGATGGAAAAATTCAACAGAATCAATTGAAGCACAGTTGTGAAAATAGTGACTGAGAACGTGACCTATGGAATGATTAAGGCCTGAGTTTAAAATCTAACTTACTAAATTATCAGCTGCGGGATTCTAGACAAGTTACAACTCCCTGAACCAAATTTCCTCCATATAATCCTTTTAGGTAATGGGTATTACTATTTTCCCCATGTTTCAGATGAGGGCAATTAGATTCAAAGACTGGAAAAATACACTTCGCCACTTGCTAAAAAGGCTGCAAGGTCAATGGATCATTCAGATAGGGACAGGAGGAATTGGGAGAAACGCAGTATTTCAATCTACCACATTCTGCTTAATAGCTACTCACCACTGAAATTAGCATGAAATCCATTTAAAACCTGCTGTTCTTTGCCTTTAGTGTCATCCTTGAATGTAGTGACTTGGTAATGATGGTTGTTGATTATGCTTAATTGAATATACAATTTTGACTAAAAAGAAATAATCTAAATTTCATCAGGTAGTTCTTCCCTTATAATTTACACTTGTAATTAACATACTTGTTTTAATTAACTTTATTTAAAGTGAAAAATTTCTCCTATTTTGGGGGGTACATAGAAACACTGTCACGTAGAGAACACAATAATTTATTTAAAGTAAACTTAAAATGTGCTCTCTAGAAAGTCATTTAAATTCACTGTATCTGGTTCCACAATAAAATTTGGAAACTGGTTTGATTTTCTTACCTGCCAGTCAAATGAGACAATATGTGATAGAATGTAAAATCAATTATAAAGTGAGACAAAGTGTCTTAATAATAACTAACCAAAGGATATCTTTGAACCTAGTTGTTGTAAAAATGAGACCTTGTTTATCTAATCTATTTCTGTGTGCATTTTATAGTCTTGTAATACAAATCAATGACCTTTTGATTAATTGCATTAAAAATGTGAAGCCAGCACTCATCAGAGGCAGTTTGGGTATATACCCAGCCATTTTAATAGCATGAATTTCTCTGAGTCTTCTAAATTTTTTGTTCCTTTTGGACTTAAATGGAGGCATCACTTTAACTTAGTGATTCTCAACTGGGGTGGTTTTGCCATTCAGAGTACATTTGGCAATGCCTAAAAATGTTTTTGATTGTCATACTCGGAAGGTGTGGTCACTTGTGTCTTGTGATTAGAGGCCAGAGATGCTGCTAAACATTCTAAAATGTACATTACAGCTTCTCCATCTCCCCACAAAGAATGATTCCACCCAATATGTCAATAACCGAGTCTGAGAATCCCTGTTTTTACTGACTAAAGAATGTACTGAGATGTTATTATTTTATTACGAAGGTAGTTCATGATGCAAATTATGATGGCAGCAGTACAAGGGATGTGGAGGGGGATTCTTTTCTTTTCTCATTCTTTGGAAGTGACCACTTTCCCATAAAGGATGGGAAGGTGAAGAGCAATCTAGCTCTCTAGGCAATTTGTGACTCTGTCCTTCTGGCGTTTTCCTGTGCTTTCTATGGTAGCTCATCATCTCAGTGGCCTCCTCTTTATCCATCTTTATGCCAGCATTTTCCTATTATTATGTTATTGGAGCATTATCTGAGCTACTCACTGGGTCTTTAAATTGATGAGGTACCGTCAGCCATTTCAGTTTTTATCAAGGGAGCAGACGCGAGGGGGAGTTGAGTTCTGGCATGTGTTTGGGAGGTGTTTGTTTTGACTGTCTGATGGCTGCATACCAGCCTGAGGGAGTCACAAATGTCACTGGTGTGCGATGGTATAATTTTCCTGCTGCTCCAAAGAGTCTTCTGTGCTAATCTCCTGGCACGTCTGGCAACTTTCAAAATAGAAGTAAAAGGCAATTCCATGGAGCAGTGGAAAAAGATTCAAAGTCTCCATTTGTCTCTTTAAAGGACAGAGAAAATTGCTAGCGTGCAGTTGGCCATTTTCATTATTGAGAGCATAGAGCAGCTCAGTTTTCACCAGGGCTAATTGATTTTCACAGCTGGTGCAGGAAAGTCTAAGGAAGATACGAGACTTGAAAAGTCCCTTTGTGCAGACTCTGAAGTTCATGAGTTCTGCAGGGACTTCAAATTTGGACTTCAATAAGAGATGATGAACTCATCTGAAATAACTTTGGGCACCAGCTGGAAAAGAATCACTTGTTTATGTAGGCGTGGTGTGAGTAGATTTTGGCCTGCCATGTGGCGTCACAAAAAATTCATCATTATCCTCCTTACATGAAGTATCAGTATGTTAAATTGCACAAACCTGGTTTTCACCTCTGGTGTCAAAAAATTCCCCCACCTAATATGACATGTTAGATGGTGTCAATGTCTATCTTTCCTTTGCTTTATCATTGAGAGAGGACACTATCTACTGACTAGCAAGTAGCCCATATCATAGACATTTTGTATTCCTTATTATGAAAAGGTGGAAAGACAGCAGCAATCTGAGGGAAGGCTCTCATGCAGGAGCAGAAAGCAGGGATGTAGATATTGGTACTGAGGAGGATTTGATCACAGGGAATCATGTCAGAGTCCCAATGGAATGAGCATGCTTATAGAGGCAGCACAGTATAGTAAAAGGCATGGACATTGGATCAGATAATTTTGACTTCCAAGCCAAACGCTGCCACTGGGAAGTAAATGGATCTTAGATGAGTTATATTTCCTTATTGTAGCATTGTGACATCTAAAATATATGTAAATGGGCCAGGAAAGTCATGGCACTTTACACTCTCTTCTTCTCTTCCTTTTTTCTTTGGTGAAAATTAGGTTCAAAGTCAGTGTCTTGCCGAACAAAGTACACTGATGTTGAGTCTGGAATCACGGTACAAACTTTTTGTACTTTCAACAACAGCAGAATGGGACATTCTGCTGTTGTATATTTTGAAATGTGAAAGGAGGGATATTTTATCTCAAGGATATCTGTGAAACACATGAAGTAACAGTAAAATAAATCATTAAATCCAATAAAGACTATTATTGGAAGGAGCAACCAGCAAATATTTGAGTGAGGTAGACTTAGATAAAGCCCAGGGAGCTGGTTATCCTTTACTTAACTTATTCCCATTCTCTATTTTTAAAAAAATCCTTCATGACAAATACTTAGGAAAAAAATATAACTGTTTCAGGTGACATATGAGGATTCCATATTATTTACCTCATAAAAGAAAACAAGCTTAGTTATGTGATGTTGCATTAGCTGACAATGTTCATAAAATTACCTAGACACTGGACCTGATAACATACTAAAGTTATTTTAAAAGTACAATTATTTGGCAAGATATCTCCAATAAAGTGTAAACTTACAAGCAAACTAGGAATTCACAGATTGTATGTATCTACCTAGATGTGAAAACACATTAGGAACATGAGTGGGAGATAATTATTACAATCCACACTGGCTTAAGATCCAGTTATTGGAAAAAAATTGATCAAAGAGTAGTGATGACTCAAATATGTATCACTACACAATTTAGTGGTGCTTATGAACTCACAATAAGTAAAATACATAATGACAAAACTAAACAATGGTTATTTTTAACTGAAGGAAAAAGTCCAGAAATTGTACGGAATATTCAGCTTTATACATTGCTAATCATATGTTGATAGAAAGTGTCCTTACCTAAAACTGTCAACTTTTAACCTTTATGGGTATATTTGCATAGTAGGAACTTTATAGACTTGCTCAGCAGCCAAACTTTTTAAAATATTAACTGTAATATCCATTAAACTATATTGATGTACAGATGTGCTTGTTTAGCATTGTGAGGCTTAAAATGCTTCCTTACTTTGGTGTCCTTTTATAAATTCAGCATCTCTATTATCCTCTCCTTTTCTTAAAATGCTCTAGTAATTCAGAAAAAAAATTGCAGATTCCTGGGCAAGGTGGCCGAATAGAAACAGCTCCGGTCTGCAGCTCCCAGTGAAACCAATGCAGAATGTGGGTGATTTCTGCATTTCCAACTGAGGTACGCAGTTACTCTCCCTGGGACTGGTTAGACAGTGGGTGTAGCCCACGGAAGGTGAGCTGAAGCAGAATGGGACTTCACCTCACCCAGGAAGCACAAGGGGTTGAGGAACTCCCTCCCCTAGCCAAGGGAGGTCGCGAGGGACTTTGCTGTGAGGGACAATGCTATCTGGCTCAGATACTACATTTTTTCCTGCAGTCTTTGAAAACCACAGACCAGAAGATTCCTTTGGTTTGCCTACACCACAAGGGCCCTAGGTTTCAAGCACAAAACTGGGCAGTCCTTTGGGCAGACACTGAGCTAGTTGCAGGAGTTTGTTTTTTTTTTTTTTTTTTTTTTGCGTACCCTAGTGGCACCTGGAATGCCAACAAGACAGAACCATTTACTCCCCTGGAAAGGGGACTGAAGCCAGGGAGCCAAGGGGTCTTGCTCAGCAGATCCCAACCCCATGGAGCCCAGTGAGCTAAGATTCACTGGCTTGAAATTCTTGCTGCCAGCACAGCAGTCTAAAGTCAACCTGGGAAATTCAAGCTTGGTGTGGGGAGGGGCATCTGCCATTACTGAGTCTTGAGTAGGCAGTTTTCACTTCACAGTGTAAACAAAGTCACTAGGAAGTTTAGACTGGGTGGAGCCCACCGAAGCACCCCAAAGCTGCTACAGCTAGCTGGATTCCTCCTCTCTGGGCAGGCCATCTCTGAAAGAAAGTCTACAGCCTCAGTCAGGCGCTTATAGATAAAACTTCCATCTCCCTGGGACAGAGCACCTGGGGGAAGGTGCGGCTTCAGCAGACTTAAATGTTCCTGCCTGCTGGCTCTGAAGAGAGCAGCAGATCTCCCAACACAGCACTCGAGCTCTGCTAAGGGACAGACTGACTCCTCAAGTGGGTCCTTGATCCCCAAGCCTCCTGACTGGGAGAGACCTCCCAGCAGGGGTGGACAGACACCTCATACAGGAGAGCTCTGGCTGGCATCTGGCAGGTGCACCTCTGGGACCAAGCTTCAAGTGGAAGGAGCAGGCAGCAATCTTTGCTGTTCTGCAAACTCTGCTGGTGATACCCAGGCAAACAGGGCCTAAAGTGGACCTCCAGAAAACTCCAGCAGACCTGAAGAAGAGGGATCTGACTCTTAGGAGGAAAACTAAAAAAAAAAAAAAAAAAAAAAAAAAAAAAAAAAAAAATGAAAACAATAGCATCAACATCAACAGAAAGAATGACCACACAAAAACTCCATCCAAAGGTCATCAACAGCAAAGAGCAAAGGTAGATAAATCCATGAAGATGAGGAAAAACCAGCACGAAAATGCTGAAAATTCCAAAAACGAGAATGCCTCTTTGACTCCAAAGGATAACAACTCCTTGACTCCAAAGGATTACAACTCCTCGCCAGCAAGGGAACACAACTGGATGGAGAATGAATTTAACAAATTGACAGAAGTAGACTTCAGAAGGTAGGTAATAACAAAATCCTCCAAGCTAAAGGAGCATGTTCTAACCCAATGCAAAGAAGTTAAGAACTTTGATAAAAGGTTTGAGGAATTACTAACTAGAATGATCAGCTTAGAGAAGAACATAAATGACCTGATGGAGCTGAAAATCATAGCACGGTAACTTCACGAAGCATACACAAGAATCAGTAGCCGAATCGATGAAGTGGAAGAAAGGACATCAGAGACTGAAGATCAACTTAATGAAGTTAAGCATGAAGATAAGAGTAGAGAAAAAAAGAATGAAAAGGAATGAACAAAGCCTCCAAGAAATATGGGACTATGTGAAAAGACCAAACCTATGTTTGATTGGTGTACCTGAAAGTGACAGGGAGAATGGAACCAAGTTAGAAAACACATTTCAGGCTATTATCCAGGAAAACTTCCCCAAACTAGAAAGGCAGGCCAACATTCAAATTCAGGAAATGCAGAGAACACCATAGAGATACTCCTCGAGAAGAGCAGCCCCAAGACACATAATCATCAGTTACACCAAGGTTGAAATGAAGGAAAAAATGTAAAGGGCAGCCAGAGAGAAAAGTTGGGTTACCCACAGAGGGAAGTCTATCAGACTAACAGTGAATCTCTCTGTAGAAACCTTATAAGCCAGAAGAGAGTGGAGACCGATATTCAACGTTATTAAAGGAAAGAATTTTCAACCCAGAATTTCATATTCAGCCAAACTAAGCTTCATAAGCAAAGGAGAAATAAAATCCTTTATACATAAGCAAATGCTGAGAGGTTTTGTCACCACCAGGCCTTCCTTAAAAGATCTCCTGAAGGAAGCATTAAATATGGAAAGGAAAAACTGGTACAGCCACTGCAAAAGCGAAATGTAAAGACCGTCAACACTATGAAGAAACTACATCAACTAATAGCAAAATAACCAACTAGCATAATAATGACAGGAAGAAATTCACATATAACAATATTAACATTAAATTTAAATGGGCTAAATGTCCCAATGTAAAGGCACAGACTGGCAAATTGAATAAAGAGTCAAGACCCATCGATTTGCTGTATTCAGGAGACCCATCTCAAGTGCAAAGACACACAGGCTCAAAGTAAAGGGATGGAGGAAGATTTACCAAGTAAATGAAAAGAAAAAAAAAAAAAAGTGGCTGGGCACAATGGCTCACACCTGTAATCCCAGCACTTTGGGAGGCTGAGGTGGGTGGATCATGAGGTCAAGGGATTGAGACCATCCTGGCCAACATGGTGAAACCCCATCTCTACTAAAAATACAAAAAATTAGCCAGGCGTGGTGATGGGCACTTGTAGTCCTAGCTACTCGGGAGACTGAGGCAGGAGACTCACTTGAACCCAGGAGGCAGAGGTTGCAGTGAGCTGAGATTGTGCCACTGCACTCCAGCCTGGAGACAGAGTGAGACTCCATCTCAAAAAATAAATAAATGAATAAATAAAGCAGAAGTTGCAATCCTAGTCTCTGATAAAACAGACATTAAACCAACAAAGATCAAAAAAGACAAAGAACAGCATTACATACTGGTAAAGGGATCAATGCAACAAGAAGAGCTTAGACAGTCAGACAGATCAATAAGACAGAACATTAACAAGGATATTCAGGACTTGAAGTCAGCTCTGGACCATGCAGACCTAATAGACATCGACAGAACTCTCCATCCCAAATCAACAGAATATACATTCTTCTCAGTACCACATAGCACTTATTCTAAAATCGACCACATAATTGGAAATAAAACTCCTTAGCAAATGCAAAAGAATGGAAATCATAACAAACAGTCTGCCAGACCAGAGTGCAATCAAATTAGCACTCAGGATTAAGACACTCACTCAAAACCACACAACTACATGGAAACTGAACAACCTACTCCTGAATGACTACTGGGTAAATAACAAAATTAATGCAGCAATAAATAAATTCCCTTAAACTGATGAGAACAAAGATATAACACACCAGAATCTCTGGGACACAGCTAAAGCAATGTTTAAAGGGAAATTTATAGCACTAAATGTCCACAGGAGAAAGCAAGAAAGATCTAAAATAAACACTCTAACATCACAATTGAAAGAACTAGAGAAGCAAGAGCAAACAAATTCAAACACTAGCAGAAGACAAGATATAACCCAGATCAGCAGAACTGAAGGAAATACAGACATGAAAACCCCTTCAAAAAATAAATAAATACAGGAGCTGTTTTTTTGAAAAGATTAACAAAATAAATAGACCATTATCCAGACTAATAAAGAAGAAAAGAGAGAAGAATCAATTAGTCACAATAAAAAATTATAAAGGGGAGATTACCAATGATCCCACAGAAATATAAACTACCATCAGAGAATACTATAAACACCTCTATACAGTTAAACTAGAAAATCTAGAAGAAATGGATAAATTCCTGGATACATCTACCCTCCCAAGACTAAACCAGAAAGAAGTCAAATCCCTGAATAGGCCAATAACAAGTTTTGAAAGTGAGGCAGTAATTAATAGCCTACCAACCAAAAACAGTTCAGGACCAGATGGATTCACAGCTGAATTCTACCAGAGGTACACGAGCTGGTACCATTCCTTCTAAAACTATTCCAAACAATTGAAAAAGAGGGACTCCTGCCTCTCTCATTTTATGAGGCCAGCATCATCCTGATACCAAAACCTGGCAGAGACACAACAATAAAAGAAAATTTCAGGCCAATATCCCTGATAAATATCGATGAGAAAATCCTCAATAAAATACTTGCAAACCTAATCTGAAAGCACATTAAAATGCTTATCCACCACAATCAAGTTGGCTTCATCCCTGAGATGAAAGACTGGTTCAATATATGCAAATCAGTAAATGTAATCCATCACATAAACAGAACCAATGACAAGACCCACATGATTATCTCAATAGACGGAGAAAAGTTCTTTGGTAAAATTCAACACCCCTTCATGTTAAATACACTCAATAAGCTAGGTATTGATGGAATATATCTCAAAATAGTAAGAGCTATTCATGACAAACCCACAGCCAATATCATACTAAATGGGCAAAAGCTGGAAACATTCCCTTTGAAAACTGGAACAAGACAAAGATGCCCTCACTCACCACTCCTATCCAACATAGTATTGGAAGCTCTGGCGAGGGTTAATCAGACAAGAGAAAGAAATAAGGGATATTCAAATAGGAAGAGAGAAGTCAAATTGTCTCTGTTTGCAGATGACATTATTGTACATTTAGGAAACCCCATTGTCTCAGCCCCAAATCTTGTAAAGCTGATAAGCAACCTCAGCAAAGTCTCAGGGTACAAAATCAATGTGCAAAAATTACAAGTATTCCTATACACCAGTAATAGACAATTAGATAGCCAAATCGTAAGCAAACTCCTATTCACAATTGCTACAAAGAGAATAAAATACCTAGGAATACAACTTATGAGGGATGTGAAGGACCTCTTCAAGGAGAACTACAAACCACTGCCCAAGGATGTAAGAAAGTACACAAACAAATGGAAAAACATTCCATGCTCATGAATAGGAAGAATCAATATCATGAGAATGGCCATGCTGCCCAAAATAATTCACAGATTCAATGTTATTCCTATCAAGCTACCATTGACTTTCTCCACATAGTTAGGAAAAAACTACTCTAAATTTTATATGGAACCACAAAAGAGCCCATCCATGTAATCTTTGATAAACCTGACAAAAACAAGCAATGGGGAAAGAATTCCCTATTTAATAAATGGTGTTGGGAAACTGACTAGCCATAGGCAGAGTACTGAAACTGGACCACTTCCTTACACTTTATATAAAAATTAACTCATGATCAATTAAACATTCAAACATAAGAACTAAAACCATAAAACCCTAGAAGAAAATCTAGGACATACCATTCAGGACATAAGCATGGGCAAAGACTTCATGACTAAATCACCAAAAACAATGGCAACAAAAGCCAGAATTGACAAATGGGATCTAATTAAACTAAAGAGCTTCTGCACAGTGGAAGAAATTATCATCAGAGTGAACAGGCAAACTACAGAGTGGGAGAAAATGTTTGCAATCTCTCCATCTGACAAAGGGCTAATATCCAGAATCTACAAGGAACTTAAACAAATTTACAAGAAAAAAAAAACAACCCCATAAAAAAGTGAGCAAAGGATATAAACAGACACTTTTCAAAAGAAGACAATTTATTGGCCAACAAACATACAAAAAAAAGCTCATTATCACTGGTCATTAGAGAAATGCAAATCAAAACTAGAATGAGATACCATCTCATGCCAGTTAGAATGGTGATCATTAAAAAGTCAGGAAACAGCAGATGCTGGAAAGGATGTGGAGAAATAGAAACATTTTTACACTGTTGACAGAAGTGTAAATTAGTTCAACCATTGTGGAAGGCAGTGTGGCGATTCCTCAAGCATCTGGAACCAGAAATACCATTTGACCTAGTAATCCCATTACTGGGCATATACCCAAAGAATTACAAATTATTCTATGATATAGACACATGCACAGGTTTGTTTATTGTGGCACTATTCACAATAACAAAGACTTGAAACCAGTCCAAATGCCCATCACTGTTAGACTAGATAAAGAAAACGTGACACATATACACCATGGAATACTATGCAGACATAAAAAAGAATGACTTCATGTCCTTTGCAGGGACATGGATGAAGCTGGAAATCATCATTCTCAGCAAACTAACACAGGAACAGAAAACCAAACACCACATATTCTCACTCACAAGTGGGACTTGAACAATGAGCACATACGGGCACAGGGAGAGGAACATCACACACTGAGGCCTGTCAAGGGGCAAGGGGAGGGATACTAGGAGAAATACCTAATGTAGATGATGAGTTTATGGGTGCAGCAAACGACCATGGAACATATATACCTGTGTAACAAACCTGCACGTTCTGCACAAGTATGCCAGAACTTAAAGTATAATAAAAACACTGCATATCAAATTTGTACATATTGCCCTGTTACTGCTTCTTACAGTGAATTGACAAGTGAAAGCCTTCAAAGTAGTGTAATGTGTCAAAACCAAAAGTAAAAACCCAAACCAGACATATTCAGGTTATGTGATTAGACTCTGTAATCCTAATGGTCAATATCTGAATTAATAAGTTAATATAATTCGTCACTGTAAATATTTGTTGAAATGCATAGAAATCTATCCTTGAGGTACTGGTAATTACTCATTTCACTATGGAAATATTCATTGGATTTTATAATTTAATCAACTCATTTATTCATCCCTTTTTAAAAGAGTTGTGTACATTTTAAATAGAAAATATATGAAGATAGTATTATGTTCTTGACACTTTCTTTCTGATAAAGAAATGCCAAGCCCATTGGAAATGCTTTGAGCTGAAAATGAATTCTTGGGTTGGATGCATTCTATAGTACATTTGCAATCTGTCACTTCTTATCTTTTGAGAGCAGGAAGCAAAATGGTTTCTGGACATGAATAGGATTGCAACCTACCTAATGACGGGTTGAGATATTATCCTGAATCTCAGTTCAAATGTTCCCCACTGGGAGTGGGCACTTCTGGAGGATTGTGTGTACCTCCTATTAATAAACCAAATATCTCTTAACAATTGCAAACCTAGATCTTTAAAGATACCTGAATAAACTCCTGCCTGAAAATCCTGGTCATTGCACATTTACAATATTTACCAACAAATTTCAAAAATAATACAAGCTGATTAACTTACATGTCTCTTGCATTACAACTCTTAAACCATTGCCCATAGCAATATGATTTATAATGAATATTTTCATTCTATGATGTCTGTATTCAGATCTAGATGCCAGATTTGAAGAGGCTTTCACAAGCAATTACCATGTTTGTTTTAAATTTATCCTAATTCTTTTGACTTTTTTTTTGACCTGAAACGGAATTGTAAGAGATTATAACTGACAAAACAAAAGTGGGAGAAGCCAATTTCTTTATTTCCACTGACAGTTACTTTCTGCTTATTCATTTATGCATTTATTCAATAAATACATGTTGAGTGCCTGCCATGATCTAGGTATTTTGGATACAGTAGCAAACAAAATTAAATTTCGTATCTTTATCTTTATGTTACTTATGTTCTTAAGGAGGCATTACAGACAAAAAATATTAGAAATCATATATAAGTAAATTATTTTGTTATAAGTGAATAATTATTAATGATAGAAGATAAAGTAGAGCAGAGTAAAGAATATCAAGAGTGATGGACAAGTCTAGGAGGGAGAGGTGACATTATTCAGTAAGGTGGTCAGAACAGGAATATAAAAAAATGTTTATAAGGAAATTTGCCAAGAAAATATCTGGCAGAATTGAGTCTCAGGATAAGAGAGAAGTAAGTGCAAAATCGCTAAGGCTAAATCTGCCTTTAACTTTCATTAACTTTCATTAATTTACTCCATAAGCATTCACCATCCACCTAAGAGACTGTAATTCTGTACAACTGACCTCAAGAAAAGAAAGGATATTTTATAAAGACAGAGTAAAATGTTTAATTCCAGATAAAAAAAAAAGTTAAAGTAATATAAAAAAGGCAGAGTGACATTGAGGTGAGATAACTGAACTGATAATGATATAAACAAATGTAGAAATTACTTTTTTCTACTAACTGCAAGATTTTCATGTGGCCTCAGTCCTCTGAAACTCAAATCAATAAAATAAGTTGAAGAAAGTTGTGTTTTTAATATCTCATTTCACTGCTATATTCCTCGGTACCTAAGACAGTAAATATTTTTGAAATGAAATGTGGATTGATCTGTTATGTAAGATCCCTCATGATTTGGCCCCAATCCAACTTTACTTATTCTATCAAAAATATCCCCCCAAATCTTCACATAATGTCCTCCCTTATATTCTCTTAGGCAATACATTTAAACTTTTATGTTGTTTTTTTCTCTTCTGTAGAATAGAGATGATGTTGATAATATTGCCTACTCCAAAGAGTTCTCATAAGATTTAAATATTAATAACGACATATTTTACTTACATTCTTAAAAATGTTTCTGGTGCCTAGTTAATGTTATGTACACTTTGACTGTCAATACTCTTTGTATTTCTTTGTAACTCTTCTAGAAAAATAATTAGGTAGAAGTTTGACAGCAGTATTCCTGTCTCTTCTATTCAATTGTTGTTCACAATTTGAAGGCGGATTCTCCATCAGGAATACATGCTATAAGCCCTTGAAAGCAGCAGAGAGTCAATCTTGTGAGAAGGCAAATAGTACACATGGATACATCAGTCAGAACACCTGCTGACATATCAGTCCACGAGTTTGTGGTGTAATAAAGCCCAGTGCCTCCGTTCATTCATCCACAAAGGTACAGATAATAGGAGTTATGGAGACCATGACTAATGCAGAGATTGATGATGCTGAAACAGAAGAGGTGCACGTCATTCATCTTGTTACATTCAGAGCAAATATTCCCAAATGCTGCTTGTCATATCATTATTAAGACCACCTTAATTGAGTGAATAACACTCAATTAAGGTGGTCTTAATAACGTAATGCAATAAATGTATTCAAGTCTTTACTTAACACTTAATGTCTTATCTCAACCTCTCACTATGTTTCCACTTGCTAATAGATAGTCATGGTAAGAAAGCACAAGAAACTGTGTGGGAAAAGGGCTGAGCATCGGAATTGTACTAGGTTCTGTTGGCCACGTTCCATCTTTATGACAGAACTCTATAAGAAAGGCGCAGACAATAAGTATTTTTGAAATGAAATGTAAATTGATATGTTATGTAAGATCCTTCATAATCTGGCCCTAAACCAATTTTATTTATCCTAACAAACACCCTGGGTCCCAAAATAATCTTTCCACAATTTTCTTCCTTATGTTCTCTTAGGCACCATTCCTTAGTGCCATTCTAGCTCTTATTTTAAAAGGCCTGGCTGTGGAAACGTGAGGAGCAGGACAATTCTTTCCTGAAGAACGTATCCTATATCTTTCCTGATCCTACAAAGCAAGACAGCAACAATGATGAAACCTAATACTCAGTGAAAAACATTGGGTTATGGGTTTGTCATTAACTAATCATTCAACAAATATTTATTAAAAACAACACACATTCAGCTTTATTTATGCTCACTGGGAGAGACAGGTAATGTGTTTATTTTTTCCCCATTTACTGATACCACAACTTATTTTAAAATAAAATACATGAGGCTTATGAGAAAAATAGATTTAAATATATGAGGAAATGAGGACAAAAAAATGAAGCAAAAACAGTTGGTAAGAATAATAAAATCAGGAATATAGCTCTTAACAGAAGCTGATAATGAACTACTAATTCGAATTTTCTAGCAGCCAGAAGAGCAAACAGCCAGAGAAAAGAAAACTTTGAGATGTCGTGGTAACTATATCTGTGAAGACAAAACTGAGAACATGATTACATGATTTATTTCCATGGGATGATCTGCCCCACAAGGGCCACTATTTTATTCACCTCTGTAGTCCCAGCCCCAAATATCGCATTTGTTGAGTGCAAGTAGGCACTCAATACGTGCATATTGAATTAGCATGTGATTATTTTAAAACTGGAAACACTTGACATCAAATCACATTTATTATGTCTTTAAAGTAAAACATCTGTAAAAGAAAATCAAATACTATGCAATCAGAACTCTCTCAAAACATCGATTACACACTGGCATTGTTGCTTCTGTCAGAAATGTATATTTGCATAAGGGACACAAGATTAATAAAATGATATTAATTGAACGGTAAAGTTTTAGATTTATTATGTATAAGATTTTAAAGAAATATCTCATCTCAAAGACCATGATGTCTTAACCTGAGTCTTATAATTAATAATTTTGGGCAAATAACATTTTTATTTTTAATAGATGAACCGTGCTCTTCTCCACATCTTCTAAGTCATATCAAAATCAATTTAATTCCATTAATGCTAATGAGGTTCCAGGAATAAATCTTGTTCAATTTTGTTATTAGAATGTTATAACATTCTAATAATTGTGTTTAATTTGAAAAAAAGAATCAATCATCACCTTCCTCCTTTCTCTGATGAACCTAATGTCAGCAAAGTAACATCTCTTCAAACACTCAATAAGAAGACTACAGAATTTTCTAGAGCCTACCATTCTATTCTCCTTTTATCCTGGAAATTGCTGGATAGATACATCCTGCTGGTTTGATGACTTATGTGAAAGCTCATTAAGAAATCCAGAAATGGCCAAAATCACACTACTACAATATTGGTAAGGTTACAGAAACTCAACATCCAAATCCCCTGCCAACAGACCTCTGATGAGGTTCCTTTTACTCTAAGTAGAGTTAACTGGGCATTGCTGTGTTACTTGTGGATGAATATAGGGATGCTGCCATCTGGAATCCATTATGAAAGTTCACACAACAAGCATAGAGGAGAGAGGCAAAGAGGCCTCCTGTCTACCTCTTTCCTGCTCTCCCTGACCAAACAGCTGAGAATATTGATCTTCTAGGGGAAAAAAAATCTGATCAAGACCTACTCACTAAAATTGATAAAATGCTCCATTACCTCAGGATCAAAAAGATGTCAAGATAAAATTATACCTAAGGGGACAAGGAGAGCCCATCGAAGCCTATCAACAGGCAGACAAGTGACAGACCAGGAAGCAATTGCAGAGCCATCAACCTAACGGCCTGTGAAATCTACCCTGGACCCACGCTCTGCCACCCGGAGAATATCATCTCTAGATGAAAGCACCTGGGACCTGTCAGTCATCCAGGCCCAGAGAATTAAGAGTTATATTATAATTGTCTTCAGTTCATAGCCTTAGTTTCCAATGAACTGGAAAAGTACTAGCTCAAAAACAATTTGCTTTTTAAAGAACTCTAGCACAGAAAAATTGATGTAAATTTTTATGGTTGTTAAGATGGAAATGCAGAACAAATTGTATTGAAACTTACTAACAAGAATATATTTTATTTTTAATGGTCCTTTCAACAGTGTTATCCAAATGATGACCCTCGTATTACTAGACAATTACACTGTAGGGTCTTTTTCTATATACATAATTGGTTTTTACAATACTTATCTGATTTAACAATACATCTTGTTTAAATCACAAACTGTCAGTTCAATAACCTTTGAATCTTAAAGAATAGTAGTTATTTGACATATTGAAAAAGTTCAAGTCCATTAAAGAGAGCAAAACAGTTCATTTTGTTATTGTTGGTGGTGTGTTTCTCCACCACACATTGTTAATTTGAGATAAATGTTTTCATTTTTAAGAGTCTTTATTCTAACAGTGACGTATGTGATGACAGATCTTCAGTACAAACAGCACAATTTATTATGATAGTAACAAGTTCATCGTTAAACAAGTCCTCTTTTAATAAGGATGGAAGTCATTCCCAGGATGTTTAGAGGTCTAAACAACTAAGTACTGAATATTATACAATGTGGCAAATTTGTACCATGGATTTGAAGTTGCCCTTCATAGACGAGGAGGCTGCTGGAACTGTCAGGAAGTGGGAGGGAGGTATTTAGTTAGTGATAAATTATAGCTTACAATTCCATAGCACTTCACACCTAGAAAATGTTTTCCCATTTGCTATTAGAATGTCACAGTAGCTCTATGAGATAGGTAAGCATGCTTTTATTATCTTCATACCTGGGTTCTTTATATGCAAACTCTAGTTCATAAGAATCAGAGACATTTGAGCACAATCACGCTACTGGTCAGTAGTGAACCTGGGGCTTGTGTTGGGCTGTGTCGTTCCAAAGTCTTGTTTTTTGTTTGTTTGTTTTGTTTTTAAGTAAACCTTATCAAGTACAGCAGCTTTACCACTGTTGCCACCCAGTAGGCAATTATCTATTGCCTGATGCGTTTCCATGACTTTGTCATCAAAAGCTTAGCTATTGCTACTATTTACAAGCTTTACATAGCTATGTTAAATATTTAAACTGTAATTTGCTCACCCGATTGTTAAGCAGAAATACCATGCACCAGTATCAGTTCCTAGGAGGGGAGCATCCTGCACTGGTTACCAATCCCTGGGGAGGGTTTTAAACACCTTGCCAATTTCTGCTTAAATGTCTAAGTCTGGCAGGAGGTTTTGCACAAACCCAGCTGCCAGAGTATGAATCCAGTAAGACAGAAGGCTTGCACAAAAGTTAGGCAAAGAAACTCCATTACAAATAGGCAGCAAGAACCGATACAAGACTAGGATTCACGGCAAGCTGGTGCCCCAAGGCTCAGGAAAGCAACCCAGTGTGGAAGGAGTCTTGTCTGTGCCCAATGTCTTACAACAGCTGACTGAAATTATTCTACTCTGGGTTTTATACCTCAGGTGATACTTAAGCCACTAGGCTGATGTATTACAGTACATCTTTTTTTTTTTAGGAGGGATGAGTACAGAACCAAGGCTATTCTAGGCAGTTCTTGCTTGTCTTAGAATGTTGCATTTTCAGTGCATTCTGCCTGAAAATTGCAAGGAAGAGTGTATGGGAGACTAGAATATACTGCCAAATATGAACACTTGTTGAGCTGAAGGCATTTTAAGAAACAGCAGATACAGAAAAACCTCAGCCTTCCCCTATCTGCTAAGAGTAGGAAATAGATTTAAAAAGACAAAAGATACACTGCCCTTCTTCTAACTAGGAGAGCAAAAGTTAACCACTGAAGACAGCTTTAGACCGTTATCATCTTCAGATGATACCGGAAGAATCTACATTAATAAACTTTACTAACTAGCCTTTATGTGTCATTTATTTGTCTTTCTCCAAATTATGGTTCTAGAGAATCGAAGTTCTTTTTCTTTATTTTGTCTCTTCTCTAAAATGTTACTGTTCTTTGTTGAAGATGCTGTAAAAACTGTAATTCAAAGCCACCTCTTTGAGAACTATTAGTACTTATTTCCTGGTGTCTCCCATTTATACCTGAAATATACATGTTAATGTACATCTGTTTTTCTATTGCCAATTTGTCTTTTATTACAGGGATTAATTCAAACTAAAAGCCAATTGTTGAAGAAGAAATTGTTATTCTTTTTCTACAGAGGCAAGAGCTGGATCGGCCAAGGTGGTAGGAACCTGTCCTCCTGCGCTTAGCATGTTCAAAAGCTGTCTTGGTCTCAGCCTCATGGGACTGTCACCTGCTGTTTTAAAAGCAATGAACATTTTACAGTACCTATGATGGGTTTTTATCTCCAATATCCTCTGTTTGTCCAGCAGAAAAAAATAATCAAATGTTATATATACAGCATGTATTTTTCTTACAGCTTGCATTTCATTACTGTTAGTGATTAAGAGCTTGCTGGTTAAAGACAGCTTAAAGTACACTCTTGGCACAGGTGAAGTTTTTCTTCAAGGATTTGTCACCTGTCTTTTTTTGTGTCCTAGACAAATTTCAGTATTAGCAAAGTTTGCCTTTGCTATATCTTTATCTTCTTTCCCAACACATGTACCATATAGTAATTCCAAAATTGTACTGGTATTCCAAAGTACAGAACTCCTCTGAATTCTTCCTAAGTTCAGCCACCTGACATTTCTTGACTCCAGTCACAGGCAAACATGACTTAAGCGTCTTGTGTTTTGCTTTCTCACATCCTGTTGTCCTCACTTTTTATTATCCATTTATTCTCAATCTGGATGAAAACATTTTAAGTCACATCTTTATAGCAGCACTTTCTATATATACTTTTTTCTCCTCCATTAATATTTTTCATGTTTTTCTGATGTATGGTTTAGGTTGGCTGTATCCACAAATAATATAAAAAGTACTCACTGAGTCTTAAGTATGAAATCAAGCATAAGTAATGTTGCTTGAGTGATGGGAGAAGGGGGAAAAGGAAGGGGAGGCTGAGAACACTGAAACTCTATCTCTCCAAATAATAAATGAAGGATTTCCTCTCTTCCACAGAACCAATCTTTCTCTCACATCTTATTTCCTTGCAGCTAATAAACCCTGATGAGATAGCAGTGCTTGTGCAAGTCTGTGTTACACAGCTGTTCTTTCTCACTTTGACTTCTCCAGTGACTGATTGACTTACCTCTCTCATTACACCGGCTCACTCTCCTCACATCTTTTGTCATTAATTCTTATCCTTATGATACACCTTTCTCTCTCTATCTACTTCCATCTCTCTCTCCCACCCAGAGATAAAGCAAGCAGAATATGTTAACTCCATTCTTATCACCTGAGAAAAGATTGCCATATTAGTGACCAATAAATAGATAGATAGATAGCCTAAGAGGATGTCATAATGCTTCTTGAGTTTGAAATGCTTAGCCAGAAAGCTAATAGCTGGAGCACAGCATGGGACCTACTGACCCTATTGAAGTCTCAGAATAGTATTATAATTTCAGGATTTTTTCTTTCTTTTTTCCCCCTAACATGAAAATAGTTGGTGTGACTGCTTTGAAAAATAATGATGTCTTCTTAGAGGTGTTCTCTTTGAACATCTATATTCAGATTTACAAAACTGTTCCTGTCTCGTGGATACTTCTGGCAGATTTTTGATAGAAAGAAAAATAATTTTTAAAAAGTACAACATGAAACGGTGGCTTCAGGTCTGTACTTTGAGATGCTTACTAAAGAATAGGAAAACCTGGGAGAAATTTAATATAGACTCGTAATTTGCAACAACTTTTTTGCTAGTTTGAAACCATAAGTTTCAAAATAACAGGAAACAGCATACTGTTATCTAAGTTTTAAAACTTGGGAGTATTTTATTAGAAATTTAATCCATCTGTTTATAATTCATTGACTCTGTACTCATCAAAATATTGTTTGTTGAGAGTGATAGTGAATCCAAAAAGACTTCAAAGCCATTTTTATTTTTTTAACAGACATTTAAGAGCTGCCAAGAATAAAAACATTCTACACCACACAAATTCTTATTTTGCTCCTAGCTAGAGCTTGGGGAGGTGTAATTCTGCTCTAAGAATGCCAGAACCAATGCATTTATTCAGGCTCCTTTCCCTGTGTGGTTGATGGCATTGTTTATGTGGATTAGAAAACTTTCTGCTTCTTTCCAATAAGTATAACCCAAAAGGAGTAAAATGCAATTTCATCACTTTTAATATTTTGAAGATGGAATTATGTCTGGCCTTTCATAGTGGACAGAATTTATTTTGTTCTCCCTTCAAAGAAAGCATTTGGCAGGAGCTAATGTATAGAAAAGACAAAAAAGGCAGACATTAAACATTGCAAGATGTGAACTGAATGGTTAGAGAGTAATTTGCAGATCTTGCTGACAAGAGATACACATGATAGTGGGAAACAGCAGAGAGGTTTTAGATTAGCTGTGTGATGAAGGAGATGTTCCCAGAGGGTAGAATAAGGCGCTTTGCAAACTTTTTTCCCCCTTTTCAAAGATGTGATCAGATTGAGGTGCTTCGACAATGGTTCTCATAGTTTAGAGAACTGATGATCTCAGGATATCCTATTGTTATCTGGTGCAAGGACATCTAATGATCAAGAAACTGAAAAAAAAACAATTGCCAATCTGAATGATGCACAAATCAGGAATGGGAGAATAAGTTTATATTAAAAATATATAGACATTAACATTATAAAATTATCAATGACAAGTACATGAGCTTATGCGGTACTTCTGATTCTTTCATAGAGTCTTATTTGAGGATCATCTATACTTTGAGAATTTTTACTTCCTAATCTTAAATCAGCCCTTTCTCAGTGGCAAGAGAAGTTTCTGTTTCCCTAAAGAAAATTAGCCCAGATAGACTTCAATGCTTAGGACCTTGGCAATGTTGAAATTATTTCAGACAATTGCAATAAATTTCTTGCCCATATTGTATTTCCTGAAAGTTATAGTGATCTCAGAGAAATAAGAATTTGATTTTGTCTAAATCACAGTCTTCATTGGCCTGATTTATTTCACTAACCACCTGGAATGAACAAGGGCCTGGCATCAGCCCTTGCTCTTATCAAATTAAATTTTACATGATAATCGGGGGTTATTTTCGTTTTTGAATAGCTTTATTGAGATATAACACACATATCATAAAATTCATTCTTTTAAAGTTACATTTTAGTGTCTTTTAGTATATTAACAGTGTTCCGTAATAACCATTATGTAATTTTAAAATATTTTCATCACCCCAAAAGAAATCTCGTCTCCATTAGTAGTCACTCCCCATTTCCTCTTTCCTCCAAGCCCTAATAACCACTAATCTACTTTCTGACTTGATGTATTTGTCAATTTTGGATTTTTAACATAAATAGATCATGTAATATGTGGTCTTTTGTGATTCGTTTTTTTCTTTAGTTTAATGTTTTCAGTTGATCTATGTGGTAGCTTGTAGCGCTTCACTCCTTTCTATTACTGAGTATTATTCTATTGCATAGAAATAGCACATTTTGTTTATCTATTCATTAAATGAGTATTTGGGTTGTTTTTACTTTTCGGCTATTGTGAATAATGCTGCTATGAACGCTTGTACACAAGTTTTTGTATGAATATTCATTTTCATTTCTCTAGGGTAGCTATTTAGGAGAAAAATTGCGTGGTAATATACTAACTGTATGTTCAGTATGTTGAGGAGCTGCCAAACTATTTTCAAAAGAGATTGTACCACTTTCCATCAGCAATATGAGAGTTCTCATCTCTCCACATTCATGTGGCACTTGTTAGTGTCCCACTTTTTAATTACAGCCACTCCAGTAGATATGAAGTGGGATCTTATTGTAGTTTTAGTTTACGTTTCCCTAATGACTAATTATTTTAAGCATCTCTTCATGTGCTTATTGTCATTTGTTTATCTTCTTTGAAGAAATATCTATTCAAATTATTGTCTGTTTTTTAAATTGAGTATTTGTCTTCTCATTGTTGTGTAGTAGAAATTATTTATATTTTCTTGATAATAGTCCATGATAATATAGATGATTTCAAATATTTTCTCTCATCCTGTGTGTTCTTTTCAATTTGTTTTTCTAACAGTGTGCTTTGAAACCCAAAAGGTTTTAATTTTGATAGGGACAAATTTGTAATTTTTTTTATTTTGTTGCTATAATGTTGGATTCATATGAACTAAACCATTACCTAAATCAAGGTCATGAAGGTTTACTTCTATGTTTGCTTTTAAGAGTCATATACTTTTAGCTCATACAGTTATGTTCTACAATTATTTTGAATTCATTTCTGTCTACCATATGAAGGAAGAGTACAACCTTATTCTTTTTCATGTGGATGTCTAGTTACATGAGCATTATTTGTTAATAAGACCATGTTTAGAGATACAACATACAGAATATCTGGGACACAGTTAAAGCTAGGCTAGAAACAAAGTTTATGGTGCTACATACCCACATCAAAAAGTTAGAAAAATCTCAAATTAACAACCTGACACTACACCTAGAGGAACTAGGAAAACAAGAGCAAACCAACCCTGAAGCTAGCAGAATACAAGAAATAGTCAAAATCAGAGCTGAACTGAGAGAACTTGAGATGAAAAATAGCATGCAAAAGATCAACAAAACCAGATGTGGGTTTTATAGACCACTAGCTAGACTAATGAAAAAATAGAGAAGATCCAAATAAAAACAATCAGAAATGACAAGGGAGACATTACCACTGACCCCACAGAAATAAAACAAACCTTCAGAGACTTTTATGAACACTTCCATGCACCAAAACTAGAAAACCTACAATAAATTGATAAATTATTAGAAATGTACAACATTCCAAGATTGAGCCAGGAAGAAATTTAAACCCTGACTAGACCAATAATGAGATCTCAAATTGAATTAATAATAATAAAAAATCCTACCAACCTGAAAAAGCCCAGGACCAGATGGATTTACAGTCAAATTCTACCAGATGTGTAAAGAAGAGATAGTGCATCCCTACTGAAATTATCTAAAAAATTCAGGAGGGGGAACTTTTCTCTAACTTATTTTATGAAGCCAGCACTATACTGATACTAAAACCTAACAGAAACACAGCGGAAAAAGAAAACTTTAGGCCAATATCTTTGATTAACATAGATTTGAAAATTCTCAACAGAATACTAGCAAAGCAAACCCAGCAGCACATAAAAAATTTAATCCACCACAATCAAGTAGACTTCATCCCTGGCATGCAATGTTGGTTCAGCATATGCAAATCAATAAATGTTATTCATCACAGAAACAGAACTAAAAACAAAAACCACATAATTACCTTAACAGATGAAGAAAGGCTTTCGATTAAAAAAAAAAACAAAAAATCCCTTCATCTTAAAAACTCTCAACACACTAGGCATTGAAGAAAGATTCCACAAATAATAAGAACCATCTATGGCAAACCCACTGACAACATTATACTGAATGGACAAAAGCTGGAACTATTTCCCTTGAAAATCAGAAAAAGACAAGAATGCTAACTCACCACTCCTATTCAACATAGTACTGGAGGTCCTCACAGAGTAACCAGACAAGAGAGAGAAATAAAAGGCATTCAAAAAGTAAGAGAGGAAGTAGAACTATTGCTGCAGATCATATAATTTTTATTTTTGCCTCAAAAACTCCATAATCTCTGCCCCAAAGCTCCTAGATATGTTAAACCACTTCAGCAGTTTCAAGATACAAGATCAATGTACAAAAGTCAGTAGCATTTCTATACGACAACAGCACCCAAGTTTAGAACTAAATCAAGAATGCAATCCTATTCACAATAGCCACAAAAAGAATAAAACACCTAGAATATAGTTAACCAAGGAGGTGAAAGGCCTTTACAATGACAATTACAAAAGACTGCTACGAGAAATCAGAGATGATAAAAACAAATGGAAAAACATTCCATGCTCATGGATAGAAAGAATCAATATTGTTAAAATGACCATATTTTACAAAACAATTTATAGATTTAATGTTATTCTTATCAAACAACCAACAGTATTCTTGGCAAAATTAGAAAAAATAATGAAAAAAAAAATGAAACCAATAAAGAACCTAAATAGTCAAAGCAATCCCAAACAAAAAGAACAAAGCTGGAGACATCACATCATCCAACTTCAACCTATACTCAAAGCTACAGTAATCCAAACAAACATGGTACTGGAAAACAAAAACAACAATATATAATTCAATGAAACAGAATAAAAAGCCCAGAAATAAAGCTACACACCTGTAACCATCTAGTATCTGTCACAGTTGACATAAACAACTAATAGGGAAAGAATTCCCTATTCAATAAACAGTGCTGGAATAACGGGCTAGCCATATGTAGAAGATTGAAACTGGATGCCTTCCTTACACCACATAAAAAAAAAATCAACTCAGGAAGAATTAAGGCCTTAATATATAAAACCTTATACTATAAAAACCCTTAAAGAAAATCTACAAAATACTATTCTGGACATAGGTCCTGGTAAAGATTTTATAATGACGACACCAAATGCAACTGCCACAAAACAAAAGTTGACAAATGGGACTGAATTAAAGTAAAGAGCTTCTGCACAGCAAAATAAACTATCAACAGAGTAAACAGGCAACCTACAGAAAGTTCAAAAAGTTCACCAATTTTGTATTTTGGGAGAAAATATTTGCAAACTACGCATCCAACAAAGGTCTAATCTCCAGAATTTATAAGCAACTTAAATTTACAAACAAAAACCAAACAACCCAATTAAAAAGTGGGCAAAATTCATGAAGGGACACTTTTCAAAAGAAGACATACATGCAGTCAACAAGCATATTAAAAAAAATGCTCACCATCACTAATCTTTAGAGAATTGCAAATCAAAACAACAGTGATGCCATCTCATACCAGTCAGAATGGCTATAATTAAAAAGTCAAAATATAACAGATGCCGATGAGGTTGCAGAGAAAAAGGAATGCTTATATGCTGCAGATAGGAATGTAAATTAGTTCATGTGCTGTGGAAAGCAGGTTGGACATTTCTCAAATAACTTAAAATAGAATCACCTTTAACCCAGCAATCCCATTATTGAGTATATACTCAAAAGCAAATACACTGTTTTACCAAAAAGACACAAACATATGTATATTCATCACAGCACTATTCACAACAGCAAAGACATGGAATCATTCTAGGTGCCCATCAACAATACACTGGACAAAGAAAATGTTGCACATATGTAGCATGAAATACTACACAGTCATAAAATGAAATAAGATATGTCCTGTGTGGCAACATGGGTGGAGGTAATGGCCAATATACTAAGAGAAATAATGCAGGAACATCAAACCAAATACTCCACGTTCTCACTGAGAAGTGGGGACTAAACATTGACTACACATGAACACAGAGAAGGGAAGAATCAACACAGGGATCTACTTGAAAGATGAAGGTGGGAGGAGCATAAGGATCAATAAACTATCTATTATGTACTATGTTATTACCTGAGTAATAATCTGTACACCATACTCCTGTTACATGCAATTTACTTATATAACAAAGACTGAAAAATGTAGCCCTGAAAATAAAATAAAAGTTAAGAAAAGAAGACCATGAGACACTGTTGTTGTTTAAGGTCCATTGACCAAAAATGTGTGGGTTTATTTCTGTACTCTTGATTCTGTTCCATTGCTTTATACGTCTTTTTTTTTTTTTTTTTTTTTTTTTTTTGCTAATACCACACTGACCTGTTGTAAGCTTTAGAGTGAGTTTTCGATTTGGGAAATATGAGTCCTTCAACTTTGATTTTGTTCTTTTATTTAAAAAAAGTCGTTGGCCCTTCGGGGTCTTTTGCAATACTATGTGAATTTTAGAATTAACTCGTCTATTTCTGCAAAAAAAAAGACACTCCAAAGTTTGAGAAGGATTATTTTTGAATTGTAGTCAATTTTTAAGAGCATTGCCATCTTAACAATATTAAGTGTTCTCTTTCCGAGAATGCCTACCGTTTTAACTAGGTTTTCTTTAGTTTCTTTCAATGTGACTTGTAGGGTTTATTATAGGAATCCTGCATTTTTTTTTGTTGAATTTATTCATAAGTATTTTATTATCTTTAATGTTAAGTGATTTTTCATAATTTGTATGCATTATTGTTTTTACTATAAGGACAATAGATTTTACCAAGTATTAATTACCTTTATTAAAGTTAACATGTTAACTTCATATCATCCAAATTTACTGAAACCATTTAGTAGCTATAATAATTTTTTGCTGGTGCCTTAAGATTTTCTACATGCAATCATGTTATCTGAGAAGAGAAATAGTTTTACTTGTTATTTTCAACTATGTCTGGATTTTCTTTCTTTTTCTTGCCTAAATCTCTTAGCTAAAGCCCCCAGTGCAATTTTGAAAAGAAGTTCTAAGAATTAACATCTTTTTCTTATTCCTGAGCTTAGGGAGAATGCTGTCAATCTTTCATCATTGAATACAATATAAGCTGTGGGTTTTCTTAAATATCTTTTACCATATTAATTGTATAACAATTTCTAGTTTTTTTTAGTCTTTTCTTACATTATGAAAGCATACAGAAATTAATAATTTGTAATTATCTCCTTTTATTCTTGGTTATTCAAGCTGAAAGTTCATCAATTTTATTGATACTTTCAAAAACTAACTTTTAGGGTTTATAAATTTTCTTTTTTTTGTATCCATTTTATTTATTTCTGCTATGATTTTTACTGTTTTCTTGTTTCTACTTGCTTTGAGTTTTTTATGTATTCTCAGCTTCTGGAATTAAACTCACATTCAAATAGACCTCTCTAGAGAACTTTGAAAGAATAAATGCATGAATGAATGAAGAATGAATACTTAGAAATCTCATTGCTAATCCACTTGCACCAATTACTTTTATGGTAATGCTGGGTGGCAGGGAAAGTTAACAATAACATAGTCAACAATTAAAATTGAAGGGGATGAAGGTCATAATTTTCAGTAGGTAGAATGCTGTGAAGGTTTGCAAGACAGCAAAGAATTAGGCCTTATGGGGTCTTTTATTTTTAAACTAGAAACATGTACTCTGAAAAGACCTACCTATTTTGGATGTCATGAACTAAGCATCTTATTCCTGCTGCTTTTTGATCTTCACTGTGCCCCTCTCACCATCAGAGATATTTTATTTCAGATCTAGATTTTCTTTTAATAGCTTCCCCTCACTTTGTTTAGCTTCTGCCAAATGGAAGCCCATGTCAGAGCAATACCTAGTATAGAAAGAAAGAGAAAAAGAAGCAGACCAATCTACCATAATAGATATTAAAGCTGAGAAGAATTTGAATTAGATTTTGATTGTCAATGCTAAGAAATACAAATAAAAAAACTTTGAAGATTTTCTATTATGTTATTATATCTTTTAAGTATCTAGAAATATAATGGCAATTCATGGTTCTGTAAATAAACATTTTTTGCTTCAACAGGAAATAGTAAATGAGAAACCAAAAACCAGAAAATTTTTTTAAAAAAACAAAACAAAATCATAACAAATATATTAGTTTTTGGCTGAAGAAAGCGCCTAGAAATAGAAGTTATTGGAATCCTTGTTGTTCTTTTGGTAAACAAGTAAGTATATAAATAAATACAGATACACATATAAATCTATAACATAAATGACATAAAACATAAAACATAAATGATTGTATTATATCCTTTATGTCGCTATGACAAAATACTATAGACTTTCTATATACCATAGAAAATACTATAGAATTTATAAACAACAGAAATTCATTGCTCACAGTTCTGGAGACTGGAATTCCAAGGTCAAGGGACCTGAAGGTTAGAGGCTGATGATGACTCAGTTTCTGCTTCCAAGATGGCACCATATTGCTGTGTCCTCCAAAAGGGACAAATGCTGTGTCATCACGTGGAAGAAGAGATACAAGGGGAAACTCACCCCCTCAAGCCCTTTATAAGACACTGATCTTGTAATGTGGATGAAGTCCTCATGGCCTTATCACCTCCTAAAAGGCCTCACCTCTTTATACTTTTATACTGGGAATTTAGTTTCAATATGAATTGTAGAGGGGACACCTAGATATTCATACCATAGCAGTGGTCAAGTGACCAAATGAACTGAAAACATTTTTCCTGACTCATGTTTACAGCAATACTTAGACATTTTCACAATCCATATATTCTCCACAAAAATGTATCCAGACATGTGTGAAAATGGAGAAAATAATTCCTAAAATGCTGTAAAACAGATATTATAAACTACATTTTTATAGGCTGCTGTATTACTTTTTTCCTTAATTGTAAAATATTGTATAGTTTTATCATAAATTCCTTGAAAATCAATACCTTTGAAACTAATCATCAATGTGAGGGTAGAAATGGCTCTAGGAAGAGGGCGCGTGGAAGGAGTGCATAGCACTGGACTTATTATGGCGGGAATGACAGGAGAAAGAAATATGTTAATTTCTTATCAAAACACTATGGGGGGATGTGCCATCAAGGGGAAGACTGTCTCTGAGTAGAGTAAGAAAGTGTATAGTTGGTATTCTTGATAAATAAATTTGATGAACAATCTCAGATAATAGAGAAATGTAGTCAGAGGAATATGAAAAGAGTTGATAGTAGATTTGGTCTTGTAAGCATAAAAAATCATTATTTTCATATTAATTATTAGAATAGGTCCAACACCTAAACTGTAGGATAGTTTTGTTTTTCTGTAAGTGATACGTGCTCTGATTATTTAAATTTTCAATCTGCTTTACTAATGCCTGAATAAGTATTTTTTACTATGTGCAATTTGTTTTAAGTATTACTGTTAAAGAGGATCTGGAATAGATAAATGGAAAATCTAAGCTTTCGAATGTCTAATATTAAAGCACTTTAAAGAAAAATAAAATATACAACAAAATAGGAAATAGAAGTTGAAATTTTAGTGGATAATAAATTCATCAGTTTGGACAGGCTTCAAAAGTCATAAAACTCAAAGTAGAAGGAAGAATGAGTGATTTTAAATATACCATGGCTTCTCGTTTTGCTCTTCCCTGCTAGCTCCCAGTTCCCCTTCCTTCATGTCTCCCTCCTTTTGGTGACCATGGTAGTATTTTTTTTTTTTTTTTTTTTTTTTTGAGACGAAGTCTCGCTTTGTCGCCCAGGCTGGTGTGCAGTGGCATGATCTCAGCTCACTGCAAGCTCCGCCTCCAGGTTCACGCCATTCTCCTGCCTCAGCCTCCGGAGTAGCTGGGACTACAGGCACCCGCCACCACGCCAGGCTAAGTTTTTGTATTTTTAGTAGAGACGGGGTTTCACCGTGTTAGCCAGGATGGTCTCAATCTCATGACCTCGTGATCCGCCCGCCTCGGCCTCCCAAAGTGCTGGGATTACAGACGTGAGCTACCGCCCCGGCCGACCATGGTAGTATTTTGATGCCATTAACATATTTCTAGTCTCTGAGTATCCATGTCTTAAGCTTCATTTTACATCTAAAAATTGTGGAGTAAAGTGATATAACAGAGTTGTATCATGGAAGAGGCAGCAGGCTTAGAAAGATTATTATCAACATTTTATTCTTTAAACACAATTTTGCATGAAATGTTACCTTTTTTTCCAAAACAATTTGGTGGCTCTAATGAGTGTCCTGAGCCAATTGTAATATTAGCTAATGGAAGGAAAATGATTGGTAAGTGGAAAATTATGTCATTTTTACTGAGAAATAGGACAAAATTTTATCCTTTCAAAAGCTCCTAAGTGCAAAATTGGGGAAGATAATAGACTTGAAGGCAACCAGTCTCCAGCACAAACTAGATACACTTGTACATTACTAGTTGAATTTTAAGGCCAGGCCTACAGACTCAAAGATAAGGTCAAATTGAAAATTCTGAGCATGGTTAATATTCTGAGCCTAGGTAATTATATTCATGATTCCATGTATATGAACGTTTCCTGAATGCATGAATGAGCTACTTAATTATTGATGATCTAAGATCAAACACAATAAACGTGAGCATTCTTTTCCCTTTGTCAATGGGTTGTGAGTGATTAATTCAATAGGAATTCTTTTAATTACTCATACAGTAGCGAGGCATTAAAACATTAATTGCTAGAATTTATCTAGCGTCTATATATATTTCAGTTGGCGGAGAGAGATTCAAAACCAAGGAACACCATATAATTTTTCAATAGCCCACATGTTCATGTGGACCAACAGTACACTTAATAATTATATAATATCTAGAAATCAGTTTTAACTCAGCTAAATGAATAATTACATTTACTCAACTGTTTTCTTTATTATACGAAATTTTAATATATTGAAAAACAATGATAAATGACAAGAGGTTTTGCATTGAAATTTTTCAACAATAAACTTTCAAATACTTTTTTGAAATATGTCTTTGAGTTCAGTTAAACAGTCCTATTTACTCAGATCTTGCCAGATGTTTGTATTAGGAAACTCAAGAATAACCAAACGTTTTAATCAGTTTTGATGTTGTCAGAGTCGTTTACAAAGATAAAATGCATACCTACACATACACACACACACACACACACACACACACCCATCAGTATATACATACACACTATATATATAGAGATCATGTAAAAAAATATATATCCTTACATATACATAAGATATTTATAGCATATATATATATATATATATATATATATAATCATGTTAAAAAAAATGTGTTATCTGCATTTCACCAGTAATGTCAAGCACTTTTTTTGTGTGTGTGATAGGGTCTCGCTCTGTTGCCCAGGCTAGAGTACAGTGGCATAATCATGGTGCACAGCAGCCTGACCTCCTGGGCTCAAGTGATCCTCCCACCTCAGCTTCCTGGGTAGCTGGTACCACAGGTGTGTGCCACCACTCCCGGATAATTTTTTTGTAAAGATGGGGTTTTGTCATGTTACCCAGGCTGGTCTCAACTCCTTAGCTCAAGGAATCCTCCCACCTTAGCCTCCCAAACTGCTGGGGTTTACAGGCAATAGCTACCACACTTGGCTCACAAGAACTTTTGAAAATGCTTTAATAATTGTAATTCTATGAAACTGAAGGGGGCTTTCTTGAGTGAAACTCTCCTAATAAAGATTTTATGAAAGAATTTACTAATCAGCATTGAAGAGTACTCGGCTACATTCATGGATTTCAGAGTTTGAGTCATCCTGTTTGGTGTGGCTTGAAAAACAGGCAACAAGTATAATTTTCACCACTCATGCCTTTTTTTCTGATATTTGAGGTTTAGAAGACCAGAGCTTATGAGTATCTTTTGCACATGGCTACATCAGAAAATCTAAGAATGATGGGAGTGAACTTTACAAACCAAGACAGTCCAGAATGTCTTTGACATAGAAAAGATGCATTCTAATTCAGGAATAAAGTCTGTATCTGAGTACCCAACTTCAATGTTATATAATTCCAAGTTTGATGAGTTAAGTATAATCTAGTCTAGCCTCTTCATGCTCTAAGAAACAGATCTGTAGAGTGGATTGGTAATAGACCTTTAGCCACACAGCAATTCATCGGCAACACTGGTCAATGTCTCATTGGCCCTGTTTGCCATGAAACCACGAAGGTCTAAGAGTCAAAAGGTATGATTGAGTTCAGGTCTTGACCAAAGAGTAAAGATGCAAGGGCTTTGGTTTGTTGATTATTTCCAGGATTTACGTCCTAAGTTCAGTATGTAAGAGTTAAATTAAGTAATATCAAAATTAGCCTAGAAAATCCTCTTCAGTCATCCAGAATGTACAGCATGCATTAATAAATCTAATTTGTCCAGTTTTTCTTCCAGCATTGAAAGAGGTCATAATTTCTTTGGTAAATATAAGATGAAGTAATTGATTAGAGTTTAAATGACACTGTACAAGAAATGCAGGGCTTTTTGTATGCTTGGTGGATTATTTATTTTGTTGACTATTGACAACACATGGTAAGTCTCCTCCACAATGAATCGACTGACCCTGGGCAAGTTACCTAACATGGTTTAACTTCAGTTTTTTTCATCTCTAATTTCTTTTGTTTTTAATAACCTGGTCTTCAAGCTTACTTTCTAAAGAGGAATGTAATCATGTCAAAAATATAGTGATATCCAGGTATTAATTAAAATGGTAGGGGTTTTCATGACTGACAAGAGCTATAGGCTTGGATCTTTATCATCTCTGTATGCCCCATTACACCAAATACATGGTAGTACCTCAATATATGCTTATGATGTGGTTAATATAATATTGACTTAATTATTGAGTGGTGGTTATTGATGGTAGCTTAAAAATTTCCCCTCAATCTTATTGCATTTAATTATTTAAATTATTTTTACCACATTTATATTTCTATTTAAATATCTTCTCTGTAAAGTCAGAAAAAACCAATTTTTAAGGATATTAATGTTTGCATACAAAGATACACACACGAACACGTTTATACATTTACACGTATGTACATATGAATATGACAAACTTTCACTAAGCTGTTTCATTTCACATTGTAAATAATTGATTAAGTGACCTCAAATCTATTAGGTCATAGGTATGATAGAATTACAAATAAACAATAGGAAGATGAAAGCCAGAAGACAGATGTAGACAGCTAGATGGCATCCAACATGTCAATTACAGTAGTGAAATGTAGTTATTGTGTGAAGTATTGCAAATCATGATTATTCTTTCCCCCAAAACAAAGAAATAAAAAAAAATTTCTTTTTCCCATTTTCAGCAAAAACCTGTTTGTTTGTATATCAAAATGTAAAATTGCTGTACAAAACATGGCAATTTAACTGCCATCTAGTGCCAGCAATATAGAGCCAGTCATGGGCAGAGTTGGCACATTGAACACAGCAGTGACTGGTATGACACCCATAAAAAGGTTCTACACATCCATGTTGCAGTCAATTACCAGTCATTTTGTGTTGTTACTAAAAAAATACCCTTTTTTTCCAAATATAGAGCAGACCTAGGACTTTTGTGAGCTCCTTGACTCATGGCCTAGATTTTCCAGGATTCTAGGGTTTGTGTTTGAGTATTCAACATGTTTACTAGGCTCTCACTCTGGCAGCCAAATCATCAGGTAGGAAAATCCATAATTAGAATAATCTTGTTTTTTTTTCAAAAGCTGACAGACAGTTGCTTTCATTAAGTTATGCCCCACCCAGTGAAGCTCAAAACTGAGAACAATTCCTTCGCTCACCTAGTATGAAACTTTCTTACTGAGGTCTCACTAGATGGGGCCTGTTAAAAACCACACCAGAGGAATTTCCTTATTGCAGACCAGCCATTCCTTTAATGAGGCTGAGCAAATCATTGAGCTAATTTAGCAAGTTCACATATTTTATAGTTGTATTCTTACAATCTAAATGGATCCAATAAATACTGCCTAGTCTTTGATAGATCATAGTCTCTCCTCCTGTTTTCAGAATTCTTCTTTTTCCCTCAGTTTTGCAAAGCCTACAGTAAATACACTACAGTTTAGCTGGTGTAGTGTGTTTACACAGAGAGGTGTGAAGCGCTTCCACAGATTAAAGATGAGATACAGATCCATGTCCCAGGACGACATCTCCTGCTCCTATGTGGGGGTTCTGGTAGCATTCAGATAGCGACTTGGAGTGTTTCCTCCTGCGGGGTCTCTTTATCATGATATCTATTTGAACAGGGTTTTCCTGCGTTACACACACATTTTGGCTAGAAATTAGAAAACAAAAATCACAAACAATATTTTGGAAATGAATTAAAAAAACAGAATATCAATTCAGGAGAGAAGAAAGACGTACCTTATAAATAGTAATGCTTGGCAGATAAATGTTAATCTGAGTACCTCACTAACTGTTTTGGAAAACGATTCCTTAAGAGGGAAAAAAGGAAAATAGAGGCAGACTCCTTGAAGAATATCAATTTATTGATAATGAAAAACAGAAAGCATAGGATGTAGATGTGATCAATAAAAGGAAATGTATACAATTATAATTATCAATTTACAATAAAAATTGTCAACATAATTGACAAGTAAAAATTTTAGAGTGAATACTACAATATCTAAAATTTTTAAATTACCATTTTGGGCTTAACAACTTATTAAACATTGTCAATGAAAAGATAAGTAAATAAAAGATAAGAAAATAAAATGTTTCCAAGTTGAAAAAGAGAAAAAAATATTTAAAAAAGTGAAAAGGTCCTCAGTTACTTGAAGAACATTATCAAGTAGTCTAACATATGCATAACTGTAATTCAAAAAAGAAAGAAAAAGAGATATGGAAAAAAACACTTAAATAAAATGTATTTTTTCCAAATGCAGTAAAAGCTATGAATATATAGATAAAATAATTATCATGAATGCTAATTAAATAAAAACAGAAAGAAAACACCACAAAAGCTTATAAAAATCAAATTGATAGGAACTGAAATTTTTAAAAATCTCAAAAAAAATCAGAGAAAAAAATATATATCATCTTCATGAAGTAAAGCTAAAAATTACTGATGACTTTTGAAAAGAAGCAGTGTAAGACAGATGCAATGGAGCAGCAAATTTTCAGGTTAGCTCAACAAAAAATCACTACAAATATGAAAGACACATATTCAGTCAAATAAATATTAAGATTTTTTCATTAGACATATAAGAGCTATGAAAATAACCTGAAACTAAACAAAATATAGGCACACAAAGCTCATAAATATATGTGATTTTGACATCAAATATATTTATAGAGCCTTACACTGAACAACTGAAATACATAAATTGTTTGTGTGCTCACAAAATAGTCATACACATAGATAATATTATCCGCCATAAATCAAGTCTCAATAAATTTCAAAAAAGGCAAATAATAGAAAATTAAACTAAAAACAATAATGGAACACCTGGATAGTCCATAAAGATTCATAAGGTAAACAGCACTGTTCTTTATAACTTCTGGGATAGAAAAGAAATCACACAAAAAAATTACAAAGTATGTTGAAATATTTTAAAATAACAACTCCAAAGAGTAAAATTTGCAGGATACAACTCAAAGCATTTTTTTAGAGAGAAATGTATTTTATATGTTTATATTAGAAAAGCAGAAAGCCTCACAAAATAATAATCTAAGCTCTACTTTAAGAAGCTATGAAAAGAAGAGTAAATCAAACCTGCAGTATGTTGAAGGGAGAAAATGAAAACAGAAGAGTGGAAATTTAAATAAATGAAATTGGACAAATCATGAAGAAAATTAATGAAACCAAAGCCTGATTATTTTCTAGAGACAACACTAATTATGAAGACTGAGCCTATATTAAATAATGGGCAAACTACCTATGCTACAAACAGACATTATATGGACAATAAGCATATATTATGGACAATTTCATGGCCAAAATATTGACTACTTAGATGAAATTGATCACTTTTTTGAAAGGCACATTAAGAAAACTACAGAAGAAGAAATAATCTGAGTGATACCCTCTACCATTTAATACTGTATAAACTGTGTTCTCACTTTGGGAAGAAATGGTTATAAAAATAAGTCTAAAAAATTTTCTGGAGTAGAAAACAGCATTCTAGGGTAGTTTCTTTCTTTCTTTCTTTCTTTCTTTCTTTCTTTCTTTCTTTCTTTCTTTCTTTCTTTCTCTCTCTCTCTCTCTCTCTCTCTCTTTCTTTCTTTCTTTCTTTCTTTTTTTTGGCACCAACTTTTGCAGAAACTTGGGCACATTATTTTACCTTTCTTGGTTTAATTATTTATAAAATGAAAAATAAAACTATCAGTGCTTTTGATCTGAGTCTTTTTTTGAGACAGAGTTTCACTCTGTCACCCAGTCTAGAGTGCAGTGGTGTGATCTCAGCTCACTGCCACCTCTGCTTCCCGGGTTCAAGCGATTCTCCTACCTCAGCCTCCCGAGAGGCTGGGATTACAGGTGCACCACCACGCCCAGTTAATTTTTGTATTTTTAGTAGAGATGAGGTTTCACTATGTTGGTCAGGCTGGTCTCGAACTCCTGACCTCATGATTCTCCCACCTCAGCCTCCCAAAGTGCTAGGATTATAGGCGTGAGCCACCGCACCCAGCCCTGAGTCGTTTTTTTTTAATTCAGATTACTGGGACCATTCCTCATCAACTGAATTATAATTGTTGCAAAAGAGGTTCAGAAGTCTATAGTTTTAAGAAGCCCCCTGTGTGAGAAGAGTCAAATGCATAATTTGCATAGATCCTCTCACGTTCAAAGTTCTGTGATTCTATGAGAATATGCAAAAAGCAATGGACAACATAAAGGAAAAGAAACAATAAAGATGGTACATTCATTTCATAGAACAAGTTTGAATTGGTCTAATTCAAACAACCTTTGTTCTTCTTTTATTCAAATTGAATGCCTCACCTTCAGATTTGCATCAAAACTTGAAACCATATGTCTTAAAGCTGAAAGGCTTTAGTGCCTTAAATAGTGTGCCCACTGTGGGAACTAAATTTCTAATTGGTGACTGACTTACATTTGTGATTATAGGAATTTCCTCTATTGGTCATTTACTAGTTGAGGTTCATGACTTTCCTTTGCTTTTCTTAGAACATTTTTTTAATAGGACATATTTATTACCAATTAATCTAAAGTAAAATTAAGTTTTAGCTCCCCACCATATAGCCAAACACTCCTTAAGAATAAAAAATGAATGGTGATTCAGAAGAACAAAACAAGCTGTCATTATGGGTTTGGAAAGTTAATTAGAGCACAAATTAGCAATGGTTCCTGTAATGATGGCCAAATGTCTAATTGTTCCCAGCAGTCAGAGAAGCCAATTCTTATGCAGGTTTTCAGGTTCCTTGAGGTTAAATTGTCAGACTTAGCAAAATAGTATTCATGTATAGGACTGGATTCATCTACCAAGGAAGATCAATGTCAGTGACCTGCAGATTAAAGCATAAGAACATGGAAAGTTCATTGAGGGCCACTCTGGACCAATAATGATTTTGGCATATTGCAATAAGAGCTTTTGAGTCATTTCCACTCACTTTAGGTGAAATGTGTAAGTTATTTTTTTTTTTTTTTTTTTTTTTTTTTTTTTTTTTTTTTTTTTTTGAGACGGAGTCTCACGCTGTTGCCCAGGCTGGAGTGCAGTGGCGCGATCTCGGCTCACTGCAAGCTCCGCCTCCCGGGTTCCCGCCATTCTCCTGCCTCAGCCTCCTGAGTAGCTGGGACTACAGGCGCCCGCCACCGCGCCCGGCTAATTTTTTGTATTTTTAGTAGAGACGGGGTTTCACTGTGGTCTCGATCTCCTGACCTTGTGATCCGCCCGCCTCGGCCTCCCAAAGTGCTGGGATTACAGGCTTGAGGCACCGTGCCCGGCCGTGAAATGTGTAAGTTAAAATTGTTAATCATGGATGAGAATATTACAGGATTTCTCCAAGACTACGAGACTCATACACTTTTAGAGCAACAGCTTAAATTTCATGGGATCTTTGATATTCCTTATCAAAAAGTATTGATTTTATTGTAAATACTTCCTGAAATTCCTTTGCATGTTAAAACAGAGAGAAAATTTTCCACCCGCCTATGTTGTCTGTTGGTCCAGTGAAAAAAAGCACATCATCTTTGTGGAGGGAAGAAGTTTAAACTTCCCTCTGAAGGTTTGATTAATGGAGTTTGCTGAAATAAACTGATAATAAATAGATTAACAGAAGAAGAGACATACAAATTTATTAACATGCACATGTGCATGGGAGACACATCAAATATGAGGCTCAAAAAAGTGCCAGATGGCTGAAGCTTAAATAGCATCCTCTTCATAGGGGAGAAGATGGGGAAAGGCAGGCAATTTTGAGGGTAGTAAATTATTTTTAGGAGAGTTGATTGGGCCTGAACAATAGTTTGTAAGGGATTATTTATAAAACTGAATGAGACTTGAGGAGTAGACAATAGCTCGTGACAAAGTCTGTCCATGTCTAATGACACTTCTCAGCCTTCCTTCCTGAGATATGAATTTAATCCTCTCTGGTTAATGAAATTTCAGGGTGAGGAACAAGGTAATTGCTTCTGGAGGAGCTTCAGAGAAGGAAACTTCAGAGAGAGAGTGTAATCCTGTGTTTTTTGGGTAGGAGAGGGAGAAACAAATGAAGGTCAGAAAGTCCTTGTTTCTAACATTGCTTCTAAGGCCTTTTAATTTCCTTTGGATCAAATTGCTGAACGGATCAAGCTCTATACTTTGGGGTATTATCTGAGCCCCAATATCTTTACATATTTGAATGCACGTAATTCTCACATAACTCCCTCAACCATTGAAAAAACACTATACAAACTTGCATTATATACCTTTGTCTTCACTGGTTCATTGAAGCAGAAGTTGTCCTTCTGATAAGAAGCTTTGGATTTTTTTTCTCTAAATAGTCTAGCAGGGTTTTATTATTTTTAATTTATTCATTCAACAAATATATACTGAGGGCCAACTCTATGCCAGGCATCATGTTAGGTGGTAAGAGTCAAAAGAAAATGAGAGACACTTTTACAAACTTCATGTTGTTTATTAAGACCATGATATTCTTATTATGCCCCATATTAAAGTATATGCTGAGAATTCTCCTTCCAACCATGACAGAGTTGTCAGGATTGAACAAACCCATGCACCATGAATAACGATAAAACCAGACAAGATTTTCAGACATTTGGACATCAAGTAGCACAGAAATATGATACTTAGATGAAGGAAAACAAAATGATAATCTCTACAATCATTCTTGTTTTCTGCCTAGAAGCCCTTTCCAGACCACACCAGAGGGAAGGAAATCCCAAGTAAAATATATTAGTCATGCTGATAAAGATTGGAGGTCAAGAAGGTGAAAATGGATGGAATTTGTAGACGTGAGTACTGTAAAAGAAGGAGCTACATAGAAAAAGCGGCTTCAAAAATCTACACAGGGCTTTCCTTGAGAATTTGGCTATATAAATATGTATAGAAGGTGGAAAAAAAAAAAACAAAAAAAAACATTAAACATACCCAGAGTTCGCAAAGAGCTAAGAACGTCTGATTTCCACCCAGAGCTGTGGGACCTTGATAATCCTTTAGAGCTATCAGTAGAGACCCCCAAATGGTGACTCTTTAAAAGGACTATTCAGTTCTAGAGTAAATACTAATCAATGCTACTATAATGGGCTTAAGAGAAAAATCTTGAAAGAATCATAGTAACACACAAAAAGCATAACAGTCTTTTAAAAATTTAAATTATTTGTAAAATCAAAGCAGACATCAGAATTCAAACACTGAGCAATGTAACATTTATAGTGCCCTTCATCCAAAAGAAACTGCCGCTTGGCAAATAAAGAACCAGAAAATAATAACTATAACCAGAGGAAAAATCCATCAATTAAAATAGACCAATACATGACAGAGGTGATGGAATTAACAGAAAAGGGAGCTTTTAAAAATCTGTTATAAATATGATAATTATGCTCAAGGATTTAAAGAAAGATAGGAACAGAATAGAAATAAAAGTAAATATATAATAAAAGAACCAAATAAAACTTTTAGAGGAAAAATAAATCATGTAAGTCAGACAAAAAGGAAATATCTTTAAAATGCTAAAATATTTTTGTTGCCTGAGGTTTGTGTGTCAAATCCAATAAATCCTTGCCAACATCAATGTTTTGAGGTTTTTCCCCTCTATTTTCTTATAAGAGTTTTGTAGTTTCTGGTCATATAGTTAAATATTTAATATATTTTGAGTTTATTTCTGTGTATGGTGTAAGATAAGGGTCTAATTTTATACTGTTGCATGTGGCTACCCAGTTTCCTCAACAGTATTTGTTGAAAAGACTGTCTTTTTCCCCTTGTGTTGTCACGGCATTCAAAGATCATCTGGCCATATACATGAGTAGTTTTATTTCTGGGCTCTCTATTCTGTTCTATTGGCTGTGTCTGTCTTTATTCCAGTACCATAATGTTTTCATTACTGTAACTTTGTAATATGTTTTGAAGACAGGAAATACAACACTTCCAGCTTTGTTATTCTTTCTTATGATTGTTTTGGCTCTTCAGGGTTCTGTGGGGTTACAGAGGAATTTTAAAATTGCTTTTTCTATTTCTGCAAAAATGCTATTGGGATTTTTATAGAGAATTACATTGACTTTGTAGATTGATATGGGTAATATAGACATTTTAGCAATATTAAGTTTTCCATTGCATGAGCATGTGATTGCTTTCCATTTATTTATGTTATTAGCAATTTATTTCACCAATGTTTTGTAGTTTGTGATGTACAGACAGCAAAGGAAAGAGCAGAGTAAAATGGCAGCATACAGAATGGAGAAAGTATTTGCAAATCATATACTTTATAAAGGATTAATATCCAAAATATATAAAGAACTCCCTCAACTCATTAACAATAACAACAACAACAAATAAGCAGATATTTTAAATGGGCAAAGGACTTAAATAGATATTTCCTCAAGGAAGACATACAAATGGCCAACAAGTATATGAAATGATCAAGATAATTAATTATCAGAGAAATATTATTCAAAACCACAATAAGATATCACCTCACACCTTTACTGTGGCCATTATTAAGAAAAAAAAAAGACACATGCTGGTAAAGATGTAGAAAAATTGGAATCCTTGTACACTGTGGGAGGAAATACAAAATGATACAGTATGGAGCTTCTCCTCAAAATTAAAGATAGAACTATCAGATGATCCAGTGATTCCACTTCATTTAATTAAAATGAATAAGTTTTTAAATTAATGGATGGATGAACAAATTAGTGAATAAAAGCCTCTTGAAGTCTTGCTCATTTATCATTTCAACTCAAGCATCACCTCAGATAAAAATATGTTTTATGTTATATACCTTGAAAATATTATATGAATTGATAAATGATGTATTTTGGTATATGTTTAAAATTTAATATTGCCAAACATGTCTATAATTTTTATAGAAATATTGTTTCTCCATGTCTTCTTTCAGTTCAATTTCACTTATAAATAATGTGCCTTAAATTTATGCCTATTTTGTTTCCAGCATGTTTATTTCATTTCATTAAAGTTTTTAATGCATGTAAAATAGGCCAAATTTTATTTTCTTCTTGATAGATAGCAAATGATATCAGCATAGTATAAGAAACCATCTTTCTTTTTTTATATTGAAGTACTACTTTGTCATAATTTCTTTTAAATGTTATAAATTATGAGTTCTTTATTCTGTCATAGTGAATTCTGTAGTAGTAATAATATTTGAATTATAGGAAATTTATATTATTGTTGTTTATGGTAAAATTTTAAAATTATTTCCACTGCACTTTTTTTAACATGTTTAAAAAAGTCTTTTCTAAAGTCCTTATACTTTTATAAAAACTTCAAGACACCAATTCAAAACAATACTTGAAGTTTTGACTTGGAATTACATTAAATTAATACTTTTTATACATTTCTATACTTTTAAATACAATATCTTCCTATTGATGAATATGGTATATATTTTCACTTTAAAAAAAATTTTTATCCTTGTCCTGAAATATTTTCTTATTTTCTTCATATAGCGCCTATATCTTCATTTTAATGCATTCTAAAATAATTTATATTATTGATTATGTGTGAAATATTTTTTCATTTTCACATCTGGCTAGCTGATAATATTTTCATATTCAAATATATTTATTTCTCAAGTTTTAACAGAATCGTCTTGGGTTTGTTTATTACATGCATTCCTACTCTTTAATTAAATTTTTAAAAAGCTGCATATATATTTATGATATAGATATAGATATAGATTTGAGACAAGGTCTTACTCTGGCACCCAGGCTGGAGTGCAGTGGCATAGTCATCACTCACTGCAGCCTCAAAATCCTGGGCTCAAGCGATCCTCAACCAGCCACCTGAGTAGCCAGGAATAAAAGCATGCACCCTTATGGCTAATATTTTTACTTTTCTGCAGAAGTGGGGTCTCACTATGTTGCCCAGGTTGGTCTTAAACTCCTAGCCTCAAACCCTCAAGCAATCCTCTTGTCTTGGCCTCCCTAAATGATGTGGTTATACATGAGCCATCATGCTCTGCCAAATTCTATATATTCTATATCAAAACTTTCACCACTTTGAATTAAATATATTTGATAAAATATGATGGATCAAATATTTATGTTCTTTACAACATTATTGGTCAAGTACGATTAGTTATGCCATGGAAAAAAAGCATTCATTTTTATTTTCAATATGTAGCATTCACTTAAATATGATGTTATCATGTATCTGTGGTTATAGTTCATTTCCTCATTTTCCAGTTTACGTGTTCTATTTATTTATTTATTTATTTATTTATTTATCTGGTAGAAATTACAAAAAAAAAAAAAACTTTTTTTGAAGTTGGCATTTTCATAGGCAGAGCTTTTGGATTCATGTGTCCTTTTGTCTTTTTTTTTTCCCCCTACTTTTTTTTTTTTATTTTTTTGAGATGGAGTCTCGCTCTGTTGCCCAGGCTGGAGTACAGTAGCACAGTCTCGGCTCACTGCAACCTCTGCCTCCCAGGTTCAAGTGATTCTCCTGCCTCAGCCTCCCCAGTAGCTGGGACTACAGGTGTGCACCACCACAGCTGGCTAATTTTTGTATTTTTAGTAGAGACGGGGTTTCACCACGTTGGTCAGACTGGTCTCGAACTCCTGACCTCATGATCTGCCCACCTCACCTCTCAAAGTGCTGGATTATAGTCATAAGCCACTGTGCCTGGCCTTTTTTTTTCTGCTTTTTAACTTTTTTCTATTTGTAAATATTTTTTCCAGTTTTTTTTTTTAATTCTTTTTAAGTTTCTTTAGAGAGTTGCTAAATTATTTCTTTTTTTAAATAATAACAAGGTCATCTAAGACTTTATATTTCCCCTGCTTTCCCTTGTTTACACTTTGGTTTTAGTTTTTCAATCTAATAGTTTATTGATTTTAATGGGAGAATTTGGCCCATTCATACTTATTTGTTGTGTCCGTTTTTCTCTCTCGGTCTCTGTCATTTTGACTGAAGTAATTAATTTACTTTCTATTTTGTGATATTATTCAGTCTAGACTCTCTTTTTTGTTGTTGTTGTTGTTGTTTTTGTTTGTTTTATTTTTTCCTGAAGCGGTCTCACTCTGTCACCCAGGCTGGAGTGCAGTGGCGCGATCTCAGCTCACTGCAAACTCCGCCTCCCAGGTTCACACCATTCTCCTGCCTCAACCTCCGGAGTAGCTGGGACTACAGGCGCCCGCCACCACGCCTGGCTAATTTTTTGTATTTTTAGTAGAGACGGGGTTTCACCGTGTTAGCCAGGATGGTCTCGATCTCCTGACCTCGTGATCTGCCCATCTCAGCCTCCCAAAGTGCTGGGATTACAGGCATGAGCCACCACACCCGGCCTGAAGTAATTAATTTACTTTCTATTTTGTGATATTATTCAGTCTAGACTCCCTTGTTTTAAAATTTTATTTGTGCTTAAAATCCTTATCTTACCTCTTACAGTTCAATATATGCTTATTTGTTATTTTAAGGAAACACAATATTAACTATGCCTCCTTTTTCTCCTGGTGTTGTCCCACTGCCCTCTATCATATGAAGTGATCTTTAGAATACACTTTAATTATTTCTTCCTCTTCAAGATGAGAGAAGTTGCTTTTCAATTAACCACCAATAATACCTTGAGCAGACACATCTCCATTCTCTCTCTATCTCCTTCCAAACCTGAGATACTTTACTGCCACTTATTTCAGGTTGTTAGAAATAATATATTATTATTAGAAATAATGATAATTTATTATTATTAACATAATAAGCTGTTTGCATTTTTCTTCTATTTCGTGCACATTTAGACATTTCCAGACAATATAATTACTTATATATTTTTAATTATATGTTTTATGATTTACACTGTGCTCTCTCCTTCTACTTTTCCCTAGAAGTTTCTGTTGTAAATAATTTACTGTTTGTTTATCATATATTTCTAGCATTTTCATCAGATAAGTTAAAGGCTGATTTAGCAATTCCTTTATTAACTTTTTCTCATCCTGAACAGTTAAATAATATTTATTTGCCGGTAGAAAATTATTGGGTTTAGTAATTTTGTCTCAGTCATATATGTTGATGTTATATTGCCATTTTATAACATATAATAATTCAGATGGATAGTGTGATGTGTTTGTTTTCCCTTCATAATAAACTTTTTCTTTCAGCCTGAAAAGTTGTAAAAAAATATTCACTTTATCCATAAAATTTAAGATTTTTACCATGAGTTTTGTCTTTTCCCATTTGGAAGTAGACAAGAATTCTATTCTGGAAGCGAAATAAACTGTATTCAACTTTGTTTACAATGACAATTCATTGATATTTGAAATAATTCAAAATTGTAATGTGACCAAGATTTATTTCCAATAATATTTCTGAGTGGAAGCCAGGATTGAATATGAAGCAGAAATAGGACCACTGGGTAAGAATGACTTTCTGTTTCTGTTATTGGAGAAGTACGTGTGATAATAGATTAAGCAAACATCGGAAATAAAAGACACATGCACATATACACCACACGCATACACCTAGGTCATCTGTGTACATCAATTGCAAACCTGGCTCCAGTTTTCTCTCTCTCTCTCTCTCTCTGTGTGTGTGTGTGTGTGTGTGTGTGTGTATATATGTATATACGCCTTTTCTAATGACACATTGCAACTTATTTTTTTGAAGGTGAAGTCAATTGTTTTCCCCTTAAAGCTAAGGTTTGCTATATGTTTAGGTATATCAAATTCATAATAAGAGATACTGTGACAATTCTGAGTCCAGAAGAGAATGTGGGCACTTCTGCTCTCTTTCTAACTCTTTTTTTTAGAAGCTGGCCATTATGACAGTCAAGGCAGATTAGTCCACTGGAGGCTGAGAGATGATTCAAAACAAAGCCAAGTTATCCTATACAAAGCCCCTGACTTTCTTATTTATTTGTTTGTTTGTTTGTTTGTTTGTTTATTTATTTTGAGACAGAACTTCGTTCTTGTTGCCCAGTCTGGAGTGGAGTGCAGTGACACCATCTCGGCTCACTGAAACCTCCGTCTCCCAAGTTCAAGTGATTCTTCTGATTCAGCCTCCCAGGTAGTTGGGATTACAAATATCCACCACCATGCCTGGCTAATTTCTGTATTTTTAGCACAGACGAGGTTTCACCATGTTGGCCAGTCTGGTCTTGAACTCCTGGCCTCAGGTGATCCACCTACCTCTGCCTCCCAAAGTGCCAAAGTGCTGGGATTACAGATGTAAGCCACTGCGCCCGGCCAAAGCCTTTGACTTGTGATAGAACCTTGCCTAGATCAGCAAAACTACCCAAGCTACCGACAGTCATCGACAGAGGTATGAATTAGCACAACTGAGAGAAGAATAACCACTTAGCTACTTTGCAGACTTGAAACCAATTAAATTTGCATTGTTTTAAGTCACTGAGACTTGTGGCTGTTGGTTCTCAGCATTATTATAATGAGTGACTGAAGACCATATAGATGAAATGTGATATATTAGAAATAAACTGAACCTAGAATAAAATTTAGTGTTATTATTTTATACTTAATTAGATCTATTCATAGTACCCTGAATTCATTTATCCAACAACTAGGGCTAATATAGATTGGATTATCTTGGAAACAGAATGACTTTGTAATTCTTCCATGTATGAAGTTTATATGAATTTGTTGTTGTTGTTCTTGTTGTTGTTGTTGTTCTTGTTGTTGTTATGCAGTATTCCTCTGTCGCTCAGGCTGGAGTTCAGTGGTGCAATCTCAGCTCACTGCAACCTCTGCCTTCTGGGTTCAAGAGATTCTCATGCTTCAGCCTCCCGAGTAGCTGGGATTATAGACACCTGCCTCCATGTCTGGCTAATTGTTTTGTATTTTTAGTAAAGACAGGTTTCGCCATGTTGGCCAGGCTGGTCAAGAACTCCTGACCTCAGGTGATCCACACACCTCGGCCTCCCATAGTGTTGGGATTACAGGCATGAGCCACCACCCTGGCCAGTTTACATGAGTTGACATATAATACACTGCAGACACACCTCATTGTAACTGCACTGAGAGACTCACTGTTTTAGAACACATAAAGACACACTGGGAATGATGTAAAAGTCTCTAAGCTATAAACAATTTGGGGTAGCACCTTGACTCATGTTAAATTTGAACCAGTTAGTAATTATATTCTTTTTCGGGACAACTTCTAGGATATTTTCTTCAATGCTTTGAACATATAATTTCAATAAGAAAAATTCCAAGACAGGATTTAGATTGGTCTGCTTGTACTACCTGACTCTGCCTGTTTCATTTCTTGTGGTTTATGGGATGAAGTTTTATAATTAGCTTAGGTCATCTGTCCAAGCCTGTGTCAAGACATGGGATAGTGTGATGGGCAACTGTGATGGTAAAAAAGAATAAAGCTTGATGAAAGTATGGAATGCCACTACTGAAAGAAGAAATCTATGTGATGTGAAGGACAGATGTTGATTGAGTCTCACTTGTTGATGTGCCTTTGATGTGGCTACACCAGTAACATTTTCTGAATTGTTATCATAAAAGTTGTTCAGGTATAAGGCATTTGTTGCAATAGTCTGGGAATGTTAGTGTTATGAATTAAATAATAACATTTTTACAAAAATATAAAAAATCAAAAATTTATTCAGAAAATAGAAGAAAATATATTAAATCTTGTCCTGTAAACATATTCTAGCATGGGTTACTATGATGTAATTAAAATGGGAATAGCATAACAATGATTTTTTTATTTGGATAATTTCATAAATTTATTTCTTATTATGTAAGTTTAATTATTAAAGCAAAATTTTGGTGAAGCATGAGGTATGAACAATGAAACTAACTTAATAAAAGTATATGGTATTGTGTCAAATAATATGATATAAAATCAACTTTGTAAATAACATGATTGCTATCATTTCTTTTTCTAGATCTTGGACATATTACAAGACAATAAAAATTAAACCAATTTCATAATTAAAGAATACTGATGCCATCAAAGCTATAAAGAATATTTATAATTATGGTTATTTATTCCACTAGATGAAGACTTTTTCATCAAAATTCCATTTGAATATATACTTTAACATTTATAATCTAGGAAATATTACTTCTTTAAAAAATTTGGGCCTATGTATTGGCTAAAGAATTTACTTGTGAAGGCTGGGTTAGGTGGCTCATATTATAATCCCAGCACTTTGCGAGGCTGAGGCAAGTGGATCACTTGAGCTTGGGAGTTTGAGACTAGCCTTGGAAGCGTGATGAGATCCTGCCTCTGCAAAAAGTACAAAAATTACCGGGCATGATGGCATGTGTCTGTGGTCCCAATTAGTTGGGAGGCTGAGGAGGGAGATTGCCTGAGACCTGGAGTTTGTGGCTGCAGTGAGCTGTGATCATGTCACTGCACTACAGCCTGGGGAATGGGGCAAGATCTTTCCTCAAAAACAATAATTTACTTGTGACAACTATACATAGAGGTCAATGATTAGCAAATTATAATTGAGATAAATTGCTTTAATTGGCATTTATTCGTTGTGCCTTACTAGTGAAACTCAAGCATTGGAAATTTAACACTTTCATAAATGTACTTAAAGAGATTGCAGAGATTTTGATTTTTTAATTTTTCATTAAAAAGAGAGTACATTGTAGAGCTCAGTTATTTTCAGAAAATTCTGAGAATCATAATGTAGAAGAACAAAAAGATAGTAGGAAACTAAAAACTTTTAAAAAGGACCAATCCTCGCTTCTGCCTGTAAAATATGAAAGTAGATTGAGGTAGTTAGAAACAAAGTTATAAAATAACTGATCAAAGTATATGGAAGGAAGAGAAAACCAGGAATATTTTCAATTTAGAATTCAAAATTGGCTGAACAAATAAGTGAGTAAATGAATGAAAGTTATTATTTGAGCATCAGTTATTTTCTAAACATGGTCAGGGTATAGAAATAAATGTCTTGTGATTTGGCATTGAGAAAGCATTGTTTATTATAAGTAGAAAGATACAAACACTTATGTATAATAAAATAATAGAGTTATTCTTATAGACAGGGTATAGAGGAAGTGAGAGGAAGAGGAAAAAAAGGGAAGAAAGGGAAAAGAAATGGAAAGAAAATAGAAAGGAAAGAAGCAGAGAGAAATAAATTGTATTAGTGTAATGAGAATCCAAAATGATTCCTGGTTTTGGAATCTCATATTGTAGCATCATTAGAGCTACAAAGATATATAATGATAATATACTTTAACTTCTGTAAATATTTGTAATAAAAGTCAGTATTACTTTTGACGAATGTGCTCAGAGATTAAACAAGTTTCATTTCCCACAGCTCTCAAACTATATAACCGCTTCATAGATTCAATGACTCTTGAAGTGAATAAATAAACTGGTTATAGCTCATCAGGCCATTGAAGGAAATGGAGGCAGACATACAAATAAGAGTGTCAGTCTACTCTCGTGCAAAAACATAAATGGAGGCTAGCAGTCTGGAGACAGATAAAACCCTTTGCACACTACCTAAAGTTCAGTAAAGCTGGAATGGAAGATAGAGGCAGCAGGGCAGAGGAGTGAATCAGATAAGAGATTGAGAAGAAAGGCCAGAGAGGTAGAGCCAGGTTAATTTATGTATTCATTTGCTTCCTCTCTGTACTATTCTGTAAGCCAGATAAGGTTGCTTAAATGTAATTTGATGTTGTTTTAGTCCACTCTCACGCTATTATTAAAAAAATCCCTGAGATTGGGTAATTTATAAAATAAAGAGGTTTAATTGACTTACAGTTCTGCATGGCTAGGGAGGCCTCAGGAAACTTACAATCATGATGGAAGGTGAAGGGAAAGCAAGAACCTTCTTCACATGGTGGCAGAAAGAAGAGAGAGAAGGAGGAAGCACCAGACACTTATCAAACAACCAGATCTCCTGAGAAATCACTCTCTCTATTTGAAAACAGCATAGGGGAGCTGCCCTCATGAGCCAATCTCCTCCCACCAAGTCCCTCCCTTGACATGTGGGGATTACAATTCAAGATGATATTTGGATGGGGACACAGACCCAAACCATATCAGATGGGCATTGAAAAAAAAATCAGAAATTTAAAGCAGTATTAGCCAAAGAGAGGTTTCTGGACACCATTGATACCATGGAATATTATTATTTATCTTTTAAAAACTGTGTATGTATAAGAGTGAGAGGGTGATCCTATGGTCAAATGAATTTGAGGAACTCTTTGTTGAAAAAACCTATATATGACTATATCACAACTTCACCTAGGAGCATAAAGGAGCATAGTACTCAATTTTTTCTGGATTCATTTGATGAAGAAACATTTTGTCTCAAAATATCTGTGAACATTATCTTGAGCAATGTTGTTGTAGAGGATGGAATGAAATACACCAGTCTGGAGATAGGCATAACTTTTAGAAAACATTGAAGTATTCAAAGCAATGTCGTTAGAGGTTATAAAAGGCAATAATAGTGTGGTTGGATAGGCTGAGATATATCCAGAACGGTAAAGTAGACAAAACTTGATACTGGATATTATTAGTCAGGGAAATGGCAGAGCAAAATTATCCCTTGATTTGTAGCTGTGTTGTTTATCTGTATCATTTATCGTTGTGTAACAATCTACTATTAAGCTTATCGACTTGAAACAACATACATTTGTTATCTCCCATCTTCTGTAAAACAGGAATCAATGAACAACGTAGGTGGGTCCACTGGTTTGAGGTTTTCTCAAACCTGCCATCAAAGTATCAGCTGAAGCTGCAATGTCATCTGAAGGGTCAACAAGAAAGATCTGCTTTCAAGCTGACCTACATCTTTATTTTTGGAATTCAGTTCTTTGTAGGCTGCTGGAGTGAAGGTCTAAGTTACTGCCTGGCTTATGCTACAGAGGCCACTCTCAGTTCTTTTATCACATTGGGTTCTCCATAGGACAATTTGCTTTATCAAAACGATCAAGCAGAGAGAACAAGCAAAAGAAAGATTGCTAACAAGACAGAAGTCACCATCTTGTATTAATTTTGGAAGTGATATCCAATCACATTTATTATATTCAGTTTGCTAAAAGCAAGTCACTAGGTCCAGCCCACACTGATGAAGAGGAATGCAAAATTACAATTAGACAGGAGGAAGAAATTCAGGAGATCTACTGAACATCACAATGACAAGCATTAATAACAATATATTGTATACTTGACAATGTATGAAACAGTACATTTTAAGTGTTCTTGCCACACAAAAATGATATGTATGTCAGGTGATGCATATTTTAAGTATCTTTATTTAGGCCTTCCACAATGTCTACATACATCAAAACATCATGTTAAATGCCATAAATACAAACAATTAGTAGTTGTAAATTTAAAAAACAAATTTAACTTTTTAATTAAAAATTTAAAAAATTGAAAAGAGAAAAGAATTACAACAAGGGTACAAATTCTAGTAGATGCAAATTGTTACAGGCCATTTTAGAAGACTGCTGTATTATCTAATGGTAGGTATTAAAATAAATTTCTGGAGCTTTTCTCTTAGGAAAGACTGTTAATTAAAAATAATGACAAATAAGAACCCCCACCCCAACAAAAAAAACCTCTCTATCTTTAAAGTATATGAAACATTATTTCCTGTTTTTAAAAAATATCTAAAGATTATTAGGGGCCGGGCACAGTGGCTCACACTTGTAATCCCAGCACTTTGGGAAGCCGAGGTGGGGGGATGACTTGGGGTCAGGAGTTCGAGATCAGCCTGGCCAACATGGTGAAACTCTGTCTGTATTAAAAATACAAAAATTAGCCGGGTGTGGTGGTGGGCGCCTGTAATCACAGCTACTCGGGAGGCTGAGGCATGAGAACCGCCTGAACCCAGGAGGCAGAGGTTGCAGTGAGCCAAGATTGCACCACTGCATTCCAGCTTGGGTGATAGAACAAGACTCAGTCTCAAAAAAAAAAAAAAAAAAAAAAAATTAGCGAGCTTCTTTGTTAAACTACCCGATGCATCAAAGCATTTTTGTAACTTGAGGAATCTATGAGCTAAACTGAGAAGTGATCTGTGCACTCAAATGTGAATGTTTTACAAGGTATTTAATGCACACAAAGCAAACTATATCCAGAAATAAATACAATTAATAATTAAACTATTTATTCCAAAAACAGCCTTTATTTTTACTAAAAGTATTATTGAAGCAAAACATACATATTATTTTTTTCCAATACTGTAACACAATACCCAATATCATGCTTTTCCGTCCTTTCTCTTTTTAATGTTTTACACATGTTATGGGAAACCATGTGTTTCTGATTAAGGACTTATTGTTTGCTAAATTGCTGTGGCCTTTCAAATTCTTCACACCCTTTTATCTTCTCATCCCCACCTCTTAATATTACAAATAAACGCAAACATGCATTTTTCAGCTAAAAGATTACTCAGCCCGCTATGCGATCACACTCAAAGCAGTTTAAAAGTATGTAAACATACATATGTGGAATTTGGTCTAAATTTCAACTTTATAACTCTAGCCCCAGTAATATTAGGTGGGCTTAGTGATTTAACCTAAGTATTTGAGAGATACCTAACTGAAGACTGAAAGACTAGTAACTGGAAATCAGAATTATTTATTATACCTTGAACAAAAGTTGAATGATTCTTTTGTTTACAAAGATGTAATGACGCATTACATGGACCACTGTACTTCTCAAAATAAAGCAGGCTTGCCTAAATCTGGATGAGTAAAGTAAAATAACTATTTTTGGGCGTGTGTGTGTGTGTGTGTGTGTGTGTGTGTGTGTGTGTGTAAGAGAGAGAGAGATAACGAGAGAGAGATGCGGAAATAGAAGAGGGACAGAGAGAGAGGCAGAGAGAGAGATCTAATTTGGGAAGTCAAAGTGGCAAATTGCAGCAATAACAATTTTGGAAAACAAAGAGCATGCTGATTAAATGTTAGTCTTAGATAATTTATTCAGCAAACCAGAAGTATAATTTCAACTTCTATATAAAGACAGTCATAATAATCTTTATCTAATGGCGATATTGAGAGTTTTCAATGTGATGGCATCAGGTAGTAGTGAGTACTAGATTGAAAAAGCAGAGGAATATGATGGCCAGGACAAGGAAAGAGGCTGATTTACTTTGAAATGTCAGGGAACATCTCTCTGAGGCAGTAACATTACATTTTAAACTTGAATTGGAAGAGGAGACAGACGAGCAAAGATATGAGAAAGAACATTCTAGGAGAAAGTCATCAAGAAATTGCAAAGGACCTAAAGCAGGAACAAACTTCATGTGTTCAGCTAAAAGAAAAAGACCTGTGTGGCTGCAGCTTTCCAAGATGATGATTAAAATTATTAGGGGAGGATAAGGAGTCAATCCAGAGACTATTCACATTAAGTCCTTATAGTTCATGCAAGAGGCTTAAATGTTATTCTAGGGGAGATTGGAAGCAATCGTGGCTTTTTAGTAGCGCAACCATGTGACATAACTTATGTTCTGAAAGAGAGAGAGAGAAAGAGAGAGCAAGCTTATTCTGGATACTCTACATGGAATAGATTATACAGGAGTTAGAAATAAATTGGGAAGTTTTGAGATAATTTAGGCAGTTCTGGGTAGAGATGATAAGGGTTTTAGAACAGGGAGAATAAAAGGCAAAGGAACGATATGCAGAAATTCAGAATACATTTTTTGAAATCAATCCAATGAAACTCTTTATAGACTTGCATCCAAAAAAGAGAGAGAGAGAGAGGAATCAAATTTGAATCCTAGTTCTTCCGATTAAGTATCTGGGTATATGAACAAGAATGGTAGAGGGTCTGATTTTGGTTAGGGTCTTAGCAATGTCAAAATTTTGAGAAAGCAATTAAATATTCTATATAGATGACAGTGTAAGTGAGATTTATGATACTTGACTTCAGTGGACCGTGGCTAGAGGTAAGATGGGAATCACTGAAATATAGATTGAATGAGTGTGTTAATAAAGGACTGGCAATGTCTAACACATAAGACATGTTATCTAATTGTGGAAGTTGCTCTGCTGTTATGATTGCTGCTATCGATAATATGTAAAATACGGAAAGAAAGAAGGATTAAAGATCAATCATCATAAACTATTCTAATTTTAATATGATATTGTTAGTTCCATATTCAGAATTGAAACAGAAAAGAAAACACTAGCAAAAGAGGGTTACAAAGAAAAGAAAGTAAATTAAGGGGAAAATTAAAGCATACACTGTCTTTAAATGTAAGAGAGAATGTGGCCAAAGAAGTAGGAAGTAGGTCTCTATATCAAATGCTGCGAATAGAGGAAACATGATGATAAAAATTGGCTTTTAGATGTGGCAGCCTGAAGGTTGCTGAGAATCTCCAGAAAGAAGAACGTTTTAAATGGAAACTTGCTGGATCAAGAAGAAGAGAAACAGGAAAGAAAAGCAGAGCAATAATAATAAACAATGTTCTAAAAGGTTTAACTAGGAATGGGATGAAAGAGTTAATGGAGTTGATGGGCATATACGTAGAGTTTTTGTTATTGTTTATTTTTAAAATGGTAAATTTTAAGCATGTTTTTGTATCACTGGGAATGAACTAAGGAAAATGAAGAAAATCATTATTTAGATGAGAGGGGAAATAACAGTAATAACACCTTGAGAAAGCTAGAAGTAATGGAATCCAGATGAAAAGTTTGTACATTGATCAACTTGTTGAAATGTCATTTCTTGAAATAGAAAGAAATCACTTCTCTCCCATTCTCCCATTCTCTGAATGAGAGAGGAAATGCAGGTTAAGATTGTAGAACAGAAAAAAGGTAGAAGTGATTTCTTCCAATTGCTTCTAATTGTGGGGAGAAGAGATGGGATGTTTCAGATTTTAGTAGAGATTGGAAGGTAGAAATTATTATTCAGAATGAACATGAGAAAGGAGTGGACTGAGATTGCCCAACAATGTTGATTGCTCATTTGATATTTGAGGCGGTGGGTTTCAACTGTGATTGGTAAGCTCCATTTGATGGTCTCTTTAGTCATGGGTAGTTGCTTGTGTACAGGTACAGAGAAGGAGGTACTGAACTTTAAGTAGATTTAGTGTTTCTGGGTAAATGCAACAGAGGTAGAAAAACACAGTGGCTCATGCATATAACCCCAGAACTTTGGGAGGCCAAAGATGGAGGATTACTTGACTCCAGGAGTTTGAGACCAGCCTCGGCAAAAAGTAAGATTGTGTTTATACGAAAAAAAAAAAAAATTAGCTAAGCACAGTGGAATGAGCCTCTAGTCCTAGCTACTCAGAAGACTGAGGCAGGAGGATCTCTTGAGCCCAAGAGCTCAAGGCTACAGCAAGCTACAATTGCATTCCATCCAACAATTGCATTCCATCCACTGAACTCCAGCCTGGATGACAAAGTGAAACACACTGTCTGTGGAAAAAGAAAAAGCTGAGGAATTTAAGAATACTCTTAAAGTCATTATCATAATAACACATTACAAAATCTGAAATTAGTACAGAAAAAATTAATGACTTTAAGATGATATTTGATGGAAAAACTAGCACAGAACAATGGAGATAACTTCCCAATGAAAGAAGAAGATTGTTGGAGCAGATAAAAAAGTGGAAGAAGAGAGAGTTGTGTCAGAAAGTTCAATATTTAGAACTTATATTTCAGAAGTAATACGATAATGACAAGATCAATGTTATGACCCCGAGAATGGTCAAATTAAGGTGGAGTAACAGAACATTGGACATGATGAGGTTTAGAATATTAAGGCCCTGGATGCTATGTGGGTTATTCAGAGCATCCAATAATTGAAGTCACCAAAAATGGGGACAGTCATAAATGTGCTCAGTGGTAAAATCTTCAACATGTAACAAGCTGCATCAAGAACGATAATAAATTGACATCAACAATGAAGTACAGGGATTGCTATTATCAGGTATTGTGCAATTAGAAGGAGCTAGAGGTTTTAAAGGAGGAAAAGAGAATGTGATATTGAACTGGTGAAAAGAATAAGGAAGAACATCTTTCCCACGTCCAGGATTTATGTGGGCAACAGGAGAAACAAATGACCCACGCCATGAAGGGGCAGGGCATGTATTTACCAAGGAACAGAGATTTCTGCTCATCCATAAATGTCAAGCACATAGTGAGAGGCAAGGCTAAAGATAATAGGACATTTCAGAGGACACTATAAAAAACAGAAGACAAACTGCACTGATAGCTATAACACACACACACACACACACACACACACACACACACACACACATTAAACCCTGTGTCTACTAAAAATACAAAATTAGCCGGGCGTGGTGGTGCTTGCCTATAATCCCAGTTATTCGGGAGGCTGAGGCAGGAGAATCACCGGGACCTGAGAGGCAGGGAAGTTACAGTGATCCGAGATTATGCCACTGCACTTCTGCCTGGGCAACAAAAGCGAAACTCAGTCTCAAAAAAATAAAAACACCCAACAGTTTCATTTTATCTCTTATGGTCTAGTTTAAAATATGGATAAGTAGAAAATTACAAAGTAATATAATAATGTGATTAGTGAATAAGTAGTAGGAACATCTAACCTAGTTATCAAATAAAAGGCAGAATTTCACTGAAGTGCAAAGATGCAATTCACCAATAACAATTAATGGACAATACTTTACAGAGGTGTGTAGATGAAAGAAGTTCCTTATAGTTTGTGTTCCTTTTTTTATTCTTAATGTCATTTATTTATGCCATCTGTGTTCTTCAAACAATTGTGTTAAATGTTTACTTATATTTACTATTTTTAGTCTTTTCAAAGATATGTCTTTAAAAAAATTCTCCCATTTATCTTTTATTTATATTTCATTGATTTTCTGTACTTTATTATCTTCTCTACTTCTTGTATAGCTAGCATTATTGATTGTTTTGTAATTTCTTAAGTATGACACATTGCTTATTAATTTATAGCCTTTCTTCTCGTTCTGGGCTAAATTGTGTGCCCCCACCACCACTAAATTTATGTTTTAAAGCCTTAATCACCAGTAACTCAGAATGTCACTGTATTTGGAGATAGGGCATTTAAAGTGGTAGTTAGTTAAAATAAGTTGATCAGAAAGGGTCCTAATTCAATATGAATGGTGTCCTAATAAGAAGAGAAAATTTGGACATACAAAAGACGCACAAGAGATGCACACACAGAGAAGGAAGATCATATGAAGATACAAGGAAAAGAAAGCTGTATATAAGTCGAGGAGACAGGCCTCAGGAAAACACACTTCTGCAGGCACCTTGAGCTTGGACTTCCAGCCTCTATAACTGTGAGAAGATAAAATTCCGTTGTTTAAGCCACCAATTCTGTGGTGTTTTGCTATGGTAGCCCTAGCAAATGAATTCACTTCTTTACTAATCTAAGGATGTAAAAGCCATAAATTTTCCTGTAAGTGCCATTTGAACCGTGTGTGTCACACAGTTTTATAGAAAGTGTTTTCATGGTTTTATAGTTATACTTACTTTAAATTATTGTGACCTCTTCTGATACACGAACTATTCAGAACAATGTTTATATATTTTCTAAACATATAGTTTTACACAGTTGTGTTCTTGATTTCTAATTTAATGGCAGTATCATGAAGCAAACAACTCTGAATGATTCTAATTCTTTTAAATTTACTGAAGATTTGTGACCTAATTTTCACAAATATTGCATGCATAGTCTAGAAGAATATAGAAACTCTCTTGTTGGGAGCACGAATATACATATATCCACCAAATCGAGATTTTAATTTATTTGTCAAATTTTCTGTATTCTTATTAAATGTGTAATCTTTTGTCTTACACATTATCAATAAAAATCTGCATATTAATAACTATCTCAATGGCAGATTTGCTTATTTCTACATTCTGAATTTTGTTTGTATATTTGCATTTATTTAACAGGTTAATTTAAATATGTATTTATTATGACTTCTTGCTAATTTGAAATTTTTAATCTTGCATAATGGTTTTCCATTTGAAATTTGCATGGATATACCAGCTTTCTTTCTTATAGTACATGGCTGATTTATCTTTTGCCATCTTTTGTTGTGACTGCTGTTTCTTCCTATTAGACTCTTTTTCCTCTAATTAGTGAAAATAAAATTCATGTCTTATGTGACAAACTCAAAGTTGAGTGACACAATCTCGATTATAGAGAACATGTTATAAAAAAATAGACAGTGAAAGAGGAAAAAGTTATTAAATATATTCCCTGACCCTGCACCAGCAATTTTATTCCACACTCTTACTTGCATTGACAATCTGATTTCCTTTCCATGGTATCTTCAGGTTCTTACTCATCAAGATTGACTGGGGTCACTTGACCAAATACATTTTTCTCTATGTCCAAAATTTAAATAAATAAATAAAAATGTTAACCTTAACCTTGGCAAACAGGGAGGATACTGAAATCTTTGCTCTCTGTGTAGCAATGCATGCTATGACATCTATAAACACATCTACATTAACACCTATCTGTTTAGTAAATGAATATTCATATAAAGCTATGGCATTTAATTGATGAGCTACATGATGCTACATGGTTCTGAGCTTTCGAGAACTTGGGATCATCTGTTTTCAAAGTGCCACAATTCTGTGATTCAAAAACCATACGGAAGACTGCTTTTTTTTTTTTTAAATTAAGAGAGAGTGTTTGAGCTTTACATATTGGAGAGAGTGGCTAATCTCCTATCCAGTTAATAATGCAAAACAACCCTAGAGATTTTTCTGAAAAATTGAAACAGCAATTATCTAATTTCCTGAAACAGCATGCATGGATTTGTTGTAGAAACTGTGTTTTAACCAGTCTCAGAGTAGGAGAACTCATGAAAGGTTCTTCTCCTTGTGCCCTGCATATGAGTGTAACATTGCAAGATGCACTAGGCATAGAATGAACTTCTTTATTACTTTAAAACTAATTGTTGTTGTTTTATAATTTTATTAAATCCAAAGATGGACAATTTTCATATTTCTTATACAATTTATAAATTTATTATAACAATTTTCTAGCAGATGGAATTTTTAACAGATAGATACATTAGGGCTATTTTCTACAAAAGAGAGTCAATTGTATACTACTGAGATAGTATACAATTGTGTGTAGGTATTCCTTAAGGATTTGTTTCAGGAACCCCAGTGGATACCAAAATGGATGAAAGCTCAAGTCCTAATGTAAATTGCTGTACCATTTGCATATAGTCTATAATATCTTCCCATATACTTTAAATCATGTCTACATTAATTATAATACATAAGGCAATGTAAATGCTATATAAATAGTTATAACTGTATTGTTTAGGTGATAGGGAAAAGACAAGAAGTCTGTGTATGTTTAGTACAGATACAACTTTTTTTTTTTTAATATTTTCCACATATGGTTAGTTGAATTTACAGATTCAGAAAACATAGCTACAGAAAGCCAACTGTATATGGTTTTGCCTCTATTTGCAGATGAAGAATGAGTTGAATAATAGAAATACCAGCAAATCGACAATTTTTAACAATGATTTTAAATTTTAAAAAATTATTATTTGATGTATGTATTGATGAGTGTCTTTAAATTGTGTTAGAGCATTGGCTAAAAATTATTTTACATTGCAGTCACATAGGATAATTTTTTAATGTATGAGAATGATATTGAGAAGCTCTTTATGTACATTTACAATTTTATTGTAATATTAATTGCTGTATAATTAATTTTCACTTATTAATAAATCATAAAGTATTGTACAGTAATAAGTTCAAAATTAACACACAATGATCCACCAATTATATTATAGCAAGTTTTTAATGGATTAAACAGAAATTTCATTAGTACAAAATTAATTCCTATAATCATTTTCATGAAGGCAGATATTTTCAATGTTTGCATATTTTATTGTACTACAATAAACATATCATTTCTGAAATAATCATCAACAACAAACAGAAAGCTGTAATATGAAAATAAAATAAAATTTTCTGAATTGGTGAATAAAGTTTTTGAGAAAACAGGCGAAATGCAAGAAAATAGAAAAGGACTTTAGGGCTACTAATTTGGACATTCTATAGAAAAAGATACTTCACTGAGAGAGCAAAACAGAATATGAATATACTCTCTAAATTAATGTAAATCATAATGGAAGAAATTCAGAATAAAACAAGAAAATAAAATATTGCAAAGACTCCATTAAATGCAAATTTTGTTTCTGATTCAGATAAATTGACATATTTGAAATTTGAGTATTTAATTATTGATCATTTTAATTGGAAATCATCCACTTCAAACACATGCAGTGGCTCATGCCTGTAATTCCAGCACTTTGGCAGGCCAAGGCAGGCAGATCACTTGAGGCCAGGAGTTCAAGTTCAGCCTGGCCAACTTGGCAAAACCCTGTCTCTACTAAAAATACAAAAAATTAGCTGGCCATGGGGGCAGGCACCTGTAATCCTAGCTAACTCGGGAGGCTGAGGCACATTAGTCACTTGAACCCAGGAGACAGAGGTTGCACTAAGCAGCGCTCTGTCACTGCACTCCAGCCTGGGCAATAGAGCAAGGCTCTGTCTTAAAAAAAGGAAATAAGAAAATAAGCCACTTCAATAACAATATTTTAATTGTCTAAAACTTGATGTACATAGAACAACCCATATTTCTCACATATGTAAAAAAAACAAATCCTAGTTACTTTGTTCTATTTCAAATAATTTTTGTTACATTGAAAATGTTTTAGGAATAGAGTTGATGAAAAAAGTAGAATGGATGCAAAGATTAGCCATGTTATCACATATTTACTGTAAATTAAATTGAATTAAAATGTATATCAATACATTTAAGTAAATTAAATGTATATCATCAATACATTTATGTATTCTAAACTGAATATTATAATTTTAAATACTAGTTTAATAACTGTGCTTTCCAGCAAAAAATATATAAAAATAAAATAAGATGCCTTTTTTAAGCATAGCACTTTGCTTGTATTTAGTTTTTTCCAGTTTTACAAATGAGAAAATGAAAGGTCTAAGAAGTATAATGACTTGACCAAAATTATTCGTATGTTTAAGGGGTCAATTCTTAGAACTCAAGTTTCTGAGGCTTAGTTCAGTATTCTTTCTCTATTACATCTCTCTTCTTATCGGTAAGCACATACCTAAGGATGGCCATGGAGAAGTAAGATTTATTTAAAAAATGAAATTTAAATGTCCATTAAAAGTTTAGTAAGGGTACTTAAATGTTTTCCTTCATTGCTTAATAAATAAAGAATGCTTTTTGGGAACATGGAAAAATAGAGTTATATGTTCATACAGATTTTTTTTTTAACTTTGTTTTTTTTAAGTTCAGACTATTTTCAATGCATAACCTACAAGATTCTGTTTTTGGCAAAGTAATGTCCAACATGAGACAATCATTCCAAAAATAATGTGATTATGTTTTTTTTTTCATTTGTAAGAAACCATAACATAATAATTTCATAATATTCCTGCGGAATTTTATGCAGAATATAAACGTGATAACAGAAAGTGTGTCCATTATTTTCGGCACTGACATACAAAATCAAATGATCAAAATGAGAACTGATGCCATGAAATAAATCATATTGAATTAAATAAGAAATTCACAATATTACTCCATTATTACAATCCTTGGCATGAATCATACAGAACAGATAATTAATTTGCACATTCTATATATGAACATATTGGGGAGAAATTTATTATTTAGCTTGATTGGAGAAGACATAAGCAAATTGGCAGTATACTATTTACACAGACATAGAATACAAACAGAAATTCAAATAAGGTATCTTTCCCAAACTCACTTGGTAAATGAGTGAAATTTTGTTATCGAAAGCTAACAAAACAAACCCTAACAGGAAAAAAAAAATAGTAGGCCAAGCACATTCGCGAGACTGCAAATACTGTAAAAAAAAATTTGGCAGAACAAATCCAGAAATGTATATACAATATGATATATTGTGAACAAGTTCATTTTATGGTTTTTCTCAATTGTACTTATTACTCTGTTACATAATATTTATTCAATTAAAAAATTTTTATTTTTAGTCTTTCCCTACAGTTACATTGTGAGTTCTGTTAAAACGTATCTGTCTTGTTTACAGCTTAGCTCCCATACCTAAACAGGACTTATATAGTATGTTGTCAATAAGTGTATGTTGAATGAATTAAATCCAGAAATGGATGTAAATTAACTTTAGAAAAGTCTATGAATATAATTGGACAAGTTAGGTGATTTAAGGGAAGAAAACATATAAGAACCTCAATAGATACAAATAATCTGGTTCAAAAAATTCCATATTTATTTGCGCTAAATACAAACCAACACAAAAATGGAGAATGTTTTTAAACAGATTGAGAGTGTCTATCAAAAGCCAGATATCGCACATAGTGGTGAAATAATAGACTTTTTCTTTAGAATTGGAAACAAGAAACATATGTTCACTATTGATACCTATTAAGTATTTTATTCAACACACTAAGCATTGCTGGGGAAATTATTACTGTCTATACAAAACTAGAAAGTATCTTCACATAAATTTATTGGAAATTAATAGAAGAGTTTATTAAATATCTATAGACAAGCAACATAAGGGAAACCTAATTTCAGAAATTACCTTTTACATTTGTTGCTTGTACTTTTAGGTTCTTATCTAAAAAAATAATGCCCAGACTGAAGTTGTGGGGCGCTTCTCCCCTTTCTCTTCTTTTATTAATTTTACTGTGTACAGCCTTATGTTTAAGTCTTTCATTCAATTTGAGTTGATTCTTATATATGGTGTGAGGTAAGGGTCCAGTTTCATTCCTTTGCATGTGGATATTCAGTTGTCTCAACCCCATTTATTGAAGAGATTGTCCTTTCCCCATTGTGTGTTCTTGGCACTTTCATTTAAAATCAATTGACTGCAAATGTATGGATTCATTTCTGGGTCCTCCTTTCAGTTTCATTTGTCTATGTGTCTGTCTTTATGTGAGTACAGTTTTGTTTTGATTACTATGGTTTTATAATATATTTTGAAGTCAGGTATTGTGATGCCTCCAGCTTCGTTCCTTCTGTTTAAGATTGTCTTAATCCGAATCTTTTGTGGTTCCATAAAACTTTGAGACTTGTTTTCTCTATTTCTGTACAAAAAAATCAAATTTTAATAACGATTTTATTGAGTCTGTAAATTGCTTTGGATAGTATAAACATTTTAGCAAGAATAGTTTTTCCAATTCATAAACAAAAGTTATTGTATCTTTCCATTTTTTTGTGTCTTCCTCAATTTCTGGGATCACATCAAACTAAAAAGCTTCTGCACAGCCAAGCAAACAATCAATAAGGTGAAGAGGCGACTACAAAATGGGGAAAACTATTTGCTAACTATACATCTTATAATGGGTTAATATACAAAATACCAAAAATATCAAGAAACAAATAACTCAGTATTAAGAAAACAAATAGCCCTATTAAAAACAGGCAAAGGATCTGAATAGACGTTTCTCAAAAGAAGCAGGCAAATGGCCAACAGGTATATGATAAATGTTCAACATCACTAATCATCAGAGAAATGCAAATGAAATCCACAAATATCAACTCACACCTGTTAGAAAGTCTATTATCAAAAAGATGAAAGATAACATGTGTTGGAAAGGATGTACATTGTTGCTAGGAATGTGAATTATTATGAGGTACCATGGAAAACAGTATGAACATTTCTCAAAAAATTAAAAATAGAATTACAGATAGAACATACCTAATATGAAAATTCAATACTTAAAATCTTCCAAAATTCAAAAGTTTTTGAGGATTGACATGACACCACAAGTGGAAAATTCCACACCTGATCTCATGTGGAAGGTCACACTCAAAGATGAACAAACACAAAGAAGATGAACAACACACAGTTTATTCAGCATCCCCAAGAAGGAAAAAAAAAAAAAAAAAAAAGCCCTCAGTCCCCTTCAGCCTTTTTTTCATGCATTCCCAGATTCCCCACCATGACCACACCCACAAAGGGTAATAAAATAGCACATGTGTAGCCCAAACAAGTCAACAGCAGGCTTCCCTTGATGCCCCAAATGGGCCCAAGACCTACCTGCATTATTCACTTTTTTTGCTTAGTCTCTGCTCTGTGGTGTAAAGATAGTGTTGAAAATGTAAAAATGGCCTGAGGCAGATGTCTCTGAAAATATCCACTTCTATGGATAACAGTGATAATAAAAGGAGGAACCATTTATGTTTACCTATAGAATAGAAAGTCTGTTGAAGAAATTTGAATGATGAAAGAGTTAAACATCTTATAGATGAGTATGGGGTTGGAATACCTGAAGAAACAGAATAAACTATAGAAGTTCTATGCTGAAAGTAATGAAAAAAAGTTAATGAAAAATAGGAAAATGCTACATAAGGCTAAAAATGAAGATCTCAATGACATATTGAAAGGGTATATCAGTCAGCATTGCAGTGAACATGTGTTACTCAATGGTAGGTGGATTGTGAAATAAGGAAAGCTCCATTACAATGAACTGAAAATTGAAGGGAACTATGAATATTCAACAGACTGGTTGCAGAAGTTTAAGAAAATATATAGCATTAAATTTTTAAAACTTGGTGGTGATAAAGCGTCTGCTGATAATGAAGCAGTGGATAAAGTCATTAATAAGTTTACCAAGGTCATCACTGATGAAAATCTGACATGTATTAGCCCATTTTCATGTTGCTGATAAAGATATGCCCAAGACTAGGCCATTTACAAAAGAAAGAGGTTTAGTTGTATTTACAGTTCCTCATGGCTGGGGAGGCCTCAGAATCATGGCAGGAGGTGAAAGGCACATGTCAGTGGCAAGAGAAAATGAACAAGATGCGAAGGAAGAAACCCCTGATAAAACCATCAGATTTTGTGAGACTTATTCCCTACCATGAGAGCAGTATGTGGGAAACCACCTCCATGATTCAAATTATCTCCTACCGGGTCCATCCCACAACACATGGGAATTATGGGAGCACAATTCGAGATGCAATTTGGGTGGGGACACAGAGCCAAACCATATCATGATGCCAAAACAATAAATAATGCCAGTGAAAAGTTCCTATTTTGGTGTTATTGTTCCAGAAGGACACTGACTACAGGTGATGACACAGTCCCTACAGGAATTAGGATGCAAAGGACAGAATAATGGTGTTGAGATGTGCTAATGCAATAGGCACACATAAGTGTAAAATCACTGTGATAGGCAAAATCTTGTATCCTCACTGTTTTCAAGGAGGGAATTTTGTATCAGTCCATTGTTATGCTAACAAAAAGACACGCATCATTAGAAAAATTTTTATGACTGATTTCACAAAGGTTTTGCACTAGTGGCTCATGCTCTCTGCAGGGAAGGAGGACTGGATGATGACTGAAAGCTTTTATTACTCCTTGACAACTGTTCTGCTCATCTTCCAGCTGAAATCTTCCTAAAAATAATGTTTACCATTGAATACACATAGACATAAAGATGGAGACAAGACACTGGGGACTACCTGACAGGGTAGTGAGGAAGGGAAGTGTGAGTTGAAAATATACCTATCAGGTACTGTGCTCACTACTTGGGTGATGGGATCATTTGTACCTCAGCATTACACAATGTACCTGTGTAACAAACCTTCACATGTACTCCTTAATCCAAAATAAAAGTTGAAGTTATAAAAATATTATATTTATGCCATATACTGTCCTCTAAATTTAACTTTATTAATTCAGCCATACTACCAGGGTATCATTAGATCAATGAAGACTAAATATAAAAACACTTTCTAGAACAGCTCACTAGCAGCATTGAATAGAAGCACGTGTGAAAGATTTTCAAAAGAATTTCAGTGTGAATATGCTGTTGCTGACACTTAGAACACAGTAACTAAAGACACAATTGTGCATGCCTGGCACAACCTCTGGCCTGTGACTATGTTCTGTAATGATGATGAACGAGGTGTGACTTTGAAAAAATTTGTGTGTCAAGTGAGAAAAATAATGATGTCTAATCTCCTTACACATGCAAAAAAAAAAAAAAAAAATCTAACTTCATAACCTATCAGTAAGCTAGAAGAAGTGGCTATCAAAAGTGGCATTAACATTAATTAATGAGACTCCCATTGTTCATTCATTGACCAATGGTGAAACAGTGTATTAGTCTGTTTTCATACTGCCATAAAGAAATAGCTGAGACTGGGTAATTTATAAAGGAAATAGGTTTAATTGACTCACAATTCCACATGGCTGGGGAGGCCTCAGGAAATTTACAATCATGGCAGAAAGGGGAGCAAACATGTCCTTCTTCACAAGGCAGCAGGAGAGAGAAATGCAGAGTGAAGGGTCAAGAGCCCCTTATAAAATTGTCAGATCCTCACTCACTAATACGAGAATAGCCCCAATGATTGAATCACCTCCCACGAGGTCTCTCCCTTAACACATGGGGATTACAATTTGGATTACAATTCAACATGAGATTTGAGTGTGGACACAGAGCCAGACCATATCAAACGCCAAAATGGTTCTCAAACAAGGTGATCATGAAGTGCCTGGAAAGGTGACATTAACATTGCAGAACAATTTGCGCATAGACTACATGGTGAAAATGTGCTGTGAGCTTATCGAAGAACTAGCACAGTGTGCACTCATAAGAAAACAACAAATAGTTTGAGTTTATAACATCAAAGAGACCTCCAAGACAAGAAGTGTTGTTAATGAGGCAGATGTCTCTGAAAGAAACATTTTTAAAAGTCATCCATTAGAATGTCTCCTTGATCCTAGAGGACCTACTTCTTGGTCCTTCCACTGCTTCTGATGTTTCTTCTTACCTATAACAATGAAATACAGTGTACAGTTACTTTTTAATCAAAATGCAGCATTATAGGTGGAGAACGAAAACATGTATTAATAGTTGTTTGTTGATGCTGTTGTTTAAAAATGGACACAGGTTTTCTAGTGATGCTACTGTGCTGTTCAGTTACCCTGAACACATTTTTTCTTTTTTTTGAGACGAGGTCTTGCTCTATCACCCAGACTGGAGTGCAGTGGTGCGATCTCAGCTCACTGCAAACTCTACCTCCTGGGTTCATGCCATTCTACTGCCTCAGCCTCCCAAGTAGCTGGGACTACAGGCACCCGCCAACACGCCTGGCTAATTTTTTTTGTATTTCTAGTAGAGATAGGGTTTCACCGTGTTAGCCAGGATGGTCTCAATCTCCTGACCTTGTGATCTGCCCGCCTCAGCCTCCCAAAGTGCTGGGATTACAGGCGTCAGCCACCGTGCCCAGCTAACACATTGTTTTTTAACTGTATTAATGTTATTCTATATATTTTACTGTTAAGCATTTACGTGTAGATAAGTATAAGAAAAGGATTGCTCCTTGGTAGTGCAGTCATCCCTTGGTGTACCTGAGAAACTGGTTTCAGGAGCCTTCATGTATATAAAAATTCACACAAACACAAGTCCTGCAGTTGGTTCTGCAGATCCTACAAATTCAAGAAATTGGTTCTCATTCTCCAGACATGATTTTCACATCCCTCAAATACTCTATTTTCAATCTGCCTGTGGTTGAAAAAAATCTGAGTATAAATGATATATGAAATTCAATCCTGTATTATTTAAGGCTAAACTGAATGTAAATGCTGAGTCAGGAAAGATGATGATGCCTCACAACCACAGATTGTCCATATGAGGGGCTAAGATAGTGACATCTTTGCTTTCTAATGGTTTAATGTACACAAATATTGTTTATACATACAAAATCTTTAGGCTACGCATACAAGGTATATACATACATGACATGAATTTAGTGTCTAGACTTGTGTCCTATCCTGAAGATATCTCATTATACATATGAACAAATACTTCAAAATCCAAATAAATCTAAAGTCCACAATACTTCTGGTCTCAAGAATTTCAAATAAGGGATTCTCAACCTGTACCATATGATGCAAAAATTATACTACTGAGTATATAACTAAAGGAAATAAAATATGTACGTTAAAGAGATATCTGCACTCTGATGCTCATCACAGCATTATTCACAATTGCCAAAATATAGAATCAATCTAAGTATCCATCAGAAAATGAAAGGATAAAGGAAATGTGGGGTATACACACACACCCATATATATATATAAAAAATATGGCACTATATATATGTGTTTGTGTGTGTGCCATCCATCCATTTATATGTGTGTGTATATATACACACACATACATACACACATGTATACACATATAAAAATATATGTATGTGTATGTGTGTACATGTATACATATGTGTATGTATGTCTGCATATATATATACACACACACACTTATAGATCTATATAAAATGAAATACTAGTCAGTCTTAAGAAAGCAGGAAATTGGCAGGCACGGTGGCTCATGCCTGTAATCCCAGCACTTTGGGAGGCCGAGGTGGGAGGATCATGAGGTCGGAAGATCGAGACCATCCTGGCGAATACTGTGAAATCCCGTCTCTACTAAAAATACAAAAAAATTAGCTGGGCATGGTGGTGGGCGCCTGAAGTCCCAGCTGCTTGGGAGACTGAGGCAGGAGAATGGCATGAACCCGGGGGGGCAGAGCTTGCAGCGAGCAGAGATCGTGCCACTTCACTCCAGCCTGGGCAACAGAGCGAGACTCCATCTCAAAAAAAAAAAAAAAAAAAAAAGCAGGAAATCCTGTCATTTGCAACAACATGGATAAACCTGAAGGATATTAAGTAAAATAAGCCAGAGACAGAAGGACCAACACTGCATAATTTCTCTAAGTGGAATCTAAAAAAAGTTGAACTCCTGAAAGTAAAAACTAGAATGGTGGTTACCAACGACTGATGGACTGAGAGGGTTGCGGAGATGTTGATCAAAAGAAATAAAAATTTAAATAGGAGTAATAATTTCAATAAATCTATTGTACAATGTGTTAACTATAGTTAATAACAATGCATTGCATCACCTTAAAAAGTGCTAAGAAAGAAGAGTCTAAGTGTTCTCCCTACAAAAAGTATGTGAGGTAATACATATGTTAATTAGTTTGATTTAGCTAGTCTGCATTGCATACATATTTCAAAACAATATGTTGTACATTATAAATATATACAACTTTTATTTGTTAATTTCAAGGAAACAGTAAAGGAAAAAAAAAATAATTAGGTTTCCAAGTATTATGGCTGAAGAACCAGGAATGTTCAATTTGCTCCTTAGTGTAGTCACTGCTTCAGTTTGTGAGTTTCTCCTGGAAGTCTGACACACCAAACATAAAAATCAGAAGGCACTGCTAATTTGTTTCTAAGATAACAGTCTATAATCAAGGTAACTGTGTAATACATTATCCAAACTAGGATATCCAAACTGAGAGTAAAACAGAGCACTAAAATAATTAAAATTACATACTTTGAAGTATTCGTATTTTTAAAAAACTATGTAACAATCTACCTTATGGTAAATTTTAAAAAGTTTTCTTATAGTAGTATCTGAATATTAAACACTTAAGGGGAATTATTATTCTTGTTATATATCCATTTCATTAAAAATTTGTTGATTCTTATCTACATTAATACTATTCACTTGTATTTTAATAAAATATTATTTTTCAAATTCCCCCAAAAATTTACCTTTAGCAAAATAAACGGATAGAATAAATCTAACATGCAGAAAATGGCTCATGAAAAATATGCAAAAGTATTGCCAAAAGCAATACAAGAATATGTATATGTATATGCAAAAATATATTTAACAAACAGAAAAATATTATGCTTATGGGAAAGAGAGAATCTAAATTCAAGAGACGTTAATGTTTCCAAACTGATTTAAGACTCTAAAATTTCAATACAAATTCCAACAGAGATCTTCACAGAACTTGGCACAAGGACATTCCACCATATATTTGGAAGAGTAAACGGGCCATTAAGAACCAATATACTGTTTATTTATTATTATTATGATAGTTATTATTATTATTATTATTATTATTTTGAGACGGAGTCTCACTCAATCGCCCAGGCTGGAGTGCAGTGCCACAATCTTGGCTCCCTGCAACCTCCGCCTGCCGGATTCAAGCGATTCACCTGCCTCAGCCTCCCGACCGGCTGGGATTACAGGTGCCCACCACCATGCCAAGCTAATTTGTTGTTATTGCTGTATTTTTTAGTAAAGATGGGCTCTTACCTTGTTGGCCAGGCTGGTTTCAATCTCCTGACCTCAAGCGAACTGCCCACCTCGGCCTCCCAAAGTGCTAGGATTATGGATGTAAGCCACCGCGCCCGGCCCCGATATGCTCTTTAAAACAAACAAGCAGACAAACAAACAAAGAAACCACATGAGAGGACTTGGACAATTACTTGCAAAACACCTTATAAAACCATGATAATACAGCGTCTCTGTGTAATTGCCGGCTTTCCTCAGGCCTGTGCCCATGTCTGAAGACAGCGGGCAATTAACAGAAAAAGGACTCTAGGAACAGAACCTAAATGGACGGCAATTCATAACGACTACAGCAGCACAGTCAAATGATGGAAATCATAGTGGTTAGATAACTAGTGTTTCACGAGGGGAAATTATGCTATATACTGTTTCAACAAAAAGATCACACACTTAATGATTAAAGCCAAGTTTTATAGCATACTTATCAGGAGCCAGGAGTTGTGCTAATCCATTTATCTATTTTAATTTCTAAATTTATCCTTTGGTTTAGCTACTATTTTAGTTCCCATTTAAAAAATTAGAAGAGTACCCAGAGAAAGCTCAGGTGTGTCAGAACCGGGATCAAAACATTGACTCTCCTCTTCCAAACTCATGTATTCAAACTCCTGGCTGGGTTTAATGTTTTTTTCATCAAGGAACATTAATAATAACAACCAAATCAAGCCAACCAGACCAAAGCAACAAATGCATTATAATGCGAGGATATTTCAAAATAAATATAAACTTCAACGTCAGCATGATCAGAATTTAAATTAAATGCAAACACTAATGGATATTATAAGGTGAAGTAGTAAGGGAAACCAGTAAGATAAGGAACAGTTTATTTAAAAAAAATGCTAATTTTTAAAAGATCTCATAAACACATGAGTCACATTAAAAGGAAATTTAATAACATCTCATTAAAGACTTGCATTTTATTGAGATCTATATAGCCTCTTATTAATAAATGGGTAAAGTCTAAATGCATAGATTTAATATTGGGAAACTTGCAAAAAGAAACTAACAATATAAAAGCTACCAAAAAATAAATCCTACTTTATTGCAAAGGAAAATTGGCTGAATTTTGGCTTTTATCTTATAAGCAAACTTTTCTCAGAGAAACTTTGTAAACCTTGTTTGTTGTAAGAGACTGGTAATAGCAAAACCTGGAAAATGTTACCTATTATTAGCTCGAACTGTTGTATTTACCTCTTATCCTTGTATCACTGCCAGAATAGTCTGTCAGTGTTTCCATTTTATTTAGAAATCAGCCACATCACTTTGCTTTGGGCTAAAACCTGGCATGTGAGTCTAAAGTCAGTTTTCTTTTTCCTTAAATAAATTTTGAAATACTTTCAGCTAAGCCATTTTAGTTAGAATAGAACATAAATAAATGTAACTGACTCCAGATGCTTTTGGTGCCCACGGAGAAACAACAGAAAATCTATGTTTCTTAAAAAGTAAAAAATAAATCTGAAAGCCATGACCAATGTGTGCCCTTACTCCACATGAACCGGATGTCTTAATTCAAATTTGTGCTCACCTTTAAATTATTCAGAGACTACATGAAATTCAGCTCTCTCCGTACATTTATAGCAACCCAAAATCTTTAGATACTTTCTATAACATTTATTTAATTCATGATTTTAAATAAAATCTATATACCAAGAATACTTGAATTTGAGTAATGCAGCATTACATATGCATAAAATTGGAAGATCCGAAAGCCATCCTTTACCTAATAAAGCTGGTAAAGATTAGTCCCATCCTCCACACTTTCAAATATATCATAGAACCATTGCTCTGTGTTGACTCAGCCTTGGAGAAAGGCGCCCAGCAGGTTGGCAGGATAAAAGCTTTCCTGTTTATTCAACAATGTGCCTCCGTAGGGTGTTCAGTGGTAATCAGACTGGCAGGCCTTACATGGTGCATAAATATTTCATTTTCCAAATCCACCAAACACGGTTGGCAAAATGGAAAAAGCGAGACGGACCACCAGCAGACCTCAGGCTCACCCTGAAAGATGTGAGCCGTAACTGAAACAGCCTGTTCAGGTGTCATCCACCACCTTCATTTGTACGTTTTCTTGGCACTGTGGCAGCCCTCAGTACTCTGGCTGCATTACTCTAATCAAAGCGTTTAGTAGTTGCTAAATGGTTTAGTAGTGCCACAGCATTTAATGGTTGGATCTACACTGATGAGTTTCCCAACATTTCAACAGTGTAGAGGTTCAGCGTTGGGAGGATCTCCAAGTCTTCTGGGAACAGCTCTCTTTAATCTCCTATTCAGCATTCCCTAGAAGTCACAGACAGAAGCAACACATTATTCGATACTCAAAGCATTGACCCAGCTTCCAAAACATTTTTTTTTCATGCCCAAACAGAGAGCTTTACCAGGGAAAGAGAGAAAATAAGTTTAATGTAGAACTAGGCCTATAAGAACATTAATTACAGGGTTAAATAGCCTAAGCACGTTCTCCCTCCTTCCCTTTCTCAGGAAACCCAGCTTCTAAACTCAATTTCCACAGCTGTAAAATGGGAATAACAACAATAACTTATTTCCTTTATAGAACTGTGAACTCCAAGTAAGAGATTGTAGCTAAAATACATTATAGAATTGTAAGACCCCCACAAGTTAAAAGGTTATTTTTAACAGAAAATAAAATTAAGTAATAGATATTAAGAAAACTACTAACATTATTAATATTAATTTGATAAGCTGCTATGGTGAAACAGAAGAAACAAATACCATCCCTACACATGAACTACCTACGTGATCCCAGGAAAGACACAAGCTCTATAAACTGAAACTTCCTATCTGGAAAAGTGGATAACATCATTCACCCCAAAAGGGTTTGTTGTGTGAAATAATAAATAAGATGAGTGCTCAGAGAAGAATGCCGGTAAATGGTAGAATAATTTATTAGGATTAAAGCCAACACTCGTGTATTAATTGTAAGAGCAAATTTCTGAGATAGGATTGAATGCAGCTGTCTAAAGCTTAACCAAATGGACAGTTAACATTTCATCACATAACAGGAAGTCCAAAGATAGGCAGACCTGGGCTGGGATGTGGCTGCCTGAAAGTATTAGCGCAACATATTTTCTCATCTTTTCATCTGGCTTCATGGTGTGTGACTTTTGTTCTAGTCATGAGATGATTTTTCCATTTTCAGGTGTTGCATCCACATTTTAGGCAGAAAGAAGATAAAGAGCAAATGGCAAGAAGCTGCTGCCAACTGAATCCATCCTTTTCATCATTGAAACAATGACATTTTCGAATATTCATAGGAGATGCTTTTGTTTATACCCCAATGGCTAGTACTGAGCCAAGTGGGTACTTTCAGTTTGTAGGTCATTTGAGAAGGTATTTCAACAGGGGACATTATTACCAAGATAAAATCGTGATTATTTTAAAAAGGAAGTAGGAGAGATTGATTATTGAATAGACTCGCATCAGAGTCAGCCATATGCTCAAAAGTTAGAGAAATGCCTTTGTTATTTTGGCAGACTCCCTACATAAGGAGTAGCCTCCCTGCAGACAGGAACTATCTTTGTCACTTTGCTTCCAAGAACCACAGCGTACTACACAAGTTGGTGTGTGCTATAGAAACAAAATAAACATTATTTTTTAAGTAGCCTGAGTTAAAATGATAAAACCTCTGTAAATTAAATTCTTAGTGGATTGTCCAAGAATAAAATAATTTCTTCTTTCTCCCCAGCTCTATGAAAATGTCCATAGGTTGTTAAACTGTCCTCAGAGAATCACTCACAGGTGAGGGAAGTCACTTGTATTTTACCAGAAACTTCTCTATGGAAAGGTCTTGTTACTGAGTAATTCTCCAAACAGAAAATGGTATTATAGTGACACTTCTATAACTACAGACCTTATTAGGCATCAAAGTGTTTCTTTATGGCTCTCCAAAGTATAATTATTTGTGGATTTATTTTTGGCCTTTATAAATGTCTAAGAGAACATAGCCCTATTAAACTTCTTTCCTTCCCTCACAACTTAGCCCAATGAACCAGAAAATATACCTCACCTGGAGTATTATTTATTGGAAATATTCTTGCTCCTAGGCTGTTCCTAGGACCTATGGCATTTATGTGATTTACAGGTAAGAGGATCATAAACATGTTTATAATCAGCCTTCTAATTGTTAGAAGCCCAGATAATAGGAAGGTACTGAAGAAAGGCTTACTAATTGGACTATTTACAAAACGATATGTTTAAGTAGGAATTTGAATAGTGTATGTAGACAGGCTCATATAATTTATCTCTAATGAATAATATAATTTTCCCTGCCTTTATCTAATGACACTCACATAAACTCAGCTTTTTGGAAAGGGTCACAGGCTTAAGGCTTTTTCTCCTTTTAAAGATTTTAGAAAAGAATCTCTTTTATGACTTTGCATTTCTATCATCCGTCTTTTGCTATAACAGCTTACTTCTAGGGAAATCATTCAAACTAACATTTCTTAGCATGCTGTTTTTTGGAATCAAAGAGCAACTACAACTTCCAACTGTTATTCACACAGACAGACAGACAGACATATGTATATGAGATTCTGTAATTTGGGCCCTGGTGGTTTCATTTCAGCTGAGGCCAACTTTACATCCTCAACATAATTCTTTTTAACTTAGGAATTTGCTACACACCCCATCCATTAGCACCTCAGATTTTAGACACATTTAGCACTGATTTCTACCCTTAGTAAACGTATTCGCAAGGCTTACATGACATTATACACCAGACTGATAGGTTCACAGAATAAGATGATATAAAAAGAGTCTTATAATTACAGAGCAGTGTGCTTAAACCCAACTCAGAGGTTCCTTTGCAGATTTATTCATTTAGCTTCTTATCACTCCCCCAAAGAGCATGTAGCCTTTTTCCCAACAATTTAACAATGTAGTACCATTAAGATTTTATAGAATCACATCTAATTCATGCATGTTTCATTTATATGTAAGATGATTCCAAAATTTACATTTCTGTGTGTGACATCACATTTGAATTACATTCATAAGTTCTCTAAACCATTCTCTAAAACTCGTTAAATTCAACTCATTAAATGCCAGTGACAAACTGGGTGCAGGAAAAAAGCTTAGCACTTTTTTCTGTTTCCTTTTTTCCCCTTATTGCCGCTGATATCCAATGCGTTGGCAAGTTCTGCTTGCCCTCCCCATAAAGCCTTCCCTAAGCCAGTCACTGTTTTCCATTTCCAGTCACGTGATCATCTCCAAACTGGGCTTCCCACTTTATCTTGCTTTCCTTGATTCCATTCCCTAAGTAGAATCCAAGGTAATCTTTTAAATCCATTCATCAAATAAAGTTCAAAAATCTCAGTTGATTTTTGTGTTTTATTTTAATGATATTTTTGGTAAAAATTGGCAACCTATTCCAAAACTAATACGGAATATTCAAAGTCATATTTAAGAAGAACAAAGTTGAAGGATTTATACACATTATTATATAAGTTCAAGACATTACAAAGCTAGATTGATCAAGGCAATACAGATAAACAGGTGGATTAATACAACAGAAAACTAGTTCAAAGATAGATTTACTTTCATATAATTGCTTGGTTTTTCTGACATTTTTCAAGAGAATTTTCCCCGCCTCTGGCTGTATTTGAAAACTGCTTATTCTCCGGTGTTTCCCAGTTTCATGATATGCCTAGGTATGGATTCGTTTTTGTTTTTATTTTTCATAACAGAGGCACTATCTATGAAGTCTGGGTTAATCCTTCTATTAGCTATAAAAAGTTTTCTGTATTTTTATCTTTATTTTCTCTTTTAAAATTCCAATTAAATATATATGTGCGAATGGTTAATATCAGGCCTTGGCTCACGGAGACCTATTTGAAAATTTCCTTCTTGGCCATGCGTGGTGGCTCACGCCTGTAATCCCAGCACTTTGGGAGGCTGAGGCAGGCGGATCACCTGAGGTCTGGAGTTTGAGACCAGTCCCACCAACATGGAGAAATCCTGTCTCTACTAAAAATACAAAATTAGCTGGGTGTGGTGGTGCCTGCCTGTAATCCAAGCTACTCAGGAGGCTGAGGCAGGAGAAGCGCTTGAACCCGGGAGGCTGAGGTTGCAGGGAGCCGAGATCACTCCATTGCACTTCAGCCTGGGCGACAAGAGTGAAACTCCATCTCAAAAAAAAAAAAAAAAATCCTTCTTGTTCCCCAGCACTGCTACTTTGCCAAGAGTTAAAATAATCATGAATGTCAATCTTACACATGGACTGTGGGAGTCCTGCAGGCTGGGGACTGAGTAGCTAGAGTAACATTCAAGGTTGATGGGAAATAGAGCTGCAGCTCATATGTAGCTCTCACATACGTTGGGACTTGGATAGCTTTGTTGTCTTTTGATTAGATGAAGCTTCTATACTTACTGCATGTTCTGCCTGTTATTCTTCTACAAAGTTAAGTAACCATAATACTAGATTATAGTAAATTTCGTTTTCTTTAGTATGATTGCCAGTTCCAACTGTAAGGTACATGGATGTGCTTTGGTCAATAATTAGACTGAGGCAGACATCCAGGCCTGCATGACTCAGCGGGATGGGTGTACAGGTGCACACCTCCACTTGTTACATAACCTGTTTGTGTAAGCTCATACTTGGCTCGAAGCCACTATTGTTTGGGAAAGATATAACTGCCCTGCTGACATTGTACAGGCGCTCTTGTGCAGGTGCTTGTGGCCAGAGAGAGAGAGAGAGCCAAAGCTATCCATCTTGCAGATGGACAAGAGGGACCCAGGACGCAGCTCTGCTCTCTCGTGCCCAGAGACAAAAAGAGTTAAGCTGTTGACCCTGACGGGAGAACTGGCCCCACAGCTGTGCGTTAAGGAGCAGCCTGAGCAAGCAGTCCAGACAGAGCAGACAGTGTGAGAGAGCTGTTGATGAGAGAGCTGCTGAATAAAACTAAATTTCACCTGCTTACAGCCCCCAGAGTGTTCTCTCAGCTATTCGCCCATCTGCCCCTCCCCTCAAACCTCAGCATGGGCTGTAACCTAACCCTGAACCTGATAATTGGCGTAGTGATGAGCCTAACACCAACATGAAAAAGCAACTATATACCTAAAGTATGTTTTACAACTTTTAGTTCAACTCTTTTTAATATTCCCTGACTCTTTAAAGTCTTTTTCTCAAGCACACACACACATATGTACATATATACACATACACACACATATGCACATATATACACACACACGTACATATATATACACACACATATACACACACATGTACATATATATGTACATATATGTGTGCATGTGTATATATGTGTGTATATACATGTGTATGTATATGTATATGCATGTGTGTGTGTGTGTATATATATGGAGAGAGAGAGAGAGAGAAAGAGAGAAAGAGAGGTGGGGTGTGGGGGTTCTTTCTCCGTTGCCCAGGATGGAGTGCAGTAGTGTGATTGTAGCTCACTGCAGCTTTAACTTCCCAGCTCAAGTGATCCTCCCACCCTCAGCCTCACGTAGCTGAGAGCACAGGTGAGCACCATCACATCTGGCTAATTTTTTTTAATTTTTAATTTTTTTTGTAGAGACAGGTTCTCTCTATGTTGTCTAGGCTGGTATGAAATTCTTGGCTTCAAGCAATCCACTTTTCCCAGCATCCCAAAGTGCTAGGATTACAGGAGGGAACTGCTGTGCCCAGCCCATCATTCTCATATTTTTATATTCCGTATCCTTATCCCTCTGCTGCATTATAAATGAGTTTCCTATCCACAAATTCTCTCTTCAGCTGAATCTCATCTTAATCCATAGTTTAAAGGTTTTTGTTTTCACATTTATCATTTTCATTTCAAAATTTCGTTTGGTTCTTTTGCATGATTGCTTGGTCACTTTTACGGTTACATCTTCATTTCAATAAACAGTTCATGTATAATTATGTTGTAGTTTGATCATTTCAATATTTAAAATCCCTTCATCTCAAATTGACTTTGTTTTCTTGCTCCTGTTATGGCAACTAAATCCCTGAGGGCTTGATGATCTTCATTTATGAGCTCATATTTGTTAGATTTTAATCTTTGATACTGCTCAGACCCCAGATTATGGAGATTTTTTTCTAGTTATGTTTTGCGTTTTTGCAGGGGAGGTGGTAATGTTACTGAATTGGGGTCACCTGATCATCATTAGAGGGTCCCCAGATAAATGCAACAATTTCAGGTTCAGCTCACAGACTTTGAGATTGTTCCAAGGCTTAACTTCCAGCCTTGAAATCTTCATCTTGTCTATTTGTTCATCACTCATAGCTATGGCTTTAGTTCACTGCAGGTAAGGGGCAGCAGGGGTGAACATGGGGATAGGGAAAAGACTTTGAGATTTATGTATCATGAGTCTAGCACTAAAGATTTTAAAAATATGAGATTTCATTATTTGGTAAGGGTACAGGCTTTCAGAATATTTCTTCTATATACTAATAAGAGCTGATGTCACTATCTATTTTCCTATTCACTGTAATTTTATCCTTACCACAGAAATGTAAGTTATATAAAAGTAGGAGATCTTGTAGGATCTTTTGTTTTATTTTAATTCCAACAATGTGTACCCAGCACCCAGTACAATCTGCCCATTTGCAGATGAAATGTTTTCTGAATTTCATGCTAACTGTTCTCCAAATGGTACACTAGTCTCTTCTGATTTTCACACAACATCTTTTAACATAACTTCACCTTTTATTTTAGATTCAAGGGGTACATATGTAGGTTCATTACACAAGTACATTGTGTGATGCTGAGGTTTGGGGTATGATTAATCTTGTAACCCAGGTTGTGAGCATAGTACTCAGTAGTTAGTTTTTCAACCTTCGCCCCCCTTTTCCCCTCCTCCTTCTAGTAGTTTTCAGTATCTATTGTTGCCATCTTTATGTCCATGAGTATTCAATGTTTTGGACCCACTTAGAAGTGAAAACATGCAGTATTTTAATGTTTTGTTCCTGTGTAAATTTGCTTAGGAAAATGGCCTCCAGCTCCATCTATGTTGCTGCGAAGGACAAAATTGTGTTCTTTTTTATGGCTGTGTAGTACACCATGGTATACATTTATCATATTTTCTTTATCAAATCCACCATTGATGGGCAACTAGGTTGATTTCATTGTTTTGCCATTGCAAATAGGGCTGTGATAAACATATGAGTGCATGTTTCTTTTTAGTAGAATGATGTATTTTGCTTTGGATATATACCCAGTAGTGGAATTGCTGGGTTCGATGGTGGTTCTGTTTTAAGTTATTTGAGAAATCTTCAAAATGCTTTCCACAGTGGCTGAACTAATTTACATTCCCAGGAAGAGTGTATAAATGTTGCATTTTCTCTGCAGCCTCACCAACATGTTACATATTGACTTTTTAGCAACAGCCATTCTGACTGTCATGAAATGGTATTATATGGTGGTTTTGATTTGCATTTCTCCTATGATTAGTGATATTGGGAATTTTTTCATGTTTGTTGGCCATATGTATGTCTTCTTTTGTGAAGTATCTATTCATGTTTCTGGCCCACTTTTTAATGGGCTTGTTTCTTACTTGTTCAATTATTTAAGTTCCTTACGGATTCTGCATATTAGACCATAGCTTGCAAACATTTTCTCCCATTCTGTAGGTTGTCTATTGACTCTGTTGACAGTTTCTTTTGCTATGCAGAAGTTCTTTGGTTTAATTCCGTTCCACTTGTCAACTTTTGCTTTTGTTGCAATTGCTTTTGAGGACTTAGCCATAAATTCTTTTCTGAGGCTGATGCCCAGAATGGTGTTTTCTAGGTTTTCTTCTAGGATTCTTATAGCTTGAAATCTTATATTTAAATCTCTAGTTCATCTTAAGTTAATTTTTGCATATGGTGATAAGTACGGGTTCAATTTCATTCTTATGCATATGGCTAGCCAGCTATCTTAGTACCATTTATTGAACAGGGAGTCCTTTCCCCCTTGCATATTTTTATTGATTTTCTCAAAGATCAGATGACTGCAGGTGTGTAGCTTTATTTCTGGGTTCTCTATTCTGTTCCATTTGCCTATGTGTCTGTTTTTGCACCAGTACCATGCTGTTTTGGTTACTGTAGCCTAATAGTACAGTTTGAAATCAGGTAACATGAAGCCTTCAGCTTTGTTTTTTGTTTTTGTGTTTTGCTTAGCATTGATTTGGCTATTCAGATTCTTTTTTGATTCCATATGAATTTTAGAGTATTTTTTCTAATTCTGTGAAAAATGATTCTGGTAGTTTGATAGGAATAGCATTGAATCTATAGGTTGATGTGAGTAATACGACCATTTTAACGATGTTTAACTGACTCTACTTAACTAATTCTACTCTGCAATAGAGATGTAAAGCACCAGTTAGATTAGAGAAATTCAAAGTCCCTTTGTTAGTTTTTCAGAATTGGGAATGCTTTGTCCCTAACATCAACATTACTAATAGTAATGAAATACCTGACATATACTGTACAACCTCTTTTAAAATATTACACTTTATAAATACAAATATTTGTGGTCATATAAAATATAATGAAATAATTCTAGCACACCACTAGCAAAGCAGAAAAGTTTAAAACAATAAGCACTTATTGAGCACCTACACTGTGCCAGGTGATGTACTAAGCAATTACTAAGCAATTATTTACTTGTTTCCTAATTAATTATTTTACTAAGTAAAATAATTCTAAAAATAATTCTTGGTACTGAACATGAGCCGTTCTTCCATCACAGGGCTCATGGCTTATTTTTGGCAAACATGTTACATTTCATAGTCAGTGATGGACCATGATGAGAAAAAAGTTTAATGAATAGAGTGCTGAAGTAGACAACAACTTGAGAAACAATGTCTTTTTAAAGAGGATGCAGTATTTTGATACTTTAATATCTACATATTTCATTTGCATTTGTTCTGATTTCCTTATTTTATGGAAATCAGTGGTAAAATTCCTATGTTTTTTTTATTGTATTGAACTTTATTTCAAACACATATGGGCAGATATGCATTATGGAATCGAATCTTAGCATTCAGTATTTTTGTCTTGATTATGCTAATTTTATTCATATTTAAAATAACCTACCCCAGATCCTTTTAATTGTTTGGTGAGAAATTGTATTGGTCCTGATAAATGTTAGAAGATCATGATTTACATTATGATAAACATAAACACACACAATGCCCACCAATGTACCAAGCAGTAATATCTTTGCATATATTCCTAATGTGCTTCATTAATTGTCTTTGGTTAGTATTTTTAAGCACTGGCTTGCTCTGAATATTTAAAGCACATTCTAGATAAAAAATGGTCTACTGCTGATATAAAGTGAGATGGGGAATACATACTAAGTATCAGTCGTTTATTGAATTGTTAACCAAAGTCAGCCAGTCAGAATCTCAGAATTCTGTACCTTAGTTAAAATATTTTATATGTGTTTTGAACTGGTCTGGGTATTTGTCAATATAGATATTAGTTGGCTTTTTTTGTTGCTGTTGTTTTCTCTTCGCATTTCTTGCCTTCTGCCTCCCTCCTTTCCTTCTTTCCTCCCTCCCTCCCTCCCTCCCTCCCTCCCTACCTTCCTCCCTTCCTTCCTTCCTTCCTTCCTTCCTTCCTTCCTTCCTTCCTTCCTTCCTTCCTTCCTTCCTTCCTTTTTTCTCCTTTCTCTCTCATTATATCTTTATTTCTTCTCTGTAGATTCTGGTAGCTGCCAATTGTTGGTTTCTGTTAGCTCTTTCTCACAACTCGCTACAAAAAACCTGACCAAATTCTGCCTCACATGGCAATTTTTATTAGGCAAGCAGGCAAAAGAAGCAATCAGGCAAGCATTCAGTATGGTTAAATCATCCCTAGGATTATGATATTTAGTTTGTGTCACTTATTTTGCATAAGAAGTTCTTTTGAGATAAACCCAATACTTCTAGAGAGGACTTAGTCAACTCTACAACATTCAGATCTCTTAAGTTTTGGACTGAATACATGAACTCATTAAGAGTTCACCTCAGGCACCATACTGAAAAGTGAAAAGGGAAGGGCTTAACACATTTTAATTTTCTGCTCATGCAAGACTTTCCTAAAGTATGCTATAGTTCCTAACATAGGCCAAAAATATGTTGTCATCTCTAGTATCTCCAGTAAATAAAGCATAAAAATATAGGACTTTCTAAACATACTATCAAATACCAAGATTTCCATGTCAACTTTAGCGTTAACTGTCTGTATTAAAAATATGCTGAAAATTTGTTCTCTATTAGGAAAATCATATTAGGTAATACATAAATGATATGACCAAAAATTAGACATCTGAAAAACTGCCTATCAGTCAGGATCTAACAAGGAAATGGAAAATGCTTGGGTATCAGAACTAAATAGAGAGAATCGGTTAGCCAGGTGATAGAAGACCTGAACAACCTACAGTAGTTAGTGTGGTAACAGTAGGATACCTTTCCTGAGATGGAGAGATGAGAAAACATTAACAGAACTTGGACGTGGAGGCCACCTCGGGCCTTTTAAATGGAAGCTGAAACCAGGGAGGAGATATAACCCTTGCTGGAAGAGCTTCCTAAGGAGAACAGGAAAGGGAGAAATACCTTTTAATCTCTAATTTCAATTCTATCTTTCGTTCCTGTCAATTTTAACACTAGTGCTGTGAACACAGATTCCTGTCGTTTCTGATTACTTAAGTATTGTATACAATGTCTGCCATCACCCACATTGTAACACTAACAAAACAGGCTTGATCTTCCTTTGAAAAATGTAAGATCTCCTTGAAAAGTGTTCATGTTTCTACTACATTTTCTCTTAAAATTTAACTCACATTGGTTGGGAATCCAGAGTGACTCATCTCTCTCTTAATTAAAAATGAAGTATTTCAGTTGATAAAAATATGCAATTTTCTAAATTATAATTTACATTTTTAAACCAGAGTGTTCAAGAGCAACACTTGGTACTTATGAAATGCTGAACTCTGTGCTGAAAAGAACTTGGAATAGCGCTTAAAAACAGAAGAGACACATCTCCAAGGCTCTCCAGTCACATTATTAACATTTACATCATGTACTTGTCATCACATAGAAGTAAATAGAAACACACAAACAAGCTAAGAGTCTGAGGCTCAGCTTTAAAGGACTGGTCTTCCAATAAAAAGATATAGCTTTGGCTTAAAAAGTAAGATATTTAGAAAATAAATTGAAAAGAGAAGAAAATTGTTGGTTGTTTCCATTATTAATCTCTAGGTTTACAGTAATCCTGACAAGTGTGTATTACTAAACTCTGCTTCAATTAGTCATAGAAATGATTTTAAATATAAAAGAAAAAGGAATTTATAACTGAGGACACAGTCATAATCCTTCGCCATGACAAAAGCTTCAAATGCTCATTTATAGAGAGACAAATTCAAATTCATAATAATGGAGTCTTAAAGCACCTATAAGAACACCACAATTGGATCTATTAGAAGTTTTGTATTAATGAAATCTTGTACCTTAGTGATATTTTTATTGCCAAACAACTTACTAGGTTTTGGACAGTAAATGGGTCCGTCTAGAAAAATACTTAGGAGAGTTTTCCTCTCATGATTGGTCACTGCACAGTATGTTTATTTTGTATTTGAAGAGATAGGAAGGTGTGTTATCCTTAATTATTTTACCTCCATAATGACTACTGCATCCTTATCGTTTGTGGCTAAATTGATCTTACCATTATTTGTTATAATTACTTTTAACTGCTTGAGAGTTTTTATGCAAGAGATACAATAAATCTTGTTCAGCCTTTCTGTAGATGTTACCATTTGGATTGATCTACAATTATGTATTCAATGCATGTAAAGTTTAGCTCTAATAAAACAGGGTTTATTGTCTGTCTACACCTCTGCTATATTATTCAGTGAGTCCCAATTTATGAGATATTTAAGATACATCATGAATCCAGATTCAAATAAAGCAGAAAAAAAGTGAAGAAAATGTAAACATTATTATGGAAGCAATCAGGAAAGTAAGAATTGAAACTCTGGGTGGTCTCTTAGAACACATCAAGTATTTTCAATACAGAGGACCACACAGAGGATGAGAAAAACTGAAGTATTTTATTATATTGTTAGCAATTCTTTTCAACAAAGTTTTTCCGATTGTCAAAATGTAATTACCTTGTGTGTGTATGTATCTTCGAACTTCTGTGTTGGGAAGTCCCTGGGATTCTTATCAGCAGAAAGAAATAAAAGAAAAAGAAAAAGAAAAAAAAGTTTACACTCCTTGGAAAATTTGAAGTCAAGGAGGGTAACCTCATATGTAACAACTGTTCTTCTAGCTTTCTATTTTCATTAGATACCTGAGTTTAAACAAATATGTATTATCCTCTTTTGATCTCCCTTTTCTTCACCCTCTGCATGAAGACACTGCTGTCTACGGCTGTACCCTTCACAGTATGTGTTTCCGCCTACATTTCCTTTTCCGTTTCTGTGGATTTTCTCCAAAACCAGTTCACAGCCACTTGAAAGGTAATTTAATAAAACCCATCTTGCCAATAATGTTCAGCTTATTTTCTTCAACACAATTTAATAATCATCTAGAAATGTATGTTCAACGCTCTCTGTAATATCACTCCATATGCATCACCACATGTTCTTCCACCGTTTCCTCTGCCATCTTTTTGTGGCTTTTGCAGTTCACTGACTGGGAGGAAACGGGCTCAGGGGCTTTTTCCTGTGACCTTTGCCCAGGGCTTTGCTTGGGCCCGCCAGTCTCGCTCCGCCTACTCAGCCCAGCAGACTGCACTTGACTCACATTACTGGCCTGAATCCCATGCCTACCATGGCTCCATGTTAAGCCTGTGGCTAGACTTGGGTGTGCTGCAAATGGCTCCCGTGTTGGGCACCAGCATCCAGACAAGGGGGACATGGAGGTGCCCCAAAACCTGAAGATGCTAGCAACCACGGAGCCCCAAGGGATGTTACAGCTTTGGCTAAGGGAGTCCCAAGGTGTGAAGCCCCAGGAAATATTACACGTCTTTCTCATTCCCACTACTGGCAGCTCAGCAAATGGGGACACGTTATAGCTCATTTGTTCCTGCCACCCACAGCTTGGTGAGTTCCGGGTTCTTGCCCTGCAACCCAGAGGAATCAGGTATGCAGACACTAGAGCGTAAGTAGGGTGGAGAAGAATTTTATTGAGCAGCAGAAGGAATGCTCTCAGCAGAGAGGGGGCCTGAGAGAGGGTAGCCCTCTGTGTGGCTGAGGCAGGTGTTTTTATGGACTCAGAATGGGTGAGTGAGGGCTCACTGGTCCATGGGTGGGCTTTGGAAAAAGCACCATTCAATTGGTTAAAAGGCATCATTCAGAAAGAGCCAGTCAAGAGAGAGAAGGTAAGGTGGGGCTAGTTCTCACGCTGGTCATGAGCTCTACCCAGAACCAGCAGCTTGGTTTTCAGGCTTTAAACCATCTTTGGCTTGAAGGTCAGGTTTCACTGGGGACCAGTCCCTGTCTGCCTAGGCATTTGTCTGTCTCCTGTCACTATCAGTCTCAGGCACACTATCATTACTCTCCATTCCCACTGGGTAATTTCTTTGTCTGATGAAAACAGTGTGGCTTTGCATCAGGTTTGTACAACTACACACAATTTTACAGCTTAAAATGTGATTTTTCACATCACATTTCTCACAGTAAGTCTATATACAATAATATTATGGTTGTGATTATTTTCCATTTTGAAAACAAGAAACCTTGCACTCAATAAGACAAAGGAGTATGCGATAAATTTACCTATAAATAGAAAACACATATTTTTTTTTTTTCAGGGACCTGGAAGCTTTGTAATCAAAAATAAGATGCAAAAATATTCAAGTGCAGACTGCACACAACAAATCCCTTCAACTTGCTGGAAAGACTCAGAGATCATCATCTTCTTTTAATTGCCACCTCATCCCAAATATTTAATATAAGTAGTTATATTTTATAGGCCACTTAATAAGTGACTATAAAATGTAAGAAACAATAACAAAAATGTCCTAAGTAGAATGTTCATTCTAGTCCCTTCTAACCTAAAAACAAAGAAGTAAAAGAATAAATGTTTGGTTTATATATTAACTTATTATATATTATGTTGTAATCTAGTTCTTTTTCTTTCACATAAACTACAGGAGTCAGAACACTGTCATTGAGGATTTTTTTTCTTCTTTTCTTTTTCTTTCTGGCCACCTGTTTTGGTCCTCATTGCGTTATGTGACATACATATTTTTCCTTAGGTATTACCCTGTGATCAGAAAGGTTGCTAATGAAATACGGCAGAAGCAGCCTAAGGCCTGTTTCTCATCTGGAATGTACTGGATTGCAGACTCTTCTTTATCCTGATGAATTGACAGTAGAACTCCAGAGACACAGTTCAATTTCCTGCCCTAGACAGGTACTGTGAATATTAACCCCTCAAAATTGTTTTCCTGAAGGATGGCACATATCATGACTTCACAAGATAAACACACCCACCCTCCCCTCTCTCTTTCAGGCTTTTAATTTTTTTGCATTTTTCAAAGAAAAACTGGTATTTTACATCTGCCCTTCTCTTTGCAATTATAAAGAGATCATACATTAAGAATGAAGTGCTGCATCAGGAAGTAGTTCTTGTCATCTTGTCATTCAAATACAATAATATGATACCAGTCCATACAGAACTGTAGAAGGACCGAGGCTGCAGAATGATTGTGGGAATTTGTTATCATTTTCTTTTAAAATTATCAGTAGGGAAAGTTCCTTGCCTAAATAGCTCCAAGTTACTATTTAAATATGCTGTGCTAAGGTCTCTCAATGACCTTTAAGCACACGATGGTGCCATGTTGACAGCAAATGAAAGCACTAACTCAAGCTGCGGGAGTGCCACGTTCAGTGCTGTGAGATAGCGCGTTGCTAACTGCCTTTGACAAAATTTGATCCCCATCATAAAATGCGTACAGTAGAAACATTATGCACTGCAGAGTCATATTATAACTAAGCAATAAATGCCGATTGTATTTTCTTTACAACTCCCCAGACTTTCATACTATTGAGTTAGAATAGCATCATGGAAAATGCCACAGGCCTAAAAAGCTAAAGAGGATGAGCTGATGGCTCATAAAAATTATCTAGAAGTGAGGGTCTTCCTTTATCCAGCCCTTTTAAACTATTCATTATTCCTGTATTAAAATGTTCCTTTAAGGAGGAGAAAAAAAGCAAGAAAACTTTTACGTCCAAAGATTCATTTTAATTGGGGCAGAACTAAGACATAAGGACACATTGAGCATATTAATAGTTTAGTATTATGGAAAAACTACTGATGTATCCATGCTTTAAAATTATATTAACTATTTGGTTAGCATGTATTTAAACAACAGAATGTTGTTTGGGGAAGGTTTGTTGAAAGTGGTATGGCCGAATTTACTCTATTGGGTTCAGTTCAGTTCTGGCCTGAAAATCATCTGCTCATTAGCCAAAACCCCCACCCCCAGCTCTTCTCTGGCATAAATTTTGGGGATCTCATTTCTCTTTCAAAGGATCTGTCAGTGTTTTATCCTCAAATGCATACAATTTTCTCCACAGGATTTCCGGTAAATATAATTTTTGCATTTGTATTTAGTATTTTTCCAATAATGTTTTACTATTGAAGTGATGTATTTAGGTCCTCACCTAGTGGGACCTGGAAAGTAGTTTCATGCTTCTACCATCACTTCCACAACTACTACCCAAACCACCACCATTAGCACAGTACCATGAGGGTAACACAGTCACTGACATCACCATCACCATCACCATCAGAATCACTGCCATGATAGCACCATAGGAATTTTTAATTTAAGTTCAGCCTGAAGTTGCCTCTTTACTTTTTTTTTTTTCTTTTTTTTTCTGAGATGGATTCTCACTCTTGTCTTCTAGGCTTGAGTGCAGTGGCACAATCTTGGCTCACGCAACTTCCGCCTCCCAGGTTCAAGCGATTCTCCTGCCTCAGTCTCCTGAGTAGCTGGGATTACAGGCATGCACCACCATACGCAGCTAATTTTTTGTATATTTTTAGTAGACACGGGGTTTCACCATGTTGGTCAGGCTAGTCTCGAACTCCTAACCTCGTGATCCGCCTATCTCAGCTTCCCAAAGTGCTGGGATTACAGGCGTGAGCCACTGCGTCCGGCCATCTTTACATATTTTAAGTTTAGCTTAAAGGTTTATCTTTACACAGTAAACTGTAACCTAACTGTATGTATAAACAGATTGCAGCCTACTTTTCTGGCAACCACCAAGTTTCAGTCAATCAAGGGTGGCCAACTGTTCAATCCATGTTCACATAAGGCAAATGCTGAGCTGTAACCAATCCAGCTGTTTCTGTGCCTCACTTCTCTTTTTCTGTGCATCAACTTTCTTCCACCAGACAGCTGCCCTAGAGCCTCTTTGAATCTATTCTGATTCAGGGGCTGCCAGATTCATGAACTGTTTTTTGTTCAACTAAACTCCTGTTAAATGTAATTTATTTAAGGTTTTCCTTTGAACAGTATCTACAAAACAAGTTACAAACAAAATTGCTTAGGTCACTGCTTCTGGAACTTCAATGAGCATATGATCATCAGATGATCTTATTAAAATACAAATTCTGATTTATCAGATTCAGAGTAAGAGTCTGCATTTCTAATATGCTTCCAGAGAATGTCAGTGCTGCTGTTATGCGGACCAATCTTTGAAGGGCAAGGCTTGTGCTTAATTCTATACAAAGATAATCACAAAGACTGGACCCTTACCTATGAGTAACCAACAATTGCATTAGAAATCTCTCTTAAACATGCCTATGTATATCAATGTTAACTTAAACACAAGATCAATTAGAGGTAACTAATCTTATAAAAACTTTACTATAATAATACTGCTTTAAATAGCAAATAAATTAATGTTTAAAATATGAGTCTCTGAAAAATATGTTAACCTAAAACCATTCATGGACACAGCTTCTTACTTAAGGTGGTATACTTAAATAAAACAAGAACACATACCAATAAAGACAACCGTATATAAGGGATATAGACATAAGAATGACATAAAAATATTAAATTAATGTAGGAATCTACCATCAGACAAATATATTTTTAAAATGAGTAGAAAGTATGCACATTACATTTGGAGAGGTCTCAGGAAGACTAGCTTGTGATTTCACCTGTCCATTTAAGTTTTAGTGTCTATGGATTTCGAATTCCCAAACACTGTTTCATAACTTCTCTTTGAGACAAGTAGTTTTTACATAGAAGTTAGTATAAGAGAGAGTTTGACATAGAATTGAGGTTTTGGCTGCTGTATGTCTCAGATGCAGTTTCTTATTCTCTAATTTTTCCCTTCTGCCCTTTCAGACGTACAAAACTCAACAACATTCCTCACTGAATTTATGAGATAGCACTCAAAGGTTCTAGCTATTGTATTGATCTAATTGTGATGCAGACCAGGACGAGCAAATGTGTGTAATTCTCATTGCTTACAGTGGGACATCTTATTCTATCCCCTAACATTCCTATTTATTTTCATCCCCAGATCATGGCGATCTATGATTTCCTTTTACCTAATGATTTTAATTTCTGCACCTACTTGAAAAATTCATTTATGCAATTATGAAGATACATTATATCTCCATCCTGTTTCTATTATTTGTGAATGGACATCTCTCAGATGTAGTGACTAAGCCTTTAGACCTCTGTGTCTCACATATTCTTCAGTATTTGCAGCATGAACCTGAATTACAATTTCCAAATGGTGGGTAGCCTTCCCTTCCTAGCTGCAGACAGAACAAATGTGCTTGTTCTCCAAAGAGGTAATCAGAAGTTATCCTCCTCCTGGGACAAAAGAAAATCAAGCAAGATTATTTAGTTCTGTTTTAAGTGCCAGTGAGCTGGTTTAGACAAGAGAAGAATGCTGCAAGGTCCGTATCTAACTCTTCCAACAGATGTGTTCAATCCCAGTACATTTCAGCACATTTAGATGTAAAAATAGAGACTGATTTTTTTTTTTACAAAAACAGTGCTTTGTATTCCATGAATAATCATTTGAATACAATTGTACATTTCAAGTGTATTGTGTGTTTTTAATAAAGAAAGAACACAAAGATCGCATCATTCAAATGGAAATGATTTTTCATCTAATCGTATCTAATGTGTTGCTAGCAATCTTATAGCAAATGAATAGTTGTCAAAGCTAAGCAAGGTTGCAAGAATTTCCCTGGCATATTTGTAAATATGACAACTGCCTCAATTATTAAGTGAGAGGATACTGTGGCATTAATAATTATAGCTGTGCATCAGGTGGAAGATTAATAAAAAGTGAGTTTATCATTATTGCATGATAATAATAAGGTGGGCTTGTTTCATTTTCATATACATGATGATTTTATTATGAAGATTGTTTCCCTCATATCTAGGTTATATAAATGAAAAAATTCTATCCTTAATATTAGGTGTTATTTGGATAAAATTGTTATGTCATATATGTAAGTAGTATTTATAGTCAGTTTCAGTAACTCGAATAAAAAGATAATCCCCTAGTCCCTTTTGAATACTTGATAGATGACATAATTTTTAAATAATGCTTTGATCATTTTTGTTAATTATAAAACCACTGAGTCCCAGGTGCTCCTTAAGTAACAAGAGGAAAGGAAAAATTTGCATACTCAGAACACCCACTAAAACAAGCCAAGCCAACAATCAGACTATTATTTTATTTATACTCCTCACTGTGCACTTAGCCCATGCTACTACAACCAGATGCTTCATGGTGTTTCTATGGTAAAGAATATGTCAAAATTTGGAAATGAAAAGTCATAAATCCAAATAAATAAAAATCACTGTTTTAATTTATTTACTGATTTATGGTTTTGCTTATTGTTGCAATAAGATCCAAGCATGGGACCTCGCCCTGGTTTGCTGTCTTGCTCTTCCCAACTCTGCTTACGCCTAATTAAGGAGATGTCTAAATACAATGTTTGCTCACCTTTCTAGGGTAGGATTGTGGTTATCTTTGAGTTATTATTGAAAAGCATTATACCATTTTAACATTTACTTGACTGTCTCTATCCATACCTACATTGTATATCTATGTTTATCTATATATATGTCTATATATTCTACATGTTGTTTACTTCTTACCTTTCCTTCATAATCACGAATAGCCTCTAAGAAATATAAACAAAACACTACTATTGGTGAATGTATTTTCAGATAAAACTTGGTAATCACAGTATCTTTTACGAAAAAAATCTTTGCACTGTGACCTATTTATTTTTCAATATACTCCCTTTGTTCTTCTGAATGAAGACATGGTTTCTCTTGATTTAAAATTTGCCTACTTTTTGATTTTGTAATAGCCTACCCACCTCTCAGTCATTCTTTGCCCCTTTACAGAAAAAAAAATTTCTTATTAGCATTTACAAACAGCTGTCACAATATTACATATTTATTTGTGAACTTGTTTTCTGCCCTTCTCCCAACATGAGTTCTACAAGTCCAGAGATTTTGCCCAACATGCTCACTACTTCTGAACCAGGGAATATATATATGTATATACAGAATGATTTATTAACAAAATACAAGCCTACATGCATCCATTCATTCTGTCGACAAATATTTTTTAGCAATTGCTATCTAGCAGCTTTGTCTTAGACCCTACAGATAAAAAGGTAAAGCGGCGGGGGGGAAGTTATGTTAATCCCCTTCAAGTCTAAATGGGGGAAACAGATGACTGCACAGGCAGTGTGAAATGCAATGTCATAAGTGGTTTAATGGAGGAAGAACAAAGTACTGTTGAAATTTATAGGAGGGACTCCTTACCTGTTAAGACGGGATTGTTATAGATGCTCTCGTGGAAGATAGCCCTTAAAGAGATCTGAAAAATAATGAGGAAAGAGAGTGATGGAAATGAGGTTTTCCAGGCAGAGGAAATAAACTTGAAGGAAATAGGAAGATGAGAGTTGCATGATGATGATACAAGCAAGTGCCCAGTGTGTAAGGGAAGTGGAAATACCTCCAGATTGACAGGGCCATTGTGATGTCTGCAGCAGTTGAAGGCTCTTGAAGACGCATTCAATGCCCCTCTTGGAGTTCAGTATGTCAGGAAAAGCCTCCAGGATTCTTTATGTAGATGTTTTCCAGATCATGGGAACAGGATGACTTTAGATGAAATGAAAGGCCATTAAATGTACAACAAACAGAAAGAAACATTGTTTCAGAGTAAATTTAGCCTACCTCTTGAAATTTCCTACATTAGAAAGTCACAGAATCAAATTTGGTGCCTGGACAATTTAAAGGTCTGAGTAGTTTATTTCATTACTCATTAATAACGTTTGCTTTTTTGTCTTAAGACAACAATAATCATTTATCATATTTCAGTGAAATAAACCAATTGCAACTAAAATGAAGAGTTCTCTGCCCTCAGTTCATGATGCAGTTGATGTTAAAGGATAGGAAATAATTGAAGCAATGATGTTTGCCATAGAAAACCCAGCAATCTTCAGCTTTTACTCTCAACTAAAACAAATTCTGGTAAAGACATGTTTCTGGTTTCTTGCTGTTGTTAGTTTGTTTTTGCTTTTTTAGCACCAAGAAAATATACTTGTTTCTGGTGCACAATAAGTAATTCTCTTAGTATGTGTTTGCTTATATGAGTACTTTGTCTGCCTTTCCTCGTGCTTAGATATCACTCATTTGTTCAGATAACATTGGCCATTGACTAAGGACCCACTAGATGCCAGGCAAAGAATGAAGAGGTGAAGGGGTAGTCAAATTAGTAAGATGTGATTCCAAAGAGAAAGACGTTTCAAATTATATTATACTATATTTCCTTTACAAAGATATACAATGTACATTATTTTATTAATAATTCTGAGGTTTTGTTTTGTTTTGAGACGGAGTCTCTCTCTGTCACCCAGGCTGGAGTGCGGTGGTGCCATCTCGGCCCACTGCAAGCTCCGCCTCCCGGGTTCACTCCATTCTCCTGCCTCAGCTTCTCTGAGTAGCTGGAACTACAGGCGCCCGCCACCACACCCGGATGATTTTTGTATTTTTAGTAGAGACGGGGTTTCCCTGTGTCAGTCAGGATGACCTCAATCTCTTGACCTCGTGATCCACACTCCTCAGCCTCCCAAAGTGCTGGGATTACAGGCGTGAGCCACTGCGCCCGGCCAACTCTGGGTTTATAGTAATGTAATATTTTTAACTTTGTTTAACCACCATACTTTATTAAATTGCAGAATCATTTCTCATGTGACATCTGTTTAATATATGTGGAATGCTAGCATTTGGAAACCAAATTAAGAGGGGAAAAAAAAAAAAACCTAGTCTGATGGGATAGTACACCAGCCTTCATTTTTTTTAGAGAATTTATCCGTATCTTGAGGATAGAGATAACTTCCATCTATATATTGTTCTTTCTCATTTGAAATGATGAAAAACATTCTTTACATTATCATTGATGGTTTTTTCAAATGCATATGGCTTGTGCGTGACAATTTGAAGAAATAAGAAAAGTTCATTTAAATTCATTTAAATGAGGGTAGTGTGACAAATTACTATTTCTATTTTCATAGCAATGACATTATTTTAATTTCTTGGACTCATGTAACCATTTACTTCTTAATATTTGTGAAACAACCTTGTTTTGCCATTCATAAACAAACTATTCCTAGTAAGATACAGAATGATGATTGCTCTTTAATGTAGCATCTTTTACATCCCTAACAGAGCTAGTTATTCCAAACTTGGTGGTCACCATAGCTCTTGAACCATAACTTAGCAAGGCCATTTAGGTTTCAATACTTTTACTTTTGTTTCTCTGTCATTAAAATGTAGGTCCTGTTTATTCTTGAGGGATTGGAGAGATGAATGAACAAACTCAACAACAACAACAACAACAACAAAACACTAATTTAAAACATGAGCAAAAGACTTGCAAAGACATTTCTCTAAAGATATACAAATAACCAATAAGCACATAAAAGGATCCTCAACATCATTAATCATTAGGGAAATGCAAATCAAAACCACAATGAGATACCACTTCACACCAATTAGGGTGGCTATTAGCAAACAAAAACAGAAAATCACATGTTGGTGGAGAAATTGCAACCCGTACTCATTACTGATAGAAATGTAAGATGATGCATCCACTGTGGAAAACAGTATTGTACTTCCTTAAAAAGTAAACATAGAATTAGCATATAATCCAGCATTTCTACTTCAAAGCATATGCCAAAAAATTGAAAGTAAGAACTCAAAAGTTATTTGAATACCTACATTGGTAGCACCATTATTCACACTAACAAAAAGGCAGAAACAACACAAGTAACCATAGATGGTTGAACGGATAAATAAAATATGGTATATACATGTCATAAAATATTATTCAGCCTTACAGAAAAGGAAATTCTGACACATGCAACTACATGGATAAAACATGAAGACATTATGCTAAATGAAAATTGTTAAAAATTAACTGAAAAATGTTTAAAATGGTAAATTTTATTTCATGTCTTTTCCACAATGAAGAATGAATGAATGAATGAATGTAGGCTTTGTGTTGCCCATTTCACTTTTAAGGGACGTGGAAATGATCTATAAAAAGAAGAGAAAAACTACAATGCTATTATTCCCAGGCAGCAGGAAATAGAAAAAAATATACCCTCAGAAATGTTATTAAATAATAATGGACACTTTGGGAGGCCGAGGAGGGCGGATCATAAGGTCAGGAGATCGAGATCACGGTGAAACCACGTCTCTACTAAAAATACAAAAAATTAGGCGGCATGGTGGTGGGCACCTGTAGTCCCAGCTACTTGGAGAGGCTGAGGCAGGACAATGGTGTGAACCTGGGAGGTGGAGCTTGCACTGAGCCGAGATCGTGCCACTGCACTACAGCCTGGGCGATAGAGCGAGACTCCGTCTCAAAATAAATAAATAAATAAATAAATAAATAAATAAAATAAAAATAAATAAAATAAATGATAACGGATTATCTAAAAAATAATGATAACTGTCTGGGCGTGGTGGCTCATGCATGTGATCCCAGCACTTTGGAAGGTCGGGGTGGGCGGATCACTGGAGGTCAGGAGTTTGAGACCAGCCTGAGCCTGGACAACATGGGGAAACCCGTTGCTACTAAAAATACAAACATTAATCAGGCATGGTGGCAGACACCTGTAGTCCCAGCTCCTCGGGAGACTGAGGCAGGAGAATCACTTGAATCCAGGAAGTGGAGGTTGCAGTGAGCTGAGATCATGCCACTGCACTACAGCCTGGGTGACTTAGGGAGACTCTGTCTCAAAAGTAATAAAATGAAATAAAATAACCATTAAAATAATTACAACAACAAATAAAATAGACAATATTACTTAATTATATTTATATATCCTTCCTAAGAGAGTTGTGAACCTGAAATGTGCTTTCTCTTTTGAGGAATTTCCAATACCCAGCTGAGATATTTTGTGAGTAGTCATCAAAACATCAAGAGAAGCCTCAATCATTTGATGATTTAGATTTTTTAGTGTCACTCTATGCTTGTTCATGCACCATATAAGTGCTGTTCATTTTACTCCAGTGACAACTAGCCCACTTACGCAAAAACTGATTTTGTCTAGCTTTCTCCTTTTATAAATATTTATTGGATGAATTAATAAATCAGAAAACTGTGTCCAAGAAACTTTAGTAACTAAAAACCTTAAAGTTGTCTGGCCAAAAAATGGCAATACTTGTTATTATATTCTGGTTTTCCTGCTTAATAATGTCATTTTTCTACAATGTCAGTTGACTCAGGCCTAAAGTAAGCAATTATTTTTGGCTATAGAAATGTCCTATATTGTGATCACTGCTTGTCCTGCAGTCTCTGTGACTCAAAGTACAAATGAAAGCAGTTTAAATAAATTAACTGATGTTACTTTAGGAAGGGAGCGTGTGTCTCAACTGCTTGCTCTTAAATATTTTAAAAGGAGTCTTCATCATCTTTCATATTATGAGACAAAGAATATTGCCAACACATTGTCTCTTTGTTTCTATGAAGACATTTTCACAATGTGCCTATTCGGCTAGATAAAATGAATCATTCAGTTCAGAGTAACTATACGTATGAAGAAACTAAAAGACATTTAGTAGTGATTTATTAAATCTATTGAAAACATTGTCATTTTTAATGACAAAGTTGAGAAGACAATATTTAAAGTACAGTACCAGTCTTTTACAAGCTGGGGATTTCAAGGTAGTAGTGAAAGCTGGTGATAATGTATCTCAGGGGTGAATTACTAACATCTCATGCCAGTTCAGTGAATAACACTTTGGAAATATCCTGTTCAATAGGGTTGCTCTCTCTTCTGCTTTTTTACTAGCTTGCTTTTGTCTGAGCCCCTTCTTTTTCCATTGGTTTCAGTTAGTCATTTGCAGGCTTGTCTGGGATTCATCAGAAGGATGAGAGAACATGAATCTATGACTCTTCACTTTTCTTTATGAGGCTTCTTGTCCTCAGACTTTTCTCTGAAGGCAGAAGAAGAACCAAACTTCTGATTAACTAGTTTTCAGAGCAGCTACAGAGGACAGGGGGCTGGGGAAGGACCCTGCCACCCCCCATGTGACTCTTGGGTAGGGAATCTTGGCTTTGTTTCCTTTCACGGAGGTCTAGCTGTTGCACGGGATTGGAATAAGGTTCTGGGGCAATTGAAGGCATCTGGCCAAGGCCACACCTCGGTGTTGCCTGAAGGCTCCTAGACTGGCTCCAGTTCCCGACCACCCACTATGGTTTTGGCCAAGATCCCCAGACTTTTCTATGACATTTCCCTCCACTTCCTTCATGGATTATAATGGCTCCTATCTCTTCTTTTATAATGTTAAGAGTGTTGTTGCAGACTACATAGATATTACTGGGTAGGATGAGCATTTGGCCCAGTCTTCAAAAATGTAATTCAGAACAACATGGTTTTCATCTATTCTTAGAAGCAGGAAGAATGCAGCAGTTAAGAAGTTTGTTTTTTTTTTTTTGTTTCCCCTGTTGAAAAAATCGATTTGCATAGAGCAAGAGCCTTTTTCCCCCCAGGCACCTCTCCCTCCCTGCACTAAAGCTAATTTTTTTTCCTCTTTTTTTCCACCATGTCAGGATTTCACAGAGCCCTTTAAATACAGGAGACTTTTCAATGTGAGAGTTCCCTCCCCCTCTTTTTGGGAAGCATCTCACTAGGCTAGGTCTCCAATTCATGGGATTTCCCTTGTCTCACTTGTTTGAGAAGGGCCTGGTTCCACAGCTTCACTTCAGCACTCTGCTTACAATAGGGAAGCAATGGAGGAGCAATCCCACAGGCTGCTGGCTATAAATTTGCTGAGGGCTACCTGGGACTTAATTTAAATAAACCCATGCATACTCCTGAGGTACCATTTTGTCACAAGCTCAATTCCAAGAGTAGGGTTGAAGCCCTAGAAAGGAAAACTAGGCCTAAGGTATCCAAAGGCAGGCAACATGGAAGTCAAGGGGCATAGCATAGGTGGGTAGGACTAATTCCTGCTCATTAGGTTCCCACTTCATGGAAGGAAGTCATGTTCATATTCATGGCATAGATGAGGTCTAGGGACATCAAAAGCTGCTGACAGCAGAGGAGATAGGCAGCAGGTAGGGGAATGTAAATAATTCCTGCCTTCTAGGCCTCAGTGCTTCATGGGTAAAGGTCGCACTGGCATCCATGGAGAGTACCTGACTAGGTTGTTGGGACTTAGGGATAAAAAGATGGAAGACAAAAGGCAGATTCCCTTTCTTTCTATTCCTCACACATCCTGGGTTTTCACTGAAAGGGAGAAAGGAATTAAGGGACACATCTTTACCCCTCTTTCAGATGGGTAACCTACCATCGTTAGTCTACATTCCTTTGGAGTGTATCCTGAATCAATGGGACTGCTTTGACCCTCAGACTCTGGAGAAAAAAAAAAAAAAAGCCTCATAATTTTTTGGACATGAGTTTGACCAAATTGTAATTTGCAGAAATGACTGGCTTGGCCTCAGGAAAACCGTTTGACACCATCCTGGAGCTGGCCCTTTTCTGTAAATTGGAAAGCATATGGTCCAAGGTCTCATATGTGCAGGCTTTCTTTCCCTTGCAGAGTAACGCAGACCTTTGCTGACACTGTAGGATTAATACAGCCCTTCTATTGGCCATCTCAGGAGAGGCTGCAGGGAGCAACACCAGGGAACTAGAGAAACCCCAGAGGCTCCTTCAGCAGGAGAACCAGCTCCCTTTGGCCCTGCTACTCCAGGTCCACCTCATCCTTCCTATCCAGTTTTTCTCTCTCACTTGCCCCCTTCTAGAAATCCTCATTTTAGACAGGTCCCAGTCTCACTCCTGCCCCTACAACAGATGTCTGGTGAATATGGTCCCAGTAAGGTGCATGTACCCTTCTTTCTACTGGACTTAAGGCAAAGTAAAGGGGATCTTGGCAAATTTTCAGATAACCCTGACAGGTATAGAGAGGCTTTCCAGAATTTAACTCAAGTATTTGAACTTTCCTGGAAAGAAGTTATATTACTTTTGAATCAAACCCTGACTAACACTGAGAAGCAGGCTGTCCTGAAACTGACAGAGAGATTAGGAGATGAGCTTTGTATCTCGTATAGTGTCAGGGAAGAAGATGAGCCTTATCCAATTGGAAGAGTAGCAGTCTCATTAGAGGACCCTAAATGGGATCCCAGAGATGAAATGTGAGAATAGAGTAGGAAACACATTCAGGCATGTATAATGGAGGGATTACACAGGACTACAACTAAACAACTCAACTACTCCAAACTGTGTGTGATAGTCCTGGATTTAATGAAAATCCCACTGCCTTCCTGGGAAGACTAAGAGGGGACTTGGTAACGCACACCTCTCTATCACTTGGGGGACAACTAATCCTAAAGGATAAGTTTATTACTCAGACAGCCCCTGATATCAGGAGGAAAATGCAGAAACAGACCATGGGACATGAGAGTATGTATTAGTCTGTTCTAACTCTGCTATGAAGAAATAACCAAGACTGGGTAATTTATAAAGGAAAGGGTTTTCCTTGTCTCACAGCTCTGCATGGCCAGGGAGGCCTCAGAAAACTTACAATCATGGTGGAAGGCACCCGTTTGCAGGGTGGCAAGGGAGAGAATGAGTGCCCAGGAAAGGGGGAAGCCCCTTATAAAACCATTAGATCTCATGAATACTCACTCACTATCACAAGTGTGGGATGGGGGAAACTGCCATGACATGTAAGCATCCCATGACATGTAGGGATTATGGGAACTGCAATTCAAGATGAGATTTGGGTGGGGCCACAGCCAAACCATATTATTCTGACCCTGGTCCCTCCCGAATCTCATGTCCTCACAATTCAAAACACATCTATGCCCTTCTAAGAGTCCCCCAAAGTCTTAACTAATTCCAGCATTAACTCAAAAGTCCAAGTCTAAAGTCTCATCTAAGAAAAGACAAGTCCCTTCTGCTTATGAGCCTGTAAAATCAAGAGGAAGTGAGTTACTTCCTAGATACAATGGGGATACAAGCATTGGGTAAATACACCCATTCAAAATGGGAGAAATTAGCCAAAACAAAGAGGGTATATGTGCCATATAAATCTGAAATCAAATAGGGTAGTCATTAAACCTTAGAGTTCTAAAATGGTCTTCCTTGACTCCATTTCTCACATTCAGGGCATGCTGATGCAAGAGATGGGCTCCCATGGTCTTGGGCAGCTCTGGCCCCGTGACTTTGCAGGATACAGCCCCCTCCTGACTGCTTTCACAGGCTGGCACTGGGCTAAGTGTCTGTGACTTTTCCAGGTGCACACTGAAAACTGTCAGTGGATCGATCATTATAGATTCTGGAGGATGGTGTCTCTCTTCTCACAGCTCCACTAAACGGTGCCCCCCTGGGGACTCAGTGTCGGGGCTCCAAACCCACATTTTGCTTCTGCACTGCCATAGCAGAGGTTTTCCATGAGGGCCCTGCCCCTGCAGCAAACTTCTGTCTGGGCATCCAGGCATTTCCATACATCCTCTGAAATGTAGGCAGAGGTTTCCAAACCTCAATTCCTGACTTTTGTGCACCAGAAGGCCCAACACCATGTGTAAGCTGCCAAGGCTTGGGGCTTGCAGCCTCCAAAGCAATGGCTTGAGTGTTATGTTGACCCCTTTTAACCATAGCTGTAGGTCAAGCAGGTGGGTTACAGGGCACCAACAGGGCATCATGTTATGAGGTTGGACTAGACAGGGAGGCCCTCAGCTAGGCCCACAAAGTCATTTTTCCCTCCTAGGCCTCAGGACCTTTGATGGGAGGGGCCGCTGTGAAGGTCTCTGTTATGCCCTGGAGACATTTTCCTCATGGTCTTGGTGGTTAACATTTGGCTTATTGCTACTTATGCAAATTTCTGTAGCAGGCCTGAATTTCTCCCTAGAAAATGAGTTTTTCTTTTCTATCTCATAGTCAGGCTGCAAATTTTCCAAACTTTTATGCTATGTTTCCTCTTGAATGCTTTGCCACTTAGAAATTTCTTCCAGCAAATACCCTAAGTGATTTATCTGAAGCTCAAAGTTCCCCACAGCTCCAGGGCAGGGCAAAATGCTTGCAGTCTCTTTGAATAGCAAGAATTACTTTTACTCCAGTTCCCAACAAGTTCCTCATACCCATCTCAGACCACCTCAGCCTTAATTTCATTGTTAAAAGCCATTCAATAATCCTTTAGGAAGTTTCAAACTTTCCCACATATTTCCATCTTTCTCTGAGCCTTACAGACTGTTCCAACCTCTGCCTGTTATCTAGTTCCAAAGTCACTTCCACATATTTTGGTATCTTTACAACAATGCCCCACTCTTTGCGTTACCAATTTACTGTATTAGTCCATTCTCATGCTGCTATGAAGAAATAACTGCGAATGGATAATTTATAAAGGAAACAGTTTTAATTGACTTACAGTTTTACATGGCCAGGGAGGCCTCAGGAAACTTACAATCATGGTGGAAGATACCTCTTCAGAGGGCAGCAGGGGAAATATAGTGCCTAGCAAAGGGAGAAGTCCCTTAGAAAACCATCAGATCTTATGAGATCTATCACAAGAACAAGATGGGGTAAACCACCCTCATGATTCAATTATCTCCACCTTGTCCCTCCCATGACATGTTGGGATTATGGGAATGAAAATTCAAGATAAAATTTATGGGGAGACTTAGTGAAACCATATCATAGTACTTTAGAGAGCCTCCTGAAAGTGGCCACCTTGGTCTTTTACAATTGAGATAGGGAGTAGGCCCAAGAGAGAAAGAGGTGCACTAGAAAAAGACAGAGGCTTTATGGCCGACTTTCAGGACCACCAACCCCAGAATCTCCGGGATGCACATATTAACTGCTCGTCAGTGCATTTTAGGAAGAACTGTCCAGACAGCATGAGGAAGCGACCTCCACCCTGTCCAATCTGCAGTGGGGACCACTGAAGGTAGACTGTCTCTGGAGATGCAGGTCAAAAATCCAATCTCTCAAATGGTCCAGCAGGACTGATGGGTCCCAGGGCCCCTCTTCCCAGTTACAGTGGTCCAGACCACCATTACCGTACAAGAGCCCAGGGTGAGTCTGAAAATCGAAGGTAGGAAAGTGAGCCTCCTCCTGGACGCTGAAGCAGCCCTTTCAGTTCTCCTCTCCCTGTCCTCTGTCAGTATGACCATGAGTGGTGTCTCAGGAAGGTCTTTAAAATGATATTTTCCCCAGTCCCTTAGTTGTAGTTGGGGAGACCTCTTGTTTACCCATGCTGTGTAATCATGCCTGAAAGCCCAACCTTTCTGCTGGGCAGGGATATTCTGGTCCATATGGGAACCACCATCTTGATGGCTCCAGGACAAACTGTTTTTCTCCCCACACTAGAGACCAATATTAACCCAGAAGTTTGGAAAACTCAAGGGAAAATTGTTCAAGCCACAACTGCCATGCCGGTCTAGATCCACCTTAAGGATCCCACTTCCTTTCCTAACCAGAAACAATATCTTCTGAAACCAGAAGTTAAGAAAGGACTAGAAGCCATCATTGATAACTTGAGGATTCAGGGCATCCTCAAACCCTGCAACAGCCTTTATAATACCCCAATATTGGGCGTACAAGAACCCAATAGGGAATAGAGACTGGTCCAGAATTTCTGCCTCGTTAATGAGGCTGTGGTTTGAATTAACCTGGTGGTTTCCAATCTATATACCCTGCTGATATGGTTCGGCTGTGTCCCCACCCAAATCTCATGTTGAATTGTAACTCCCACAATTCCCATATGCCATAGGAGGAACTCAGTGGGAGGTGATTGAATTATAGCAGCAGGTCTTTCTTGCACAGTTCTCTTTATAGTGAACAAGTTTCATGAGATCTGATGGTTTTAAAAAACAGGAGTTTGCCTACACAAACTCTCTCTTTGCCTGCTGCCATCCACGTAAGATGTGACTGGCTCTTTCTTCCCTTCCACCATGATTGTGAGGCTTCTACAGCCATGTGGAAGTGTAAGTCCAATTAAACCTCTTTCTTTTGTAAATTGACCAGTCTTGGGTATGTCTTTATCAGCAATGTAAAACAGACTAATACACCTGCTCAGCCAAATTCCTGAGAGAACTAAATGATTCACAGCCCTGGACCTAAAGGATGCCTTTTTCTACATACTGTTGCCCCATGACTTCCAAAATTTGTTTGTATTTGAGGATCCCTCCAAATAGGCCACCCAGCTAACCTGGACAGTGTTACCTCAGGGATTCCAAGGCAGCCCCCTCCTGTTTGGGCAGGCATTGTCCAAAGACCTCTCTGAGTTCCTTTACTCTCAGGTTAAAGTTTTACAGTATGTAGATTACATTCTCCTCTGTGCCCCAACTGAAGAAATCTCTCAGGAGGGCAGTAGGCTCTTCTTAATTTTCTGGTTAACAGATTATATTAGGTCTCAAAATCTCAGGCTCAGCTCTATCAGACTTCAGTGAAGTATCTAGGTCTAGTCTTGTCAGAGAGGACCAGGACTTTGGGTGAAGAAAGAATTAAGCCCATCTCCTCTTTTCCCCTCCCCAAAGCCTTCAAGCAACTGAGGGGATTCTTGGGCATTACAGCATTCTGCAGACTATAACTACCTGGGAATGATGAAGTAGCTCATCCCTTATATCACCTAATAAAGAAGACTCAGGCAGCTACAACTCGCTTCCTTATTTGGGAACCAGAGGCTAAAAACATATTTGACCAAGTTAAGCAAGCCTTGCTTCAGTCATCAGCCCTTAGTCTTCCCATAGGGAAAATGTTTAATCTTTATGTGTCAGAAAGGAAGGGAATGGCCCTGGGAGTTCTAACCCAGGCCCAAGGTCCAGCCCTGCAACCTGTAGACTACCTAAGCAAAGAACTTGATTGGATAGCTAAAGCATGCTTATCTTGACTCCAAACTGCTGTAGTGGTGGCCTTGCTGGTACCAGAGACTACAAAGTTAATTGTGGGAAATAACTTAACTGTTTATACCCCACATAATGTGGCAGGATTGCTGTCTTCTAATGGGAGCCTCTGGCTAATGGACAACCACTTCCTCAAATATCAAGCTCTGCTATTAGAGGAATATTCCGTGCAGTTAAGAACCTGTCCTTCTCTAAATCCAGTCACCTTCCTCCCAGGTGAAGAATTCTCTTTACAGATGGAAGTTTCAGTGTAGAACAAGGGATCCATAAAGCAGGGTATGCAATTGTTACCCTAAATGATATGGTTGTGAGTGCATCTCTCTCCTTGGGCACAAGTGTTCAACTAGTCAAGTTAATTGCCCTTATGAAGGTGCTTGAACTAAGCAAAGGAAAAGCAGTTAACGTTTATACCTATTCAAAGTATATTTTCCTGGTCCTCCAGGCCCATGCCACTATCTGGAAAGAGAGGAGCTTCCTCACCGCTAATGGGTCTCCCTTTAAATACTATCAGGAAATTAATAGACTATTATCTTCAGATTTCCTCCTTTGGGAAGTGGCAGTAATACATTGTAAGACCACCAAAAGGGGTGGATGAAATAGCTGAAGAAAATAGATTGGCAGAACAAGCAGCTAAGTCAGCGGCGAGAGAGCCCCAGAATTCTGACCCACTTGAAGCCCCTCTAATCAGAAAGGGCTCCATAAGATAAATAAAAACTCAATATTCTCCTGCAGAAATAGAATGGGCCACCTCTTGGGGATAAATTTTTCAGTCCTCAGGATGGTAACAATTGGAGGATGCCAAGCTTCATCTACCAGCTGCCAGCTAATGGACAGTTCTTGAAATATTTTACTATGCCTTCCATCTAGGTAAGTATAAAGCCTATCAATTGGCCCAGAGGTTGTTCTCAGGTAAAAATCTGCTACAAGTGATCAAACAGATTATTAATGCTTGCAAGATTTTCCTTAAGAGTGATCTCCTCAATCAATGGCTTCTCCCCACTGTAATCCAAAGAATGGGAGGCTACCCAGGGGAAGACTGGCAAATGGATTTCACCCCTTTGCCAAAGACAAGTGGCATCCAGTATCTCCTAGTATGGGTAGATACCTTCACTAATTGAGTAGAAACATTTCCATGTTAGACAGAGAAGGCCTCTGAGGTGATAAAAGTACTAATCAATGAGTTAATTCATCACTTTGGACTCCCTAAATACCTCCAGAGTGATGATAACCCCTTGTTCAAAGTGACTGTCACCTGGGGGCCTCAAAGGCACTAGGCATACAATAGATTGTATGCCTTCTTCATTGTGCTTAGAGACCACAATCCTTGGGAAAGGTAGATAAGACAAATGATATTATCAAAAGGCACCTCAGGAAAGTGTCTCAAGAAACTCATCTCCCCTGAACTACTCTTCTTCCCATAGCCCTACTACGTTTTAGAGACACCCCTTCAAAGCTGAGTTTAAGTCCCTTTGAAATGATGTAAGGACAACCCTTTCTCACCAATGATTTCTTGCTAAACCAAGAGACCTCTAACTTAATTAAACATACAACCTATTTGGTCTGCTTCCAATAGGAACTGAAAAAACTGTTGGAGGCCCAATCCCATGAATTAGGGCTGCCTCTATTCAGCCCAGGGGATCTAGTACTGGTAAAGGCACTCCCTTTTCTTTCTCCCTCTCTATTCCCAGATTGTAAGGGACCTTGCACTGTACTTCTTCCTCCTTCTACAACAGTAAAGGTCACTGGAATTGATTATTGGATTCATTATACTTGAGTAAAGGCTGGGGAAGCTGACACACTTACCTCCATCAACCCAGAAGAGCGTCCAAAGTATCAATGTGAGAAAATCGGGGACCTCGAGCTAAAAATCACAAAAGATAGGTGTCAATAATTAATCTTCCATGGATATCCTCTTTATGGTCCTGCCTATGCTTGCTGTTCTTACCTTCATTCTGTTCCTCATCATGAGGCATCTTTGCCAAGGACCCGTTAATCCTGAATACCCTTAGGAGTACCTATTCCCCTAAACAGTTATCTCTCCTAAAGTTTAACTGCACTCATACAGGATTCAATTTCTTTGACCAGGGTGAAACAGCTGTGGCCACAATACTGTTTTCAGAATGATTGGTATATTTAACTTCTTATTTCTGTTATCTTCAGCACTAGATTCTTTCCGTTTTTACTCCTCTTTGTATATACACATATTTGGTCCATATATACTTAACCTTGTAAAATTTGTTTTTTTCTGATTTAGAGGTCATCAGACTTCAAATGTTAATGCAACTGGAGCCTTGGAAGAAAGCTCTGTTTCACTGGGGACCCTTATATAGGTCTTGGAGGCAAATCTGAAAGCCATTTTCCCCAAAACAGGAAGCAGTTAAGCTTGGACATCATTCCTATCCTAATGACAATTAGATGTAACTCTTCAGAAGGGGGAATTGATAGTGGCAGGAGGCAGACAAATGCCTAGACACATGGGGGCAGGTCCCCACTGAAATCTCACCTTCACGCCAAAGACAGTTTATAGCCCAAAGGTCAACCTACAAATCAAATCTACGAACTGGATTGAGAACTTGTCTTCCTGTTTGGTGTGCTTTCCTTTGATTGATTCCCCACCTTCACCTATTTTATATATACCTACTGATATGGTTTGGCTCTGCCCCCACCCAAATATCATCTTGAATTGTAGCTCCCATAATTCCCCCATGTTGTGAGAGAGACCCTCGGGGAGAAAATAGAATCATGGGGGCAGTTTTCCCCATACTGTTCTCATGGTAGTTAATAAGTCTCAGGAGATCTGACGGGTATATGAGGGGTTTTACCTTTCACTTGTCTCTCATTCTCTTTTGCCTGCTGCCATGTAAGATGTGCCTTTCACCTTCTACCACGATCGTGAGGCCTTTCCAGCCACATGGAACTGTGAGTCCATTAAACCTCTTTTTCTTTATAAATAACCCAGTCTTGGATATGTTTTTATCCGCAGCATGAAAATGAACTAATACAGTAAATTGATATGGTAGAGTGGGGTGCTGCTGTAAAGATACCCAAAAATGTGGAATTGACTTTGGAACTGGCTAACAAGCAGAGGTTGGAACAGTTTGGAGGGCTCAGAAAAAGATAGGAAAATGTGGCAAAGTTTGAAACTTCCTAGAGACTTGGAGAGTTCAGAAGACAGGAAGATGTGGGAAATTTTGGAATTTCCTAGAGACTCGAATGGCTTTGACAAAAATGCTGATAAAATGATAATGAACAATAACTTTGAACTGTGGACTTTTGAGTTAATGCTGAAATAAGTTTAGACTTTGGGTGACTGTTGGGAAGGCATGATCGTTTTTGAAATGTGTTGACATGAGATTTGGGAGGGGCCAGTGGTGGAATGATAGAGTTTGGCTCTATGTCCCCACACAAATCTCATCTTGAACTGTAGCTCCCATAGTTCCCATGTGTTGTGGGAAGGACCCAGTGGGAGATAATTGAATCATGAGTGTGGTTTCCCCATGCTGTTCTCATGGTAGTGAATAAGTCTCATGAGAATTTATGGTTTTATGAGGGGTTTCCCCCTTTGCTTGGCTCTCATTCTCTCTTGCCTGCCACCATGTAAGAAGTACCTTTTAGCTTCTATCATGATTGTGAGGCCTCCCCAGCCACATGAAACTGTGACCTGACCCCATTAAACCTCTTTTTCTTGATAAATTACCAAGTCTCAGGTATGTCTTTATCCACAGTGTAAGAATGGACTAATACACCTACTCTTCCCTAAAATTGTTTTTCCACTGCCAAGCCCATCTTTGACTGGTGCCTTTGTTTTAACCTTTTTATTCATACTCACAAACCAATCAGCATGCACTCCCCCATCCCGTGCCTGTAAAAACCCCAGACTCAGTCACACCGTGGGGAGACAAACTGACTTGGGAGAGAGACAACCTGATGTTCCTGTGTCTTCTCTGCTGAGAACTGTTTCATCAGTCAATACAACTCTCCACCTTCATTACTCTTCGACTGTCAGCGTGACCTCATTTTATTTGGGTGTGGGACAGGAGTTCAGGACCCACCGAACGTGGATACCAAGAAAGGCTATAACTTTGGCCTGCTTTTCTTCCTGGGCCAGAGTGGAGTAAGGGGCTAATTGAGCTGTTAACATGCCACCATCCATCCAGCTGTGGATGGTGGAACTAAAAGAGCTAATTAGCACAGTGTAACACCCACTCTGGGGCTTCAGGTCACAGGCACCCCTGCCTGGGTGCTGCCGCATTCTCTTTGGGACAATATGTCTGGTCTGGCCTGGGACCCGCAAGGAACTTACTCCTCTGTCGGTGCTTGAAGTGGGTGGCTGGAGCCTGTGCTTGCTTGCTCTCATGCTCCCTCCCACCAGGGGCTAAGCACACAGTTGCATTAGCCATGAAAGCCATGGGCCAGAGTGCGAGTCAGACATAGGCTGAGTAAACGCGGTATCCCCTGCATCGAGCCTGGTAAAGTGGCCGAAAAAAATCCTGCATCAGTAGTTTAGTCTGATCAAGAGCTGATTGAGAATCTAGTACAGTACCTGGACCACTGTAAGCATTCATATCGTGTCTGCTGAAAACACATGATTTCCCTTTTCCCAGAGCAATATTTGCGCTGTCTTTTCATGGTCAGTGCATTCTTTTGAAAGGATATGCTGGTATATGTTCAACACTAACACCAGGACTAAAAAATACTCATAATTTGCATTATTGGTTGTTTCCTTGATTGCAGTAAATACTTCCACTGTGATAGATTACAAGCTACGAAAAGTCTGTCAACCAGCTCATAATACTCCTGAAAATTTAACAGTTGGCAAGCTGGTGTGTGCCAGCTCCGTCACAAGCCAGCTCCAGTACACAATGGGAAAAGGCATTCATATTAAAAAACTCAGAAAGCTGGAAAAGGTGGATGGAAAATCACTCATTTGTGACATTGAGACTCAAAGTTATGCCCATTTGTATTCTTTATTGGAAATTTTAAATTCCCTGAAATCAAAGGGCTTTAATTTTACTTAGTTCTACCTCCTTTTTTGTTAGATAGACCAATCCCTGGGAAAAAGGTCACACTTAGAAATTAGTAAACTTTGGTATTTTTCTCTGTTTTATTTTATCTTAATTATTTATTTTATGATCAGTACCCAGATGCATGCCAGGAGTGTACAAAAATAATCACTAGCATTTATTAAATAGTTACAACATTCAAGGCCTTGTAATGTGAGCTGTGAATACACTGTTTCATTCCATTCTCCCAATGATCACAAAAGGTTGGTACCTGACTCCTTCTTTTCCAAGTTAGGTACTGAGTCTCAGTGGTTTTGAGAAAATAAAGATTTAAACTGAGTTAGGCACTTGAGGCTACACATTTCAACCCCCAAGTTGCACTTCCTTGAGGCAGTTTGTGTCTTGGACAGGAAAACTACCATCTTGCATTTGCAGTGTTTTCACAGAAACTCATTAAGTTGTGGCAACTCAGACACAGTATCCTTTTATAGATGTGTTAGTTGAGAGGTGAAAATAGAGCACACTGCATTAAAGAATGGTGCTGCTAACCACCAAATGCAAAAAAAAAAAAAAAAAAAAAGACAATATACCTAATGAACATCATAGGTCCCAAGAGCTGCAAGAAAACCCAGAAATCATCATCTAGTCCAATACTCTTATTTCATAGAGAAGTTCTTTACTGTCTTGCAAAGAACTGTATGCTTTACTTATAAGACATCACTTCCCCAGAATCTGTTTCTCTTAGCTATCTATTATTTATCATTTTATTTCACTAGAAGTTTCATTACAAATAAAGTACTAAAGCAAACATTTCAAAATCTAAAGGCTGTGTTTTTGGAGATTATGTAAATAGAAACGAGAAAACATTGTCATGATAGTATAAAGTAGAGCTTGATATTTGTAGATCTTATAAGCACATTTTATTATTTTGCCTATATAGCTTTTATATTTAGCTTTAGCATTTGATAATGAAATTAATGCATTTTAGGACTTTCAAGTCAATCTGTGTGTGCACTTTTTATGAGAAACTGTGAAACAAATACATTTAAATTGTTATCAGTACCAAGAAACTGAAAATAAATAAATAAAAACTAATTGGATGACAAGTTAATCAGACAAACAGAAGGGAAAGCTTGGAATTGGCTACGGGATTTAGAGAATCAAAATATATTTAGATGATGAGATCAGTAGCCTCATGAATATCATTGCTGTGGAAACTTAGAATTTGATTTAATACTTTATATGAATGATTTTTTAAAACACACTCAGGCGTACCCGTTGACTGGAAAGGTACAGCACAACGCAAAAACTCAATTTTTTGTTTGATTATTTAAGAAATTCACTTATTTTTGTTTGCTGACTTTCTTTTTTGCTATATTTAGAGTCACTTTTTTGTGCTTGTGGCAACATTTTGCAGGATAAAATGTAATCACCTTCTCTATCTTCTTGGATGGAGACACCAGACTAAATTATTTCCAAAGTCTGACTCTCAGTCTCCTTTTCCTTGTGTGAAGGGAAACAGTGATTTTATGTTTCTCTTGGCTCTGTGTAGTTTTGCTTTGTTTTGTTGCTGTTATGTGTGTTTTATCATGAGATAACAGCCTCCTCCTCATAACCATTCATGTGAGTTGTAATAGGGTTACTACTACTACTACTACTACTAATTATTATTATTCAGTAGAGAGGAAAAGAGAAAATATGAGAAGGAAACTGAATGAAATTGGAAAAGAAAGAGAAGAGTAGAGGATTTTGAACTAGAGGAATTGTCCAGAGGTGCTAACTCCTGGGGAGTCTCCGGAATTGGGCTGATGGAAGAACCACTATAAGGAAAAGGGGATAGTGTTATTCAATATTAGTCAGCCGAGAGTACTTGCCAGTTCTCTATCTGGTTTTCTTGAAAATGACACTTCATTTGCTCTTGCCATGGACCATTTAGTCTTCCTGCAAGTGGGGACCACATATCTGTCCCTGCTGGCAGCATGTCAGCTAATCACCCAGTTTCACACCTGGCTTTTCTGCAAAACCCTCCCTGCAATGCGTTCTGACCCAGGATGCCTGTGAGGCTAAAGAGATACCCTGTGCAACCAGCAGTGTAACAGGCTCTGTTGTAGTGGTTGGGGTAAAGATGAGCACTTTGGGGAACCCACAGCTGGAACAATGCATAGGGGACACCTACATTTTGCAGGTAAGCCGGCTGATTCACCTTTAAAAGCAATGTGAACTATTTTTATTCCTCATCCTTAAAAAACAAAGTATGTTTGCTTTAATCAAATAACACAGCTGTCAAAATCGCAGGTTCTTCCTTTCTTTGGTGGATAGGATTATGGAAGACACTGGAGGACTTCGGGAACATAAGAGCAGACTTAGGTGGCTGGTCACCACAGCAAGTCAGGTGATCAGCTTGCCCATACTCACTTTAAAGATAATAAATAGCTAACTGCCCGACGCAGTGGCTCGTGCCTGTAATCCCAGAACTTTGGGAGGTCAAGGTGGGTGGATCGTCTGAGGTCAGGAGTTCAAGATCAGCCTGGCCAAATGGCAAAACACCGTCTCTACTAAAAATACAAAAATTAGCCAGGCATGGTGACACATGCCTGTAATCCCAGCTACTGGGATTAGAGGGGGCTGAGGCAGGAGGATCGCTTGAATCTGGGAGACGGAGGTTTCAGTGAGCTGAGATCATGCCATTGCACTCCAGCCTGAACAACAGAGCGAGACTCCAACTCAACAAAGAGAAAAAATAAAAAGAGCAGACGGGACCTAATAAGTCATAGTTTTGGTTCTGAGTAATTGGCAGCATTATGCTCCAAAGGATTAGTAGAAAGTCCTCATGCTATCCTAGAAAAGTAAGTACCTGCAACCCAGTTGGCAAAGTCCAAAAACTAAGATTCTCCCAACTAAATGGATATAAGAAGAAGATTAGCTTTAGCCTTTAAATACTAACTTAATGGCTGATTGTTGATTCCTAAAATGAATCATTAAGAAATTCTTTGGAAATGTGTCTAATCGTCTAATTTTTATGGCAATTCCTTCTATAGTGATTTGCAACTCATTATATTTTGGGGTTCCTGATAATTGCTGTTGCTAATTACTTATTTACCTCCCACGGATTTATTTTGTCTTCATTGTCAAATAAATGTGCATTATCCATAATTATTTAATATAATTTATCTAAGACTAATCTTTACACAGTTGAAAGGTGATTCCCGTCCTATTTGGAATTTGGAGATTTCAAGGCGTAGAACTGAATCATATAATTTTTCAAATATATGTTATGAAAATTTCTGTATTAATCAAAAATAATCAGTGTAACTATTGATACTGAATGGTATTTTGGGATACTCTTTGTCAACATTTTGTTGAGGAAGTTAATGTATTTCAGTGTTACAATATTGAGGACATAAAATATAGACTATATTCACAAATTAAAGCAAGAGAATTTACTGTATCAACTACTGAACACATCTTTCATACACATCCTACTTTTGACATGATCAAAGGAAAAATGCTATCATATGCTGGTACTGCTTTCTTTTTTTTTTTTTTTTTTCCTTACTCTTCTTCTGTAAGCAAAAACTACAAGCTTAAATGGCACAGGAAACTATGTATGCATAACTTCAAAAGGTGTATTGATCAAATTATTAAAGTAAATCGGACGTTTGACATGTACAGGAATAATTTTTTGGTTGACAGAATATTCTATTTTCAACTTGTTGTGGTGCTTTATAGACTTTAGACTTGAAGAACAAGTAAAAAGATTTTTAAGCGTTGATAACTCACTGTAATTTTGCAGAATTCATCAGAAGACTTCTTAAAGTTAGAATAAAGATTAGGTTTTGCTTTTTTAATTGTGTTTAATAATAATGATGGTGATGATGATAATATCTTCTATTTATTGGGTATCTACTATTTGTGTTGTTCTATATAATTTATTTAGATTTGAAGAATTTGAGTGTAGTAAGTGGAAACAAATGGGAATAAAGAATTGTATAGACAATAAGTTTTTGGTAAAAAATAAAAATCTTTTAATAAAATAATTAAACAAGCATTAGGCCAAGTCTACAAATCCTCAATTTCCACCCAAAACAACTTCAGTAGAAAGAGAAGGAGGAAGAAGAGCAAAGAAGGGCAAGCAAACATTAGAACTGTACTAGCTTTGATCTCTTTGTGAGTAGTCAGAGTAGGAAGGCAAGACATCCTCAGAATGTTAGGCGGGGACCTACAGCACAAGCTGGAGATACGAGTAGGGACTTCTTGCAGCAGGAGAGAGAGTTGGAAGGGGGCAGATAATTGTTTGGTTAATGTTAGAGTCATGTCTTCAAAAGGATAAACACAAGGACGCCGTGGTGGTGGTGCCACCAGGAGTTGAGAAAACAATCAGATAAAACACAGTGTCTAAGACAGATGAAATTTGAGAGTGTTCTACAGGTAGTACTATTGGTAGGAGGTCTGTAATCAGCAATCTGAGAAATATTCAAGTATTGGAGAATAAACCGGACACAAAGAAATGATATAAGTGGACACCAATGTAAATAGAATTGGGAGACATGCAAAAATGAGCAGACGGTACTTCCTGAAATACAGAGGTCCTCCTTTTCTGTGCAACTGTTTTCACAGTTCTGTTGTGAACTGAGGAAGAGAAATGCTATATTAATATCTTATTGTGTGTCCCTGTTATAAGGCAGGCTGGTGACCTGGGAACACATTTTACATTAGAATTTGACGATCATTTATTGATTGGGTGCTGTTGATTGATTAGCTGATTTATTTTTGCATTTCATTCTTTCAACAGCTGTTTATTGAGAAACCATTATGTAGCAAACACTGAATTAGACCCTGGAGATAGAGATAAATAAGACAGATAGGGTCTTTTCGCTCTCATGAAACCTATATATTAGTGAGATGCAATAAAAAAATACACAAACAAATGTGCAGATTATTGCATAAGGAATTATAATTGGCTATAGTAGGGACTGAGTAACTTATGGTTCAAATTTAAATGACAATAATAAGTTACCAAATTTACCTGAGGAAATGACACTTCATTCAGAGACTTCAACATCTGTAAAGGCTTATAGGTAAAAGTGAGTTTGACTAATTAAAATCTAAAATAAATCCACAATACTGGAGCATAATCAACACAACAGAAAGTGGTAGGGAATGAAATCTGAGATATAGACTTCATGAGATGAAATAAGAATTTGGGGTTTTATTTGAAATGCAGTAGTAAGGCACATATTTTTAGGTAGAAAGTCTACTGGATTCCTTTAAATATATATATATATACACACACACACACACACACACACACATATATATTTTTTAATGTAAGAGCCACACTCTCTGTGTTGCTCAGGTTTGAGTTTAGTGGCATGATTATAGCTCACTGTAACCTTAAACTCCTGGGTTAAAGCAATCTTCTCACCTCAGCCTCCTGAGTAACTGGGTCTACAGGTGCATGCTATCATTCCTGGCTCTAGTTTATGGTTTTAAAAGAACACTCTAGAAAATAAATAAAGAAATTTTATTTAACAAGCATAACAGCTTGCACATAGTAGGGGTTCAGAAAGCATTTCCTAACATGTATTGCTATATGGAAGGTATAATGCTAATGGCAGGACATACAGCAAACAATACGAAATAGATTGAGCCAAGCGTGGTGGTGCACACCTGTAGTTCTAGCTACTTGGGAGGCTGTGGCAGGAGGATCACTTGAACTGAGGATTTTCAGGCTGCTGTGAGCCGTGATTGCACCACTACACTCCATCCTGGGCAACACAATAAGACTCTGTCTCAGATAAATGAATGAATAAATAAATAAATTGATTAAATTGAGACATGGTGAGTTCATTTTCTATGGCCACTGTAACACAGTACCACAAATTATGGGACTTTCAACAACAGAAATTTATTCTTTCCTAGTTCTGGAGACCAGAAGTCTGAAGTTAGTATCACTGGGCTGAAATGTTCTCTCTGGACACTTTGAAAAGAATCCTTTCTTTCCTCTTTCAGTTTCTGGTGGCTGCTGCATTCCATGGCTGGTAGCTTCATCACTCCAATCGTCAAAGGTGACAGTATTTTCAAATCTTTGCTCTATCCATACATCACCTTTTTCTCTGTGTCTGTATCAAATCTCCCTCTGCCTCCCTTTTATAACAATACATGTGATTGCATTTAGAGCTCACCTGGATAATACTCTAATCTCAAGATCTATAATCAAATCTTCAATGACCTATTTCCTTCCCCAGTTAGCTTAGGAGATGGCTATGTTTTGGGGACCATTTTTCAGTGTACCACAGATGGTATTGAGTTTGACAATCTTATAAACCTTAAAATAAGGAAATGTAATTACCATTAAAATAGAGTACTATGTAAAGTATCATAGAAGCATGAAAGCAAAACAAATCGATCTGGAAATGACCAAGAAGAAATAGTTCTGTGCTCTGGGTCTTAAAGGAAGGCTAAGAGTTTCCAAGTTTAAGAGTGGGAAAATTGAGCTCCAGGCATAGAGAAATGAGTAAAGACGGACAAGGAGCTGTGAGTGTTTTGTATAAGCAAAAGAAAAATAAATGAGTGAATACTTTAACACCAACTCTGAAGCAAGGGATTTTTATTGAATCCCTATTACTGTTCAGTCTTTGGAGAACACAAATTAATTTATGATATGGTATTTGTAAAAGTCAAAACATAGGTCATCCCTGGGGAAACAAGATGGACATACCTGGAACAAATAGAGTACAATATAATCAATATGTAATTATGTGCTAACTTTTATAATATTTACTAAACCTTCAGGAATAGAACAGAATAACCAGGAAACAGATTTATATTACGGAGAGGTAAATATGTATCTTAAACATGGGTGGAACTTGAGTATATTAGAGAAGGTAGAAAGTGCAGGTAGTTTAAGTAGGAGAAAGAACACGAGTTAATACGGAAATGAAAACTGTGAGAGAAAATGAGGCCAGCAGCGTAATTGGAGTTCCTTGGAGGGTAGCATGAAATTAGGTTGGATAAACTAAGATGCAGTCCTGCTATTGAAGGGTTTAAGAACATGGAGAAAGTGCTTCCTTCAATAGTATAGACCTTCTTGACACTTGTATTTTCCTTGTGCATTTTAGACTGTGTATTTATTGTCGTGCATAAAGGAACGATGACTGAAACGAAACAAGTTTTGCCAGCCTGTCAAATGAATTCTCTGAGAGCACAGTGCATGCCTTATACTTTTTAGTTTTTCCCCAATCTGGAGGCAGGAAGTACTGTAGAAAGCCATTATTGAAAAAGAGAGAGACTGACATAAAGATTTAAAGGAAGACAGAAGTTTCGCTGTTGACTAGTCTCTAGCATTGCACAGAATGAGCACAGTGTGTGAAAAGCTAGTAGGAGAGTAATTTAAATAATTGATCCATATTATAGCCTGATCGTCTTGTCTGTGGTGATCTTTATTGACTAGCAATGACCTGAGAGAGACAGACTGAGCAGACTCTAGCATAGTGAGGCTGATTTTTACCCAACACACACACACACATTTACACACACACATGCTCACATATGCTCTTCTCCTGGCCTCTGTCATCTGGAGCATAAGCGTAATATTTTCAGCCTGTCTGCCCTAGTATATTTGATGAGATAATATTTACAAATTGCTTCGAGAAACATGAAAGTTGTTCTACTAATAAAAAAAAATATTTTCTTGACCTGACATTTGATTGGAAATGCTTGAAAATTGTCTATGTACACTTGGGGGGGTTATTGTAAGCAAATGGTACAATTTCAGTACTCAGGAAAGAAGAAGTAGAGCTGGCCTTACGTATCCCTCTGCATATTCTCTTTGTTGATTTTGCAGATATTTCAGCATTGATTTCAAAACAAGCAATGTGCAAGGATATGCCTTTTAATTTTGTTCTGCTTTCAATTATGGGTGGAAATAGCCTATGACCCCTGTGCATGCATTCATTTATTTATGAAAGCGTACACAATTTTTTCTGCTTGATTTTGTTATAAATACATTTACCCCGAGGGTACACTGTGCTTCAGATACTGTATTAGACTCTGGGAATACAAAGCAACAGTCTCTTCTCTTGACATCACAATATGATATGAAAATGGATGCAGAATCCCAAATATCTGTGTAGTAAAAACATGATGCAGCAAAATAGATAAAGAAAGTGATTTTGGGGGAATTTTGAATTGCTCCGTTCCACACAGGAAGTCAGGACAGGCCTCATCAGGGAAATATGAGTAGCTACAGAATGAAAAAGGAGACTCTTCCAGGAGAATGGAATGATAATAAGATTTCCAATCAAATAACGAAAACGACAAGAAGCTCAGATGCCTGAGAGAGTAAGGCATGTTTGAAAATCTTTGTCTTTGAAATGGTAGGGGAGTAGAGTACCAGTTGAAAAGGCCATAGGAAATGAAGGGACGTGTAGGAAATTGAACTTCGTGAAAGTGACTTTCTGGGGAATCGTCAACACACTTTAAGGAAGGGAGAGTAAGACAGTCAGATTTATATTTAAAAGTAACTTTGCTGAACAAGATGAATAAGCATCAGTGAAACAGGATTTTTGATAAATATGAGTTAATTATAATAAAATATTTCTAGAAGGCATATTCTATGGTATGGCAATTAGAATTCGTAAGTGCTTGTCTTTGTTCTGATACTGACTACTTCTGCACCCAACTATCGCAGCTAATGGATAGAATTGGGTTTGGGACTTCTTTTCTGTTTTTGATTCTGGATGTCTGGTTACTCCAGGTCTCGATTTGTTACATTTAGTGTGGCGGTTCTATTACTCTTAATATGGTAACTCAGGAACCAGCAGGCTTGCGTGGGCAGGTCAGGAATCAGTGGAGCCTGAGAATAGTACTTACAGGGAGAGAAACCAAGGGAAAGTAATTACTATAATGTAACGTGTCCAGAGAGGGAGCTTGACCTTTCAAGATCCCATGAGTAGCAGCCGACGCTCCAGTTGTTGTCTGAACTAGTAACAAGATACATGTCCCCTACCAGGCTAAATACCCTTTTGGAGAGAACCCCCACCGAGGAAGAAAAGTGAGGGATTTATGTCTGCTGAATTAATGCAGACACATAGTTGTTTGGAAGTCCAAGATTGGATGTCAAAGAAGAGAAAAAGAGTGTATAATCCTAAGAAAAACTAACATATATTCAGAAGTATAAGATTGGTTAACACTTAAGTTGTTAAAACTGAAATGTTCTGAGTAAGGAGAAATGACAAATGTCTTCCTGAACACAGTTCTGGACACATTTTAGTAACACATTTTCTTTAACACCCCCGTCCAGGTCAATTTTCTTGTAATCATAAGGCCTCTTTCAAGATCTTCAGGGCACTCTTGTCAATCTTCAAATAGACTTTCATTTGTGAGTTTCAAGTCTGTTTCACCTATCATGAGAACAAAGGTCAATGTTAGTTTCCATTTTTTATTATGTCCACTGGGAATCCTGGAAGTAGTAGACACTCAATAAATGAATGAAATTACCACTTACAGAAGACCTATTGTATTACATACCAGTGATTGTCAAATTTTAACAGTCATACAAATTGCCTGAGGACCTTGCTAAAAGGTAAGTTTTGATTCAGTGGTTTGGTGGTGGGCTGGTGTAAGATTCTACAATTCTCTAACAAGCTCCTGAGTGATGTCGATGTTGCTGGATCACAGACCACACTTTGAGAAGGAAGGGGTTGACATTCATGAGACAACATTGGAAAGCTGGGAAGCTTAGTAACTTGTCCAGTTCACCCAACAGGTTAGGAGGAAACCCTGGACTCTAACCCTGACCCTGAGACTCAGGTTTGCCCTGAGTTCTCAAGTGTGCTATTTGCTTTTGTTAACTACAGTCATTCTCAAATTTGACCACACAGTTCCCCTGTCATCTTTTCCAAATTGTGCCTGCTCTTCTTGACTCCTGAAAATACTGCAAAAGGAACATGCATTTTCTGCCCCTGACTCAGGAGAAATGCAGGGTATCACGAACAGAGATGGTTGATGCCTTTTTAGAGACAGTACATTATAGAATGGCTTTAATATTTCTAGACTTTAAATAAATGAAATAGCTCCAGCAGTCATAAATTCAAATTGGAATTTTCTGAGCACAACGTAGATCCTTGTACTGTGATGAAAGGATTCCTTTACCCATCTTAGCAAAAGATACCTCGGCAACTTCCTTTACCCATCTTAGCAAAAGATACCTCAGCAACTTCCTTTACCCATCTTAGCAAAAGATAGCTCAGCAATAGCACCCGGAAGTAAGATCAAACAGGAATGGTGAGACCAGAGATAAGAGCTTAGAAATGAGGGCAAATTGCTCAGGGCTGATATTTTCTAATATGATGATTTTAATGGATGCTAATTGTATTTTGGTCTCTGAAATATCAGTAATAAACACTGGAAGAAAATAGAACAATTTAACCTCATCAGAAATCTCTCTTGCCTTCTTGAAGCAGTTTGTGTGAGTGTACATATGTGTGTGTGTGCGTGTGTGTGTGTGACTCATACTAGAACATGGCTGTGATAATGTACCATATGTCTTTTGGTTTCTACCGGTGGGTTTTACAAGAAAGAATAGGCAGGGTTTCATTTTTCTCAGCTGTAAAGATGCAAAAACTTTAAATTAAAAATAACCTTTCAGCTGATTCCTTGCATAATTGCTATCTTGTTTTGCTAATACTGTGGCTGAATTGTAACTTGCTGAAGCCTTGGGGATTTGCATGCTGGTTTATCCTCTGAATTTGCATTGACATGGTTTTCAGTCAAGTGCGTAACTAAATCCTGTGGCCATGAGCAAAGCTGGCAGTATTTGCATTGAAAATCAGTAGGAGATTAGACGAAGAATGGCTCTGTGCAGCCTCCCTAAATAGATTCAATGATGAAAATTTTGGGTCTCTCAAAATGCCATTCACTTCCATTAAGTGACTGGGACTGCTGAGCCTCTACTCCTATCAAAAGACCAAAACAAGAGACAGCAAGGGGAAAACAGACAGACAGCTACCACAATAAAACACATATATTTGAAATGACCATTTGCTAGCATTTAAAAAAAATGTATATTTAGGGGGAAGTTTGAAGGCGTTCTTGCTGAAAATAAATTTTCTGATGCAAAAACAATAGCATTATTTTGTTTTCTTGTTAGGAGTAAAATGTGCAAAGGCCAGGAAGACCTTAGCATCTTTCACAATGTCCTCAAACTGGCTTAGGCAATATTTTTAAAGCAGCCAGTGAGATATTGTATAAAGTAAAAGTAAGTGGACTTCTTTACAGGCTGATACTTTTTCTTTCTATGCATTGCTTCTATATTGTGGTTTGCATCTAATGTGCTTGTGTTCAGTGCTAAAGGAGGACAAAAAAACGACCTTAAACTAAAAGAGTTGTTAAACTCTAACTGTGATTGTAACAACTGCTTTTACTTGGCACCACAGACTCTCCCTATTTGAGAGCTCCTCCAATTGAAAGCTGAAAACCTTTGAGAGTGTATTTAGATTCATCCATTGAAGGAAACTAAGTCCCTAAGAAGTTGAGAGACATTTCCAAGGCTACACATTAGCCACTGGCTAGCATTTGTAAATCAACTTGCTGCCAACAAGAACATGGAAAACACGATTTTTTAAATGAAAGGATTATATAAAAATGATGCCATGACATTGATGAGGATTCCCATTTTCTTGTGTTTACTTTCCTCATGATTGTTAATAGTATTGTGAGAACTGGATTAGGAGTGCAGGGTTCCAGAAAATTACTCTATTGTTTTGAGGTAGCCTGAGTTCAGGTGCAGTTAGAGAGCAAACACAAACAGGCAGTTCTTGCTCTCATTAAGGAAACACATTTAAATTGGTTTGTGGACCAGGTGTGAAAGCATGTTCTTGTTACCCACGCATGATGCCTACTGTTGGTGTTCTAGGTCATAAAGCTGCAAGAATGGCTAAGCCCACAGAGTCAAAGCAATTGTGGGCAATTCCTTGAGATTCCAGACATGATTGAATGGGGAAAGCCACAACCCTTAAGGTCTATATAAATTTGTAATATAAATAGCTTAGAGAGCTGGGGATATCTCAATAACTGTAGACAAGTCATGTTTCCGTAAAGAAAGAAAGGGCCTTTGCAAAATGGTACATCACTACAATAATGCTTATTGTGATGATAAAGCTTATTCTGTTACAGAGTAATAGTACAAAAATACACAAAATTATAAAGAATAAAACAACAATATAAAATACCATGAAGTAGCACCTCAGGAAGCTACAGAAAAGGAATAAAAGGATGCCTCAAGACTTCAGAAGGCTGAGAAATATTTAGAACATTCTTTTGCGGTCAAGTTCAAACTGCTATAATAGAGTTAAATTGCCTATTCATGTTTCCTCCTTCAATTATCTGGTTCCTCTTTGGTTTTCCAGACAATCTGAAGAAGAAGAAGAAGAAGAAGAAGAAGAAGAAGAAGAAGAAGAAGAAGAAGAAGAAGAAGAAGAAGAAGAAGAAGAAGAAGAAGAAGAAGAAGAAGAAGAAGAAGAAAAGAAGAAGAAGAAGAAGAAGAAGAAGAAGAAGAAGAAGAAGAAGAAGAAGAAGAAGAAGAAGAAGAAGAAGAAGAAGGATAAAAAAAAAAAACAACACACACACACATCACCACTTTTTCAAAAGAAGAAAGCACATTCTCCTTTTTCTAATGATTGACTTACCTCATCATTTCACATTTTTGTTTTCACCAGCAGCCATGGATTTTCACTGGAAGACTAAGTTGATAGTATAAACCTGTGGTTCTCATAGGTATCCCCAGACCGCAGTTACCAGCATCACATGGAAACTTCTTAAAAAGTCATATCAGAAACTCCGGGGACAGAACCCAGCAGTCTGCTTTACAAAGCCCTTCAGGTACATTCTAAAGTTTGAGAGCTATGGTTCTAAACTAAGGCTCCTAAATTTTTTACAATCATGGGAGTTCTGTTTTGTTTTTTTTTAAACAAGCTATATCATATTCATTAAAGTCCATGACAGTTGATATTAAAAAACTGAAGCTAGGAGGTGTTTCTTTATGAAGAAGAGAAGCATCCTGTGTAAACAGTTTAAAATAATTATTTCTTTATAAATTATATAACTACTAGGCTAGGCTAATAGTTATTCTTCATAAATATTTAAAAATGTTTGCTCTGATTTTTGTAGAATTGGATATTTTTCATAACATGCTTTTATTACATACATAATATATTCAATAAAATTAATTTAATACAATGAAAATTGTTTTAGAAGCTAGTCCCTCAAATTTCAATTTATTTACAATATACCAGCCCTTCCTCACCCTCTTTATAAGTTTTGGTTGTCTGGAAGCAATGTGCCCTGTTGTTAACTATTTAGCGAATATCACCAAGTACTGAGCACTCTAAAGTTCCAGTATGAAAGTATTCAACAAAATTAATGTTTTCACTTAATTTTACCAGTGTTTCTCTGCATGTTTCATTCTTTCCTGAGCAGATATATACATACATACATCGATGATATATACATATTTACCTAGGTTTTTAATATACAAAATGCTCAACACATATGAAAATATTTTTAACTTAATTTTGATATAACCATCCTTCAAACAAAAAAATACAGCAGATGCAGTAAACATCTCCAAGCAAGTATCTATAAAATAAAATCTTTTTCAAATATCATCCATAAGTTTTGAAGTGAATAGGTTGCAGAAATGACTTCTCTCTTTTTTGGTTTCGATTTTCAGCTGCCTCAGTGAGATCTTCCATGAGAGCTGGTACTGGAGGCATTGTGAGAAAGGAAGCAGTCATTAGGATTTTGGTACCTTACACATCCAGTACATCAGGTATTTTCAGTAAATTACCTTTTGTTATAAAATTCCTCTTGCTGTTTAGCAACTTAAAGTGGTTTGGTACTGCATTGTTTCAGCTTCCTCTATGTTTAATCAACACAACTATCTATTAATGTCATAACTGTGTAGTCAGGAGCGCATGTTGGATGTAGGAAAAACTCTATATCCATTCAAGTGGGACTGCAGGCAAAAAGGCAATGAAAGTTTTATCCTTGGAAAACATAAATATATATTTTGCTATGTGTGTGTGTGTATGTGTCATATACATGATACATATATGTCATATGTAGCATGTATATATGATTTTTTACAATTAAATTGCTTTACTTTTCAAGAGCTTCTAAAAGCCTTTTCTATTAAAAGCTAAAGCAGATGGGTTTTATTAAACTACCCAGACTCTACTTTCTCTAATCATCTGCCTCGCCCAATCTGAGGGGAAAAGGGCAGACATATGAGGAATCTACTTCTCTCTAACCCTCTCTGCAAGGCATCTGCTAAGACCTCATTCATCACTGTGAAAGCTGTGAATGGATAGCTATGCAATACCCCAAGGTCTCATTGGGAGTGGTGCTGTAACGCCTAACCTCTCCTCTGGTAAAGCAAAAGCAACGTGTCCTTTTGTCAAACTGTCAGCAAACACTTCTCTCTTGATACAGTTTGCTCAACCTAACCTTCTGCAATGTCAACTGGCCGCAAATGTTTCATTTTCAAGAAAACCCCCAATGGTTGCCTTGATGTGGTTCTCACTAATGAGTACTTTTGCCTCTGTGGTAGCTACGAGCATGTAGGATTTGTTTGCCTCCAGAGAGGTCCACACTATTTAGGAAACAAAATGACTTTCAAATTTGGTTGTCAAATTATACTATTAGGCCATGTAGGGTACATGGCTGCTTAATAAAGTCAGCCGCAAATATCTCCTTTATGAATCTTTCTAAGAATGATAGACGATTATTCAATCATTCACAGTATCCTAGAACTGCTACTCTCTTGGCAGTCTTGAGGAGTAATGGATGATTGTAATATAAGCAGCCAGACACTAGTCCCTCCCTCCCAGTTCACTCCTCAAGTGGCATGCAATGCTAATCTAGTGTTAACTATATGGCCCACGCTTACTTTCAATCACGAGCACCATAACTGTTCAATCAAATGAAATTAAAGCTGGAATCATCATCCACTTGTTAATTACAGTGTGAAATATCTCAATCACTTTGTTTTTAGAGGTGGCATGAGAATTGTGAAAAACAGACAAGGGCGTTTGTTATGCAGTGTGTGAAGTGGTCCATTAAGCCATGGAAACTTCTTCCAAGCAACTGTATTCATCCTGACTCCCCTCATAATTCCAGCTCTTAGTTGTTCAAAGAAGAAGATACTTGAAAAATTGCCATGCATAGAGACACATGAAATCTGCAAATACTCAACCTTTACTTAGTTTTCATGGAGTCTTAAATCACAGAATAGCTTTATATTTTTAAATATTCTTATTTATATTTAATATTTTATTACTGTTAGAGACTGGGTCTTTTTCACACAGGCTGGAGTACAGTAGCAGGATTATAGTTCACTGTAACCTTGAACCCCTGGGGTCAAGTGATTCTGTGTCTCAGTCTCCTGAGTAGTTAGGACTACAGGTGCCCAACACCATGCCCAGCTGTTATTTTTATATTTTCAATATAGCCATCTCTGCATCTCCTGAAGTTGTTCCATAAGTACTAAGTACTGTAGAAGGCACTTATATTTTTAGAGAAGGTATTTCATTTCCCTAATGTCAGTGTGAGTTTTGATTACCTCAATGGTGGTTTTCTGTTCATAAACACTTTAATTATTTAATATAAAATTTGTTAAAATTGAACATCCTAAATCCAATCATTTTTTAAAAGTTTTATTATTAAGTCTTGCAAATGTTAATAACTTTTAAGAGTCCTTGATAAGTGTTTGTTTTATTTATAAACATATGTAAATATAAATGTCAGCATTTTAAACTGGCTTACTAGAATGTTTTCCTTCTTTTTTCTTATTAAATATTTACATTATCTAATTGAAAGTAGATTATCTCAAGTACTTAAGCGAATTTTATGAATTTATATGATATGAATAATTTGATGTTCTCTTAAGTCATGTTTGTATATATGCACACATTATTAGACTTCAACATAAAACTGATATCAGATTGTTCATTATTAAAAACAGAATTATAAGATTTATCCTGAAATCACCAAATATATACAGAATATTCTAAAATCCAAATATAAATATCCCAGATTAAATTATTTTAAACATTTTCCTACTTAATTTTAATCTTTTTAATGTTAAGAAATATAACTCAATAAAAAATAATTATACTGTCCTAAAAACCTTGATGTTATCTACTCTGGTAGCTATGATTGGATAATAACCAGAGACATAAATTGGGATTCGGATGATACATGCTGAACTCATTTAGAGTCTTCAATGGGGACTTTGTTACTTAAATAAAGTGGTTATTTTACAAGTGTCTGTGTCACATTATTACTTGCTGCTGACAACTCATAGAAGTCTGCAGACATCATCAAGATGCCCTGTCACTTAACAAGATCTTGTATTATTTTGTCTTTTTATACATTTATGTGAATTCTCATGTAGTCATACCAAGTGCTTTGAATGAACCACACAATTTTTTAAGATAATAAAATCAAATGTTTCAATTCTCTTTTTTTCTTATAGTTCAAAGGTCTATGTCAAGTATCTAGGAGTTGATCAAGACAAGTATCTATGTCAAGTGTCTTAGAGTTGAGCAGACTTGAAATGTGATCATCATTTACATCTCTTTGCAAACCAACTTTCACGTGTGTTGTGCCTATTTCGAGAACTAACCAAGCGTTCTCCCTCTGGTTTACTGTTTATAGTGAATATTCTTTGGCAAGAAATCCATAAAGCATGATGTCACCTGCCAGTTGTCTATAATCTCCCACCCTTTTATCTCTGTCATGATTATTCAATGCATATGTCCTGATTCTGTTCAATGGCTTTGATTGCTGGCCATCCACACACAATAAAATGACTGTCCTATATGGAATTAATGAAAGACTGCTATGCTTTAATCCCTAAATCAAATCCTGTCAGATCTGTGAGCTCTTTCTTCATTATTTCACTGAGATGGGACCCCAGATGTTATGTCTCTAGAATTTATAGGGATGGTTCCTAAGCCATGCTGGTCAGAACTCTAGGTCTTTCTACCTTCCGGGTAATAAAAAGAAACAGGGACATCATTGGAAGCCTAAATCTTGCCCACCTGCTTCAACTGGCATGACAACCCTTTATTTATTTATTTTGCTTTGTTTAGATGAAACTTATTTCTATACACCACAGCTTTCAAAAAAATTTAAATCTAAAATAAAATGAATCAAAACAAACCCTTCCTCCCCCCTGCCACATTATCAGTGCCAAGAAAGTGATATTTTCCAAAAGTCCTTTTTTATTCCCCAATGCTACTTTGTCCATAATCTAGTGAATGGATAAATAACATGCTGTTATGTGGCTTAATATTACACTTGGTGTAAGAAAAAGCAAACCTTTTTTTTAAAGAAATACTGTGGGATAACAGAAAGATAATCAGGCTAAAAGTTAGTAAAGTTAGCTCCCTCCTGTAACTAGTTTGCTGTGCTAGTTCTAGATATAGGGATGAGATAACCCTATTGTTGATGAGGTTCTAATTCAATTGGGGAATGATTACTGTAATGTCAAAGTCGAGCACTGCCTCAGGAAGGCAGGAATATTATGGTTAAGAACTTAGGCTTTAAAGCTAGACTGCTCAAGTTAAAATCCTGGCTGTGATTTCCATGTTTGACCTTGGACAAATTACGTAATTTTCCTAAGCCTCAGCATTCCTATATGTAAAATGGAAATAAAAAATTGGACCTGTCTTGTGGTTTTGTTGTTGAATGAATTAATTCATGTATAACCTGCAGAATCACTAAAGAATTAAATAAGGAAATGCTCTAAACAACATAAAGCACTAGGCAGTAAAGACGTAACTCAAGTTTTCTTAATGTTTATAATTTTCTGCACCAAGAAATTACAGAGAAGGAAAACGCAGTGCAACTTTTTCAGCTACTGAGCATTTCAGAATTCTCAGAAGAGTATCATCATTATCATATTTTTATATGGTTTTGCATTAAAACATAAAGTCAAAATATGATTATTGTCATCAATATTGACAAAACGGCTGTAGCAGTATCTACCTGACTACTTACTCAGAAGTAATGTATACCTGGGCCATTCAGTAAAAATTGATGTTACGGTATACATTCTATATTCCTGTATTTTTTTTTTCTCCTTGAGGTAAGTGTCCCAAGAATAGGCTTCCAGGGTAAAAAATTAATCCTGGTTTGCCTGGAATTTTCTGTTTTAGCACGGACAGTTCTGTATCCATGTATGCACGAGGTCTGAGCAAACCAGAAAAGTTGACTGGTTCCTTTCAGGTCTCTTTCTCTTTTTTTTTTTTTTTTTTTTTGAGACAGAGTCTCGCTCTGTCGCCCAGGCTGGAGTGCAGTGGCCGGGTCTCAGCTCACTGCAAGCTCCGCCTCCCGGGTTTACGCCATTCTCCTGCCTCAGCCTCCGGAGTAGCTGGGACTACAGGCGCCCGCCACCTCGCCCGGCTAGTTTTTTGTATTTTTAGTAGAGACGGGGTTTCACCATGTTAGCCAGGATGGTCTCGATCTCCTGACCTTGTGATCCGCCCGTCTCAGCCTCCCAAAGTGCTGGGATTACAGGCTTGAGCCACCGCGCCCGGCCACAGGTCTCTTTCTCTATCCCCAAAATGTTTAGCATAGTTTCTTACATGTAAACAACGTTCAATTAACATCTATTGAATTACAATAAATTTAATTGAACCCCATCAAAATCCACCGATCAGTTCACTATTCACCAGGTGTTTTCCTTGACTGCATAGCCAAGGAAAATATCCTGTGCTTATGTGATTGAAAAATTACCAAGTAAATTGATATAGGTTTAGGAAAGTCAAAGAAGATTAAAAGAGAAAGTAAATCCTATAGCGCAATAAAAGTAAACTGTCCAGAAAATTTTAATGTACAGTAATTAAATTTCTTCTTCATCTATTGGAACGCATGGGAGAGGCTGATATTAACTAGCCAAAGTAGTAATACATTAAATTAACTATCTCCAATTATCATTAACTTTTATTTTAATAAGGCAGTAATTGTATGTTTAATAAATACTAACAGCTTATTAACAGGTAGTGACAGGCCATATGGTAAGGATTTATAAAATATCTTTCTTATTTAAGGATTTAAAATATTTTAATAAATGATACTTGTTGAAAATCATACATGATTAAGGGAAGACATTAAATTTTTCTGCCTTAAGAAAAGCATGGGTAAAGACCCCTACTAATTATTAGTGCTAATGCATACTAAAGGAGTCTGCTTGGTTATTCATCTTTTGAAATCCCGTCAATGACCGCTTGGTCTTGGCAATCCCTTGAGAGCTAATGTAAGCTTGAGACATTCACACTTTGCACTCCCAGCTTTCGTGATAGCGCATCAAAGGGGCAGAGGTTCATAAGTCATACTTTTTGCTCCAGTCCCTGTTAGAAATATCAACAGAACATACTTTCTGAAGAGTTTTCAGTACTTCTAATCACTGTTGGAAACAGGAAGGGCAAAGGTAAAAACACAAAATGTAAAAAAAAGTAAAGGAAACAACATTGAACTTCAAAAAAAAAAAAAGAAGAAAAATGCTTGTTTTGCATTTGGCTAAGGTTAGGATTTTTTTTTTTTTTTTTTTCCTCCTGCTTACTAATTTGACCAGTCCATGATCCTTGTGAGGACACAAAGTCAAATAGACTTGTCCTTGTGCACTTCTGTACTCTGGGTGACTTTTCTAGGCTCAGAGCTCCCACTGACTTCAAAGACGGGAATGGCTGTAGAAGAAATCCACAGGGTGCTGAGGGAAAAAGGCTAAGCACAAAGCATGCAGTTAAATCATCTGAAATGTTGCATTGTTTCTTCATCATCATCAGATAGACTCAATTAAGTTCTATCTTTAGTATTATATAGCAGACACATTTTTTCCTTTAGATAAAATGGAAATATCTCTATGTTCTTGAACATCTCAACCCCTACTAAAAAAATAGTTCTGAATATTTTGTTTATATTAATGACAAACCAGAAAGACATTAGAGATGTGGCTTCCTTTTTGCTTTATGGGTCCAAATAATACAGAAGATGCCTGGGTAGTATTCATAACTTTGAGGGAAACTAATTAAGTCTAATGAGAAACCTGTAAAACATTCACAATCATTGGACCAAAGATCTGATTGGGTGAAAAAGAGGAGGAGGCCACGAAAATGGGTAAAGTCAGGATCAGATTTGGTGAAGCAACAAGAGACTGCTGTTGTGTAATAGTTTTATCCCATTAACATTCTTGCATGTGTAAATTTTATGCAATAGTTATCCCATCTCTCCTACCCTCCCATCGCCAAATACTTTATTCTTGACCTACATTTGGAGGTGGAAAAGACTAAACATATGCATTTTTTCTTAAGATGCTTCATTCAAAGTGAATTATGCAAAATGTCTATTTTATATAACAACATTTTTACATTAAAAAGAATGGTCATCTTCACTTGCCATTTTCGGCTCTCACATCTTTTTCAACTTTTTGTTTGTTTGTTTCTCTACTGGCTGCATATTGACCATTTTAAAACCCTACTGTCAAACACCATTTCACAGTATAATTTCTAATATTTCCACTAACGTTTCTACATCTCCTTGTGGAATTCTTTACTTGAACATTTATGTTATCCTTCCTTCCAAAAATCTAATAATGAGCCTTGCAACTGTGTGACTAATTTCTTCCAGAACTTGTCACTACCCAGCACTCACACTAAATATTATACTGTTAGTATCCGAGAAGCTCTACATTTACCATCTAGTAACTGATACTTATCTTCCTCACCAGAGTAGACTTAGTTGTCGTAGTATGATCTCTGATGATGGTAACACAGCTCCCTTAAGAAGCCCTTATTCTTGATACAATATATTAATATATAATGACTGAGAGACTGTAACAGAGAGTAGAGTAAGCAGTCAGTCTATAACAATGACTTTCGTCCTGCACCTGCTCCTGTATTCTGATTACAAAACCCGGGGTCCTATAAAATACAGTATGTTGTATGCTCTACTCAAACATAGCTAGTGGGAACCACTGCAGGTTAAATCTGGTCACACTCATTCTTTTCCTCTTGTTTATGTCTGCTTTCACCTAAAACAGCACAACTGAGTACTTCCAACAGAGACTACATCTTGATCCACAGACATTAAAATATTTACTATACGGCTTAAGAAAAAGTTACCAACATCTTCTCTAGCTAAAAAAACAAATGATAATTTCTAAGACTAAGTTTCTGTCCCAGTTTCCTATTTCCTATCCTTTCCTTTTCCTGTAAAATATGGTGGCGAACCCAGAAGAAATCTCAAGGTTTCCTTTAACTTTCTCTTTAATTTAGAGCAGGGTTTCTGAATTTAGGGTTCATGACTGAGATTTTCTTGAGAGGTCATCTTTCTTTTTGACTCTTGTATGTGTGTCTATTTTCTGGAGCAGGGCATAGTGAGTGGTTAAAAATATCGTTTAGATTCAGATGGTTCTGGTATTTGAATCCAAGCTTTGGTACTTTGGCTGTGTGAGATGTGATGCAGGTTACTAATACTTTCTAAATTTCAATTTTTGCAGCTGAAAAGAAATGAAGTTGTTGACGTCAACTTAAAAAGACTGTGAGGATAAAAATAAATATGATATTGTATATAAAGTTCATAATGCCATATCAAGTGCCTGCTAGCAGCTCCATGTGGTTGGTTGAGAAATCTGTTAAATACTTAATAACAGAATAAGCTTACATGCCACTCTTGTCCCTGAATCAAACTCAAGCTAAGAAAATGTAGCCATTGTAATGATACCAAATAAAGTCTTACTAACTCATTTAAGAATGAAATGAACACCATCCGTGTTTCACATACAGTAGAATAATGAGGTACAGTAGAATGAGTTGAATAAAATGTAGCTTCAAAGAATATGTATTAACTCAAATGTCTGGCTTATTTCTAAGAGTAGCCACAAGTAAATCCTGAGAACTTCTGTAATCATAAAGACCAGTACTGGAGCATTAACATTTTAAAAACGTTTTACTTGTATATGGCTATTACGATTTCACTTTGACAGAAAGTGGACAAAGCGGAATAGTCTGTTCAAAGATGATTCAAAGAAAATAAATCAATCAAGTAAATGTTCTAAAAATCTGCCGAATTCTCTTACGCATTATAAAGCATATATATGTATATATATATAAAGATTGCAAACACATGAATTTAATTGATTTTTTTTTTTTTTGCCCAGAGAATAAAACTGAAATGATAAGTTTAGTTTTAGAAAACGTATCTGCTTATTTTACATCTTTTCCAATCTGAAGTGGTACCAGCAGTGTTGAGAATGACAGTACATATGTTATGACTGTTTGAATTTCAGAAAGCCTTTGGTTAAAGTCTGCATAATTGGTTCCTGCTTAAGACAGAGCTCGAAAGAATCCAGGAGGAGACATGGGAGTAGATAAAGAATGAGTGGAAGAAACAAAAAACAGACACTCCTGGTAAGAGAAACCATGTCCATTCTAGGGGGAAGTATTAAGAGGGTCCCACATGGAGCAGGGCTTAGATCTTGACTGCCTTTTATCTGAATAACTGATTCAGACAGGGGGATCAGATTTAAGTGGTTACATTTGCAGATGCTGATTGGAAGACAGTGAATGCGGAGACAGTTGCCAGAGAAATTCGGAAGGCACGGATGTACTTTATTATAGCACAGGAGACCAGCACATGGCATTTAATACTCATAAACACATTACACTCAGAATTTATTTAGATAAAAATGCAAAGGGAAAGGAACATGAGGTAGATTCTTAAAATATAGACACATACGACACAGCATAAAATAAATATCTATAGAAGCCTGGATTTGAGGTTTTTCACACTTAACACTTCAGAGTCTTAAATACAAGAATCAATTACGTTAAGCTATTTATGTTAACATGATACTACTTTGAGGATAATCTATATTGCTTGGGGAATTAAGATAGATTTAAGAATCTCTTACATCTTGGATGTAAGTTCAAAGTTCTATAAACAAAGCAGCAATGCAATTCAGTGACTATCCAGGCACAAGTCAATTTGAAAAACAAAATAAGAGAGAAAGGGCGCAGTGAGCACGGTGACATAATCACAAGTCTGTAAATATAAATATTGTGGCATAATATGGGCCTGAAAATTTTGAAAAGATGACTGACAACTGAATGAATGAATGTTGAGCTGGTGCTAGAATGTTCTTTGTCTTCACTTTGTCAATTCAGAAGTAAGCTAACAAAAATTACCCATTCTTCCAAACGAGTCGCATATACAAGTGTCATCATTCTAATTTCAGTTTAAAGAAAGCAAGTTCATCGTTTCCATTACCAGCTTTAAAAATCAATGGGAAAATGCAAGTGACAGCAAGTAAATGATTTTCTTCAAATACACAATCATAGTATGTGAACAATCAGATGATTCACAATGATTATAAAAGGAAAACGCACATATTGTAGCACACAATGCTATTTATGCTCTTGTTTAAGTGATTGTTCAAAATACTTCAGAGTGATGACAAAAATCTTGCTTGTCACTGAGATCTATCATCTAAGAGTAAAAACAGAATGAGGAAAGTCATTAGGCAAACATGTTCAAATCAAAACCTAGAGACAGTGACTTGAATTTTTAAACTGGTCAACTGACGCTCATAAAAAATAACCAGAAACGATAAGAGAACAGAAAACTTGAGATCAGATTAAAGGTCTGGAATTATTTTCATGAACATTGATTCACTTCAGGAATGATCCTATATATTCCTGCTTAGAGTTAAAGATATTTTCTGCTTAATTTAGAGCAAACAAAATTACAGACAACAATCAAATTCCCTACATTCTCAACTTGGAGAAATAAGACCAGACCTAGATAGCAAATAGGTTTTATCTTTTCTGCTGGTTCTCAGGAATGTGTTAGAAACATTTCAAGGTTATTTCTAGGGTCCTTAGTAAAATAATGCCTTGGGTAATTATCATTGTTTCTTGCAGGGAATGTTGGTAGGCTCGTTGTTATCTTGGAGTTAAGTGTACAACTTTTAAATGTGCAAATTCTCCTTTTATTACTACTTGTTAAAGAATAATTGGAGTGTTATTTCTCTGTAAGACCCAACTCTTCCTAGTTTAATGTATTTTCAGAAATACCACTTTTCACTGGAAAACAAGAGTTCTATGAATTTTTCATGTTAAAAAGTGATATTTATCTTTTGTCTTTTTCTCTTATTTCAAAAAAAGCACATATTGACCTGTCTCTGATATTAACTATAACATATATGTGATGGGAGATATAAAAATAAAAACATACAGTAATAGTAATTAACACTTACTGATGAATCAGTTACTCAGGTACTATGGAAATGTCTTATGTCCTTTAACTTATTTATATACAACAAGTCTTGGAAGATGGCATTTATGAGGAAATAGAATCTCAGGGAAGTTAAGTCACTTGTCCAATATATATCTGGTCTAGGACTTTAACCCAACTGGTCATGATTTTCAGAGTCCACATGAAGAAAGATTATAAAAATCAAGTATACGTGAATTTAAAAATATTTGCTAAGTGCTTATTGTGTGATAGGCATTATTCTGAGTGTTGGAAAAAATGTAGTGAACATAAGAATATAATGTGCAAGATATTTTTCAACTTAAAATAATAGAGTGTGTGTGCAAGTCTAAGCAGATAGACTACAGTGGATGGTCAAAATCATTTACCAAGGAAAATGAGAATGACTATCAGATGATTTCTTTTGTTATATATAATTTTCTGAAATGAAGCCAAAGTATACCAAAGCATAATGTATTGTGAATGAGCCCCCTGACACTTATATTTTTTATGAGGCTTCAGCAAATTAAACAGATAGATCATATAGAATAAGTACTATGCTACCAGATATGTGTTTGACATACAATGTCCTAGAGAAGGTTGCTTTATCTCCAACTTGAAGTTTAAGAAATCTAAAGGATGAGGATGCTATACTTGTTAGAGCAGATTATAGAGGCTCTGAGGTCAGATTTGATTTTCTCTAGCTTTAAATGATGCCTCCATTACATCATGAAGAAACTAAAGTACAAACACTTGGATCAACACCACATCCCATAAATCTGATAGATTCTCGAATAGACTGAAATGGATTAGAGATCTCACAACCCTAGTGTTTAAAGTTGCTTACATGAGTGCTCCTGTCTCCCAAACTCTGAAAGGAAGATTCTACAACATAAAGTCTAAATAAGGGAAAAATCCAGATGTTAAGAATTATTTCATACACCTTTCAGTAAAAGAGGGATAAGCCCTTAATAAGACAACATTGCATTTATTTCAGCTTTTAAAAGTTTATTTAGCTTAATACAGCTCCATATGAAATCCCTGCATCCGTATACAATCTATAAATGGTAGGACAGGATATTTTATCCTATATTGTCTTGAAAGTCCTGCTAGCTTCTATTTATTCTTCTTTCACATGGCTATTTTGCATTTAGAATTCTTCTTCTCATGTGGCTATAGGTCCGATCTATTAAAATAGCACTTGATGTATTATGGTGAGATCTAAGAGTGTTTGCATGTCTACCCTGTCCTTGCTTCCTTCCTTGGAATTTCTCTTGTGGTTTTTATATTGATAAAATTTGTAAAAAACTTTCACAGAGACCATCAATTTGCAAAAAGATCCATGTATTTGCTTTAGACATCAATACATACAACCTTTGTAGATTTTTTTTAATGAAAAATAATTGAGCCATTTATATTGACTGAGTCTATAGCAGAAATTACCCTAATAGTGTTCTCTTTTTCTAGCTCTTCTCCTTTGTAAGCTCCAATTGCCTTAATTTGGCATCAGACCTTTCCAATTTGCCCAATAAAATTTACACATTGCTGACAAATGCAAGCAGGGATTGTTTTTTGTTTGTTTGTTTGTTTGTTTGTTTGGCTTCCAATTTAGTTCAATAAATTTTAGCCTTGTTCTGCTCTCCACACAGACCATGCAAGTAAATAAATCACACACCTAGATTATTTAATGGAATCCTAATAACAATGCTATGGGCAATCTGCTCAAGCCCCACAACCAATGAGTGGCAGAGCAAATTTCAAGCCAAGATCTCTCTGATTTCAAAAATTCCTACCCTGACTATACCACCTCTCAAATTCTACCAGCTGATAAAATTTCATCCACGCACAGCTCGCTTTTTCTACTCAGCTAAGTACAAACATGGGAATAGAGGGAGGTTTGTAAAGACATGAATATTAAAAAGGCATAGTTTATATTCTCACTGATATACAAATAATACATCAGTATTGTTTACAAATGACTGTAAGGTAGGACATAGAGAGCTGTGAATGACAAGTAATATATTTCTAGCAAGCGTAGTTACTCAAGTCCCACAGTCTGAATCATGTAGACACTTAGGATTGACATGTTACAGGAAAATACAGTTGATCCTTGAACAACGCAGGAGTTAGAGGTAGTAACCCCTCTCAGTTGAAAATACTTGTATAACTTTTGACCCTCCCAAAAACTTACTACTGATAGCCTACTCTTCACTGGAAGCCTTACCAGTAACATAAACAGTTGAAAAACCGTATTTTGTATGTTATCTATTATATACTGTATTCTTACAGTAAAGTAAGCTGGATCAAAGAAAATGTTATTAAAAATATAATCAGAGTTACACCTGATGTAAATGACGAATTGATGGGCGCTGACGAGTTGATGGGTGCAGCACACCAACATGGCACAAGTATACATATGTAACAAACCTGCACGTTATGCACATGTACCCTAGAACTTAAAGTATAATAATAATAAATAAATTAAAAAAAAAAAAGAAAAAGAAAAAAAATATAATCAGAAATAAAAAATATGTTTCCTAGTGATTAAGTGGAAGTGGATCATCATTGATGTCTTCATTTTCATGGTACTCATATTGAGCAGGCTAAGGAGGAGGAGGAAGAAGAAAGATTGGTCTTGTTGCTTTAGGTGAGCAGAGGTAGAAGAAAATCTGTGTAAATGTGGACCCATGCAGTTCAACTCTATGTTATTGAAGGGTAAGCTTACTAGAACGTCAGCTGTGAAAAATTCTTAGTGAGTCAAATAGTTTCTAATAGGGTTTACTCTGTATCTACGTGTTAGGATTATAGAACTTGAGAATTGAAATCCATAATAGATTTACTCTGTTCCAGTTCCTTCATTGTAATGTTGGAGGTCCTGTGACTAGAAGAGACCCAAAGCTGATAAATCGTACATTATCCTTACCAGCAACCACAAGACAGGCTTGTTCACTCCTAATAAAGTGTGCTTTTTATTGACCAAACTCTCCTACTCCATCCCTGACACACACACACACACACAAAGGCACAAACATCCACATCCCATCACACTTTTCTTTATACTCACATATCATGAAAACACTTCCTGACATGACAGGTTTAAAGATTTAAATAAGCAGTATTTTCTAAATGGTTTAGAAAGATCAAGGAAATTTTATGAGATCAGCGCAGAGAAGAAACCACAGCAAAGAGCTAAAAGCTCTGCCAGAGAAAAGAAACATACTCCTGTGGGTGTTTCACTAGAACTCCCTCTGCCTTCTTTAGATTTTTCTTTTGGCCCAACTACCATAAAAAGATGGGTCTATGAGCATCTCTGTTAGTCTAGAGGTTTGCATATTAGGAATTCAACTGTGGATTTCTAGCATCTACTCCAAGCAACGTAGTGACCTTGTTCTCATTTTGGATATTGTTAATCAATTGGAAAGATAGGATGGCACTCAGCCAGTGTGGGTGGGAACAATATGGTTGTAAAAAAAAGGAATAAGGAGCTGCCATAGTCTACTTGATGTTACCATAAACAAATACCTGAGGTTGGGTAATTTACACAGAAGTTTATTTGACTCATGGATCTGCAGACTGTGCAAGCAGCATGACATTGACATCTGCATATGCTAAGGGCTTCAGGTTGCCTCTACTCATGGCAGAAGGTAAAGAGGGGTCAGCATGTTCAGAGATACATGGCTAGAGAGGAAGTAGGGACAGAGGTTGTGCCAGGCTGTTTTCAAGCACCAGTTTTCATGGGAACATAACAGAGCAAGAATCCAGTCACCATTAATGGATGATATCAATCTATTCATGAGAAATCCTCCCCCATGAACGAAACTCTTCCTGTTTGATCCCATGTCCAAGACTGAGGTCGAATTCCAACATGAGGCTTGGAGAGGACGAAGAAGCCATAGCAGGAACATTTGGTAAACACCAGAAATCAGAAAATGCATTTGTATCAACTCACTGACAAAATCTCCTTCCCTTCTCCATATCCTAGGTCGATGTTTGTGTCTGGCACTCCGTGGTGTCACATAGCAGATGCCCTCTTCTGTTTTAATTCAAAATAAATGCAATCTTTGGTTCGTAGATTTCTAATTTTTACACATAAAAATAGGGCAATGATAAATGAATGATAGCAATAGAAGCAAAGATGCTTTCATTCCTTTGGAAGTTAATCAAAAGAGAAAGACATTTCTGATATTGTTTATTGCTCTGTATGATGTGATACGTATGCCAAGATCTCTGCCCATTATAATTAAATTATTGTTTTCTTGTAAAAAGAATTAATACCATGCTCAATCTGGGATCTATTTAATACTTAGTAGATATGCAAAGTCTGGTTAAGGCAATAGGATAACTTCATCCTTAAGAAGTCATAAATGTGAACATACAGTTCAGAGAGGCTCTCATGCCAGGCTGACTTCAAAGAGGTCAGAATAAAAAATTTTATCTTAATCGGATGTCTTTTTCTTAAAATATGCATATGTAAATAGGCTGTTACTGAGAAGGATTTAGGATTAAGAAATATTTCCTACATGATATGTTGGTATTCATTGCTTTAATAATTTATTTAACAGATATTTCATATGTATACCAAGCATGGAGATAATAAATAATTTCATAAGAAATAAGACATTCTGCTACCTGCTCTTAGGGCAATGACAATCAAAACAAAAGCCATATTAATAAACAAATAGTCCATTGTGATATTGCATTAGGAATGTGCACAAAATGACACAGAAGGACAGAAATCATTTTTATCAAAATATCAAAAGCTCTCTTGTTTTCTTTCTTCCCACTACACAAGATGTATATGTGAAAATATATCTATCTACATATTTTATATCTCAAATAAACTGTATAAAGAGGATAAATATAGTGGTTACATTATCATATATACTTCAGCAAGTCATTTTCGTATCTTTTCAGATTTTGCTTCTTTCTCCAAATAATTATTTTATTTTTTCTTTCTTTTCTTTTCCATTCAGTATCCTTTTTCAGCAGAGCTAGAGTGTTAAGTCTGCTTTTCCTTTAGGAGGGAGGTAAGCAAAATTTAAAATGTTTTGCATACTCATGATATTCTGTATTTTTACTTTATAATGGTTTTGAAATAGTGAAGTACTAATGAATTTGTATTTTTCTTATGTATTTTTCTTAGATTTTAGTTACTCACCATTTTTTACTTTCTAGAGAAATACTTATATTCCAGAAAAGCAAACATACTTTTCAAAAATGTCGGCAGATATGAGAAGATTACAGGATTTTAGGAGATTGTCATAGCCTGAATTTATACATCAGTATCTTCAGAAGGAAGTGAGACTTGTTAGAATGAAGATATTCTGTCACTACTGAAATCTGAGTTTGTTAACCTTTGTTTTAGAAACTATTGGGTTAAAGCAGAAATACATGTACATATGTACATATATATGTACACACATATACATATATGTACATATGCAAAGTAATATATGTACATATGCATACATGCCATATATTCATTTCAGTGTATATAAAATTTTCAGCAACAAAGTCTGAAACAAAATGAGATTTAGAGAAGATATTACTTGCCCTACAGATCTGGAAATTTCTACATAAGAAATTTAATTTCAAAATTTACCTACCTACCCATCTAATCTACCTACGTATCTACCTATCTAGTCTACCTATCGGCCTATCTACCTACCTATCTACCTATCTGCCTATCTACCTACCCATCTAACTACCTATGTACCTAACTACCTATCTACCTATCTAGTCTGCCTATCTACCTATCTACCTACCTACCTATTTTCCTACCTATCTACGTATTTGCCTATCTACCTACCTATCTACCTATCTAATCTACCTACCTCTCCACCTGTCTATCTACCTATCTACCTACTTATCCACCTGTCTATATACCTACCTACCTATCTATCTACATACCTGTCTACCTACTTATTTACCTATCTGCCTACCCATTTATTTACCTACCTATCTGTCTACCCATCTACCTACATACCTGCCTATCTACTTATCTAATCCACCTACCTACCTACCGACCTATCATCCTATCTATCTCCCTACCTATCTACCTACCTATCTGCCTACCTACCTACCAACTTACCTACCTATCTACCTATCTACTTATGTAATCTACCTACCTATCTATCTACCTAGTTCTCTACCCACATACTTATCTACCTATCTATCTACTTATGTAATCTACCTATCTGCCTACCTATCTATCTACCTATCTAATCTGCCTACCTACCTACATACATACCTATCTACCTATTTACCTACCTAATCTACTTACCTATCTGCACATCTATCTACCTGTCTACGTACCTACCTATTTATCTACCTAACTACCTACCTATTGACCAATCTATCTACCTATCTATCTACACATCTATCTACCTACCTATCTACATACCTATCTACCAACTTTACTTTGCCTCTATTATTCCTTGATCTCTAATTGTGATTTGAGGGTGTGTCTTCAAATCTTTACCTCTGGAATAGAAAAAAAAAATGCTCCTTTTTGTGTTTTGAATTAAGAAAAGACTCTCTGATTGGATTTGATTGTCTTGTTTGCATTGAAAGTATCATCTTTACCTCAAAAGTTCTACAAAATTTGAAGATATGCCTTGCATATTATTTAGAAAATCAAAATTTTAATAAGGCCCCTAAGCAGAAGAGCAAGTATCAGACTGCAGCTCCCAATTGAGTTAGTTCTCCAAATGGTAGTGACTTCTCATGGCACTGAAAGTCAGAAAAGAAACTTTGTCTAGAATAAAAAGGGGCATCTGGGCTCGCCTGCATGTGTATGGGCACGAGCGTGTGTGTGTGTGCATGTGTGTGCTTTTGTGTGTGTTTATTTGATGAAACCAATATTGATTATTATCTCTACCAGGCATATAGGTAAACACTTAGCAGAAAATAGTCAATGCCTTCTTATTGTAAGATAATATGAGCATGTTTATTTCAAACATTAGTTTACTTAGCTTCTCCTAAGTCATCCAGTTGACATATAGAAGAGCCAGAATTTGAATCTATGCTTGTTTTTATCATTGTATCCATTTGATTTACAGTATTTGTTGTAAAACTACATTAATCACTCCATGAACCTAAAAAAATCACCAAATGCATAGAAAACACATAATATTTTAAATATGGAAAAGAAAAAAGTACAGTTATTTTTCAAATACTTTATATATAAATATGTGCCAGTGCTTAGATTGGTGTTTAATTTGCTTTTCTATTATGCCGTGTTCTTTTTCCTTTGATTTTTGTCTCCTCAATTTTCCTACGGAGACAGTCGAACTTCTTCCCCTTGTAGGTTTTACATTTCCCTTCACTCTTTAACATGTTTACGTACATTTATTTCTCGTCCATGTTCATTTAATTGAGATGAAAAAGAGGAGATTATTCAAACAGGTACCAGCAAATTAAGATAAAAACGGTTTACATTATTCACTCATTTGCGCACAAGTGTCTCCCTCTGGATTTAAATTAGCTAAGAAGGAACTCAAATGGAAATGTTTATCAGACATTGTCACTGAGAGCTGAAAAATTGAGGATGTACATTTCAGTAAAGAGACTTGGCTTATGTTTAGTTAATAGCAGAAATGCATTCCTTCCTACTGCATTAAGTATTGTGACATGGATTTTATACAGAATCTTTCTTTGTGTCACAGATCAGGAGTATGATAACTCCCTATAAATTTTTTTTAATCAAGAGTTTAAAAAACTCAGTTACATCGCACCTTAGAGATGATGCAATCATTTAAACATAATGAACATATGTACTACTCTCTGAATAATTAAAGAATATAGTATGGAAGTGGCCAGCCATAGAGACAACTCACTATTGTCCCTGCTGATATCACATTGTTACTGTATCTTCCTCACTCTATTCTCCAATCACTCTCTGTTCCTATTGCCAATTTACCTTTTAGAAGATGATGATATAGCTAGTTTCATCATCTCCCACAAGGAAACTATGAACTCATCGAGAATTGCAACAAAGTGCTGGTTGTTATTTTTTTTTTTTTACTTTTTCTATATATTTGTATGCCTGAGAATCAGTTGAGTATCGTATATGATAGAATGTTGATGCACGAGTTACCTGAATGAATGGGTGAATGGCAAACTGAGTAAATAAATCCAGGTGTCTTGTTTTGTATAATGTCACGGTCGTCTGGAATATGGTGTGATATGTTGAGAACACCACTAAAATTTCAGGTTACATTCTGGAAATAAAGTGATTGTAACCGAAAAGTGCCCTTGCATTATGTATTGGGGTCTTGAGTTTGGTAAGTCAGACATATGGACACTGTGTTTAAAAAGTGTGATAAAAACTGAACAGAGCCATCTTAAAAAATTGAGATAAATTACAGATGCCTCTCAATTCCTATTCAATTAGACATATCCAATTCATCATTAGCAGTGTATCTTTTTCTTATTAGCTTTCTCTCTAACTTTTTAATAGCTGTGTGCTCCAAGTTTCTCTCCAGAGATAAGTATTCCAATTTTCAAAAATGTTTTAGTTCTGATGTGGTGTTAATAAACCTAACATTATGATACCAAAATTTAAAACTTTATGGAAAGTTTTAAAGAGCAAAACTGACTCCAAAAAACCTAAAACCACTATATATCTATATATACCACTATAATCTGACCATGAGTTGTCATGAGTTGCCTAGAATGCAGATAAAGGTAACTTAAAACAACAGGTATGAATGACATAAAGAAAATGCATTTCCAGTTTAGCATTTATATATGCACAAAAGTGAGAAATTAGAACGTATGACATAGAAATAGTAATCAACCACGTGGCTAAGGGTAATTTATAAAAATTAAGTAACAGAGAAGCTAATTTACGGACTTCACTGTAATTTCAGACTATTACAGTGACAAGAGATACTCAACTATGACTCATTTTGAAAAACATATGTAATTTAATAAGCCAATGAAAAATCTGCATGAGAATTCAGATAGATAAAAATTGTAATAATGTATGTAAGAGGGCCAGGCTGATTACAATCTTCTCTCTGCAGTAGTGGATGCCAGAGAACAATAGGAAAGGCCTATGGTGTTTAAATGGGGAAAATGACCCCTTGTGTAGTAAAAACAAATCCATTGTTATATACCTTTTTGAATGCAAAGATTCAACAGAAAAATCTCATGGAAACCTAAGGAAGCTGCACATTTCCAAATTGGATATATGTCCAGAACTAAGAAAATGGTATACTTATTTCTCCTGGATGTATATCAGCTTTTTTCTTCCGCTTCTGTACCAGGCAGTTTTTATTTCATAGTCATAGCTTTTGTTTTTCAAAAACACTGGAGAGGCTGTCAGTCAGTGCTGCTCTCTTTCAGGAAACTTTGTGTTAGGAGATTGAGTCTTTCTTGGAGGATAGCTTACAACAAATAATTGGGAAGAATTCAATCCTACATTTCTTACGTAGCAATATCTGGTAAATGTGAAATTTGCTGCAGTCTGCCCAAGGGAAAAGCCTGTCAACAATATATAATAAAAACAGGCCTGGTGTGGTGGCTCACACCTGTAATCCCATAGGTGGGGATTTGGGAGGTTGAGGTGGGCGGATCACCTGAGGTCAGGAGTTCAAGATCAGCTTGGACAATACGGTGAAACCTCATCTCTACTAAAAATACAAAAGTTAGCCTGGCATGGTGGATGTGCCTGTTGATCCAGCTACTTAGGAGGCTGAAGCAGGAGAATCGCTTGAACCCAGGGGGCAGAGGTTGCAGCGAGCCAAGATGGTGCCACTCCACTCCAGCCTGGGTGACAGAGTAAGACTCTGTCTCAAAAAATACAAATGTAAAATAAATAAAAAATAATACCATATAATACAATAAAATAAAGTTTCATCAGATATTGCAAAGCCTGAGAAACACATGAAATTGTCCTTATTCTACACCTGTAAACCTATGCTGATGAATGGGCTAAAAACAGGGAGATAGAAGGAAAAATTAGGGTCAGTAATTTGCTTTCAATAATTATTTTCTTATTCTTATTTATAAAGTTGATCTGGGATTGGATTCTTTCAGTGTCAACTAAGATATTAACAACAAAGAGAACATATTACATAAATCAGCCTGCAGAAACAAATAAAGCAAACTATAAATGACAATTCATAAAGTGAGATGATAGAAGAGCAAGCACCTGGTATGTCAAAAAAAGGTAAGGACTGGCATCCCTATTAACATACAGCTGCTTTCTCCATTGAAAACCAAAAGTCAACTATATGTGTCTAACAAAAAATATGCCTAACAAAATATCACAAAAAATACAAAGGAAGAAATGTAGGGGAGGGGATAGAACAGGATTGCTGAATGGATGCCTCCAGCAATTGTCCTTCCCTGCAGGAAAATCATATTGAACAACTATCTACACAAAAAAGTACTTTCATGAGAACCAGAACTCAGGGGAGTAATCCCAATACCTGATTGTTACATCATATTAAGGAAAGAGGCACTGAAGAGGATAGAAAAGACAGTCTTGAATTATTGACACCCCCTCTTCCTTATTCCTGTGCAGTCACCATGTGGCATCAATAGAGAGACTATGTGCTTGAAGGAGGGACAGCTCAGTGATTGTGGGACTTTGCATTGGAATTCACTGCTACTCTGTCACAGAGGAAAGCCATGCAGGGCAGAGCTCAGCTAGTGCCCACAGAGGGAGCATTTAGACCACTATTAGCCAGCGGCAAATCCTCCATTCTAGTGGTTGGAACCTGAGTTCCAGCAGGCCCCAATACTGCAGGCTGAAGGTTCTCTGGGGTTCTAAAAACACTTGAAAGGCTATTTAGGCCACAAAGAGTGCAATTCCTGGTCAAATCCTGTTGCTATGCTGGGCTTAGAGCCAGTGGACTTGGGGGTGCATGCAATCTAGTGAGACACTAGCCAAGGTAGCCAAGGGAATGCAGTATGGCTTGAAGGTTCAGGAGAGACTCTTTCCCTCTGCTTGTGGAGAAAAGAGTAAATAGAATTTCATCTTGCAACTTGTATACCAGCTCAGTCATAGCAAAATAGGGCACCCAGCAGAGTCCTGAGGTCCCCATTCTAGGCTCTAGCTCACAGACAAGCTTTCTAAACACACCATGGACCAGAAAGGAACCCACTGCCTTGAAGGGAAGGACCCAGACCTGGCACGATCCATCACCTTCTGGCTAAAGAGTCTTTCTGCCTGAAGGTCTAGTAGTAGCACAAAGGTAGCTAGGCAATATGCACCATGTACCTTGGGTGGGATCCAGAGACATGCCAGATTCAAGTGCAACCCAACACATGCTTAGCTATGCTGGCTATGGGGGAAGAACATTTATGCTTGAGAAAAGGAAAGGGAAAAGTAAAGGGGACTTTGTCTTGCTGCTTAGGTACCAGTTTCAGCCACAGAGGGCAGAGCACCAAGCAGGCTCCTGGGGTACTCAGTTCTAGGCCTTGGCTCCTGATGGCATTTCTAGACCTATCCTAGGCCAGATTAGAGCCCACTGCCATGAAAGGAGAGAATCAACATTCACCATAAGCTGACTGAAGAGCTCTTGGGTCTTGAGTGAATAACAGTGATAGTCAGGCAGTACTTGCCGCAGGACTGGAACAGTGGTGGCAACAGGGACAGACTCCTCTGACAAAGCAAAGTGGAGAGACGGGTGGGAAGGACTTTGTCTTGCAGCTTGGTTACTAGCTCAGCCACAGCAGAATAGAGAACCAGATAGACTACTAAGGTTCCCATCTCCAGGCCCCAGATCTCAGATAGCATTTCCAGACCTCACCAACCTGAAGGGAAAGACACAAGCCTGGCTAGAGTTGCCACCTGCTAACTGTAGACCTTTGCGACTTGGTAAAGATAGGGGGTAGCCAGGCAGTGGTCACTGTGGGCCTTGAGCAATTTGCAGAGCTGTGCTAGCTTCGGGTCTGATCCAGTGCTGTCCCAGTGGTGGCAGCCACAGGGGTGCTTGTGTCACTTTTCTCCCAGCTTGAGGCAGCTCAGAGAGAGAGAGAGAGAGAGAGAGAGAGAGATTGATTGATTCTATTTCTCTAGGGGAAAGTAAGGAAAGAGAACAAGAACCTCAATCTGGTAATCCAGGGAATTCTCCCAGATTTTACCCAAGAACACCAAGGCAGAACCTCCACAAATACGCACTAGGGTACCCCCTAAAGCAGATACAGCTGCAGTCACCAAAGACTTAAATCACAACACCGAAGTCCCTTCAAATACCTGGAAAACGTTCCCAAGAAGGACTGGTACAAACAAGCTGAGACTGCAAAGACTACAAGAAATACCTAAGTCGTCAATGCCCAGACACTGACACACATCCATAAACATCAAGACCATCCTGGAAAACATGACCTCAACCAAATGAACTAAATGATGTACCAGTGACCAATCCCAGAGAGACAGAGATATTTGAACTTTCAGAGTATTCAAAATAACTGTATTAAGGAAGCTCAACTAAATCCAATATACTACAGAAAAGGAGTTAAGAATCCTGTCAGGTAAATTTAACAAAGAAATTGAAATAATTAAAGAGCATCAGGAAAAAAATTATAGAGCTGAAAATGCAATTAACATACTGAAGAATGCAACAGAGTCTCTTAGCAGAACTTATCCACAGAAGAATGTATTGCTGAGTTTGGAGACAGGCTACAAAAATACATAGTCAGAGAAGATGAAAGAAAAAAAAGTAGAGAATGGGGTATGCCTACAAGATATGGAAATGCCTCGAAAAGACAAATCTAACAGTTTTCTTAAAATAGAGAAAAAGAGATTGGGGTAGAAACTTTATTCAAAGGGATAATAACAGAGCTTCCCAGACCTGGAGAAAGACATCAATATTCATGTACAAGAAGGTAATAGAACACCAAGCAGATTTAATCCAATGAAGACTACGTCAGGGCATTTGATAATCAAACTCCCAAAAGTCAAGGACAAAAAAACCATAAAAAATAAAAAAGGATTCTAAAAGTAGCAGGGGAAAATAACAAAAACAAACTATGTTATGTTACAAAACATGTTTTGTTACAGAGTATGGCAGCTGACTTCTCAGTGGCAACTTTACAGGCAAGTAGAGAATGGCATAACATATTCAAAGTACTTCAGGAAGACAACGTTTATCCTAGACTAGTACATCCAAGCAAAATATCCTTTAAACATGAAGGGAAAATAAAAACTTTCCCAGATAAACAAAAGCTGAGCTACTTCAACACCACACCTGTCCTACAAGAAATGTTACAAGGAGTTCTTGAATCTGAAAGAAATGATATTAATGAGCAGTAAGAAATCATCTGATAGTACAAAACTTATTGGTAATAGTAAGTAAACAGAGGATTACAGAATATTATAACACTGTACTTATAGTGTGTAACCACTAACATTTTAAGTAAAAACCTAAAAGATGAACCTGTCAAAAATAATAACTGTAACATCTTTTCAAGAAATAGTATAATAATACATAAATAAAAACAACAAAAATTTAAAAACGGGAGAAATGAAGCTAAAGTGTAGAATTTTTATTAGTTTTCTTTTTCCTTGTTTGTTTTTGCAATCAGTAGTCGTCAGTTAAAAATAATGGGTTGTATTACTTGCAAGCCTCATGGTAACATTAAATGAAGAAAACATACAACAGATACACAAAAAATAAAATGCAAGAAATAAAATAATACCATCTAAATCTTCACTAAAAGGAAGACAAGAAGGAAAGAAAGAAAGAAAGAAGAAACAAACAAACAAACAAAAAACCAGAAAACAAATAACAACATGGTGGGAGTAAGTTCTTTTCAATAATAGCATTGAATGTAAATGAACTAAACTCTCCAAACAAAAGACAAAGTGGACAAAAAATAAGACCTCATACTCTGTTGCTACCGGAAACACAAGTCATCTATAAAGATACAAATAGACTGAAAATAAAATAAAGGAAAAACATGTTTCATGCAAATGGAAACCAAAAAAGAGCACGAGTAGCTTTACTTGTATCAGACAAAGTAGACTTCAAGACAAAAACTATATAAAAGATAAAGAAAGTCATTAAATAATGATAAAGCAGTCAGCTCAGCAAGATGATATAATACGCATAAATATATATGCACACCACACTGGTGTATCTGGATATATAATGCAAATATTATTAGAAAACAAGAGAGAGACCCCAATACAATATTAGCTGGAACCTTCAACACCTCACTTTCAGCATTGGCTAAATCATGCAGACAGAAAGTCAACAAAGAAACATCTAACTTAATCAGTACTATAGACCAAATGGACCTAATTGATATTTACAGAACATTTCATCCAGTGGTTGCAAATACACATTCTTCTCCTCAGCATATGGATCATTCCCTAGGACAGACCATATCATAGATGACAAAATCAGTCTTAAAAATTCTAAAGAATTGAAATCATATCAAGTATCTTCTCTGAACACAATGAAATAAAACTAGAAATCAATAAGAAGAGGAACTTTGAAAACTGTACAAATACATGGAAATTCAGCAATATGCTCCTGAATTACCACAGGGTCAATGAAGAAATTAAGAAAAAAAATAAAAAAAAATTTTGAAACATACAAAAATTGTAACCCAACATAGCAAAAAATGTGAGATACAGCAGAAGCAGTACTAAGAGGAAAGTTTATAGAAATAAGCACCTACATCAAAAAAGTAGAAAAACTTCAAATATTCAACCTAATAATGCGTCTTAAAAAACTAGAAAAGCAAGAGCAAACCAAACCCAAAATTAGTAGAAGAAAAGAAATAATAAAGATCAGAGAAGAAATAAATGAAATTAAAAAAAAAAAAAGAGCAATAGAAAAGACCAACAAAGTGAAAAGCTGGTTTTTCAAAATAAGATAAATAAAATGTACAGATCATTAACAGGACGAAGAAAAAAAGAGAGAAGACCCAAGTAAATAAAATCTGAGATGGAAAAGCAGACATTACATCCAATATCATAGAAATTTAGCACATTGTTAGAAGCTGGTATGAGCAATTCTATGCAAATAAATTTCAAAACTTACAAGAAATGGATACATGTCTAGATATATATAACCTACCAAGATTGAACCATGAACAAATACAAAACCTTAACAGACCAATAACAGTGAGATAAAAGCGGTAATAAAAATTCTACCAATAACGAAAAGCCTAGGATATGATGACTTCATTGCTGAATTTTCCCAACATTTAAAGAACTAATACTGATCCTACTCAAACTATTTCCAAAACTAGCGGTGGAAGGTATATTTCCATACTCATTCTATGAGAACAGTATTACTCTAAATATTACTACTAAAAATAGAACAAGGCACATTAAAAAAAAGACAACTACAAGCCAATATCCTTGAGGAACATGAATGCAAAAATCTTCAGTAAAATATCATGTGATGAAACAGCACAGTAAAAAGATCGTTTGTCACGACCAGTGATATGACCAGGGATGGAAGAATAATTTAACATGTGCAAATCAATCAGTGCAATACAACATATCAACAGAATAAATGAAGAAAAAAAAAAGATAATTTTAACTGATCCTGAAAAAGCATTTGATAAAATTCAACATCTCTTCACAATAAAGAAAAAAAAAAAAACCCAAACTGTTTTTCAAATATGATCCTCAAGTATACTTTAAAAAACATATAATCCTTAAAAAACATTTTTCTTATATTTTTCCAAATAAAAGATCATATTATCTATAAGCTGATCATATCATATATCATATCATATCATATTATATCATATATCATATCAACTTGTGGATGATATAATCTTATATTTGGAAAAATATAAAGACTCCACCAAAACACTATTAGAACTAATAAACAAATTCATTAAAGTTGCAGTATACAAAATCAACATATGACAATCAGTAGCATTATGTATGCCAACTGTGAACAACCAGAAAAAGAAATCAAGAAACTAACTTCATTTGTAATAGCCACAAATAAAATAAAATACCTGGGAATAGGTTTAACCAAAGAAGTTAAAGATCTCTACAATGATCTATAAAATATTAATGCAAGAAACCGAAGAGGACATCAAAAGATGGAAAGATATTTCATGTTCATGGGTTGGAAGAATAAATATTGTTAGCATATTCGTGATATCCAAAGCAATGTACAGATTCAATGCAATCTTTATCAAAATACCAATAATACTCTTCACAGAAATAGAAAAAAAAATTCTAAAATTTATATGGAACCACAAAAGACTCAGAATAGCAAAAGTTATCCTAAGCAAAATGTATAAAACTGGAAGAATCATATTACCCGGGTTCAAATTATACTACTGAGCTATAGTAACCCAAGCAGCCTGGCACTGACATAAAAAGCAGACACTTAGATCAATGGAACAAAGCAGAGAACCCAGAAATAAACTGATACACCTACATTGAACTCATTTTTCACAAAAAATGGCAAGAAAATATATTTTGGAAATGATAGTCTCTTTAATACAGAGTCCTGGGAAAATTGGATATTCACAAGCAGAAGAATGAAACTAGACCCTTGTCTCTTACCATACACAAAAATCAAATCTAAATGGATTAAAGACCTAAATATAAGACTTCAAACTATAAAATTACTAAAAGAAAACGTTGGGGAAATTCTCAGGGACAATGGACTGGGCAAAGATTTCTTGGCTAATACCCCAAAAGTACAGTCAACCAGAACGAAAAAGGAGAAATTGGGTCACATCCAGTTAAAAAGCTTCTGTGTAGCAAAGAAAACAATCAATAAAGTGAAGAGACAATCTTCAGGATGGGCAAAAATATGAGCAAATTACCCATCTGACAAGGGATTAATAGTCAGAATATATAAGGAATGTAAACAACTCAATAGGGAAAACATTAAATGATCTGGTTAAAAAATGGACAAGAGATCTGAACAGACATTTCTCAAAAGAAGACACACAAATGGCAAAGACGTATATAAAAAGCACTCAATATCATTGATCATCAGAGAAATGCAAATCAAAACTACAATGAGATGGCATCTTACCCCAGTTAAAATGGCTTGTATCCAAAAGACAGACAATAAGGAATGCTGGTGAGGTTGTGGACGAAGGGTCTTTCCTACACTGTTGGTGGGAATGTTATTTAGTGCAGCTACTAGAGAGAACAGTTTGGAGGTTTCTTTAAAAACTAAAAATAGAGCTACCATATGATCCAGCAATCCAACTGCTAGGTATATATCCAAAAGAAAGGAAATCAATATATCAAAGAGATATCTGCACTTCCATGTTTATTGCAGGACTATTCACAGTAGCCAAGATTTTGAATCAATCTACGTATCCATCAACAGAAAATGAACAAAGAAAATGTGATACAGATACACAATGGAGTACTATTCAGCCACAAAAAAAGAATACAATCCTGTCATTTGCAACAACACAGATGGAACTGGAAGTAATTATGTTAAGTGTAATAAGACAGGCACAAAAAGGCAAACTTCACATGTTCTTATTTATGGGAGCTAAAACGTTAAAACAAACTCATGAAGATAGTCAAATAAATGACGGTCAGCAGCGGCTGGGAGGGGTAATGGGGTGTGGGGAGTGGGAATGGTTAAAGAGCTAAAAAATATAGTTAAACAGAATGAATAAGATATAGTATTTGGTAGCACAGCAGGATGACTAGAGTCAACAATAATTTATTGTATGTTTTAAAATACCTTCGAGTAAAATTGGATTATTTATAACACAAAGAAAGGATAAATGCATGAAGTGATGGATATCCCATTTACCTTGATGTGATTATTATCCATTGTATGCCTGTTTAAAAATATCTCATGTGCTCCATAAATATATTTGTCTACTTTGTACCCACAACAATTTAAAATATAATAATAAAATAAAATACAATTAAAAAATGGTTAAAGTCATATTAGGTAAAAGCAAACAAGGTAAGAATGTTCGTGGTAAGAATAATAATTCTGTACAAAGCAGAAATCAAGGCAGAAATCATTAAACACACAAACAAAGAGAGCTTGTTTTCTGTTTCATAACGCATAATCCACCATGAATATGTAACTGTCAAAAGCTTTATGAATCAAATGTCATAGCATCAACATGTTATGACTTAGTTTTAAAGTCAAAAATGAAATAAAATGAAGAGAGAAAAAACAGAAGTAGAACACATCAAACACATCTTTTTTTTTTTTTTTTTTTTTTTTTTTTTTTTTTTGAGACGGAGTCTCACTCTGTCGCCCAGGCTGAAGTGCAGTGGCCGGATCTCAGCTCACTGCAAGCTCCGCCTCCCGGGTTTACGCCATTCTCCTGCCTCAGCCTCCCAAGTAGCTGGGACTACAGGCGTCCACCACCTCGCCCGGCTAGTTTTTTGTATTTTTTAGTAGAGACGGGGTAACCAACATGATGTTAGTATAAAAGTGTAGACAGAAATCTGTTTTTTAAACACACATAAAATATGGATGTATTTTTTAAAAATACATAGAGAAGTACTATTTATATAATAATAAAAGAAACATGGAATTAACCCCAGTGCCCATCAATGATGGACTGGATAAAGAAAATGTGTTGCACGTACACCATAAAATATTATGCAGACACAAAAAAGAATGAAATCAGGTCCTTTGCAAAAACATGGATGCAGCTGAAAGCCATTATCCTAAGTGAACTAAAAGAATCAGAAAACCAAAGACCAAATTAATTTCGAGACAGGGTCTCACTCTGTCACCCAGACTGCAGTTCAGTGGCATGATAACAGCTTACCATAGCCTTGAACTCCTGGGCTTAGGTGATCCTTCCACCTCAGCCCAGGTGTATAGCTGGGACTACAGGCATGATCCATCACACTTGGCTAATTTCTTGTATTTTTTGTAGAAATGGGGATCTCCTTATGCTGCTCAGGCTGATCTCAAACCCCTGGGCTCAAGTGATGCTCTTGCTTGGGCCTCCCGAAGTACTAGGTTTATAGGTGTGAGCCACTGCACCTGGCTATTTTTAATTTTTTGGAGCTTTCTTGAGAACTGTTTTATGGCTCAGCATAGGATCAATATTAGTAAAGTTTTAGGGATAATTGAAATAATATATAATCTATTGATTTAGGGCATAGTAGTTTTAGGTAAAATATGTTAATCAGATTATTTGTATCTTCATTATTCTTACTATTTTCTTTTTGTTTTGTCAACTCATACAATACATTTATTGAAGTTATGTTATTAGGTGCATGCACATAAATTGATTGATGTCTTAATCACTATGAAAAATTTTTTCTTAGCAATTATCTTGCATTAAATTCTACATTCTTTGATACTATTCTTTGAATAGTATAGTTACTTAACTTCCTTTTGGTTGTTATTTGCTTGGTAGTACATACGTTTTTTTTTTTCCTTTTCCTTTTGACATTTCTGTATAATTATATGTAAAGTCTGTCAGTATATGCTATAGTTCAGATGTTCATTTTTCTACATCCAGTGTAACAATCTTTGTTTTCTTTTTTATTGCAATATTTATTCTATCTATATGTATGATGATTATTCTATATCTATGTATTTCATATTCAAAAAGTAATTGATTTAAAACATAAAACCTCTTCAAAAATTATAAATCTGGGGTGCTCTTTAGGTAATATTGTTAATTTTCGGGAAAATGAGTAATATGACAAAGATTTTTATTTTATAAATAACTGCAGGATTAAATACATTTTTTATTTACCATTTCTCTGCAAAAAGTAAATTATATTTTATATCATAATTAAAATAACAGGAGATTTGGAGTCTTCTTCCAATGATGCCAGCATACTTATCCACATTTGTAAAGCAAGAAGTAAAGAATGGTATGCATTTTCTTGTTTGAATGCTTCAAATGTACTATTGAATTCTGGCTATGTAATTCTTCCTTGGTGTATTGTGCTCGCTCACAGCAAGTTTGGTGTTATGGAATATCATTTGATTCTTCAACCTCTTTAACTTCACGTAAAAAAATATTCTTTCAACTGTCTCTCTTATGTGGCAATAGAAGGAAATTAGAAGGTAGAAATTAGATAAGCAATGGATACAATGTTGAAAGAGTGCTACTGAAAGAAGAGCATATACTATTGTCAAAAAAAGAAGGAATAAAGTAGTGTCAATAAATGTGAGCCCCTTTCAAGACTCTCAAAAGTCCTATTTGACTGAATTAATCTATTCAGCCACTTAATTTTGGAAATATATTGTTGTACTTTTTAATACAAATTTACAGGTGATATTAATGTAATGTTCTTTTCTAGCTTGTGATAGAGTTAATAACAAAAATTGTACCTAACAATCATCTACAATAATAGATGAATTGGTATAGATAATTAACATATATACCTATTTAATCTTCACAACAATCTCATTGAATTTGTTTAATTATACCTATTTTATATATAGAGAGAAAGTTTATAGAGGTTAAATAAAGTGTCAAAGGACCAGAATTGAGAAATGGGGAAGCCATCATTGGAAATAATTGGTTTGTTTGTTTTTCTTCAAAAAATATTTCCCCTTTTCTCAATTCCTGATAGCTACTACACAGGTCATAGGTGATAATCAATGTTCTATTCAGACTCTGAGAAATACAGGAAACACAGAGTTTTGTTTTGTTTTGTTTTGTTTTTTGTTATTGAGATAGAGTCTTGCTTGATTGCACAGGCTGGAGTGCAGTGGTGCAATCTCAGCTCACTGCAACCTCTGCCTCCTGAGTTCAAGTGATTCTCCCACTTCAGCCTCCTGTATAGCTGGGGCTACAGAGGCACACCACCACACCTGGCTAATTTTTGTAATTTTTTTGTAGAGGCAGGGTTTCATCATGTTGCTTAGGCTGGTCTCAAACTCTTGGCCTCAAGTGATCCACCTGCCTTGGCCTTCCAAAGTGCTGGGATTACAGTCATGAGCCACCGCACCCAGCCACAAGACAGCATTGTTAGGGATGAACGTGGGAGTAAGGGAAAGTAGAGTAGGATAAATAAGTGGTCCTCGGAAGTAGTAAAAAAATGCAACACTAGGATAAACAAAGAATAATATAAAAATAAAACTTCTACTTTATTCTCAATTCTGCTTGTGGGTAAATATAGCTAAGACTCAAAGATGGAAGCAGGAGGAATCTCTTCTCATGAAAGGAAGTTGTTAAAAGTCCATTGAAAGCACAAGTGTGTTTATTATGAAAAATAGTTGGCATTTCAAATGAGATGAAAATTAGGTATTAATTTCTTTGTTTTTCATCAACTATTTGTTGAGCACTTACTACATGCAGGGGCTCAGCTCAATAAATGGTAGAGATGCAATGGTTACTACAACGGTCAAGGAGCTTGGTTTCTCAAACTTAGATACTAGCTGTGGATGCCAGCATGAAAATGGCCAAGTCAATCAATGGAACAATTGTTTTGATGGAAAATTTAAAGGTATCCAAAATCTGGCAGCCAGTGAACACCTTATGGGCAAAGTATTGATGCACAGGGTATCTAAGAGATAAATAAGAATAAGCTTGACACAGGACAAGAGAGGATAATTGAAGAAAACAGGTCAGAGGAGAGTATTCTGGGAGAAGGATAAGGACTTCACTGCAGCCCAAAAGAAAGAGAAAACATGGAGTGTATTCACAGATCTAGATGTTCTTCCCAATGATCAAGAGGATCAATGTTCAACCAAAAGCAGAAAATTCAGAAAGAGTGTTTCTCCAAGTGCAAGTCAAATTTGAGTTATTTCATTTTCCCTCTGAATTTCTTCACTATTATTTATATCATCTACCCCTCCACTCCCCATTCCCCAAATTTTTTGATTTAAAAAAAAGAATGATCTGTTTCAAATCTGCTTTATTTATAATTTGAGAAGTTTTAAAATTTTAGGCCAAATTTAGATTTTGCTAAATGGGGTAGGAAATTGTTTATAATAAAAGCATAAAAGACATTTTATGATTATGTGTAAGCCAAAGCCGGTTAGCTTTAGGGAGTAGAATAAAAAACCAGTGAAAAATACTAGCAAAACTAACCCTTTTTTTAAATTGTTCACGAAGAATCAGCTAGAAACAACTAAAGTAACCACTATGAACAGAATATAAGCCATTACCTGGTTTATTTATCATCTACACAACAATATTGTGAGGCAAAACTCTATGAATGCTAGTATACCTTTTCAATATAATTGCCCTAATACCAACCACTTAGTTTCATAATTCCTTTTCACTTATGTTGAAGCTGATTAGACCATACGTGGTTTTAGCCCAGATTTTGGTAACATTACTAGTTTATATAAACCTTATATGAATCACACTTAAAAGTACCAAATAAAAAGTGAAGTTACAAGCAGTTTGGTTTGGTTTGGTTTTCTTTGTGCATAGTTGTGTGCATGTGTGTAAATAACCATTTTATTGTTTTGAGACTTTAAAGTGTTCACTTACATTTCATAAAAATATCAAAACTTAGGAAAGTTCTCCTAAATATTTTATTTTAATCAAGAAAGCTTAAGTATGTCAGAAAGTAGATGTTTGAGGAAAAATTACAAATTCATTGGGGTTTAGTTTTAAATTAGGTAAGTGTAACTTGTCATATTGAGCTGTTAATTGTATATTAACTTCTTTGTTTGCAAACTTCTACATTTTACCCTTTTTACTCAAGTGGAATTACTTGCTATAAAATTACTGAATAAACATTTAAGATGCCAACTTTGTCAGTTTCTCCTAATTGACATGAAGTGCCATATCTTGGTAATGCTTGAAACACCCGCAGCCCAGAGCTTAATGATTCTAGTATAGCAGAAACTCTAGGAATATGTGAATGGTTTTGTTGATCCACCCAGGAATTAATCCTCTTCTATTTTTCACAAAGGAAGTAGATTCAGTAGGATAGGAAAGGCCTATGAAAAGTCACAACAAAGGAAAGGAACTGAGGCTAGAAAATATCACATCACAGCTCCAACACCTCTCTCTATGTATATACTGTATCCCTTATGTGACTTGGAGAAATGTCTAGAAGGTTGTAATAGCTCAGATGAATCTTAGACTGGTAAGATGTAGCTAGGAGAAGAAAATGGAGATGCAACCCAGGAAGAGAAAGACAAGTAAAGTGATGTAGATGTGGGTTTCTACATAGACCAGGTTGCTTATTGTTGAAAAATACGTAAGAGGAAGGAGTAATGCAAATTATGGGTGGTGAGGCTGTCTAGGATATTAGTTGCAACGTTAAGGAGAAGCAGTCTTCTCTCTACATTCCTCTCTCACACTCCTGTAAGACCTAGCCTCTTCTCTGCTCACTAGAGATTGTGTTGGTTTTACATTCAAAACATTTCTCAGATTTATTTCTTGCTCTCAAGTCTGAGACCATTGCTTTTGGTCAAAGCATATTAGATTATATTAGATCACACAATCATATATCCTCATAGTACCTTCCTCTTCCTTGAGCCATATCCATCATTTCTTATTAGAATCCCTGGTCAGCTTCACCAAGTCCTCCAACAGCCCAGCCTAGGTTTGTCTTGTCCACTGAAATATCCCTTTTGGCAAGCACTGTTCCTCACACAGAGTGAATGATGAATAAAAATTGATGGAGTGAATGAAATCCTTACCTAAACCTTTGCAATAGTCTCCCATCTGCTCTCTTTGACTTCAATTCATCTCCTGTTTCTTCCATCCACCATTCTGCAACAATGGCACATAGGAGAAAGACACTTGCCTTATAAATAAATGTCATATATTCATACAGAAATTTGAACATTTATTCACAAACATTTACTTAAGAAAGATTTCTGAGTAGACTCCCACAAAGATGCCTGAAATGGGTGCCAAATTTTTTGGCTCTTTCAAAGAGTTATATTTCTAATTTCTATATTTCTCTGTGTAAGGAAATTTTGAAGCACAGCCCCCAAATTTTGAACTAAATTTGTCCCTAAGTGTATTTTATTTTGTTTTTATATGACTTGTGGTGATTTGAATTAAGGAAATGACACTAGATATTGATTTCCCTCTTAAATGTACTTAATTTTCGAAGATTTCTAGAGATTTTTTTTTCTTTTCTTTAGCTTGAAGGAAAAAGCACACATACACATTCCTTGTGTCTCTGAAAAGACAAATGTCAACAAATAGATTCCCTAATGAAAACAAAATGATCTGTTTCTCCTCTCACATATTTATCCAGGGGTAATTCATTGGAAAGATATGACTCGGGATACTGAACCAAGTGCATTTTGAATTCTAATCCTGACCATGTCACTGACTTAAATATGGCTCTCATTTCTCATGTGCCTTAATCTCTATGGCTACACAATGAGTAATGTTGCAGGGTCCTGATAAGGATTTCATTGAGACAAAGAAGCACCAAAGACCAAACATTTATCATGGTGTGCTGTGTGCAATGGCTGTGGTAGGTGGATGGATGAGAAGTAAATGAGCCATCACCTCCCCATTTTCATCTAAAAGGGGCTCATTGCTTAGTTGACCAAATGGACATATACAGATTCTTCCTTTATTCAAGGAACATTTGTAGAGTATGTCCTATGTGCCAGACACTGTCCTAGCCACTGGGGATGTGGCACTGAGACAAAACAGAAACAAGTAATCTCTGCTGTCAATGGAGCTTCAATTCTAATGAGGGGGAAAAAAGGATGGAAATACAATAGAGTATGAAAATTTTAGGCAGGTGGTTAGAGAAGGCCTCACTTAGATGTTTTGTTGTTGTTGTTAATGATTTATTTATTTCTTTTTCTGAGACAGTGTCACGGAGTCTCACTCTGTTGCTCAGGATAGAGTTCAGTGGCTCAATCATAGCTCATTGCAGCCTCAATATCCCAGCAATCCTCCCACCTCAGCCTCCCAAACAGCTAGGACTACAGGCATGCACCCCCATGCCCAGCAAATTTTTAAAACTTTGCAGAAATGTGGTTTCATCATGTTGTACAGGCTGGTCTTGAACTCCTGGGCTCCAGCAATCTGTCCACGTTGGCCTCCCAAAGTACTGGGATTACAGGCATGAATCACTGCGCCCAGTTTAGATGTCTTTTAAGTAAATACTTGAAGGAAGCAAGGGAGCCAATGACACAGCTCCTTGAGGCGAAGAAAGTTTGAGGCAAAGAAAGTTTAAGGCAAAACTGACAGCACATGCAAGGGCCTTGAGAGTACAAGCATTTCTTGTCAGGAACAGCATGGAAGCAAGTGTGCATAGAGTCTAGGACTAAAACAGTGGTGTATAAAAAGCATTTTACAAAGAGAGATCATGGTTGTGACAGGGAAGATTTTCCATAACACTTAAATGAGTGTCTTTATTTTCTAAATGCCCTGGCCTGACAAACCTGTAATTACAAAATATGCCCCCATTTTGTATTTATACCAAAGTGACAGAGTACCTGTCACCCTTTTCCCTGTCAGAATATTCAGATGATTATCAGATATTCAACTCTTTTAGGTTGTAAGGTCATTTTTGATGTCCCAGGAAATAGGTCTCACACATCCCCTGATACTATTCTGTTAGCTATGGTCACACTGAAACATTTGTCCTGCCTTAGCTTGCTTTTCTATTCCTTGTCCCAGTCTCCATCTGGAATGCCACTGCGTGAATATTTACTGCTGAATCTGATGATGGGGAACATAAATGCACATGTGGAGAGCAAGCTTAGGTGACATGCCAGGTGAGGATAATGGGCTATCTATTCTCTCTGGCACGCAGGATCAAAGCTGTGCACTTACCAGTGGTGTTAGGCTGTTCTTACACTGCTATAACGAAACACTTGAGACTAGGTAACATGTAAGAAAAGAGATCTAATTGGTTCATAGTTGTGCAGGCTGTATAAGAAACACCGTAAGATAGGTGCAGTGGCTCACGCCTGTATTCCCAACATTTTGGGAGGCCAAGGTGGATGAATCGCTTGAGCTCAGGAGTTCAAGACCAGCCTGGGGAACATGGTAAAATCCTGTTGTCTCTACAAAAATACAAAAATTAGCCAATTGTGGTGGCACACACCTATGGCCCCAGCTGTGTGGGAAGCTGAGATGCAAGGATTGCTTGAGCCATGGAAGTGGAAATTGCTGTGAGCCGAGATCACACCATTGTACTCCTCCAGCCTGGGTGACAGAGGGAAACTGTCTTTCAAGAAAAAAAGAAGCATAGCAGCATCTACTTCTGGGGAGGGCCCAGAAAGCTTCCAATCATAGCAGAAGGCAAAGGGGGAGCAGGCACACTGCATGGTTAGAATGGAAGCAAAAGAGTGTAGGGGGAGGTCCTACACAATTTTAAATGACTGGACCTTATGAAAAGTCAGAGCAAGAGCTCACTTATCACCAAGCGGATGGACAAGCCATTCATGAGGGACCTGCCCCCACAACCCAAACACCTCCCACCAGGCCCTATCTCCAACACTGAGAATTATTTTTCAAAAGGGGATTTGGGCGAGTGCACAAATCCAGACTATATTCTTATTTCACCTTGTCCCCCTCCCCAAATCTCATGTCCTCACATTGCAAAATAAAATCACGTCTTTCCAACATTTCTCCAAAGTCTTAAATCATTTCAGCATTAACCCAAAGTCTCATCTTAGACAAAGAACATCTCTTTCACCAAAAACCTGTAAAATCAAAAGCAAATTATTTACTTCCAAGATAAAGTGGGAGTTCAGGCATTGGGTAAACATTTCTGTTTCAAAAGGGAGAAATTGGCCATAATAAAGGGACTATGGGTCCCATACAAGTTTGAAATGCAGCAGGGCAGTCCTTAAATCTTAGAGCTCCAAAACAATCTCTTTTGACTTCATGTCCCACATCCTGGGCACTCTGGTGTGAAGGGTGGGCTCCAAGGCCTTAGGCAGCCCCACCCCTGTGGCTTTGTAGAGTGCAGCCCCCACAGCTACTCTCACGGGTTGGAGCCGAGTGCCTGCAGCTTTTCGTGCTGATGGTGCAAGCTGCCTGTGGACCTACCATTCTCAGGTCTGGAGGATGGTGGCCCCCTTCTCACAGCTCTACTAGGAAGTGCCTCAGTGGGGACTCTATGTGGAACCTCCAATCCCACAATTGCCCTCCATCCTACCTCTGTTCTCTGTGAGGGCTCTGCTTCTACAACAGGCTTCCTCCTGGACACCTAAGCTTTTGCATATACCCTCTGAATGGAGGTGGAGGACAAGCTTCCTTAACTCCTGCACTTTGTGCACCTGTGGGCTTAATACCACTTGGAAAATGCCAAGGCTTACAGCTTGCATCCTCCAAAGTGGTAGTTCACGCTGTACCTGGACCCCTTTAAATCTGTGCTGGAGGTGGAGCAACTATGATGTGGGAACCAGTGTCCCAAGGCTACACAGGAGAATGGGGTCCTGGGCTTGGCTCAAGAAGCCATTCTTTTCCTCTAGGCTTCTGGGTCTGTGATGGGAGGTCCTGCCTCTGAGATCTCCGAAATGCCTTCTGGGTCTTTTTTTCCATTGTCTTGGATATTAGCACTTGGTCCTCTTTTAGTCATGCCAATATCTCTAGCCAGTGGTTGCTCCACAGCCAGCTTGAATTCCTTTCCCTAAAAAGCTTTTCCTTTCTCTGCCACATGGTCAGGTTGAAAAGTTTTCAAAGTGTTACTCTGCTTCCTGGTTAAACATAATTTCCAACTTTAAGTCACTTCTTTGTTCTACGTATGACCATAGGCTGTTAATAGCAGCCACACCACTCTTGAACACTTTGCTGCTTAGAAATTTCTTATTTTAGATACCCTAATCATCACAGTGAAGTTCAAATTTCCACAGAGCTCTAGGGCATAAACAGAACACAGTGAAGCTCTTTGCTAAGGCACAACACGTGTGATCTTTGCTTTAGTTCACAATAACTTCCTCATTTCCATCCAAGACCTCATCATCCTGGACTTCACTGTCCATATTACTATCAGCATTTTGGGCACAACCATTTAACAGTCTCAAAGAAGTTCCAAAATTTCCCTAATCTTTCTATCTTCTTCTGAGCCCTCCAAACTTTTCCAACCTCTGTCTGTTACTCAGTTCCAAAGCAGCTTCCAAATTTTGTGTGTGTGTGAACCAGAGCAACTCCATCTTGAACAGGAGCTGGGTAAATGAGCTTGAAATCGACTGGGCTGCATTTCCAGATGGTTAAGGCATTCTAAGTCACAGGGTGAGAAAGGAGGTCAGCACAAAAAAAACTGGCCATAAAGACCTTGCTTACAAAACAGGTTGAGGTAAAGAAGTCAGCTAAACCCCACAAAAACCAAGATGGCCACGAGAGTGACGTCCGGTGGTCCTCAATGCTGCACTCCCACCAGCGCCATGACAGTTTACAAATGCCATGGCAACATCACAAAGTTACCCTATATGGTCTAGAAAGCGGAGTCCTGAATAATCCACCCCTTGTTTAGCATATCATCAAGAAGTAACCATAAAAATGAGCAACCAGAAGCGCTCGGGGGCTACTCTGTCTATAGAGTAGTCATTATTTTATTTTTATTTTTATTTTTTTTACTTTCTTAATAAACTTGCATTCACTTTACTCTGCAGACTCGCCCTGAATTCTTTCTTGTGTGAGATCCAAGAACTCTCTCTGGATCGGGACAACTTTCCTGTAACACCTGAGACTGGGTAATTTGTAAGAAAACAGATTTAATTGGCTCATGATTTTGCAGGCTGTGCAGGAAGCACAGCAGCATCTGCTTCTGGGGAGGCTTCAGGAACTCTCCAATCATGGCGGAATGCAGATGGGGAGCAGTCACATCACAAGGCAAGAATGGGAGCAAGGAAAGAGGGGAGGTGCCACACACTTTTAAACAACTAGATCTTGTGTGAATGCAGAGCAAGGCTCACTTATCACCAAGGAGATGGCCCAAGCCATTCATGAGGGATCCATCCTCATAATCCAAACACCTCCCACCAGGCCCTCCTCCAACATCAGGGATCACATTTTAACATGAGATTTGGGTGGGGGAAAATATCCAAACTTTATCACCAATGCCTTACAAATTTTCTCAGGAGTCATTCAAGCAAATATGATCCTAACCTCCCTTTTTCTCCATAGGAGTTCAAAACTAAGACCTGGCAGTAAGGTGGGTAATTGTCTCTTCCTGGCTTTGCTTTATTCAACCCACCTTCACCAGTTGTAAAACATACGCTCCCAGGTGTATTATAAGTATTGTCATATATGACATCATGGGCAGGTGGATGGAGAAAGAGTGGGATTTTTATTGTTCTAGTGCTATCAGTCAATCCCCAAATCTCTGCAAAACCAAAGTAGTTAGAAGATAACTAGACTGTCTTCCAAACAGAGAAAACAGTATGTGTAAAAACATTTTGGTATGAAGATATAGACATTATTTAAGAAATGGTGTTTGGGCTGTGACCAAAACATAAGGGATGTAGAATGAATCACTAGAGAGAAAGCCATAAAGGGAGTCTCGAATCATATTATAGAGACATTTAAGAGATTTGGATTCTTCTTGTAGGTAATAAATGGTTGTAACAAGAAAGAGATATGAACACATTTTGTTTTTTAGAAAAGTGCTGCTGCTGCACAATGTCCTTAGGTGGAAGGAACAGGGGAGACATTGAAGTCAAAGGGAGCAGATGGAAGGTTATTGCAAAGGTTTAGGTAAGATTTTCCTTCATTCAATCAATATTTATTCATCACTCACTCTGCGTGCGTAGCTGCGCTTGCCAACAGGGATAACATAGTGAGCAAGACAGATGCGGTGAGAGCCCTTAAAAGGCTGGATGAAACTGACCAGTGATCCCAATAAGATGGGATAAATATTTTCAAGGAGGAGTAAGATGCTAGGAGAGCGTATGGCGGCATGATATAACATAGTCTGAGAATAGCTTGACCAAAGGCATTGATCTCAGAATTGAAATAAATAAATTCAAGTGACGTTTAGAATGTCGATTCAACACAACTTCTAGAAAGGGGAGACAAATTATAGCAATGAGTCACCCAATTCTGCTGCATCTGCTGTATCTCTTTTCATTTAATTACAAATTGCTCTCATTCTCAAATTTTTAGATATTTTAGAGCACAAAGAGATGTCTGCTAAAATTAGAAATCTCTGTCCCAGGGGTTTAGGTACAACATGTGTTCAAACTTCTTTTCTAACACATTTCTCAGTAATATCAGGTTCTACACAGACAGGCTTAAGACTTGGGATGAATATACATAAGCAATAAATGTATTTTAAGCACTTATGGTTCTAAGAATTGGCTCACAGGGAACCAAATAGATACGCATCTTTGTTCTCATGGAAATTTTTCTAGGAGGGAGGGAAAAACTATGACAATAAGAATTAACTTGTGCATTTTTTGCCATTTGAAATATTATGAGGAAAACAGAGAAAGATAATGGGAAATCTGGGATGTGAAGGATTGGATTTTAAATACAGTGGTTGTCTTATTGAGAATTTGGAATTAAAGCAAACTCATAAAGAACGTAGAGGAGGGTTTCACCGGAGTATATGAGGGAGAGCTGTCAGATGGATGGGAGGCTCATGGAGTCGGCCTCCTGGGTTCAGAGAATAAGGAGAAAGCCAGCAAACTGAAGCTGTAAGACTGAAGGCAGAGCAGGGTGTGGAGGGACACTGATCATGTAGGATCTTATAGGCCTAGTGCAGATTTTGGATTTAACTTTGATACTGGGAGCCATTTGAGAATTTTTAGAAGAGGAGTGACATGATGAGATTCAGTGTGAATAGCATCGCTATGGCTGCTGGGTTGAATATAATCTGCAGGGGCAAGAGTGAAAAAAGGCCAATGAATTAGGAGAAACTTTAATTACGTAAAGGCATTGTTTTCTTAGACTTCACATGCAGGGATTCAGAAGTTTTAGCATTGTGGACTTTTCAAGCAACTTGTCATTTGTTATTAACATCAAACCTATGAAGCCTGGAATAAACACTATAATGATATGAAGAAGCAGATACTTCGTAAACAGCTAAGCATCTAGGAAAACATGCCACAGTACAAAAAGAACTAGATATCATTAAAACCATATGAATGTGATGAAAAGTTATTTTCAAGTTGCTCAGATGCTTCTACATCTATTTCCTACTCTAGTATTTTATACAATGATAAGAAGAAATATAACAATAACTTAGAGACAGCTGATCGGAATTTTTTTCAGCCAGTGTTTGCTACTTCATCATTTAGGTACTATCTAAACCAAATTTTTAATTTTGCAGAAAATTAAGATTTTTTTTCACTTTGAAGGTTCTGTGATTCTGGAATACGTGGCAAATTCTAGAGAAAAATTACAAAGGATGATATTCTGTACTCATTAAATTTGTTCCATAGCAATACAAATATTTGATTTTAGTATTAAAATTTGTTCAGCATTTTGGGAATAGAAGCTGCGTTTGCTTTTCAAAGAGAAATAATATAAAACATATTTTACAGGTATAACACACAGTGGGTGATTAACAAATATCTGTTCTCTTTACTTTCCTTTATTACAGAACTTTGACAGTTAGTTGTCATATCAAAATCTGCAAGGCTTTCTTACTATTCCAGGCCTCTATTTTCTTATGTCAGCTGTAATTTTTCTTTTCCAAAATATTTTGTGAATTCCTAAGTGTATTGTTTAGAATTAGGTCTGGCTACAGATTATAAGACATCTCCAAAGAACAGTGCCTTAACAAAATAGAAATTTACTTTTCTTTCATGTTGATGAAATCAACACTGTTGTGTTGTCAATGAAATAAGAAGCTCACACTTCTTTATTCTTGTTGCTTTGTCATGTGTAGCTTCCATCTCCATTTTAACCTCATTGTACAAAATGCCCGCCAGAGCTCCAGTCATTTCATCTGATACAAAGCCATCAGGAAGTATGATGGAATAAAGAATCAGAGGCAAATCAATTTTCTCATTAAAAAGGTCCCCACATGACACTTTCATTTATAACCATTTGACTAGAGCTTAGATTACTACATTTAACTGTAAAAGAGGCAAAGAAATGATCTAGTTTCTTTGCAGCTACATACCTAGTCATAAATCGGAAGTTGTACTAATCTGTAAAAGGAAAGAATGGATATTGGGGCACAACCCAATGATCTGTGCCAAAATAAGTAATCCATGTTTTAATTGTATCTTTCTTTGCTTTTGCCTTTGATTGTAGCAACTGATCATCTGACAGATTTATCAGCCAATGAGTAACTAGAAAGGGCCCTTAAATATCTACCCGAAATTTACAGGGAAGCTTATTGAGCTCTGTGTAGGCTCCTTGTGGACCCTTTGCTGGAAGGTGAAAGCAGAGTGGTTCTTGCAGGAAAAGGCAACACGCGACAGAACCAAACGTACCAGGCCAAGCCCAGGCTGGAATGCAGAAGGGAACCTCTGACTGGGCATGTCAATTGTTGAATCACAAGGGAAATCTTGAAAAACAGTTATATCTAGTGACACTATGACCTTTCCATTGATCATAGTGGCAGGAATCTCCCCCAAGTTATCCATAACTAAAACATTGTGGAGCAAAATTAGATAAGTCACTTTGCCGGTATCCCACCACGCAGAGTGCTTCTAACTAAATCAGAATGTTGTTTCTATCAGATTTTCTTTATCTAGATGGCAAAGTGTGACAGAGTGACAATTTTCAAATTCTTTTTTTTCCTTTTTTTATTTGAGATGAAGTCTTGCTCTGTTGCCCAGGCTAGAGTACAGTGGCATAATCTCGGCTCACTGCAACCTCCACTTCCCAGGTTCAAGTGATTCTCCTGCCTCAGCCTCCTAACTAGCTGATTTTACCAATGCCCAACACCACGCCTGGCTAATTTTTGTGTTTTTAGTAGAGATGTGGTTTCACCATGTTGGTGAGGCTGGTCTTGAACTCCTGATCTCAAGCCATCCACCCTCTTTGGCCTCCCAAAGTGCTGGGATTACAAACATGAGCCACTGCACCCAGCCTTTTTAAAAAAAATCTTATTTTCATAATAAATAAATATTTTAGGGGGAAAGGGAGGTGTTAGTTGCATTATTTGTATGCAATTTGATGACAAGAAGAGATATTTTGAAAAATTGAAAACAAGTTTAGGGATACTTTGTTTTACGCATTTCCAGAAAACAAAAGCCTTGGTCATAGTAATGAGTCTGGGGTGTCATTTTGGGCTGGGTGAATGATAAAGGAAAATCATCTGCCTGGCCTCTGAACTAATGCTTACACAGATTCAGATAGAAGCTTCCAGAGCCGTAGGTTGATCAATGATTAAATGCAGAGGAGATGGTTAAAAATCAGATTCAAAGATATGCAGCCATTCTCAAACGTTCGTTCAAGTAAAAAACAATCTGGAGTGTTTTATAAAGTGTGGAGTCCTGTGTGCCCCACTACCTAACCACCTGAATATTTGAAATTGGCATCTGTAACCAATATGCATAGGAAAAACTATTAAATGGAAGCCCTGAAAAATATCTAAGGAGAAGTTTGTATAAGAAAAGTGAAGATATGATTCTAGGGAACTATTTAAGCCACTGTGTGTGTGTGTGTGTGTGTGTGTGTGTGTGTGTGTGTGTGTGTTCTTAGAAGGAATTCATGATATTTCCCATTCTTTCTCTATCAATATCTGGTACAGAATGAGGCAGAAACTCCAAAAATTTAATAATTAGTATGCTCCTGGTATTATTCTATTAATTTATTGACTCCTTATATATACATTAAAAGTTAAGTGCTAATATTATCCATAAACTAAAAATCATGAAAAACAGAAAAAAACAAAATAAGATACCAATAAGTCAGGTCACCAACCTGAAGTCACAGATTTCACATATGGTAAATGGCAGAGCTGTGAAAAGTAGCAGCTTATCTCCAGAGCCTTCCCTCACTTGGCTAGGCTGCCTGTCCCCACAGTGTTCACTGACACTAGAATTCTTGGATGCAGATGCTGAGAGTGTTAGATGTCACTGAAATTAGTTAATTTACTAATTAATCATTTTTGGCCATGTACTGATGTTAAACACTTTGCAGACACAAAGGTGAATGACAAACTCCTTGGTGGGGAAAAGATAAGTATATCAATCATTAAAGCCACTCAGCGATCAATGCTATGGGACAGAATGGGGTGGGGCATGATGGTGACATGGAGAAGGAACACCTACCTCAGATCCGGGAGAACTGGGAGGGATTCAGAATGTTTACCACCCCCCCCCTCCCCGAGAAGATGAAGATGGCAATTCATAAAGAATGAGCATGAGCTAGCCAGGCAGGGGATGGAGAAACCATGGAGCAGCATGTGGAAACATGTGAGAAGAATAGAAGAGCACAGAGTATTTCTGGTGCTGAGAAGAGTTAGGCGAGGCTATGGGGCTGGGAGCTTTGAACAGTGGTGGGGAGAGAGAGAGGATCCAGAATAGAAGGAAAGATGCAGAGACCATGAAGGTCCTTGCTTTTCACGTTAAGGAATCTGGACTTTGTCTTCGATGCTATGGAGACATTTTAAGTGCAGATTCAATTGCAGAAAGTTCAACCTGACAGCACTGAGAAGAGTGGAATGAGAACCAGGCCTGGGGGATATTCGCTGGGAACAGCTTAGGGGTAAACAGGTCTCAGCACAAACCGAGTGAAGGATGATGAGGATGTGAGTGGTAGTGAGGATAGGCTTTATAGGGAAAGAGACTACACAGCGTTTCCTGAAACATTTCATTAAAATGGTCCTTTGATCATATGAATTTAAAAATGGTGACTCCTGCGTCAAAGCTTGAAATTAAGAAATATGTTTAATTTGCTTAAAGCAGTATTCTCCAAATTACCAAACACTACTTTCCCCCTCTTGTCTCCTCCTTCTCCCCTTCCCTCTCCCTCACCTCTCCCTCCTCTCTCTCTTCTACTCCCACTTTTCCTTCCTCATCTTCTTCTCCTTTTTCTCTCCTTCTCCCTATTTTTTTGTTTTAAATTTTTCTTGAGACAGAGTCTCGCTTTATCACCCAGGCTGGAGTGCAGTGGTGTGGTTACAGCTTACTGCAACCTCGAACTCATGGGCTCAAGTGATTCTCCTGCCTCAGTCTCCTGAGTAGCTGGGACGACAGGTGTGTGCACCATGCCTGGTAATTTTTAATTTTTTTTTTTTTTTTTTTTTTTTGTAGAGACGGAGTCTTACTACGTTACCCAGGCTGGTTTCAAACACCTGGGCTCAAGCAATTCTCCCTCCTCAGCTTCCTGAGTAGCTGGAACTACAGGCACATGCCACCATGCCTGGCTAATTTTTTTAATGTTTGCAGAGACAAGGTCTCATTATGTGGCTCAGGCTGGTCTCGAACACCTGGTCTCAAGCAATCCTTCTGCCTCCACTTCCCAAAGTGCTGGGATCACAGGCATGAGCCACCATGCTGGCCGTTTAAAATGTTAAATAACACCTATTAGCAAAATTCATATTCCTTGGAATACAATGAGGTAAAAACCTAGAAATGAGGGTTATTTAGGAGTTAAAATCTTCAGGACCTGATGACTCTCTAGTATTGAGGATGCTGTGATGAACAAGAGTGATGATTTTAACAGAAAAATAAGAATGCAAGAGGTAAATTTGGTTGTGATGCCACAAGTAGGACTCAATTTTTAACATGCTGAATTTAAGATGCATGAACAACATATAACTGGATATACCCAAGTCCGTTTGGGTGTTCAAAATATTTCATTTCAATTTTGAGAGCTATTTTGATGAAATCTATTTAACTCTATCTACCTTACAAACATACATATGCATACATGTATTTATTTGAGGCACATTCTACATGTTGGAATTAGAAATTATTTAGCAGGTGTATGTAAAGGGCCAGCTTCCCCAAGAATTGCTTTCTCTTGTTACTGTCTGTCTGTGTACACACACACACACACACACACACACACACACACAATTTTAATGAAAGTAATTGTCTTTAAAAATTTAAACTTCAATTAAGGAAAACATCTTGTATCTTCAATAAGTTAAATTTGGTAAAATTCATGTAATAAACTTTAGGGAAATATTTTGCACAGGTAAAAAATAAAGAAAAAAATACTGTTTATTACCATTCCTATCACTCAGAAGGAGCCAGTAATCTGTCAGGGTGATGTCAACCATGAGAAATTCCAATTCTGAATAGCAATCTTTTGAGAAAGATAAAAGTAATGGAAATATTGGCTCAAAATTGAAATGCCCCTAAAATGCTGAAACATTAATGAGATGGATATCATAGAAAATAGTGTTTCACCTGAGTAATCCCAAGAGAACAGGTCAAATTGTGTATCCAGACCAAAGGTAACTTTACAGCTTTTCTTGAAACAATAATTATACATATTTGTTTAGGAACTCACCTAACTCAGTAATATAACTCAGTCCAGAATCATATATATTTTAAAGTATGGAAGATAAGGAAAAATAAGAAAAAGCGAGTAGGCACTGAGAATAAATTTACTTGGTAATCCAGAATAGAGAAACCCTTAAAGATTTCAGGCTTGGAAATGGAAGTTTTAAATATTTGATGCTCTTTGAAGCCCTCTTCCTCGGAATCCTCCGGGATCATTCCAGCTTCTTTCATAGCTAGAGTTGACTAGCTATGAAAGAAAATATTTGAAGACCAATTAGCACAGAAATGAGGCCTCCTCACGGATATATTTGAAATAATTGAAAACACAAATATTAAACAGGAGTTCTTTGGAGAGAAAGTGGGCAATTGTTATGAAACACTAATTTTGATAAAGTTCTGAAATATTTGTCTGTGTTTTCTATTAACAGAGAACCTATACATTATTATAAAACCCAAAACATTAGGATAAGTGCTATTTTATTGGTTATTAAAGTCATATTAGGTGTTTTATGACATTTTCTATATCTAAGTATAATTGAGTTTGTAAAATAGTAACTTGTATTGGCAGCACTAATAAAAATGCATATTTTGGGGGTAAATTCATAGACCTAATCACAGACAAAGTGAAATACCAGAGGGCACCCTGTGTCCACAGACTTAAACATGATTTCTAATCACAGATTTGTCACTCACCAAACAGTCAAATGAATCATCATTTGTCAGCCAAATTATGAAATGTCCCTGAGATGTTTTTCTCATCTGCAAAGTAGAACGTGTGGCCCAGACAGAGATTTTCCAGTCTTTGCAGAAGGAATATCTAAGAAAGTTTAGAAAAATGCACATTTCCAGAAAACTCCCTTCACTAATTCAGGTGAGCTTGGAAATCTTTTTTTTTTTTTTTTAATCATGGCTTAATGAATAACCCAATTTTAAAAATACTAGAACAGTTGTCAAATTTCTCCTTTCCACATTTTATAGTGTTATCAGAAAGAAGTTTGCATTCAGACTCCAAGGGAGAGTTCTTAGACCTCACACAAGAAACTATTTGGGGCAAGTCCATAGAGTAAAATGAAAGCAAGTTTATTAGGAAAGTAAAGGAATAGAAGAGTGGCTACTCCATAGGCAGAGCAGCAGCATAGGCTTCTCAACTGCTTATATTTACAGTTATTTGTTGATTATATGTTAAACAAGGAGTGGATTATTCATGAGTTTTCTAGGAAAGAGGTGGGCAATTCCCTGAACTGAGGGTCCTTCTCCTTTTTAGATCATATAGGGTAACTTTCTGACATTGCCATGGCATTTGTAAACTGTCATGGCACTGGTGGAAGTATCTTTCAGCATACTAATGCATTATAATTAGCACATAATGAGCAGTAGGATGACCAGAGGTCACTTTCATCACCATCTTGGTTTCCTGGGTTTTGGCCAGCTTTTTCACTGCAATCTGCTTTATTAGCAAGGTCTTTGTGATCTGTATCTTGTGCCGACCTCGTATCTCATCCTGTGACTGACAATGCCTAACCTCCTTGGAATGCAGCCCAGTAGGTCTCAGCCTCATTTTACCCAGCCCTTATTCAAGATGGAGTCACTCTGGTTCAAACACCTTTGACAATAGTGATGGTTTAAAATACAGTATAGCATTTAAAAGAGTGGAAGTGGTGAACAAGGAATTATTTTCTAGCGTACTCCTTAATACTTTCTACAGAATACGTCGAAATTGTTTTAGAATTTATCTTCAAATGTTTACTGCTAGTTGCAGTGGTTAAAACATAACTGATTTGGAGGTGAAAAGTCCTGCTCATCACTTGTTCTGGAAGCACAATGCCACCAACAAGGAGTGCACACAAATGTCTTGCGTCCAATCACCTTTGATCCTGACAGTCAGTGTTGTACCATGTGCGGTTGTAAACGTATAAATTATTAGAGCCTTGAGTGAGAATAGTTTGGCAATATGGTAAATGATTTGAAATGCACACACTCGTTGAGTACATAATTCCACTTGGAATTTAAACTAAGAAACTAATCAGGCCAGAACACAATGAGCAGATATAATGAGTTGGAGTAATTTATTATAGCAAAAAATAGTTGGAATTAAACAAAATGTACAACACAAGATTTAAATCAGTGTTTTCTAAATAACCTGGGGAGCTTGTTCAAAATAAAGATTCCTAAGACACATTGCTGGAGATGACTATATAGTAAATCCAGAATAGGACTCATTATTATATATTTTTAAACAATCCCCTAGGTGAGTTTCGTGATCTGATAAATTTTGGAATCATTACATTTATTGAATGATATTAAGAAATAAAATGCTGTATAACAATTACAATCATGATGTTTATTTTTGTATTGTCATGAAAAGCTAACAAGATATATAATAACTTTTTTTTTTTTTTTTGAGACGGAGTCTCGCTCTGTTGCCCAGGCTGGAGTGCAGTGGCGCGATCTCGGCTCACTGCAAGCTCCGCCTCCCGGGTTCACGCCATTCTCCTGCCTCAGCCTCCCGAGTAGCTGGGACTACAGGCGCCCACAACCGCGCCCGGCTAATTTTTTTTGTATTTTTAGTAGAGACGGGGTTTCACCGTGGTCTCGATCTCCTGACCTTGTGATCCGCCCACCTCGGCCTCCCAAAGTGCTGGGATTACAGGCGTGAGCCACCGCGCCCGGCCGATATATAATAACTTTTTAACAAATGGTTAAATTATCCAAGTATCCTGAGCACCTGTTTTTGTTAAATAAGGTATATTTTTATTAGAAAGGTCCGGAAGGTGTTAGTATTGTTCTCTCTCTTGGGGATGAGGAAGGCATTTTTTTATTGTTTTTGTTTTGTTTTTCCTATTTACCTCTCTCAATTGAACTTTTCAAGCAAATAACTTTCATTGCTGATGTCACTTTAAAATAAAAAGGAAGAAAAGAACAAAAGAATGGGGGTGTTGGGCTGTAGTGCTGGGCTGGCTGTTGAGTTTGGAGGACAGAGGTTAATTTTGAGTCTCATTAAATGCAGGGTAATGAGATAGTGAGCAGAGGTGCTGGACACCTCACCTCCTTCCCGGGAGTTTGCTGCAGGCAGCTGCTGCTCTGATTCTTCCATTTACATTTGTGTGTTCTCCTGTAAAGTCAGCTCTGGGTTTATCTGAAAATGCTTTTCCAGAAGCAGTTGGAAAAAGGAGTTCAGCTCTATCAAAATAATAAGGTTTAGCTTGGTTTCGCCAAATTAGTACATTTTAATAAGAATTTTAATTTTAAGTGAATTTAATTTCTGTATGGCAGTATCTAAAAATATATTTACCTAGCCCTTTGCCATTTAAGCCTGTTTGCATTTGCTTAGACCAGAGCAGAGACATAGACTAGCCAAGCCTCACTTAGCCCTACAAAAAATGACACTAATTACACAGATTCAAAAGAATTGGGATTATAGTCAATTTCAACTGAACATTTCTTTCCTCAAGAAAGAATAGAAAGAAGCTTATTTGCATTAAAAAGAAAGACTTTGGTGGATTTTATTTTCTACCGTCCATTTTTTTTTTAAACATACAGAATTATAGCCAAGAAAATGTAAAGATGAGTGAGACTCTTCTTAAATGCATCTCTTATAAAACAAAATATTTTGGCAAGTTGCTTTTAGGGTGCAGAGATTAACTACATACTCTTTTGTGAAATGCTTTGAAGATAAAAAGCATTTTCTAAAAACTTAGCATTATTATTCGAATTATTTTTTAAGCATTCATTAAAAAAAAGCACTGTACATATTAACCAGTTTAATAGCAAGCGTCTGTTTCTTTCATTTTAATACAAAAATGCAGGTGACTCAGTCTTGAAGCATGTCCTTGCTCTCCATATGGAATTCAGTTGTAGCTTAGTATTTTATATAACTTGTGGGCATTAGGTCAGGGCTTGAGAATAAACCTGAGTACAGCTTCTATGGTAAATTTACAGTGTGTGACTCCACAACTTTGTTGAAATAGCTCAACTCATATTCTCTGAAAGCTTAACACTTTTTAACCTCATGGTTCAGTTGTGATTGGAGTCAATATGCACACGAAAAAGTTTATCTCTTAACATTAATTTTTAGAAGACTAAAATAATTAAGGGTCAAGGGGCATTAGTTTTAATGGAAAAAAATAGAGTCGATATGAATCTAATCAGCTTTTCCTCTCTTGTAGTCAGACTAGCACACAACTTTCTTCAAGCTCATTTCTTCTCCTCTCTGCAACTGATGTTGTTCCAAGAAAATGATTTTCAGGGATAAAACAACTAGAAAAATGAACATTGTCGTATCAACTACAATTAATATGGCAGATATAACGATTGGTCCTAAAATCACTAAATGAATACTATGACCATTGCAGAGATTAATTATGGCTATGAATCAGTGTGGGAAGAGGGTGTTGGTGAAATTAATTCATACCAGGATATTTCCACAAAATACTGGAGTAGCATCAACTACAGTAATCCCAACAGCAAAGAGCTGGGCTACGCTTTTTAAGAATTCACGACTTCACTTTTTAGGTAAGATTAGAAAGAATACATTATTTTGCTCAAAGTGGACACCTAAGGAAAGTGCATTTCAACAAGCTGTGGAAGATCAAAACAACTTAATGATGTTCTAGTGACCTGGCCTATAAAATTGGGATACACTGAAACATTATGTTTGCTCCACCAGAGCTCGCATGTCAAGAATCTTATGGGTTACCTCTGCTAGGATGAATTTCTGTGCATATGCCATGTGACTAGGAATAGTTTCATGATATTAATAAAAAAAAATCAGTGTAAGTGGCAGTCAAATAGAAAAACAAAGGGAAAATGAAGGATCTAATATTTTTAAAGTAAGAAAGGATGGCCGGGGTGAGATGCCAGGAGAAACAAACCATTGCCTAGGGCAGTAGTAAACATGGAAGTTCTATGTACTTTTCTTTTCCAATATTTATTTAGTGCACATTTACTGGTGCCGGCCTTATGCTAGGACAGCACCAGGAATTGAAAGATCAAATCCTCTGCTTATAGTTAAGCTCATAAGAGGGACACACACACACACACACACGTGTGTGTACACATGTCTAAATATACTAATATATGACAAGTTTTAGAATTGAGACAAAATCCCATTGCTTGGAGCGTGCTAAAATAAGAGTTACTAAACTCTTCAGGGGGTTGAGGAAGACTTTAAGGGTTTTAACATTTTAGGTGACTTTTACAATCTGCATAAAAGCTATTTTAAAAATTTCATTTGATGCCTTTTTTATGCATACAGAAAACAGCACAGATTACTTGATGAATTTATAGAAAATGTACCCAACTGCGTTAAATACCACCATGGTCAGGATAGTAAACATTACCAGCACTCCAGGAGCCTCAAGAGTTCCCGTATATAAATGTTCCCTTTCTCCCAAAAGATAACTCCTATTCTGACTTCAACATTTGTCAGGTGGAGAAAAGAGATCGGTGGAGAGTAAAAGAATCTAGGCAGAGAAAATGCCTCGTTCCCATATCAGTAGATAAGAAACGGAGATAACACATACTGGAAATAGTGGGCATGTAATGCGTGTGGGGTGGGGGTAGGATAATCCATGGGCCTAAGAACAGTTTGAAAAATAGTAATGTTGTGCTTATTTTATTTTATTTTATTTAGTTTTTAGAGAGGGAGTCTCACTCTGTCGCCAAGGCCAGAGTGCAGTGGCACGATCTCAGCTCACTGCAACCTCTGCCTCCCGGGTCCAAGCATTTCTCCTGCCTCAGACTCCCAAGCAGCTGGGACTACAGGCTAATTTCTTTTTTATTTTAGTAGAGACGGGGTTTCAACATGTTGCCCAGGCTGGTCTCAAACTCCTGAGCTCAGGTAATCCACCCGCCTTGGCTTCCCAAAGTGCTAGGATTATAGACATGAGCCACCTCGCCTGGCCAGTATTTTATTTTATTTATAGTTTATCACACAGTGAAATAGACTATTTTTTTTTGGTGAAAAGTTCTGTGATATTTAGTAAATGTAACCACCATCGCAATTAGTACTTAAAGCAGTTTCATTGCTTTCCCATACTTGCCTTACACTGTCGCTTTAGAGTCATGACTTCCCCTGGCCTAAAACTCTTATGAATCAATGGTGAGTCCTTCACTACTATATTTTGACCTTCTCAAGAATGGTATGTAAGAGGAGTGTTACAGTATGCAGCCATTTGAGCACAATACATTTGAGATTCATCCAAATTATTGGGGATATCAGCAGTTCATTCCCTTTATTGTTGAGTGATATTTCACTTAACGGATGTACCACAATTTCTTCATCCATTCACTTAGTGGAGAACATTTGGGCTGTTTCCAGTTTTTGGTGAATACAAATGGTTCTGATATAAACATTCCTATACAGATTTCCATGGGAACGTAAGTTTTATTTCTCTAGGGTAAATAATCAGGAGTGAGATTGCTAGATGATGAAGTGAGTACTTATTTCACTTGATGAGAAACAAATAGTTTTGTGAAGTCATTTGGTCAGATCTACTTCATGTATTTTGAATCTCTGTTACTAGGTACATATACGTTTATTATATATTAATTGTAACATCTTTTTGTGAAATGACTCTTTTATCATTAGGCAAGAATCCCTCTGACACTAGTAACACTCCTTCCTCTGAATTCAACTTTGTCTGATATTAATACAGGGGTGGGTGTGAGCTTTCATTCAGGTTTGCCTGGTCTGTTATTTTCTATACCTTCACCTTTATTCTAATTATGTAATTACATTAGAGGTGAGTTTCTTGTATGCAGCATATAATGGAGGCATTTTCATCCATTTTAATACTCTGTCTTTTTAGTTAGCGTGTTTAGATATTTAATGTGATTTTTGCTATGTTTAATTTGAAGCCTACCATTTTATTATTTGTTTTCCACTTGCACTCTAATTGTTCATTCTCATGCCTTTGGGGAGTTATGTAAACGTTTTTTGTCTCCCATTTAGATTTTCTAGTGCATTTTTTCCTGCATCATTTTTAATAGTTATTTTCATGGCTGCTGTAGAGACCATAATATGTAAATTTTTAACTTTTCACATTCTACCTAGAATCAATATTTTACCATTTCTAGTGGGAACGTGAAACCTTACTACAGTTTGGGTCCTTTTAACCCCTCCCCTTTATGTCACATATTATATCTCTGTAAATTTAAAAACTCCATGAGGAAATATTTTAACTTTTGCTTTCTTCAACTGTCAAACATATCTTAAGGAACTCAAGAGAAGAAAAATAGTCTGCTAGATTTACCTAGATAATTACCATTTCTACTGTTCTGCCTTCATTTCTGAGGTTTCAAGTATTATTCTGGAATCACTATGCTTCTGTTTGAAAAACTTCCATTAGCAATTATTTTAGAGCAGGTTTGATTTCCTTTACTGAGAGAATATTTAATTCACCTCTATGTCTGAAAGATATTTTTGCAGAATAGTGAATTCTGTGTTGACAGTTTTTAAGTTTTATTTCAGTATTTTATAAATGTCATGCAATTTCCTTCTGACTCATGATTTCTGACCAGAAATTTGTGGCATTCAAATCATTGCTCTCCCATAAGTAATTATTTTTTCCTCTGGCTGTTTTCAAGGTTTTTTTAAAAATGTGTCTTTACTTTTTAGCAGTTTAATTATGATATGATAAAAAGGTTTCCTTATAATGTGCATTAAGTGTTTCACAGTTTACCTCTTGATTATTTACTATCTTTTATTTTTTCTGCAGTTGTTCCCTAGATAGAAATTTTGTTTTTGTAGTGAGATTTCAGTTATTTGAAAATGAGAGCCAAAATTTTGTTTCCTCTTTATCACAAAACAATGTAGGTACTTGGTAAAGGCAAATTCATTAGAAAAGAATTAATAAATACATGAGCAGGACATATCTTGGCAGAGAGAGGAGTGAGGATCTGCCTTTAATTGAACCCAGCATGGGCCGAATGAACAAAATACCCACATTAAGCCAGGCAGCAAAGTACTGGCGGCAGGGAGAGATAACAAAGATTAAGTGTGAACCAAGTTCAAATACATGTAGAACATTCTTTTAGTCATAGAGTTTTTCTTTGGCTATTAAAGGATAATTAGTCATTGCTTAGAAGATCCAAGGAACCCCAGACTGTGGCTATAGATACTAAACAGACAACACGCTGGCCACTTATGTTTTACTTTGTATAGTATATCAGGGCAAATCCTTCTCTCTTTAGTTACTCTCAGACATTATAGTGGTACCATTAGCAGGGTAATCTTGGAATAGCGAAGAAAAAGGATATTGTGTGCCCAAACAGAAACTAAAGTTCTATGATTCTGTTTTTAAAAAATTGATGCTTCTTTAAATGATATAAAAGGACAAATTTGCATTCAGTCTTCTGTGTTCCCTACTATTTTCCCTAGTATTATGAGTTACCTGTTTTAACATTTATTACGTTGTATTGATATGATCTTTTATTTTCTACCTCAGATCTTTTCTTTTCTTTTTTCTTTTCTTTTCTTTTCTTTTCTTTTTTCTTTTCCTTTTCTTTTCTTTTCCTTTTCTTTTCTTTTTTCTTTTCTTTTCTTTTTTCTTTTCCTTTTCTTTTCTTTTCCTTTTCTTTTCTTTTCTTTTCTTTTCCTTTTCTTTTCTTTTCTTTTCTTTTCTTTTCTTTTCTTTTCTTTTCTTTTTTCTTTTTGACACAGAGTCTCGCTCTGTCGCCCAGAATGGAGTGCAGTGGTGCAATGTAGACTCACTTCAACCTCTGCCTCCCCCAGGTTCAAGCGATTCTCCTGCCTCAGCCTCCCAAGTAGCTGGGATTATAGGTGCATGCCACCACACCTGGCTAATTTTTTGTGTGTTTAGTAGAGACAGGGTTTCACCATGTTAGCCAGGATGGTCTCGATCTGACCTCATGATCTGCCCACCTCGGCCGCCCAGAATTACAGGAATTCCAGGTGTGAGCCACTGCGCCCAGCCTCAGACTTTCTTTAGAGTTAAGAACATCTCGTTTATCTTTTCAATCTCATCATATAACTTAATGCCTGGTATTAACAAATGAATGAATATATTTATGGAACAAATATTGATTCAACACAAAAATGCCAAAGCCCTGTGTTGGGCGTTGCGATTTCAATAGTTAACTAGTTATACAATGAGATTTGGTTGAACCGATATTTATTTCAGAATTTATCTATACATAAAGAATAAACAAATAACATATAAAATGCAAGTAAACAAAAATAATTATACAAATCAGAGTACTTTTCAAACAACTATGAAATATCAAGCACTAATTAAGTACAGAAGAAAACATTAATTATATCAAAACAGTTGTATCTTCATCATTAATATTAAAAAAGAAGTAACATTAAACTAAGCGAAAAATGGAAAAACAAGTTTTTATCTTTATTTCTGTCCTTTAAGAAGTAGCTACTATTAAAGACAGTAGATATTGTTTTTCAAAACATGGACGCTGGAGTTAGACTGTGTAGGTTTAATTTCTGCCTCCCGTGTGTAATTTGTGTGACATTGAATAGTACCATACATTCTGCATACCTTAGCTGTTCCATCTGCAGAATGGTGGTGATGGGTGATGGTAATAGTACCTAGCTCATAAAGTGCAGTGTCGTGGGGAAGGTTAAAATGGTAATACACGTAAAGTGTTTAAAATAATTCCTGGCACATAGTAGGTGCTCTCTAATAAATTATTATATACTAATTAATAATTTTTCATTTCTGAGTAAGTGGATGGAAGTGGAAGTGGTAAAAAATGAAAAAAACTTTTCTTTATTTTGATGTTATTTATCTTTAGAAAGATTCAATAGACATAATTAAAGTTTCAATGAAGGACCACATAGATATGAGATTTTAAAAATAATTTTATGATGAGGTAACAGGGATTGGATATGTGATTCAGAATTATCGCTATGCATGGTGTATATTTGAATTAATTTCATATATACAGAGAGGCAATGGAGTCTCCCAATAATGGAATTGGACTCGTGTAAATGATTGGGTTTCATATATCTTTAGACACATGCTAGGTCTGAAGATTAATTGATGGGGGAAATTTCAGGACAAAATTATAGGGTCCTCTGAAGAGAATTCTCTCTTAGAGAAGAACTCAACACAAGCTGGAATCAGCGACAGAGGTTGAAGATCAGAGTAGGATAACGGTATGAGCATTGTGTATTCATCTTTACTTGAATTAAACTCTATCTAGCCACAGAACACAGCACGCACACCCTAGAGAAAACACAATAGGAAAATGCAAAGCTAAGAGCTCTAAAATCTTGATATCTAAGCGCTTGCTATTTCAAAGCTTTGTATAAAGAGGAGAGAATTTTTTTCCTGTTTAAAGGGAGGTTCAAAGAGAGAGTATGAGCAGTGGCCACCCATGAACCATCGATTGAATGCAGCAAAGAGAGGTAAGTTAGGAAAATGTGCCCAACAGTAAAAACCAGTGAGAGATGTCAGAGGAGGCTTCAAGGCAGGGAGTCTTTAGCAGTGCAGGTGGCAGCTTGGGTGGAGCCACTAGAGCATGGCCCCAAGGTGACAAATGCCAGCCACGTGGAGGAAGGCCAAGGGCATGTGGATAAATAATTTAAAGTTAGTTCAGCGGAAGAAACAGGGTGAAGGAAGCATGTCCTGGAGCAACCTAGCAACAGAATAGTGACACCAAGGGATTATGAAACATCAGCACAGGGGTCAACTCAGGCAATTTTGTAATCACTTACAGGAAAAGGGAATACACTTGTTCATGAATGCACTATAATTTCCCTGGGAGCATCTCCAGTTACCACAAAAAGAAAGGAATCTGGAAGAATGTGTGTGTGTGTGTATGTGTGGATGGGTGGGTGCATGATCATATAGGGTACTGAGGTTCTACCTCCCGAACCAATAAAAGTTGGGCATAATATTAATATTATGTTATTTATGTCCACAGGCTAGAAAGTAAATGATGGAGGTATTTGGATCGTAGGTAGTAGATGACTAGAACAATCAATATAAGGCATAGAATGGATCATGTAATGCAAATTTACCACATCTATTGGTACATCAAATTTACCACATCTATGAATAATCCTCTAATTAGGGAGAAATCCTATGATACCTTCTGCCCCCACTACATAGGCTGACGGAAATGGTGGTGTTGGGAATACACACTCCTCTGCACCCCTGGCAACCAGAGAGTCACGTTATCCAAGCACAGATATTTAGATGATCTTCCCAGGCTTCAGACCTTGAGATGATGTAGAAGATACAGTTTTGGTTGGAGAATGTTTCTCTGTGTGGAGGATAAAGAGGAACGGCGATCTTCAGCCCTGGATGCTGCCCCGGAGTGTTCAGGGATAACAGCACAAAAATCAAGGCTCAAGCAGAGGATTCCTTTTGGCAAGGGCTTTAGCATAGCTCACCATCTTTGGCCCCTGGAAAGCTTTGTTCTTCAATCTTTCTTTTGATTTGGGAGCAATTACCTATCCAAAAATAGCCTTTGACTTAATTTTGTCAAAGTTGTTTTATTTTGTTTACAATAAACATTCCAAAGTGGAGATGTATAAACCTTATGAATCACTTATTTGAGCAATTATAACAGGAATAAGAGCCTATGTCTTATTTTTGGGGCCTTAATAACCATATTAAGGGAAAAATCTAGACATATTCTTATTTTTTGAAAACAGCCCAACATGAAGCAGATAGTATAATGTAGACCAGGAGTCAGAAAATGTTTATTATATATGTGATGATTAGAGCAAAATAGTCAATATTTTAGGTTTTGCCAGTCATGTGGTCAATGTTGTAACTAGGGAACTCTGCCAATGTGGTGTGAAAATAGTAAGAGACCATATGTTAATGTATGAACATAATTGTGTTCCAATAAAGCATTATTTATGGAAATAGGTAGCAAGCAAAATATGACCTGAATTTGGCTGACCCCTGATCTAGTGGAATAAACATGGGCCTTAAAAATGGATAGCCTTATAAGATCCTAAAATTTCCTCATTCATAAACAAGCATCATAATACCTCATGAATTTCCTCTGAGGATTAAATTTAAAGAGACCACATATTTTTAATGCACTTTGCTTTGGTTTACACATGTTGTTTCATAAAAAGTGTATCATGCATTAGAAGCTCAATGTGTAGTTATAATAACTATAATATAATTATATATAATATTAAAATACATAATTATATGAAAATTATATTTTAAAATAATTATATAATTATATAAAGATACTTTAAATGCAATATAAAATATAAAAATATATATTTATATAAAATATTTAAAAAATAATTACATAATTATACAATAATTATAATATACCCTAGAAGGAAAAGTTAACATTAATGTGTCCACAACACATGCACACACACACACTCACTCAAGCATTCACATTACTTCTCAAAGAATAATGCTCTTCACTAGAAACAACCTCTAGATAATACTCTTTATCCTGTCCTTAACTGAAAAAGGCTACTATATTTTTGTTGCTGCACCCATAAATAATCCTCATAGACTCAAAATACTACATTTTTTCAGTGTGGTATTTCAGTAAAATACCACAGTATTTCAACTGTTGACTGTTCTAGCTATTCCAATACTGATTCTTTCACATATACATATTAATTGGAGATATGAAGGAAGATGTGAGCTCAATTTACCATAGATGTGAATAAGGAGGAAATGTTTAAAATATGTTCACAGAAAGGGCTGGGTAACAGCAACTAATTAAAAGACTGTGGAACCTTGGAAATTCAACAGGTTTTTGATTGGTTCCATTAGTGCCTATTTTATGCAAACTACAGAACTGAAAAAATGTGGGGAATGGATCCGTGCTGTTGAATTTATTGAAAAATTTTTACTGGCTAGTACCATCACTTATAATAGCAAATTATCAATTACATGCTCAATCCACAGTCAACAATGTCTTCTAATGGCTTTTAAAATAAAATTCTAGTAGCTGTCTGTCAGCCTCCACCCCTGACCAGGGCACTAATGGCACAATGACTTAAAAGGTTATCCAATATTTATTTAGTATGCGTGATGTTTAATTTTATGTGTCAGTTTGGAGGATATTTTTGAAAGAGATTAACATTTGAATTAGTGAACTTTAAGAAAGTAGATTGCCCTCCATAATATATGTGGGCTGATTAGTTAAAGGTCTGAAGAGAACAAAAAGGCCAGCTTCCCAGAACAAGAGAGGATTCTCCGGCAGACTGCCTTCAGACTTCGTCTACACTACTGGCCCTCCTGGGTCTTCAGCTTTCTGGCCCATATTGTAGATTTGGACTCCTCAGCTTCTATAATCACATGAGTCAATTCTTTACAATAAATCTCTTTCAATGTATGTAGATATATGTATATATAAATACATATATATGTGAATATATATCATCTGTACATATATTCATATATACATGAAATAGAACTAATCTTTCATTGGTTCTGCTTCCTATTTATCTGGAGAACCCTGACTAATAGAATACCTAACAAAGAAATTTCTTTCTACATAATCTACTTCATTTAATTTGCATGATCATGTACAACATAAAATAGTATTGTCATCCTAATTTTTTTTGTTTCTTTGTTTTTTATAGATGGATATACTGAAGCATTCATTGGATAAATATCTGGGACATGCAGCTAATAAGATTTGGAGCTAGGATTTGAAGACAGACACTCTTATTCCAAACTGGATATACTGAAGCATTCATTGGATAAATATCTGGGACATGCAGCTAATAAGATTTGGAGCTAGGATTTGAAGACAGACACTCTTATTCCAAACATATCTGTCTCACCAAGTAGATGTCATTGTTTTAGAAATCAGAAAGTTGAGGATGAGGAAAGATAAGTAATGCGCCCATCATCAAACAGTTAGCAACTAGAAAATCAATGCCTTTTTGATTTCAGATTTCATACTAACTACTGAAATAGATTGCTAATGACGCACTTTTAAATGTAGAATCTGAATAAAGCAAATTTTATGTGATATTAACATATGTTATATTTAGTGCTATAACATTACATACATATAACTCAATTCTGATAGTAATATAAAAAGCAAAATATAAATAAAATATTTCTATTGTTAGGTTTCAACTAGTTGTTATTAGTCTAGGTAGGTAAACATCAGAAGCTTTTGCATTCTATTGGGACATCAGTATTGTGTCCCTTTATAATTGCAGGCCTGCTGAGAAATACTGTGACCTAGATTTCCATTAGGAAGGAAGCCAGCATCTATTAGCAAAATTTTCCAAATGTCTCAATTGTTACATACTTCTGACATTGAGGTGAAGGCAAATTGTTAAGAAAATGACTTTTCTTATAACTTTCTCATATACTTAATGGAAAGGTTTTCCTGCTTTTTGAGTTGATCTGATTTGTGCTTGGAAACTTTATTATGTGATTTAGTGAGGGGTGCTCAGAAATAAGAGAGTTCCAACAACCTTCACATCCAGGTTCTTAAAGCTGGGGTGCTTAGGCAAGATGATAAATGGTATCAGATTATAAAATCTCTATTTCAGTGTGGAGATGGGTGGGGTTCTGTGTTTAATTATATTCCTCTGTCTCTCCCCAAAAACAATATGCTGAAGTCCTAGCCCCTTGTACCTCAGAATATGGAGCTGATTTGGAAATAGATTATTTATAGAGGTAATGAATTCAAAATGAGGATATGAGAGTGGGCCTTAATCCAATATGACTGGTGTCCTTATGCCAAGGGGAAATTTAGACATAGACACAGACATACACAGAAAGAAGATGATGTGAAGACATAGGGAGAATCCCACATGAACATGGAGGTTTGAAACTATACATCTACAAGATAAGGATCACAAGAGATTGTCAGCAACCACCAGAAGCTAGAAGAGGAAGGGAGGATTCACCTACAGGTTTCAGAGGGAGCATGACCTTGCTGATGCCTTGAGTTTGGACTCCAAGACTCCATACTGTGAGACGATGCATTTCTGCTGTTTTAAGTAACACAGGCTGTAGTACTTTGTTATGGCAGCTGTAGGGAACTATTACAGCAGGCAAATACATCCTTTTCAGAAAAAAAGTTCATACCATTAATTATATTCTTCAGGGATACTTGATCCAAAAAGGATGAGAAGTCATTGTCTTTATTTTTTATTTTATTTATTTATTTATTTATTTATATTTGAGACAGAGTCTCGCTCTGTTGGAGTGCAGTGGTAGGATCTCAGCTCACTGCAACCTACGCCTCCCGGGGTCAAGCGATACTCCTACCTCAGCCTCCCGAGTAACTGGGATTACAGGCACATGCCATCATGCCCTGCTAATTTTTGTATTTTTAGTAGAGACGGGATTTCTCCATGTTGGCCAGGTTAGTCTTGAACTCCTGATCTCGTGATCTGCCCTCCTCTGCCTCCCACAGTGCTGGGATTACAGGTGTGAGCCACCGCGTCCGGCAGAGAAGTCACTGTCTTACAGCGATCTGGAGAAACACCTGGCCGTATACTTAAATCATAACATTCTCATTTTGCAAAATATTTCTGAGGTCTCACTCCAAGTATCTGAGTCTGTCTGAAAGGGCTTCGTTGTTGTCTGTTTTAACAAATTACAAATAATTAATCTTACAATAGGTACATTTCACAAGCGAAAGAAAGAAGCGGGCTTCTGAAGAGGCTTGCAAATAGTTAACAATTGAACAAGTAACAGTTTTATTTTAATTGTAACACCAACACAACATCATTTGTAAACATTATAAAATATAGGACATTAGTTAGAAAAATGTATAACCACTCCCAATACAGCTCTTAAACACTGCTTATTTGTATCTTGGGTTATTTCCTTTGGGATGGGGCTGGTGCTTTCATTAAACAGCATTGTTTTGCTGGGCTTGATTTCTGCAGAAATGTTGTTAGACTAGAAGAGTCTGGCTGTTCGGAGGATTCTAGGCAGGTGATGCTCCAACCCTCCACTTGGTCAAGGATGGGAGTAAAAAGGACCTGCAAGGTGCTCCAGACACTGTGTGGATAAAAAAAGGGAAAGAACTGTATAAACTGCTGGGTATGAGGAAGATGAGAAGATACAGAGAAATATCGTAGAAAACTATTTATGGATTTTTGTTCATGTGATGGACTGTGATCATTTATGCCACTTCCTATGGGAACTACAATAAAGATCATTTTATATTCACGCCTGTCCTCATTTCACCTTGTTTACGTAATGCAAGTCCCTGAAACAGGAATTACTGGGTCAAAGATATTAACATCTTTATGTTCTTGATACATATTTTCAGCTGATTTCTGGAAAGATCGTTCCATATTATATACCAGGATTGTGTAAAAGTGCTATTCTCAAAGTGGCTTAATCAGCATTGAGAATTCTTTTCTTTAATGTGTATTAATTTAAGAGGTAATAAATAGAATTTTGTTGTCTATATTTGCCCTTTTAATTATTAGTAATGCTTAGGGTTTTATTCTTGTTAGCCATTTTTGTTTATTTGTATAAGAAATGTTATTCATCTTCACTTCCCATGTTGCTTTCTTGAGCTATACTTTTAAGTTTTGTATTCTTTTTTTAAATTACAAAATTATGTGTTCATGAAACTCTCAAACCATATAAAAATGTGTAAATATAATACCACTGCCTTTCAATCTTATTCCTTGGAGTACCATTTCAATAGCATATCCTTGTTCATACCTATACTTGCATAAACATATACAGGCTGATAAAAGGGTATATATGTTGTTATTTTGTTTAGCAATGTAGTACATACACCACTCTGCAACTTGCTTTTTACACTTAATCTTTCAGGTTGATCCTTATTCTAGATCAATTACCACAGACATAACATAATATATATATATATATATATTTAATAGCTATGTATTATTTTTGAAAATAATACACTAAAATGTTTAAATCATTTCTCTCAAGGTGGATAGTTGAAGTCTTTTTAGTTTGTTCATGTATTTGTTTATTTTGGATCATGATAAATAATGCTGAAAAACCAAATTTACCTACCAAATAGACATACAGCACAAACACATAAACATTCTTGTAAGCGCATGCATATTCTTATACAGTATTACTTTTAGTTCTGTAGCTTAGGTTCCCTCAAAGTTCAGGTGTAAATAAATAATGAGGACTCACCTCGCCCAAAAGCCGATGATTTGGGGTGGTATTAGGGAGCCTGAGAGGGTATATTTGTTTCTGCAAACAAACGGCAATGTTCTTTACAGATTTGAAGAAATTTGAGCATTTCGTATGCTCTCTCAAAGTCATTGCTGGTGTTCTACAAGAAAAACTTTAAGGGCTAAATAGTTTAATATAACAGTGCTGTGGATTTTGATTTCTTACTCTAATCTTGGAATCTAATATTAAAAATATGTTTTTTGTTGGAAATAACAAAGTAAAAAAAAGCGGCAGGAAGTGGGACAGGACAGAATACAATTTTTCTTTTAGTTTTGTAAAGTCTGGATTTTTGGCTTTCCTTAGAACTTTGATATACTGCAATGTGAAGAAAATAAATGAAGAGTATATCTAAAGCCAATTCCATCTCCAGTTATTTACCATTTAAATTACAGCGGTAGGCAAGTTTCCAAATTAGAAAAATGCACTTCTGATCAGAGGATAAAAGATGGGCAGTATTTAAAAGTGGATTTTAAAATAGGTCAAAGTAGCTATTCTGACTAGCTGAGACTTGACCAATTTTAAACACCAAATGTGGTCATTCAAAGAAAATACTGTGGATTTTGCAGGGTAGATCCAAATAGAAAAAGGCTACCTTCACAGAATAGTTGAATCAATCACCCCTAAGTACATTGTCTGTGATTTTTTTTTTTTTTTTTTTTTTTTTTGAGACAGAGTCTCGCTCAGTCGCCCAGGCTGGTGTGCAGTGGCATGATCTCAGCTCACTGCAAGCTTCACCTCCCGGGTTCATGCCATTCTCCTGCCTCAGTCTCCCAAGTAGCTAGGACTACAGGCGCCCGCCGCCACACTCGGCTAATTTTTTGCATTTTTAGTAGAGACGGGGTTTCACCGTGTTAGCCAGGATGGTCTCGATCTCCTGACCTCATTATCCGCCCGCCTCCGCCTCCCAAAGTGCTGGGATTACAGGCGTGAGCCACCGCACCCGGCTCGTCTGTGATTTTTAACTAGAAGTGTGCTTCAGCAACTACCTGGAGTTCTGGTGCAAAAACATGTTGGCTGAAACTCTGATTTGGTAGGTCTGAAATGGTACTCAGTATGTATGTTTTGATAACACTTCTCAAATTACTGTTATGAGCAATTCTGAATTAAGAACCACAGTCTAAAATGTTTGTAGTACTAAACTCCCCAGATTATTTGAATCAGAATCATCCTAGGGACATGCTAAAATATACATTCCTCTGTCCACTTCAGATTTCAATTCAAAATGACAGGACTAAGGCTTGAGAATCCAGACTTTGTACCAAACCACCCTGTTAATGACATTGAAGTTTCTAAAACACTAGACCTGCACAATCCAAGAATAGCATTAAAGATACTTGACTTCACTACTCTGGAGCAATTGTAAATGAGTTGAGATATAACCAAAGGCCACCATAAAGTGTGAACACTGGTTGTAAGATTTAACAATCTGATATATCCAGTCAAAAAGAAACATTTTTAAAAGCTAAATCTGCTTGTACATTACTGGATAGGAGTACTGTTTGTTTATTTATTTATTTATTTATTTATTTATTTATTTTTATTATTATTTTTTTTTATCAGTGACTCTATGACTTTACTACTTATTAATGATCCAGCTGTCTTCATGTTAAGATCTTATCAGCATAGCCACTAGACATCTGGGTTAAGATTCTTTTTGGTGCAAGTTAAAATAAAGCTAGTGAGGCCAGGTGCGGTGGCTCACACCTGTAATCCCAGCACTTTGGGAGGCCGAGATGCGCGCATCATTTGAGGTCAGGAGTTCGGGACCAGCCTGGCCAACATGGTGAAACCCTGCCTCTACTAAAAGAAAAAAAAAAAAGAAAAATACAAAAATTAGCCAGGCATGGTGGCACATCCCTGTAATCCCAGCCACTGGGGAGTAGGATTGTTTGAACCTGGAAGGCAGAGGCTGCAGTGAGCTGGGATTGCACCATTGCACTCCAGCCTGGGCAAAGAAGCAAGACACTGTCTCAATAAATAAATAAACAAATAAAGCTAGTGAAAAGTAATTTGAAGAATTAATTTAAACAATTTCAGATGATGTTGAGAGGAATTGATCATAAAGATAACAGAGTCTCCTATGGAAACTTTTATTCTCATGTCAAATCTCTGAGAGAGAGTATTTGGGCAAGGATTTCACCCCTGATCTCATCATGTGTGTAGGAAGACTAAATTAGAAATACGGCAGCTGGGGCCATTCTTGGTAGTTCCCAAAGCAGAAGAGATGAGTTTGATTCTGAACTAGGGATTTAAGAAATATGCTGATGAGACCCATAATACTGTGGTCAAACTGAATGTTCAGAAATGTGTGTGTGTGTGTGTGTGCCTTTTTAGTAGAGATGAGGTTTCACTGCGTTAGCCAGTGCACGCACACACACACACACACACACAGGCTATAACCTGTATAACATGAGTGTGGCTTGTTATCTCAAGACTCTGTGTTCTAAGGGATTTGTATGCCCTCTTTACCATGTACCTAGAAATAAATTCTAGATAGTGATATCAGGCCTTTTATTTGTGTTCCATGTTGTGATTTGGTTGTGATTATTTCCCTGACCTTGTAAATGCCCCAAGAGTGGAGATTTAAGAGTGGAGATTCGGTCTTGCTTAACAAGTACAACTATCATAATGCTTGGCACATAGGATGGACTCAAAGGTAATTTGCTGAACAATTTGGTTACAGGGTCACCCAAGTTTTATCTACAAACTCTTCAGATCTGCTTAGGTTTCTACTATAGGAGATTATCTGTAGCTATCAGCATTGATATTTCCTTGCCTCTTTTTGACATCTGCTTGGTGGTAGGATAACTTTTTCTATGCTTTATTTAGTTTTCCAACAAACTTTTGAAACCTGTCTACCTTTCCTTCTCATTCACTCAAAGAACAGTTTCTAGGAGATGCCTTGGAGTGTCTGGCGTGTTCTTGGGGACTGACTTGACACCATTTCACGTAATTTCCAGAACTCTTTTTCTTTCAAGGATTTCTGCTCTCATTAACCGTCTGCCCTGTAATCACAATTCTTAGCCCTCCCAGTTTTCCAAGATAGTAATTCTTAAACTGTATAAATGATGGGGGAATCTTGCAAAGATGCAGATTCAAATTTAGGAGCTCCTGGGAAGTGGTTGGCTATCTGCCTTTCTTTCCTTTTTTATGTTTTATTTATTATTATTATTATTTATTTTGTGACAGGTTCTCAATCTGTTGCCCAGGCTGGAGTGCAGTGGCACAATCTCAGCTCACTCCAACCTCCGCCTCCCAGGTTCAAGCAGTTCTCCTGCCTTGACCTCCTGAGTAGCTGGGATTACAGGTGTGTGCCACCATGCCCAACTAATTTTTGTAGTTTTAATAGAAATGGGGTTTTGCCATGTTGGTCAGGTCTGTCTCAAATTCCTGACCTCAGGTGATCCACCCACCTCGGCCTCCGAAAGTGTTGGGATTACAGGCATGAGCCACTGCACCTGGCCGCTATCCACATTTCTAACAAGTTCCCAGCTAATGTAGTTGCTACTTGTCATGAACTGTGCTCTAAGTAGCAAGAGTCTAAGGACCCTCTCCTGCCCCAATCTCTCTCTCTTTCCTCATCTTAAAGAATCTTAAAATCTATATATTTTGAGTGAGGAGAGTCTAACACAGCTTATCTTGCTGGACAGTATCAATTTACATCACTGAATTTGCTTGCCACTGTGCAGTTGACTAACCAGTGAATCACTTCGTTTCTTCTCTTCACACACTGTAATGGGGCACTTTTCTTATGCTCTACCTCCACCCCTGCAATCTCTTTTTCTTCTTAAGTGGTGAAAAATAAAATGCCTTTGTCACAATATATTGCTAGGAAGTCACTGCCCTTTGATAAAATAATGTTATCTCTGTGGGTTTTCCACATTTCCCTCTTAGTCATTTTGAAACAAATGAGATTGAGTGTGTAGTTGTGTATAGAGTGCAAACCACCTCTGACTAACAAAGGAACATCACAGTGATGAAACTGTAGTGACCCCAATCACTTCATGAGCTTTCCAGGTGTACAAACAGGTGACACATGGCATTAAACACAAGGGATAGCTCTCCACTACAGTGTTGAGACACACAGTATATCAAAGAGAGGTGAGAGGAGTGTTCTGATTACTTTGTTAGTAATGCTGGTAAAATGCATCAAACTTTGCAATGAGTTTATTTTTAAATGTGTTCCAATGAATTCTAGCTCAGAATTTGTCTATTGGATGAACTCATGCTAATTAATTTAGTTATTTACTTTCTAAACCTTTCCTTGAGAATTTATTAAGAGTGGAATTTGTCTTGGACTCTGGAATCATGCATATATGATTATCTTATGCTTTTTTTTTTTTTGCTGCAGGAGATAAAATATAATTTCTGGTCCATAAATGCCACACAAGTTTATTTTCTCCATTAATATTTCTAGTTATTCAGATCCAGCCTACATCTGCTTAAGCAACCCAAAAGGGAAAGTTGTACATTTTTCTCTACAAATACATTCTTTAAACTTTTGAGATATTATCAGAGGGAAAGTTTTCTTTATCTTGGGCATGCTCTATCTGAACAATCATAGGTCTTCTCCAAAGTGCTTTCATCTCTACTCAATTAGATTAACATTTAGCCTTGTGCTTTATGTCAGGCTCTGCTCACACCCCCAATTCATCCCAAAGACAGCTATCATTTGTCTTCATGGCTATTTTGAACCACACTGATCTCTTCTATCTCTGAGTTTATAAAGTTTCACTACTTAAAATTTCAGGCAGATATTCTATTGTTTTCTATTTGTCTTATGTTTGTTAAACATAATTTTTCTGAATAGATGATAAGTACTTTGAGGGGAATCAGGTAATGGATATGTTCCCTACTGGTGTAGGCCCAGAACTAAACCATAATAGGAACTCCATAGCTTGTGATTTGTGTCATGAATATCAAGTGACTGGAGTTCCATTTTTTGAAAATGAATAAACAGAATACATATAGTTTTCTACTCAGAGAGAGTGAGCTGATTAAAAGTAAAATGGATGTAAAGGTGGTACTTTACCTCCGTTCCTTGTTTGCAGTGTATATACTCAATTCAGGTTAATTTGATTCTTTTCTCTTCTGGTTTATTCTCTGTCTTCAATAGAGAGTAAGATTATTCACATGTACTGATTTCAAGCACTTTTGAAGTAATTTCTCTGACTCAAGGCAGAACAAGGAATTCAGTGATGCAAAAATATGACTGCAAGTTCTATTCAATTTATTTTATTTTTCCCATGAAGAGTATAGATAAATTTTTTTGACAGAAAACTAAAGGGCCTTTATTCCTTCATCCCTCTCCACTAATTTTAAATAACACATAAAGAAGAAATTGGAAAAGTGAACCTTCTCAATTTGTGAAAGAGGATATAAGGGGATATTTACTTTTAGCTAGAGAATTGTAATCTCAACTAACCCCCAAGAAATGGTTTCAAGAATTCCCAATGCTTGAAATCTTTTACAAAGAAAACATGAGTGGGGCCAGCAAAATAAGTGAGGAAGCAGAGTTGCTATTTAGTGGAAAATGGCACACATATGCCTTCTAAGATGATCAACTCCTACAGTACCAGGAAAGAGTTCTTTTGGTATGTGATTTTTCTCCTCCTCCTATTGTTCTTTCTCCTTCTTTTGGTTTACTTTGATTCCTAGGGTAAAGGAGTGACAAATGAATTCAGATTGAATGTGACTGTAACGACATGTTAAAAGATCACAGCTCACCCTGTTTATACATTGAAATGGAGGACACTTTACCACAGCAGAGTTGAAGAAACTTTCAACCATGTTCTTAACACATACAAAACTATCATTAGAACAAACTAAATCTGGGATATCGTTTATGCAAGGAGGCTTCTCTACATTTACTGAGTGTGTCTGTTGAGTCGGAGTTGAAGGAATCCAGGTTGTCCAGCAGAAATGCAGCTATGGGGCAATCGATTCAACTACTTAGAAATGTTCAAGCAATGAAAACATGAACTTTCAACAAAGTGTAAGTGTCTTGATTCAGAGTTTGTTTTCTAGATTACAGAATATTTCAGTTAACGTGAAGTTTGAATGTCTGCAAAGGGTATTTTCACAATTAAGCTCAAACTCTTTAAGTTCACAAAAATCCTCTTAATGGATAGAAATGGCTTAGAGGTAAAGATGGACTATACCAGGAAAAACAGGGAATTAATTTGCCTTCTTTTACGAATAATTTTCTTTACTTCTAATATATCTATCAAAGATATACAAATACCTTACTTTGTGTTTGTCTTTTGTAAGGTATGTTTCTAGATGCTCATTGGTCTATTTTTTCTTCTGTGAGCAGAAGTTAAACCTTGTAGGAATAAAAGCTTCATTTTATATTAATTTTATGGCATAGATTACATTGATAGGGTGTATGTGAGTGTGTGTGTTAGTATTCAATGTAAAATAAAGACTTCCATATCTAAAGGCTACTGAAAATTGTAGTATAGTAATTGCTGTCTAAATATTGGATCTCCCTGTGTACAATTCTTACAACTGTATTCAAATTTTGTATATTTGGATTCATTTCCCAAAACCCTAAGAATTTTCATTCTAACAGATACCAGCTATTCTTATTTAGAGTATTTAGAAAAGAGTAAAAATAAATAGTAGGGAGTGGTATGAATAGAATATGGAAGCAAATTTTTGAGGCATGATCAGAGTAAGTCTTTTCTATAGCAACACTGGGAGAGATTCAAAGTTAAATTCTGTGTGGTGTGGTGGCTCATGGCTGTAATTCCAGCACTTTGGGAGGCCAATGCGGGTGGACCACTTGAGGTCAGAAGTTCAAGACCAGCTTGGCCAACGTGGTGAAACTCCGTCTCTACTAAAAATATGAAAATTAGCTGAGTGTGGTGGAGAGAGCCTGTAATCCCAGCTACTCAGGAGGCTGAGGCAAGAGAATTGTTTGAACCCAGGAGACAGAGGCTGCAGTGAGCTGAGATGGCACCACTGCCTTCTACCCTGGGTTACAGAGGGAGACTATCTCAAAAAAAAAAAAAAAGTTAAGTTTGATCTACAACCAAATTGCCATGTTTGTAAGGGAAGAAGATAGGACAATTTTAATAAGTTCTGGGAGAGTTCAGTAGACTCTAAAACACTGGAGCCAATTTCTGAGTCAGCAAACCAAAGATTTGAAACATTTAGTGGATGGCAGATGGGAAGAATTGTCTATGTCAGAGGTTCTGCTAGTCTCTGTTTCAGGTGCTCTGTATTCATTACCCTTTTTAACCTTTCCATCACATTTCTAAAATGGGTATTATTTCTGTTTTATATATTTAAAAAGTTGAATTAACAAAAATGAAATTAAAACATTTAAGAATGTATTTGTATGTTTGGATATAATGACAGGCAAGCAAACAAACAAAAAAATACCAATGACATATAAGGCCTCAGTCTTGAGAATAGGGAAATATTTTAAAAAATCATGTCTATTAGACAACTTCCTTTTACTTTAGCATTAGTTCATTCCTCGAGTCGGTGTTCACCAGGTTTCACTAACTAACAGATAGTGACTGGTTGTAATTCTCCCTTTGTTGTCATAGTTAAGAGCAGTGTTTGGGTCTTAGGCAATAAGTTAGTTGTTTTAAAATCTGATTACTGGAAAATAGTTTCTAAATAATTAACCTTTAACATGTTAACTTTTACCTTTTAAAGTTTTTCTTATAAAGAGTTTTATTTACTATATTTTCATAAACTATAGTGAAAGATTTAAAGAGGCAGAAAAGTAAGGGTACTCCTTGTAAACATCATCATGTTATATTCTCACAAAACTAGAGATGTGGGGCATATGTCAATATAATAAATAGAAGAATTAACAAATACAGTTATTAGGTGCCACACTCTTCTAAGCACTCTACATATATTAACTTATTTAAAACTCACAACACCCCTTTGAGGTAGGTATTATTAGTACTTTAGTTTGACAAATGAGTAAATTAGGGCACAATGAGGTCAAATATCTTGCCAAAGATTATAAAGTTGGTAAGTAGCAGAGTTGTGTTTTAAACCCAGACCTTCTGATACCAGAATCTGCATTCATACTTATCATACTATGATTTGCAGCTTCTCTAAACACATAGTAATCCTTGCCTCTACCAGATCCTCAATGGCCATGGCTTTATTTTAAAAAATATTAAAATACTATGTGCCTTACCTTAATATTTAGATGAAAAGAAGGATGTGAAAATTCTCGAGAGATGAGAAAAAGTAAAGTACTATGGTTTGTAATCATATAAGCTGGGAGGGAAAAACACATATCCTTTTATGGTATTACATTCTGCTACCTCTCAAAAACAGCAAATTCTTCTCTAATCTGTTTTTTTTATACCACCTAGATACATTTAACAATGTATGTCTCCAGCAAAGTAGTGATTAAATCATCCAGAAACATTTCCTGAGCACCTCCTATTTTGAAGTTACAACTTCATATATTAATATAAAGATAAGTTAGAACAGAAAAAACAATGATTTACCAAACTGAAATTAAAAACTATGAAAACATTGATAACAATCAGAAGATTGTACTCTAAAAAATCCAAAATAATGTGAAGGCCAAAAAAAAAAAAAAAGAAAGAAAGTAAAGAAAAAAGAAAACTGAAAAACAAGAGGCCCTTAAGACCAGAATAAATGATGTGGTCAATCCATCAGGCCAAGCCTAAGACAGCTTGCTGTGCTATGATGAAAGTAATAGAAACCAAGTGAGAGTGAGTATCTCACATTTCATGGTTCACTTAAAGCCCTTAAAGGAGATGATCAGGATTAAACTAACAAATATCTTTAAAAAACTAATTGATAGAAGATATGTCATGAAATCAAGAAAGGTCAAATGATGAAGGCTCACGACTTTCATCGAATCAGCAAATTCCAACAGTCCATCCATGCAACGTGAATTGGCATATAAATAGGTCATTTTTGTTGGTAATATTATAGTGAGTATCATGTTGTAATTGCTGGTAACAACAGAAGTCCTTTTAGGACTAGTATTTATTATTATTGTATTCACATGATTTTACTCTACAGCAAACAGTCTATTGCTTTTGATTAATCAGAGAGTTGTATCTCTGTTTATCTGACTGACTAATAGGAACCTTTGTCAGTAAAACACCTTTTCCAATTAGCCCTGGTCTGGAAGATACAAGCCAGACTTCCCTCAATGGGAAAGACTGTCACTGAAATCAGTTTGAACATTTCACGGAACCAGTAATCCTGGTAGAATGTGATGGCTTTCCATTATATGAACATTTGAAGCCAAATAAAATACCTTTGAAATGGATTGAATAGGTCAGATTCAGAACTAAGCTTACCAACCATCCCTCTAGCCTAGGACTGAGAAATTTCCCAGGACATGTGGCTTTCAGTGCTAAAACTGGGACAATCTCAGGCAAATAGCATCAGGTAGTCATGCTATGAACAGTATACTCAAGTTGATCCACTAAAGCTATGTCCCTTCTAAGCACTAATGCCATCTGTTTTTAATCATTGGTCACTGGCATAAAACTTGCATCTTTCTGTAGCCATCAGCCACAATTTTCTTCCAGTTCTCTCAGAAATGCTGAGCATTATGGTTTGTCATTGTATAGAAATAGAGAGAGAGAGAAAAAAAAAAATCCCAGTTGTTCATAGACTCAGTCATGCAGAGTGAGGACAGCAGAAAGAGGGGGGATGTAAATGGTCAGTTTTTCTCATAAACAACATCAACCAACCTGTATTTTCATGACTATCTTTTAGAATGTGAGACTGACAAGATTTAGGAATTAGGGTATATATTATCACAAGCATCAAACCTTGTTAAAAGCTCATCTTCATGATTAACAGAATTTTAAAATTGGCCAAGGATCAAGACTTAAGTCAAAGTAGGACCAATTATCTGATGTGTTGCATGGTGTAGATATGGTTGTCTGGTCCCACTGGGGTACAAGCAAGCTCAGGCATCAATCAGCTGAGTAGCTGCATAAATGCTAGAGGGACAATTCTTTAGTGACAACAAAGGCCAAGTTAAGAACCTGATTTCTCAAATTTTGCAAATGGATCCCCTTCAAGGTAAGTGATTTTTTCCGCCACTGGGAGACCAATAAATCCAATTCAATTTTGCGCTAATATTTGCTGTTGACATTGACATAGTTAGCAAACGATGAGAAACTAATAGTCATATTATGACAATCATCATTTTAGTTTTCTCTAACGAGGAACTAGATGGCGATGCAAACAAGAGATATGTCTATTTCCCCTAATGGTCATGGCTCATTGTGACTGGTTACATTAAAATGCTTTGTACTTTTTTTAAGGTCAGTGCTTACACCTCAAAGAAAGTGGTAATAGAGCTCAATATTCCTATAGTAGCTTAGGGAAAACTGATTCTTACAAAGTTTCACAGGCAAGCTTAATAAAAATTGCTCTATTACTCCATTTCCCTTTAACAGTAGAGAACATTTCTTCCATAGAATTATTGTAAAAAGGTTGTATCAGCACTTTACAGGTTGGGATTCCAAGGTTCCAAGAAATGAGGTTATATTCAAAGTTACCTATTTCTGCAGAATGACTAGAAGTCATGTCATTTGAATACATAAATGTCATTTATTATGCAGTAGATATTTATACTTTGGTCTCATCTGTAACCAACTGATAGTAACCTTGATGCCAGATCCAGATTTATTATTATTAATACACTTCTGTGTAAAAGTACTGACTATAAAATTAAGTGGGTTAGTACTAGGAGTATTTGACAGCCTTTTGCTAAATTCGAAAAGACCACATGGCAATATACTTCCTGCTAGACAGCTGTCCCCATAAAAAATCTGCTCTCACAAGAAGCATCCTTGTTGACCAGCTGAATGACCCACTTGTGTCTGGGCAGAAATCCATTCACTCTAGAGCCAATACATTGCTAGGAAGCAAAAGAAAAACTGCTCTTTTATACTCATACTTTACAAATAATAATAGAGACATAAAAATCTGGACTGAATTAGTTTAAATTTGATATCCTTAATCATCAATAAAACAATAAGACAAAAAAGATGTGATCATTTCTTGAACATTTTCCGTGATATCTTCCATTTTTCTAATGGAAAAGAGCTTTGCTTTTGCTGGTTTCTTTGTGAAAACAGCAAATTATGAGGAATTCTCTTTGATTATTATAGATTGGTTCTGTTTCTTGCACAATATAAGAATTCTTTGCCTCAGAGGAAATTAACCTTAAGTAACTTATGACAAATGTATAAAAAGAGGTAATGTCAGCCTCATGCTGTGAAAACAGGAAATAAGCAGTTCAGAAAACGACAGACATGGCTAAAGAGTTGCTGTCACAATTCTTTGCCATCCTAGAGCAACTTGGAAACTGTGCTAAGTCTTCCTAATTCAGAGAGTTATGACTATCCTGCTCAATAAAGTCTCTTAATATTAGAGTAAATGTAGAAAATAACTGTTTTTTTTTTAAAGATATAGTTAGCCTATTGTCTTTTGTTTTATTTTGTTTTATACACTGAGGACTTTTCCTAGGCATACCGTGTTACTCAGTTCAAAAGGTCTAGGTGAGGAAAAACAAACATGTTGTGGCTTGATAAAAAGATAACGAAGAATACTGACCTAAATTCAGCTGTTAATTCTGAAGGTTATGAAGAATTATGAAGTAATGAAAGATTGATACTTGATATGTTATTTATCCCTTTTGCCTAGTCTTCATGTATATAAAATTAGTTAATGTCACTTCATATGGTTGATAATTATATTTAATCAGAACATGTATAGGGTGCCTGGCACAGGGCCTGGTCCCAAAAACATTTGCTTTATTTTGGCAATTCACAGTTCAAATAATATAGGAAATCGCTCGACTTATTGAACCTTCTTGCCTATACTAACTTCTTAAAGATGTTTTCCCTAATGACCCAAGCAAATAAATATTTCTCCTTATTATGAACGCTAATACACTCATATTCACTTTGACATAAAATATACTCATGATAGCCTGACTTATATTACTGTTTTAGTTTCCTTTTGTCCATTTGGGAGTCTTCTTCCCACAAGACCATGTCCATTTTGGGGGCACAAGAACTATAGTTTATATTTTCATGGAAAATACCTCACCCAGCTTTCATCCATCATAAGATTGTTTTGTCTTTAATTGTAACATGTTTGTTGAATGAATAGTAGAACCATCATCTTAGCTTTGGCACAAAGTGATGGGAACAATAGTTGAGGAAGTTTTCACAAAGTAATGTATATAAACCATTTAAAAAACCTCAAAGTCAATGTAACAAATACCCACATACAAAGGATTGTAGGGGCGTTAGAACCCTTCTTAAATAGGATGGGTGGCAAAGAAAGGACTAAAGAGTGACCCAAATGTAATGCCAAAGGAAAAAGAGTTCAGAAAAAGACTGATGAGTTTTTTGGGATAGGGTGGTTGTAGAAGGGTCTTTATCCCCCCTTTTGTGAGAATGCAGGTTGGAGCAACGATTAGCATATTGTTTTCCAACTGAAAAGGTGGTAAGATAAAGTGGTACAAGAGAAATGCTTCAGGTTTCGGTAAAGACAACTTCTCTTAATGTTCATTTTCACCGTGTCTCCAAAGGGCCTCACTTTCTCATTTGGGAGCTCAGTTTTGTGTGTTTCCTAGCCAGTTGCTTTTCGTCAGGCACTAAAAATCACTCTAAAAGGGGGATTTTTTGCTTCTTATGTGAGGTTTCTTGAGTTCTCCATGGAAAACTCGATACATTTAATAAGTAAATATAGCTTAAAGTGGGAATCACAAATGTCAGCTGCTTTCCTGAGAATGCATCCCAACTGGCGCATGTCATTTCAGAGGTATTAGTAGCTTGGCATTTCAGTAGTTCCCTTCCCTTGAGCTTTTACAGGCTATTGCTGCTTTTAATTACCAGCAAGAGTGGAATGTGAGGTAAATCAGGTTGTCTCTATAAACCAGCTTCTGTGGCTCTGTAGCCATTCTATTAGGTTTGGAGACAGTGTCAGGCAACCAAGTACACATAGAGCGCGCCTAGGCAAACTGGCCATATGGAAGAGGACCTCATACTTCCCTTATTGTGGGACATTGATAGAGTAATCCTAAATACTCTAATTAGTACTCCGTGCTTTCACTGGGAGGAGAGTGAAAAAAAAAAAGCAACCAAAACCGGAAGACAGCTGCTACTCTCACGAATTTTTTTCTTTCCTCTCTTTTCTTGCCACTTTCCCTCCCTCACTCCCTCTGACTTTCCATATGCTTTTTTTTTTTTTTTTTGAATCAGTAACTAAAACATTTCCCCAGATTTTACAAAAAGCAACAAATTGCTTTTTCTTTAGAGGACTTTGCCAACTATTATCACAGCATTGGTTATAAGTTTCTTGTAGTCAGCCTTCAGATACCTTGTTCTTTTCTGTCTATATCTAGAAATACATTTTTCAATATCATTGTTATTACTAGGATAATGTGCTTGTGTATCAGTTACATACACTCCCTGAAAGACTAGGCATCTTACCCAAATATAAAAACAGATGCTTACTGTGGCATTGAAGATATTTGTTAATCTGCTTTTCATCTCTAACACAGTATTTGGGGACGACAGCTGTATTTCCGAAGTTAAACTATCCTCTGGGTAATGTTAGAATCCCTGAGTAAATGTATAGACCTGTAGTTTTCTTGTTTCAAATAATTGCAATATTTGGTATTCATCAAATAGACCTTCGAAAAGTTTGTTTTTAATCTTGATTAGTTTTTACAAGTGAGTCTTCAATGTTTTTACGTGTATGTGTTTTAACGAATCAAACAAAATTAAGTTCAAATATAAACTATAAATTAATAACTTTAATTTAGAAAATTCTCTAAAATTTAAATTCCTAATACCCAAATAACATGAATAGCACTTTCTTCCTTTTAAAATTGATATGGGTATATGAAATTATATATTTGGGCTACTTTTATAAATGTTATAAAATTATATGTTTTTGAGTTATTTTTATTTTTCAGCCATAAAAGGGTTCTAAATTGAATCAACATTAATTATATTTAAAATTATAGCAGATAAACGTGATTCATTTCTAAGACATTTTGTGATAACCCAAATCTTTGTAGATAGATACCTCTTAATTTTCATTCAGACTTATTTTTTCTAGGAGGATACTTTTTGTCAAATCTTGTGATAGTTGGCTATAATGTCAAAAAATTTATTTTGCAATTACCAAAAGTATTAATATCTAAAATTAAATACTATTTTCACCTTTACAAACAAAACAGGGCGATTGTTACAGGTTATTTCAATTACAGTTTCTCATTTTCCAGGCTAATATTGTCTAATATTTTTACTTCAACTTCTGTTTAAACCTCAATAGAGTCATTGTGGCTATTTTCACATGATTTTACTGTTAAGGATTATTTGGATTCATTTATATTGTTTACCAATTTATTTGATGATCCATTTATTTGAGGAAAGATTACATTCTTCAATTTGTGTCAAATTTCTTATATTGAAGAATCTACTTTGGTGCTTGAAGTATTGAATTTGTAGGAGTAGTAAATCTTGATTTTTGTTTGTCCAAAAATGTCTTAATTTTACTTTCGTTCTCCAGTGATATTTAAGAACTTCTGGCAAGACTTTATTTAATGGTAGGTCTAAGATTTAAGCAAAGATGGGGGTAGAACTTTTTTTCTCTTTTTCTGAACTATGTATCAGGCAAGTGTCTCAAACACACATTTATTATTATTATTATTATTATTATTATTATTATTATTATACTTTAAGTTCTGGGGTACATGTGCAGAATGTGCAGGTTTGTTACATAGGTATACACGTGCCATGGTGGTTTGCTGCACCCATCAACCCATAATCTACATTAGGTATTTCTCCTAATGCTATCCCTCCCATAGTGTCCCACCCCTTGATAGGCCCCAGTGTGTGATGTTCCCCTCCCTGTGTCCATGTGTTCTCATTGTTCAACTCCCACTTATGAGAGAGACCATGTGGTCAAACACACATTTTTTTTTTTTTTTTAAGCAACATTGTTAGCTGTTTTCTGGGAAATTGTGCTACCAATACTTTCTCCAACATTATTAGCAACTGGCAGAAGCTAAATATTTGGAAAGTGCTCCGTTAAAAAATATGAATATTAATTCATGGACAGATGAATTTCTAATACAGAAAACTGGACAAATTGTAACTGGCCTGTGTGTAGCAATAGTGATTAATCACCTGGACCTTTGCTCCTCGTGGCTTGATGTTTGCTATGACATTCATATTATTTTGAATTATAATAAGCCAACCCAATAATCATAACTACAAAAATACCAGCATGTAAGGTTACTATTTTCTCAGCTGCTTATAAACACAGCATATGTAGCCATAGTTGGTTCAATATCAGGCTATGTTGGACTTTTGCAAACCCATAGTTGTTGCAGATATATGATTGTGTGACAGATCATCCATGTCAGATCAGGCTAGCTCAAATCTTTGATATGTTGATTTAATGATTCTATCTACTTACATTTATTGAGTGGTTATGCTATCATTGCTTAGTACTTTTTATACAGTTCACTAAGACTGTAGACTGAACAGCAGAATGAAACTCATCCAACTACCTAAACTACACATTTCCAAAGCTGCAAAACTAGCTAATTCAACATAAACTTCACTAATTAAACAGAAAATGCTGATTGAGCACGTTCTATGAGCAGACACTATTTTAAAGATGCTATATGTACAGTAATTTAATTCTATTAGTCACAGGTAACATTGTTAAGTATAATTCTGCATTTTTTTTTCAGTGTTTTGTGATTTAGCAGTGGTTGGTTTGAGAACTGTAGGAATCTAACATCAGTTTATGGTTTTAACCCTGTTTTACTACCTACTCCAATTTCACTAATAACCGATTTAAACATTTGTATTTTGTGGGAGATCGAGGTAAAGGGCAGTAACCCATGGCTTCATGCAATTATTGGTATGAGTTTTTACACTTACTTTCTTTTCACAAAAGAATATTCAACACCTTGATGGGGGCTAGAGAGAATTGGAGAGATGAACATATGTCATTGTACTACAGAAGTGAACATTATGCTCTGATTCTTTTGATCAAACCAAATGAGCCAATTCCACTTTTAACTTCCTTAGAAAAAACTGCAAGTTTCAAACTACTTGCTGTGTTGTGGAATTGTTACAGGAACAATTACTTTAGCATTACAGTAGCAGTTGTCAGAGAAGCTCCTTCCAAAGCATCTGACATAGATGATTCATACCTTCCACATTTATAAGAAAAATGTTGTTTTTCCTTGCAAACAGTTGAGAAAGTCCTTGAGCGGTTTCTAACTCATTTCGGCAGATGCAAGAGGCTGATTAAATATCCGAAATGTGACTTCTTTTTCTGAACACCCTTGAGAATCATCCTTGATAAACAATATCAGTGGCTGCCACACAGGCTAGTCACATGGCAGGAAAGCATTTTTTACAGCTCCCTCTGCCCTCTCTATTAGAAGCATCAGAGACCTGAGTTTCAGTTGTTTTCATCTCCGGGCCTTATTGGAGCAGACAATGGCAGTTGTGCCAGAATGTATGATGGTTTAATGATGTTCAGAATTGCTTCATGGCCAAAAGCCAGAGATAATAATCCTGGATATACTGATGATTTTAGACTCCTGGAATGGAAAAGGGAGGGCGGTGATTTTTGACATATTCCTTCTCCTTTATTCCCAAATCTCATGCTATTGTGGGTTTTAAAATAAGAGTTATGGGTGTTTATTTTTGAGATGCTAAAGGCTTGTTGATGCTTGTACCTCCCCAGGTGAGGTGTATACTGGTATGTATTTGGAGGATGGTGGGAGTTTTCAGTACTTTTTACAAATCTTGGGGACACATGTTTTTGTATAGCCTGAGGCTCACAATATGGAACAAAACGATGGTGTCTGGAGATGGATTTAATTCCCAGTAAAAAGGAATGTTCAGACAAGCATTATTATTACTTGATTTGTGGTTTGTGTGCATGAAAATTAAACTGATGAGTAGAGTTGTTTTTTTTTTTTTCCAATTTTAGGATTGGTATTGTAACTACTTGAAAGTGCAGTCTATATTCTGACATTTAAAAACACATATATTTAAATTTTTGAGATACAGAACACATATTATCAGCAGCAAATTTATTTACTGAAATTTCCTGAGGACATTTAGCACAATATTCTTGAAATATCAATATAGCTGTTCATAAAAATTTTGAAAAAAATGTTTTTTGTATTTAGCAAAATTGTAATACATTTGTCACCTAGAATATAAGAGTACATATGAAAAAAGTTATCTAGAAAAATGTTTAATCAAATGATATTGACAGCAATAAACCCATGAAGTCAACGATACTTTGAGAAATGCAGATAAAGTATTGGGCAAAGTTTTGTAATATATTTTTTGCAATATTGAAGCAAAAACCAAACTACATTTTCATGATTTTGTTGTGGTAAGATGGAAGGCCTTATCTTACACAAGATGAACTTAATTATCAGTTGCATTAAATGGAGAAAATGTATTATTTAAATTCTTATGTACATATACACATGCATATATAGAGATATGCACATATTTGATATCAATTTTATAAATGTAGATAGGGTTAGAAAAATATTTGCAAAATATTTACATTTACATGGGTGATAACACTTTCAGAAACTATTTTCAGTTTTTTATATTATTCTCAAGTTCTATAATGATTATGTATTACTCTTAGTAATAGCTGTGATAGTAGATTTTTAAGGTGAGCTTGAATATGAAGAAATGTCCCATTTTTATTACTGGAATATAAACGTTAAGAATGCAGATGAAATCATCAAATGTTCACTAATAATATTTATTCTAGTCTTTGGAAAAAGGTATAAGATATACCTTATATGACATAATTTGGAATTATTTTGATAGTTTCAGAGTATAAAACAATTTTTTTAACATTTTAATGTGAATCTTGGACAATGGACGCTGACATTTTCATCTAAACTGTAACCATTTTTAAAATTTTATTATCACTGTTGTTCCAAGCACACTCTCTAATTTTATTCAAATTTTTGGAGATACAGCATTTTAAAAACTGTGTATGATGTTGCTACTAATAATTTTTGTTCAAATACATGAATTCTCATTAGTAAAATATGCTGACATTACCCCGCCCCCCATTCACCCTGTAGTTGTATATCTGTGATCTGTGGAATGAAAGGGCTTGCATTAAAAGTAACGGAAAGAACCGCAATTACTTTTGAACCGCAATTACTTTTGCACCAACCTAATATTTCTTTGTAAAGCCTGTTTAAAAAAAATAGAGTTAAGTTGACATCTCATATGGAAGTCACTCCCCCAAGAATTAGAATTGTTACTAAATGCTAAGTTGTTCTGAATCATCCACACCTCTCTCTATGTATGTAATGTATATACACATACAAACACACATTTTTCAGATAAACTTCATAAATACTCCAAACTAATGCTACTTTATATTTTTTCTAGCAATTTTTTTTCACCAAACAAGGTTTTGCTGTCCAAGAGAAAGCAATTAAGAAAGTACTATCCTATAAAGACTTCAAAATATTCTCATTACATTTTAAGATACTTTTGAGAAAAAGAAGCCTTTTATTATATTTTGGCATAGAGCAAATAAAAATATTATTTTTAATCTGTAGTGTGCCTATGTTGTGTTTGCTTGTGAATATTCAAGCTTGCTATAGAGGACAGACAGATAGGAATAAGATGATTTAGAACAGATAAGTAGCAATTGCATAGAACATATATGTGAACACAGAAAGAGAGAAAAGGACAAAGAGATACTTAATATACATACGACACTATATATAAGAGGTGCTTACTGTCATCAGGCATTAAACATACATGAGGCACCTAAGGCGCTGAATATTTACGATGCACTAAATAGAAATAAGGCACAGGAGGCACACAGTGATCAGGAGGTTTTAATTAAGCTTCCCATTGGTGATTTCTAATCGGGTGCCAACTGTCCCCTCCCTAAAAAGCACACGAAATTCAGTGCTGCTAGGCCAGCTAATTGGTGAGCTACAGCTCTGACCAGACTGACTTGACTGACTTTGTATCTCTCAGATAGAAAAAGTATATGTCGACCAGGCACCGTGGCTCGTGCTTGTGATCCCAGCACCTTGGTAGGCTGAGGTGGGCAGATCACCTGAGGTCAGGAGATAGAGACCAGCCTGACCAACATGGTGAAACCCCATCTCCACTAAAAGTAACAAAAATTAACCGGGCGTGATGGTGCATGCCTGTAGTCCCAGCTACTTGGGAGGCTGAGGCAGGAGAATCGCTCCAACACAGGTGGAGGTTGCAGTGAGCCAAGATTGCACCACTGCACTCCAGCCTGTGAGACAAAAAAAAAAAAAAAAAAAAAAAGAAAAAAAAATAAGGAAAAGAAGTAAGAAAGAAAAAGAAAAAGTATTTGTGTTTGGCCCCAAACATCTTCTACACTATTAGAGAGACAGGACATCTGAGCATTGTATATCCCACTATCCCAGGATTCAGGTTGTGGGACCCTTCTGCTCTGTTTGTATTGTATCTTACATCTGCTAGTTTAACTCATCTCTTTGTCCTACACTCTCTTAGCATACATTTCAACTAGGTTAAATAAATCATACACAACAGCATTTTATTTCTGTCTTGTGTTTCCGTCTTGTGACTCTAGGATATTTTGTTTGACAGTGTACTTGGACACTACTATTGTATCAAGGTTATTTCCTACATTACAAAGCATATTTGTGTTCCAGCTCAGGTTTTACAGTCCTCAAAAAAATACTTGTTATATAAAAGAAATACCAAACATAGAGTTTTACCGCAATATCTCATCGTGCTCTAAAATAAAAGAGAAGTATGCTTTGCAGTATTGTTTTTCCAATGAATTATAGATGCTCAAGCAAAGAAAATTTAAGCTGTTTGGGATACGAACTCTGTGTGCGTGTTTTGGGGGTGGGGGTGGGCAATGGCACCTGGAGAAAAATGAGATTCTTAGGTAATCACCTTATAAAAATGTTCATTCAAATAAAACTAACTCCAAGAGACACTTGTATGTTTTGAGACGGGTAACTTGAAGACTGAGAGAGATGGTGATGATCCTAAAGCATAAGGAAACACAACCTCTTATATTTGAAGGGCTTGTCAGGAGGATTTAAATTTACAATTAGAGAATTCTTCTTTGACTTTTATTAGGGCTTTCTGAGAAGACTAATTGAGATCCCCTTGGGGAAATTTTATTCAGTGAGTGTCTCTACCTCTGTGACACCACTACATCAAAGGTAATAGAATTTGCACACTGATTGGATTGAACAAGAGCCTCTGTTGTCTGTAAGCTGAGGTGGTGAACTTGGAATATTAACCTTTCAGGCAACACAAGAATGTAGAATTCTAGTTTCATCTCTTCTAAAAATGTAAATAGAATTAAAATATTCACCCAGGCTGACCTGACAACATGTCAGTATGCAGAATTAAAAAAAAAAAGAAAGAAAGAAAACCATTACAGATTGATGTGTTCTATTTTGAATTCCAGTGAATTTCCAGCAAGTTCTAGGGAAAACTCATAACATTCTGTAACAAGGAGTTATATATCTGTAGACTACCAACTCTAAATTCTCTTATACATTTGCAAGAGGATATTTTAGAATAATCTTTCTTACACATATCCTATTTTCATTTCAATTGATATTGTACTAATTCCAAGTTCATTGTCTGTAGTCTAGATAACAAAAAAGCTACATATGAGATTATTTTATGCTCCTCTCTATAACCATTTGTTTCGGTTTTCATAATTTAATATTTTATGTGAATAGAATATGCATTTAACAATGAAGACAGCCATAAGTAAAACAAATCTAGCACCCATGTTTTAAAAAATTGTATGTATCTATTTTTAGATTTTTATACCGGAAGTGTGTGTTTTATGTGTATTTGATTGATTTTTAAATTAAATGTCTATTACCTTGTAAATTGCTTCTTTTTCATTCATTTCATAGATCATTCATGCATTTTCATATTGTTAAGAATATTTTTATCAGTAGCAATTTTTATTATGTGCGTGTGCCTACATATGTGTGCGTTTGTGTATATATATGCATATATTATGTATAATTTATGTAAATAGTCTCTAAGATCAGAACCACCACCTGCACAATTCTGGGAGTACCTATTTATATTATAGTTTCTGTGTATTGTTATTCTCCCTAAGATTGAATTTAATAGACCTGCCTCAAATACATTTCTAATAATTCCACCTTTTCATTGTTAAATGACAGTATAATGAACATCTTTAAGAATAAGATACCTTGGAAACAATCACAATAAGTTGCTTGGAAAGAATTCTTACATTTGATATTGCTTGGACCCGGATGAAAATATGAAGTAATTTGATAACATTGATTTTTTTCATAAAGGTCAATTTTATCTCACCTACCAAATATGTGTGACACTTCCTTTTACCTTATGCCTTCATTAATATATGATATTATTATTAAAATAAATGTCTCTATTAGTTTAATAGGTAAAATAGAATGTTATTATGTTTATCATGTAGTTTGAAACTTTTCATGTGATTAATTTTACATTTTATGACTTATTTGATAAGTCTTTCATTTATGACCTCTGGCCATCTGTCTTTCAGAGCTTTTTAAAAAAAAATGTATTGTTTTTATTGCTTCTTAATTTTTTTTGTTCCAATATCTACTATATATTTTAAAATATTTTTTCAAATTCCCAGTTTTCTTTAATTTTTATACAGTTCAATGTACTGTTTTTAATCTGTGTATCGCTCCTTTTCTGCACATTGGTTTATAGTCTTTTTTGAAGATTTTCAATAATATCTTACTTGATTAATTTTTGCTAAGAATTCAATAAATAATTAATTGAACAATAATATGTCCTTTCTGGGCTGGGTGGGATGGCTCATGCTTGTAATCCCAGCACTTTGGGAGGTCATGGCAGGTGGATCACCGGAGGTCAAGAGTTCAAGACCAGCCTGGCCAACATGATGAAACACTGTCTCTACTAAAAATACAAAAATTAGCACGGCATGGTTGTGGGTGCCTGTCATCCCAGCTACTCAGGAGGATGAGGTCGGAGAACTACTTGAACCTGGGAGGTGGAGATTGCAGTGAACTGAGATTTTCCATTGCACTCCGGCCTGGGCGACAAGAGCAAAACTCTGTCTCAAAAAAAAAAAAAAAAACATACTTTCTGTTTAGTGATTCCCTCACTTACAGGAGATATGCCATTAAGTCTTTCATTATATTTAATTGTATCTGACTTTACTTCCCTATTAGTGTATTTACTATTTATATACAACTATTTTAAATGTTTTTTTGTTATTAGTTTATAAACTGTGAGGTCAGGAGATCTATCTTCATACATTTCTGTAACTCATAGCTCAGAAAGGAGTATATTTGCTAAGAATAATCACAATTTTAATAAAAATAGAGGAATAAACTCATTAACTAGCTTTAACCCAAAAAATTATTCAGAAAATTCAGAGAATTTGAAGAGTTACTAAATAATGATCAGTCTTTTAATAAATATAGTCACACAACCTATAAAAACATAGTCATATATCCACCTGGAACGTCCACCAAATCATTTTAAAACAGTCTAATAATATTTAGCTTACTTTTATGAAGTACATACTTATCACCTACCAAAAAATTCTTTATAGGTATTTTCTCTTTGTTTTGAAAATGATCTTCCAGAATAAAGAGTATCACCCTTTTTTTGTCAGATGAGAACACTGAGGATCTGAAAACTACAAGTGACTTGTTTGGTGGAGTCAGGAATCTAATCACAATGACTACATTCATTTCCGTGTAAAGGCTGTGTTCTCTAGTTTATCTTTATTAAAATTCCCTAGGAGGTACATATTTGAATAAAATAGTGTAACCAAAACTTTTCATTTATTTGAATATATTTTGTGGGCCTTCACTGAGACCCTTATGCTAGAAATGATTTGAAATAACTAAAGTGAACTAGAGCTGTATAAAGAACTTATGAATTCAAGTCCAGCCACAGAGACAATTTAGAAGCATCACAGAAAAATATCATGGTAATGAACTCCCTGGCTGAGAATGGCCCTTATTTTCTTCTCTAATGGAGTTTCAGTTCACTTTGCCCTGAAGAGACACAGAAAGTATAACTGTCACTTGGACTTTAAGTCATTCTCATTGATATTTCAATGATTAGGGAATGATAAGTGAAACCTTCCCACAGCCATATCCCTGAAACGACCTGCTTCAGATAGCTCTGAATATTATACTTTCCCAACTGGAAATCCATTAAAATGAGACTGAATTGAGCACATGCTGAGTGAAAATGATGTGAAAGTGAACAAGATAATAAAGAAAATCAGAAGGGTCCAGAGGCCTGTTGGAATGTCTTTTGAAGCTGCTGAATTTGTTGTAGTTGTTTGCATTAGAATTCATCAGATTTGCTAGAAAGAATGGCATTTGTTTACTGAGAATTCTTCTATTTCTCAATTAAGATATTAATAGAAACAATCTAGAGCTTTGCATTCAATTTATCCTTGCTTCTTTATTTCCTATCCCTAAATCAAGCAGTTCTTAAAACTCAGTGATCAACAGAAATGCCCATGGCTTCATTAAAATGAAGATTTCCAATCCTTGCCTACTAAGTTCCAAAAGAAGATAAAGTAGGACTTAAGCAATAACACTGAATATGTACATTTATATGTGTATGCGTGTGTATACATATTAGTAAATTCTAGGCTAATTCTAGTTAAATCACCCTTAGCTTCCTTTTAAAAATCCCTACTCACTGGGCGCCGTGGCTCACGGCTGCAATCCCAGCACTTTGGGAGGCCGAGGCAGGCGATCATCTAAGGTCAGGAGTTCAAGACCAGCCTGGCCAACATGGTGAAACCCCAACTCTACTAAAAATACAAAAAAAATTAGCAGAGCGTGGTGGCAGTCAACTGTAATCCTAGGTACTGGGGAAGCTGAGGCAGGAGAATCGCTTGAACCCAGGAGGCGGAGGTTTCAGTGAACCGAGATTGCACCATTGCACTCCAGCCTGGGAGACAAGAGCAAAACTCCATCTCAAAATAAATAAATAAATGAATAAATAAATAAATAAATAAATAAAATCGCTACTCCTCTTTCTCTGGAATGCAATTTGGCTGAATCTGTGTCTCCCAAATGACAGTTCCTAAAACCCGAATAATGCCTTGCCTTACTGCTTCGCAGTCTGGTCTTTTACCTTTTCTTGGTGGACAATGGTTTGAATTCCTTCACTAAAGTCTGCTCAACTTCCATTAATTTTCCAGCTTGGGCTAACACTTCAAAATCTTTAGATTAATTCTATATGGGCATGAATGTGTACATTGAAATTAATGGGAATTCTCAGAATAGATGAGGCAGGAGCAAGACCTATTAAATTTTGAGCATCGTGTCAGTGAGGGTTAAAGAAGATTGCCTTAGACTACTGAAAAAGAGGGAAGACAGAGAAAATGGATATCTGAATAGTGATTTATTGTTAGTAATAAACTTGGCCAAGAGACCAGCAGGCCCTAGAATTTATCTTACCCAGGAAATCGCAATGACAGTTCTCTCAAAACTGGTTTTGAGCAAAACCAAAAGCTTCCTGAAGAGCCAAGGAGAGGTATGTTCCATGTGTAGCTATGGAAAAGTAGACCAGTGGATCAGATGCTGGCTTTTGAAGAGTAAAACAATGTTAGGGAAGGAGAAGTGTGGCTTATGCATAAAGAGCTGTTTCTATGCTCTGTGGATAACAAGGAAAGATGAGGTTTAATACTTATACAGATGAGAATGCATATCGATGACATATCATGAAATGTAAAGACAGCACTTGTAAGTATTCAGAGAACACCTGCTCTGTGCCTGCCATTGGGGTGGAAGTGTCAGCATCTTCTTTGTGACATTTCCTAATCTATGAGTTCACGTTCAGCCTCAGACTTACAACCAACATGAAAAAGACAGACTGAGAAGCTTGCCTTTATATATACAAACAGTGATATATGATGGCACTTTGGGGCAACATTTGTTCTCTGTCAACAGTTCATTGAGGACTTAAAGTTCCTTTATGTTGATTTTGGCAAGGAGAGGGCCAACAAAAGCTAAAACAATAGACTGAAATGCGTAATGCATTATCCTTGATTGTGTTACTATATTTGTTTTTCCCTTGGAGTAGCCAAAGCTGCTACAGAAGCTGAAACAGTTGAGCTCTTGTTAAGCTATCTACACAGTGCTTAAACAGTTATTGAAAAGCTAAAAAAAAAATTGTGTATTCAACCAGTTTTTGCCTCAGGACAAACGAATATTTAGCTCATCTTTACTATCACATTATTCCCAAACTAGAGTAGAATCTAATCAATTTCAGAAAGGTGCGTATAATATATAAATTGTCTCCAAAGTTATTTAAAACAAAACTTATTACTGGTTTGGAATTGCATAGACATTAATTTAATTCTATATATTGGACAAAGGTTCCTTAGAAAATATAAGAAATGATTTATTTAAAAATAAGTTTGTATTAGGTTGAAAGGCCCCTAGTTCCGTTTTTTAGTTTGAAAATCATTAATCACATGCATGTTTACTATACAAGGTTAATACGAACATAATTAAATATCTTAATCTTTTTAAAGGCGAATAAACTATTGAGTAAGATGAATGGAACTTCCAGTATTTAAAATGCAATTGTAGTTAGGCATGTGTTTTTCTGTCTTTGAAGAAAATTATCTTTTTTGACTCATAATTTCTTTGACACACAAGTTATACAAATTAAATTGATGTTGCACTAGGCTTTTTATATTGTGTATGGATTTTAAAATAAAGGAAGATAACATAAAAAATAAAGGTTGTGTGTGTTCCTTTTAATACATTTGAAAAAAAAGTTTTTAAAAAAGTTAATCACAAATTAAGTCCTTAGGTATTTTATGCATTAAAAGTCCCTACTGACTTCTACAAGGTGTGAACTTATCCAGATTGTCAGCTTTGTTAATAATAAAATGTTAAAAAAAATATGCTAAATTGAAGCTATGATTTAATAGGTATGCAAATCAGGAAAACTCAAAATGTTTAAATGTGCAAGAGCACGATTTCCTATAAAAAGCACTAAGTTCAAAGTTACCCTCTCTTTTCTTTCTCTGGAAGTTATCATAATTAACTAAAAAGTCACAAGAAACATTTGTGACTATAACTTAAGCTTATTTTTTTTATATCCATCACACATAATGAGCCAAGGGACTTTTCTCAAATGTTGCGATTAACATTCACCTTTTCATGAACCTTATGCTTAGAAAAATATCAAAAAAGAAAAATTTCAGGAAATGACAAAACACAACAATAGGTATTTAAAGTCTTTATGTATAGGGACCTTAATTATATCAACAATACAATCATCAGTGAACATTATTCCTCAGAGGATGCTCACGCTGCTTAATGGACTACAAGAAGGCTTTCAAAGAGCCAAACCTACTTATCAGCCTGGAGAAAGGTTTGCTGGGAATCGTTGCTTAATAGACACAGCTTTCTCCTTTGCCAGGAACTTGATTTTTCAACACATTTCTCTAACAGATAGTGCCTTCAGAAATACACAATTGTGTCCCATTGTGGAGGGTTGCAAAAATTGTGACTGTAGAATGACATTCTCAAGGGCCACTGTGCCTGAAATCTAGCACTCAGTAAACATTTCCGACTTTCAGCTATGCCTTATCCTTCCTAGGCAAGCGTGGAAAAGAAATATTAACTCACATCATATTTTAGTGTGAATCTATTCAGAATTTTTTCTTTTATTAAACAAAAGGGACTGGAACACACTGGTGCTACTGAAGAGAGAAAAAGAGCAGGTGTCGGGGAAAAGAGAGTCAAAGTGCACTGAAAAGAGGAAGACGTGACTCTATGGGTGTGCCCTTTCCGTAGTCCACAGTTTTGCAAATGGCTAACTCATAACGGAAAGACAAAATACTATATACCTTTATAATGACCCTGTATGAGAGGCAATGCACAGCTGTATATTAATGCGGATAATATTGCTGAACATTTGAAATAAATAATAGACAATAAAAATAGCTAAGTGTGACTCTCAATTTTTTAACTTTTTTGTAACGTAATATGGATATAATTATGAACATTAAAAATACACATACCAGATCCTTTCTGGTATAAGGCGTGATGTAGTTTTTTTTTTATTATTATTTCTTTCTGTCTTTTCTCCCTTGCTCTCATCCCATACAAGCAGATAATTGACTTCTTTCTTATCTCAAGGAGAGGTGTATGGTTGAGTAAAGAAAATAAGTTGCTAAAACAGTCTTACATTTGCAACTTATGGTGTTTTTTTTTATTTTTTGTATTATTATACTTTACGTTCTGGGGTACATGTGCACAACATGCAGGTTTGTTACATAGGTATACACGTGCCATGTTGTTTTGTTGCACCCATCAACTCATCATTTACTTTAGGTATTTCTCCTAATGAACAGCCTGTATTATTTTTAATGTATAAGCCCATTGAAAAGATCATATGAAGTTTGTTAGTGGTAAAAATAGAGACACAACCAGGGGAAAAGGGACTAAAACAGATTTTCCCAAGCTAAGAAAAGACAGCATTGAAGGACTCAGGTGGTGGAAACAGTCAGGAAGTAATATACGTATTGAAGTAGTCTCTGCTATACCCAGAATATAGGCCCTACAGGGTGGAATTGAGAAGGGAGCTACACTAATATGCCCAAGAGCCAACATACAAAATATCTGTTGCCTATCTCTGCAGTTATAGCTGCTGCTGTATTAGAGTTCTAGTAATCTAAGAAGGAACACTTTCATCAAAAGGAACATCTCCATTAGAAGAATAAAACAACACACCAGACAAATGCCCTATTCCATGGCATTTCTATAGAAAGCTGATAAGCCTTCAAACAAGAACACCACATGAGCAACTGACTTCCACTTCTGTTGTGTTTAACTCTGCGGTACTGCTACCACCTCCTCAACACCCACTTACATAGACAAGGTAGTTCCTCTAACCAGATGACTGAGGAAAAGAGTAAGTTAGGTCTGGTGTATAGACTATAGACAGTATTGTGTGGCATGTGGTATCTGACGTGTTCCAACTCTCCTTAAAGTCGTTCTTAAAGGACAATGAGAAGAAAAAATCATCCAGTTAGCAGAACATCATGCAGAATTGAGATATAAACTGAGTAAACAGTGATATAAGTCCATGAAAAATGACTGATTATTTCTCTGGATATTTAGGACAAGGAAGAAAAGAGTTAAAGGGGAAGATAATTGGTGTTAGAATATGAGTTTCATAATTGTATTTTATTTAAATGTTAAACACACACATATGCACATATAAACACACACACTCAAAGCGTCACTGTGGACAGGACTATCCAAAAATCCATGTGCAAGATGAACCTCTAGGAATTTAAATTAATTTCCTCCAGCCATTCAACTGTTTGCACAAAGACTTCATGAACAAATATCTCTAGTGACAACAATGGATATTATACATGCATTCAAAAGCATGGACTTCTAATGCACTATGGTTGACTTAGTAGGTCTCACTGCCACTGCTTGATGCTAAATGTGCCATTAACCATAACCGCTTCTGAGTCCCCAAAGTTCTGTAATATCCAACTTGCCACCAATTGGTTACCTAGTGGCAAACTGATTTCAATGAAATACTGGAAGGGGGAGTACTTTTTCCCATCAGGGCTTTGTTTTCCCTTTTTCCCTTGCTTCTGCTGGCATCATTACTTGAAGAGTTATGGATGAGTTACCCTCTTGCCGTGGTATCAACACGATATTACTACAGAACCAAGGAATTCAATTTAGGAAACCATGTAAGTTAATGGACCATGGCCAATGAGATTCACTGGTGTTATCATGTACATATTTATCAGAAGCAGCAACTTATAGATTGGAGTTGTTCTGAAGAAGATTTAGTTACAACGTAGTTCTAAGATAATACTATACTTGGGATTGGGATGTTTTCTGTCAGGAAGTAATACACGTTTTGAAGTAGTCTCTGCTATACCCAGAATATAGGCCCTACAGGGTAGAATTGAGAAGGGAGCTGCACTAATATGCCCAAGAGCCAACATACAAAATATCTGTTGCCTATATCTGCAGTTATAGCTGCTGCTGTATTAGAGTTCTAGTAATCTAAGAAGGAACATTTTCACCAGAAGGAACATCTCCATTAGAAGAATAAAACAACACACCAGACAATTAAAATGTCACATAGCCACTCTTTACAATGGGTTTACAGAGGGGAAAGAAAAAAGCTTACAATGCAAACTAAGGTAACCGATTGATTGTAAATGTTAAGAGAAAATGAAGTTCAACTGTGTTTTACAGATATTCATACGATTCTATAAAATGCAAAATAATAATTTGCTAACCTCGTTTTCATTTTTTTTTCTTATTTAACTACTTCAGCAACTATTCCCAGAACACTGATCAGCTGTATCTCTGATGGCTCATCCTTGCTGTATTTCCTGGTTTACTACCTGGCGTATACTTTTGGCCCATGATTTCAGCAGGATCCCCACGGTCTATCAGAATAATGAACAATAATTCTATGGACCATGTAATAGCAGAAGTGTCCACTTTTAAAAAAATGATATTTAAAGAGCCTTTGTTGTATTAAGAAGAGCAATGTGATATTACAAGTATTTACATGTTGCAGACATTTCTTAAGCTTATTTATCTTTCACATTTGTTTTTGGAACACTTTTTTTCCCCAGTTCATCAAACCTACTACATTTTTCTCTCTCCATTTTAGCTTGTATCTTTAAAACTATGTTTACAAAGTCTTTATTTACCATAAATTTATAAAAATATTTGTTATGCTTTCTTCTAGCATCTTTCCAAGCCATACAATTTCAGAATTTTTTGAATTGCCAGATAATATGTACAGCAGACATCTTCATTCCACACCCCATTTCAGTTCCATTGAGTAAAATAAATTCGAGAAAAGCGAAAAAAAAGACGGTAAGATTTAATGTGGAACTATTTTGATTGAGGTTTATAAAATAACCGCATAAAAATTTCAAAAACCCATTCCAGAAAGGCATTTTGAAGAAAAAGTCTGGATATCACCTTGGTTACCTCAAAACATTTTGCTTCCTCAGTTCCTACCACAAGAACTGCAAAGATGTACATTTCCTCTCCAGTACAGGACAGTGACTCTTTCCTACTTTGGTGAATTTGAATTGTAGGTGGAGCAGCGGAGACAATGAAGCTACTACTGTGGATAAAGAAAATAATGTAATTCATTGTAAACTTAAGCATAAGAAATTGCTTTCTCTAGATTTACCCAGGGTATGTGTGTGTGTGTGTGTGTGTGTGTGTGTGTGTGTGTGTGTCTGTCTGTCTGTCTGTCTGTCTGTCTGTTCTCTCTGTCTTCTGACAAACACAATGTGTTATACTACCCAGCTAGGATGTAAAAACCTCAATCAATACCATGCTTTTGATCAATCTTACTGTATCATACCTCCAAACACATGATGGGACAACATTCTAAATGCTCTTGTAGTTTAGGTTGCTGGCTTGTTATTTTCCTTTAGCATTTGAGAAATAAGAAAGCACATATTTTTTAAAAGCTTCACTAAATGTCTACAATTAAAAAAGCCTTTTAGTCTCAGTTACCAGATATTCTTCTTCCACAAACGAAGTAAATAATTTTTCTCCTACCTATAACCTCCATCAATAAACACAGTAATATGAACTTCTTTACATCTTAATAACTGCCAGGCTAAATTAACAAGCTGCTAATGTTTTGATTTACAAATTGGAGGGCCCCTTTGGTTCTGCTGGCCTTCAAGAAGATTGAGCTGTCTCCTCTGTTCCTTGAAAGTAAGTAAATGACTGTTTATTCAGTCCCTTGATTAGAAGGCTGCCCTCCAGCCAGATAAAAGAGGTTCCATAATAAATGTGAGACTCTCATGTTTTGTTTTGCTTTCTGGATTTAGTGCTAAACATTAAAGGAAATTGGAGATTGATTTTTGTTCAGGGACCAGTGCCAGATAAAACAAGGAGTGGGCAAGCAGACTAGTTTGCAGACATGAGCTTCTTTATAATGAAGGGAGGATTTGAGTTTTGATTTAATAGCCTGGGTTATTCCAGGTGTATATGATGGGGCGCATGCATGAGTGTGGGTATGTGTGTGCTTGTGCATACTTTTCAGCCTCAGCATGATTTCTTAATTCATTCTCTCTGATATTCTGTTGGTAGCTGTTGTCAAAGATCAAAACTAAATGCCGCTCACCCATTTCTTGAGTCGTTGAACCAAAAAGCTTCAGCTGAATTTTCTTTTCTTAAGATCAGTTATACAGCAATACTGCGGGGATCAAAACACACACATGTACCCACATAAGCACAATGAGATGAAAGAGGCTTCCATATATACATTATTTATGGGTATGAACAAGCTTTTTTTTCCTTTTTCTCTCCTGCTTCCCTCCCACTTTTTGGAGGCCTGTAGGGCTCTTCCTTTGCTGCATAAGTTTGTCATTGGGCAGGACGTCACAAATCAATTTCTTTCAATTCATCTTCTTCCTCCTCTTGCCTTAGGGATGATCTTGTGTCTCCTTTGACTTGCAATGGAGCTGCTCTGCTTTCTGAGTTGCTGACAAATTGGCCAATAATGGGAGTAATGGATGCAGCAGACTCTTGCCTTCCTGAGAGCAATTTACATGTCAGGCCTAAAGTGTCTCCTCTTTAGAATCCTGGGCCCAGAGGAGTACCCAGTTGCAGCTACTAATGGAGCTGCTTGTCCAAGTGCCTGAAGTCAATGGATCAATAAATGAAATTATCTTTATTGCTAAGAGTATATGCCACACTTTGAAGCATAGACAAAAGAAGGCAACAATGGGATGGACTGAAGGGAAAAGGAGAGGAAATAAACTGATAATGTAACTGACAATTGATATTTGGGTTCATATTCTCATATATTTCTAACCAACACACCAGCTAACTGATGCACCATATGCTATATGATATATTCAACATAAAAACAAAAAAATGAAGGGAATGTTCAGTTCAGTAAGGTAGATCTGCAGGTTTTTATTTGTTAACTCAGGCAATCTTTTAATGAGGTTTTGTTTGGTTTTAGAACAAAGGAAATTGATGTCTATAATCTTTTCCTTCATTTGCAGGAATCCATCTCTAAACCTCCAAAACTCAGTGCTTTCATCATGCTTTCTCTTGTCAAATAGGAAAATGGTTCAATAATGTACTCAGATTACTGAAGACACACTAGCCACAATGTAGCTCTCCTATAACGTGTCTGTATATAGAGAAAAATGCTCCAAGCAGGGATTCGGTAATTCATTTACTCATTCATTTGTCCATGAGATGAGAGAAATCAGGAATATAGTGGTGGAGCATGGTGGGCACAAATAGGATTGGTTTCCTTTGATTTCTGATTCCATTTCTCAAATGTTTTGCGTAAGACCATAATGTACGCATCTCAAATCATTCAATTAACATTATGAGCCTTCATGTTTTACGTCTTATTACTTTATTACAGACATTTATGACCTCCTCCCATGAAGGCGAGGATTCATTCATTCATTTCCTCATTCTGTAAATATTCATGTACTGTGTACTGTGTTTCTAATGCAAGGAATAGGACTAAGGTTACAGTGGCTAAAAAAAGGCAGAAAAGGAGATAACTTGGAATTGGTGTGATACTACTTGGGTGCATCTGTAATTATTTAGAACAACACCAGCTTGGAATGGGAAATTCAAAGATTAATGGAACTCACATCCTACCATGATGGTTAAAAGTATATATACAGATATGTAAACAAATAGTTACTTTAAAATGTGCAATAAATGCAAATCACAAAGTATACAAGACAAACATGTAATGCAGATTATCCTATTTTGTAATGTATACTTTAGTCCAGTTTGTATCTCTATTTTCTCTAAGTTTTTCTTCTCCTTTTCTTTTCATTATCCTATCCTGAGAAAACATGTCTAATGATCAAACGAAATGATCCTATTTGATCAATTCTCTTCACATATGCACTATCATCATTTTGCATAATCAGTTAAACTTGAATGATAAGAAAAGGTTTTTTAGTACATCATTCTTGAAAGTTTATGAGACTTTCTGTTAAATGACGAAAATAACTTATTTTTCTAACATTTTTGTATTGTGTGACTCCCCTATTTCTTGCCCAGCCCGGGGGTTGGTGGACCTTTTGGGCTGCAGCATGCACATCATTATTTTCTAGCAACCTCAGCAGAGTTTCCTCAGGACTAGAACTATTACAGCTCTTAGGAAGTCATTCTTCTTTTAAAGTAGTAACCAAAATGCCTTCTTCTGGAATCCTTCATCCAGTTTTTCATGTCATATTCTTACCATTGTTTTTCTTTTAAAAATTAAAGCTAGATCAGCACCATGGCGGTTGGCAAGAACAAGCGCCTTACGAAAGGCGGCAAAAAGGGAGCCAAGAAGAAAGTGGTTGATCCATTTTCTAAGAAATATTGGTATGATGTGAAAGCACCTGCTATGTTCAGTATAAGAAATATTGGAAAGATGCTCGTCACCAGGACCCAAGGAACCAAAATTGCATCTGATGGTCTCAAGGGTCGTGTGTTTGAAGTGAGTCTTGCTGATTTGCACAATGATGAAGTTGCATTTAGAAAATTCAGGCTGATTACTGAAGATGCTCAGGGCAAAAAATGCCTGACTAACTTCCGTGGCATGGATCTTACCCGTGACAAAATGTGGTCCATGGTCAAAAAGTGGCAGGCAATGATTGAAGCTCATGTTGATGTCAAGACTACCTATGGTTACTTGCTTCGTCTGTTCTGTGTTGGTTTTACTAAAAAATGCAACAATCAGATACGGAAGACCTCTTATGCTCAGCACCAACAGGTCCACCAAATCTGGAAGAAGATGATGGAAATCATGACCCGAGAGGTGCAGGCAAATGACTTGAAAGAAGTGGTCAACAAATTGATTCCAGACAGCATTGGAAAAGACATAGAAGAGGCTTGCCAATCGATTTATCCTCTTCATGATGTCTTCGTTAGGAAAGTAAAATGCTGAAGAAGCCCAACTTTGAATTGGGAAAGCTCCTGGAGCTTCATGGTGAAGGCAGTAGTTCTGGAAAAGCCACTGCGGACGAGACAGATGCTAAAGTTGAACGAGCTGATGGATATGAACCACCAGTCCAAGAATCTGTTTAAAGTTCAGACTTGAATTAGTGTCAAATAAAAAGTGCTATTTGTGAGGAAAAAAAAAATTAAAGCTAAACTAAACTACATACAATTCTATTAGACCAAATTATTATTCTTTCTTTCTTTCTTGCGGAATTTAATATGTCTTTTGGCATGCGGTAACATATTAGAAAGTTTTGTACAAATGATATTTACATACCTTTTATCAGACTTTGTCCTCATGAGGAAAATTGTCACTAGGATGCGTACTCTCCATCCAATGGTGAGTTACAATTCTCTGGGGAAAAATGCTATATATGTTTGTCACTGTTAATCGAGCATGTTTCACACTCATTAATGGAAATGGTCCAAGGCCAGTAAAGATCTTTTGATAATAAATTTACTATACAAACTTTTTTTTAAAAGAACTATTTCCCGGTAGCCTGAAGTGCTATGTAATTTCTTGTTTATTGTCTCAGAACTTTCTCTTACCATGACACTGAAACTTTGAAAATATGGGTTGTTTTCATTGTTTAAGCTTCCTTACCCAGTTGAATGTAGGACACTTTTCTCATACCTAGATTCCTAGGACTTAGGACTCTTGTATAGGAAAGTCAAAATGTATATTAGGTGATACAAAGTAAGCTGGAGGCATAGCACCTGTTAAAGAAATGCTTTCCGGCCGGGCTTGGTGGCTCACACCAGTAATCCCAGCACTTTGAGAGGCCGAGGCTGGCGGATCACCTGAGGTTGGGAGTTCCAGACCAGCCTGACCAACATGGAGAAACCCCATCTCTACTAAAAATACAAAATTATCCTGGCATGGTAGCCCATGCCTGTAATCCCAGCTACTCGGGAGGTTGAGGCAGGAGAATCGCTTGAACCCAAGAGGCGAAGGGGGCAGTGAGCCGAGATCGTGCCACTGCACTCCAGCCTGGGTGACAACAGCAAAACTCCATCTCAAAAAAAAAAAAAAAAAAAAGAAAGAAATACGTTCCACAGGACTTCCAACATTCAGTTAGTAGGAGTGGATAACACTAATAAATATATGCTATGTCCCTATCCTTAAAAACCTGCCTTTTAAACAAACAGAGTGAAAGTGAAAGAGGAAGTAAATAGGGAGGGTGCTAGACTAGCAAGGGGTCTCAACAGAGTTTAAACTGTGACACAGCCTTGATAGCAGGGCTTGGTGGTGGCCCTAACTATGTGGCTCTTGGACTGAGTTACCATAAAGGAGAGCTTTCAATTTTCAGCTGAATGAAAGAGGAAATGTCTGATGTACTGCCCTCTAGGAAGATGTACTGGAGTTTTGTGCCAGCAGAGAAGAGTCAGTGACGATCTCTGCTGGTGACTCATCAAAAATGCTCTATAATAAGAGCAGAGTCAGGAGAATCTTGTCAAAAAAGAGAGAACTTGGGGCAATTCATAACTAAACACTGTGAGAAACCTGGAGACATCTCTCAGGGTACTGCTAGGGCACACTCTCTGGGGTCTCAGATCAGCTGGTGCTATAGTAGGAGGCTAAATAGACATGTTAATTTCAGTATTGGTTTAATGTGAACCATTTGTTCCCACAGACTGGAAGCCCCAGGAATATACACATATATGAAAAAATAGAAGGACTGTGTACTGCCAAGTGCTGCATTCAGTGGTGCAGATATAATTATTGGTTTAATGAAATGGCCAGCTGGCATGTTGACACTCTATTATCTGGGTGAACACCAAATAAACTTTCACCCTCTCTTCCCTTTAGCTCTAAGCCATCTCTAGATAGATTTGAGGTTTTCCATTCAGATATGAGATAACAGCCTAGGTGTGAATCCTTGTCTACGTTACCCTTGGAATAAGAAAGTTATAACACTTCTGTTAAAGGTAACATTAAAGAAAGCAATTGGATATATTTTATGCCCTCCTAATAATTCACAATTAGCATCTGAGTATGATTATGTACTTTTTATTATTCTTGTTGCTGGTTTCTGATGGAATATAAACCTTCAGTCATTAAAAGCATGAAAGCAGCAGAGTAAGTTATTTTCTCAGTTAAAAAAGGGGACATATATTTTTGGAAATAATCAGAAACCTGCAGTTCTCATAGAGCACTAAATTATAAATCTCACTGAAGAAGAAGGAAGCTTCTTAAAAAAGCCCCTGGATACTTAGTCCTTTGTTAACCCTTATTTAATAATCAAGACAATGAGACCGTGGATGGAGTTACCACGCAATGCCTTCAACTGGAAAAAACAAAACATAAAAAAAAAGTTACAATGCGTATGTATAGACTGTCTGGGCTTTTCTCTAGCACACCTCCTAGTGTACTGCTTTGGTTTTCCAAAGGCAAACCACATTTGGAAAGCTGGTGACCCATTTACTTTTATGCATTGTTATATAAGTCCCCAAAGAACTGTTATGTTTAACTGTTATTGCAGATTCTATTTTACAGTTGCCCAAGGTTGTGTTAAGGAGGGTGTTTTTGCTCTTTGACTTGGGCATGTTCTCTGATATGTTATTTTACTGATTCACAAATGCCTCACAAGCTGAAAGTTTTACTATCCATGTCACCAATAAACTATATTCCTTATCAGCCTTCATTACATTAAGTCCTGGACCTGAGATCTGGCTAAAACTGAGGCAGGAGAAAGATCTGTTAAGTGACTATGTTTTGGTAACCTTGTGTTACATGTTATTAGATGAACACGTACTCCCTTTTATTTGGCAAGTTCCCGTAGATTGTCCAAACAACAAATCTATTTTTAGGAAGTTAAAAATATAGAGATTTAATTCTTTTCTCTTATAAGTATGGATTAAAGAGACCAAAATGTGAAAGTAAACTATTTAACTTTATATATCTTATACTAAATTCATATGATTAAAAAGTATGAAAAATGCATATATTATTTAATACATATTTCCTTTATATGCATATTTCCTTTATAAGTTTTTGGTAATTCAGTAGGGCTTTGAAGTATACTACCAAAGTTGGTCAATTTAGTAATTCTATGAGAAAAGTGAGGTCTAAATCTGCATCTTTGTCTTACACTTGATAGAAAAAAGATAGAGCGTAAAGGTAACCATTCCGTAGTTATACAAATAGTAAATGGTGGGACCCAAGGTCAAATACTGGCCTTCGCCATCCTTTTCAGAATTTTCACATTTATATGCTGTGGATTCAGGAATCTTGGCAAACGTGTTCTCTGCCCTTTGTAAGCTTACTATTGGAGGTCACAAGGTATACACTTACAAAAGCTTCAAGATAAATTTGACAAAGTGTCAGGGTAAGCTTGGTAATTCCTGCAACTTTATTTTATGAAATGTCATAAATTAGTAATTTATTTCTTTGGAAGGAGGGGAAGTACTTTCAGCCATAGTTAGTGCATACTACAGATGAAATGCAAAGTGCTAAATAAACTTAAAGGCAATCCTTCGAGTACTCACGTTGAGACTATTGCACCTTAAAACTGAGTAGATACACAGGGGTAAACGATGAGGATATATTGCAGTACCATATATGTGCATGCAATAGTCTGTTCTGTCATTACCCAGACTTTCCTGTCCCCAGAAACACCTGCACAATTTAGGTGAATAAATTTGTACAAAATAATGGAATATCTGAAATGTAAACATAAAAACAGAAGACATTTAGGAAGAGGGCCAGGACAGAATTGTTTATATTCATGATTGTAGCCATCATTATAACTAAATATCTGCATATTAACTTTGAAAACTCAAATGACTTTTACTCTTGGCCTCCATAGAGTCAGTCTATTTCTAAATTTGATGGATTTTATCCATGCCCTTGTTCATGTCCCCCAGCATCGCCGCAGTTTAAGAATTTGTCCATATGTGATCACTGCTATGATTGTTTCCTGCACAATCCACGTCCCATTCAATCTAAACTGCAAATTTCTCGGATTAATATTTTTGTCTTACTATCCTCTAGCAACGGATTCTCTAATTACTGTTTATTGACAAATGAATTGCTTTCTCCAAGTTTTCATGGCATGGTACATGTAGAAAATGACCCTTATACAACATGATGGGGCAAATTGAGGCCATCTGGGTGCATCTGTATGGGGCTTAGTGAAGAAATGTATTATTTTTATTTTACATGATTAAAAGGAAAATGAAATAATTAAATATAGATGTTATTACATTTCAAATGTTAATAAAATTTTCAATATGATATTTTCAAAAGTTTAAATAAGAAACTTGAGTTGGCAATCCCACTGCTAGGTAGCTACCCAAGATAAAAGAAATCAATATATCAAAAAGATACCTGCCCTTGGATGTTTCTCACAGCACTATTCACAATAGCAAAGATACGGAATCAACCTAAGTGTCCAACATTGGTTGATTGGATGAAGAAAATGTGATTCACACACACACAAATACACACATACACACACACACAATGAAATACTATTCAGCCATAAAAATAAATAAAATAATGTATTTTCTGAAAACTTCAATGGAATTGGAGGTCATATCTTCAGTGAAACAGGTCAGACAGAAAGACAAATATTGCAGATTCCTATTCATAAGTAGGAACTAGCAAATGTGTACATGTGGACATAGAAAGAGGAATAATAGACAATGGAGACTCAAAAGGGAGAGGAGTGGGAGGGGGATAAATAATGAGAAATTACTTAATGGGTACTGTGTATGTTATTTAGGTGATAGATACCCTAAAAACTCTTACTTGACCACTATGCAATTTATGCATGTAAAAAAATTGTACCTGTGCCCTATAAATGTATACAAGTAAAAGAAAAAAAAAATTTAAAAATGCTCACACCTGTAATCCCAGCACTTTGGGAGGACGACGCCGGCAGATCACGAGGTCGGGAGATCGAGACCATCCTGGCTAACACGGTGAAACCCCGCCTCTCCTAAAAATACAAAAAATTAGCTGGGCATGGTGGCAGTCGCCTGCAGTCCCAGCTACTCGGGAGGCTGAGGCAGGAGAATGGCGTGGACCCAGGAGGTGGAGCTTGCAGTGAGCCAAGATGGCACCACTGCACTCCAGCCTGGGCCACAGAGCCAGACTCCATCTCAAAAGAAAAAAAGTAGAAAAAGAAAGTTAAATTGGCCTCTGAAATGATTTTAGACTTTAACCTGAAAATGTAATCAAAATTTTCAAAAATTGGTTTCTCTAGTTGTTTGAATGTCTTAATAGGAAATTTTATTCACATGTATAGGTAGTAGCAAATGCAAAAGATAACTTACTACCTTTTGTGCCCATTGAAATAAATATCTGCAAGTATTAACAAGATTTTAGAGTAGTCAATCTCTAAATTGGATTCCAAATGTGAAATCACTCTTTTAATCTATCAGCTCTTTCTTTTATGCTGCTGACAAATAAAATATCAAAGTTTGTTATAGTAATGCAAATGGATTTCGACTTTAAACATTTCTATATTTTGTGTTTCGTAATATTGATAAAATCTTTTAGTTTTAAGAACAATCATTCAATTATTCTGTATGATTCAAATTAAAAGGTTAGTGATATCTGTGAACATTTTAAATCATACATTTCCAGAATTAAATTTTTGCTTGAAATACTTAAACTATATCAACACATAATTATATACTTTATGAAGTTTTTGCATTAAAATATGATTATTCAAGGTGTTCAAAAATTTCACCAAAGTTAGCTTTTTTTGGAAACCAATAATTATTCTTCAACAGTCTGCAAAATAATAATTATCCACAATAATAATTTCTCACTTTTTTCAATTTTTCTTTTTAGCTCATAAACTTTTAACATTTTTTTTGTGTGTGCAGCAAAGGTGCTTTGTATAAAAGAAAGGAAATTAATCTCATAGTAGTTACTAGCATAGAACTGAAAAAGTATCTTAAGTTCTTTAGAATCACCATTTTTAAATTTCATTTAATATAGAATGAAATGTTTGAGCAAGACTATGATGCTAAATGTTTTCTCAGTGAATTAAATAACAAGTTATTTTTACCTTAGACTTTTCAGAATAAATATTAGTACAACCCAGGTAAGTAATCTTCCCAATCAAGACACTTTTGTGAGTAAATGGGTATTATTAACGATTAGGGTATTGTAAGAGTTATAAACAAGAACTGTCTTAGGTCAACTTAATACTGATTTACTAATATATGTAACCATTGCTAATATTACTAATGTTAATTTACATAATCCTCGTAATAATCTGTGATGTAGGATGTATTGCTTTCCCCATTTAAAAATTTTGGGGCTAAGAAAATGTAGGTAGATCACACAACAAATTAATGACAGGGCGAGTTCTTCTCTTGGCAGTCTTGAGATGTGCGTACGTTAATAGGGGTCTTGGTAACTGCACTTTGCATATCCATGCATATATGCGTATAACATGTGTGGTTATGAGATAGATTTTTATAGTCCTATTGTCTAAAAAATGTGTATTTCCACTTGGATATTTGTTCTATGTAGTTTGATATTTCCATGAAGAAAAAATAGAATCTTGTTTTGAAATATTTATCTTTATGGATTCTAACTAGTGTAATCTTTTATTTCATTTTTTGAATCAATATGGCCATATGTCATTGGACATATCTGCAATGCATTATTCAAAGTAGTATCTTTTCAATTTCTTTACTTCATTGGTCTCCAACACTAACCTGGGTATTAGTTTATGCAAGATAGTAGAATAAGCCACTCTGTAGCATGTGAGCATTATGGATTTTGTAATTACTTATGTGAGTTTGTGACTAGCTACTTTAGTATGATTCTCATATTGCTGGAACTAATCTCATGAGAGTTATTTCTTATTTTGTACTTGCAGACAAGGTGAAAAAAAAGGGTGAAAACCTCTTTTTTTGGTCCCATATAAATATTTTGTTTAGCAAGATGTTAGGGTAGTTAACTTAGCAATATTGTTCATTTCAAAAATATTTCCAAAAAGAGTACAAGGTTTAGGCTGAGATAGAGAATGATAGTAAAACATGAATAATATAATATATAATATAGTATAATAATAATATGATCTTCATTATCATCTCGAATTCATAGTAAACTTTTTGAGACTATTCTATACACTAGATGACTTTATAGCTTCAATCAAATTATTGCCCACTTTCATGCTAAAATACAGACTTTTAATAATATTTAAAGTATCTATTATATGATAAAGGCAATTATTGACTTTCACGGTTTCAAAAGATTGATTTTTCAATTCAGGTGTTCGGCAGATGTCTTTGGTGCCTCACATTACATTCCTAGGGCACAATTTTGATTTGAACCACAGCTGCAGGGCTACAGGACAGGTTCCACTTGTAGCTAAGCATACCTCACTCAGGCAAGGTGACACCTCAAACATACCACCTGATGGCTTTCTACCTCAGGATCTTTTTCAAAACAAGGAAAACCATTTAGATTCAAGACCACTTATACTGGGAAAGCACAGGAAAGTATCATTGCCATTTTCTAGGGGCCACCTGCAACCAGTGGGGATTGGGGAGCAGAAGGTGATGCCTAGTGTCCCTCCTTTGGATAGACAAGCTAAAAGGACTCTGGTGAAATGCTCGTGAGACCTTGGAAGAAACACGTCTTTGCAGTCCATAGGGACAATTGAACTCCACCATTTTGTACAGACTTGTCTCTTTCCCTGTCTTACTCTCTACACTCCCTCATACTTACCTCCCGAAATCACCTCCTCTGTAAACTGCATGATCTCAAGTTCTTGTTTCTTTACTGCTTTTTTAAGAGTATCAAAGGAAAGCAATATGTAGATAATTTTAAGAATATTTTAAATTGATTTGTACCGACAATTTTAAAGCATTAAGCATTGGGTAAATGAAATATAAAATTGAAATGCTATTCTCCAATTAAATTTCTCAAAATTGTACAAAATAAAAATATGATTTATATGCACATGTGATAAAGATCTTTTAATAATAAATGTCTAAATTCTGAAATATCCAAGTTCTCTTCATTGAAATATTTGATTGTATCTTTCAATCATTATTTCTGAATTAGCATTTGGTTAGTTTTTAACAATAAGTGCAAAAAAAACTGATAAAGACAGATGTAAGAAAGACAAGGCTAGAGGAAGAAAGAGGTAGGAAAGGAAAAAGGAAAGAAGGGAGGGAAGGACAGAGAGAGGGAGAGAGGATGGAAGGAAGGAGGGAAAGAGGGAGAAGGGAGGGAAGAAAGGAAGGAAGGAATGAAAGAAGGAGGAAAGGAAGGAAAGGAAGGAAGGAAGACTAATTTTTTATTTACATCACTTTAAAATAGTCATTTTAATGAATATACTACAATTTATTAATCGACATTATTTTGATGGCTAGTTGTTTTTCTCCAGTTTTGTTTTTTTACCCTAACTAAAATAATGCTGTTAAAAATACCATGTGTCCTGATATTTTTGGGTGATTTTTCTCTATTGGAAAGTATAATTCCTGTATATAAATATGTTCAAGTTTCTTAGCTAAATTTCATTTTTTACTAATACCATCAGTAGTTTATGAGTTTGTATTGCACTCTACTTCTAAAACGTTTAGTATCATCAGACTTTAATTTTTGCCAACGTGGATGGTTGAAAATGGGATCTCATTAATTGATTATGTCTAAAAAATTGAGAAGCTTTTTATGTGATAATTAATATTTAGTATTTTTCTGTGAAATATCTGCTCTTATATTGGCTCACTTTTCTATAGAATTGATTGTCATTTTTATTATTGCTATGTACAAGACATTTATTCTGAATACTAGTCTTTGATGATAAATTCAAACTCCTAATTTTAATTAGTGAAACTAATCAATATTTTGTCTAAGTTCAGTTCATACCTTAGCTTTGATTAATATATTTTCTTATGTTTTCTTCTAGAATTTTAAACTTGGCTTTTTATACTTATGCCTAAAAATTTTGTGCATGACATGAATTATTATTCTGGTTACATATTTTAATATACTGATTTAATTTGCCCATAAATTTATACTAAATAATGTATTTCTTTTCAGTGATCTACAATGCCACTCCTTTCATGTCTCAAGTTTTGATATTATGTTTGGTTTTACTTCTAAACTCCCTACTCTATGTATTGAACAACTTATTTATCCCTGAGCCAATAACATACCTTTTAAAATTTAAATTATTTTGAAAGGTTTGTAATATGAAATATAATAAATCAAAGCCTCTTGATAGTTAATCCTTATTAATTAATCCTTAATAATAAGGTTCACTAATAAGTCTTTGCCATTCTTAGTCATTTACCCTTCCATATAAAATTGAGCATTGGCTAACTAAGCTTGTTGGTTTCTCATTGTAATTACACTGACTCCATAAACCAAAAGGCAAGGATTGGAATCTTTATCATATTGAATTTTGTATTCATGAAAATGTTATAGATATGACTCTGTTAATTCAGGCCTTCTTTAATACATTTAAGTTTTATAATTTTTATACAATACTTAGTTATTATATTACATTTATTTCTAGTACATTGTGGTGCTTTGGTAAATGATCCAAATCTTTTTAATGACACCTTTTTAAAATTACAAGATGCAATTTAAATTAAATCTATTTTTTCCTCAATGTAGAAATGCAATTGGACTTTATTGTTTCTGGATTGTGATTTTTTTGTCTATCTTGCTAAACTCTTATTACTTCTAGAAATTTGTTTATAGACTTTTGGTATTTTTCTATGAAGAAAAATAATATAATTTGCAAATATTATGTATTGTTGGACAGAACACTATCCTATTTTCTCATTGCATAAAGGGTGTATACAATTACTCATCTGCTTTTAAGCATTAAGTATCTTAATTATTTTTCTTATCTTCTAAGAAGGATAGTAAGTTCATTGGAAGCACATATCATATCTTCAACTATTTTTATATCAGATTCTTAATGCATATAGAAAAACACTTTGTATATAGCAGAAGAAAAACGGTATAAAGATGCAAAAGTTTCCTTTACCAGCAAATTAGAGTTTCTTATATTTACCTTAGAATTTGATGTTCTCAATGATTTAACTTCAACCTACTTTTTACGTACTATGGATTCTTTCTTCATTTATTATCATATTTAACCTCAAATTAATTGTTGCTTTATGGTTTCAACATTTCAACACTCCTGATTTGAAGGTTTAATATTTAACATTCATTAATTCTCTCTCTATTTAAATTACTTCCCTGGAAATCAGATAAAACTTAATTATATTTCTAATCATCTAAATAATATAAAACTATTTAAAGTAGCTGGCAGCAATACCTCAGTTGGAGTTCATATTGATGATTGGATATAGAGGTATAACTGGCATTTGAAGATTTCTAAAAAATTTGATACAATTACAGATTTGAATAATTAGCTAGATATTAGTAAACTAAATACCAACTACAGTTTACAAAAACACAATAACAACAAGACCATCTTTTTCCTGATGCTTTAAGTTTTGCAAAATTTAGGAAACAGTCTTTATGTATCATAGCTTTGATAATTTTCAGATCTTTACTTTCATATTATTTCAATTCATGATTGTGGCTTAATTTACTTAAAATATACTTACAGAATATGCTACTTTTATGATTATGGAAAGATACAGGTAAATGTTTCATACCTTTAAAGATACACTTTTTGATTGAGACAGGGTCATTTAAAAGTTAATTATTTAATACTAACAAAATGCTAAAAAAAAAAAAAAGCAATGTTATTCAGTGTGAAATGTGTATTGCTACTGATTCATTGTAACACACGAGATTATCCCACATTTCTGAGAACATACGTTATTTTCTGAAAAATGTCTTCTTCATTGTAAATATTTAATCATGTTTTATTTCCAGTGTTAATCTGAGAAGGTCATCAGGTAAATATGCAGAAAAGAAGCATGAAAGTGTTCACTACTAAAGTTATTGAAAGCTTAATAAGAAACATTTTTAAGACACTTATTGCACTTGAAAATGTTGTCTGTATGCTGAAAGCCTAACTTATCATTACTAATAAGTAAATTAATGAAACAAATAAATTAATTAAAAATAATACAGTTATAAACAATGCCAAAGTAATAATATTTAAGCATAGCGAAGAAAGTTGTGAACTTAAAGTAACTTAAAAGTAATGAAAAGTCATATGTATAAATTAGCATTTGAAGGCTCAGATGACCATAAGAAATAAAGATTACATAAAAGAAGAAATGTCTAGAAACTTCAATTTCCAAACATCCAAACTTTAATCCACAAACATCTAAACTTTGATCTATTTATTTCTCAGAATTCATTCTGTTTGTGTTAGTCTCATGAGGAAAGACAAGGACAAAATACAAAATTTGAGGAAGAAGCATCAATCTTATGGAGTTCCTACAATGCAACTTTTGTAAAAAGTATGGAGATATTATCATTAAAGTTGGAGATATAAGAACTAGGTCTCATCAGATTTACGATTTAATCAAGCAATAGTCCAATACATAAGTTGAGACAGAAACAATAATATGTAGACCTTTGTCAAATGTTCCAGGGAACTAGCTATTTAGAGTGTTAGAAATGCATACAAACATTTCAATGTTTACATAGGAATATCATTTGCCCTTTTGTCTAATAATGGAAAGGTTGAAGTTCAATGTGCCAAGCATAGCAACAAAAGGTAGTCATTATATCAGTAGTGATTATGCAGGATGGCATCTTGAGTAAGAGAGACAGATTAAAGTATTAGGCAACTATTGGTAAATGAGGAGAGTATAGAATGAGACTGAAAAAAATAAGTAAGTAGAAGAAGGACAAATGTCTCAACTTTAAATTTTAGTGGTATACATTTCTGTTTTAATTTGCACAGCCTCTCTAATTTGTTCAATTAGATATAAACACACATATACACAGTTTTAAAAATAATCATAGGATTTAGTGGTGATTAATAGATAGGTCATGTGACTTTAGTCATAAAACCACATAGTCCAGGAAAAAAGGAACTCTTTAGGAAAAAAAAAAAAAAAAATCGGTTTAGAATGACTTTCAAATTGACCATTCCTTTGCATATACTTAAATTCAAATAACAAATACATTCAGAGGCCAAAATGTTGGCATAGAATAAAATCATGTTCATTTATTTTTTGTCTGCATCTTAGAATTAGAAGGCATAAAATTAAATATGTTGAATGTAATAAATTCATCCATACAACTGCAAGTCTCCAAGTACATTCTGTACCTGCCATACAGTCTCATTTTCATGCAAAGTCTTTCTAGAGCCAAATAAATAAAGACTTAGGTGAAAAAAAGAAGTAGATAGATCAACATCTTGAAAAAGAAAAGGGAAAAAACAGTGTTAGAAGGGTAAAAAGTTCAAGCTCTTAGAGAATTCCAAGTTCCTGGTTTCTATTACATATTTTATTATTATTATTTTTTCTTTGCGTGTCTGTATCTGGACCCCTCATAACCTCAAGAGTTAGAAAGAAAAAGAAAAAGATGTGAGCTGTAGTTAGATAGGAACATCTCCCCCAACCTCACCTTTACACCCCAAATCTAATAATGTTTCATAAAAATATCAGTTTTCAGATTAAAACCGTAATTTTTAAGGTCAAAAAGAAAAAGTCTACTTCAGCATATTTACTATTAAATACTTTTAAGTTACTTGAGAAAAATCATGGAAACCTTCCAACTCTTCTTGTCACTATCTTGTATCTTTCTGTTCTTTCTTTGATCTATAATGGAAATTTGGCAATGTTTACTGAGGACACTAACACTAAGAAAAATAATACTGTGTTGCCAAATACTGCCTATGTTGCTGCCTATATGATATCTGGAGATCTTTATTTATATTTATCTTTTTACAGTAACTTTTACAGTTTCAATTTTTAGCTGTTTATCATTTGTTGTTAATTTAAACTTATTTTAACAGGGTAATTACAGTTCCTGAATACCATAACCATTTCCATCATCATTTAGATTAGGAATCTGGATTAAAAGTATTAGAATTCACCTGTCCAAGGATCTGAAATGCCTTTGTCAGTCAACAAAAAGGTACTTAGAAGTTCACAGGGTTATGCCAAGTACTTGTGTTAGTACAGACAGTAAGGCACGTTCTTCTGTTATTAGAAATCAGCCTATAAAAATGTTCCCACATTTATCACAGAAGAAACCCTCTAGGGTCAGTTGAAAGCGGTAAGAAACTTTTCAAGGATGGATTTTATCATATAGATTCTAGCATTTACTGTTGGAGAAAACATTCCACAGCGAATTCTTCCATTCAGTTTTCCACTTCCTGTTCCAAAAGAAACTTATGATGAGAAACATATACACACACACAAATGAAAAGTAATCATTCAAAGGGGTTATCTGAGTTTCCTCTAAACTTAATGAAATTTTTTGGTGAAAATTAAAGAGTTTATAATAGTAACTAAAATGGACATTTGCCACCAAATATGCGTTACATTTCAAGGAAGCAGGTACATTTATATGAGCAGCTGTTATTTTTAATAAGAATAACATTCAGTGGAGGACCAGATGCACTGAGTAAGATACTGAGGGAAGTAGTAGGGCAACATTCATTTAAAAATAAATGCCATGCTATACTTAATTTAGTAAGGAGCATGAGAAAAATAATGAAATCACAAATATATTTAAGACATTTTGTTTATGTGACTTAATAGAATCACATGCAAGTTATTCATGTATCAAAATTACCAAAATAAAGAAATTCAGATGGTGTTAAAAGTAATGTTATTAAAGATGAACATAGACTCGAGACAAAATAGTAACAAAGAAAATGCATGGCTGCAGATATCATTTGTGTTTAGGTGAAAGATTTAAGAGAAGATCATAAATTTTTGTCACACAAGCATGAACTAGGGTGACATCAGCAAAATGGCTGACTAATGATGTCTGGTGCTTGTCTCCCAATTATTGCTGAAAATAACCAAAACAATGAAAAAACAACTGTATTTTGAACACAGTGTCTGAGGCAGAGGGCAGCAGAGGGCTAGTGGAGACACTGTGGAACATGAAGACACAGGATGGCAACATATATAATGGAGAGAGGCACCCTGAGGGTGCCACCCGATCTCCCTAGTCGAGATCAGCTTAGAACCAGAAGCAACTTTCCTGTACAAGGAGCAAGTAGCAGGAGGCCCCCAGCAGCCCCAATTAACACCACGATACCTAGAGTTTTTTCTGTTGAGGAATCTGCAATTCTCACCAGCATGAGCACAGTCTGGGGAGATGTTAGGGAGTTTACATAGCTGCACCGCTCCAGAGAAGGAGCTCTTATTGTGCCCTCAGTGAGCCAAGCTGATACTATAAGGTGTTGCCTCTGTCTTCTCTATCCAAGTGTTGTAGCACCTCATTGCTAGATAACTGAAATGTGTGTCCAGCAGAACACCTGTGGCCTCAGAACTCTACCCCCAGGGGAGCAGCACCTGAACCAAGCCACCATTTGACCTGCCCAATTCTTCTCCTGAGTTCTGACTAGCCCAGCCCCTAACCCCTAGAAGAGTAGTGTCTGAGCAGACACACAAGACAGACAACCCCCTGCCTCCCTGGATGAAGAATAACCTGGCACTTTGCTCACAGGGTAGCAGTCCCCAAGTTGAACTGAAGATTAATGAGCCCCGTGCTTCCCTGAAGTGTAAACTGGTCCAGCACAGCATCTTCACGGTAGCAGTGCTGGTGACCAGTAAGTCCCATACTGCTTCTGAGTGCAGACCAGCCAAGGCCTTGCTCCTATGGGAGCACCAACCAAGCTGAGGCACCAGCTGACCAGACCCGCACTTCCCCAGAGTGTGAACCAGCCTACTGTCTGAGCTGAGCCTCAGGCCAACCATCTCTAGGCTTCCTCCCCAGAGAGCAATCTAGCCATGCACCCCATAACTGTAGAACACAGCCAGAGCAAGTTGGCTAGCCAATCAGTCCTGTGCTTCCCTGGAGCAGGGTTCAGCATGGTGTCTTGCTCCCAATGGGAGCAGATCTCAATCAGGTGAACCAGTGACACAAATCTCTGCAGCATAAGCTGCTGAGGCACTTGGCAGGAATTGCTGACATTGGTAATAACTGAAGAAACTGCACAGAGACTACACCATTGCACACACCCAGAACAAAACCAACACACACAACCCAGCTGACTTCCTAAGATACATCTGCAAGTGAAAGTCTTTCCCCATGAAAACCACTCTACAAAATTGGAAGAGGTGAATGGTTCACCAGATGAATAGGTGAACAGGATGAACAGGTTCACCAGATGAATAGGGATACAAGAAACATAAAGAATCAAGCTAAGATAACACCACCAAATTAATGATACTTCTACAGTAACTGATCCCAAAGAAATAAAAATTGTGTAATTGTCTAAAAAGAAATTCAAAATGATAACCTTAAGGAAACTCAGAAAAAACAATCAAACAAACAAACAAACAAACAAAACCACACAGATAGGCAATTCAACAAAGTCAGAAAATCAATTCATGATCTTAATGAGAAATTCAACAGACAGACAGATATCATATAAAAGTACCCAACAGAAATCTTGGAGCTAAATAACCCGATGAATGAAATGTAAAAGATAACCAAGAGTATCAACAATAGATTTGATGTGGCAGAAGAAATAATCTCTGAATTTGAAGACCAGACTTGTAAAGTAATCCAACACCCCCAATCCCCCAAAAAAGTTGTAAGATTTTTAAGAATGAAGAAACCTTACAGGACTTATGGAATATCATTAAGTGAATATATTTTAGCATTATGGGAATTTAAGAAAGAGAAGAGATGAAATAAAGAAAAAAAAAAACTATTTACTGAAATAATGTCTGTAAACTTCCCAAGTATTAGTAGTGCTACGGACATCCAGATCCAGGAAACAAAAGTTCCAAACAGTTTCAATTCAAAAAGATCTTCTCTGAGGCACATTATAAGCAGACTATCACAAGTCAAAAACAAATAATTTTTGAAAACAGCAAGAGAAAAGTGTCAAGTCACATATAAGGGGATCTTCAGTAGATTAAAGCAGATTTTTCAGCATAAACCTAACAACATAGGAAAGAATAAGTTATATTATTACAGTGGTCAAAGACAAAAGTCCTGCCAGTTAAACATACCATAGCCAGCAAAGCTATTCTTCAGAAATGAAAGGAAAGAAAGTCTTTCCAAGACAAGCAAAACCTGAGGAAGTCTAGCATACTAGACCAGCCATACAGGAAATGCTTGATGAGGTCCTACATCTGAAAGCAAAATGAGAAAACTACCACCACGAAAGCACACGAAAGTATAAAACTCACTGATAGAGCAGATACACAAATGAGAAAGACAAATGAATCAATACATATCACTATAGAAAATCACCAAACCACAAAGATAAACGGAAGAAGGAAGAAACAATGCATATACAAAACAACCAGAGAACAACCAGCAAAATGACAGGAGTAAGTCCTTAACTTTCAATAATAGCCTTGAATGTAAATAGATTAAATTCCTCCATTTAAAAAATATAAGCTGATTGAATGAATTAAAAAAAAAATACCCAACTACATGCTACCTACAAGAAACTCACTTCACCTGTAAAGACACACAGAGACTGAAAGTAAAGAGATAAAAAAAAAAAAATCCATGCAAATAAAAACCACAACCACAAAAAAACAGGTTGAGCTACACTTATACTGGATAAAATAGACTCTAAGTCAAAAAACTGTAAAGAGAAGGACAAAGGAGATCACTATATAATGATAAAAGGATACATTCAGATGGAGAAAAAAAAAACTGTAAATATACATGCACCTAACACCAGAGCAAGAGATATATAAAACAAATCTTTGATTAAAAAGAAGAAATAGACTGCAATAAAATAGTAGATGGGGACTTGAACATGTCAGTCTCAGCACTGGATAGATCATCTAGACAAAAAATTAACAAAGAAACCTTAGACTTAAACTGTACTGTAGACAAAATGGACACAGACACAGAACACTTTATTCAACAATACGAGAGTACACATTCTTCTTACTAGCACATGAAAGAGTAACTAGGAAAGAACATATGCTAGGCCCCAAAACAAACTTCAACAAATGTTTTAAAATTTGGATATCAAGTTTCATTTCTGATCATAGTGGAATAAAACAAAAAATCAATATCGAGGGAAACTTTGGAAACTGTAAATATGGAAATTAAACAACATGCTCCTGAATTCCTGAATGAGCACTGGTCAAGAAAGAAATTAAAAAAAAAAAATCGTGAAACAAAAGGAAATAAATATATAACATACAAAAGTTATGAGATACAACAAAAACAGGACTAATAAGAAAGTTTATAACAATAAATACTTACATCAAAAGAGTAGAAAGATAAACTACCTAGTGATGAACCTCAAGGGACTAGAAAAGCAGGGAAAAAAAAGCCAAAATTAATACAAGGAAATAATAATTATCAGAGCAGAAATGAACAAAAGAGTGCCTGCAGGTTTTGAAGGCACATACTGCAGGCTGTAGGTGGATTTACCATTTTGGGGTCTGGAGGACCATGGCCTTTTTCTCACAGCTCCACTAGGCAGTAGGGACTTGGTGTGGAGGCTCCTATCCCACATTTTCCTTCTGTACTGCTCTAGAAGAGTGCCTCCATGAGGTCTCCACACCTGCAGTAAACTTCTGCCTGGACATCCAGGCATTTCCATACATCTTCTAAAATCTAGGTGAAGGTTCTCAAACCTTAATTTTTAATTGCTGTGTACTCATGGCTTAACACCAAGCTGTAAGCTGCCAAGGCTTGGGGCTTGCACCCTCTGAATCAATGGCCTGAGCTGTACCTTGGCCCCTTTTAGCTGTAGCTGGAGTGGCTGGGACTGATGGCACCATGTCCCCAGGATGCACAGAGCATGGAGGGGGTGCTGCACTTGGCCCAGGAAGCCATGTTTCCCTCCTAGGCCTCTGGGCCTGTGATGGAAGGTGCCCCTGCAAAGGTCTCTGACATTCCCTGGAGACATTTTCCCCATTGTCTTGGTGATTAGCATTTGGCTCCTCACTACTCATGCAAATTTCTGCAGTGGGCTTGAATTTCTCCCCAGAAAATAGATTTATCTTTTCTACTGAATCACCAGGCTGCAAATTTTTCAAATCTTTATGGTCTGCTTCCTCTTGAACATTTTGATGCTTAGAAATTTCTTCTTCCAGATACCCTAAATCATCTATCTCAAGTTCAAAGTTCCACAGATCTTTACAGCAGGGGCCAAATGCCCCTAGCTCTTTACATAACAAGAGTGACCTTTACTTCAGTTCCCAAGAAGTTCCTCATTTCCATCTGAGACCACCTCAACCTGGACTTCATTGTCCATATCACACTTGGGTCAAAGCCATTCAATAAATATTTAGGAAGTTTCAGACTTTCCCACATCTCCCTGTCTTCTGAGTCAAGTCTCTAGGAAGATGCAAACTCTCCCACATTTTTCTATCTTCTTCTGAGTTCTCCAAATGGTTTCAACCTCTGCCTGTTACCTAGGTCCAAATTTGCTTCCACATTTTTGAGTATCTTTACAATAGCCCCCCATTCTCTGTAGTGCCAATTTAGTGTATTAGTCCATTCTTATGCTGCTATGAGGACATGCTCAATACTGGATAATTTACAAAGCAAAGAGGTTTAATTGATTCACAGTTCCACAGGGCTGAGGAGGTCTCAGGAAACTTACAATTATGGCAGAAGAGAAAGCAAACATTTATTTCTTCACACAGCGGCAACAAGGAGAGGTACAGAGCAAAGGTGGGGAAAAGCCTCATAAAATCATCAGATCTCATGAGAACTCACTCACTGTCACAAGAACAGCATGGTGATAACCACCTCCATGATTCAATTACCTCCCACTGGGTTCCTTCTGTGACACGAAGGGATTACAGGAACTACAGTTCAAGATGAGATCTGGGTAGGGACACAGCCAAGCTATAACAAATAGCAACATCAAAGATTACCAGTCACAAATTATCATGGTTCGAAATATTTCAAGGATTGCCAAAATGTGACTCAGAATCATGAAATAAGCACATTCTGTTAAAGGAATGGCACCAAGAGACTTGCTCAATTCAGGATTGCCACAAACCTACAATGTGTAAAAAGTTCCTCATCTGTTAACCAAAATAAAGTAAAGCACAATAAAATGAGGCATGCTTGAATTATGTGTTAATTCCAAAAATATATAGTAAAAAATAAACAGAAATGTGGATTAGTAACCATCTTTTACATAATTAGGTATGGGTTGCTTAAAAAGAATCAAAGACCTTGTTGGACCCATAGACCATACAGGGTTCCAGGTAGGTGATGTGGGAGAAGGTTCCCTGGAGCCTACCACCATTTATTATTTCTACCTAAAGTGGGATATGGCCTTTGCGTGGAGTAAATAATAGGCAGCCAAGATGATCAGTGTCTTCAAATCAGGGATCGTGTCTTTATTTTCTCTTTGTTGTATTTCAGTCCCAAAGTAAAACAATCAACCAAGGAAATGCAACCAAAGAAGTACTAAATGAGGATGTAGAACCTACAGCTATGCTTGTAGCATTCAGACAATAGCAAAACATCATATATAAATCAATAATATATTTTATTAATTAGTACCACTACCTAAGATGTCTATGCAAAATTACCTTTTAGATTCGATATTGATTTTCTGGCAAATAATAATGAGTGACATCTTCTGTTCTTAATATTCTCTTGTATTTCTAGAATATTAATTAAGCTTCCGACCAAAATGAAAATAAGCTTAAAATGTATAAGAAAAAGATAATTCAGAAAAAAAGGAGAAACTATTGAAATAAAACTAATGTAAAATAAAGCCAACAGAACCAACAGTTGGTTCTTTCAAAGGACTAATACATTTGAAAAATTTCTGATAACTGTTCAGAAAAAAAAAAGACAAGAAGAAAAGAACCATTTATCTAATGAGAAAGATATAACTATAGGAGACATGTTTATTTGAAAAATTAAAAAGAAAATATTGAGAACAACTTTTTGTAAAACATTTAAATAATTAGGTAACATTTAAGAATTTTATCTAAGTCGCCAAACGTTAGTCACTACTATAGTTTCAAGAAAAGTTGAGAAATTTGAAAAACCCTATATTAATTTGAAAAATAGGTATTTTCTCACCAACAAAATAATACCAACCAAACAAATAAAAATGCACAAAAAAATGGCCTTATACATATTTTGAAGAAATCATATATTTTTAGTGGTAATATTGAGCAAACATTTACAAAATAGATACTTGGACTTGCACAGAAACTATTTCACAATAAGAACACAGGAAGAAGCTGATATGGTTTTACTCTGTGTCCCACCTAAATCTCATTTCGAATTGTAATCCCCATGTGTTGAGGGAAGAACCTGTAATCCTCACATACGGAGGGACAGAGGTGATTGGATCATGGTGGCAATTTCCCCCACACTGTTCTCATGGTAGTGAGGGAGTTCTCATGAGACCTGACAGTTTTAAAAGTAGCAGTTTTCCTTGCATTCTCTCTCTCCTACCGCCCTGTGAAGAAGGTGCTTGATTTTCCTGTGCCTTCCACCATGATTGTAAATTTACTGAGTCTTCCACACTCATACAAAACTGTGAGTCGATTAAACCTCTTTTATTTATAAATTACCCAGTCTAAGGTAGTATCTTCATAGCAGTGTGAAAACGGACTAATACAGACACTAAACATTTTTTGCTTCTAACCTTATTTCATTGATGTTAGAATAACATAATTTTTTTAAAATTTATTTATTATTATTATACTTTAAGTTGTAGGGTACATGTGCATAAATTGCAGGTTTGTTACATATGTATACTTGTGCCATGTTGCTGTGCTGCACCCATCAACTCGTCATTTACATCAGGTATAACTCCCAATGCAATCCCTCCCCCCTCCCCCCTCCCCATGATAGGCCCCGGTGTGTGATGTTCCCCTTCCTGAGTCCGAGTGATCTCATTGTTCAGTTCCCACCTATGAGTGAGAACATGCGGTGTTTGGTTTTCTGTTCTTGTGATAGTTTGCTAAGAATGATGGATTCCAGCTGCATCCATGTCCCTACAAAGGACACAAACTCATCCTTTTTGATGGCTGCATAGTATTCCATGGTGTATATGTGCCACATTTTCTTAATCCAATCTGTCACTGATGGACATTTGGGTTGATTCCAAGTCTTTGCTATTGTGAATAGTGCTGCAATAAACATCCGTGTGCATGTGTCTTTATAGCAGCATAATTTATAATCCTTTGGGTATATACCCAGTAATGGGATGGCTGGGTCATATGGTACATCTAGTTCTAGATCCTTGAGGAATCGCCATACTGTTTTCCATAATGGTTGAACTAGTTTACAATCCCACCAACAGTGTAAAAGTGTTCCTATTTCTCCACATCCTCACCAGCACCTGTTGTTTCCTGACTTTTTAATGATCGCCATTCTAACTGGTGTGAGATGGTATCTCATTGTGGTTTTGATTTGCATTTCTCTGATGGCCAGTGATGATGAGCATTTTTTCATGTGTCTGTTGGCTGTATGAATGTCTTCTTTTGAGAAATGTCTGTTCATATCCTTTGCCCACTTTTTGATGGGGTTGTTTGTTTTTTTCTTGTAAATTTGTTTGAGTTCTTTGTAGGTTCTGGATATTAGCCCTTTGTCAGATGAGTAGATTGCAAAAATTTTCTCCCATTCTGTAGGTTGCCTGTTCACTCTGATGGTAGTTTCTTTTGCTGTGCAGAAGCTCTTTAATTTAATGAGATCCCATTTGTCAATTTTGGCTTTTGCTGCCGTTGCTTTTGGTGTTTTAGACATGAAGTCTTTGCCCATGCCTATGTCCTGAATGGTACTACCTAGGTTTTCCTCTAGGATTTTTATGGTATTAGGTCTAACATTTAAGTCTCTAATCCATCTTGAATTAATTTTCGTATAAGGAGTAAGGAAAGGATCCAGTTTCAGCTTTCTACTTATGCTTAGCCAATTTTCCCAGCACCATTTATTAAATAGGGAATCCTTTCCCCATTTCTTGTTTCTCTCAGGTTTGTCAAAGATCAAATGGCTGTAGATGTGTGGTATTATTTCTGAGGACTCTGTTCTGTTCCATTGGTCTATATCTCTGTTTTGATACCAGTACCATGCTGTTTTGGTTACTGTAGCCTTGTAGTATAGTTTGAAGTCAGGTAGCGTGATGCCTCCAGCTTTGTTCTTTTGACTTAGGATTGTCTTGGAGATGCGGGCTCTTTTTTGGTTCCATATGAACTTTAAAGCAGTTTTTTCCAATTCTGTGAAGAAACTCATTGGTAGCTTGATGGAGATGGCATTGAATCTATAAATTACCTTGGGCAGTATGGCCATTTTCACGATATTGATTCTTCCTATCCATGAGCATGGTATGTTCTTCCATTTGTTTGTGTCCTCTTTGATTTCACTGAGCAGTGGTTTGTAGTTCTCCTTGAAGAGGTCCTTTACATCCCTTGTAAGTTGGATTCCTAGGTATTTGATTCTCTTTGAAGCAATTGTGAATGGAAGTTCATTCCTGATTTGGCTCTCTGTTTGTCTGTTACTGGTGTATAAGAATGCTTGTGATTTTTGCACATTAATTTTGTATCCTGAGACTTTGCTGAAGTTGCTTATCAGCTTAAGGAGATTTTGGGCTGAGACAATGGGGTTTTCTAAATATACAATCATGTCATCTGCAAACAGGGACAATTTGACTTCTTCTTTTCCTAACTGAATACCCTTGATTTCTTTCTCTTGCCTGATTGCCCTAGCCAGAACTTCCAACACTATGTTGAATAGGAGTGGTGAGAGAGGGCATCCCTGTCTTGTGCCAGTTTTCAAAGGGAATGTTTCCAGTTTTTGCCCATTCAGTATGATATTGGCTGTGGGTTTGTCATAAATAGCTCTTATTATTTTGAGGTACGTTCCATCAATACCGAATTTATTGAGCGTTTTTAGCATGAAGGGCTGTTGAATTTTGTCAAAAGCCTTTTCTGCATCAATTGAGATAATCATGTGGTTCTTGTCTTTGGTTCTGTTTATATGCTGGATTATGTTTATTGATTTGCGAATGTTGAACCAGCCTTGCATCCCCGGGATGAAGCCCACTTGATCATGGTGGATAAGCTTTTTGATGTGTTGCTGAATCCGGTTTGCCAGTATTTTATTGAGGATATTTGCATCGATGTTCATCAGGGATATTGGTCTAAAATTCTCTTTATTTGTTGTGTCTCTGCCAGGCTTTGGTATCAGGATGATGTTGGCCTCATAAAATGAGTTAGGGAGGATTCCCTCTTTTTCTGTTGATTGGAATAGTTTCAGAAGGAATGGTACCAACTCCTCCTTGTACCTCTGGTAGAATTCAGCTGTGAATCCATCTGGTCCTGGACTTTTTTTGGTTGGTAGGCTATTAATTGTTGCCTCAATTTCAGAGCCTGCTATTGGTCTATTCAGGGATTCAACTTCTTCTTGGTTTAGTCTTGGAAGAGTGTAAGTGTCCAGGAAATTATCCATTTCTTCTAGATTTTCCAGTTTATTTGCGTAGAGGTGTTTATAGTATTCTCTGATGGTAGTTTGTATTTCTGTGGGGTCGGTGGTGATATCTCCTTTATCATTTTTAATTGCGTTGATTTGATTCTTCTCTCTTTTCTTCTTTATTAGTCTGGCTAGTGGTCTGTCAATTTTGTTGATCTTTTCAAAAAACCAACTCCTGGATTCATTGATTTTTTGGAGGGTTTTTTGTGTCTCTATCTCCTTCAGTTCTGCTCTGATCTTAGTTATTTCTTGCCTTCTGCTAGCTTTCGAATGTGTTTGCTCTTGCTTCTCTAGTTCTTTTAATTGCGATGTTAGAGTGTCAATTTTAGATCTTTCCTGCTTTCTCTTGTGGTCATTTAGTGCTATAAATTTCCCTCTACACACTGCTTTAAATGTGTCCCAGAGATTCTGGTATGTTGTATCTTTGTTCTCATTGGTTTCAAAGAACATCTTTATTTCTGCCTTCATTTCGTTATGTACCCAGTAGTCATTCAGGAGCAGGTTGTTCAGTTTCCATGTAGTTGAGCGGTTTTGATTGAGTTTCTTAGTCCTGAGTTCTAGTTTGATTGCACTGTGGTCTGAGAGACAGTTTGTTATAATTTCTGTTCTTGTACATTTGCTGAGGAGTGCTTTACTTCCAATTATGTGGTCGATTTTGGAGTAAGTATGATGTGGTGCTGAGAAGAATGTATATTCTGTTGATTTGGGGTGGAGAGTTCTATAGATGTCTATTAGGTCTGCTTGCTGCAGAGATGAGTTCAATTCCTGGATATCCTTGTTAACTTTCTGTCTCGTTGATCTGTCTAATGTTGACAGTGGAGTGTTGAAGTCTCCCATTATTATTGTATGGGAGTCTAAGTCTCTTTGTAAGTCTCTAAGGACTTGCTTGATGAATCTGTGTGCTCCTGTATTGGGTGCATATATATTTAGGATAGTTAGCTCTTCCTGTTGAATTGATCCCTTTACCATTATGTAATGGCCTTCTTTGTCTCTTGATCTTTGATGGTTTAAAGTCTGTTTTATCAGAGACTAGTATTGCAACCCCTGCTTTTTTTTGTTCTCCATTTGCTTGGTAAATCTTCCTCCATCCCTTTATTTTGAGCCTATGTATGTCTCTGCGTGTGAGATGGGTCTCCTGAATACAGCAGACTGATGGGTCTTGACTCTTTATCCAGTTTGCCAGTCTGTGTCTTTTAATTGGAGCATTTAGTCCATTTACATTTAAGGTTAATATTGTTATGTGTGAACTTGATCCTGCCATTATGATATTAACTGGTTGTTTTGCTCATTAGTTCATGCAGTTTCTTCCTAGCCTCAATGGTCTTTACATTTTGGCATGTTTTTGCAATGGCTGGTACCAGTTGTTCCTTTCCATGTTTAGTGCTTCCTTCAGGGTCTCTTGTAAGGCAGGCCTAGTGGTGACAAAATCTCTAAGCATTTGCTTATCTGTAAAGGATTTTATTTCTCCTTCACTTATGAAACTTAGTTTGGCTGGATATGAAATTCTGGGTTTAAAAGTCTTTTCTTTAAGAATGTTGAATATTGGCCCCCACTCTCTTCTGGCTTGGAGAGTTTCTGCTGAGAGATCTGCTGTTAGTCTGATGGGCTTCCCTTTGTGGGTAACCCGACCTTTCTCTCTGGCTGCCCTTAAGATTTTTTCCTTCATTTCAACTTTGGTGAATCTGGCAATTATGTGTCTTGGAGTTGCTCTTCTCGAGGAGTATCTTTGTGGCGTTCTCTGTATTTCCTAGATTTGAATGTTAGCCTGCCCTACTAGGTTGGGGAAGTTCTCCTGGATGATATCCTGAAGAGTGTTTTCCAACTTGGTTCCATTTTCCCCCTCACTTTCAGGCACCCCAATCAGACGTAGATTTGGTCTTTTTACATAATCCCATACTTCTTGCAGGCTTTGTTCATTTCTTTTTCTTCTTTTTTCTTTTGGTTTCTCTTCTCGCTTCATTTCATTCATTTGATCCTCAATCGCTGATACTCTTTCTTCCAGTTGATCGAGTCGGTTACTGAAGCTTGTGCATTTGTCACGTATTTCTCGTGTCATGGTTTTCATCTCTTTCATTTCGTTTAGGACCTTCTCTGCATTAATTACTCTAGCCATCAATGCTTCCACTTTTTTTTCAAGATTTTTAGTTTCTTTGAGCTGGGTACGTAATTCCTCCTTTAGCTCTGAGAAATTTGATGGACTGAAGCCTTCTTCTCTCATCTCGTCAAAGTCATTCTCCGTCCAGCTTTGATCCGTTGCTGGCAATGAGCTGTGCTCCTTTGCCGGGGGAGATGCGCTCTTATTTTTGGAATTTCCAGCTTTTCTGCCCTGCTTTTTCCCCATCTTTGTGGTTTTATCTGCCTCTGGTCTTTGATGATGGTGATGTACTGATGGGGTTTTGGTGTAGGTGTCCTTCCTGTTTGATAGTTTTCCTTCTAACAGTCAGGACCCTCAGCTGTAGGTCTGTTGGAGATTGCTTGAGGTCCACTCCAGACCCTGTTTGCCTGGGTATCAGCAGCAGAGGCTGCAGAAGATAGAATATTTCTGAACAGCGAGTGTACCTGTCTGATTCTTGCTTTGGAAGCTTCCTCTCAGGGGTGTACTCCTCCCTGTGAGGTGTGGGGTGTCAGACTGCCCCTAGTGGGGGATGTCTCCCAGTTAGGCTACTCAGGGGTCAGGGACCCACTGGAGCAGGGAGTCTGTCCCTTCTCAGATCTCAACCTCCGTGTTGGGAGATCCACTGCTCTCTTCAAAGCTGTCAGACAGAGTCGTCTGCATCTGCAGAGGTGTCTGCTGCGTTTGTTTAGTTTACTGTGCCCTGTCCCCAGAGGTGGAATCTACAGAGACAGGCAGGTTTCCTTAAGCTGCTGTGAGCTCCACCCAGTTCGAGCTTCCCAGCAGCTTTGTTTACCTACTTAAGCCTCAGCAATGGCGGGCGCCCCTCCCCCAGCCTCGCTGCTGCCTTGCGGGTAGATCACAGACTGCTGTGCTAGCAATGAGGGAGGCTCTGTGGGTGTGGGACCCTCCCGGCCAGGTGTGGGATATGATCTCCTGGTGTGCCTGTTTGCTTAAAGCGCAGTATTGGGGTGGGAGTTACCCGATTTTCCAGGTGTTGTGTGTCTCAGTTCCCCTGGCTAGGAAAAGGGACTCCCTTCCCCCTTGCACTTCCCAGGTGAGGCAATGCCTCGCCCTGCTTCAGCTCTCGCTGGTCGGGCTGCAGCAGCTGACCAGCACCAATCGTCCAGCACTCCCCAGTGAGATGAACCCAGTACCTCAGTTGAAAATGCAGAAATCACCGGTCTTCTGTGTCGCTCGCGCTGGGAGTTGGAGACTGGAGCTGCTCCTATTCGGCCATCTTGCTCCACCCCATAACATAATTTTTTAAACTCAATAAAGACAGAGGAGAAAGAAAGATTAGGAGCCAATTTCTCTAAAGCAATGAAGTAATCCTGACAAAAAGTATAATAACAGTGTTATTAATCAAGAGATAGTTAAAAATTATAAGCTACTGTGACCAAGTTGAGTTTGTCGAAGAAATGAAAGATTACTTTAAGAGAGGGCAATTTATTAATCTAATTCACTAGACAAATTGATTACAGGGAACATCATATGATCATCTAAATAGACAGTAAAACATGATAAATTTCAAGTTTTCTTAATATTAAAATAGCACAGAAAAGTACAAATAGAAGCAAATCTTCTTAATCCAAAAAGGTTGTCTGCAGTCTAGTGGTGTTGGGTATCATAATAATAAATCTTGGGAAGCATTTTCCTTAAGATAAGAAATAATGGAAGGATTTGCTTTAGAACCATTATTCTTCCATGCTTGGCCAATGCAAGAAAACAAGAAACATACATAAAGGTTATGAAGATTGAAAATAAAGTTTTATCATGATTCCTATATATACATGATATAATTAAGCAGAAATAAATATGATTACTAGAATTAATAAGAGCTGAATAATCCTTCTCAAGTAGAGAAATATAGATGAGCAACGTACTATTTAAGTTTTCAGTAAATTCTTCATGTATGGGAAGATTGTTATCACAAATATTTCAAATATTCCCAAATTGTTTTATTTACAAAATGCAACTTCAGGCAAATCTCTGTACTTTTATTTACTTTTAAATTAAATTTGGTGTCTAATTCTAAATTTAATATGAAAATACTAAGGTCTAAGAAGAGCCAAGAAACTCTCAAGTCTGATGTTAAATATTACACTGAATATTAAATAATAATAATTATAATTAAAATTGTGATAATAGCAAAGAGAAAAACAAAATGACCAATTAAACAGAATAGAAAGCCATGAACCAGTCCACAAAAATGTAGAAATCTGACATATGAGAAGGTTGATATTGAATATCAATTGTATTACCTCCCTTCATAAAGGTGAGATGCTTATAGGGGTTGTGTACCTTTTAGTATTTCCTTGGTTGATTGTTTTACTTTGGGACTGAGAAACAACATTCATGTTAACATCCTAATTCAAAATAGCAAGCACTTTGATGTCAATGGGAATGTATAATAAATGTCTTTATATAAACTTGTCAGAGTGCATAATATGTAATATTTATTGAACACTTGATATATGCCAGCATCACTTTAACTTTTGTTCCTGTATTAACTTGTATAGTGATGGCTTATGTGATCTATCATGGCTTATATTATCTCTATTATCAACACTTTACACATGAAGAAACTGAGGCACAAAGTAATTAAGTATTTTGATAAAAGTTCTACAAGAATAAGAGATAGAATTGAGATTTGAACGTAAGCCTTAAGAGACAGACATTACTCTGTCATACAATTTTGAAAATCAACAGACTTAAATAGTTTATTTTCATAACTGGCAAAATTTACCCCCAGAAAATTATAAGCAATCAAAATTTAATTTATTTAGCACTACGTGAACAAAGGTGTTCATTTATTGTACTTAACTCAAAAATGTTTTATGTGTCCAAATATACAATTGTGAAATAGACGCTGATATATGTGCTTGTTATTACTAAATTACAGTTAAAACAAAATTTACAAACAGACTTTCTTAGCATAATATAGTTCTGTTACAATGTTAAGTAGGAAAAAATCAGAACACAAAAATGAAAATATAGCATTGTGTCACGTACCATAAATGCACAGGTGAAAGAATGGAAAGAAAATATTAACAATAGTTGTGTCTTGTTGAAAACATATTGGGATGATTATCCCTTTTATTTCTCAGCTTTCTCTATTTAATTTGCAATAGTTGTGTATTAACTATGCTACCTATAAAAAATTAAATTGACTTTTTCTAAGTATTGTTTTTAAAAATATCAAGACACATGATTAGTTTTGTCGTTCTAGCAGCGCAACATAGCAGAAAGGCCATTTCTGGACCCATGAGTTTGCTCAGCAGTTCAACAAGTTTTTAGGCTTGAGAGGCTACTCATGCTCATTTTAGGACAGAGAAGATTGAGGTTCAGAGAAATTGACTGTACAGATCTGTTCTGCAGATCAAATTAGGTAATCGAGCAGAAAGCTTTAAAAACTGTAAAGGCCTATAGACATGAGGTGCCACTGCATTCTGGTAAATTGTGAAACGTGCAGTCGAATGAAATACTTATGATCTAATGGCAGAGGAAAATCAAAAATATGTTATTTTAAGCTCTATCTTTGACTATCTCCTATTCAAAGAACATCTTCAGGAAGGAAAGTTAAGTTTTCTGCCCTTGACTTTTCACTGTTGAATAACATGCGTAATGCTCCTTATTTATTTAAAAAAATCATTTGGGATCAACACATTAAATGGGTTTGGTTCAGAATAACATTAGCATCAAAGAATGACATAGTCTAGGCAACAAGATTTTAGAAAATGACATATCCAAATTATCTAAAGGTCAAATCTTTAGCATCAAACAGACATGGGCCCAATTCATTTCTTTCTTTCTTCATTTAGGGCATATTTCTTCATGGTAGCGTTTAATACAATTTTGCAACAAATCTAGAGGATACTATAATGAGTGTTACAAGAAAAACTGGCCACTCTTATACAGTTTAAACGGATATGTGATACAGATTTGAAAGATAAGAAAGTATAGAAAAAAAGGAACTCCGTAAAAGAAACTGAAGTCCAGGGAAAAGCACAGATAAGAAGGAAAGGTAGGGGGCCCATTGGCCTGGATTAAGGGAGGTGTTTTGTTAGCGAAAAGCAATGTCAATGGTCATGGCTGATTGATTCTTTTCATTTTTTATCACCAGTGATTTTCTATTGTGATCAGACCTCAAGGCCAGGAAGTTCACAGCCTTTCTTGGCAAAATTCAATTCCCATTAATTTGAGTGCTTTTTTTTCTTTACTATAAGTAGACCATGAAGGCAAGGTTAACACTATTTCATGTCCATCTTTCATCTGTTGTGATTCTCCTTTCTATATCAATATTGTAAGTGTCCTTTGTATTCACAGTGGTAATTATTGTTTACCTTAGTTGGAGTTTGTTTCGTTCATGGTTTTTACCCAATTAGTCTGGGTGACCATTAACATAAAGTATGGACAATTTGCAATAGATATATTAGAAATTAGTTATTCAAACAGTATTCGGAAAGATCAAGCTATATTCTGTAAAAGAGCAGTATTTTAACTACCCTTGAATGCCATAAAACCCTACTCTTTTCTTTTTAGAGAACGTGTACATTGTATTGCTTTTACTGGTTTAAAAAAAAAAAAAAAAGGACAGATGGCACAGAAATGGGGCCTAGGAAAATCACTTATAGCGAAACCAATTTTAATACCCTTGCTAATAAAGTTCTTTCTATACATGTGTGCCAGATTTTTCCAGGAAAAAAAAGGGAGTAATTCTTCATTTTGTCTAGGGAATTTAACTCTTTCAATACCCTGCGGCGCTTTACGGTGCATTAAATTATACTAAATAGCCCGAAAGAATTAACACACTTTCCAAGTCAAGTCTTTTATTTCTTTCTGCTGAGTAACATCAGGCCATTGATCATATTAGAAGGTCTAACCAACTCCCACAAGGCACTTTCCCTTATGTCAGAGCTAGCCAGGTGTGATGGTTTCCTTTCTTGAACTCCAATAAACTTTATAAGACCTATTCAACATCATTCAACTAAATCACATAATGGCAAATTTATAACTCAGTGGTGCTAAATGATGTAGTTGGTTGTCTCTACTGCTTGCTAGCTTAATATCAAAAATAAAGCCAGCTAACCCAACATTTGTCTGAAATTGTGTTACTTGATCTTTATCAACCCAAAGCAAGAGAAAAACTTCATGCCACACCATCTTTACCTTAATTATGTCTTTCCCCAATTGGTCTTGTAAACTTGGGGAGCCAGTCAAGCTTTTTATCCCACCTCAGGGGGTCAAGAGAATAGGAAACCTGTCACTAATTCCTTTCACCTCACAGGCAAAACTCCTTCACCCAATTAACTAAGGCCAGGTGCACCCTCCAGTGAGTCTGAGGAATGCAGAGAACTCACAAAGTCTGCTTCCATCTTGCCAGAAAACACGCCAAGCCTGCACCTGATTAGCAAGCTTTGCTGGGGCTGCAAAAAGTTGGTAAATGTGTATATTTTTCTCCATGAAAGCTGGGAAAGATCATGGGTGTTGCAAGTTCAGTAATGATTGCCCAGGCCAAACAATATCCAGAGTGCTTTGTGCATTAAGAGACTTATCCTTTATAGGAATCAGTTTATCAAGATAGACAAATGGCAGCCACTCATGCTAATCAGCAGACATCAAGGTGCTGAGTTATGGTTTGGACCCAAGTGGCCTTTAATATATTCTGAGGATATATTTGGGGTGTGTTACTCACGGTTTGAATTTTCTTAAGAGTGAACATAAATATATTCAGATAAAATTAATGGTGGAAAAACAGCAGCATACGGGGGGAAAGAACAAAAATCCTAATTCGGAAATTAGAAATGACTACCCCAAGTATGAAACTATAACGAAGGTGGTGGCAGCAGCAGTGGGGGTTATACAGGTGGGCGCTAGAGTTTCAAAGACCTGGATTGAAAACCCTGACCGAATTAGAACATGGCAAGTTCTATTTATTTGCATAATTTCCATTTTCTCTGAGCATTATTTGTCTCATCTGGAAAACTGGAAAAGTTACTATAATATAACAGTATTACCTATTTTATAGGTTGTGAAGATTCAATGAGATAATGTGATCAGGACTTTGAGGACTGGCAGGCTAATCGTATGTACTCAGTAATTGGGAACTGTTATTCCCATAATCGAAGACATTTAATTAGTGAAAGAAGCAAAATAATCAAATGAAAAATATGTTTGTTCCCACAGGAGAAGTCAGCTTACTAAGTGAGAGGTTAGGGCTTTGCCTAATAATTTGGCCCCAAATGACTGGTGTTCAGAAAATTAGAAGGGAATGCTTTAGACCTGTGACTTTCAAAATGTGCTTAGCTGGGTCCCAAAGCAGTTTTTTGAGGTGCCTCAACGTCTATGTTGGGAAGAGAATGAGGCAGAGTAGAGACTGAACAGACAGCATTTCCTTTTGCTTCAATCTATTTTGTATATTAGATATTAATATACAATTTTATGTGAATAATAAGTTTGTTAAGTGAAACATGTAAATTATACGCTTAGTCTAGCATAATAGCAGTTGCTCCTGAAGAGCTGCTTGTAACAATGATATGTGATTCTCTGTGGTTTATATGCTCTGAACATTGAAAATGCCCCCACCTGGAGTGCTAATATTAATTATACATCACTCACTTGTCGACTGTTCTTAGGTGGTGAAACTATTTTTGATCTACTGGGTTTTTCTAGTTACTATGGGTGGTAAAAACCCTGACAGGTCATCAGTTCCATAGACGCGGTAGTGAAGGGTGTCTGCTCTTTGGTATTGTAGTCTTGATTCTTCAAGCCAACCCTCACAAGTCAATCATTGACCATTCCTTGCTGTTGAAAGGGCATGTAATTTTTTAAGAAAGGATGTGTCCAGGAGGTTGCTGAGATCGTCATCCTCACTAGAGGGTTTTCAGACTTCACCAGTGGGGTAAACTCGCTTAATATCTCATAAGCCTAACTTTCTTATAAAAAATCCTTTATTTTTATTTTAATGTCATCTGCATATCGTCTCTGTGATATCGATGCAGCTTTCTAAGGACTACCGTCATGGCTCCTATCTGATTCTTCTCCATTACAGGAAGGGTTTCAGCAGTCAGGCCATAAGAGTGAACATATACTTGGCACAGGTTCAGAGTACAGATTTTTAGTTCGATCCAGATACTTCAGGTTCAAAATCATGAGCTGTACTGTTAGAGGAGGCAAATCCATATGGGTCTTCAACAGCCTTGGTTCTTGACTACTTAAAGAATTCGACTGAGGGGCATCAGGAAGAGTGAGAGACTGAGGCAAGTCTTAGAGCGTGACTTTAAGTTTATTGAAAAGCCTGAGAACGAGAATAAAAAGAATTAAAGTTCACTTTAGAGAAGTCCACGTGGGTGACTTGACAGAGCAAGTGCACGGCCTGACCTTTTGACTTGGGGTCTTATATGTTGGCATACTTTCAGGGTCTTGCATTACTTCTCCCCACTTACCCAACTCCTGAGATCTTATCGGGAAGTGGCTGATCACCAGTTTCAGGCGTTATTTCTCTCTTAGGAGACTGCGTGTCCCTGGCACTGGCTGTGACCAATTATTATTTTGGAGAGACAGTTAACATCCGTGTGACCATCACCTAATGGTCACCTGACCCTCCTGGTATATACTGGGGGAGCCATCTCCTGCCCTGCTCATATGTGACTAGGTATCTACCATAACAGTACCCTACAGAATGTAACCTCAGCATATGTAAATTATAACCCCAACATGGCTTTGACTCAGCATGAAATAGTCAAAGGAATACAATCCAGCAAGCAAAAGTACTTTCAAAACATTCCTGCCTGCACTTACAACTATCAAAGAACATTAAAGGAGACTTAATTTGTAATAAACAGCAACATCTCTGACAATTTCTTTTTGTCTTCCTGAATTCTTTTCACCAGCTTCTTTGAGTGTATTGTTTGTCAAACATTCCCCCTGCTCCCTACCCCTGACACATTCCACTCTCTATTTCAAGTCTCGAAGTTATACAACGTTTCCTTCCAGGCAATGCTACAGAGTTGAGTTCCTTCCCTCTTTTCACATATGTAATGACTTCCAAATGGGAGCCCCAATAACCCATGTGTTTGTGTTGCCTAGGTCATCTAACGCTTTTACACACAGGTAATACTTATTGAGGCGTTTAGATTTTCTGTATAAATAGCTGAGATTTATAATCAAATGTTTCAGAAACAGTTCAAACACTGGAAGAAGCTAAATAAAAATTAATTGGAAGCATATATAAGTCATCTGTATACTTCTTACATTGTTTCTTAAAACAGCCCCATTCTGTCTTTCTCTGCACTCATTTTCCACAGGAATAGACCATACTCCTCCCATTTCCTATTCCAGGAATAATAATACACAATGTTATAACATTTTATGACTCTGAGCCTATAAGCCAATAAATTGTTGAAGTTTTGGAGACTATTAAATAATTTTTGCCCATTCAGGTATATAAAAAAGTATTCTCTTTTCCTAGACTGCATTTTTCCCCACAAGAAGTGTCTTTAAATGTCTTTTATTAATGACCAAGTATTTTTAAACCTAACTTTTCCAACGATTTTACCTCTAATAAATATTTTTCAAGGGGAAAAATGAAATTAATAAAAAAGAACTCTATGAAATGGTCTAAGTTATATATGTGAGTTTCCTTAATAAAATTTTAAAACACTTTTCTTTAATGTCCACTACCACTACATGCACATCATAGAACAAAGCAGACCCTTCAAGAACACTTGGGGATATGGAATTATATATATGCGCTTATAATACTGAGTAAGGATGGAGAATATTTGAATGGAGGCTGCCTATCTTTGTTACCATATCAAGTGGATTTTCAAAGAAATGTAGGTGGACATTGTGAGGTCAACTTTATTATTTAGATTTGGTCAATTTATAAAACTGGAATAATATGAAATAATACTTGCCATTCTATTGTATTAGTCTGGGTCTTCCAGAGGAACAGGACCAATAGGTTTATCTCTCTCTCTCTCTCCACATACATATATATATATGGAGGTTATGAGGAACGGCCTATAGCTTATACAGTTATGGAGGCCGAAAAGTGCTACAACCTTGCAGTTGGTGAGCTGGACCTAGAAGAGCTGATGATATGTGCAGCTCCCATTTTTGTCCAAATGACTGAGAAGCAGGAGAGTGAATAGGGTACATTTCAGTTTGTGTCCCAGTCTGAAGTCAGAAGAAATATCCCAGCTCAAAGACAGTCAGGAAAAGTAAGCAAATTCTTTACGGAGCCTTTTGTTCTGTGGATTATATAAGGTCCAACCACATTAGGGAAGGCAATCTGCTTTGTTCAATTTACACATTCAAATGTAAATCTCATCCAGAAACACCCTCACAAATAAACCCAGAATAATATTTAAACAAATATCTGTGTACTATGTGACCTAGTGAAGCTGGCACCTATAATAATCATCACATCTACTAATTAGGATTATTTTATGAGGCTCAAATAAACATTTTTGAAAATATATTAATAAGGTATCACTTGAGTGTTACTATATTTTTAGATATTTAAAATATCTGTATCTGTGTATGTTTATACACACAGACCTAAACTTACATAGTTAATACATATTTTAAAGCCTACAATAATTAATTTAGATAAAAGCCCCTGGGAAAGGGGAAAGGGAAAGGCCATAAAATGTTGCCCATTCATTTCTCTATAGCTGTTCTGTCCAAAACTGTATCTATTAGTCAAATGTGAATATTGAGCATTTGAAATGTGCTTAGAATGACTAAGAATATAAATTTTAGTTTAATTTTAATTAATATAAATTTTAAAACAATAAGTAATTCAGTTACTGAAAACTTAAGCATGTTTGGAATAACTTGAATAGATGAATCTAGTTTTTCAACATAAATGAAATAAAATCTAAATGTAGATCAATATTTCAGATAAAAATTTAGTATCCAAATTAAGAAGTACTATAAACATAAAATATTCACCTGGGTTTTAAAACTTGTGAAAAATAGAATGTAAAATATCTCATTAATAATTCTGCCATTGGTTACAAGACAAAATAATATTTTTGATATGTGGGTTAATAAAAAATATCATTGAAGTTAATTTCGGCCGGGCGCGGTGGCTCACGCCTGTAATCCCAGAACTTTCGGAGGCCGAGGCGGGCAGATCACGAGGTCAGGAGATCGAGACCATCCTGGCTAACACGGTGAAATCCCATCTCTACTTAAAAAACACAAAAAATTACCCGGGCATCGCGGTGGGCGCCTGTAGTCCCAGCTACTCCGAAGCTGAGGCAGGAGAATGGCATGAACCTGGGAAGCGGAGCTTGCAGTGAGCCAAGATTGCACCACTGCACTCCAGTCTGGGCGACAGAGCGAGACTCCGTCCCCCCCCCAAAAAAAAAAAAAGTTAATTTCACTTGTTTCCTTTTACTTTTTTAATGTAGTTACTAAAACAATTCAAATTATACATATGACTGGCATTTTATTTCTGTTGGACAGAGCTGCTATAGGTTAATGATAACTTAGAATGAACATGGAATTCAGGCTTTAAGTTCAGAAAGCAATAGTATGGAGCCTGAGGGTGTGTATAAAATAATAAAGGACAAAATATTTGTTTTCGTGTATCTTATTTCAAAGCCTATACAGATTTGCAATAATTTCTTGGTATCACAAACATTTATAACACAATTTAGGTGATGTAGAATGCTTTAATGTATTGATCTTAGAGTTACAACTAAAGTAAAAAGTGAAATGGATGAAATGGATTAGAATCTTCCAATCCCCACAGAATAACACATGTAGGTCACAATTTGTAATATTGGAAAATTATTTTTAACAGCATAATGGTTTATTTTATTATCTATTTCAAATATATGTATGTTAAGCATCATCTAAAGTTAAAATTGATTATTTGAATGACATTTTGCAATATAGCTATTTCATGTACCTAGTTAACAAATACTTATTTACAGGCATCCTTTGGCACTGGGGTATAATGGTAAGTAACAAAGATTAAAATTCATATCCTAATGGAACTTATAGGGACCAATAATAGTTAAATAAAAAATAATTAATATTATATAATAAATACAAATAAAATATAATAAGTCCTTTAAAGTGAAGACGTAATGGAATTCAGAACAATTTTCATTAAATACTTGGGAGTGGAAACCTCTTTGGACGGTGCTGAGGAGAGAATAAGAGGTGACAAATTAGAGTCATTATATCTGGGCAGCTCTCTGAAAGTTTGACAACAAATGAGATCCAAGAAAAGATAAGACATCTAAGGGATAATTGGAAGTAAATGTGGGATTTTAAAAGATGATACTTTTAGAGGTCTTTGAAGGCTTTGGTAACTGTCAAGTAGGAAGAAAGGATACAATGATGCAGGAAAGTGAGAGGATAACCAAAGCAGCAGGTTGTGAAAAACTGGAGTGCAAGGCTTCTAAGTACAGAAGAGAAACGATCTTCTATAGCAAGAGAGATAGCTCATGCATTGCAACAGGAAGGAAGGAGAATAGCAGAAAGAGAAAGGAATTTCTCTCCAGTGAATTAGATGTATGAATATAATGCAAGATCATCTACCAAGGTCTTGAACAACTGAGCAGAAGGCATGCAATTGTTACCTGATGGCATGAGAAAATTGGCCCACTAGAGACAGTTCCTGGGCATGACTTAATACAAATTTCAGGGTTTATGTTAAAAAAAAAAAAAAAAAAAAAAAAAAAAAGGTTGTAAAAAGTCTGTTTGGTTGTGTAATTATTTACGTCAAATATGATGGCTCTGGTTCTGATGTGGAGAAAATAAGTGAAGTATTCATTCATAATTGGGATTTTGCCAATGAAGAACTCAATGGCCAAGGAAATGATTAAAGTGAAGGAAAATGTGAACTCGGCTGGAAAAAAATATAAATGGAGCCAAGGGTGAGGAATGACGTGGGGAAAGATGTACTGAAGAGTCAAGTAAGTCTGTCAATGGAGGTACATGAGCAATTTAATCCAAAGTATGGAAATGATGGTTGCAAAGTGGGATTATGTGCAATAAAGAATGCAAAGTTGTCCAAATTGCCTAATGTATCAAATTTAGATCATAGCCATGGGATTGTTTGCCTAAAATTGACTGTTTTGGTGAACAAGATTCTGATACATAGGCTTTTTGATGCTTTATTTGTGAAGATATTTGTGTCCCTAAGAATAATCAAAGAAGTTTCAAGAAAAGAAGATGGGTGCAAGAAACTAAAGTCTCTGGTGAATGAAGGGGAGCAACTAATATATTAGTAAATGACAACAATTAGGAGAGGACAGGAGGGAATCGTATCTTTATGGATTAGTTATCAAGAAACTTTTTTTTGTAAGAAGAAAGAAAATAATGATCTATTAGCAAAACAGACATACAGACCTTACTTCATGACCCTGAAGATCTGGTAGAGTGAAAAAAAAAAGTCTCTCCAAGAGGAATGCTAGGATACCCATAGGGCAAAAAGTTTTTAAGAGATTGTCCTAGGAAAGTGCTGAGGACAAAGGAATATGCTGAACATAAACCAGAAGTTTCAAAGCATGTATTGAAAGGTTATGTATAAAATAAAATGGAGCACCTAATGGTTTAGACTGGGGGATGAATAGAGAAGTATAGGATTGTGAGGCTGGATAGAACTAATTCTTTATTCTCTGAGATAAGGACATGAAATCATAACCAGAACTCAGACCCCAAATACTGCCTTTTGTGTCACAGCAGCTTAAGAGTTGGATGCTTCTTTAGGTCATGAACCTTATGAATCTGATTATAAAACAGCAGCTTTTTGGGGTGTTTTGTATAATTTTCTTAATTATTTCAGTTCAAGCTATGATAAATTTTGTGTATTTATTCAATACGTGTAACTCATATATATACTTAATTCTGAGTATACATCTATGTTTCTTTGCCTGTTAATTTAATACTATATTAATAATGTATGTAAATGTGTAAAGTATTCTGAGTATGTTTTTTATAAGGCAATAAATAGTTTTTTCCATGTTTACTTTCATGAGCATGTCATACAAAACCAAATAATTAAAAAATCTTTAATGTCCATTTTCTGATTCAGCAAACATTTAAAGGTTTGACATAATCTCGGCTTTAAAACTAATTTCTAATTTATATGGGACCCAAATTTCTGGAATATTATCTATACCATTCTAATTTATGTTTTCATAGCAACCTACTATTTGAAGATAGCTGTAATGTCAATAGGAAATATTTCATAAGCTTTTCCCCAAAATTTCATGTTTTACATTCATGAGTAAAGCACTGCCAAATTTTGAATGATACTTAAAATTCAGTTTCAATGTAAGATCTATATTTAATTTATTTTTATTTTTTATTGTAAGTAGCTTAGTTGTAAAAAGATGACAGGCTCACTTTTAGTCTCCCTATACTAATTTATTTGAAATTGACTCTGTTATTTAGCAGCAACAAATCAGTATTTTCTAAAATGTTATTTCACTGACAACCTGAGGATAGATTTATAGTTATAAAAGTTGTCCTTATACAAGAAATAGTTTTGATCACAAGCTACTGTCTCTGAGTAACTTTTTCTGGAATGTTTGATAAATTGCTTTTATTTTGTTTACATTCCTTAGTGTTAAAAACCATTTGGTTCTAATAGTAACAATTTATTCTTTAGGACAAATAAAGCTTTCAGACCATAACTATGCATACAGTTTTTAAATCGCCTTTGTGTTTAAAATGTAATATCTTTACATTTTAGCTTTTTATATTTAGGAATTCTTCAAAACTTTGAAACATCACCTTTTATTTACCCAATCTTATTTTAAATTAGTTTTAAAAATCTACCTTCCATTGCAGTATCATCCCTTTATAGCACTTCTCAAATATCTTTGAAAATACTAATTGTAATTCTTCAGAAGTTTCTTAATCTTTACAGAAATAACTGTATTTCTCCCAGGGTGAGTTTCTTCCTTTGCTCATCTTAGTATTTCTTCTTATTGTTGCTGGCTGTTATCATATATCTTGTATGGTAGCCCTAGCATTGCAACTCTGAGATCTTTCTTCAAGAGGACCTGCTGCTGGGGGTATATTTGGCTAACTAGATCGAGCTGCTGTACCTTTGGGATGCATTACAGTGTTCAGACATAGGCCAGCCTCACTGCTGTTCACATACATTTAAGCATGGCAAAGTAAGCACAACTAGACCAATCCCACCCAATGCAGAACTTCTTTAATGGGCAATCTTGGCTTGGGGAACTCTTCAAGTGTTGGCTGAGTGTCTCAGAGCTGAACTACTATCTCATGCTCTTTCTTCCCAATCTTTCTTCCTTCCTTCTTTCCTTCCAAAAGTTTTCGGATCTGCATTTCAAACTGAAGGCTCTCTTGCCTTCTCTTGCTCTCCTCAAGTTTATCCCTCATGGACATTTAACCCAATATAATCCTTACACCTCTATTCCTATCTTTGTGTCTGCTTCTTAGAGTACCTTGACTGACACATCTATTCATTCTTGATTTTCTATAGACTAGGTATATTACAATAGTTACCTTACATAGGATACCTCAGTTTTCCTTAACATTTCTTTGAAAAGCAGGACAAATTTCAAACTATATCCATGGGTGGTATGTCCTAAATGATAAGATTCATTTTTGGTTTTGTAGAGAGGAGACAAGCAAGGAGGCTACCAAATTTGTTTAGAAAGCCTTTGACCACCTTCAGCCTGAGGAAGGGAGACCAATACCTTAATTTGGGGTAGGTAGAGGTGGTACGGGGATGTGGAGGCACTGATCTATATGCTATTGTCCTGTTAGAGTGTTGGCCTTTCCTCACACTCTGATTCTATAAATTTTGCCATTTCTAGATAGCTCCATTGTGGAAAACCGAAAACTTTTGCACCACGTTCCAGTTTCTCTCATACATGTGGTATACTAAAACTCTTCTGGTTCGTGACTGATTTCTACAGCCCTTCCAACCTTGCCGGCCTTGTCTGCTTTTGTACAGAACTGCAGTGGTAGCGTCTTTTCTACAGGCTGCAAGCAGTTTCTCACAAGACTAATTTGAGCGGATCTTGCATCAGCTCCCCGACATATCTAAGATTATGTTCCAGGGCTTCTGTGACAGGGGATGTGGGGGAAGTTCCAATAGGACCTCGAGAAAACCCTGGGAACTCAATTAGGTAATTTGGAGCCTGCAGTTTCAGTTGGGATCAAATAGAAGAGAAGGTTCTACAACAAATCCAGTTGTGTTTTTTATAATTAATAAGGTAGAAATATCCACAATACTGTGGTAAAACCCATGCTCTTGAAAGTATTAAGATGATCTTTATTACGTATTGTATGGTGGTGGAAATTAAATTCTAGCAATATTAAAGGAGGTACTTCTCAACTTTCATTTTGATAATTTTTTGGAAGAAGAGAGGAGTAATCACTTGTGTTTAGTGTTCCATCTGAGAACAAAAAAAAGCAAGTATTTCAAGTTTTATGACAATTAATTCCATTCACTGATTGATCGATTGATTAATTGAAACCGAGTCTCGCTCTATCAGATAGGCTGGAGTGCAGCGGTGCAATCTGGGCTCACTGCAACCTCCGCCTCGCAGGTTCAAGCGATTCTTGTGCCTCAGCCTCCCGAGTAGCTGGAATTACAGCTGCCCACCACCATACCTGGCTAATTTTTGTATTTTTAGTAGAAACCGTGTTTCACCATGTTGGCCAGGCTGGTCTCAAATCCCTGACCTCAGATAATCTGCCCGCCTTGGCCTCCCAAAGTGCCGGGATTACAGGCATGAGCCACCGTACCCGGACTAATTCCTTTTATTTTAAAAATTATATTTATTAATAGAGTTTAGCTGAGTCATTTATAAAATTAAAAACAATATGTAAAATCAAAAAAAGCATTAGGAAATTACAATAGATACTAAAGCTACACTAAAATATTATCACAATATTATATTCAATTCTTACGGTAACATTAATTTTTATACCAAAATGATTCTTGCCTGGGATAAATTTTAGTTGAGTAACACATAGTATTTTTAAATTTCTCATCTAGTAAAAGTATTTAAAATATATATCAGGGACTTCAAAAACATATTAAATAAACATACTTTTCTTCCTGTTCTATTTTATGTGCATATCCAACTTTCCATCTCCAATGCTAAGCTGTGAGACTTGTTGCTGCAAGAGTATAGTTGCCTCCTAGGACAATTAGGACAGTGATCAGCTTTAGGTATCAAAATCAACAGCATATTTTAGTCTATTCAAAATTGATATTCTTGACACTCAGAATTTAGTTGTAGAAAAAAAGAATTACCTAAATTACTTCATTTACTATTTCTACTTTAAGAGCCAGGCATAGAGGCACATACGTGGTTTTTAGAAATACTTATTCTAGAATCAAAGTAATAAAAACATTTCATCATTTCAGCATCACTCACAGAATCCATATATATACATATATATTTAAAAATTAAAACAAAATTTTTTGACATAACAAGACTTCACTTTACTAAATGCAAATCACCCTGCTATTTTCTATTAAAAAAAAATCAAACAAAGTTTGGTAGCAACCAATTTTTTTTAACCCAATTGCATTGAAAAGCTTGGACTAAATTATAGACTTTACGATTTTACAGTTTTCATGGAACAAGAAATTCAGAATTTTTCTTAGAGAAAATTAAAAACCTTCCTGTTTGAGAAGAGTGGCAGACGAAAGACTGAAAGTTCAGAGGGAAGTTCTTTACTCTCTAATGACAGAACTATAATAAGTACAAGTAGAACTCATGCTCTTCAAAATAGAGAGATGATCTTTCTTATGTATTATATGGTGGTGGAAATTAAATCCTAGAAATATTAAACGACATCTAAAGAGTAGTACGGCTGGTACCACTTTCTAGAGTTCTCGAGTTATAAGATTGCTTTTGTGTGTGTGTGCTGTCACACAAACCTTCTTACAAACTTTATTTTGAAAACTACTCATTTACTTTTTGCCTTTAATATGTTTTTCAAGGTAAATGGCTTATTCTAAGAAATGTGACTTCAAAAGGTTCATATGCAAAACATTTGCATCTGGCACACTGTCTACAGAATAAATTCAGTACATTTAAACTTTTTAAGACTGAAGGCAAGAAAAAAAAAAGGCTAAGATGAATGACTGGTTTAAAATGAGAAAGTTGTACAGTGTCAGCCACGAAGATTCTAGTGAGGTCATGACGAAGAAATGGGTGCCGTGTTTAGCTATACTGAAGAGAACAAATTTCATACCAGCTCGAGATGCTTATAAATTCCCTTTAAAATGTTGTGGCTAACTGCTCCAAAGAATGTGCAAGTTGATTTAAATAAGTTTCCAGAAACTGAACTGTTTATTTCAGTCTTCTCCAAAAGGCTTTGATATGTAAATCAGTTTGGAAACAAGGATATGTTTGCCTCTTAATATTTCCATTCTCTACGTGTGCTAAATGGCAACCTTGGAATAATTTCCTTTGATCTAAGAAATGAGACCAAGTTAGATTTTGTAAAGGTCAGGGTGAGAAGAAGAGATTTAATCCAATCCAACCAAAATGAAATCAATTTACATTATTCTCCACATATGAAATAACGTGAGCTCTGGGAACAAATATAAGGTGGTTTAAATACCTATCTGACACTGTGGCCTAAGTCAAGGCAATAACCATCTTGAAGCTTTGGTTTCATTACTTATGAAATGGGGATAATGGTGCTTATTTTCTGGGTTTTGTAGGAACAAGTGGCCCCACCTATAAACACGTAACCCAGTTCTGACTTAGAGTGAGCTCCTAAACCACGGTAGTTACTGACATGCTTACTTTTGCACTCATTATTATTATAAGGGTTGGGGCTGTGGTTCCTGCTAGATGTACTAAGAAGAGTAACACGTAATCCTTGAAAAGGCCAAAAAAAGCTTAAAGTACAGTAAGGAAGTAAACGATTTTAATAACTGTGGCTAACTTGAATATATCCAAGAAGGGCTCCTGGTTATTGTCTGAAACAAATAAGGAAAATAAATTGTCAATGTTCTTCGCCTTTATCCTAGTGTGTCTAATTGAAATCTGGCACCTGACGGGCCATAATACCTTTCCTATCTCTTTCCCCTGAGCAGAGTAACATTTGGCCAGTATACTCTAGAATAACATTATTGCTTTATGTGGCTGATGCTCATTCTGATTGGTCAGTGTCATTGCCATATGAGTTGCTAAGTATTTTGAGTATCATCCCTACTTCCATGCCAGTTTATGAGTGTGTTAAGGCAAAAGACACAAGAATTCTCAGATGTTGAAATGGTGTAAATTGTTTTCCTGGGCTGAGTACAGTTTTCTTGCTTTGAGCACAAAGGCTAATTTATACCTCTTGGTAACTAAATAAATTGTGAGTATTCTCAGAATTTGACCTTCTGGAAAACGGCATAGATAAATTGTATCAGACTTTATTCATGCAAAGAATAAAAATGTTTTATTCTAACCTGAAGTTTCTGGAAGGTGTCTTGATCAGGTTAATATTGATCTTTACTGGTTTTCCAGATTCTTTCTTGTGAAACACTTGCCATTTGACCAACAGCTGTGTTGTTTTAAGCAAACATATTTTCACTGAAAACATCAGCACTGGCATTTTCAAACAATTACATTAAAGCTTTGGCAAACGAGGAGCGAAATACTGTGGATTTTTACAAATAGCATCTTTCACCACTTTCAGTTAGCCTTTCATTTCTATAGATGTCAGTAGCAATTGGCTTTGTGTTCTGATTACTTATCATTTATCAACGAAACAGTCAATATTACTGATACTTCTTTTCCAATTGAATTTTTAAAATTTAGATTGAAAAACACATATCATCTACCCTTTTAATAAATATTAAGTGTATCATACAGTAATGTTAATTATAAGCACAATGTTGTACATCAGCTTGCTACAACTTTTTCATCTTGTGGGACTGAAACTTTATACTGATTGAATAGCAATTTCTTATGCTCTTCTCTCCTGGCAACCACCATTCTACTCTTTTCCTTGATGAATTAGACTAACTGCCTCATATAAGTGGAATCATGCAGTATTCTGTGAATGGCTGAGTTCACTTAGCATGATGTCCTCAGGGTTCATCCATGTTGTACCATATGATATGATTTCCTTCTTTTTTATGTCTAAATAATATTCCATTTTATGTATATACTTTCTATGGTCTGAATGTTTGTGTGCCCCAAAAATTCATATGTTGAAATCTTGACTCTACTGTGATAGTATTAAAAAGTGGGATCTCTGGGAGGTTGTTAGATCAAGAGGTCAGAACTTTCTGGAATTAGTAACCTTATAAAAGAAGCCCCAGGGATTTTTTTATTTTTTATTTTTTTATTATTGCCTCCTTCAGCATGTGAGGATGCAACGAGAAGGCCATCAATGAACCAACAAGGAAATGAAACTTTACGAGACACCAAATCTTCTGGTGCCTGATTTTGGACTTCCCAACCTCCAGAACCATGCACAATAAGTTTCTGTTACTTATAAGCTACCAAGTTTATGGTATTTTTATAGTAGAATAAATCAACTTGAATAAAACCACATTTTCTTTATTCACTTATCTATCGATGAACATTAAGATGGTTTCCACGTCTTGGTTATTGTGAATAACACTGCAGTGAACATCAAAGTGAAAATATTTCTTTGAGATCCTGATTTTGACTGTTTGTGATAAATACACAGATGTGAGATGACTCAATCTTGTGGTCATTTTAGTTTGAATTTTGTGAGGAATCTCCATACTATTATCCATAGTGACTGTGCTATTATATACTCCCATCAAAGGGCACAAAGGGTTTTAATTTCCCCACATCCTTACCAGCACTTGTTATTATCTCTTTTTTTGTTTGTTTGTTTGGTTGGTTGTTGTTTCTTTTTGTTGTTGTTGTTGTTTGTTTTTGATAGTAGTCCTCCTACAAGTGTAAAGTGATATCTCATTGTGGTTTTGACTTGTATTTCTCTGATGATTAGTGATGTCAAGTATTTTTTCACATGCCTGTTGGCCATTTCATTGTCTCCTTTGGGAAAAAAAAATGTCTATTCAAGTCTTTCTTAGTATGCTTTTTGTTACTATAAAGGAATTTCTAAACCTGGATAATTTATAAAGAAAAAATGTTTGGTTCATGGTTCTGCTGGCTAGAAGATTCAAGATTTGGCATCTGGTAGGCTGCTTTCTTTCATGTCAAAAGGCAAAGGAGAACTGGTGTATGCAGATATCACATAGTGAGAGAAGAAACGAGGAGGGAGGGTGATAGGTTGTTTTCAACAATCAGCTTTTATGGAAACTAGTAGAGCAACAACTCACTCACCCCAGAGAGAGGGCATAAATCTATTAATTAAATATTCACCCCCATGGCCTAAACACCTCCTATCAGGCCCCACCTCCAACACTGGGCATCAAATTGCTATCAAATTTCGACATGGGATTTTGTGGGGTCAAACATCCAGTCTCAGCAAAATTCTTGTCTATTTCTCAATGTTTTGTTGTAGTTGTTGTTGTTTTGTTTTTGCTACAGATTTGTAGAAGTTCTGTATACTGTTGTCATTGTCAGTTTAGGCTGTTTTAACAAAAGTTCCATAAACAAAAAGGATTTCTTATAATTCTGGACTGGAGGCTGAGAAATTCAAGATCAAGGTCCTGGCCTATTTGGTTTCTGGTGAAGGCTGGCCTCCTTCCTCTTTTGCAGACAGACACCCTTTTGCTGCATCTTCACATGGCAGAAAAAAAGAAATCCCTCTCTAATCTCTTTTTATAAAATCACCAGTCCCATTTACAATCATTCCAATCTCATGTCCTATGGACTTTTCCTACGTGACTGTTGCCATGATAAGGTCATTTTCTTTTATCCCTAGTTTGTTGAGTGTTTTTATTAGGAAACCATGTGGAATTTTGTAAAATGCTTTTTTAAAATATATCAAAATAATTGTGTGATTCAATTATGTTATTATGGTATATTGTATCGATTATTTTTCATATGCTAACTTGTTCATGGCATGTAATCCTTTACATATGTAGCCGAATTGGGTTTGCTACTGTCTTGAGGATTTTTACATCTCTGCTTATCAGAGTTGTTGGCCTGTAAGGTTTTTTCTCTTCATTTATTTTTCTGGCTTTGGTATAAGTCTAGCCTCAGAAAAACTTGGTTTCTCGCTACAATTTTTGCTAAGAGATTGAGAAGGATTGGCACTAACTCTTCTTAAATGCTTAGCAGAATTGACCAGTGAAGACATTTGCTCCTGGGCTTTTCTTGGTTGGTATATTTTTATTGCTAATTTAATATTCTTACTTGTAATTGATCTGTTCAGATTTCCTGTTACTTTGTGACTCAGTCTTTGTAGGTTGCATGTTTCTAGAAACTTATCCGTTTCTTCTAAGTTATCCAATTTTTTGGTATATAGTTGTTCATAGTAGATTTTTATGATTATTTTGATTACTATGGCATCAGTTGTAATAACTCCTTTTTGATTTATGATTTTATTAATGGGTCTTCTCTTTTTCTAGTCTATGAAAAGATTTGTCAATTTTGTTGATCTTTTCAAAAAATTAACTAATTTTGAAAACACCACCATTAATTTTTTTCTATCCTTTATTGTGTTTATTTCTGCTCCAATAGTTGTTACTTCCTTCCTTCTGCTAAATTTTGGCTTGGTTTGTTCGTTTTCTGTGATCTTACAGCATAAAGTTAGGTTTTTATTAGAAATCTTTCTTTCTTATCGATGTAAGCAGTTATTGACATAAATTTGCCGCTCAGTACTGCTTTTGCTAAGTCCCATAAGTTTTAGTATATTGTGTTTTTGCTTACATTTGCCAGTAGTTATTTTCTAATTTCACTTTTACTGTTTTTTTTTTTAACCAATTGGTTGTTATAAGTTTGTTATTTTCCACATATTGGTGAACTTTTCAATGTTTCTTCTGCTATTAATTTCTAGTTTTATTTTATTGTGGTCAGAAACAATACTTGATATTATTTCAGTCTTCTTAAATTTGTTAAGACTTGCTCTATGGCCTGATGTGTGACATGTGATCTATTCAGGAGATGTTCCATGTTCACTCGAGAAGAATGTATATTCTGCTGCTATTTGGGCGAAATGTTCTGTATATGTCTGTTAGATCTATTTGATCTACAGTGCTGTTCATGTCTTCTGTTCCCTTATTGATCTTCTGTCCGCATGGTCTATCCAATATTGAAAGTAGAATATTAAAATCTACTGTTACTGTGTTGCTATCTATTCCGCCTTCTGTCAATGTTTGCTTCACATATGTAGGTTCTCTGATATTGAGTGCATACTTATTTATAATTGCTATAGTATTCTGTGAATTGATCTTTTATCAGTATAGAATATCCTTCTTTTTCTCTTGTGACAATTTTTGACTTTTCGTCAATTTTGTCTGATATAAATATACCACCCCTATTCTCTTTGGTTTATTATTTGTATTGAATAACTATTTTTTTCTTTCACTTTCACTCTATGTGTGTTTGTAAATGTAAAGTGCATCTTTTTTGAACAGAGTAAATGTAGATTTTGTTATGCGACATAAAGTTGGATTATGTTATTTTACTCATTCATCTGTTCTATGTCATTTGATTCAGGAGTCTAGGTTTTCTTTGTTCGTTCGTTTGTTTGTTTGTTTGTTTTCTTTTGAGACAGAGTCTCGCTCTGTAGCCCAGGCTTGAGTGCCGGCGTGGGATCTCAGCTCACTGCAAGCTCCGCCTCCCTGGTTCACGCCATTCTCTCACCTCAGCCTCCCGAGTAGCTGGGACTACAGGTGCCCGCCACCACACCTGGCTAATTTTTTGTATTTTTAGTAGAGACTGGGTTTTGCCGTGTTGGCCAGGATGCTCTCGATCTCCTGAGCTCGTGATCTGCCCGCCTTGGCCTCCTAAAGTGCTGGGATTACAGGCATGAGCCACCTCAACTGGCCTAGAGTACAATCTTTTACCTTTTCTTTTTTTACATTTAAATTCCCTTTGTTAGATTATTATAGTATTATGTATTTGCATATACATTTTCCATTACCGGTAAGCTTTCTACTTCTATAAACTCTCATGTTGCTGTTCAGTGCCTTTTTATGTCAACTTGAAGGACTCCCTTTAGCACTTCTTGTAAAACAAATCTAGTTTCGATGGAATCCCTCAGCTTTTGTTTAACTGGAAAAACCTTTATCTCTTCTTTATTTTTGAAGTAAAATTTTGCTGGATATAGTATTTTACATTGGTAGTTTTTTTTTTTTTTTTTTCCTTTCAGCACTTTAAATTTATCATCCCACTCCTTCCTGTCCTACAAAGCTTCTGCTTAGAAATGCATTGATAGTCTCAGGGAGGTTTCCTCGAATGTGACAAGTCCCTTTTATTTTTCTGCTTGCAAAATTCTCTTTGTCTTTGGCATTTGATAATTTGATAATACTGCATCTTGTCATGGAATTCATTGAGTTTCTCTTATTTGGGATGTATTAGGCTTCTTGAATCAGCAAAATCAATCTGGAAGACTCCTTCCTTCCCTGGATTTGGCATTTTTTTTATCATTATTTCTTTATATAGCTGTCTCTCTCCTTTCTTTCTGAGTCTTCTACTTCTGAGATATCCATAATACATACATTGGTCCACTAGATGTTGTTGCCTAATTCCCTTAAGCTTTCCCCATTCTTTTTCTTATGTTTTTATTGCAGTAACGGCATCAACATAAAATTTACCATCTTTACAATTTTTAAGTGTATACAGTATTGTGGTATATCATACCTTCATAATGTGCAACCAACCACACTGTTTTTCACAGTGAATGCACCACTTTACATTCCAACCAATAGTGTACAAGAATTCCAAATTTTCCACATTTTTGTCAACCCTTGTTAATTTCTGGTTTTCTTGATAGTAGCTATTCCAATATGTGTAAAGTGATATGTTATTATAATTTTGCTTTTCTCTAATGATTAGTAATTTTAAACATCTTTACATGTGCTTATTAACTAACCGTATTGCTTCTTTTACAGAATATCTATTCAAATCCTTTGCTTATTTTTAAATCAGTTGTTTGTTGTTGAGTTTTAGGAGTTTTCTATATGTTCTAGATATTAATACTTATATGATCATATAATTTGCTAATATTTTCTCTCATTCTGTGGGTTGTTTTTTTCCTATGTGGACAGTGTCTTTTGATTCACTTAAATCTTTTCTTCATGATTCAGTTTGTCTATTTTTTTCCTTTGTTGCCTGTACCTTTGGTGGTGTCATATGCAAGAAATCACTGCAAAATCTAATGTCATAAAATGTTTGTCCTATATTTTCTTCTAAGAGTTTCATAGTTTTAAGTCTTGCATTTAGGCCTTTGATCCATTTTCAGTTTTTGTATATCGTATTAGATAAGGGCCCAACTTTATTCTTTGGCATATGAATATTTGGTTTTCCTACCACTATTTGTTGAAGAGACTGTCTTTTTTCCATTGAATGATTTTGGCACCCTTGTCAAAAATTGTTTGATGATGTATATGAGAGTTTATTTCCAGGCTGTCTATTCTATTCTATTGGACTATTATCTGTATTTATGCTATTACCATATTATTTTGATTACTTTGCCTTTTTATATGTTTTAAAATTTTAAAAAATTGAGATCTCCAGCTTTCTTTTCCTTTTTTTTTTTTTTTTAAATTGTTTAGGCTATTTAGGTTCTCTTGACATTTTATATGAATAGTAGAATGTGTGTTTCTATTTCTGCAAAGAATGTCATTGGAGTTTTCATGGGAGTTGCTTTGAATCTGTAGATCATTTGGATAGTGTTGACATTTTAATAATATTAAATCTTCTAGTCTACAAACATGGGATGTGTTTCCATTTGTTTATGGATTATTTAATTTTCTCAAGCAGTGTTTTATAGATACCATGGTACAAGCATTTCCCTCTTTTGGTTAAGGCAATTACTAAGTAGCATATTATTTTTGATGCTATTGAAATTGTAATTATTTGCAAAATTTTCTTTTCAGATTACTCATTGTTATATATATGCAACTGATTTTTGCACATTGACTTTGCATCCTTCAGCTTTGCTGAATTTATTTATCAATTCTAGTAATTTCATTGGATCTTTATAGTTTTCTACATGTAAAATCATATTATTTACCGAGATAATTTTACTTTTTACTTTTCAATTTGGATGTTTGTTATTTGTTTTTTATTGCCTAATTGCCCTGACTAGAATTTCCAGTACTATTTTGAATAGAAGTGACAAAAATGAACATCTTTTCCTTGTTCCTTATCTTAGAAGAAAGGCTTTCTTTCTTTAACCAGTGGGAATGATGTGTTCTGTGAGTTTTGTATATATGACTTTTATTATGTTGATGATGTTTTATTCTATTCCTAGTTTGTTGAGTCTTCTTATCATAAAAGGTTGTACAATTTTGTGAAAATCCTTTTCTGTCTCAATTGAGATGATCTTGTGTTAATTTTTGCCCTTCTGCTAATGGAGTGCACTACATTGATTCATCTTTATATGTTGAACCACCCCCATCCTTATATTCCAAGAATAAATTTCACATGGTCATGGTTTATATTATTTTAAAAATGGTGTCAAACTCGATTTGGTAGTTTTCTTTGAGGATTTTTTGATCAACTTTCTTAAATGATATTTGACTTTTTTAAAACGTGTCTTTGTCCAGGGAACTACTGGCCTCATTCAGTAAGTTAGAAAGTATTCCCTATTATTCAATTTGTAAAAATAGTTTAAGAAGAATTGGTGTAAATTCTTCATAAGTATGGTATAATTTGCCCACAACCCTAGCAGATATAGGGCTTTTCTCTTTTGATATGTATTTTATTACTGATTCATCTCCTTACGATTTATAGGTCTATTAAGATTTTCTATGTCTTTGTGACTTATTCTGGGTACGTTTTGTGTTTCAGGAATGTGTTCATTTCTTCTAACTTACTCAACTTGTTGGCATACAATTGTTCTTAGTATTCTAATTGTTTTAATTTCTATAGAAGAAGAAATAATATCCCCAAATATATTTCTGATTTTAAACATTTGATTAATGCCCCATTTTCATAGTCCATCTAGTTAAAAGTGTCAATTTAGTTCATCTTTTAAAATAAACAACTTTTAATCTTATTGATTTTCTCTATTCTTTCTATATCCTTTATTCTAGGGGTCCTCAACCCTCGGGCCATGGACTGATACCAGTCCGTGGCCTGTTGGGAACTGGGCCGCACAACAAGATATGGGCAGTGAGTGAGCAACTGAGCATTGCCACCTGAGCTCTGCCTCCTGTCAGATCAGTGGTGACATTAGATTCTCATAGTAGTGCAAACCCTATCGTGAACTGCATAGGCAAGGGATCCAGGTTGCACCCTCCTTATGAAACTCTAATGCCTGATGATGTGAGGTGGAACAGTTTCATCCCAAAACCATCTCACCATCCCCATCCATGAAAATATTGTCTTCTTCAAGACCAGTCCCTGGTGCCAAAAAGGTTGGGGACCACTGTTCTATTCCATTTACTTCTGTTTTTTATCTTTATTATATCATTTTTTCTGGATTTTGTTTTTCATTCCTTTTCTAGTTAAGTTGCAAAATTAGGTTGTTAATTTGAGACAGGACCTGTAGTCCTGTCTCCTCAGGAGGCTGAGTTGGGAGGATTGCTGGAGCCCAGGAGGCTGAGGTTGTAGTGAGCCACGATCATACCATTGCCATCTAGTTTGTGCGATAGAGTGAGATCCTGTTTCAAAAGAAATGAAGACTAAATTAGAAAGAGCTCAAGAATTAGTGTGTCTTAATAAATTAAAACATCATGCATGTAATCCCTCCAATTTGGGAGGCCAAGGCAAGAGGATCACTTGAGGCCAGGAGTTCAAGATCAGCCAGGACAACATAGCAAAACCTTATGACTACAGAAAATGTTTTTCAATGTAAGCATTTATAGCTATCACTTTGTGTCTAAACACTGCTTTTACTGTGTCCCATAAGTTTTGATAGGTTGTGTTTTGGTTTCCTTTCTCTCTAAACATTTTCTAATTTATCTTGTGAATTCTTCTGTAATTAATTGGTTAAGAGTATATTAATTTTTACAATTTTGTTTTCAGTTTTACTTCTGTTATTGATTTCTAACTTTATCCTGTTGTGGTCAGAGAAGAGATTTTGTATAAAAATCTATCTTTTCATGTTTATTAAACTCAATTTGTGGCCTAGAATCTGACTGTTCTTTGAAAATATTCCATGTGCACTTGAGAAGAATGTTTTTGCTGCTGTTCTCGGGGAGAGCGTTCTGTGTATACCTGTTAGATATAGTTGGCTTCATGTGTTGGTTATGCCCTCTTTTTCCTTGTTTATCTCCTGTCTCGTTGTCCAATTCATTATCTGTAATGGGGTATTGACAACTCTAACTATTATACAGGACTATTTCTCCCTCCAATTCTGTTAGTTTTTGATTTATATATATACATACACACATATATGTATATACACATATGTATTATATAAAAATTATATATGTATTATATAAATATGTATATTTGTGTGCTAATATATATACATGCTTATATCAAAATTATAAATGTATATACATATATAACTTTTTTTGAAACAAGGTTTTGCTCCGTTGCCAGGCTGGTGTACAGTGGTGTGATCACTGCTCACTGCAACCTCTACGTCCCAGACTCAAGAAGTCTGCCCACCTCAGCCTCCTGAGAAGCTGGAACTCCAGGCAAGTGCCACCACACCCGGCTAATTTTTGTATTTTTTTGTAGAGATGGGGTTTCGCTATATTTCTCAGGCTGGTCTTGAACTTCTGTACTCAAGTGATCCACCTGCCTCAGCCTTCCAAAGTGCTGGAATTACCGACATGAGCCACCATGCCCAACCTATATGTTTTAATGGTCTGTCATTTGGTGTATAAATGTTTGCAGTTGTTATTATTGTATATTTTTACTGTATTGAACCTTTTATTAATATATAATGCCCTCATTGTTTCTTGGAAACTTATTTCATTTAAAGTATATTTTGTCTCCTTTCTTTTACTATTTGTATGACATACATTTTTTCATCCTTTCACTTTCAATCTGTTTGTGTATTTCAATCTAAGTTGAGTGTCCTATAGATACCACGTAAATGGATCATATGTTTTTATCCATTCTGGCAATCTTTGTCTTTTGATTGGAATGCTTAATTTATTCTTATTTAAAGTAATTACTAGTGAGAAGTGACTTAGGTCTGCCACTTTATTATTTGTTTTCTACATGCTTTATAGCTTTTTTGTTCCTTATTTCCTGCATTACTGTTTTGGTTTGTGCTCACCTGATTTCATTTAGTGAAATGTTTAAATGTATCTCTTAATTTATGTCAATACATTTATATCTATTTTCTATGTAGTTACCATGGGAATTGCATTTAACATCCTCAAGTTGTGACACCCTAATTTATACCAGCATGACTTCAATAATACACAAAGACTCTGCTTTACAGTTCCTTCCTACTGCTTTCAGTTGTTAATGTCAAAAAATTACATCTTTACATATCGTGTGCTCCAAAACGTAAACTAATAATTATTTTAAATGCATTGGTTTCTTCAGTTGCGTAGGCAATAAAAATGTGAAGTTACAAACTAGTTCAGTAATACTAACTTTTTAGACAAATCTGGTAAAAGAAAAGTAAAGGTACCAACTATTCTTACAATGTTATTAGATTTTATAATTGCGCATGCATTTGCCTTTATTAAGATATTTATTTCTTCGCATGGCTTTAAGTTACTGTTTAGTGTTCTTTCAATTTATCTTGCAGGATTCCCTTAAGTATTTCTTGCAAAACAGGTCTGGTGCTAACAGATTTCCATGAGCTTTTGTGTACCTTATAATATCTTAATTTCCCCTAAAAAATTCACCCAAAAATTATTATCTCAATTATTTTTTCAGCTAATTTATATATATCTTTTGCTTTAGAATTGTTTTCTGTGGATTTTTTGGGTTTCTATTATTGGGTTACCCTTGTTTCTTCATGTTCTTTATAACTTTATGTTGATATTCATATATGAGAAAACATAGACAACAATTTCTGTCTTTTCAAACTGGATTTACACAGGGAAGGGCTTCCAGCATGGCTGGAAATTTTTGGGTCCTCTCAAACCTTTTCTGTGTGTCCTTTCTGGCTTTGTGGGAAAAAAATATATATATATATAAAATATATATTTTATGTATTTTACATATTATATGTTATATATAGTGTATATTTTATGTATATAGACAAAGACATAAATATATATATATATATTCCCACAAACCCATAAATATGTATTCCTAATTAAAAGGGTTTGCAGGTATCTTTTTTCAGGAGTGTGTAATCTCTTGTTCCCTCTGGTGTCTGTCTGCTGAATCTCGGGTCCTTTTAAGAACATCAGCAGTGGCTCGCACCTGTAATCCCAGCACTTTGGGAGGCTGAGGTGGGCGGATCACGAGGTCGGGTTTGAGACCAGCCTGGCCAACATGGTGAAACCCTGTCTCTACTAAAAATACAAAAATTAGCCGGGCATGGTGGCATGCACCTGTAATCCCAGCTACTCTGGAGGCTGAGGCAGGAGAATAGCTTGAATCCCGGAGGTGGAGTTTACAGTGAGCTGAGATCGCACCACTGCACTCCAGCTCTGGCAGACAGAGCAAGACTCCATCTCGGGGAAAAAAAAAAAAAAAAAAAAAAGGAAGCAGCAGCACATTACCCAGGTCTGTTTTTGTTCTCAGCATCAAGGACAAATCTCAAGCATTCTAGGATCCCAGGCATCCTAGAATACGTCAGGTCACGTCAGTTATGCAAGACAGTAGAGACAGAAGCCAATCTCATGGGCAGCGTCCCTCTAAAGTCAGAATATTGAACGTATGGTTCAGTCATCTCCTTCTCTTCCTAGGGAAAAGCCAGAAACTGTGTTTCCTCCTGTTTAGGCGGTGATCTGCCAGGAAAGAACTATAGTGAAAGTGTGCCATGTATTTTTCCACTGGCTTTGATGCAGCTATTTTTGTGCTCATTTGAGATGCAAGAGCGTCTTAACTGATTTCTGGATTTCTCACAAAGGGAATTGTTCCACGTATTATTGTTGACTTTGTCTTTTCATGGGAGAAACAAGGTTCTGGGGCTTTCTTATCCTGCCATCTTCCTGACATCACCCTGATACCTGATATCTTTGATGTGTAGTCCCAGTTGTAACTGATGTGTTGACTAATAATAGCCAACTCTTCAGAGAAACATGTGTCTAAGATACCTAAATGGTCCATGGGATATCATGTATTCAACAATAATATACAGTCAGTTCTGCTGTTATGTTATATATGCATTCCAAGCGATCACTGTGCTGCACAAAATTGCACAATGATATCCACAAGTCTCATGGAAAAAAATGAGTGGGGCACAGCACTCAAAAACATCATCAGTGATCAGTTAATAAATAGAAGTTTAATAAAAAAGATAGTGAGCACAAGTGAAATAATTAAGAAATACATGATTAGTATAATAAATATAGCATTTTACCTTGAGAAAGAGCTGAAGTTTGCTTATAGAAGTGGATGTGGAAAGAGTTACTTCTCATTGGCTAGTATGAACTGGTAGAAAGAGTGTTATCTGAAATCAAATGGAAATTTGTAACACCCGATGTGGATCAGTTTGGCTCATAACACATAGAGTGGAGTGAGGTAGCTGTTAGATGTTAAGACTTGTGTGTATTTCGTGTTTTTTTATGAAGCTGGGCTAAACTGAGTGCAGTTTTCTGTGTTCACCTAGTTTTTATCATGGTGGAATTGCACACAACTAATGTGAAATTTTTGTTATGCTCAAGTTGTTCCCTAATATGTCAAAGGTGTCAGAACAGAATTTCTTTTCAAAACAAGCATTAAGGTAAACCTACTGTATAATACTTTCATGAATTAGATTTTTGAAAAGTGAGTGGTTTAAATGTTTCATCACTGAATCACATTCTGGTGTTCTGAGGAAGTCCCTGAACTGCCCTTGTAGAACATTCATTAAACCCCCAGGCTTTGATGCAGATGGATTTAAATTTGAATCCTAAGTTTACCTGCTTGATTTTCAGTAAACATCCTTTGTCTCCTTAAGCTATATTTTCTACTCTGTGAAATGAAGTTTGAAATTCTACCTCATAGGTTAATATGATGATTAGAAGATAAAATGTATGCAAATTCCTCAGAGAATGACTTTCACATGTAAAACACTCAATAATGATAGTTGCTCTAAATTCTTTTATTCATAAAATATCCTGTTGTGCTATACGTATACTAAGTTCATTTCCATTTGAATTATTATTATTTGAATATAAATCTCAGTGAATTTTTATAATGAATTATTTTAAAGCTCATGTTTGTATTTTTTTTTGTTTTTTAGAATTAAGCATGCCTGATTTCAGAATATATATAATATTTTGGTTTACCATATGTAAATGGATATACATGGCTTTTTTTTTTTTTTTTTTTTTGAGACTGAGTCTGGCTCTGTCGCCCAGGCTGGAGTGCAGTGGCCGGATCTCAGCTCACTGCAAGCTCTGCCTCCCGGGTTTACGCCATTCTCCTGCCTCAGCCTCCGGAGTAGCTGGGACCACAGGCGCCCGCCACCTCGCCCGGCTAGTTTTTTGTATTTTTTAGTAGAGACGGGGTTTCACCGTGTTAGCCAGGATGGTCTCGATCTCCTGACCTTGTGATCCGCCCGTCTCAGCCTCCCAAAGTGCTGGGATTACAGGCTTGAGCCACCGTGCCCGGCTATACATGGCTTTTTAATTATTTTTGCTGGATATTTGCAGTTATTGGTGGGTGGTTATCAAAACATCAAATTTCTAAACTTTCTGTCTTTCATGTTATGGAGAGGAGTGAAAAAGCTTTATTCCCAGAAGTGGCTATAAAGTTAATTCTGAGTGTGCAACTTGAGGATCATTTAAATTATTTTGGATGTTTGCTGATTTCCATGTGTCTGCTGATGATCTCAGAAAACAGGGGGATCACACCTTTAGAATGTGACATTTATGGGGAGACATTTATGTCTAATAGGTAGACAAGAAGGTTTAAAATGTAGTTTCCTTTTTTTTTTTTTTCCAAGAGGCCAAGTTCTTTTGAGAATTGCTCTGGTATGACAGAAAATATGATACCTGCTATAAGTAAAGAGGTAAACTTCTGACAAGTTTACATAATTGTTAAATTATTATCATATATATATTTTCTTCCTTCCCTCCCTTCTTTCTTCTTTTCTTCCTTTCTTCCTTCATGAATTTTTGTTCCAGTCAGGTAACCTGCTAAGAGGGGGCAATGCCAAGGTGAAAACTTAGTCTCTGAACATGATGCTTATTGTCTCATATAAGACACAAATATGTCAATAATTCGTTATAATTGTGTTTAGTAGAATAATACAACACAAAAGAGAGAATAAGTAACCTGGTTAGAACAGTTAAAAAAGGTTCCATTACTAGATATGTTTTCAAAGTTCATACAAAAGACAGAGGAGCAAAAAATAATTACAGATTGAGGGGCTGTAATGTATATTGTGCTGGATGAAGGAACAGTTGGTTTCCTGTTGCTGGAGGGCCTTAGTGGTGAGTAATGGGATGAGGCTGGAGGGGGTGCAGAGCTATCTCTTGAAGGACTTCAGCAGAAGAGTTGGTGATGGTGCATCATGCTTTCAACGTTGCAGTTTATTCCCAGTAGATTGGGATACTGCACTTTGGAAATTACATCTGTGCTTTGCAGAATTGTGTGGCAATGAACTGTTAGGAATATTTTGTGTTTATTTCTTTGGAATAAAACAGTGAAAACTAAGTTCTGAAAATAGGAGGAATCGTGGGTTATTCAGTGGTTGGAATACAAAAAAAAAAAAAAAAAAAAGCATGTTACCGTTGGAGAAAGCTGGGCCCATTGATAATATGGCGCATCACAAAGGAATTTCTGAAGGACCTTAAAAAGTAGTGAAACTGAGTACCAAATTCAAGACCCATTTGTATTAGCCACTCTGTTCTACCAAACAAACCAGAATCTCCTAAGCCACAAAGTTGGATAAGTTTAGCATGCTTAAGATTGTCTGATACCCCCACACTTTATTCTTTCTGTTCATAACCATTGTTAGATTAGATTGGTCCCTTAATTCGTCTTGGTTTCCAACATGTCTGCCTCTTTCTCTCGTTTTTTCCCTAAGCCTTTCTTCTCTCTCTGTATTTAAATATTTAGAGACTCATCAATATAATCGATATAACCAAATAATAACAGTAATCATTGATAACAAACCTTTACATGACCTTGCTGCTTACTTCATCTACCATGGAATTTCTGTCCTTTATTCTCTGCCATTCTTTTTTCCATGATTAATCTCCGCTCATTGCATCTAACTCCTATCCACCCAGGGCCTCTTTTAAACTGCTATCTACAGCCCAGGCCCATGATTCTTCTGAAACAGATCCTTCAGAGACCTCAAATGGCTTTCTTCTTGCTAATTCCAGAGACTTTTCTCCCCCTTCATTTTGTTAATCTCCAATGTATTTCACATCACTTAAGTATACTTCTTCCTTGACATCTCTAACACTACTGTATATTGGATTTAATTCTTCCCCTCTGACCATTGTCTTGGCTTAAACATGCTCCCTTCTAAACAACCCCTGCTTTATATATCCAAATCCATCCATTTCATATGTCCAAGTATTTTCAATATACAATTGGCCCTCCTTATTATTGGGTTCAGCATCCACAGATTCAGCCAACTGCAGATCAAATACAGTCAGAAAAACATAAATGGCTTTGTCTGTACTGAACATGTACATACTTTTTTCCTTGTAATAATTCCTTAAATAATGTAGTATCACAACTATTTACAAAGGATTTACATTTCATTAGGTATTATATGTAATCTAGAGAAGGCTTAAAGTTGTACAGAAGGATGAGGGTGTTCGTAGGTTAAATGTAAATGCTATGCCATTTCATATGAGCAACTTGAGTATCTTCCAGTTTTGGTATTCCTGGGGGCCTTGAACAAATTTTTCCTAGATACCAAGGAACAACTGTAATGTTAAATCCCAAAACTAGGATTATTAGATGAAATGTTGGTATTGCAGGATGATCCAGTATATTATTTTGGGTGAAGATCTTTTTAAATGGATACGTTTTAGTGAAGTGTTTGTAAATTTAAATGAAGAGTAATAGTTTATCTTCTCATAAATATCATATACATAAAATTCTTTATAGGACTGTTAAGGTATTACATTATGAGTTAATGTTTGCAAAATGATAAAACCAATGCTTGATATGCAATTGGTTCATAAATTTTCAAGTGTTATTGTGTTTTGTTAATTAAATATATATATATATATATGAAACTTGGAATGATTAAAAGATCTAGTCCTCCTCCAATTTTAATTAAAACTTTTTTTCTTACTTGTGGTGAAGTAGTATTGGAAAATTTCCCGAATTTTTTCTTTGTAATATTACATAACATTTCCAAATTTGGTTGCATTTTTTGGTTTGCAAGTTTTACTGCTAACCAATATAGCACTGTCTTCTTCCTAGTCTAAATAAAGGGGATAGGCAGTTATTTCACTAGGTGCTTTCTGAACCTAACACATGTTGCCATCTTTTTCTATGATAAACTAGTTTTTCACATTTTGAATCAAATTGCTTTATTCTTAATAGTCAATACTTGTTTGCATCTTATTAATCAACCTTTGCAAATGGTTTGCATCTGGAGTATATGATTCATGGTAATTAAAAGAAGATTGATTTGTTTTTCAGATAATTGACTTAATTTATTTAAATATTGAGCATATTAATGCCAATGGAAAACTTAAAGTTGTTGGGCAGTGTTGTGATTTCAGTATGGTTTGTTTCTTTGGGTACTCATATTCAAATTTAATTTTCATTGTGGCAGTGTGGGGAGGTGGGATCCATTGAAAGATGTTTGGGGGGTGTAGCCCTCGTGAATAAATTAATGCTGCCACTCAGGAATAAGTTCTCACTCTTTAGGGAGTGGATTAGTTATCATGAGAGACAGGTTGTTATAAGGCAAGTTTCCTCCTGGTGTTCACTTTCTCTTTGCACACATCCACTCATGTTTCTGCTTCTTCACTATGTCCTGATGTAGCACAGGTCCCTCACCAGAAGTAAGCAGATGCCAGTGCCATGCTCTTGGACTTTCCAGCCACCAAAATTATGAAACAAATAAACCTTTTTTTTCTATATAAGTTTTCCAGCTTCAAATATTCTGTTATAGCAATACAAAACAAACTAAGACAGATAGATAGTGGTATCCTTTTTCTTTAAGGATATTAGAGTAACTGTGGTCAGTGCTCTTTATATACCAAGTACTAAATTGTAGACCCAATTTTTATTTGTTTTTCATAGCAATTTCTGAAATCTTTATTCTTCATCAAATTTTATCTTTTACATCTCACCAGATTGGATTACAGATATACCTTGGAGATATTGTGGATAGTTCCAGACCACTGCAGTAAAGTGAATATTGAAATAAAGTGAGTAACATGAAAATTTTTGGTTTCCCAGTATGTATAAGTATGTACTGTTATGTTCGTGTTTATACTATACTGTCATTTATTAAGTGTGCAACAGCAGGTCTCAAAAATGTACACACTATAATTTAAAAATACTTTATTGCTAAAATATTCTAATGAAATGAGCAGATGTTGCTCGAAATGGGACTCTGACAGCCTTGCTTGATGCAGGGTTGCCATAAACCTTCAATTTGTGAAAAACATAGTGTCTGTGAAGCATAACCAAGGGAAGCACAGTAAAATGAGGTATCCTTGTTTGTCTGTGTGTCATGTTGCCAACACTCTCTTCTTACATTTCCACCCTGGTTAGTTTATGATGCCGTTATGGGAAACTCTGAGTATCACTTAAAAAAGGAATTCGGGAGTACTGAAAAAGTAGCTGATTCAATACAGAAAGTATCAGGCTAGTGAAGATGCTAAACAACATACCCTTCTAAATAAAAATGAAGAAAACCAATGCTTTTTATTTTGTAAAAGAAAAGAGGAAGTCCATAATAGTATTAGTCTCATGTTTTAACAATTGCCATTTTGGGGAGAAAAATAACCATTTATTTAGTTTTATGTTGTTCCATAGTATAGAGATGCAAATAATAGAAAGCAAAGTATCCTCAACACACAACTAAAAGAAGAAAGAAATGCACTGCCTGAAGAAAATAGCAAGCTCTATTGGAACTGGAATAACAGTGACGTTGAACAAAAGATTTATGAAGAGTTTCAGCAAATAATTTCCAAGTTTTGTTCAAGAAGCCTAAAACATGATTACTTTTGAAGTACTGCTTTAAGTGTATCATTATTTTTGCCGTAAGACCTTCAACTTAAGAATCTAATTGCTAATACAGTAGGCATCCAAATGATTTAAGATCTCTGAATTATGATCCCAAGATAACATCCAAACCAGGTGTAACAGTCCCTGATATGTTTGAACTTTTAATCTGAATTGCATCTTGTATATATGGTCTCCTCTCTGCTCTGAACAAATCTGTACAGGGAAATCAGTACCTTTCTGTGGTTTTCTTCAAAAATACCATCACACAATTTTTGTGAGTAGCAGACTTCATTGGAGAGATGGAGGTGTTTTACAGCATTTTAAAACTGAATATTGGCATCCCTGTTTTTAAAAGTTTTGAAACTTGCCACAGTCGAATTTTAATGGTCAACTTATACTGTAATCACAAGCTTCCTGCCATGTGGTTCACCACCTCCCTTTTATTTCTTTCATGGGGCTTATACTGAAACTTGATCAACCTCACTATGTTATGCAAAGCAATTTATCTCTCTGATCCTTATTCGACTCAGGGGTGACTACACTCCCAAATCTCATTAATATGTAGTACTGAATACAGTCCTCGTTCTCTAGGTCTCACCTTTTCCTAACATAGCCTTTTAAATTGCGCTCCGTCCAATCTCTTCCTTTTTCTAACACTCTGTGTAATTGAAAGGAAACTGTATATTTCATGGGACGTTATATAAACGGTGGCAGATATTTCACTTCCTTTTTCTCGAGAAACTACTTATACATCTTAGGTGATTGACCTTTTTAGTATTTCTTAAAATATTTTGTATATTTGTATATACTTATGTCCGTCCTTGTCTGAAATGAATCAATATTGTATCTCTCCAAACTCTATTCAACTTCTAAGCTTGGCCAAGTTACATGAAGTCATCCAAATCAGTCCAATCCACATTGATTTATCATCTTTTTTCCCTGAAAATTTACAGCCTTATTATCCCATTTTTTTGAAAAGTTTCTTTATTTCTGGATATTGATACTATGTCCTCAACTAAACTGTGAGCTCTTTCAGGACTGATAATAATTGCTGCGTTCATGTACATACATGTGAATATTCCCAAAATACTGATTTTATTGTTGCAAAGTAAATTTCTGGGACTGCCTAGCTTGAGTTGAGCCAAGTACTCCCTTGCCATTTTCTTTAATTAGGCTTAATTTTCAAAAGGCAGCTGCAAGAGGCATTTAAAATTTTCTAATGAAAATTGAAGTGTAGATTTGTCAAAATGAGAGGTCGTTGATCCTAAGAGAAAAAATACTTTCATTTCGGTTCTATCTGAAACTGCTAATCTTTGGCAGTTGGAAGATTAGTCGTTCTGATATTACATTTTTCATTTCCACTGAACAGAAATGATATATGAACAAATTTTAACAACACACTTTTCTTCTTTGTTTTATATACGGAGGCATCAGCATGATTCATAAGAATGAAGTATTGGACTGTATGCCACCATTAATGCTTTTCTTTCTCATACCCATGAAGAATGTTTTGATTCAATTAACTCTACAAGCCCAAGATTCAAATGCTTTTTTCCTCCTGAATCACATTTTAATAATAACATTCTCATTTCTTTATAAAGTGTTAACCCAGTGAATACTAGTACTGGGAAAGTAACAGTATTTGAGTGGAATTCAAGCTTTGACCTGGATTAGATGATCAATTTATGGAAAAGAAAGTCCACCTGTAGATGAGATAAAAGCATAAACAGAACATAGAAAATACAGACATTGTGAAAAATTGGATAAGAAAAATAACCCACCTTTGCAAATAATTAGATGCACGACGTTGGAGCTACGTTATCTTCTTTCACAAAATGGAAAAAATCTATATGCTATGCCTTCCAGGGTATGAATTTGAAAGTAACACCTGCATAACTTTTATTATAATAGCTGGTACAAGAGAAGTTCCCCCATTTTGATAATTCTCCCATGCCTCTTTAATTGTTTTAAAAATTGTCTCATGCTCTTAAGTATTATAATTTAATTACTGTCAATATTTCAGTTGCACTGAGAATTTAGAATATACTAGAATTGTGGTAAACTGAGGTAACAATCTGCATTAGATTGGTAAAGCAATGACTTTGTCTCTTCTATGATACTGTTTTCATAAGTTCATATTAAAATGTGCATAAAACTACTGCTGGGTCCTAGGAGAGAAGAGTAATCCAAAAGGACTTTCTAAGGAAGCTGAGCTTTTAAACAATATTCTCGGAAACTATAAAACCAACGAGATTTAAGATCTCCCTAATAACTTTGTTTCTTAATGTGTTGTAGGTCTCAGATGAATGTGAACTGTAAGCATATGACCCTGTAAATGTAAGCTCTTTCCTGGAAAACCAAGGCAAGTTAACTGTTCATGCTAATTCATTTTTCTGTATACATCCATTTAGACATGGTTTAAACTTTGGCTACAAGATACAGCTTTGGTGTTATACAACCTCAGTTTATTTATGAAAAAATATTTTAAAATTATCGTATTGTGTTATTTTGACTGAGAGAATCAGGTTAAATATTTATCATAGTACAATTAAGAGAGTGAAAATTTATATGAATTCTACTCTTTGGAACTTTTCACACTAAAGTAGGGAAGAATAAAAGGACTGGAGAATTACTTCTCAGCAAGATTATTCTCTAGATAACATCTTTTGTATTGCCTTTAGACATAACATTTGAATTAGAGAAATTTCAGAATTATTAGCATTGATAAAATATGGAGCACCCCAAATTAGATGATCTTAAGGCTGAAGTTTTTCTAGATAGTAATAAGATTTCTCTCTTCACTTTGAAGAACTGTCAGTCATTCCATAATTTCTTCTAATTGTTCCCTCTCCCACATCAAGTCTAAATGTTCGTTACCTGCAGGCAAATGTACTCAAAAGTTTTAAAAGTGTTTTTCTCTGTTAAAATGTTGAAGAAAATTGGCATGCCATTTCATTTTATCCTTCTAATCAAATACCTACTATTCTAAGAGACTAGAAAAAATTTTTATTTTATTGGAAATAACACATAGAATCAATATGTAGACAAGATCATTGAAAGTCTCTAACTCAAATGTTCCCTGTTGCTAACTCATTCAATCATTCATCTTTTCATATATTCAACGTTTATTGAGTACTTTAAGTCATGAACTTTTCTCAGGAAATATACAACAATAAAAGATGACTGAAATCTTGTCTGTCTTCGAGAAGCTTATATTCTACTAGAGAAAGAAGGCATGTCACAAACTAAGCTGTAGTATAATAACGTATAACAAGTGAAGACTTACTATTAAAGATTGATGAGTGTGAGAAGATGTAAGCATAACACTGCCCACAATGAGACACATTTGCTGTTGGACACATGATGGGGAATTTCTTCCTTCTGAGAGGTAATTGTGATTATTCCCATTTTTGAGACTAGCACACTGAAACTAAGTATTTTTTTTTTTTAGTGTAGGTTGGAATAATTGTTGCAGTACTTTCCTTTGGTGGCATTTTTGAACTGGCTTTTTCTGGATAAAAAAGCACATGCTAGATTAGAGAACTGGAGTAATTCTGTGCAACTGCATAGCAAAGAAACAAGGCAGTAGAAAAGTTGCAAATTATTTTTGAGAATTCATAAAAAAGGAATTAGGTCTACAGAGAAAAATTGAGTGCTTATGAAAGTCCTGCTAAAGCATTTGTCTCTTTAAGTCTAGTGCTTGGAATGCTCCTTAAATATACTTAACAGACAGAGAATACAAAAGAAAAATAAGGGCAAAAATAATAACAACTTTCATAAAGTATGGTTAACAATTGAAAGTATAGGATAAATACAACAAAATGTTGGAGCAGAACAAAACATAAAAGGTTTATAGTCCAAAATTTAAAGCTTATATGTAGAAAACTTCATCCCATACTAGTGAAGATATTTAGCCTATTATAAAGACCAAGTACATAGATGGAATGCATTAAAATTGTGCTGTATGAAGAATGAAACCAGTATTAATTAAACACAAATCATGTGTGAGAATAAAAGTTTGCAAACTTCAACTATGCAGACCAGGAAATATATTTGGCAAAATTTGATTAATTACTTAAAATTATTGATGTATACTTAAAATAAAACAATTAATTTTTAAATTTATTCCACTTTCAAAATATCACCTTTTCTAACTCACGTATATGAATCTGAATTAAGGAATAGGTATGCTTTCATACACCTATAGGGTTTCAAAAAACTTAAACACTTAAATGTGAACATGTAATTTATGTTATAATGCATGCAGATACAGTTTTGGTTATACTATGTATTAACAATTTAAAAACGAGCATGTCTAGGCTTAAAAAATAACCTCTATGTATATAAAGATATACACATACATATATGTGTATATGCATATATTTAACAGCTATTTTAAAATGTTGTATACATTTCATATGCATTTCTGAAAATATAAAGGGAAACGTTGTAAATATTAATATTGATATTTTCATATATAATATTTACATTATCTATGTGTGTGTATATACATATATACACACATATGTATATAAAACTTAACAGCTTTGGTTGTATATTTCATTGGTACCATTAGGTACTAAAACACTAAACATTCACTACCAGTGGAATATTATAGAAAACTCATTAATTATATTAAGCTAGTTGAAAGTATGCCTAAAACACAAAAGGACTCAATCACTAACCAAGCCATTATAAGATTTTTTTAATTGGTAGTATAATTATTTATAGAACTCAGTGTATCTAAATTAGATAGGGGAACTACAAAATTAATTCAAGGTAGAAAGAAAAATATAGGTTGATTTGTAGACCCAAGAGCATTATGGGTTAAAAATAAAAGCATTTGAAAATAAGAATATTGCATCTTAAACATTTATACAGAGTATGTATTCAGATACACAGAAAGATTTATGTAAAAGATTGTATACTATAATTTGTAAGAATAAAAATATAAAAACCATCTACATTTCCAAACTTAGGGTCTTAGTAAAATCTATAAGCCTCTATCCACTTGTTGAAAGACTGTCGTTATTAAATATTTTCACTTCTAACAACATTTAATGCCATAGGGAATATTAACAACAGGATAGTAAGTATAGATAATATATAATTATAATACCTAAATTATTTAAAATACGCCTATATTTATTTCCGACTTTTTCCAAGAGTTTGTATATAAAATACGGTGTGAAAGGTGATCTGAATTTTCTTATGTAAGTCTTTTTTATATTTTATAATGTTTAGCAATAAATGCATAATGTTTAGCAATAAATATATATTACTTATATCACCTAGATTACTTAAAAATAGTTTATTGCTTTAAATTAGTTTCATTAATGCACCCTAGTGAACATTTTCTTGGAGATGTCTAATACAGAATATCATAAGTTAAATAAAAATATGAAGATGTGGAGGTTAACATATCAACCTGTAAATATACTCACTAATCTTCTCTAAAACCATCTAGTTTAAATTAACCCCATTTGGTGTTGTAACATTTAGAATAATGTCTTAAATGCTTCTGAACAGCTTGTTTTAAAAATTTAAACAACCGTATTTCTGAATGGGTTTGCATTTTGTAAACTGCATAGATATTTGGTAATGTATATAAAATCGACATCAAGTCTATGCAGTTCTGTTTCACAGGTAACGGAATCAAGTACATTTTCAGATGGACATATTAGCTAGAGGGCTGTTGCCTCCTGACATGTGTTGCAGGGACTTGTAGCTTTTTGACACCAAATATTAGCCAAATAATTATAAAAGACTAAAATAGAAAAGAATAGCTTAAATATTGAAGTGTTACCTTTCTGGGCTGTGGTGTTTCACCACAGATAATATTTTTAGTGAAGAAAGACTTGATACCGCTGCTGGATTTTAGGTGAAATAGTAAAGGAACTTAGAAAAGCTATAAAATGTATTATTAAAGACCAATGTACAAAACTGTACTCTGGCCTGGTGCGGTGGCTCACGCCTGTAATCCCAGCACTTTGGGAGGCTGAGGTGGGCAGATCACGAGGTCAGGAGTTCGAGACCAACCTGGTCAATATGGTGAAACCCCGTCTCTGCTAAAAATACAAAAATTAGCCGGGCGTGGTGGCACGTGCCTGTAATCCTAGCTACTCAGGAGGCTGAGGCAGGAGGATCATTTGAACTCAGGAAGTGGAGCTTGCAGTGAGCCAGGATTGTGCCACCGCGCTCCAGCCTGGACAACAGAGAGAGACTCCATCTAAAACAAAACAAAACAACAACAACAAAAACTGTGCTCTGTCACACGTTTACTAAGATAAAGATGGGTTTCATTTTTCACCAAATTGTTTATCATTTTTTCCTGGGTTCAGAGTTTTATCACTTTATTCACTATATTTCTAGTTAGTTGAAGTCATGCGACTGAAATCTTATCAATTGAATGTAACTGAATGTGATACACATAACTAGTAAGCCCAGATGATGAAAGCTTCCATGTAATTTTCTATTTTCTCCTGCCTATAGGTTAGTTTTAGGGAACTCCAACAAACTGGAGGTCAGCAGAAACCCAATATGGGAGCAGCCAGTGCCTGAGTGATCGTATGTAAAGACGTCCAATAACGAGCCACACTGAACTATTCTGTACATGTGAGTGAAATAATTTTATTCTATTAAGTCATAAGGCATTTGGGGTTGTTTGTTATAGCAATTAGCCTACCCTGACTAATATGGAAATTAGTATTTTCAAGTGTGATATCCTATAATAAAAGCCTAAAATTCGTGGCATGGTGTAATTGTGGGTAGCAACCAGCAAGGAAACACAGACACCTGCATGTAGAGAAGTCCTGGAGAGAATGAGGCTACTGAGCCTACAGTCTTAGTAAGTCATTGTGAAGAATCAGATTGATGCTGTATATTGGCTTTGCTGTTAAGACATAATATTAAAGAGATGCTCTTAGGTTAGAGTTTTCTGATTTTTTTACAAGAGATTGGAGAAAATGGGGAAAGTCTGGAGATCAAGAACCTTAAATCTTTGTAAAAACCAGTTGTTTCTGGAGGCCAAATAGAAAGTGCTAAGACTAAAATAGGTCTTGAATTCTAAGACCCAGAAAGATTTCTCAGCTAATAAAAGCCAAGAGACATGGATGAAGCTGGAAACCATCATTCTGAGCAAACTATCGCAGTGACAGAAAACCAAACACCGCATGTTCTCACTCACAGGTGGGAACTGAACAACGAGAACACTTGGACACAGGGTGGGGAACATCACACACGGGGCCTGTCATGGGGTGGGGGGAGGGGGGAGGGGGGAGGGATAGCATTAGGAGAAATACCTAATGTAAATGACCAGTTAATGGGTGCAGGAAAACAACGTGGCACGTGTATACATATGTAACAAACTTGCACATTGTGCACATGTACCCTAGAACAAACGTAACTGCAGTTTTTAATGAGAAAAATCACAAGTACTCTTACTCCAACCTAATACAAATAGGTTGAGCAGAAGATTCACCAGTAATTAGCTGATTAACACATATTCTGTATGTTTTATGTATTTTGTATTATATTCAACAGGATTTCAGAATCAGAATGGACTAATGTCTGCTCTTTCCTCTCATTCTTCTTTTTAAATTTTCCTTTCTTTTATTAATCAACTTTTATTTTAGATACAGGGTAGAGGGTTATAAGTACAGGTTTGTTATCTAGGTATATTGCATGATGCTGAGGTTTGGGGTATGGATCTCTTCACCCAGGTAATGAAAATAGTACTCAATAAGTAGTTTTTTGCCCCACACCCCTTCTCTCTCTCACCTCTCTAGTAGTCCACAGACTACTAAATAAGTCTATTATTCCCTTATTTATATCCATGTGTGCTCAGTGTGTTAGTTCCTACTTAAAAAAACTCTGCTGAAATAAATCAGAGATGGCACAAATAAATGGAAAAACAGTCCATGCTAATGGTTTTGAGGAATTAGTATCATTAAAATGGCCATACTGCTCAAAACAATGTGTAGATTTAGTGCTATTCCTGTCAAACTATCAATTTAATTTTTCACAGATTTAGAAAAAAAATATATTATAAAATGCATACAGAACCAAAAAGAGCCCTAATAGCCAAAGCAATTCTAAGCAAAAAGAACAAATCCAGAGGTATCACACTATCAGACTTCAAACTATACGATAAGGCTACAGTAACCAAAGCAGCAGGGTATTGGCACAAAAAACAAAAAGACACATAGACCAATGGAACAGAGTAGAGAACTCAGAAATAAAACTGCACACTGACAGCCATTCGATTTCTACAAAGTTGACAAAAACAAGCAATAAGGAAAGGACTCCCTATTCAATAAATGGTGCTGGTATAACTGGCTATCCACATGCATAACAATGAAACTGGACCCTTGCCTTTTACCATGTACAAAAATTAACTCAAGATGGATTAAACATTTAAATGTAAGGCCTTAAACTATTAAAAATTCTAGGAGAAAACTGTCTCAGTGTTGGCCTCCGTAAATTATTTTTGTCTAATTCTACATGCATCAAACCAGAAATTGACAAAAGGGATCTAATTACATGAAAGAGCTTCTGAACAACAAAAGTAACTATCAACAGAGCAAACAAACAACCTACAGAATGGAGGAAAACATTTGCAAGCTATGCATTATTCCTTTTTTCCAAATGTAGAACCTTACTGAGTTATTTCCTTCCTATTCTAATATTGTATATTGGGTGCTGGTGAGCAGCAGAAATCTTTTTAGTTCATATGTCATTACCTTGACATTACTGTCAAGACCCTTAAAGCTTTGGAAACAAACAATTGTTTTTACAATTGTCCTACACTCTGAGGAGTCATTACACTCTGAGGAGCTACTGAGGACTATATATTCCCTGTAGATTATGGACTTATAAGTGGACACAATAAATAGGGCATTACATTAGCTCACTTGAGGAGAAAATCTGTGTATTTTATGTTGTAGAAATGGATAGAATTTTGGATATGTGTATTTTATGTTGTAGGAATGGGTAGAACATTGTTTTCTAAGGTTCAGACCAAGACAGAGATTGATTAATTGTTTATCAACTATGTCTCATTTCCCCAATGTGCTCCAGCTAGCCTTCCCTTCTGTTATGTTGCTCAGTCTTAGTTATTAGATTGAGAGTAGGGGTGATGGTCACTGCCTTCAGGCCTGGCCCATAAATGCTCTTTCATGATTCTCTGCATTCTCTTTTTCTTCTTTTTCCAGTTGGTTGCAAAGATCCAGGAGAGAGTTACGAACCCCTAGGGCATGATAAATTCACAGATGGAAGGAGCTAAGGTACTTGACTCACCATCAAATACTGGCACTGATGTGTTACATGAGTGAGAAATGAGGCTTTTGTGTTAAGCCTCTGAAATTTGTTCCTAAGAACAATTAGCTGAGCCAACCAAATACATAGGATCAGTGACCCTCACAATTCATGCTGGCAGTCAATTTCAGGACAGTCAGCTATAGAGTGAAGACAATAATAATTACCCATAAGTGATTTAATTCATATAAAAATATGGACAAAACTGTTAAAGTAAAAATTTTAAAGTCAAAGAAAAACAAACAATAAAATTAGAGAGTAGGAACATTCCTCACAGGTGTAGCGGTAAATGCAAAATTCATAGAAAAGAGGGATTCTTCATCTATTGTTGAAGATAGGTCCAGAGTTTATTGGGAAGGTAGGTAAGATGGCAACAGAGCCTAGCAATTGATTTTCATTGCTCAGTAGTGAATTTTTTTTCTAACAATATTGAGTGGTTTTATTTTTATTTCCATGACGTACTGGATTGTTTGTGGCTCCCCACCACTATTCTGTTGAATTAGAGAAGGCTCAGGTTGAATAAAATTGAAAGAGAAAGCCTTATGCTTGGCTAAATGAAAGACCATACATGGGAATAAGAGTTGGAATGGCACATAAAGAGAGAGGAAAAACAGAAATGACTGCCTCTCTAACTGTAGGAAAACGAGTAGAGCCTATGTTAATCAGCATGGGAAATTTGGACAGAGACGGATGTGGGCACAGCACTTTTGATTGTTGAATGGGACCCTCTCCAATTTCCTGTTTCCCTGACTGTAAGTTGCCGGTCTACCACAGTCCTGGAGTATAGTAGGAAAGTTGCAGGAACTTAATAAGTTAAAGGATCGAAAAAGAAATAGTGTGTTACTCCCTGTTTCTTGCTTAATGATTATGGTTCAACCCTCTTTCTTATATTTAAAAAGTTAATATTTGTGTCCTCAATTAGATTATTGCTACATTTTTATAGGTAACATTTTATTCCTTAGAGTTTGTTCCTATCTCACTTAACACACAGTGTATTCTAAATGAATATGTGTTAATTGATTATTCTTTTTAAATAGATGCCTCTAATAGATCTGATTGTGCTCAGTAGTCTACTCAATTTTATTTTAAATATCACTTTTGGAAGATTGTTTGTTATCGTAGCTTAATTTATAGGTACAGTAGGAGAAGTGGCCATAAGCAAATCAAAGATGAGAGGAATTTGGATGACCCCTGAAATTAGGATACTAGTTCTGAAAATGTTACAAAAATGGAAAGATATCTTAACTCCATGTCTAATTCTTTACATCACCTCCCAGTGTACCATTTCTCTAACTTGAGTTCCTCTCCCTTCTATTACATGTCTGACAATTGCATACAGAAATTACGCTTAACCCTTCCCATCTGCTGAAATCATTTTCCACCTAGTATCCGCTTTTATAATTAGTGTTTCTCGTGCATTGATTTATGCATTCATCCCTTCATTTATTTATGTATTAATATATTCTCAGTTCTGTGCTGCCTACTTCACCTAATCTGACAAATTATGGCTATTATCAGACTAAATTTATTTATATATTTGGCTACTTTTTTCTGCCTCAGTTTTTAGGAACTAAGCAGTGGTTTAGTTCCTAAAAGAGGGAATTCTCTCTTTAAGTCCTTAAATATTAACACTCAAGTACTGACATGACACATGTTAATTGTAAAGAAAAGGATTCCCTGTATTGTGATTGCTGGAGTTGTTAAATAGGTAGTTTAGAGAGGTAAGAAAGTGCCTTTCCTAACATGTGAAGGTATTAATGATTAAATGGAAGGGAATTTTGGATTCTTTACAAAGGTACAAGAACTTGTATCAGAGGAACAAATAATCTATCACAAATATTATCCCCAAAGTAATATAACTATAATTAATTGCATACTTAATGTATCATGACATTGCATAAATGCCTTATGCAATGAATTTTTAATTTAGTCCTCACAGTAACTCATGAGCAGAGGCTCTATTTTTGTTCCCATTTTATGGATGAGGAACACCGAGGCAATGAGAAGTCAAATAGCTAGTATGTGGTGGAGGGGAGCTTCAGATCCAGGTCTCTCTCCAATGCCTCCTACTTTACTGGTGTATCAGTCCATTTTCACACTGTTGATAATGACTTATGCAAGACTTGGCAATGTATAAAAGAAAGAGTTTTAACAGATTCACAGTTCCACATGGCTGGGGAAGCCTCACAATCATGGCATAAAGTGAAAGGCACATCTCACATGGCAGCAGACAAGAGAAGAGAACTTGTGCATGGAAGCTCCCGTTTATAAAACCATCAGATCTCGTGGGACTTATTCACTATCAAGAGAATAACATACGAAAGACTTGCCCCCGTGATTCGATTGCCTCCCACCAGGTCCCTCTCACAACACATGGGAATTGTGGGAGCTACAATTCATGATGAGATTTGGATGGAACATAGCCAAACTATGTCATCTGGTTTTCTCAATGTAAAATAGGTAATTTGTTTATATTACTGGATTATTTTCTACCTATTTTTTAATTAAATTAATATAGTAACTCTGTAAGCAAAAACTGTCATTCTCTTAGTTTTATATCTGAGGAAATTGAGGGCCTACTGTGTGATTGCCCCAGGATCACAGGCCCATATTGGAGACTGGGACTTGAACTTAAGAATGATATAATATTATGTCTTCATTTCTCTGCTTCTCAGACATAACTACACAGAGAATTTCTAATCAACTCATGTACATTAACACGTGTATATGTTCCCAGGGGCCTTATTCAAATAAAAAATTATTCATTATTGCACAAGTAGTGAATGCAGACACCAAGCTAATGAGATTTGAACCAAGAACAGACATCAGGGTAGCTATATTTTCTGGCTCAATATAAGCAAGACGGGAATTACAATAGGTCTTGTCCAGGAACTTCAAAGGAAATATGCTGTCCCTATTAAGAGCTTTTAATGCAAACTTATCCAAAACAGAATGCCTGCTGTGGGAATTTTCTATGCCATACGTAAGCACATCATTGCCCACAAGTCAATCTGAGACATAAAAAAAATAATAATGGAAATTTCAGGTGTTAAATTAGCCACCCTGGGGCACCTCTATATAGTCCCTTGAATGCAGTAAAGGAAATATATGAAATGTGACAAAGAAAATTAATTAAAATTGGCAATAAAGGCTGCCAAGTTCAAACAAATTGTGGCCCCTAGCACATAGCAGTTCTATACCTGCAGGCAAGACTTCATGAAATCCAGACAGCTTAAAGCATGTTTTTATACTTTGAAGGAAAAAGGAGGTTTTCGTATTTCTTAGCTATTTAGAAATCCATACTGACCATCTCAAATTTGAGAATCTTAAAAAGGAAAATTTACTTAAGTTATATATTCTTTTCCTCAGCAAAGGCCGGCAAGTGCTCAATTTAATTCTATTTTAGAAGTTTTCAATAAGAGATTTTTCAGTTATTCAGAAACAATTTTACCCATTGTCCAACAAACACTGACATAAACTATAGGGTTAGTTGTAAGAGAGAGTTTGTTTATTCAATAATAATTTCTTTCTCTTAAATGTTTCTGCATATATAGTAGATGTAGAATTTATAGGGTACATGAGATATTTTGATACAGGCATAAGATGTGTAATATTCACATCAGGGAAAATGAGGTATCCATCAACTCAAGTATGTACTACTATTTTGTGTTACAAATATTTCAATTATACTTTTAGTTATTTTAAAATATACAATAAATTATTGCTGACTGTAGTCACTCTGTTGTGCTGCTTTTTATTCATCATATTTAACTATATTTTTATACCTATTAACCCTCCCCACTCCCTTCCTTCCTGCCACCACTACCCTTCCTAGCCTCTGTTAACCATCATTCTATTCTCTTTCTCTATGATTTCACTCATTTTCATTTCAGCTCCCACAAATAAGTTGAGAACATGCAAAGTTCATTGTTCTATGCCTGGCTTATTTCGCTTAACATAATGACTTCCAGTTCCAACCATGTTTTTGCAAATGACAGGATCTCCTTCTTTTTATGGCTGAATTGTTATCCACTGTGTATGTGTACCATATTTTCTTTATTTATTTGTCTGTTGATGGACACTTTGCTTGCTTCCAAATCTTGACTATTGTCAATAGTGATGCAAAAAATCAGATTGCAGATTTCTCTTTAACATACTCATTTCCTTTTTTGGGAGTATATACCTAGCAGTGGGGTTGACAAATCATATGGTAGTTCTATTTTCAGTTTTTTGAGAAGCTTCCATACTATTCTCCATAGTGGCCATACTAATTTACATTCCTACCAATAATGTACAAGGATTCCCTCTTCTCCACATCCTCACCAGCTTCCTTATTGCCTACCTTTTGGTTAACAGCCATTTTAACTGGGGTAAGATGATAGCTCATTATAGTTTGATTTGCATTTCTCTGGTGATCAGTAATGGTGAGCACCTTTTCATATACCTGCTTGCCATTTGTATGTCCTCTTTAGGAAATGTCTAGTCAGATATTTTGCCCATTTTAAAATCAGATTATTAGTTTTTTATGTTTGTTTTTTTTTTCCCCCCTATTGAGTTATTTCATCTCCTTATATATTCTGGTTATCCATCCCTTGTCAGATGGATAGTTCGCAAATATTTTCTCCCATTCTGTGTAATGTCACTTCACCTTGTTGATTGTTTACTGTGCAGAAGTTTCTAACTTGATTTGATCCTATTTGTTTATTTTGGCTTTGGTTGCCTGTGCTTTTGGGGTATTACTCAAGAAATCTTTGCACATACTAATATCCTGGAGAGGTTCCCCAACGTTTTCTTGTAATAGTTTCATAGTTTGAAGTCTGAGATTTAAGTATTTAATATATTATGATTTGATTTTTTGTATATGGCAAGAGGTAGGGTTCTTGCTTCATTCTTCTGCATATGGATATCCAGTTTTTCCAACATATATATTAAAGAGATTGTCCCCCAGTGTATATTCTTGGCACCTTTATCAAAAATGAGCTCAAGGTAGATGTATGGATTTATTTCTGGATTTTCTGTTCAGTTCCACTTTTCTGTGTCTGTTTTTATGTCAGTACCATGTTGTTTTGGTTTCTATAGCTCTGTAGTATAATTTGAAGTCAAATAATGTGATCCTCCCGTTTTGTTCTTTTTCCTCAAAATGGCTTTGGCTATTCTGAGTCTTTTGTGGTTCCATATAAATTTTGGTATTATTTTTTCTATTTCTGTGAAAATGGTCATTGGTATGTTGGTAGGGATTGCATTCAATCTGTATATTGCTTTGAGTAGTATGGACGTTTTTACAATATTAATTCTTCTGATCTCTGAACGTGGAATATCTTTACAATTTTTTTATGTCCTCTTCAATTTCCTGCATTTATGTTTTATAATTTTCATTGTAGAGATTGTTGTATATGTCTAGGAATTTATCCATTTATTCTATTTTTTCCAATTAATTGGCATATAGTTGCTCATAGTAGCCAAAAGGGATCCTTTGAATTTCCGTGGTGTCAGTTGTAATGTCTTCTTTTCCATCTCAGATTTTATTTATTTGGATCTTCTCCATTTTTTTGTAGTTTGTCTTGCTAAATGTTTGTCATCTGTGTTTACATTTTCAAAAAAAATAATTTTCTGTTACATTGACATTTTATATATTTTTTCATTTTAATTTTATTTATTTTGCTCTGATCTTTATTATTTCTTTTCTTCTACTACCTTTTATATTTTTTATTTTAATTTTATTTATTTGGCTCTGATATTTATTATATCTTTTCTTCTACTAATTTTGAATTTGGTTTGTTCTTGCTTTTCTAGTTCTTTCAGATGAATTGTTAGGTTGTTTATTTGAAGTTTCTCTACTCTTTTAATGTGGGCACTTATTGCTATAACCTTTTCTCTTAGAGCTGATTTTGTTGTGTCCCATAGGGTTTGGTATGTTGTTTTCATTTCCATTTGTTTCAGGAAATGTTCTAATTTTCTTCTTAATTTCTTTATTGACCCACTAGTCATACAGGAGCATATTGTTTAGCTTCCATGTGTTTCTATAGTTTACAAAGTTTCTCTCATTGTTGATTTATAGTTTTATTTCATTTTGATCAAAGAAGATACTTGATATGATTTCAACTTTTTTAAAAAGTTTTTTAAGAATGTTTAGTGGCCTAACGTATGATCTATCCTTGAGAATAATCCATGTGATGAGGAGAAGAATGGGTATTCTGCAGCCATTGAAATGTTCTGTAAATATTGTTAGATCAATGTAGTCTATAGTACATATAGAATCTAATGTTTCTTTGTTCATTTTTTTGTCTGGATGATCTGTCCAATGCTGAAATTCAGGTATTGAAGTCTTCAAATATATTGTATGATGGTCTATTTCTCACTTTAGCTCTAATAATATTTGCATTAATATATCTGGGTTCTCCAGTATTGGATGCATATATATTTATAATTTTCATGTTCTCTTGCTGAATTGACACCTTTATCATCAAATAATGACCTTCTTTGTCTCTTTGAATAGTTTTTGGCTTGATATGTATTTTTTTAATATAAGGATAGCTACTCCTACTTTTTTTGGTTTCCATTGGCCTGAAATACTTTTTTACATCCTTTTATTTTTAGTCTTATGTGTCGTTACAGGTGAAGTGTGTTTCTTGCAGGCAACAGGTCATTGCATCTTGTTTTGCTTTGTTTTTCTTAATCCATTCAGCCACTCTTTGTATTTTGATTGGAGACTTTATTCCTTTTACATTCAATGTTATTATTAATAAGGCCTTACTTCTTCCATTTTGTTATTTGTTTTCTTGTTGTTTTGTAGTCTTTTCCTATCTTTTTTCTTTCCAGTCTTTCTTTTTGTGAAGATAACTTTCTTTGATGCTATGTTTTGATATCTTACTTTTTGCTTTTTATTTTGTATGTACCTGTTACATGTTCTTTGATTTAAAGTTATCATGAAACTTTCAAATAACACCTTATTGCCCATTATTTTACACTGATGACAATACTGATTGCAACAACAAAGAAACTAACAGACAAGCAAAGAGAAAACTAATAAGAACTCTACATTTTAACTTCATCCCCCCATTTTTTAACTTTTATGGTTTCCATTTGTATCTTATTATACTGTCTGGAAAAGTTGTTAAAGTTATTATTTTGCATTAGTTCATCTTTTAGTCTTTCTACTCAAGACACGAGTTGTTTATAGACCACAATTATGATGTTATAATATCCAGTATTTTTCTGTGTACTTACTTTTACCAGTCAGTTTTGTACCTTCAGATGATTTCTTCCTGCTCATTAGCCTCTGTTTATTTCAGATTGAAAATCTCCCTTTACCATTTTTTGTTGGACAGGTCTGGTGTTTGTGATACTCCTCAGCTTTTGTTTGTCTAAGAATGTTTTCATTTCTCTGTAATTTTTTTCATACTTGTGGCTTTATTTTTATTTTTTTAATTATACTGTAAATTCTAGGGTACATGTGCACAACGTGCAGGTTTGTTACATAGGTATACATGTGCCATGTTGGTTTGCTGCACCCATCAACTTGTCTTTTACATTAGGTATTTCTCCTAATGCTATCCCTCTCCCAGGCTCTCACCGTCTCATTAACGTTTTAAGGATATTTTCACTAGATACATTATTTTAGGATAAAAGTTGTTGTTTTTCCTTCAGTTCTTTAAGTATGTCATACTACTCTCCTCTGGACTGTAAGGTTTCCACTGAGAAGTCGTTGTCAGGCATATTAGAGCTCCACTGTATGTTATTTGTTTCTTTTCTCTTGCTGCTTTTGGATGTCTTCTTTATCCTTGACCTTTGGGAGTCCAATAATTAAATGCCTTGTGATCGTCTTATTTGAATTAAATCTACTTGGTGTTCTTTGACCTTCTTGTACTTGAATATTGATATATTTTTCTAGGTTTGGAAAGTTCTCTGTTACTATCCCTTTGAATAAATTTTCTGCTCAAATCACTTTCTCACCCTCCACTTTAAGGCCAATAACTTTATTTTAACTGTTATTGTAGGTTTTGGGGTACATGTGAAGGTTTGTTACATAGGTAAACTCATGTCATGAGGGCTTGTTGTACAGGTTACTTCATCACCCAGGAATTAAGCCCAGAACCCAATGGTTATCTTTTCTTCTCCTCTCCCTCCTACCATTCTCCACCCTCAAGTAGCCCTAGTGTCTGTTGTTTCCTTCTTTGTGTTCATAAGTTCTTATCATTTAGCTCCCACTTATGAGTGAGAATGTGCAGTTTTTGGTTTTCTGTTCCTGAATTAATTTACTGAGGATAATAGCCTCCAGCACCATCCATGCTCCTGTAAAGACATGATTTCATTCTTTTTTATGGCTGCATAGTATTCCATGGTGAATCTCTACCATGTTTTCTTTATCCAATTTGCCATTTCTGGGCATTTAGGTTGATTCCATGTCTTTACTATTGTAAATAGTGCTGCAATGAACATTTGCATGCATGTATCTTTATGGTAGAATGGCTTATATTCTTCTGGGTATATACCCAGTAATGGGATTGGATTGCTGGGTTGAATCGTAGTTCTGCTTTTGGCCCTTTCAGTAATTGCTATATCGCTTTTCATTCCCACAAACAGTGTATAAGTGTTCCGTTTTCTCTGCAATCTTTCTAGCATCTGTTATTTTTTTTTTACTTTTTAATAATTGCCATTCTGACTGGTGTGAAATGGTATCTCATTGTTTTGATTTGCATTTATCTAATTATCGGTGATATTGAGCTTTTCTTCATATGTTCATTAGCTGGATATATGTCTCCTTTTGAACGGTGTCTGTACATGCCTTTTTTCCACTTTTTAATGGGGTTTTCTCTCCTAAGTTCTTTTAAGTTCTTTATAGCTGCTCGATATTATGCCTTTGTCAGGTGCACAGTTTGGAAATATTTTCTCCCAAACTGTAGATTGTCTGTTTACTCTGTTGATAATGTCTTTCACTGTGCAGAAGCTCTTTAGTTTAATTATATCCCACTTGTCAATTTTTGTTGTGATTGCTTTTAGTGTCTTGGTCATGAAATCTTTGCCTGTTCCTTTCTCCAGGATGGCATGGCCTAGGTGGTCTTCCAGGGTTTTTATACTTTTGGAATTTACATTTAATTCTTTAACTCATCTTGAGTTAGTTTTTGCATATGGTGTTGGAATGGGTCTAGCTTGAGACTTCTGCATATGGCTAGCCAGTTATGCCAGCATCATTTATTGAATAGGAAGTCTTTTTTTATTGCTTGTTTTTGTCAGCTTTGTTGAAGATTAGGCAGTCATAGGTATGTGGCCTTATTTCTGGGCTGTCTATTCTGTTCTGTTGGTCTACGTGTCTGGTTTTGTACCAGTATCATGCTGTCTTGATTACTGTAGCCCTGTAGTATAGTTTGAAGTTGGGTAACGTGATGCCTCCAACTATGTTCTTTTTGTGTCACCACACTCGCAACTCCAGGCAGCTCAGCATGGACAGACTATTCGTTTAGTCATTCTGGGATTGGTCATTGGAGCCATATTTAGTTTATTTGGTGAAGTCACTTTTAGATTTGCTTTTTTGAAGCTATTTCATAGATATTATATGTGTGCTTCATTCTTTTTCCTTTTGTTTCCTCTGATTGTATATGTTCAAATAGCCTGTCTTAAAGCTCACTAACTTTTTCTTCTGCTAGCTCAGTTCTATGGTTGAGAAACTTTGATGCATTCTTCAGTATTTCAATTGAATTTTTCAGCTCCAGAATTTCTGCTTGTTCGTTTCTTACAATTATTTCAATCACTTTTAAATTTGTCTGATAGAAATCTGAATTCCTTCTCTGTGTTGTCTTAAATTTCATTGAGTTTCCTCAAAACAGTTATTTTGAATTCTCTGTCTGAAAGGTAACATATTTCTGTCATTCTGGGATTGGTCATTGGTGCCATGTTTAGTTTATTTGGTGAGGTCATTTTTTCTGGATGGTCTTGATGATTGCAGATGTTCATCAATGTCTAGGCATTAAAGAGTTAGGTATTTATTTTACCCTTCACATGATGGGCTTGTTTGTACCTATCCTTCTTGGAAAGGCTTTCCAAGTATTCAAAGGAAATTTATTGCTGTGATCTAAATATTTGGTCTCTGCAACCATATCTGCATTGGGGGTCACCCCAAGTCCAGTAATACCATGACACTTGCAGACTCATAGAGGTTCTGCCTTAGTGGTCTTGGGTAAGATCTAGGAGAATTCCCTGGATTACCACACAGAAACACTTGTTCCCTTCCCTTATTTTCTCCGAAACAATCAGTCTGTCCATGCTGAACTGCCTATGAGAAGAGTGACACAAGCACCTTTGTGGCCACCACCACTGGTACTGTGTGGGTCATGAAGCCAGCACAACACTGGGTCTTGCCCAAGGTCTACAGCAGCAACTGCCTGGCTGTTGTCAACATTTACTCAAGGCCCAAGGACTCTTCAGTCAGCACACGAAGGTGGTGAATTCAGCTAGGCTGTGTCCTTCCCTTCAGGGTGGTGAACTTCCTCCTGCCCCAGCCCAGGGTCATTCCAGAAATACCATCTGTGAGCCAGGGCCTAAAGTAAGGAACTTTAGGAATGGACTTGGTGTTCTATTCTACTGTGGCTCAACTGGCACCAAAGCTGCAGGACAAAGTCCTTCCCACTCTTTCTTCTTCTTTCCTCATGCAAAAGGAATCTCTCCTCATGGCTACCACTGCCCTAGGCCCCCAGCAAGTACTGCTTGACTAACATCAATGTTCACTAAAGGCCCAAGGGCTCTTTAGTCAGCTTTTGGTGTGTGCTACCAGGTCTCGGTTTTTTCCTTCAGGGCAATGGGCTCCCTCTGGCTCAAGGCAGGTTCAGAAATACCCTCCAGGAGCCAACATCTGGAATCAGGGACCCCAGAAGACCACTTAATATTCTACCCCACTGTAGCCAAGGTGGTACCTAAGCTGCAAAACAGTGTCCCATTTCCTCTTCCTTCTCCTTTCTTCAAGTAGAAGGAGTCTCCCTGTGATCACCACAGGTAGAAATGGGCTGGGTCACACCTGAAGCCAATATGGCACTGGGTCTCACCCAGGGCCCATGACGAGTGTTACCTGGGTACCACGGATGTTTATTCAAGACCCAAGGGCTCTTTAGTAAGAGAGTGTTAAATCCTTCCCAGACTGGGTCCTTTCTTTCAAGGAAGCAGGTTCCTTCTGATCCACAGTGTGTCTAGAAACGTTATTTGGGAGCTAGGGCATGAATGGGGTCTTCAGGACTCTGCCCAATGCCATATTTTACTATGGCTAAGCTGGTATATCCAGGTTGCAAAACAAAGTCCTCTTTACTCTCCCCTCTCCTCTCCTCAAGCTGAAAAAAGGAGTCTCTCCTGAAGCGGCACTGCCTGGGGTTGGGGAAAAGTGATGTAAGCACTCCCTTAGTCAACTCAGCTGGTGTCTCACTAGGTTGCATGCACCCCATGTCCACTATATCTGAGTCTAGCAAAGTCACAGGAATTGCCTAAGAATTGCAGTGTCTGTGGCCTTCAACCATCAAGTTTCTTAAGGACCCCAGAGCACGTTAGCCCACAGTGGCAAGGTTTGCAGAATTCTGCTTCCAGCTGCTGGGATGGATGATATGTCTCTGGCTAGAGCTGCCATAAATGCTCCCTCTATGGGTTCCCACCAAGTTCTGCCCCATGTTGCTTTCCACTGGGACAGGACAACATTGAGTTTCAATGCAAAGTCCTACCATCACTCGGCTCTCTCTCCCACAGGCACAGAATCTCCCTCTGTTCCACATGGCTATAGTGACGGATGGGGGACTAGTGGCACGGGCAATTCAAGACTGTCTTTGCTACACTTTTCAATGCCTCTTTCCTTGATATAATGTTAAAGCTAGGTACTGTGATCACTCACCTGATTTTTGGCTCTTCCGAAGGTACTTTCGTGTGTGGATAGTTGTTCAGTTTGGTGTTACTGCTGTGGGGGTGTTGATCACTAAAGGGTTCTATTTTGTTATCTTCTCTACCTCCAATTTCAACATTAGGCCAGGTTTTTTTTTTTTTTTTTTTTAAGTATTCTGTTAATGAAATTTTTTCTCCAGTATTTTCATGTCTCTCTCTCAGCAATGACCATATAATACTTCTTCGGTTTTCTTTCAGAAAATACTCAGACCTGTTTTCTGTGTTTTCCCTGTAAATAAAAATCTACTATTTCTTCATTTTTAAATACTTTTTCTTTGTGATTTAAAATGACAATATAAATTGCAGAACTTCACGTCCATCCAAAATTTGCGATAATCTTTTATCCTACTTTAAACTCTTGAGTTTTTTTTTTTTTTTAATGCAACTTGGGACCTACCTGCCTTGTTTCTAAACTTTCTAGTTAGACTCAACTGACAATTCTCCATCTAAGACTTCTTTCATTCTGTCAGGGTAAAAAATATATATATATATGTGTATCATTGAGCTGTCACTTTTCACACTGTTCCTGTACATGAGTGAAGCCGGATTTATATTGATCAAAGTGACATGTTTGCAAAACCAAGTAAATGAAAACATCCATATAATTTATGGCCTGTTATATTTGGTGATAAACAGACATTTTAATTAAGTTTGAGGTTGAAGCTTTCAGACATTTCTGCTTGAATTTTATCACCCTAAAAAATTAGGACCTTGGATGAAGGAGGAGATAAACAGTAGAACACATCCTATACATATACATTGACCAGAGATGCAAGTATTTATGCTGTTTATGTGAGATATGGCCATGAAATAAAATACCAAGAAGGTCCCATCAACTCATAAAAGGCATCTGTGGAAAGCCTGACAATACAAAAGAACTTTTTTATTTTCCCTTCAGACAAAACCCAGAGATGCTTAAAGATACAAGTATAATAATAATGAGAAATGATAAGTAATTCCAGTAAATATAGTAGTCCCTCCTTATCTGAGATTTCACTACGGTTTCAGTTACCTGTGGTCAACCGTGGTCTAAACATATTAAACAGAACATTTCATAAATAATTCATCATTTGCAAATTGCTCACCGTTCTCAGTAATGTGATAAAACCTCAAGTTTCCCTGCTCTGTCACACCCTGAATTCACGCTCTAGATATACAGTTGCTTAGCGGCTGTCACCGTTATCAGATCAACTGTTCCAGTATGATATTGCTGTGCTTGTGGTCAAGTTATCCTTATTTTACTTAATACTAGCCAGAGAGTGTAGGAGTTGGGATGATAGAATATTGTTATAACTATTCTACTTTATTACTAATTACTGTTGTTAATCTTGTACTGTGTCTTGTTTGTAAATTAAGCTTGACTGTAGGTATGTATGTGTAGAAAAGAGTTCAGTACTATCTGCAGTTTCAGGCATCCACTGCAGATCTTAGAATATGGACAAGAGGGGACTATTGTGTATAGATTTACCAAAGTACCTGCCCATGGAGTAATTTGTCTCTGAACTTTCGAATGATGTCATCTGGTGTATTGTTACTGAGTAGACTTGAGGCCTGTGGCAGAAGAGTGGAATGAACCTGGAGTCTGGTTCTCAAGGCCTTCTTAGCCCACCGGCTACAGCAAAATCATATCCTATGTGGACTGAATCAGAGGCAAACGCAGTGGAGGTTTCTAAAGACTTATTTTGTGAGCAGCTCATGTCTTCTTGGTGAGATACACAGAAACCTTGGATCTAAGCCTAACTTTAAACATGTCTCTTAAATTTTAAACTAGAAAAAAATTGCTAAAATGTGTGCATTCTCTTGTTTTAAGAAGCAAGTGTGGGCATAAAATATTTTTACAGCTTGTAGATTCATTATGGATATGAATACAATACAACAATTTTTCCCAAAAATCTATGTATTAGTTTGCTAGGGCTGCCATGACAAAATACCACACACTATATGACTTAAACAACAAAAACTTAATTTCTTCTAGTTCTGGAGGCTAGATGTCTAAGAACAAGATGTCAGAAGGGTTAGTATTTGCTGAGGCCTCTCTCCTTGGCTTACCTTTATCTCCTTTTCTTTGTGAGCATACACCCTGTCCTGTCTGTGTCCTTAAATTTCCTGTTCTTATAAAGACGCGGTCAGATTGCATTAGGGCCCACCCTAAAAGCCTCATTTTGATTTAATCATCTCTTCCTGTCTCCAAATACAGTCACATTCTGAGGTACTGGGGGTTAGGGCTTCAATATAGAAAATTTAGGGATACATAATTCAGCCTAAAACACTAGAAATTAAAATGCACAAGAAGATGAAACTATGGACTAGTAAAATAGATATTCTCTTTTTTCCAAAGGAAGTTTCACCTCCTGAAAATTATCACTAAAATGAATTTTTAGAACATGATCAAAATGTGGTTGATGCATTATTTGAACAAAGGACATACAAATGCAGAGATGGGTTATTTTAGGCATCTGGAAGTTTGGAAGCACATCTGTGAGTTTGATCTCTGAAAAAATAATTATACCAATCTTCGTTATTGTTCAGTGTTGTTATGGCAATATTGCATGCTTAAGAGCAGTATTTTCCATTTAGAAGCACTTTCTCATTCATTGTCTATCTTTAGTCTTGAAAGAGTCATGTGAGTGCTGGTATTCACATATAGGACTTTTGTTTATTTGTGTTGAATGAACCAGAATGTCATAAGAGAAACTGAGTTTAAGGAGATTTCACATTAGAAGATGTTCTCTTTGGCTATTCTGGGTTGTATTCTGCTGGTTTTAATCTTTTTATTGTCAGCAAGGAAACTCATTCTATCTGATAATTTTTCAGAAATGGTGATATTATTTGGCTGTGTCCTCACCCAAATCTCATCTTGAATTGGAGTTCCCATATTCCCCACGTGTCTTGGGAAGGTCCAGGTGGAGACAATCATGGGGGTAGTTTCTCCCATCTTGTTCTTGTGATAGTGAGTTCGTTCTCATGAGAGCTGATGGTTTTATAAGGGGCTTCCCCCTTCACTGGGCACTCATTCTTCTTTCGCCTGCCACCTTTTGAAGAAAAATGTGTTTGCTTCCCCTTCTGCCATGATTGTAAGTTTCCTGAGGCCTTCCCAGCCCTGTGGAACTATGTCAATTAAACCTCTTTCCTTTATAAATTACCCAGTCTCTGGTATGTCCTTATAGCAGCATGAGAACGGACTAATAACAATGGATTTAAACTTTTTTCATCAATCGGAAACATTATATTGATACCTGCTCTGTTTAACATACTATTCTACATGTTAAAAAAAGCAATTGTCTACATTATCGGGCATAAGATTACAATCCTCATTTATGAAAATATCCATATATTTACTTTTTGTTGTATGATTTGGGAAGTCCATTCTATTTATGATATTAATCTGATACCAAGATTTCTAATTCTACTTTGAGCCTAAATCATATTTTTAAAAAGAGAAACAGAGAAACACTGTATACTGGATCTACCTCACAGGTAAGAGAAAGGGGATTTTTGACTTCTCATTTTCAAGCACATCTGGAAGATAGTATATAGATTAGATATAAAATTTTACCAAGTTACTTAAGCATATATCTTTATAAAAATTACTAATTTGTTCTGTTGATAAGGAGCAACTAGGAAAAAAAAGGCTGATTTATGTTGCTTTCTCTGTAGTGAGGGACATGCTACTTCTCTACAGCAGAACTCTTTCAGTTTTATCATGATCAGTGTAGAAGGTCTCTATTTGAATATTTGAGTGTCTGTGTATATTTGAGTATTGGTATCTGGAATCAATATTACATGAGAATTCCCCAACAGAAGGAGCAAGAGATACCCGAGATATCTATTACTAGATTTTCTTTTTTACATTTTCAGTAACATATTTCAATCTTTCTCATCTGAGACTCTTCCTAACATTTTTTTGTGAGGATTTACATAATAAATAAATTGTATCTTAGAATCAAAATAGATTGAGAGTCTCAGGGGACAGATTACAAGCTTGAGAAGTTTTGGGAGGACTGAGATATGGTACAAAATGGACTGGGATAGTGTTAAATTATCATGGTAAATGCCAGCACTCAAGAAGGATGAGATATAACCAGGTCAAAAAGACTTTCTTACAAAATACTTTATTTGGGTAGATGTGTGGGGATGTTGTGAGCTGAAATTCAAGTGGCTTTGGGATAATGTGAAAATTCTTAGAATTTGCTGCAATGGAATTGTTCAAAATTATATATTTTTCCTGATGCTATTCTTTATTATATCCTAAGTAATATTTATCTCATTATTAAATAAGTTCCAAGTAGAGCATCAAAATGTTAGTGTCATAACATGTAGAAAATGTGCTTGTTTATTTTCGAACTGTAAAAAGTAATGCATACTTGCTAAAAGTATTCATTATACGATAATGCAGAGAATAAATATAGAAATCTACCTTCATTGATTCTCAACCTTTCTCATGAGACGTAACCACTATTAAAAGTTTGTAAATATCAACATCAATATATATGAACTGAATAATATCTCATTGCTTATGGCCCTGTTTTGACATGACAAGGTTGTAGTCAAAGAAATATCAACTTACCACGAGATAAAAATTAAATTTAACATCTTTGTTCTAGTCTTTCATGATAATAGCAAATGTCATTTAAAAAATAAATCAAGCCAGGCGCAGTGGCTCTTGCCTGTAATCCCAGCAGTTTGGAAGGCCAAGGCGGGTGGATCAACTGAGGTCAGGAGCCTGAGACCAGCCTGACCATCATGGAGAAACCCCATCTCTACTAAAAATACAAAATTAGCTGGGCATAGTGGTGTATGCCTGTAATCCCAGCTACTCGGGAGACTGAAGCAGGACAATCGTTTGAACCCAGGAGGCAGAGGTTGCGGTGAGCCGAGATCACGCCTTTGCACTCTCGTCTGGGTAACAAGAGCAGAACTCCATCTCAAAAAAATAAAAAATAAATAAATAAATAGTCAAAATGGCCTTAATTATGTTTTTTTTTTTATTACTATTTTCTGATCCATGCTCACTCTCCATGCAGCTGATTCTATGTCTCTTTCATTCAAGTTCATGCTCCTCATAATCACTGTTTCCCAAATTCAGACCACGTTGGATTGTTCACAAGTCTTATTTCCCCTGACTCAGCTGCATGTTAGTGGATCAGTGGTTTCTCAGTTTTCTTTAACTTTTCTTTTACTGCTATGATTTTATGCCTCAAAAGAGGGTTAGGACGCTGACTAAACATGCATAAATTTTTGCTTTGTAGAGAGGGAAGTATAAATACTCAAAATTAAATGTATTCCTTTAAGTTTTTCACATTTTCCGTGTGTACATATATAGATGTATATGACTTGTTCTTTGATGTCAGCTCTCCATATTTGTCAGCTCTGTGTTCAAGAGTTCCACCAATCTCAGATCAAAAATATTTGGGGCAAAAAATTAAAGGATGATTGTGTCTGTACCCAAAGTGTACAGACATTTTTGTTCTTTGTGATTATTCCCTAAACAATATAGTATAACTATAATTTACTTAATATTTACATTATATTTGGTATCACAGGTAATCCAGAGATGATTTAAAGTAAACAAAGGATGTGTGTACATTATATGCAAACACCACATCATTTTGTGTAAGGGACTTGAGCATCCATGGCTTATGGTATCCATGGAGGAATTCTGGAACCAGTACCCCTTGGATGCCCAGGGATGGCTATACTTCTAATTTACAGTTCTAACTTTGGCATTCACCTTTTATTTACAACCAAGGACATCATGTAGAAACGAAATTTTTGGATTTAGAAATGAGTAACTAATTATTCGATTTACTCAGGAATCATTGTCTTTCTTATATGCTACGAGAATTTTTCTGAAAGAAAAAAAAGAAAGAACAGATTACATTTTCAGTAACCCCTGGGTCAGAAATGAAACATTTGCATAAAGAGACAAGATCTTTAAATGAGAAAAACTTGGAGTACATTGCTCAGCTGGTAAAACAAATTTTAGATGAATAAACAGAAAACGGAAGCTGGAATTGAGCCAGATGTGGGATGTGTGGGGAACAAAATTTGGAGCAGTTTAGCTAGCAATGGAAGGTCGAGAATAAAACAAGTTCTTTGTAGTGCAAGTGCTGTGTTGTCTGGTTTGTTTAATTTTTGAAGTTGACACATCACACATTGTTGAAATGACACCCTGAATGAACTTGAGTGTAGTGTAGAAAACACTAACAAAGCCAAGAGCTCTGCCCTCAGTCATGAGTCATTAGTGGTTAAAAATTAAAAAAAAAAAAAAAGGTCATCAGTTTGTCTGGAAGAATTTTCAAACTTGTCTGGATGTTGTGGACATGTGAACATGCCATGTCATCTGAGAAACTTGAAACAGTGTTTTTTAAAGCAATATGCCAAGAATTGAGATAATGAAGACATACACTCATATTTGAACAAAGTGACATCTTAATGAGACTGTAGCAATATGTTTCAGATTATTGAAAGGTTTGAGGTCTCATCACACTTAGCAGTCATTAGAGCAGTTTAACTTCTACCCTAGAATGAGATCACAGAAAGTGTGAAGCCATGTTAACATGCCTGGTATAAAATCATGGAAGGAAATGTGGTTGTATGCCTCAGTGCAACATTTCAGATCATTGGAATGTAATTCAAATAAACTAATTTATTTAATTCTGTGTGGATGAATTTCTGGAAGGAAAGAAGAACGGAAGGAAGGAAGGAAGGAAGGAAGGAAGGAAGGAAGGAAGGAAGGAAGGAAGGAAGGAAGGGAGGGAGGGGAAGGAGAAGGGAGGAAAGGAATGGAGAAAAAATTTCAAGTAAACTTTAACAGAGCTTAATAAAAATGAATTGCTTAGTGTTGTAGTCAGAAACAATGAATGACCTATTTACCATAAGGTGACTGAGATCTGACCTAGTGAAAACTAATTGAATTAATTAACATGAAAATTTTATGTATATTTGCAATAAACTAAGAAAATGATTTATTTGTTGGTCCCGTATGCAAATATCTTTGCTTTGGAGATCCTTCTGCTCCCAGATCATATTGTCAATTTTTGGTATTCAATTTTTATAAAAACAAGAAGTATGAATCTTAGATGGGCTCTTCAATATCATCAAGTCTCATTGTTAAAGAAAAAGTAGCCACTGAGTCGCGTTCTTGAAAGAACCACTCCAGGGAATGTCTAAATGGAAGTGGTCTAGAAGCTAACTTGAGGAGGCGTGTAGAACTGTTTTGATATAAAGCAAGAGAAAGTAAAAGAAGTTTGTGTTTTTAAAAATAAAATTGATGCTTCTAACCTGATTAACCAACTGGAGAGCCCAGGTTTTTAGGCTACAGTTTAAATTTGTTATCACTTTTTCTGTACACTTGTTCCATGTTTGGGAAATATTAAGTATAGATTACGACAGCTTATGGTTAGCATTTGCAGAACTGTTAGCATCATAAGGATTGTACTATCACTAGCAGAATTTTTTAACACAACTTTCTCATGTATGAACTTGTCCCAATACTTAAAACTACTGCTTGAAACTGGATTCGTGTAAGAGAAAGTTCTATTTTTTTTTTTTAAATAAAATGTGATTTATCTAACCCTATAAATCTCTGCTAATAAACAATATGGAATATTAGCAGTTTACTACCTCATCAATTATGTTAATTTTTAACTCTAAAATCCTGGCTATCACATTTGAAGGACTGCAAATCACGTGTGCTTTGCATTTCCTTCCTAGGGAATTTAATTTTGGGGTCATATCCCCCTGCTTTTAATACAGTCCTGTCTCTGACATTGGCAATCTTTTTTAGCGGCTTTCCACCAGGTTTTTACTTTGCAGCATCCCCAAATATTAATTTGGGGATGATCTGATTGTGCGGAAGTTGGCACCACCTCTTACTTCTGTTGTGTTGTGAATAATGTCACCTAAGCCAGTCAATCCCTTCATGCTGCTTGTCACAGTGATAAGGTCAGGTGCAGGTATGAGTTCTCAGTCAGATCAATAAGGTTAAACCTTCTTTCTACATGACAAGCATGAAGAAGCAGTAGCTCCAGGAAACTCTGGCACCTATCATAAATTTGGGTTGGCCTAGGATCCAGGTTTAGTGATAAGGCTCTGAGGAGTGAAGGAACACCAGGGTTCTTGGTCCTCATGTCGAATTAGAAAAAACGATACGGACACACGTGGAGTGATTTTAAGGAGTGGAGAATTTAATAGGCAAGAAGGAAGGGAGAAGACAGAAGAAAGAAGCTCCCCTGTTCAGAGATAGAGCCGGGGGTGGGGGTGGGGGCTCCAAAGCCGAAAGTCCCAAGTGCAGTGGACACAAGCCAGGTATGTATGCAAAGGCTGGAGGAGGTGGTGTCAGATTTGTATAAGGCTCAGGGAATTGGTTTGACCAGGCATGTCATTCACATGACCCAGAAAAAGCTGGCCCTCCCACCCTAGCCTTTTAATATGCAAATGCAGGGCTCCATGATGTTCTACACACGTGGCGATATATGGAGTTAGCCGTGTTGCCAGGGACATGTGGAGCAAGATAAGAAGGCCGCGGCTGGAATCACCATGTTGGGTGGACCCAGTTTCTAACGGTCTGCATTTGCATATCGAAGATTGCCAGCCTGGCTCTGAGAGCCAGGGCTTTACAAGAAACTTTCCCAGAGATGCTTAAACAAGGAAAACCTCCCAAGGACCCCTTCTCCTCTCTATCTGCTTAAAATAATGTCTTAATAACTCCTACAACGTTAGGACAACGTGACACTGCAGAATGCAAAAGAAAGTAAGAAAACTGGGTTATTTGATGATATCATTGCTCCGGTACTTTCACTTTCCATTGCCAAGGAATGGTTTGAGTCAGGCTACCTTTTCTGTTCTGACAGTTAATATTCATCTGGAAAAAGCACAATAGCAGTAGTTACACTGGTAGTCTGTTTTTCAACTCATGATCTAGGGTTTTTTAGCACATATCATAAAGGTGTTTTAAACACAAAATGATGGCAAATGTCTATGGAAACAAAAGTATCAGGGTAAGGATAATTTACCTCTCTGATAGTCTAAACAGTAAGGAGGTTGATTTGACTGAAGCTAAGAATTTGCATTAAGGGATATTAAGACCCTGTGTTGGATTTAAAAAAAATGGCACTTATATACATGTTGATTTCTTTTTTACTCATCTCAGCTGCTTTTCTTTTTTCCCCGGATTGAAACCAAGCTTACCAAACTATATAAAGACAACAAAACGTACTGGTGTCTTATTCTTTCAACTTTATGTTTTTGCCTATTGTATTCCCAGTAGCTATCAGTAACTGACATGTACTATTAAGTTTGACTGAATAATTAAGTTTTAATTTAGTGCCACCCTACATAGGAAAAAAAATATTGTCTTTTAATAAAATTTATATTATGGTTAATTTTTCATGATGTGATGGCTTCAGATAATTTTTCTTTACTATTCTAAGCAATGCTTACCTATCATCATCATGTTCAAATGAAGTGCTTATTTGGATAAGGATGTGTACATCAGTGACTAAGTCTTATACATACATACACATACACACAGGCACACACGGATGATAGATAAGGTATTGCGATGATAATTTTGCATCAACTTGACAACATAATATCTAGACATTTCATTAAAGATTATTACAGGTGTGTCTGTGAGGGTGTTTTGGATGAGATTAACATCTGAATTAGTAAAGACTGAGTGAAGCATATTGTTTACCCCAATATGGGTGGATTTCATCCAATCTGTTGAATACCTGAATAGAAAAAATATGAGTAAGAGAGAGAAGAGAGAGGGGTAGAACTCTGTATAACCTTATTTGAGCTGGTATATTGGTTTTCTCCTGCCTTGACACTCAGACTCAAGCTGTAATTTATACTGTCAGCAATCCTAATTGTCAGGCCTTCAGACTCAGACTGAAACTCTACCATTGGCTCTCCTGGATTTACACACACACAGACAGAAACACACACACACGAGTTAATGGAAACATATAGAAAAGATGCAATAAAGAAAAATGCTGGTACTGAAGAATTGAGGTGGTGAGAAAGTTAATTTAACAAGGGATACATAGATACATCTCAAGACTGTGAGCACAAATATTTCTACTTAAAAAAAAAAAACACCTACCCTTTTGGCTTTACAATTAACCCTTAAACAATGTGAGGATTAGGGTATCCACCACCTGCACAGTCAAAAATTCATGTATTACTTTTGGCTCCTCCAAAACTATTAATAGATTACTGTTGACCAGAAACCTTGTTGATAACACAAGCGGTCATTTAACATGTATTTTGTATGTTATATATAAATATTTTATACTGTATTTTCAATATAAAGTAGACTGGAGAAAAGAAAATTTTATTAAGAAAATCAAAATAAAAATATATTTATTATTCATTAAATGGAAGTGGATCATCATAAAGGTCTTCGTCCTCATGGTCTTCATATTGACTAGGCTGAGGAGCAGGGGTATGAGGATGGATTGGTCTTGCTGTCTCAGCGTGACAGAGGTAGAAGAAGCTGTCTATAAGTGGATCCACATAGTTCAAAATCTGTTCTATTTAAGAGTCAACTCTGTTCATCAGTATATGTTTTATTATTGTATTCATATATTCATACATTTCCGCATTAATTTATCCAGTAGTCACTCTTTTTTTTTTTTTTTTTCTGAGAGAGTTTCACTCTGTTGCCCAGGTTAGAGTGCAGTGGCACAATCTTGGCTCACTGTAACCTCCGACTCCCGGGTTCAAGCAATTCTCTTGCCTCAGCCTCCCAAGTAGCTGAGATTATAGGCACCCATCACCATGCCCGGCTAATTTTTATACTTTTAGTAGCGATGAGGTTTCACCATGTTGGCCAGGTTGGTCTCAAGCTCCTGACCTCAGGTGATCCGTCTGCCTCAGTCTCCCAAAGTTCTGGGATTACAGGCACGAGGCACCACACCTGGCCTGTCACTCATTTTTGAGTTTCTAATGCTTACCAAGTTAAAGGCACTTACTTAATAAGAGGCCCTCTGAATTCATTACCTATAATCAAAGAGAACACAAATCCAAACAATGAAATGCATCATGCTAGGGGTAAACTAGAGGTAGATAGGAGAGAAGAGAAGGAGTGACTGAATCAGACTGATGAACCGGCTACATTAGGAAGAGATGAGAAGAGTACTTTAAGAGCACTAATGAGTTTTCTGTATTTTATGTATTATTTTCTTTGGTCTTTCCAATGATATATGTGGAAAGATGGAGTATGTTGCAACTCCTTTGAAATTATAGTGATTTTGTTTCTATTTCTAGCTTTCAAGTTACTCTCAATCCTGAGTTTGCTGTGCCTATTCTGTAATAACCAGGCAAGTGTGAAGAGAGTACCACTACTACATGAAAAAAATTGTTTTATTTCTGCAATTCAGAAGACACTAACACCTTGCTTGAAATCTACACTGCCTAATGATCTTTGCACCCAGGCTATTGAATCCTACCTCTTTGGGGTGGAAACGTCTGCACAATTTACTGAGGCTTCCGGCAGGGTTATGTTGGTCTAGCAGTTAAATAGTTATGTTAGGAATAAAAAGGTATTTAATGGTTTATTGGAAAGTCAATGGCATAATGTGTGAAGTACCTCTTTAACAGTGTACTAAAAGTGTCAGAATCCTGTGCAATTTTCCACACACAAAAATGGCATAATGTCCTACAGGTGTCACACATTTATTCCCACTCGCTCTGCTCATTAGTAAAATATTTTAATGTATATTCTCCTATAAATTATTCAGACATGTCCTAACGAATTTCCAAGCTAAGCAAGCAACTAGGTAGATTCTGAAAAATATGTTAAACACTTACTAAAATTTATCTGAAGTGCTGATATTTCTTGTGGTTATTTCTACAACACAAATTCGCTGTGTTGATTGTTGTACTGTACATTGTTGAAAATAAGTTCTTTGAGCAAGGTCCAGATGTCCCTGATAGCTAAATTCTCATTGCCTTATGCCCACTACCAAAGTAATAAAGATTGCCTATGGACAGCCTATGATCCCTTTAAAAAATAAGTTTACTATTTTTAAAATGGTAATTGACTTTTTTTGTGGACATGTATTTTTTTCTGAATACAGGCTTCTGTGTTGGTGGGTATATTCTGCACAGTGTCCCAAATACATACTGGCCCATAAGCCTTCATAACAAGATACTCTGACTTACAAAATCATCCATAATGTTTTAAAATATCTGTATTTTTTGAAGAAATGACCTTATAATTGTAAAACAAGTACATATTATTTGACATTTCTCATGTTTTAAAAAGGACATATTTTGCATCAAGTTAATATCCTGTTAATGAAAGGGGTCCAGCACTGCAAAATATTTGACAAAATTTATTCTGAGCCAAATATGAGTGAACATGGCCTGTGACACAGCCCTCAGGAGGTCCTGAGAACATGTGCTCAAGGCTGTTGAGGTGCAGCTTGGTTTTATACATTTTAGTGAGGCATAAGATATCAATGAAATATATTTAAGAAATACATTGGTTTGCTCCAGAAAGGCAGAAAGGTTGAGTTTGTTTAAAGACTTGGGATAGCTGGAAAGAAAATGTTCAGATTAAGATAAAAGACTGTGAAGACCAAGGTTCTTTTGAAGTCTTATAGTGGCTGCCCTTAGCGATGATAGATGACAAGTGTTGCCTATTCAGATCTTTAAAAGGTTCTAGGCTCTTAACCAATCTCTTCAGGATTGAGAGGTCCTGGAAGAAAAAGATCTAGCTATGTTAACAGAGATTCTTTACAGATGCAATTTTCCCCCCACAAAGGACAGCTTTGCAGGGCCATTTCAAAATATGGCAAAAAAACATGTTTTGGGGTAAAATGTTTTGACTTTCTTCTTTGTCACATAATGCTATGCCACAGTTAGATTGGAAAGTAAGTCACGATATAGGGTTAAATAAAACCCATCTGATGAGAATTTATGATTTGTAGGGCATGACTCCCTAGACCTGTCAGATAGGAATTTGGGCAAGACAGAAAAAGCAGAGCTTAGTCTTCAGTTCATATATTTTAACAGTCTGTCTTAGTTTGAGGTTGCTATAATGAAGTACCATACACGTGGTGGCTTAGAAACAGAAATTTACTTCTCATAGTTTTGGAGGTTGGAAGTCCAAGATGAAAGTGCCAGCATGGGGTAGTGTCAGGTGAGGGCTGTCTTCTAGTTTGTAGACTGCCATCTTCTCATTTTATCTTCCCATGATGGGGACTCAAGCAGAGAGAAGAAGCAAGCATTCTAGTTATGTTTATAAGACAACTAATCAGGTTCCTGAAGGCTCCACCCTCATGATCTCATCAGATACTAATCACCTCCCAAAGGCCCCACCTCCAACTATCAACACATTGGTGGTAGGATTTCAAAACATTATATGTGTATCATTAGGTGGAACACAAAGATTCAGTCAATAATATAGTTAATATGGATAAAAAGACATATTAATATACATATGGAATATATGTGTATATATGTAAGTGTATCTGTAGCTATATATGTCTCTAAATTTATACTTTTATTTTGTACCCAGAGCTATATTATTATATCTTTATATATAAATGTAAGGGTATATACATCTTGTCAATCGCATATCAAGTCATCTAGGTAATCCTTTGTATAGCCATATTAAGTGGGATAAATATGTATGTGTGTGTCTGTGTAATTACATATGCTGCATAATTTTACTGAGCCCACAGAATAGAAAATAAGAGACTCAAATTTATGCATGCATATGTAATATACATGTGATCTGTTCCTTAAGACTAGTGGAACATAGGTTTTTTTAAATGTTTGTTATAAGACTAATAAAGACATATTTTTATTACATCTAACAGTTAGCAGATTGTTAGGTATGCCATTAGTGACCTAACATTTATCTCAACTCCATGATACATTTATTTGGAACAGCGAACAATAGTAGTTTTAAGAGGTCGTCCTGTTCTGAGGTTTCACAGGTATTCCTCTGTTTTTAAGGGCACATAGTCATTCAGTAATAATAACTATTCTAACAATGACAAATTTAACTATTGTATTTCTGATTATGTTACAGATTTATCACATTAATTTTTTAAAAAACTGTTAAATAAGTCAAACAACTTAGATAAGGTTCAAGTATTTTCTTCTCTCTGTATTGCATACTTTTAATTACATTCCAAAGAATTTTAAGAAGTTAAGATGCTTGAGTAATTCTGCCTGTGTTTACTGATACCATCTTGGAAATTAGAAACCCATAAATATTTTCATTCTATTTGGGTAGAGATGAACAATCTCTTCACTTTATTTCTATTGATATGCTAATATTTGGAATATAAAAGTATTCAGATTGCAATTTTAGAAAGAACTTTTAAATTTACTTATTATTTAATCTCCTTAATCAGCCTTTCTTTATCTTCATTAGCCATTTCAAGATTTTATTGAGACTTGTGAAAATTCCCTACTACTTGTATCACACATGAGCGAATTCCTATTATGCCTTAATTTCTGTCTGTAAATTTATAAAAATAACATGTATCCCTTCTGTCTTTATTAAATATTTGTAAATCTTGCTTCCTCTTGTATCTCCAGGCATTTCAAGGTAAGGCTGGTAGACGGCTTTCCATTTTCCTGAGAAATTTGAAGCAATCAGAGGAGATATCCACAAACTGTTATCTCTTCATCTACCCATTTTTCTGCCATTGTGCTGTTCTCATTGCACACAATGAATTCCCTCGCTTCCTGGCTAAGACCATGCCACCTCATAAGCACAGGGTCTCGTTTATTCTTGCTTACTCAAGGAAACTATTTCACTAATAATCTTTCTATTTTTTTAAGAAAGGGTGTTCCATTCAGTATCACATGTTTTTCACTAAGATAGAAAAATATTGTTTCACCAAGATTAAAGGAAAATCAAAACATAACCAAACTAAAGCAAAACAAAACTCTTGTGATTCCATTGATCTTGTAGGTTATGTATGATTTTTTGCCCTCCTTTGCCTCACATTGTTTATTCTCCTTTTCTCTAATTTCTTCCCACCTATCTTGTTGAACCCAAAGCAGTACATATGTTTTTCCGTCTACCACTCTACTCCACTCCATTCCATTTTTCCTTGTGTAGGTCACCAAGAACTTTCACATAGCTAAGTTCAATAGTTAATTTTTAGTCCTTATACTAGGTTGAATAGAGCCTCCCAAAACTCATATTTACCCAGAACTTCAAAATGTGACCTCTTGAAAGGAGAGTCTTTAAAGATATAATTATTAAGATTAGCTCATACTGGATTAGAGTGGGACCTAATTCAATGCCTACTGTTCTTAAAAAAGAGAAAACAGAGACACACAGAAAATGCACAGAAGAGCTATGTGATAATAAAGGCAGAGATTGGAGTTATGATGCCACAAGCCACAAAATGCCAAGAGTTGTCAACAACCACCAAAGGCTGGCAGAAGCAAGGGAGGAATCTCCCTTAGAGTCTGGAGAGGGAGCAGGGCCCTGCTGACATCCTGATTTCAGACCTCTAGACTTCAGAACTGTGAGGCAGTAACCATATCAACCCTGGGAAGCTGAAATACTCCTTATTTTACTTGAACTGTCAGTAGCATTTAATTCAGTTGCTCACAGTTTTCTACAGAAAACATTGAATTTACTTGGCCACCAAGACAACACACTCATCTGTTTTTTCTTCTTCTTCTCTGAATGCTTCTTACTAGTCTCTTTATTTCTACCTGATCTCCTAACATCAGAGTGCCCTAGAGCTTAAACCTTGTACCTCTTCCTTTAAAAAAAAAAAATCAACAGCACATTTTCTTTCTATTCTCATCTAGTCTCATGACCTTAAATCCCATATATGCTGATGATTCTTGAATTTATATTTGTAGTCCAGACCTCCCACCTGAACTCTGTTTGTAGCTTCCTTCTTAACATATTCCTATTCATGTTTAATAAGCATCTCAACTATAACATGTCCGAAACTGATAAATCAATGTGTATGACTCTGCTATTTTAACAGGGAGCATTTATGTTGTTTCTCTAACTAATAAATAATAAAGATTAATAACCAAACAATAGCTTGGGTTAAATATCTTGATAATTTTTCTCCCTCAATGAAGTTTTGATTTTTGAAACATGAAACATGGACCGTAAATATTATGGTGTCTCTTTTCCCTTAATAAGTTACTTTGTCACTTGACTCAATAAAATAATAATATAGTTTTCCAGGAAATACTTAACAAAGTATGTGGTCTTATTACTTTAGTATGGAGAATTTAAAATATAATTTATATGCTATTCTAATGAATATATTTATTTTCTTGTATATGTATTATATGTGATTTATAAATACCTTTGTACTTTTTTATACTTTGAACATAAAGCCAGCTTCAAGGCATATCAAAAACTATACAATACTGAAATAGTTTGGATGTCTTCTCTGAATCTCATGTGGAGATATAATCCCCATTGTTGGAGATGGGGCCTGCTGAGAGGTGTTTGGTTCATCAGCAAAGATCCCTTCTGACTTGGAGCTGTCCTCGTGATAGCGAATGAGTTTTCATGAGATATGGTTGTTTACAAATATGTGGCACCTCTTCCCCACTCTCCCTCTTCCTCCCACTCTTATCATGTAACATGCTTGTTCCTACTTCACCTTCCTTTATGACTGAAAGATCCCTGGGGCCTCCCCAGAAGCCAGGCAGATGCTGGCCCGATGCTGCATAGGATATTCAGCTGGCAGAACCATGAGTCAATTTAATATCTTTTCTTTATAAATTACACAGTCTTGGGTATTTCTTCATAGCAACACAAGAATGGCCTCACACAAATATCCACAGATTAAACTTCAATATTTCTCAAGAGTACATAAATACACAAACACAAATAGTAATACTCAAAATATCCACTAGAGAAAGATAAAGAATAAAACATTTTGACAAAAAAACATTATCAGAAAGGTTTCATGTTTTCAGATAACCACTGAATGTGGTAGCAGGCCTATCTTTGCTCCCCCAAGCAAGATTAGGGCATCCTAGTTGATTCTTTTTTTTCTTTTTTGAGACGGAGTCTCGCTCTGTCGCCCAGGCTGGAGTGCAGTGGCGCCATCTGGGCTCACTGCAAGCTCCGCCTCCCGGGTTCACACCATTCTCCTGCCTCAGCCTCCTGAGCAGCTGGGACTACAGGCACCTGCCACCATGCCTGGCTAATTTTTTGTATTTTCAGTAGAGACAGGGTTTCACTTGTTAGCTAGTATGGTCTTGATCTCCTGACATCGTGATCTGCCCACCTTGGCTTTCCGAAGTGTTGGGATTACAGGCATGAGCCACTAGTTGATTCTTAATAGAGAAAAGAACTGCAGAAAAAAAGTAAATAGTAAATTATATTATTAATTGTCAAAGAAGATGCTGAGAAATATACAAATGTATGTTAATAAAATATGATAGAGTAAAAAAAAATTCTGTGTGATGATTTACTTGTGTAATGGATTGCAATGTACAGTTTCATCCTGAAGCTATAGTGTAATTGGCACGGAAGGTTTGGGAACATGGGTAGACACTACATTTAAACTGAATATAAGTATGCTCATGGTGGGTATGAGCCAGTTTGGTGGGTGATTGGAAACACCTATAATGTATCTTCAATGGGAATGGAAAGTGGGATAGAGAAAAACTGAGCAGAGCAGACATCTCCTGTTAAGAGAGCCACGTGTAAGTTCAAGTAAGATGTCCTTAGGTCTCCCAGAAATAAAGCTGGATGACTTTTCTGACTAGAGGTAGAAGTCTTATATTTGCCAAAGTGGACAAGAAGCCATGATCTTCTACTTTACGTTTCTGGCTGTGACACTTCCTCTGAGCATCTGACTTGTATATTCAATTGCATATGTGGCTTCTCCACTTAGATGTCTTATTGGTATCTCATACTCAACAGGTCAAAATTAAAATACTGGATTCCTGCCTATCTCCAGCCCTGTGTCTTTTTCTGTCATCCCACCTCAATTAATGCTCCAAATAGCATCCAGCTGCACAGATCCCAAACTCAAATTATCTGTTTTGCTTCTTCATGCAGCTTCTTTATCCATTACAGTTCAGCTGTCATTCCCTGGCATTAACTGAGGAATAAGAGAGGTCTCTTACTATTCTCAGTATCTAATTGTTAAAAAATTTCTTTTATTTTTGATTTAGTGGGTATGTAGTAGGTATATATATTTATGAGTTACATGAGATATTTGGATACAGACAGGCAATGTGTAATCATTTCATCAGGTTACATGAGATATCCATCACCTGAAGCATTTATCCTTTGTGTTACAAACAATACAGTTATACTCTTTCAGTTATTTTAAAATGCACAACTAAACTATTCTTGATTCCTTTACTATTGTTACTGCCCCCTCATCCAATTCATCAGCAAGTCATGTTAGTTTTACATTTTATTCAAAATCAAATTACTACTTCTTACTTCCTCTATTACTGTGCTACTGCACACAGCCATTATTTCTCCACTAGAATACAGCAACCAACTCTAATTGACTTTTCCCTTTCAAATATCACTTTGCTACAGTCCACAGAAGCCAGAATAATCCTCTATTAATATATATAATATTATATTATTTCTAGCTTGTAATGTCCAATGCTTTTCTATTACATTGGTTGCAAAACGCAAACTCTTTCCTGGGCCTTCAAGTTCCTCCTACAGGATTTAGCCTACCTTGCATTCTTTTATTATTTCCTTTCATACCACCTTACTAATTTCTCCTTGTTTCCCTGTTCTCCTTTACTTTTCTTCCCACTTCCCAAATAAGATAAGCTTCTGCCTAGAGCTTTTGCCTTATTTTTCATTCATTTAGATCTTACTCTGCACATTCTGCAACTACTTCTAGTAATTTACATTTAAGTTTTTAATGGAACTTCACAGAGGTCTTCCAAGAACATCCAATTTTAGTCATTTTCAGATTAATTCACATTAAGAGACTATATGTGATGTTATTCATAACTTACTTTAAATGTGTCAGGTTACAGAGTTTCATAGTACATACAGACTGATTATCTTGAGCTTTAATTATAAAGATGTCACTGTCCTTATCAAGAATTTACACTTTTGCAGTTAATTCTCCCTTTTTATCTGGAAGCACACAATTCAGAGGGAGGTATTATAAATCCTTCAGCCAGCAGATTGAGAAATGATATTTTATTGGTAAAATTAGTGGCCTTTAAAATAGAATAATAAATGTTTAAGATGGGATCTTATTAATAAAGTTAAAGATATTAATGATGTGTGGTTGACTTAATTGTCTTTTATACACTCAACCCTGTTACATTCATAGGCTATCAGTATCCAGAAAGGTCTGTAGCATAGACCCTTGAGTGTGAGTACATGGATTGGTCACTAATATTGTGTCCAATCTCTGAATTAGGTGCTTTTTGCTTGATGTTGGTTCTAAGGGGAACACCTCTGTAATGGAACTCCATCAAATTTATAAAACTTAGAAAATAAGGTTCATGAACCATGTTATGTCAACTCTGATAATAAATATTTAACTTACAACTGTCAATGTAGCGGCAGCAATTAGTCTACAATGTGCTAAAACTTGTGGATGGGATATTCCTTGCCCTTTGAAATCACTTTCTACTCCTAACTGCTAAAGATAATCTAAGAGTTAGGCTTTACCATGCTAATCACTAGTTTTTGTCCTAAGCCCTCTACCCAGTGATTACCAGAAGAACAAATTATTTAAAAGCTCAAACTAACTTAAAATTAATTTATTCTGATTATTTCAACTGTTTGTTCATGAAATGTTTAGTTAGACTTTGGGGGAAAAGTCTTTTAGATAGCCACTCCTTTTTCTGTTTCTTTTCTTAAGACAGCATGTGAATTTACTGTGTGAGGAGAAAGTGCATCCTTGCAACATTCATAAACAACTTGTTCTTAATTAGCACATCCTCTAGGTTTTAGCTCTTTTTTTTCCCCAGCGGCTTCTCGCCTTGTTTCAGTTGTAGATGAGTTTTGCTGCAAGTGTAACTCAGGGCCTGCTCAGGGTTCCCTCACCTACCCTGGTTGACTGAGCTTCTTGCTGGCTGCAGAGCCTGCAGTGATGGTCAGTTTTTCCATCCAGCTGCTGTCTTGGCATCCTCTCTACCTTCCAGGGTTCTGACTTCTGCCTCGTAAACACCTCATCCTGACACAGCAGGCCCCATGAAATGGCATCTGACATTTAACTCAACAATTAAAAAACAGGAGAAATAAATGCTTATCGAGAAAGCGAAACCAAAGAGTTATGGCCATTCTCTAGGTTGGGAGACAAGACAGTGTGAGAGAGAAACTCTTTCCTGCATCCTAAAATTGTGACTTTAGGCCTCAGCAGTCCATGCCTCAGAGATGTTTCCTTAATACTAAAGACTAGTTTTGCTCTTTAAATGGAAGCACAGGGAGAGAACATGCCAATCAGCTTCTTTCAACTCACTCTCCTTCTCTTCCCTCACTCTTTACCTTCACATTGTCATCTCCAAAATCAGGCCTCCTTCTTCACTAATGAGATAGGGAGGATTTGGGCCCACATGATCTTCTGATCTTGATAATGTTATACTCTTTACATACTTGACAAAATGGACTTTGCCTATGCAATAAATGTGACTACTTATTTGACCTTAACATAAGGAGATTATTTTGCATCATCCCAGTAGGCCAACTGTAGTCATAAGACGCCTTGAAAGACACAGAAGCCAGAATAAAGTCAGGAAGATAGCAGAAGTGGAAGTCAGGGAGATTGGAACCATAAAATAGTCTCAACTCATCATTTTTGCCTTTGTAAATGAGAGGTGGGCACTAACACTGGTGGCCTCTAGAATCTGAGAATAAGTACTGCTGTAGATAGAAAAGACCCTTGGAGAGAACTTTCCTTTCTCTCCGTTCTTCCTTATTCTGAATGTCCTCCTACTGTAATTTCTCTTTTTAAATTGTAGATTGCCATCAAGAGAAAACCTTCCTCTCATTTTAGCTTAGGGCTTTCATAGTACTAAAGCGGCTACATTGTCTGGGGGTATATACCCAGGGGTGCATTGTTGCATGCTAGGAAAATTTAGAACATAAACGCACAAGAGGAGTTTAGGAGTGGCGGTTTAATAGGCAGAAGAGAATAGGAGAAAGAGAAACAGTTCTCTTTATAGAGAAAGAGAGGGGTCTCGGAGCGGAAAGGACCGGTGGGTGGCAGATACGCCAACTTTTATTTTATTTTATTTTATTTTTTGACAGGCTCTCACTGTCTCTCTCAGGCTGGAGTGTAGTGGCATGGTTTTGGCTCACCACAGCCTCTACCTCTCAAGCTCAAGCAATTTGCCTGCCTCAGCCTTCTGAGTAGCTGGGACTACAGGCATGCGCCACCACGCCCGGCTAATTTTTGTATTTTTAGTAGAGACAGGGTTTCACCATGTTGGCCAGACTGATCTCAAACTCCTAACCTCAAATGATCCACCCACCTCGGCCTTCCAAAATGCTGAGATTAGAGGCATGGCATGAGCAACCATGCCCAGCTGACGCGCCGAATTTTATAGTCATGAGTTTAAGGAGGCAGTGTCCGATTTACATAGGGCTCACAGATTGATTCAATCAGGTATGATGCTTACGTAATGCGCAGGAAGGCTGGTCACCCCACCCTAATCTTATGCAAATAGACTTTCCAGTTGATTGGTGCCATCTTGTCTGCTCCTTACAGTACATGTGGCTGACAAAGAGAAGGGAAGATGGAGCTGCCATCTTTTTTTTTTTTTTTTTTTTTTTTTTTTTTTTTGAGACAGAATTTCACCCTGTTACCCTGGCCGGAGTGCAGTGGCAAGATCTCAGCTCACTGCAACCTCCCGCCTCCTGGGTTCAAACAATTATCCTGTCTTAGCATTCCGAGTAGCTGGGACTACAGACGCACACCACCATACCTGGTTAATTTTTGTATTTTTAGTAGGGAAGGGGTTTTGCCATGTTTGCCAGGCTGGTCTTGAACTCCTAACCTCAAGCGATCCGTCCTCCGCGGCCTCCCAAAGTGCTGAGATTATAGGCGTGAGCCACCGCGCCCAGCCAGAGCTGCCATCTTGAACATTTCTAGGCCCTATTCCCTCCCGCCATTCACTGGTGCAAGCTCCCAGCTTGCTTGTCTATGTCGGCAGCTCAGATTTCCAGGCTGCTCTTTGTTAGAAAATGATTTAGGGCTGCTTTTCGTTAAAGAAGCCTTACCAAAGGCTACTGTACCCTCACTATCTGCCTAAGTAATTTCTTCTTAACTCCTGTAGTCCAGGGATCGACTACACACAGAACCTTATAAATCCCAATCATCCTGCCTCCTCATCCATGTGTGTATGTTCTACTTTTGAAAATATAAAACAAATGTAGTTGTTTTTCATTAAAATATCTGTATGTAGCACCATCTTAGAATCTCTTTCCCTCTCTGTCTTTTATCTATTGATCTACTATGATCATTACAGATCCCTTATATCTTGTATCTTGGTTTGTTCTCAGTGGAAACATTTTAAATTGATTATTTAGGAAATTGTACAAATTAAGATTATGTAAACTCTAAAAGATAAGAAAGGTGAGAAATGTGCTTATTTAGCTAAAATTTAGAATCAGTAGTAAGGTGGAAACAAAGGAAGAAAATGGGAAGCATACATTTCTTGAAATGTCAAAAGTCACTGGGTGATTTTATTATCTGTACCTATTACCTCAATTTAGGATCCTACTTTAACAAGTATTTGTAACAATATTCTGCTGTGTCAAATGCTGTAATGAGAGTTTTACATATATTATAACACTGGATCCTCAAAATTATACTGTCAATTAGGTATATTACAGCTGTATTGGAAAGTTAAAATTGTGGTTTATTGAGGAAAATTGACCAAAATTATTTCAACTAGGACTGAAGCTCCTGGAATTAAGATGAGGTAGCTGGAAATGTAATAGATAGGCATTTGCTTTTTCTACTATATTTCTGCAGGATATCTCTCAAGAACCTCTACTTCTCTGGATTTCCACTGCCTTCACTTGATTCAGGTTTCATCACTCAAACATCTATGTTGATTCTATCCCAGTCCCCTACCATCATTATCTTGCCACAGTGGTTGATTCTGTGATTAGGCGAATGTTTCAGAATACTATTCTGTCTTTTCAAAGATCAAATTCGTACAAACATTTAAGGACCTACTATCTTCATAACATTAGAATAAATACTATGACAAATAAAAGCACTAAGAAGATGTCCCTTCCTTTTAAGAGTCTATAGTTTATTTGCACAGGTGTTGAGATGTATCAACACAAAGTTAAAACAATACAGAGTAGTCTATTAGTGCCGATATATGGGTATGAGAATTATATTACAGAGAACTAATTTTGAGAGTTTGAAAGGCTGGGAAAGGCTGTAACTTGGCATGGTTGAAAGGACTATAATGAAAATAAGGTAGCCTAAAAGAGGATCTGAAATATTTAGATAGTTTATTGGGGAGAATGAAGGATGTTTGGAAGGTAACAAAATACACAGGTGAGAATAAACATGGAGTTTTGTCACTATAATAGCTTCCTCCTAGGGTCAGTGAACCAGGAATTCTCCATGATGCTGCTCTGGGACCCACAGTTGCATGGATAATTTTTAACTAAATTAGGAAGACTTTTGATGTTTGACTTCAGAAATTAACACTTTGTGAAAGTCATGGAGAGCCATTGAAAATCTGTGGGTGAGAAATATCATAAAAATTCAAGATTTTGGAAAAATGAATCTGATAAATTATTTTGGATGAGACCAAATATGAGAAGGGTGAAGAAATTTGGAAGAAATGGAGGCTGAAAGCTAAAGGAATAAAATTAAATAGGAACATTTAAAAAACCATATTCTCCTAGATGTGAGTTAGAGTTATTCTTAGTAGTTCTTGGAAGCTTAAGAATGTCTCGTCCTCTTTTCTTGGCTCGATATTTAATAAATGTCTGTCATGGAACTGTGTTGAGATGAGAGGAAAACAATGAAAAGATAGAGTGATCTCAGCATTTTATCTCAAACTATTGCCCTAGATATCTAGATAAAAGCAAATACTGAGAGCAATTTAATTTGGGATAACTGCTTTTATTACAAACATCTACATGAAATCAACAGCTTGTGAAAATGTGTTTTTCTACTGTCAATTTACACTTGATTCTTTTTGCACATCTTATACTTTTTTTCTGATAAGATTATAAATATGAATCAAGCTCTTTTGGTTACACATGCTGATTAGATGAAGTCAATTAAACAGTAGAGATGGGTGAACATGTATAACCAAAAAATATTTAAAATACCAACAAGAAACCTTAATATAAAACTACTTTCTGGATGTAAGTTTATCTAAATGCTCTGTTTTTCTTATGTTGTATTAGTAACCAAGGCAATAATCATTAATTCAATCACTCAACATGGCTTTAGATGGGAGGGCACAGCAGTAAATAAAACAAAGTTCCAGTCTACCTGAACATTTATGTAAATATTTACATATAGGATTTAGAGATTGTATTAATTTTCATGCAAAAATTTTACACAAGCATCAGAACATTATATACAAAAAGCATCTTCCTTTCATGGTGAGAAAGATCTTGGCTTCCTGTCTGAGTAGAATAGATCATAGCCATTATACTTCTATTTTAGTTTGAAAAATTTTCCAGCTCATTACAACTTACGAGAATATTCATTCCAGATCACCCTTTATTTTTTCCTCATCTCATTTCTCTGTGTTCAGATTACCCTATAATGACATAGAAAAACAATAGGTGATATTTCTAGTTCTCAGCCTTCCACTCACCTTATGTAATTATAAGCAAATCACATAAGCTTATAAGTTTTCATTATCTAACTTGTGGGAAAAAATTAAGACTCTAATGAGGAAACATTTAATTGAGACACTCGGGATATGTAAAACCACCAGGCATAGTGTCAGGAGCCTTGATTTTGCTTGAATATTTTTTAAAAAATTATGTTTAATAATGACTAAGAAAAAGAAACTTTGTATGTGAAAGCAAAACAAAAAAACTAACATTTGATAGAATAGTTTTAATGCAGAATTAAATTTTAAAGAAGCTGAAATAAAAGAATTTGAAAACATTTCATTTTGGAGCTAACATTTCTAGGAGTGACAGAGCCCCTCACACTCATGTGTTTGATGAGAAACAAATTTACCCGCTCCTGTTTCTATCAGTGCTCAGGTAGAAGAAACCTCTCAGAGGCTGAGAGGCACCAACAGATCAACTAGAATAGTGCTGTGGGCACAATGCGTGCTCAATTATAGTTATCATAAATACCATGAATGCTCATACTACAAAAGGAGTGTAATATATTTCTTTAATTGAAGACAGTATATTTACCATATGTTTCCAATAGTGTAAAACACACCAGCTGGCACATCTTGGACATTCAGCATATGTTTTTGTGATTGATTTCTACTCTATACATCCAAGAAATGCTTATGAATCTTCTCGAATGTGTTGCCTGCTAAGATGTATTATAAATGCTTGAAAGACATTGTTTCCTCTTTGCCTTCCACGCCCAAACCAAAATAGTCTAGATTTTCCTTGCTTTGAATTAGCAGCCAAAATGACTTCACTCTGTAAAAACTTAAGAGTAAGCTCAGCCAAAAATTCAGATATACTTACATGCATACCCATACTCAGAACAAAGAGCTTAGAAAAGCTTCGCTTGGCCTATTTGTGTCACTATTATGTAGCAGGAAGTGTTGCTACAGGAAGTCAAAAAAATTATCTAATAGGTGTGCTTACTCATCAACTCAAATAACTTTTTGAAGGGAAAAAATGTGTGTTTCTGTTACAGTGAATAGATTTAGAAATACTTATCTCAGGTCTCATTCTATTTTTGAATTGTGTCAAAGACAAATGGATAAAAAAATAGTTGGTCAAATAAGGAAGATGAATTTCTTTTTTCTAGATTTTTCTTTATATGTTTTATCAAAGTATTGTATAGTACTTGCAGCTGATTGACATTTCCCTCCAGAAAGGCTAAAGAGTCATAAAAAGAGTGAAGGGGGAACTTGAGTTTTACTGCAGGGATCTTCCAGGTGTAGTGTGTAGAATTTTGGAGCATAAAATGAAGAGTGAGCTGCATTGAAAGTCTGGCATGGTGATATTTGTCAGAGGCTCAATGACACATCTTTACCCTAGATCGGAATACAACTATGAGTTTACTTCCTCTGGTTGTGTATCCCTCAAGTGTAGAACTATTTTGTATACAACTTTTCCGGGCAACGAATAAAAGCATAGATGAGAGTAAAATTGGAATTGTTATAAAAAATGCCCTCACATGGGTAAGAGGGCAGTCGGAGGTTGAGAATTGGAACTGAATACCACTCAAAAATGAACTGTTCCTGTGTATTAAGCCTTAATCAATTGGTATTTACTTTTTGTGAATGGCTAATATTTAAACATCAGTCTCTAGCAGAATTGAGAAAGGGTCTGTAGAAAATAATTTTCTTAAAATACAAGGCAAATCTAAAAAAGTTCCCAATTGCTAAAGCACATAGGACTATCCTTTTCCTTTGCAATTTGCATCCTCAATGTCTTTTGTCATGTTCTCGGGAGGGCATACACTTTTACTTCTTTTTTTCTTTCTCGTTTCTTTCTTTCTTTTTTTTTTTTTTCTTCCTTTATTTTTTTGCCACTGATCCTCCCTATATTTCCTTCAGGATAAAAGACACCCTTATGTGAGATCTTCTCACTTCAGCGTAGTGCTATTACGTGCTCCTGGGAAGCCCCCGTATTCAAATTTAAGGGTGACACCACACTCTCCCTTGCTTGAATTCTTGCAGATGTGAGATCACCACCATCCCCTTCCTGGAAACATTGTTTGTCTTGCCTCCCTCACTACCACCCTCTGCCCGCTCCTCCTGCTTCCCTCTACTCCACAAACTCCTGGAGATCTTGTCCACTGCCAGGGCTCTTTGCAGCTAGAAGCTGACCCAGACCTTCCCAGGTCACCTCTCAGCTAACTCACTTGGTCTCCTCTCTAAGGCACCTCAAATCAGTGCCTCGAGGGGTGAAGAATGGTCAAAAGCAGACTGCTGGGTCACTCTTCAAGTTTCACAGGATAACCTTGTGTTCTCAGTGCATCACTTCAGTGCTCATATTTTTATCTTGTTTAATTGATACATAGTATTTTACATACTTATGGGGTACATGGGTTATTTTGTTCCATGAGTAGAATGCGCAATGACTAACTCAGGATAATTGTGACACTATCCCCTTGAGTATTTATCATTTCCATGTATTGGAAAAAATTTAAGTCCTCTCTTCTAGCTACTTTGAAATATACAATACATTGTTGTTGACTAGTCACCCTACTCTTATCCTATCTTCTATCTTATCCCTTGTAACTATATATTTGTACCCATTGACCAACATTTTTTCATCCACGTCTCTCACCCGTATACCTTCTCCAGCCTCTCCTATCTATCATTCTACTCTACCTTCATGACATCAACTATTTAAGCTCCCTCATGAGTGAAAATATGCAGTAATTGTCTTTCTGTGCCTGGCTTAATTCACTTAACATAAAGACCTCCAGTTCCATCCACGTTGTTGCAAATGATATGATTTCATATTTTTTTACGACTGAATAGATTCCATCGTGTATGCATACCACTTTTTCTTTATCCATTCATCTCTTGATGGACACTGAAGTGGATTCCATATTCCACACTTTTGCTATCGGGAATACTGCTGCAATAAATGTGTGAGTGTAGGTATCTCTTTGATAAACCAATTTATTTTCTTTTGAATAAATACCCAGTAGTGGGATTGCTGGATTGTAGGGTAGATCTATTTTTAGTTATTTTGTTTGTTTGTTTTTAGAAATCTCCATACCGTTTTCCATTGTGGTTTTGTTAATTTACATTCCTTCACAGAGTGTATAAGAGTTATTTTTTTCTCTACACCCTCACCAGCATTGGTTATTTTTTGTATTTTTGATATAAGCCATTTTATGTTTGATGAGAAATCTCATTGTGGTTTTGATTTGCATTTCCCTGTTGATCATGATGCTGAACAACTTTTTTAGTGTATTTGTTGAAAATTTCTATGTCTTCCTTTGTGAAATGTCTATTCATGTCTTTTGCCTACTTTTGAATGGGATTATTTGTATTTTTTACTATTGAGTTGTTTGAATGTCTTATTTATTCTGGATACTAGTCCCTTGTTGGATAAATAGTTGCAAATAATTTTTCCCACTCACATTGTATCTTCATTTTGTTGTTTCCTTTGCTTTGCAGAAGCTTTTTCACTTAATGTAGTCCTACATGTCTATTTCTGCTTTTGTTGCCTCAGCTTTTGCGATCTTAGCCACAAAATGTTCACCTATACCAATATCCTGAAATGTTTTCCCTGTTTTCTTCTGGTAGTTTTATAGTTTCAGGTCTTATGTTTAGGTTTTTTAATCCATTTTGAATTGACTTATGTACATAATGAGAGACAGGGGACCAATTTCATTCTTTTGCATGTGGATATCCAATTTTCCCAGCACCATTTATTGACGACGGTGTCCCTTCCCCAGTGTATATTCTTGATGCCCTTGTTGAAAATCAGTTGACTGTAAGTATGTGAATTTATTTGTAAGTTCTCTATTCTGTTCCATTGATCTATGTATTTGGTTTTATACAAGTACCATGCTGTTATTGTAATTATAACTTTGTAGTTTATTTTGAAGTCGGGTAGTATGATGCCATCAGCATTGTTACTTTTGCTTAGCATATATTTGATTATTGAGATTTCTTATTTCATACAAATTTGAGAAAGGTTTTCTCTACCCCTGTGAAAAAATAGTATTTTGATAAGACTTGCATTGAATCTGTAGATTACTTTAGGCACAATGGTCACTGTAATAGTATTAATTCTTCTGATGTATGAGCATGGGATGTTTCTTCATTTGTTTGTGTCCTCTTAAGTTTCTTTCATATGTGTTTTGTAGTTTTCTTTATACAGGTGTTTTAGCTCCTTGATTAAATTTATCCCTAGGTATTTGTTTTGTAGCTATTATAAATGGGATTGACTTCTTGATAACTTTCTCAGCTAGTTAATTATTGGTATATACAAACACTATTCATTTTGGCATGTTGATTTTGTGTCCTGCAACTTTGCTGATTTTACTTAGCAGATCTAAAAGTTTTGGTGGAATCTTTAGTTTTTTCTAGATATAAGATTATGTCATCTGAAAAAAGGGACAATTTGAGTTGGGTTTTGTTTCCCCCAATTTGGATGCCTTTTATTTTTCTTGTGCTTGGTTGCTCTGTCTGGGACTTCCAGTACTATGCCAAATAGGAGTAGTGAAAGTAGGCATGACTGTCTTTTTCCAGTTCTTAGAGGAAAGGCTTTCAATTTCCCCCATTCGGTGCGATGAGGTATGTTCCTTCTGTGCCTAGTTTATTAAAATTTTACTAATAAAAGAATGTTAAATTTTATCAAATACCATTTCTGCATCTATTGAGATGATCATATGATTTTTATGCTGTATTCTATTTGTGTCATATATCACATTTATTGATTTGCATATCTTTCTTACATCTCAGAGATAAATTTCCGTGGGGCATTGTGTGTTATCTTTTCTTTTTTAATGTGCTGTTGGACTTATTTTGCTAGTATTTTTTGAAGATTTTTGCACCTATTTTCATAAGGGAGGTTGGCTTGCAGTTGTATATTTTTTTAATTTTATCTTTGTCTGGTTTTGATATCAGTGTATGGTGGCTTCGTAGAAAGAATTCCCTCATCTTCAATTATTTGAAAAGGGGAGAATTGATGTTGTTTCCTCTTTAATCATTTGATAGAAGTAAGCAGTGAAACCATCTGGTCCTTGACTTTTGTTTGTTGGGAGATTTTTTATTACTCATTATTGGTCTGTACAGGTTTTCCATTTATTTCTGATTCAATGTTGGTATATTGCTTATATCCAGGAATTTATCAATTTTCTCTAGGTTTTCCAGTTTCTTAGCATATAGTTGTTCATAATAATCTGTGATGACCTTTTGAATTTTTGTGATGTCAGTTTTAATGTCTGCTTTTTATTTCTATTTTTTTTTATTTGATGCTTTTCTCTCTTTTTTTTTTTTTCTTGGTTGGTATAGTTGGTAGTTTACTGATTTTGTTTATCTTTTCAAGAAACCAACTTCTGTTTTATTGACCTTGTTATCCTCCATGTAATTTGGTTTTGCTCTTCTCATTATTATTTATTTTACTAATTCTGGGTTTGATTTTTTTTTTCTTTCAGTTTGTTCAGGTACCTCATTAGATTGTTTACTTGAAATCTTTCCACTTTTTTGACATAAGCCTTCATTGCTATAAACACACCTCTTATTACTGCTTTTTCTGTATCCCATTGGTTTTGGTTTGTTGTATTTCTATTTTCAGTTGCTTCAATAAGCTTCTGATTTCCTTTTTAATTTCTTCCTTGACCCAATAGTCATTCAGGAGCTTATTGTTTAATTTTCATGTTTTTGTACAGTTTCCAGAGTTCCTCTTATAATTGCTTTCTAGTTTTATTCCATTGTCATCTGAGAAGATGCTTGATATGATTTCAGTTTTACAAATTTTGTTGATACTTGTTTTGTGTCCTAATATATGTTCCATCCTGAAGAATGTTCCATGTGCTTATGAGAAAATTGTGTATTCTGTAGCTGTTGGATGAAATGTTCTGTAAATGTCTGTTTGGTTTATTTGGTTTAATGTCCAGTCTAAATCCAAAGTTTCTTAGAAATTCATATCTAAGTGATTTGTCTAATGCTAAGAACAGGGTGTTGAAGTACCAAAATATTACTATATTTAAGTCTTTCTTTTCCTTTAGATTTAATAATATTTACTGTATATATCTGTGTGTTCCAGTGTTAGGAGCATATATATTTAGAATTGTCTTGCTGCATACAATGACATTCTTTGTCTATTTTTACTGTTTTGACCTAAAGTTTATTTTATCTGGTATAGGTAAAGTTATTTCTGTTTGTTTTTCATTTTTGTGTGCATAGAATATCTTTTTCCATCCTTTTATACTCAGTCTCACTCACTTAGGTGGAGTGAGTTTCTTGTAAGCAGCATATAGTTGAATGTTATTCAATAAATGTTATTATTATTTAAATCCATTCTGCCAGTCTGTATCTTTTAAGTGAAAAATGTAATATATTTATATTTTAAGTTATTATTTATGTGTTAGGGCTTATTTCTGTCATTTTATTAATTATGTCTAGTTATTTTATATATCTTTTGTGCCTTTCTTATTGTTTATCATTTTGATTTGGTGGCTTTCCCTAGTGTAATATTTGAAATATTTGAGTCTTTTCTCATTCTTGGTCTGTGCAGGTCTTCTATTTCTTTGTGATTCAATCTTGGTACATTGCATATGTCCAGTAATTTATCAATTTTCTGTTTGCTTTTCCAGTTTCTTAATGAATAGTTGTTCATAATAATCTGTGATGACCTTTTGTATTTTTGTGCTATCAGTTGTAATGCATTCTTATTATTTCTGATTTTATTTGACTCTTTTCTACCAATGGTTTTTATATGTTTCATGTGTTTTTATGATGGTATGTATTATCCTTTCACTTCAGGTTGCAAACTCTCTGAACCATTTCTTATAAGGTTGGTATAGTGATCATGTAGTCCCTCAGGTTTTGATTGTCTGGGAACGACTTTCTCTTTATTTATGAAGGGTAACCTTGATGGTGTAGTCTTAGCTGGCAGTTTTTTTTTTTTTTTCTTTCTTTCTTCATTTTAAATATTTCATCTCGTTCTCTCCTGGCTGGTAATGTTTCTGTGGAAAAATCCACTTTTAGTTTGATGGAGGTTCTTTTATAAGTGACTACATGCTTTTCTCTTTTTGTTTTTAAATTCTCTATTTGTCTTTGACTTTTGATTGTCAAGTATTGTGGAACAGAGCTCCTTGAACTTTATCTACAGGGGAATCTCTGAGTCTCCTGTATTGGGATATCTAAATCTCTTGCTAGACTTGGGAAATTTTCATCTATTATTTCATTAGGTTTTTTTTTTTTTTTTTTTTTTTTTTTTTTTTTTTTTTTTGGAATCCTTTTGTATTTGCTTCACCTTCTGGAACACCAAAAATTTGAATATTTGATCAATTTACTGTGCCCTAAACATCATGGAGATTTTGCTCCTTCTTAAAAAAGAAAACAATTCTTAATTTTTGTCAGACTGGGTTATTTCAAAAGACCTTTCTTCAAGTTCTGATGTTCCTTTTTCATACTTAATTTAGTCTATTTTTGAAGCTTTTGAATGTATTTTGTATTTGACTCAACAAATTATTCAGCTTCAGAATTTTTTAATGGTATTTGTCTCTTTGGTAAATTTCTTGTTTATATCTATATATCTACTTTTTTTTCTGCTTTTTTTTTTTTTAATACTCTCTTATCTCTCACAGGGCTTCTTTAATATCAATATTTTGAATTACTTTTCCAGGATTTTGCAATTTTCTTTCTGATTGGAATCTGTTGCTGTGGAATTATTATTATTATTATTATTATTTGGAAATGCTATATTTTCTTCCTTATTCATGTTTCTTGTGTTCTTACATTGATATCTGCACATTGGGTGTAACAGTTGCTTCTTTCTATTTCTTGAATTTGTTTTCATGAAGGAAGACTTTTTCTTAATAGTGTATCTATGGTGTTGGCTGGGTCAGACACTTTGGGGTTGATTCTCAGTGTGTACAGTATTGTAGTCTCCATATGATTTCTTCTGCTATAAAACAGGTTAGTGGTATCTGCAACTTCCTCAGTGGCTCAGGTATGGTTGTTATTGAAGGCTGTGGTGAAATTTTCCTGGAGATTGGGATGCCAGGTTAATCAGTCTTTGGTCACCAGTTGTGGGAGTAGTGGGCTGAGTATACCTTTCCTTGAACCCTAGAGCATTGTACACTAGCACTGGTGTTAGTGGTTCAGGAAGAGTGATTCTTGGGCCTCCAAGTGGCTTTCTTAGGTGCAGGAACTGACAGCAGTGGGTCAGTCGGGGGAACTGTATCTTGAGCATCTGGGCAGGAGGCATGGTGTAGGTGATGGCAGCAGAAGTGGCCAAACAGCCCTCTGGGTCCCAAGTGGACTGTGTTGGTGTTGGTTTTGGCAGTGCTTTTGACAGGCTAAATGAGCCAGTTCCCAGGCCGGTAGATGGAACAAGTGAGAAAGTATCATCTATGGTGATAACAAGAGGTCAGGTGGGCCCTACTTCAGATTTCTGGGAGAAGTGTTCAGGTTCCAAAGGTGGTGAACTGGACTGGGCATCTCCATACCTCAAAAAGCATGCTCAGGTATTGGGCAGGGGTCGGGGACAGAGTCTGGCTTGGCAGACTTTCCCTCACAACATCCCCCAGCCTCGTGGTGTGTACTGGTGCTGACTGGGGTAGGAAAGGAATGGGATGATTTCCAATCTGCTAGCAGAATGCTCAGATGGGGGAATTAGCATCTGCAACGTAGCCCTGCCACTGGGGAGGGTGAAATTGCTTTCAGTGGCAGCAGTGTTAGGCAGGAAGCTGGGGGTTCACATTTTACTCATGCTTTGGCCCTGATTGCAGCAGCCCGCAAGAGCAGCAGCTGTAGGCAGTAACATTTGCCCTCAGAGCGCATCAAAATGCAGTTGTCTCTCTGCTGCAGGGATAGTGCCACTTCCAGTGACTTGTTCTTCAGTCCCAGCAGCAGCAGCAGCAGCAGCAACAACAGTCAGCAGCATTCAGCAGCAGTAGTGGCTGCAAGTGAGGCAGCTCTTTGTCATGTCCACCCCTCTGCTAGGGTGATGCAGGGTTGCTGTCCATGGCTTTTACATTGGTCCTGGTGGCAGCTGCTGCCAGCAGAAGTGGCTGCAAATGGGGAATGTCAATGGGGCTCCAAGGGTGTTAAGGTGCAGGGACCGTTGGTCTCCTAGTGCAGAATTCAGTCTGTTGAGTGCTTTGCTCTTAAAATGGCACTGTGCTGTAGCTGCATAGAACTCAGGGGTGTGTGGGACCCAATGTGAGCTTCCTCTCTGGAGCAATGCCTTGTACTGTCTCTAGGCAGCTCCTTATGTTAACCTCAGGACACACAAGGATCAAGGGGGTCTACCATGGCTAGGCCTGCAGAAGTCTATAGTGGAAATGTGGACCACTGAGATTCTCTCATTCACCCTTTCCCCAGAGTCACTTTAGGTTCACAGCTAGTCCCTGTTGAGCAGGCTGCCTCATGTCCTTCTCCTTCCTTGTTTTTTGTGTTTTCTGTCATTTCTCTGTTGAATTCCAGTGTTATATCTTAGATGATCTATTTGAAGTGTGATTATATGCTCACTTTTATGGTTCTTTGTGGAAGAGGAAGTCCCAAATGTATTTATTCAACCATATTGAAGTCCCTCTATTTCTGTTTTTACATTTACTCTTCCTTATTTCTTCTGATTATGAGCATAATGTTTGTCTTTCTCTGGTTATTCTAAGTCTCTGTGTTCAAGCTCTTTCTGAAAAGAATATCTGTAAAATTGCAGGGGCCATTATTAAAAACAGTTTAAAAATCAATGGGCTTTAAATGAAAAGATGTTACTTTATCATGTAAAGTTTTAATTCCCCAGCCATCTGTCATAGCCATACTCCTTATTTTCACTGTGACTATAGCTGCATCATTTAAGTAAATGGTACTCATTTTTTCAGTCCTTGGCATTAAGATAGAAGTATTTAAGACCAATGGAAATAAACTTTATTCTTCTCTTGGAATTATAGGAATGCAATTTGATATCACATCTATTTGATTACTATTTTATACTGACCCTCCAATACCTGTTGTATATCACTGTTTGGATATCACACAAACGCTTAAAAATCAAAAAACTTTTTCTCTTCCTCCTTTTTCCTCTATAACCTTAAACATTTTGTGCTATCTTTATGCTGAATCCTGGAGAACAGTAACACTAAAAGTACCCCAGGAAATCTGGGGGTCCTCCTAATGTCTTCCATCATTGGCTAACGTCCACCCACCCACAAGTGCCAATCAATTGTGTTGACCATATCATGTTCAGCAGCCAAAGACAACCAAGAATACAGCTATAGTCAAACAGAGTTGGTTCAATTACTCATTGCAACAAGAGAGGACACACACTATGGGACCATTGGACTGTCTATGTATGAGAATAGTAGAATAGGCTGGTTATAGGATTTGGGCTTGTGTTATGTGATCTGAAGAAAGCTTCAAGGAAGGAAGAATCTATTCCAGACTGAGTGCTGTCAAAAAGCAAAGATAACTTGTGGACATAGTATCTTAACAATCCACCTAGGTAGAGGGAAGAAGAAAAGAGGGCTAATGCTATAATTGGTAAAAAAACAAACAAACACACAACAACAACAACAAAACACACACAACCAAGACCAAACAAGCACTCATTCAGCTTAATTAGGAAGTAACATTTGGTCCTCTTTGTGGTTTTTATAGTCTTTTTTAATTTTGTCTGTGCTCAGATCAGCTTGTGGAGGTGTCTCATTTGATCTCAGTATCCTGTCCAAGTCCAAGTCCAGTATCCAAGTCCAGGATCCTGTGTCTCATTTTGGTCTCAGCCTATCACTGTCCAAGTCCAGTATCCTGTGAGACAATGCTCTAGCTGTTGGTGCCAGATCCCACTCTTTAGCCCTCACTGGCTCTGGTCAACAGTGTATCCTGGCATTTTTCCCTCATAGACATTTTATTCCTCCAGGTGTATAAGGTTGCCTGAATGCCTGGTGTTTTATGTCTACCTGTCTTTATACGATGTTTCCTTCTCACAAAATTTATACTGTATTCGTCAGGGTTCTCCAAAGGGACAGACTAATAGGATAGATGTATATATGACGGGGAGTTTGTTAAGGAGAATTGACATACATTATCACAAGGTGAAGTTCCACGATAGGCTGTCCGCAAGCTGAGGAGGAAGGAAGCCAGTAGTGGCTCAGTCCGAGTCCAAAAGCCTCAAGAGTAGAAAAGAACGTGCAGCCTTCTGTCTGCAGCTGAAGGCCTGAGAGCCCCCGGCAAGCCAATGGTGTAAATCAAAGAGTCCAAAGGCTGAAGAGCCTGGAGTCTCATGTCCAAGGGCAGGAGGCATCCAGCATGAGAGAAAGATAAAAGCCAGAAGACTCAGCAAGCCAATTTATCCCATCTTCTTCTGCCTGCTTTGTTTTAGCAGCACTGGCAGTTGATTGGAGGATGCCCACCCACATTGAGGGTGGGTCTTCCTCACCAGTCCACTGACTAAAAATCTCCTCTGGCAACACCCTCACAGACACACCTAGGAACAATACTTTACCAGCTATCTAGGCATCTTTCAATTCAATCAAGTTTACACCTAAAGTTAACCATCGAATATGCCTTCTGTATTTTTAGTCCTCTTAACTCTATTTTATGTTTATAATCTTAGCTTAGGACATCTGTCTAAAAATCATCTTCTAATTCAGCCTCATTTTAAATGATGTCCATCCCCATACCTGCATAGCATCTGTAAGGGCATAACCTCTATGAAGTTATGGGCTGTATTTATTATATTTACCACTGTATCCTCAGCACTTTGCACAAATAGTGGACTATCAGAACACACTTGTTGAAAAACAAGTGAATCATCATTTATTTTGTAGTTGTCTCTGAGTGAATTAATAGGTTAAAATAAAATGAGGCAGAAATGAATAATAGCAGCCTTGCTCTCAAGTAGCTTATATCAAATGGGAAATATTAGATGCCAACAAATTCAAAATAAGTTAGGTAAATTTAATCCAATTAGATAATACATCCAGTTACATGAGTGTCAGAATTGTAGACTTTTTTTTTCTTGGGGGTTGCTGAAAGAGAGGATTAAGAAGGAGATCATATGAGGCTATGTGGCCACAATGGAATCCTTGATGGCACATACAACATGACTTTCTTTTGGTTTTTCAAATTCTAGTGCCATAAAAACAATAGCTTCATTTATAGGGGAAAATGTTACGTTCTGTTCTACTTCTGCAAACATAAAATTTTTGTTCAAATGTGATTGAACATCGCTGGCATTTGCTCCTTAGTGGGCAAGAAAATTGCCATTGTGGAGAATTGCGTGTACTATATTCAGGGCTACATGGAGAGAATCATTTGCTTTACAATTTAAGGCATAGGAATCCTCTGTCTATGGGTTCGAGCACACTTACAGAGGGAATGAATGTCCATGAATATTATCTGAATGAGATCGAGGCTCCTTGACAGAACAACACGGTGGGAAAGCTGGATAGCTTCACTCTCATGTGCTGCCATTATAGTTAGGTTTTTCCTTCTATGAGCAATCAAAAAATCTGACAAATACAAAGGCAAGTTTCAGTTTCTAATCATTAACACTGTGGCTTGTCTTAGTTGTTCTCATTCTCAGGATACATATGGTAAATTCAGTGTCCTTGGCTAAGGATTTTAGAAGTAAAAGAGATTTGCAAATAGTACTGTCTGTATATTTAAAGGTAGATTGCTGTTATGATCACATTTTAGTTCATTTACTTCTTAGAATATCAATGTGAAGTAGGCAAAACAAATATTATCTCCTGTTGGCAGACAAGTAAACACATAACTCATCTGTCCAGTACCCATGGAAAACATCGCTAGTAGATCATAGAGCTTCTTCCTTCAATATGATACAGTCCTGCCTAATCATTCTCAACAAAGTGCTCCAGGAAGCTATGCAGATGTTGTCAAGGATGGATCTATTTGTTCAAGAATCTAGCAGTGGGACTATGACTGCTGAAACCACCAAGGTCAATAATTCTAAAATACTCAGACAAGTTTAAAAGTAACCAAGTATCCATTATTCTTGGGCACCATTTCACTTGGAGCAGTATTTTCTGATTTGGATTATATTTTTCCATATTAAATGTTCCATTCCATTTTCTCTTTTTGTAAAGTTCTTAAGAAAAAAGAGCTGTGAGAAAGAGATGGCAGAAGGGTGGAAAAGAGAGAGCTGAGAAAGAAAAATATGTGTATCTGGCTTTTGAGGAGATTACGTGAGATACTTTGCATTTCATCAAATACATATTAACTGTGAAAAATATCTTTAATGAAATTACGTGGCTGATTAGATAGTTTTATCTGAAAGTGGTTGCATTTCCTTAATTGGGATTTTAAAGAATATTTCATTCTTTATTTCTGTTTTTTTGTTTTTTAAGAAATGGAGTGTTGCTAGCAATGGTTGTTCATAAACACAATCATTGCACACTACAGGCTAAACTTATAGGCTCAAGTAATCCCCTTGCTTCAGCCTCCTGAGTAGCTGAGACTATAGGCAGGCACCACAGTGCTCAGCTTAAGAATATTTCTTAAGCAAGGAGTATTACCAAAGCTATTAAGCTCATTGGTCCTCAGCCATCCACTGAGTATTGACAATAGAGGAAAACTGTGATGCATGTATTTTTACTATCGTATCATCTCTATGTTTGCATTTTTAAAACATGTATCCTGATATGTCATGTCTCAGATGAGACTTTGGACTTGGACTTTTGATTTAATGCCAGAATGAGCTAAGACTTTAGGGGACTTTTGGGAAGGCATGATTGGTTTAGAAATGTGAAAGGACATGAGATTTGGGAGGGACCAGGAGTGGAATGATATGGTTTGGCTCTATGTCCCCTCCCAAATCTCATCTGAAATTGTAATCCTCATGTGTCGAGGGAGGCACCTGGTGGGAGGTGATTGGATTACGGGGAAGGTTTTCCCCATACTGTTCTTGTGATAGCAAGTGATTTGATGGTTTAAAAGTGCATGACTTTCTTCATTCTTTTTCCTCCTGCTGCCATGTAAGATGTGCCTTGCTTCCTCTTCATCTTCTGCTATGATTGTAAGTTTCCTGAGGCCTCCCCAGCCTGAGGCCTCCCCAGGAACTATGAGTCAATTAAACCTCTTTTCTTTATGAATTACCCAGTCTCAGGTAGTTCTTCATAGCAGTGTGAAAATGGAATAAAGTATACACAGTAATGAATATTAATTGAATATATAAGTAAATATATACCAATGTAAAAACTACAAAAAGATGATAATATTCAGAGTTAAAAATTACAATAATCTGTAATATTTTGATTTTGTGTAACAAATAAATATATATGACTTACAATATTATAAGTCCATTATTTTTGTCTATTCTTCAGAAATGTAGATGTTGGTAATGTCCACTGTACTGCCATATGCTCATGATGGGCTCGGGTGTAATGATGAGCACATTTTTTTATTCTTGAACATCATTAATTTTGTCTCATATAGAAACACAATCTCTATGGGATCTACTCAGCCTATTAAGCACTGTTAGCTTTAATCCAACTTAATTCTTCTCAGTATTACAAAAACAACACTGTGTACTACAAACAACACATTTATAAATATTTGCAGATTACTATTGTAGTAGTACTCATCCCTGATATATCTTTCCAGGAAAGCTGACAAATTTAGTAACTTAAAGTAAAGCTGAGTAAACATGCTTTCATGATCTTTCTGGATTTAATTATCCAGGTGTTTGGACTTGTCCTAAATGCCACATAAACAAAATTTCAATATTTAAAAGCTATCAGCAGGAAGGAATATTACAAATTAGTTATGCCTAGAAAAGAAAAGTAGAGAAACAAAATCCAGGGTAATGTCTGTCAAATGGAAGATAGCAGATCCAAGGACCACAAATTTCCCTTTATAATTATTTCTTTTTAATTTACCTTTTCTACTTTGATGATTATTTTAAAATGTTATAATCATATTTTGGATCCTCTTGATGAACTATATTATAACTTAATACTTCCATTCAGTTTTAGTGCCATTTTATGATTTTCATTTGTAATTTTCATTATACTGGCATTGACCTAGAGTAAGAGTTTATTTTGTCAGCTTGTATCTGTCTGCCATTTTGTTTGGATAGCCTACTGATAAAATGACAAAATATGTCCATCTCCTCCAGTGCAAATTTTCAAAATTATTTGCCAGTTATAAAGACATAGTATATATTTTTCAGTGGTAATTTGAAGTTGCAATATCTTTTAATTGGATGACTTTAAGCAATTTAATACATTGAAATTTCGATTTGGCAACATGAAGCATCTTCATATGATAGAGTTGGGAGCATATTCACAAAAGAGCTGGTATTGAACTTCCAGGACCCTTAACTTGCATGGATTACTTCCATGACCCTTGGAAGGAATTGAGTACATACTGTCAATATATTTCTGAAAATTTACAACTGTAAGGTATTTTAAAACATTTCTTAACAGGACTTTTTTTTTTTTTTTTTTTTCTACTGCCACTTCTTTCCTGTAATACTTCATTTCCTATCAGGTAGCAAGTGGAGTGGCAGTGGGGCTTATTGGGGTATAGGTGTGGTTTATGAATGTGCTAGAATTGCCATAAGAAAGACCACAGACTGGGTAGCTTAAATAACAAAAATTTATTTTGCCATGGTTTGGGGGCCTAGAAGTCCAAAATTAAGGTGTCAGTGGGGTTGGCTTCTAATGAGGGCTTTCTCCTTGGCTTGCATATGGATACCGCCTCACCGTGTCCTCACGTAGTCTTTGTTCTCTGTGGGAGCTTGTCTGATATCTCACACTCTGTTTTCTAATCTCCTCTTTTTATAAGGACAACAGTCATATTAAATTAGGGCCCACAGGAAGTACTCATCTTAACAGGAATTTCTGTATTTGTGATATTTGTCAACATTTTTCACATTTCCAAATGGTTGTGACTTATTTTCACTAACAGTAATTACTTTTAAATCTAATTTTGTATTGAAATGTCCTATTTTTAAAATTTCAATATTGATGTTAGATACATGTGCAGGTTTGCTATATGCGTATATTGCACACAGGTAGTGAACATAACCCATGTTCCCCTTCTTCCCTGCCCTCTCTAGTAGTTGCTAGTGTCTATTATTCCCATGTTTATGTCCACGTGAGTTCCTGCTTATAAGTGAGAACATGCAGTATTTGGCTTTCTGCTCCTGCATTAATTCACTTAGGATTATGGGCTCCACTTCATCCATGTTGCTTCAAAGGACAAAATTTCATTCTTTCTTATGGCTGCATGGTATTATGTGGCATGTATGTACCACATATTCTTCATCCAGTCCACCACTCATGGACACCTAGGTTGATTCCATGTCTTTGCTACTATGAATAGCATGATAAAATATACAGGTGCATGTGTCTTTTGGTATAATGATTTTTTTTCCTTTGGGTATATACACAGTAATGGAATTGCTGGATCGAAAAGTAGGTCTGTTTTAAGTTCTTCAAGAAATCTCCAAACTGCTTTCCACAGTGGCTAAAAATGTTTACATTCCGTCTAACAGTGTATAAATGTTCTATAAATGTTCCCTTTTTTCCATAGCCTTGCCAGCATATGCTGTTTTTTGATTTTTTATTAATAGTCATTCTGATTGGTGTGAGATGGTATCTCATTGTGTTTTGTGTTTTTTTGTTTGTTTTGGTTTTGGTTTATTTATTTATTGCTGTATTTTTGAGACAGGTTCTCACTCTGTTGCCCAGCATGGAGTGCAATAGTATGATCTCAACGCAAACTTTGCCTCTTGGGCTCAGGTGATTCTCCCACCTCAGCCTCCCAAGTAGCTGGGACTAAAGGTGTGTGCCACCATGCCCAACTAATTTTGTATTTTTTGTAGAGACAGAGTTTCACCATGTTCTCCAGGCCGGTCTCAAACTCCTAAGCTCAACTGATCTGTTTGCTTTGACCTCTCAAAGTGCTGGGATTACAGGCATGAGCCACTGTGCCTGGCCTCATTGTGGTTTTGATTTTTCACTTCTTTAATGATTAGTGATGATGAGCTTTTTTTTTTCATATGTTTATGGCCATGTGTATGACTTCTTTTGAGAAGTGCATATTCAATTTCCTTTCCCATTTTTTTTTAATGGGGTTAATTGTTTTTTGCTTGCTGATTTAAGTTCCTTATAGATCCTGGATATTAGGCCTTTGTCAGATGCATAGTTTGCAAATATCTTCTCCCATTCTGTAAGATGTCTGTTTACTCTGTTGATAGTTACTTTTGCTGTTCAGAAGCTCTTTAGTTTAATTATGTCTCACTTACCAATTTTTGTTTTTGTTGCAAATGCTTTTGGAGACGTAGCCATAAGTTATTTGCAGAGGCCAATTTCGAGAAGGATATTTTTTAGGGTTCCTTCTAGTATTTTTATAGTTTTTGAGGTCTTACATTAAAATATTTAATCCATCTTGAGTTAATTTTTGTACAAGGTGAAAGCTAAGGATCTAGTTTTATTCTTCTGCATACGGCTAGCCAATTATCCCAGCACCATTTATTGAATAGGGAGTCCTTTCTCCATTACTTATTTTTGTTAACCGTGTCAAAGATCAGATGGTTGTAAGTGCGTGGCTTTATTTCTGGATTCTCTATCCTGTTCCATTTGTCTAAGTGTCTGTTTTTGTTCCAGTACCATGGTTTTTTGATTACTGTATTCTTATAGTATAGTTTGAAGTCAGGAAGTGTGATGTCTCTGGCTTTGTTCTTTTTGTTAGGATTGCTTTGGCTATTTAAGCTCTTTTTGGTTTCATATAAATTTTAGAATTTTTTTTTTTTTATTATTCTGTAAAGAATGACATTGGTAGTTTGGTAGGAATAGCATTGAATCTGTCAATTGCTTTGGGCAATATGGCCATTTTAACAATATTGATTCTTGTAGTCCATGAGCATAGAATGTTTTTCCATTTATTTGTGTCACCTCTGATTTATTTCAGCAGTGTTTTGTAGTTCTCCTTGTACAGATCATTCACCTCCTTGGTTAGCTACATTCTTACATATTTCATTTCCTTGGTGACTATTATAAATGGGATTGTGCTCTTGATTTGGCTCTCAGCATGGCTATTATTGGTATATATAAATTCTACTAAATTTTGTACATTGCATTTATATCCTGAAACCTTGTTAGAATTATTTATCAGTTTAGTAGCTTTTGGCAGAATCTTGAAGGTTTTCTAATTATAGAATTATAATGTCAGAGAAAAGAGATATTTTGACTTCTTATATTACTGTTTGAAGGCTGTTTATTTCTTTTTCTTGCTTAATTTCTCTGGCTAGGACTTCCAGTACTACGCTGAATAAGAGTGGTGAGAATGGGCATCCTTTTCTTGATCTGGATCTCAAGAGGTATGATTCCAGCTTTTGCTTATTCAGTCTTATGTTACCTGTGGGTTTGTCATAGATGATTTATATTATTTTCAAGCATGTTCCCTCAACACTTTGTCTGTTGAGAGTTTTTAATCATAAAGGGATGTTGGATTTTCTTGAAAGCATTTTCTGTATTTATTGGGGTGATAATGTGGTTGCTGCTTTTAATTCTGTTTACATGGTTAATCACATCTTCTGATTTACATATGTGAGACCAACCTTGCATCCCAGGAATAAAGCCTACTTTTTGACATTCTGCAGAATTCAGTTTGCTAGTATTTTGATGAGTACTTTTGTGGTCGTTCATCAGGGATATTGACCTGAAGTGTTGTTTCTTAATTGTGTCTCTGCCAGATCTTGGTATTAGAATGGTACTGGCTTCATAGAATGCATTAGGGAGAATTAATTTCTCCTTTATTTTTGGGAATAGTTTCAGTAAGATTTGTATCAGTTAATCTTTCTACATCAGGTAAAATTGGGTTGTGAATCCATGTGGCCCAGGGCTTTTTTTGGTTGGTTGGGTTTTAAAAAAAAAAATTATTGTTATTGATTTAATTTCAGAGACCCATATTGGTCTATTCAGTTTTAATCTCTTCCTGATTCAATGTTTGGAGTTGTGTTTCCAGGAATTTATCCATTTTCTTCATATTTTCAAATTTGTGTGCATAGAATAGTATTTCCTGATGATTGCATCTCTGTGGGTTCATTTGTAATTTAATCTTTGTCATTTCTGATTGTATTTGTTTCTATTTTTTCTTTCTTTGTTAATCTAGCTAGCAGTCTATCAATTAGGTTGTTTTTTGAAAAAACAAATCTTGGTGATATTGATCTTTTGCAAAGTTGTTAATTTGAGATAATTCTAACTTCTTGATGAAGGTATTTAAAGCTATGAACTTTCCTCTTACTAGTGCTTTAGCTGTGTCACCAGAGATTTTCGTAACTTGGATCTGTATTTCAATAATTTCAAATAATTTTTTGATTTCTGCCTTAATTTCAGCATTCCGCCAGGAGTTCTTCAGGAGCTGAGTTGTTTACTTTCCATGTATTTGTTTTACATTTTTTAGATAGTAGTTTATATTTTTATTGTACTGTGTTCCAAAAATGTGTTTGATATGATAGTAATTACTTTGAATTTATTGAGACTTGCTTTATTACTGAGCATGTGGTTGATCTTAGAATATGTTCCGTGTGCAGATGAGAAGAAGGTATATACTTGCTGAATGTTCTGGAGATATTTATTAGGTGTGATTGGTCATGTGTTGAGTTTACGTCTGGGGTTTCTTTGTTAGCTTTTTGCCTCGATGATGTGTCTGACACTGTTAGTAGGATGTTGAAGTCTCCCATTGTTACTGTGTGTTTGTCTAAGTCTTTTTGTAGGTTAAGAACTTGTTTTATGAATCTGGGTGCTCCAGTGTTGGATATATATATATACAAAAAATATATTTCAGGTAGTTAAATCTTGTTTTATTATACTCTTTATCATTATTTAATGCACTTCATTGTCCTTCTTAGTTTTTATTGGTTTAAACTCTATTGTATCTCATATAAGAAAGCAACTTCTGCACTTTTTCACTTTCTATTTACATGGTATATGCTTCTCTATCCTCTTACTTTGGGCCTGTAGGTGCCAAGACAAGATGGGTCTTTTGAAAACAACAAATGGCTGGGTTTTCTTTTTTTTTTTTTTTTTTTTGATGGAGTCTGACACTGCCACCCAGGCTGGAGTGCAGTGGTATGATCTCCACTCACTGCAACCTCTGCCTACCGGGTTCAAATGATTCTCCTGCATCAACCTCCCAAATAGCTGGAATTACAGGTGCCTGCCACCATGCCTGGCTAATTAGGTCTTATTTTTTAAATTCTGCTTGCCACTCTGCATCTTTTAAGTAGGGTATTTAGTTCATAACAATTTCTAAATTATTTTTATTTTATTTTATTTTATTTTATTCGAGATGGAGTCTTGCTCTGTTGCCTAGACTGGAGTGCAATGGCATGATCTGAACTCATTGCAACCCCCACCTCCTGGGTTCAAGTGATTCTCCTGCCTCAGCCTCCCAAGTAGCTGGGATTACAGGTGCATACTGCCACGCCCAACTAATTTTTGTATTTTTAATAGAAGTGGGATTTCACCATCATGGTCAGACTGGTCTCGAACTCCTGACCTTAGGTGATCTGCCCACCTCAACCTCCCAAAGTGCTGGGATTACAGGCATGAACCACCATGCCCAGTCCCCAATTTCTAATTTTTTATAGCACTCCCTAAATAATCATTGCAGGACCCCAAATTTGTAACTCTCCAAAATTTTGTGGAGTAATATGCAACTTAATTATCACAGGGAAATGGAAATGAACTTAGGGAGACTAAATACATAAACAACAGCATTGCACCAATTGAAACCCATGTGTGCTGATGTATGCGTTAATAATAAAATTTTTAAAGCAGTTTGTGTACATGGAAATGACTGTAGAACTGAATTAATCTGGTACATGGCATTGAAGATAAGCAAATCAAGTTAATTCAATTAATGAGAGCTGATGTAGTTTCAGAAACAAAATTATCGATCATATTAAACTTAAATTCTTATTTCAAGTGTTTGCACTATTTGTATTTAATTTATGAATTTGCTTGGCTTTTATAATTGTATTAGAATCATGAACTAATGATTAAATCTAATTTTATCAAGTACACAATTAAGCAACATTATCATAAACCTTATCATAAATACACTTTTAGGCCTAATTTTGGATTTATATAATTTGCCAGGAATTTGCTATTTACTCAAGTATGAGTAAAGATACAAAAGTAAGCATTGTCAGTTTCAGAGTGTTAAATTGTAGGAACCCACTGGGAGATAATTGAATCATGGGGGCGGTTTCCTCATACTGTTCTCGTGGTATTGAATAAGTCTGATGAGCTCTGTTGGTTTTATAAGGGGCTGCCCCTTTTACTTGGTTCTCATTTTCTCTTCCCTGCCGCTATATAAGATGGGCCTTTCACCTTATGCCATGGTTGTGAGGCCTCCCCAGCCGCATGGAACTGTGAGTGATTAAACCTCTTTTTCTTTACAAATTACCCACTCTTGGATATATCTGTATCAGCAGCTTGAAAACAGACTGATACAGTAGGTCTGGGAAAAGCACCATTTGATTGGTGAAAAGGCATCAAGGAAGTTCTCACTGCAGATCATGAACTTTACCCAGAACGGGCAGCCGGTTTTCAGGCTTCAGGCTCATTTTTGACTTGAAGGTTGGGTTCACTGGGTACCCGCCCTTTTCTCCCTGGGAATTTGTCTGCCTCCTGCCACTATCATAATGATTTTAACTGTCCTTATAGAAGAAGTAGTTCTCTATCTTGGCTTGTTTCCCTGAACCATCTTGACAAATAACTAAGGGGTGCTGCTTGCACAATGTACTTTATAAATCCATAGAAGGAAATATAGAAAATGCCAAAAAATCTACTGTCAAAGTATGTTGTGTTTCCATTTCTATTCATAGGTTACAGAAAATTTATTTAAATACAAGTCTCACAAAATATTCTCTTTTTAACTTTCAATTTTTAGTATGTTTTGTATGTCTGTTCATTTTCACGTTAACTATTAAAGGGCTAAATATGTACATAATTTGGTCTTTATTAGTGTAATGCAGATTACTGAAAAATTTTAGATGAAAGTTGTTAACTGTGTATTATGTTATTCAGCTTGTGTTATTTATGCTGTTCATGCCTTTAGTATGTTATTGATTATATAATGTGTGATTAGAAATAATTTTTACTGTTGAGTTTCATATACCAGAAACCTCTAGTTCAGCCAAATATACTTCAGTATAATATTTTGATACAGTTAATGAATAGGAAAAACAAATAGCCCTTTGCAGTTCAATCTGCCAAATTACATGAAATTATCAAGATAAGTAGCAATTAGAGAGAAGGGGGCTAAAATCTAAATGTGACTACAAAGCAATACAACAGGGTTTCTTAAGTGACGTTTCCTGAATATCATTTCCAAAAAGAAACTCCTAAATTTATGAATCTATGAAATAAATCCAGAAGAAGAAACCCTGAAAATGTTATATTTCAACCTTTAAAAAAATTTTTTTTAAATAAAAGCTAAATCTAAGACCAACTTTAGTCTGTGATTCGTTTACTGCAGTTTGATGCTTGATTTCATCTTGGACAGAATAGAACATCTCCTAAGGATTATTTCATTTGATGGTAGTTTAAATTATTATGTATTTTTAAAGTAGTCTCATGAAATAAATAGGCAAGAATATTTTCATAAAGGGGATTAAGGGACAATGGTGGTATAACACTGTCTGATACTACTAGCCCCCAAAAACTTCAATAATATTTAAGATAATATAATACTGGCACAAAATGAAAGCAGACATCAACAGAAAGCCATAAATAGTTACACTCATCTATGAAAGCTCAATGTATATGAAAAACATAAGCTTTCAAAACAAGGAAAGAAGAAAAGATTTTATCATAGGTGATACTGAGATAATAGGCTAACAATTTAAATTTAAAAGTTTATAAATAATGAAATTTAATCTATTCATTTTACTATCCTACTACAATTTCAGTTGCATTCAAAGCTTTTTATTAAACACAAAATATAGGAGGAAACAAGACTATCTCAAGCAAAATAAGATGTATCAGATTTGGGGAGAAATTTAATTTTCCTTGCTGTGTAATGTTGAAAATATTCCCAAAGAAAATTTGGAGAGATTGAAATATATACAAATTCAAAACTTTAAGAATTCCAAGCCATTTATATCTCTTCTATATAAAGACTTAACTCAATCTATAACATTTAGCCACTAATAAATACATGAGCAGTGTATGAAGGGACAGTTTATACCTAACTTAAAATCTCACAAAATATAAGCAACCAAACAACTGTTTAGATTTATTAAATAAATGTATTATTGTAAAATGAAAAGTCATTGCTATGAGTTCGTAAAACTGATGTACTTAACCTGTGCTCCTGACATGAGAATGTCAGTGAATTTAATAAGCACATGAGTGCAAAACAAAAACCCTAACAATAATCACATCTTGTGAGTAAAGAACTCTAACTCTGGACTTTATCCTAAAGAGACAAAATATGTATTATGAGGATGGTCATTGCAGGATTCTATAATATAGCCTCAAATTAGATGCAACAATTTCCTTAATTTACTTAGGATATAAGGGATAATTTACTTAGGATGTACTAAGTAAATCAAGGCTCATAGATGCAGTAAAAAGTTTATTCAGCAACTAAGATAAAACAAAAAATATTATTGATATAATTTAAATTAAATATTATATTCTAATTTTATTATTATGTAAATGTGCATTCATGTTAAATTAGATTAGATTATGAATAATTAGATATGAATAAATAAGTACACATGTTAAATTAGATTAGATTATGAATAATTTATACTTATATTTTAAAATGAATTGTGCTGCATTAAAAAGATTCCTCTTAAAAATAGTATTTTTTTCATCCATAACTTTCTGCATGTTTGCAAAATTGAAATAAATTAAGATATTATTACTTTGTTAAGATCAGAAGTTTACATTTACCTTCAGTTTTATTGCAAAGGACCTTCAACCTCTTTCTATCTTTGCTTGGCTCTATATGTGTTTGTGTGTGTGTGTCTGTGCGTGTGTTGTGTGATTCTTTTGCCATTCAGGCAGCTAATCTTAAAATAAACATGCATTGTTTCTGAGAATGGGAAAGCCTCAAGGAAGCTATGTGAGCTGTACACTTGCAACCTGCTTGCTTCCTGCTGCTCCACTCTCATTGTCAATGATGTAAAGTGGCATTATCTTCTTCCTATCTTGACAGATACCAGGTTGAAAGAGCACCATTTGGCCTCCAGGCAATAGATCATCCCCTTTGTTCTATTAAACCTGGACAGCCAAATGACAGTCTCAAGAGGCTGGAGTAGGCTTAGCTCTGAGACTCCATTGGGAAATTGCCTCTGCAGAAATTTCAAATACCAGATGTTAATCATGATCGTTGGTGATATTTTTTTGTTTTGCTTTGTTTTGTTTATACCTTTAATAACAAAGCATTGTTTTTTGGTGTTTTAAAAAGGGAGTAAAATAAATTATTTGAATGTGTTTTATTTTAATATTTAGACAGCAACTCCCACCCACTCACTTACCACATATGCACTCTGGAGAAACTGAAATTCCATAATAGGAGGCTTACAAGGATACTCCAGGGGCTCATTTGCCAAGGGTGTCTATTTCATTTCATTTCACTTCATTTCTTTTCTTTCTTCCAATATATGTTCTGCCAAACTCTGAGACAGGCTTTGGTGATACATCAATGATCAGAGAAAAAATCCTGCTCTCAAGTTGCTCACTGTCTAGATGGGGAGGCAGACAGATAAACAGAGTGCTACAAAATGATGTGGTAAGTGTTCTCTACCACGGGTGCATGCAGGGGCTATAGAACAGAGAGCAAAGAAGTTCTAACATGTTCTGAGGCCTTCAGGGGATAGAGATTGCGGAGGAGGACATAAGTCATTTGAGTCTTGAAGAACGATTAGACGTTTGCCAGACATACAAAGAAATAAAAAGGAGAAACATCGGGAATGTTGAAAGCTTAGCATAGGTGGTGGCTGCAAATTATTTGAAAAGCATGGTGAGAATGCAGATAGACTGGAGGTGGAGGCTGTCATTGCACTTGGCTGTGAGATCCTTGGGTCAGGTTACTGATAGTTTCCAGCATCTAATAAGCATGTGGATATAGTTAGCATGCATTGAGTAATTGACTGATTGAATAAATGACTGAAAGCACCTTTCTAATGTGAGATAAAACTAAAGCCAAGCCATGAAGATTCACCTATTTTTTTTTTTAATTTCCTTTAAGTCACCAAAGAAAGTGAAGCCATAGTAGTTTTAAAACTGAGCATAAAAGCAAATTCTAGTGCTTAAGTATCGGGGAGGAGGTGCTCCTAACATTCGCTGTCACACATTTCAGAAGGGAGTGACCTCCCTCCTACCTTTTCCTCTGGCAAGGCTACAGCTGCCACTCAAGAAATGAATAGGTGACTTATTTTAAATGTCATGAAAACTATGTCCTTTATTGTCAAAAGGGTATCAGGAACGAAAAGATGTGTTCCAAAAGGAACCAAAAGAAAGGCATTTATAATGACCATTGTAGGATAAGACAGAGAATATATGCTGTAGCAAGTTGGTTATGAGATGGCCATTCAGTGCCGATCATAGATAGTAGATTCTTTAAGTATAAATACTCTCATTTAAAAGATGCACACAGATGCTAAAGTGTAACAATAAACTGATGAATTACTAAGTGGAAAAACATCATACAACAGACTTCTATAAATATATAACATCCACCAGTTATAGTTATGCTGAATATAATTTTATTTCCTGAAGGCATAATATTATTCATGTCAAGTTTACAGCAAAATTTTTGCCATGGTTTAAATTAGGGGATGATAAAAAATCCAGTGTACAATACCTGACATCAGGAGCACACGTGTATTAGATTAATTGATATTTATAATCTCATATGTGTTATATATAACATGTATTTAAAATTATATATAGTACATTTATTGTATATGATATATACAGTATCATCTATAATATATAATTGTATATTTTATATATAGTATATATTAGTTATGTACAATACATAAATAATGTATGTGTGTATGTGACCTAAACTTTGAAGAAATGGTTTCTCCTGATAAAGATGGTTGAAATTAATCATAAGAAATAAATCTTGAGCATATCTCTGAAATATCATGTCAAACAAATACACTTCGAGAATCTTTATAAAATATGATAAAAATAATAATGTAGAGGGTCATTACAACTAATGGTACTTATACATTTTAATTTTGCTAATCAGAGACTATAAGTTAATTTACATAGATTTACTTCCCCTTCTCAAGTTATTATTTGCATTAATGAACTCAAACAAAGCTTAAGTAACCTACTTTATCAATGGGGATTACAATATTTTAGCCCAGAATTTTGTAAACCTGGACTCATAAAATAAAAACCATCTTAAATCAACATTTCCTCATTTCAATTATTGGTTTTCATTGTGCAAAGTCAGCTGTCTGAACCACTATCAAATTTTAAGAATTAATCTAAATCATTGACATTTTTATTGATTTAATATGTAGTCCAGGAGACAGATAAAACTGAGAATGGGAGGCTTTGTTTTTGTTGCTGTTGTTGTTGTTGTTGTTGTTTTGACAACTTTGAAGCTCAGAGAATCTCACAGATACTGAAATCTCAAACTTATTTAAACTTAAAATAGGAAATAAATCTTTAGCCAAGGTCAGTGCTAATACTTGGCAGTTTTAGGTTAAGGTTCACATATTTGCTAAATTTCATCAAAGGTAACTGAACTTTCTTTTTCACAATTTATTTCCAATCCAGGAACAAGTGTTTTAAAATAATATCTGCCTTGGTTTACCAGATATTATCTCTTTGACCTTGTTAGAAATGTGTGCCAGTACTTTATTTCTGATATGTAAAGATGAACACATCTCATTTGCCCAAATGTTTTAAAAAATAAGAAAAGAAACTCCTAGAAATCATGTGTACTTCAATTGCTAAGGAATGTAAAAAATTAATCTATTTAAAGTTTATACCTGAGACTATTTATTTTAAGAACATTAAGTGCATTAACTATAAAACCAGATGGAGAAAACAAATCAACAATATACCTCCAGTCTAACTAACTTGTGTTGAGATTTAAGGAAGCATAAAATAATGCTACTTTTTGGTGGCATAAGCTATTCCCACAAAACCCAAGGGGCAGGACAGCTCTGGTAACCCACTGCTTCATCTGTGGTGAAACTAGCTCAGCCTGAGAACTACATGCCTGTCTTGAAAGACTCACAAATCACCACGAGATCATTGCTCTTGACCATTTTGCTGGGGTAAGAACTTAATTTCTAATTTCAAATAACTCTTCCAATTTGATAAACATTGAGGAAGCTGAACATCTTTTCATTTGAAAGCGAAGAAAATTCAGCTAGCAAAAGCTATTTTATTTGAAATTTTACATGAACAAATTACAAGTGGAGATTTAGTCTCCCTTTTCTTCCCAAATTGCAGTGGATTGCTCAGAAGAGCAGTGTTCCGGGTTACCAGGTTTCTGCCATTGTCCACAGCCCAATAAAACCTGACAAGCAAAAATTCACACCATAAATTATCATGTGTCATGTTCCTAGCTGTGGTAATCCGTCTTCCCAAATAATACTTTTTCTTAGCATCAAAGAGAGGAAGAAAGAGGATGAACCAAGCTAAAGGACTCTATCCCTCTTAAGTTTTTATACACCATTAAAAAAAAAAAATTCACATTGTTTGAGATAACCTAATTAAGGCTGATCAAGAGGGCTTGAAATTTTTGAATGATGTAAAGATTTCTCTGAAAGGGTTAAGAGAAATCTGATACAGTAGGATTTCACATCTTTGGAATCACTTTGTAAAAGCTATAAATTCTTGTTAGATCATGTATCCAGGTGGAGCAAGTCCTTTCTTTAATCATAGCAGTGGCCCTTTCTGCTCACCTACTAAAAATCATTTCTGGGTTTTCTTTTTTAGGCTTTGGCAAAATTCCAACCAAAAAAAAAAAAATGAAAAAGAAAATGTTGATTTTAATACTCTCTTTTTTGTTATTTAAAAGCAGCAGCAGCTTGCTCAGGTGTTGTATTTACTACCTACCTTTGCTCAATGAATTTAAATATCCTCTCTTCAAGGTAAAATAACTTCACTTCTGCCCAGAATTCTTTCAAGTATGTATGTGAGTATGGTTAGAACAAATAAAAGAAACAGAATAAATGAAATGCAATGTATAAAGTAGTCTTAATCATTCACAGAAACAAAATAATTTCTGATTTCTTAGTTTCATTCCATTATAAGTGCATGAGATATTTTTGGCCCTCATTGCTTCTCTCGGAAGAATGTCTCACAGCTGGTACAGGTTCTTTTAGATTATAATATTTGATCCTTAGTCTATATGTTCTTGGTCATGTTTCTTTGTAGTGCAGTGTTAAGCTTTCTTAACAAATCTATCCATTGTTTATCTGTCTTTATGATGTAATTTGCTATCTTACTCAATTGCAGTAGTTATACTTGTTTTATTAATGATAGTTTCCCTTTAGGATTATTATTTTTATCCCTAAAATATGTACTCTGTAATTATGTTAATCTGAACTCATAAATCAAGTCTGTCAGGCCTTTCATGTTTTATTGCTTACTTCAAATTTCTCAATGGGCTGCTAGTATCTGAATGACCCCAAAAAGGACCAAAGCAACATTTTAGAGTATTTTGATTTCATAAACAGTGCAACATTCAGTTATCTAGTAGACATAAAAAGAAATGAATTGAGTTATGCCATGAGGCAGTATAAAGCTTTTTACAAAGAGTATTCTAACTTTCCAGAAAGTTAATTTTTCTAATGTCCCAAGTAATAAAAAATGTCATTTACCACCCGTGGTCTTTCCTATAATACTTACTCACTTTGTTTAGAACTAAAATAAATTGGCATAAATAGCTCAACATTTTGGCTGCTATGTAACATTGTTAATAATCATTCCTTTTGAATTTTTAATCAATAATCATTTGCTCCTTTGAAAGCCATTGAGGCAATATTGTCCTTGATATATTAAATACCCACATTTACAAAAAATGCCTTATTGTTGTTCATTGTGTCATGAGTTGAGCATTAGGAACTCGCCAGACCTATTGCATTATTATAGTATTTCAAACTAAGAGTCACTCGGTTAAGGATAAATCTAAGGGAAACATTTTCAAGAAAATATAGAATCTGTGCAGGTAGTACTTCTATTTGAGAAATTGTGGAATAATATAGGCTTTCCATAGGAGAATTACCATTTCCTAAGAAAGAAAGCTGCTGTATTTGTTTTGAAAATAAATTCCAGACTAATTTCACTTATTGATCAATGTATCTTTATTAACCTATTGAATATTTGATTTACTATTTTTCATATGGTACACTAAGGATGACTTGCCACATTTCTTTAGCTATATCTGTAAGCTTATTTGTGTTTTTCATATTTTATATTTACCACTATTTATAAAATTTTATAATGTTTTACTTCTCATTTGGAGCCTGTGCTTCAATGCTTCTTGATACATTCTGCAGTTTTCCATTGTTGTCTTCATACCATTATATAAACTATGAATGAAGTAGAATAAGTGAGTAGAGTTCCAAAGAGATTTACTTAAAGAAGCACCCTTATTTAGATATAGTGGTATTACCCAAGGTATCAGTTACTTTATAGTCCCCCTAAATACTTCACATGATTATTTCATTCCCTCTCTTTACTCATCAGGCTTGGTTCTGGTGAGTAACATGATTTGCCTCTATCAGTGTCGTTCAAAATAATGTGTCATAAGGTTAGAAATATCAGAGCCCCAAGAGGAGGTTAAGAAAGGCTTTGAATTGTATATCACCTGAATTACACACATGGCCCCAGGAGATAACTACTTTACATTGTTAATGGTGATTTCAAATAGCATCATGTGTCTTTTCTTTATAATCATAAATGAAACATTTAAAACATACTTGAAGGAAAATGTACTTCTGTACTGTCAAATTTCATGGGTATACAATTTTGTTCTATTTGTACATTTTTAGAAAATGTAGTGGTTATCTTTGTGTGGTGAATGACAAGCATTTTCACTTATTAATTAATTCAGATATTCAAATATTTTATTGATTATTCAGACATTTATTGAGCACTACCCATGTTTCAGGCAATATTTTAAGCACTGAGACGTATCACTGAGTAAACACAAAAATATCTGTTCTTATGTAAGTCAGTTTTGTGTGACATGACAGAAAATTGACAATAAACTTAGTAAGTATGTGGCTTTGTAAAATAGAAAGTTATGAGTATTTTAGAAATTAATAGAGCCCGGTAAGGGACATTAGCAGTGCTTGAGATCACGACTATTTAAATGCGGTTATTGGGCTTGAAGATGTCATCAAGAAGGTGACATTTGAATAAAGACCTGAAGGAGGTGAGGAAATTCATGATGCTGATATCAGAAAGGTAAGTATTCCAAAAAAGGCAGTAGAGAGTGCTGGAGAAAGGAAGAGGTGAGTATCACTGGGATAGAGAAGAGGAGACAATTGCTGAAGGGCCTTTAGGTCACTGTAAGTAGCCTGACTCTTACTCCAAGAGTGAGATTTCTCAAACTAGAGAGATTTTATGCTTTGACACTATTAACGTTTTGGGCCTGATAATTCTTCATTTTGTGAGGCTGTCCTGTGCACTGTAGGATGTTTAAAAACATCCCACAGTGGGTATCTAGCAGATGCCCATAGCAACTTGGGTCATGACCATCAAAAACTGTCTCTGGAAATTACCAATACCCTCAAGAGAACAACAGTACTCTCCACTACATGCCTGTACTCTAAATAAAATGCAGGAATATACGATGTACAGGGTGCTCCCCAGTCTCATTCATGTCCACCTGGAACCTGTGATTTGGAAAAAGAGTCTTTGCATTTAAATCAAGTTAAGATGAGGTCATACTAGATTAGGATAGGCACTAAATACAATGACTGGTGACTTTTTAAGAGAAAGGGGATTTTTAGTAGAGACAGGGTTTCTCCATGTTGGTCAGGTTGGTCTTGAATTCAAGACCTCAGTTGATCCGCCCGCCTCGGCCTCCCAAAGTTCTGGGATTAGAGGCGTGAGCCATCGCTACTCGGAGGCTGAGGCAAGAGAATAGCTAGAACCCGGGAGACGGAGATTGCAGTGAGCTGAGATGGCTCCACTGTGCTCCAGCCTGGGGCAACAAGAGCAAAACTCCTCTCAAAGTAAAAAAAAAAAAAAAAACCCGAGAGACAAAGGGGAAAGACTTTTGAATATAAAGACCCAGAGGAGATACAGGAAACAAGCCTCAATGAACTCACAAGCAGAGATTGGTGTGATGCACTTAATATTCAAGGAATGTCAAAGATTGCCAGCAGGCTGGGCGCGGCTCACGCTTGTAATCCCAGCACTTTGGGATGCCGAGGCGGGTGGAATATGAGGTCAGGAGTTCAAGACCAGCCTGGCCCAGATGGCGAAACCCTGTCTCTACGAAAAGTACAAAAATTAGCCAGGCGTGTTGGCAGGTGCCTGTAAACCCAGCTACTTGAGAGGCTGAGGCAGGAGAATGGCTTGAACCCAGGAGGCAGAGGTTGCAGTGAGCAGAGATCATGACACTGCGCTCTAGCCTGGGCAACAGAGTGAGACTCCATCTCAAAATAATAATAATAATAATAATAATTTAAAAATGCCAGCAACCACACCAGAGGCTAGGAGAGAAAGGCAAGGAAGGATTATTTATTGGAGTCATCACAAGGAGCACACCCCTGCTGTCAACCTGATTTTGGACTTTAGCTTCCGGAACTCTGAGAGAATTAATTTCTGTTGTTTTAGGCCACCTAGTGAGTGGTAATTTGTTAAGGCAGCCCTACAAAACTAATATAGGGACTGTCATTGGATGATTTTCAACAGAGGGACATCATCTGACCTCAGTTTTAACTTAATTACTCTGAATACAGTATAGATAACAGACAGTTTGGGGAGATGGAGGTATAGGAAGCAGGACACCAATTAGAAATCCAGGGCAATAATCAAGAAGAGAAGTGATGTTGGCTTGGACCAGAGTGGTGACAATGGAGATGGTGAGAAAGAGTTGGATCCTCCATATGTTTTGAAAATATATTAATACTTATGCATGCAGTAGATGTGAAAAATGGATTTATATAAAGAAAAGAGAGCTGTTAAGAACATTTCCAACTTTGCCCTGAGTAACCAGAAAGATAGAAAAGCACTGGGTGGAGCATTAGGAGGGAATTCCAGCAATTTTGTTTGGAAAGTGTTAAGTGTGAGATATTTATGAGATATCCGCATAGAGCTGTTTGGTAGGCACTTTGATATATGAATCAGGAGTTCAGGAAGAGATTCATGGTGGAGATAAATTTGGGAATTCGTTGGCATTTAAAAAGGTATTTAAGGTAATAAGATTGGTCCCGGAAACTAAGAGAATATGTTTAAATGAATAAGAAAAGGCTTACTACAATGTTAAGAGGTCAGTAATAAAAAGAATTAGCAAATAATAATGAGAAAGAGTGGCCAGTGAGGAAACAGCAAAGTTAAGAGATGGTTGACAAGTCTTTTGTTTGTATTATACAAAAATTTTATTGTAAATGTATTTTAATGAACAAATTACAAAAATTTTCTTAAATTATATACTAGAAAGAAGTCAGCAGTTATTTTTTAACCTTATATGCAGCAAATCGAAATATATCTGAATATTACTAGGATTACCTGGTAAATATAAATGAAAGTTCACCGAGCTCAATTATTTTGTTGGACTATGAATAAAAGACTTCCTCTTAATTCAGTTAGTTTACATGTGTGTCTAAAATCTTTCTCAGTTAGAAAGGATGTCTCTGCATGAGAATAGTATTAGACAATGACACCAGAAACTTCCCGTGACTGGATTTTTCTCATCTCTGTGTAAGTGGAAACTTTGACTATGAGACACCATAAAAGTTCATCAAAAAAGACAAAAATAAAAAGAAGAATAATCAGTGAAGCATTTCGGTAGATATTTTAGATATTTGTATCTTGCAGATACTAAATTAAGAAATCTGCGTAAGTGTTTCAGTTTATGTAGAAATTGTGCAATCATGCAGCTCACCATTTGATCTCAAATTATCCTATGATATCAGTTTGGTCCCAGCAGGAAACAGACAGACTATTGAAAATAGGATAAAACAAAGTTCATTTACAAATGGGGCTAATTTATAAAGGTGTGGTGAACTCAGAAGGAATAGTGCATTAATCAAGAGCTTGTGGCAGCAAAAGTGTTATTGCTCCTACGCTTAAAAGAGTAAGGAAGAGGGAGCGGTTATCACAAAGAGAATAGTGTATGAACTCTTTTGAGAAGAATAGTCCCCTTTGGGATTTTGGGAGACAAACAGGACTAGCTTGAGGTACTCTTGCAAGGAAAAAGCTGGGTGAGGAGTGGGTGGTGGGGTGGGACTCAATATTGTGACTTAACTTGCCTATTTCTTCTGTTCTTCTGCTCTTTGGAAGAACCCCAGCCAGATGATTAAGAGTATGAGAATGTTCATGCAATCCCTGCAAGTCAGCCTTCCAGGAAAGAGAGCATAGTGAAGGAGGAAATTTCCTGAAAAAGTCACAAAATGGTGTTATCTGGCATGGCACGCTACCCTTCCTTTGACTTGGTCAACTTTCCATTAGTCTATTTTATACCTCTGCTGAAGAAATAATTCATATTGGGTAAGGAGGCTTTCCTCTGCCATTGAAAGTCGGGCTGCCAGTAACCATGTAAACTCTTCTTTGAACTCTCAAAAATTGTCCGAATAATGTAATGCAATTTTAAAAATAAGCATCATAGAATAGCTAGATTTTTCCATCAGTCTATGGCATATGACATTGCTAGTGAATAAAATAAAACCACCCATGTTAAATAGTGAAGCAATATTATTAATACTTACGTGAATTTATTTAAAGGAAAACTGCTATATTTTTTCTTTCTATTCAAGAGTCAAATGTATATTTTTTACAAATGCAACAAATACAAATACGTTAGCAGAATTCTAGGAAGACACAAATAATTATAAGGAAATCACAGTTGTATATATGACAGGTAGATGTCACATTTCTGAGAAACATCGCTTATAATTGAAATTCACTATTATACTTCTAGCCAAATATCCTAAGATCCAATATCTTAAGAGCAACCAGTGCTGCAGATGCCATTTTTATGGGAACCATGCACTGCCAAGAACCTCCATCCATTTTAATTTCACTAACAGAAAAATAGAAAAGTCAATGTTCACTTTTAAGAACCATACTAACGCTTATTAATATATTCCTGTAATCTGTTTGCCATCCTTGGAGGGTTCAAAATTCATGGCGCTTTTTAAAGTGTGGTCATAACTTTTCAGACCAGTCCCGTTCAGTGCTTTGGATGTCCGGAACATTCCATTCAAAAATGCCTGTGTGAACTATAAAGGCCATATTGGTAACCCTTCTTCTTGAGGTTCATCTCTACAAGCATGGGATCCATTATTCATGCTGATGACATTCCAATAACACGCTGCATGATTTTATACTGAGTGAGCAAATCAGCAGTCTAGACTAAGAGAGAGAAAGAAATTAAATTAAAGGTTAATGTCACTTTTTATAGCAGGTTGGATCTCTTAGAAAGATGTACCAAAACGTGGCCTCTAAAGTCTGGTATATTTATTAGGCATGGAGATAGCAGAAAGGATCATGCACAATGTCAAGGTGGAGTCCTGTCTCCCAGGAAGAGAAGTTACATGGGGTCATCCTGCTGATGGCTTTTACCATTGAAGCTATCAGCCTGCATGAGTTCTAATGAGCTGTACTTTAGTTTCAATTTCATCTTGGATATGAAGTCAATTTGAAAACTGTGGTAAAAACTTGAAAGAAAAATACAAATATAGCCCCACTCATGAACAATGCACATTTCTAACCAAATAAGAGGTTAGTGATCTCTATGAAAAATCTCTATTAGTTTTAAGTGAAAGTGTGAGCTTCTATTATTTTGTAAGAACCAAAGAAATTAGTCATCTCTCAATAATAACCTAGTGGCATAAAGCAGTAATGACTTTCTTTTCACAGCTGCTCTCATCTGAACCAGAAAATGATAGCTATTCTGGCCCGTTCTAATACCTGGCTTTCTTCTGATACTATTTTTACCTAGATTCTGGAGTTAAAAATTGGTAAAGTTAGTTTTTCCGTATCTGCTACTAACTTATCAAGAATTCATGGAGCTATAAAATCTCCTAACATCCAGTGTACATATTTGGCACCAAAAAAAAAAAAAAATGGAGAGAAAGCCTACATTGTAATTTTAATCTCCCAAATTTAATGGCATTTTTGAAAAAGTCAAAATTAGTATTTGTGAGAGCCTGATGAAATTAGATGGCCACATATGTGAAAAAATAGTTGCACCCAACAATTTTATTGAAGTATAAGTTTAATATATTGGTTGGTGCACACAGTTCATTGATTTGTTTGTGCTGTGAATGTGAGCTAGGATAATAAATGAGTTCCATATGAATTGAAAAACTATAGGCAAAAGATATTGATTTGCCAGTAAATCAATATTTAGAAAATATATTGGTCATGGCTACACTTCCATATTAGTTTAATACATTAGTTTGGAACACACTTTGTGTGTGCATGCAATATGCTGATTTCTTTGTTAACTCCATGTTTAAATAAGTGTAATTGTTAGGGATCTTTCTTTTTAAGGAATTGAAATGTGGAATTGGGTGACTTAGGGAGGTAAAATTCTTGTCATTTTCAGAAAATTAACGAGATTAATCTTATATGTAGGTAGGCTCATCATGTGTCTATAAATTTTATTTCAACACAAGCACTTTCACAGACTTTAGCATGTAAAATAAAGAATTCACTATTTATTAAAACAAATTCCAAGTGTTAAAAATTATTAACATATGAATGACAAGTACAAAAAAATGTATTCACTACCAAATCTACTTAGCAGCTGTATGAAGTAGTAAGACACTCTGGTTTTAAAAGCAAAGCTTGGTTTTCATTCCTGTCTCCTGCCGAGACCAGCACGGTCATGGAGACCCTAACCCAGGGGTGCTAGAGGAATTAAAGACACACACACACACACAGAAATATAGCATGTGGAGTAGGAAATCAGGGGTCTCACAGCCTTCAGAGCTGAGAGCCTCAGACTGAGATTCACCCACGTATTTATTGACAGCAAGCCAGTGATAAGCATTGTTTCTATAGATTATAGATTAACTAAAAGTATTCTTTACAGGAAGCAAAAGGATGAGCCAAAACAAAGGGATGGGTCTGGCTAGTTGTCTGCAGCAGGACCATGTTCTTAAGGTGCAGATCACTCATGTTATTGTTTGTGGCTTAGGAACATGTTTAAGTGGTTTTCCGCCCCGGGGGGGCGGGGGGGCCAGGTGTTCCTTGCCCTCATTCCGGTAAACCCACAACCTTCAGCATGGGCATCATGTCCATCAAAAACATGTCACAGTGCTGCAGAGATTTTGTTTATGGCCAGTTTTGGGGCTACTTTATGGCCAGATTTGGGGGCCTGTTCCCAACAGTCTCCAAACACAAAAGTTCTGTCTTCTTAACTGTCACTTACTTAAAGCCATTGCACCTCATCTTCAGTATTGAGGTAATCATTGTTACCTGACTATCCAGGCAGCCACTGAAATAATAATATATCTACAAAATTCATGCTCTACATAAAAATTAATATTGATTGGCATACTCAGTTTTAAGGCAGGATAGAATGGGTCTATAGTCAAGATCTGTAACTTATTGGGTGTTTTATTATTTTTATGAAGCTTTATTGAGGTATAATTTATATAACATAGAAGTTTCCTTTTTTTTTTTTTTTTTTTAAAGAAATGGTGTCTTGCTCTGTTGTCCAGGCTGGAATACAGTGGTGTGGTCAGAGCTCACTGAAGCCTCAAACTTGAGCCTCCTGGGCTCAAGTCATTCATCCACCTCAGCCTCAAAAGTCACTCTTTCAAAGTGTGCAGTTTAGTGGTTTTTAGTATATTCACAGAGTTTTGAAATTTTATGCTTTAGTTTTAGTTTTAGAACATTTTCATTACCCCAAAACAAATCCTATACTCATTAGCAGTCACTCTCCATTTTTCCCTTCGGAAAAATTCTGAAAAATAAATCTGTTTATTTATTTCTGTGCGTTTGCCTACTCTGGATATTTAATACAAATGGAGTAATAAAGTATGTAGTCTCTGTTCCTGGCTTTTGTTCACTTGGCATAATGTTTTCAAGATTCAGCTATGTCCTAGAATGTGTCATTAAGTCACTCATTTTTTATTTACAAATAATTTCCTATTATTTGCACTAAGCCTTCTGTGTATCTATTTGCAGTTGATAGATTTGGATTAGTACCACTTTTTAGCTATTATGAATAAGGCTGTTATAAACATTCATGTATGTTTTGCATGGAGATATCCATTTCTATTGATTATATAAATAGGAGTGGAATTGCAGGGTCACATAAAAATTTAAACTGTGGCTATGCTTTTGAGGAACTGCCAAACTGTTTCCAAAGTTGCTTTATGATTTTAAAATCTCACCGTCAATGCATAAGGTTCTAGTTTCTCCACATCCTTCCAACACATAATATTGTCAGTTTTTGAACTTTAGTAATTCTAGTGGATTGGAATGATTTTGATTTTCATTTCCCTAGCAACACTAATGTCTGTGTGCTTATCAGGGGCTTCTATATCTGCTTTGGAGAAAGGGTCATTCAAATTTTTCTCCCAGTTTGTAATTGAGTTATTCAACTTTTTATTGTTTAATTCTAAGCTTTTTCCATACAAGTCCCTTATCAGATATATGATTTGCTAATATTTTCTCCTGTTCTTCGAGTTGTATATTTACTTTTTTAATAATGTACTTTAAAATACAAAATAGTTCAATTTTGATTATGTCTAATATATATTTTTTTTTCTTTTGCCAGTTGTGCTTTTGGTATAACATTGAAAACATTGCTGCCTAATCCGAAGTTGTGAAAATTTGTTCCAATGTTTTCTTTTTTTCTAGGAGTTTTAAAATTTTAGTGCTTACATGTAGTTTGATAATGAGTTCAAGTTAATTATGGAAATGATGTGAGGTAACTTTATTTAAATTTATGTGGATACCCAGTTGTCCCAGCACCACTTGTTGAAAAAACTAATCTTTCCTCATTTCAATGTCTTGGCACCTTTGTCCAAAAGTAATTAATCATAGATGTGAGGATTTATTTCTAGACACTCAATTCTATTGCACTGATCTATATGTCAATTCTTATCTCTGCACCACACTTTTTTGTTTACTGTAGTTTTGTAGTAAGTTATGAAATCGGGAAGAGCAAGTGCTTTATTTTTATTCTTGTTTTCCAAGATTGTTTCAGCTAATCCAAGTCCTTTTCTTTAGATCAGCTAGTCAAAAAAATCTAGCTGTGATTTTGCTATGTTTTTTCTCATTTTTACATAGTCAATTCCTTTCAATGATGCTTGGTTTATTAATAGAATAAGCATTCTTCCCCTTATCCTCACCCCCTAACAAGGTCCCCTTTGTCTCTCAGGCTGGAGTGCAGTGGTGTGATCAAAGCTCACTGCAGCCTCGACCTCCTAGGCTCAAGCAATCCCCCTACTTCAACCTCCTGAGTAGCTGGGAACACAGACACATGCCACCATACCTGGATAATTTTCTTTTTAATTTTTATTTTTTGTAGAGATGGTTTGTCTTCATATGTTGCCCATGCTGATCTTAAACTCCTGGGCTCCAGACATCTTCCTGCCATGGCCTCTGAAAATGCATTATAGGCATGAGCCAACATATCCAGCCAGCATTCTTTAAAACAAAATATGATTGCATGAGAATAAATAGACATCAAATTAATAATTAAATACATTAATGGGTGAGCACAACAAACTCTGATTTAATGCAGGCCCAAAGAGTAAGTATTCTTTTAATAAAGATTATCATTTTGAGAATTTAAATAAATATCCTCCCCAGAAATTATTTAGTTTTACCATTTTCTTTGATTTTAATTCTTATATCTGTTTACTAATGTTAGGCGAATACATGATTTTCAGTGCTCACAAAGAAAACATGATGGTTTTTATGCTCTACATAAAGATCTGTAATTTATTAGGTATATTATTATTTTTATGAAGTTTTATTGGGGTGTAATTTATATAATATAAAAGTTTCCTTTTTTTTAAGAAATGGTGTCTTGCTCTGTTGTCCAGACTGGAATACAGTGGTGTGATCAGAGCTCATTGAAGCCTCAAACTTGAGCCTCCTGGGCTCAAGTTATTCAACCACCTCAGCCTCAAAAGTCACTCTTTTTTTTATATGTGTGGTTCTCAAACGATATGATTTGGTTTTATTACAACAAAATGTATTCATCTTACTTAAAGACAATTTATTGGGTACATTTGGAGATTTCCCATGGAGTAGAGAAATGTGTGTTCACTGGAACTGCATACTTAACCTGCAACTGGGAAATAATTAGGAACCAATGATTCTATTCTATCCATCTCTCAGTCAGTAGTGGTTTCTCTTTTTTTTTTTTTTTGTTTTTTTTTTTGCTTTTTTTTTTTTTGGCTTTTCATGGTCCAGATATTCTCTCTTTCTTTTTTTTTTTTTTTCTTTCTCTCTGAAGAACAGCTTTCTCTATTTTGATGTGAACATGGCCACTTGACATTCCTTGACTTGTTTGTTCCACTTCCTAACGGCAACTAATGAAAATCTCCTGTGTCTATATTCCAAAATTTTCTGCAAAAAATAGAAGCTGCTAACCTGTGGCCCATCATTTCTTTATTTATTCAAGTGTGGCCCAAGATCTTTAGGGTCACCTAACACATGACTAGCTGCAGTGCTCAGAGACTAAAATATAAGTGGCCTTGAATTGCATCCCAAAAGAAATCTAGACCCTTGGCTTTATGAAAGGGAAAGAAGAAAGATAAACCCTAAGAAATATTGAAAGAAAAGCTGTCTTTGTAAAGAAAATTTTTCAGTGATTGAGAGTTAGATCCTCAAGCAGGGAAAATAATATGTATAGATTAAATTGGGGACCCTCACTTGTTCTCCCAAACTTTTGCAGCAATGTATTTTTAGAGCAGGTTTAACTAGAAGGTCATGAATTTAGTAATTTCAGGATTCAAGTCTATGTTTTTATACTTATTGATTGTGTGCCATATTTGCCATTAAACATCAATGAACATAGGTTGTAATTGGTGTTGCCACAACATTAACATCAAATGCTAGCTGATAAATACTAACTTATATATATGTGCACCCTCTATGTAAGTTTATTACAAATAGTAATATACTATGAAGATTTTATTAAAATACTTAAAATTATTTTAGAATCAGAGCTTCTTTGCTCTCATACACTTGGATGTTTAGAAAAGTAGTGATGAATCTTGCTGGCCTGATGTTTGGAAACTCAGGATCTTTGTCACAGTTCTTGAAATAAGCAACTGGGGCTTTGGCAAGTCATATCATGTTCCCTCAAGCTGACCCATCTGGTAAGAGCAGTTTGATTTTAAATTCTCAAGCAACCTGCATTTGAGTCCATCTTATCATTGCCGTAAACATGGGAGTTCTTGATGATGGGAACGATAACAGCAAAACACAGTTGGTCTGATCATAACACCACCAAACATAAACTTTGCTTTTTGAAGGCAGAGAGATAATAGACAAAATTTATGGGACCAAGTAAATCTTTTATCATAATACTTACCTTAAGTAAATGAAATCATTCCCCATACCACAAAGGCAGGTTTCAAGCAACTACACACTGGAGAGTCAAGCAGTGTGTTTTCAAATGGCATCATATCTACTCAGTTCTGCTTCCACTTTAAGTGGTTTTTAGTGTATGCAAGCAAAGTGCACAGCTTATTTATCATAAAGCTAAGATCCATAAAAGTCTTTCAAATGTTTCAATAAACTTATGAAAAAGTATTTTTCAAGAAGGCATCCAACTAGCGTTTATTTTTCTCATGGTTTGAAATATGTTTAAATCAAATTTGATGTTATGATCCTTCTCAGACTCTGCAGATCCTGTGGTTCTCTTTGACACTTCGATTACCTTAGAGAAGCATATTCATTTGAGTGGATAAATAACAAGAACTGAGAGAAGTCTACTTTTAAAGAAAATATGAATTTGAAGGTATCATCTTACTCTTCCTAAATTCAAATGAAGTTAATTTAAGGCACATGTATTCTGTCATGTTTAGAAGTTATATTATAATTAGTATAATATGCATTATACTGAGAAGCCAATTACTTTACTCCAAGGACACACCATTGGATTTATCTAAAGTAACAGGAATGCCCAGAGTTAATTAAGTTTGTCTTATGCTAACAAGAAATTGTGTCATAATATAGAAAGATTTTAGCATACTAAAGGTCAATCTGTACCATAAAATATCTGCACATAAATGTTTTATGAGGGATTGGCGTAGAATAGCATATGAACAAAACCATAATCTATGCTTAATCCTCTAATTGGAATGTGTGTGTGTGTGTGTGTTTAAGTTCTATATTTTAATTAGGAGGGCTTCAGCTGCAGGTGACAGAAAATCAGATATAAGATTTACAAGTACAGGAAAATTTTGGGATGCATGTATTTTACGTCCAGAGATGGTTCAAGTCTGATGTTGGGTTTAATTTAGCGGCCTTTGTTTTGCTTCTAAGTGATTGCAAAAATAAAGGCTGCAGTTTTAGATTTCTCAACTACATACACAGTTACTCAGGGGAAAAGAAAGCTTTCTTTCCTTTTCTCTTTTATTTTCTTTTTTCTTCTTTTCCCCTCCCTCCCTCCCTCCCTGCCTCCCTCCCTCCTTTTCCTTCCTTCCTTCCTTCCTTCCTTCCTTCCTTCCTTCCTTCCTTCCTTCCTTCCTTCCTTCCTTCCTTCCTTCCTTCCTTCCTTCTATATTATAAGTCCCGAGTTGGCTCAAGTCTAACTTTAGGCTTCAGTTTGTGGCCTTTGTTCTTCTTCTAAGTGATTACAAAAATAAAGGCAGCAGTTTTAGGCTTCTCAACTACATCCTCAGTCATTCAGGGGAAAGCAAAGCATTTCCCCTCCCCTCCCCTTCCCTCCCCTCCCCTCCCCTCCCCTCTCCTCCCCTCCCCTGCCCTCCCCTCTCCTCCCTTCTCCTCTGCTCTCTTCTCCTCTCCTCTCCTCTCCTCTCCTCTCCTCTCCTCTCCTCTCCTCTCCTCTCCTCTCCTCTCCTTTCCTTTCCTTTCCTTTCCTTTCTTTCTTCTTTCTTTCTTTCTTTTGATGGTTTTCTCTCAAGGGAAAGAAGGTGTCTTTTCCAAGGTTTCATAACAAAAATATTGTCTTTATTATAATTGCCTGAATTTGGTCACTGTCTTAGTCTGTTCGAGCCACTAAAACAAAATATCATAGACTGGGTAGTGTATAAAGACCAGGCATCTATTTCTCAGAGTTCTGAAGGATAGACTGTTCAAAATCAAAGCACTAGATAATATGGTGTGTGAGGAGGCCCCTTCCCAGGTTCATAGACAGCACCTCTCTCTTTGTGTCCTCACATGGTAAAGGGGTGAGCTTTACCAAGGTTTACATGGGTCCGTTTGAAAAGGACACTACTCCCATTCATGAGAGCTCTGCCTTCATGATCTAATCACCTCCCAAGGGCCCCACCTCCTAATTTTATCACATTGGTGATTAAGTTTCAACATATGAATTTCTGAGGGATAAAAGCATTCAGACCATGGTGTTATATTGCTGTTTTTGAATGAATCCCTGCTGTACAGTGAAACAACAAAACAACAACAAATCAAAACATGGTTACTTTAGATATTAATTATTGAAAAAATCATTGTGGCATAGGATTGTGGGAGGCAGTGAGTGAAGTACCTCCAAGGCTTTCAGGTTCTTGCAGAAGTCCGGGTAAACATCCTCAAAGTACATGGTCTAAGTGTGTGTGGGAGTGGAGTGTATACCTAAATAAAATTATAAAATGTTTATGATGGAGAAAAGTAGGAATTTCACTGGATAGGATACCCACAATATCTACTATAGTCTGTAAACATGTGGCTTGGAAACATGTGATAAGATGAAGCCACACCTAACTCTAAAGGTTTGCTTTACTCTGCATAAAAATGGCAATAATAATAAAATACGTCTAACAAAACTGTCCCAAACACCAAATCTCATATCTTCAGTATGCCACTTAACCACTGCATATAAAGGAAAAAAGTCCATTGACTGCAACAGAGCAATTAGTCTTTTCGAAAAGTCAAACTATCTCTTGTCCCTACCTCACGTGGTCCTATATGGGTAACGACTGCCAGCTAAAGTCACTCCTCTGCTCAGGTCCTTGCACTCACTGTTCTTTACACAAGTCTTTTTTTTTTTTTTTTGAGACGGAGTCTCGCTCTGTCGCCCAGGCTGGAGTGCAGTGGCGCGATCTCGGCTCACTGCAAGCTCCGCCTCCCGGGTTCACGCCATTCTCCTGCCTCAGCCTCCCGAGTAGCTGGGACTACAGACGCCCACAACCGCGCCCGGCTAATTTTTACACAAGTCTTGCTTACTACACTTCCCACATTTTTGCACATGTCATGAAATGCCCTCAATATATCTCTCTTCTTATGTAAACCTAACCGTGTGGCAAACTGGTCTTGGCTGTGAAGACATCCCTATCTACTTTAGAGCTCACTAATGGATGTTTCTTTTCTGATCTGCAAAGACAATTGTAGTCTAAAACCTTACTTCCATCACTCATGTATTAAAAACAATTATTGATAATGTATTAACTGTCTGACAGTCTTCCTGGTGGTCAGGATAAAGATAGAAATATTTTCACATGAAGTATCTGGTATGTGTGTGTTTGTGTGTATATATGCATATGACACTCTCATTTCCCTTAACAAGTTTCCATTTTCTTAAGTGTCAGAGCTATTTCACAGAATTGTTTCCATTCCCACCATCTAGTGTTGATTCTTCCCTAAAAGAAAAGAGACTCAACAAGAAGGTAGAAACCACTCAAAATTTTTGTGGCTTGACGTTTATGTTTCCAGGATACTGGGGAGCAAAAGAAGGATGTTACTGAATTACTATGGCCAAAGTAAAACAATCTCAAGTCATTCTGAGATTTCTGTCTGCATTCAAGGAGAGGAGAAGCCCTGGTCTTTGGAAAACGTTGCCTTTTATTTAGCTAACTTGTAGCAGAAACCGTAAAATTTCTTCTGTTTGCTGCTCCTTTATCAATACCATAGATGTGGGTCGAATTTCATGGTTTTCAGTTAAGGATGGCTTTTGCCCTTCATCTAGCGCTATGTAACTAACTTACCTCTTTCCATCTTACACTGATATTACCTGTAGCAGGAAATTCAAAATGCTACATATAAACAATAATAATGTTTTCCACTCAAATATGTGTGCCCACACCACACACACACACACACACACACACACGTGAACCCCTCACTGTCTTTGGTGAAACTGTGGATTACCTATCAACCTGCATAGAAAGTTCCAGTTCTTCAGTCTCAGGAGGTGAAAATTACAACCTTGTTCCTTGGTGTTCAACATATATGTTTATTAAGTCTAGTGTGGGCAACATTTAATCAACATATTCATTAAAGGCTTTCCTTTAAGTTCCAAATTTTCCATAGAGCAAAGACACTTTGACTTCTTTCCTCTGGTCCCACCTACTTCATACATGATGACTTTCCTCTGCTTAATTACTATTATTGAATAAATGAACATTTTGTTTCCTACTGCCTAGGAAACAGGCTCCATAAATATATACGCAATTTCTACTATTGCATAACCTATTTCAAATCCATCCTACTTTTACCACCCTCACTTCATTCCATGCAATCTCTTAGAAATAAAGGAGGGGTTTGGGGGATCCCCTCTTTTTTTTTTTTTAGACAGTGTCTCACTCTGTTGTCCAGTCTGAAGTGCCGTGGCAGAATCTCGGCTCACTGCAACCTGCACCTCCCAGATTCAAGTGGTTCTCCTGCCTCAGTGATCAGGGCCCACACACAAAAAGGAAAATAACAATGAAGTTAAGAAGAGGCTATCTCAGGATTATGGGGGAATTAAATATGAAAACATGAATTATTGACGTCTTATAGATAAGAGGAAGACGTTTGGACCTCATGGAGAATTTTATTTTTATTTTATTTATTTTATTTTTACTTTTTTTTTTTTTTTTTTTGAGACAGAGCCTCCCTCTACCACCCAGGCTGGACTGCAGTTGCACGATCTCAGTTCACTGCAGCCTCCACCTCCCAGGTTCAAGTGATTCTCATGTCACACCCTCTCAATTAGCTAGGATTACAGGAGTGTGCAACCACGTCTGGCTAATTTTTGTATTTTTAGTAGAGACAGGGTTTCTTCGTATTAGCCAGGCTGGTCTCAAACTCCTGACCTCAAGTGATTCACCTGCCTTGGCCTCCCAAAGTGCTGAGATTATAGGCGTGAGTCACCACGACCAGCCTTCCCCCTTTTTTATACTGTGTGAGATATATGGTTTCTAGGATATGGGCCTGGGTGATGAGTCTGCCATTAATTAGTTTAATTGATTAAATAATGTAGGCACTCTTTTCCCCAGTTTTGACCACTATAAATTGCAATGCTGGATGTGAGGATAATTAGGTTCCTCTTCATTGCGTCTAGTCTGTGATGGTACAATCATATGTATCAAGATGAACCCTGAATAATCAAACTTTTTATAGGAGGAGAAAATAAACAGTGCAGGTTTTTAAGGAGGTGAGGAGATAATTGAATTCTTTCACCTCAGTGATTGACTATCTTTTAGGAGACGGTCAAATCATATTTGAATATATTTATTTTTAAAGTAATAAAATATGGCTCATTTTTACTTAGTACTTAAATATTATGCAATATATCAAATAAAGAGAAATGAATGTAATTCCTTCCTTCAAACAAAGGAATTTGCCATTTGACATGGTCATTCATATGTCTTTGACTTATCACCTTAGTGCACAGATACGCTTAAGCCTCTTTTATACTTGGGCAATTTGAATTTCATTGTGGGTGCCCCAGTGATCTAATATTTATTAACAAACATTATAAATGAAATGAGACTTTCTTTTAAAGAAGATTTTGGATTATAAAAAGTGACACTTCTTCAGCTGCAGCTTAAGAGTAAAACATTTAGAAAAATTGTAATCATTCTAAGCTAAGTTTGGATTTTTTTAATCATTTCCAACACATGTGGTGAGCTGGTGTTATATTGGAAATGAATTTAATCTAAACTGGCTATGGTTTATGAACACTGCCAAAGCCAAACAAAGCATAATGAAACTTCATTTTAATGTTCTCCATTTAATATTTTCTAACATTTGCCATTTGTTTATTAGATTTATGTAACACCTATTATCCAAACAGCTCAAGACATTGTTGAAAGAATATTGAATTAAAGCTTTTTATATGAACCTTTCCTGAGAGGAATGGGACAATAGAAGAGAATTCTTGACAAACCACATTCACAGAAAGAGAATCCCAGCCAGAATATTTGAGGCATTTTTGTCCCCATCAAAAGGTTTTTGGAACTACATCCCTGGGCAATGATATTTCACTCTACCTGGATTACAAACCTCAAAATTAACTAGTTCTGATTTACGTTGGATTCCTATATAAATTCCATTGATTTCACATGCATTCATAAAAAAATAAATAAAGTTTGTGACTCAAAAAAGAAATTTGGCATTTAACACTTGAAGTTTCTTTTTATTTTCTATTTTAAAATTACTTTTATGTTTTGCAATTATAGACGAGTTTTAATATTTGGAACCAGTTCTTCAGCTGTTATGTTGAATAATAGTTGTCTTAAATGTACATGGGAAATGTTTTCATTCTTTGAAGATACACAAAAGTCTTCCAAACAGCAGCAGCTAGGCCTTCTCCCTAATCAATTCAGAGTTTGTCTAGTGCAAGTCCTTCATTTTGAAAATAAGAAAATCAAGACCCAGAGATTTAGATAATTCATACCAGGTCACTGTTTGAGTTTCTCACAGAGCTGGAGCTAGATTGAGTCTTACTCTAATTATTTTTCTTCTTTTAAAACAGTGCTTTTTAATAAATTTCTCTGATTTTTAAAATGACATTTGCAAACAACTAGGAATGAGTGTTTTCAGGACTCACATTGTCTGTTGAACTTTGAGCATCTCACACTTCCAGGCCTCACTCATTGCAATAAAGTTTCCCATCCATCGTGGGGCATAATATGACCAACCTTATTTGCCATACTTTACCAATACTGCTACACAGAGGGCTGGTTTAGGAGTTAAAAACCCTGTATAATGTCAATTCCTATTGTTGAATGGAAATTCACCAAGGCATCTTAAAGCAAAACAGCGTGAGTTAATGCTACTCTCTCACCGATAGAAATGACTTTCATACCTCTGTGCTCTGCCATGGACTTTACTAATTAGGCAACTCCAACCCTTCAGAGATGTTCAGTGTCTCTCTCAAGGCGACAGTCCTTGTTAGTCAGTCCTTTTGAATCTCTAGTGTTGATTGTGTTTTATAACTGGGTAATAATTTCGGAATTAGGTACAACATGGAAAGTGAAGCTAGTCTCTCTGACAACAGACCTAAATTCTACAATTTACTGTCTGATCTTAATCTAGTTAATAAAGCCCACTAAGAGGCTTAGTTAACACATTTGCAAAATGGAAATTATAATAGTGTCTGTCTTATATGGTATGATGAATATGTATTAATGGTGTTTTTATTAGTCTAACTTGTATGTTTTTTCATCAGTTCTATCAGCACACACACACACGCACACACACATATGGTTTAATTAATACAATTATATTATTCCCCACTATTATAGTCATGGGAATTTCAGAGAAATACTGTAAAATGTTTGGATAAAATCATTTGACAGAGAAAATTTCATGTGTTGTACTCAAATTCTTCGAGGAAAACTCCTTATCCCTCCACCCCTACCCCAATCTCTTTACTTGAGAAATGAAACTGAAAACCTAGTCATCACTCCCTATAGGGGAATCTCCATAGAGCATTATAATTACATAGGTTAAGCATGAGAATTGGAAAACTATTAACATTGTATGACAAAATAAATAAAAAGTTAATTACTATAAATGTTAGCCACATAGCATCAATCCTTAATTACTATGCAGATGAATAACCTTAAAATGAAAATATTATATGTATATATACACACATATATATATACACATGAATACTATACATACAGATATGTGCTATATATATATATATATATATATATATATATGTGTTAATGTGTGTGTGCGTATACAAAAGAGAAAAAAATAGTTTCCTAATACCATTAAATTGCCTAGTCACAGAACTAGGCTTTCGTATTTTTGTAAATTTTGGATTTATTATGTTTAACTCTTGGCCAGATTTATATTTTCAAGTTCTCCTTATCCAGCTATATTATAGCCTTAAAGGCCAACATTGATGTACATAGGAAATACTCCAAGATATCTAGTACAATCACTAGTTTCACAAGGGTGGAATAAACAAAAGAAACATAGAGAACTGCTACACACTTGCTAGTAAAAGATAATAGGCGTAAAGTAGTCTGTATAATCAATCCCAAATAGAGGATGATCTCAAAGTCTTTCCCAGTCTCTATGATTCAGAACTAAATAATTCCACATGGTTGAGGCTGTATTTTTCTTTTCTTCATTTCCCTTGCGTAGAAATTACACATTTGCTTTCTTTATTGTACTATCTTTACCTTGAGGTGGGACATTTTGTTGTTATTTTAGCCCTTAGTTCTAAATCGTTTTACTACTAACAAATGAAGTGTTTAGGCAGATTAAGTTTCTGTTATGTATTTTCAGAAAACACAAAGCACTCGTTATTTTTAAAAATTGACATAAGAATCTAAAGAGATTGAAGGTGTCTCTTTTACCTGCCTGCTTTCTAAATTCTATAAATCTTATGAAAGTTAAAAAATCCTGGCCGGGCGCGGTGGCTCAAGCCTGTAATCCCAGCACTTTGGGAGGCCGAGACGGGCGGATCACGAGGTCAGGAGATCGAGACTATCCTGGCTAACATGGTGAAACCCCGTCTCTACTAAAAATACAAAAAAAAACTAGCCGGGCGTGGTGGCGGGCGCCTGTAGTCCCAGCTACTCGGGAGGCTGAGGCGGGAGAATGGCGTGAACCCGGGAGGCAGAGCTTGCAGTGAGCCGAGATCACGCCACTGCACTCCAGCCTGGGAGACACAGCGAGACTCCGTCTCAAAAAAAAAAAAAAAAAAAAATCCTGTTTCCTGTCACTTTGGTAGGAAGTATATGAGACTGAGACACCAGTTGCATTGAGGTATGATCACCAGGTAATTTATTGCTGATGCTTTGACTTCACTTGAATTAATTATTAAACTAATAAGTTAAATTTTGACATTCATGTTTGTTTCTATATCAGACTAATTTTGTTTTTATATCCAAACATCAGCTTTCTGGGTAACCAACCTCTGCCCACTTATATGATGTTATATGACACTGTGGACTTGGACCCAGTTTTTACTCTTTGAGGCTTAATTTAACCTGGTTTCATGGTTCCTAAGTGTCTACTCCTCTTGGGACTCTGTTCTTTCTTTGTATATTAAATTTAATCATTACCTAGTTTATGTAACCAAGATTGTTAATCGCTGAGTAAAAGAACAGGTTTAAATTCCCTACCATTTATGTCAGTCTCATTATAACTTTGCTGATTAAGAAGTCACAGACTGGGCTGGGTGCAGTGGCTCACACCTGTAATTCTAGCACTTTGGGAGCCTGAGTTCACTTGAGGTCAGGAGTTCAAAACCAGCATGACCAACATGGTGAAACTGTATGTCTACTAAAAATACAAAAAAAATTAGCGGGGCGTGGTGGTTCATGACTGTAATCCCAACTACTCTGGAGGCTGACACAGGAGAATCGTTTGAATATGGGAGGTGGAGATTGCTGTGAGCCAAGATCGCACCACTGCACTCCAGCCTGGTCAACGGAGCGAGATTCTGTCAAAAAAAAAAAAAAAAAAAAAAAGAGAAAAGAAAAAAGAAAAAAAGAAGTGACTGACTGGAAAATGTAAAACGCTTTCCCTGGCTGTAGAAACACTGAGTAGTTGCTTCTCTCTCTTCTTCACTCTTCCCTTGCTCAAACTCACACCTATATAGTCTTTGTTGAGTACATCCATATGGTGCTGCACCGTTTTTCAATGTCCACTTAAAGACTTGAGTACTTAATCCACAGATTGCCTCTCTTATGCTAATCAAACTGTATGTCGGCAAGGCATATCCATGGCTTTAATATTAAACTCTGGGCATTTATGAGGGTAGCTTCAATTTATGCATTAAAAATTGAAAAGAAGCAGGACTGGCTGTTTCAAAATTGTGAAAATAGGCAAGTGTCCTATTTTTTACTTCCTTTTTCTTCACCTATCGAAGGATTTTTTCTTCCTATTTCACTCACTTAATCTCTCACTTCCTCATTACTTTACCATCAAAAGGTGGATGCTCCAATATTAGTCCTTTGCATTTATTGATTAGTTAACATACTGTAATTTTAGTATTAATTATATTCAATCTTATGTAACATATTCATATTAGAGTGATAGCTACCACGATTAGAGATACCTAGGAGTTTTATTATTTTTTTTCTCTAAAAATTTCTGGGTATAATAGCAAGTGTCAACTTATCATCAAGTTCTGGAAAAAGCTTTTGAAAGTGCTTCATCCTCTTCACTCAACCCCTATCCCAATCCCTTTACTTGAGCAATAAAACTGAAAGCCTACTTATCACTCCCTATAGGGGAATCTCCATAGAGTGTTATAATTACATAGGTTAAGCATGAGATTTGAAAAACCATTAACATTGTCTAACAAAGTAAATGTAAGGTTAATTACTATAAATGTTAGCCACATACCACTAATCCTTAATCATTATGCAGATGAATAACCTTAAAATGAAAACATTATTTTACATATATACATATATATACACACACACGCATGCTATACACACACATACGTGTGTTATATATATGTATATGTGTGTGTGTGTATGTGTTAGTGTATGTATGCATATGCAGAAAAGAAAAACAATAGTTTCCTAATACCATTAAATTGGCTGATCACAGAACTGGACTTTCATATTTTGATCAATTTTGGATCTTATAGAATCATTAAGAACTTACAAAATAAAAAGAATACAAGAAACAGGAGGATAATCTTCCTAATACTAAAAAGAATGTGTAATGATTGATTGAAAGTTGACTTAAGTATTAAGTCAGCAGTAACAAAAGTCAAAAAAAAATGTATGTATAAGTTTAAATTCATAGTACATCATATTAAATATAAACATTCTGTCTGGAAGGTGGTGGTGTACATGTTAATAAAGGAGAAATGTAACATATAAGTATTCTGATAGAGAATTAACAGAAATATGCTTTGTAGTATCTGGAAGAGAATTCAATCAGTGAATTCAAAGAGAAAATAACTTCTTTAATTATAATATCTAGATAAACCTCTCAATATGTTTTATTTTTCTAAAAACCCAGTAATACTTGTCTATATTAAATAATTATTTTAATATATATACTAAAGCTTTATAAATGAATAATTTATACTATTGCCATAATCTTAATATTCTGATTACACAATCAAATACTAAATATATTATTATAACAGAATACAACACACCATTAATTCAAAGCTAAAAATGCTTTTAAAGATTTGAATTCTATAGCTTTCATTATTTTTATTATTTGTTTACTTCATCATTTGTAAATTTCAAAGTCATCTAGGTTTGCAGCAAATGTTCTGAGGCAGTTACTAACTACCATCTCTGCTGAGAAAGTGTGAAGGTCATAGCATTTAACAGAAGCCCAAGTTCCATACTGGATTCCTTCCAAGCTGCTCTTGTTGTCAAAAGAGGGAACTAAATCCGTGTTTTTGTGCTAGCATAAATTCTCCATATTTCTGAATTAAATGTGGTACTACCATTTCCCTTGACATTAGTTTCTACCTTCAAACTGGAGTGGACAGAAAGGTTGTCCTGGTAATGGTGTAGTATAAAACTAAAGGGAGGAGGACAGGTGCTTCCAGAATGTCTTGTTTCATCTTAACGTGTTGTCAACATCTTTAGGGACATAAGCATCTTCTTCAGTTTCTGAATAAGTAGCCTTGTTGTGATTACACTTTGAATACTTGTTAAAGGAGCATAGAAATGTCTGCTTCTTCATTGAAACAGTTAGGGTAGATAATTTGCAGTTACATTACTTCTTCTATTAAACAACAGGATATGAGCCTACAGGGATGAGTTACTCTGGGTATGAAATTCCAGTACATTAAAGCATAGTATGGAACACTAAATATCGTATTTACCTGAAAATCCATCGTTCTATTATGAGATCTTTGCAAAATAGAGAAAGCCAACAAGAGGGAGTTTTTTTTGCAAATCTTGTCTTGTACTTCAGTATCTCAAAGCAGTTCAGTAGAAATAATCCGTCTGTAGGACAAGCAAGTAGCTTATAAGCATAGTTTAGTTTTGATTGCCCTAGTGGTAACTATGATGATACTCCCTTTTGCTACTAACACTTCAAAGACTCATCTATTCTCATTTTCTTTTTCTTTCTTTTTCTTTCTTTCTTTCTTTCTTTCTTTCTTTCTTTCTTTCTTTCTTTCTTTCTTTCTTTCTTTCTTTCTTTCTTTCTTTCTCTCTCTTTCTCTCTTTCTTTCTTTCTCTCTTTCTTTCTCTTTCTTTCTTTCTTTCTTTCTTTCTTTCTTTCTTTCTTTCTTTCTCTCTCTCTCTCTCTCTCTCTTTCTCTCTCTCTTTCTTTCTTTCAGACAGAGTCTCGCTCTGTCGCCCAGGCTGAAGTGCAGTGGCGCGATCTGCAAGCTCCGCCTCCTGGGTCAACACCATTCTCCTGCCTCAGCCTCCTGAGTAGATGGGACTACAGGCGCCCACCACCACACCCGGCTAATTTTTTTTGTATTTTTAGTAGAGACAGGGTTTCACCGTGTTATCCAGGACGGTCTCGATCTCTTAACCTTGCGATCCACCCGCCTAGGCCTCCCAAAGTGCTGGGATTACAGACGTGAGCCACCGTGCTCGGCCTCTATTCTCATTTTCTTGTTATCTGCCAGTCATCATTGCTTAAAAGATTATCTTCTATGGTAAACAGCCAGCTGTGATTATAACAATGCAGTTAAGTTTATGTCCTGAAATAGAAGAACATTCACAAATTATGATCCCAGAGCAGGATAATAAATGGCTATATGACCAGGAATGCTAAGACAAGACAAATTAAGAGGTTTCAATGAGATTAAAGAAAGGACAGAGATAAGTATGCTGAGGGCAAGATTATAGTATCTGGTCCACAGCAAAATGTGCATGCCCTTGCTTGATATAGGGAGATTGTAAATCAGAATCTGGGAAGGGTAGTTTCTCCTTCATGACACTTATACTTTTCAAATTAAAAGATCAGAAGTCAGGAAAAATCACGAAGAACCATTAACTGAAGAGAGAGAGCTGGGTGAGCAGGAAACAGCTGTGATATGGCCAACCCAGGAAATCTTGGGAATTCCCAAAGGAGGAAATTATCTTCTACCATCAGTATGCTTCATGAGACTTAATGCAGAATTACTTTTCACTTGGAACTAGCCTGGAACTTGGGAGAGGAAACAAGTAAATTTTAGTTTCATACTGAAAGTGAAGCTAAAAGGAAACCAAAACTGAAGCATAGAATAATGCCTTAAATATTTGCGGTTAAAACTTGAGTGAGGTTACATGGACTCCTTTTTATCACATTTATATTTTTACCAGATTTGTTAATTACTTAGGTATCCGTTTTTCCTCCATTAACGCTTTTCACTAATTATAGAGCTGACTCAGAGTTTTGCTACATAGATATAGTGTCTGCAATATCTTAACAATATACTTTATTAGAAACATTATGTGATAACCTGTTTTTATCCCAGTTCTGCCCATGTTGCCTCTTTGGGCCTTTTTTTTTTTTTTTTTTTTTCCATATGTGAAATGGGAATAATATAATGATGTCAAGGGTAAGTGGAAATTATTCGAGATAATTTATATCAAAAGCTCGGGCTTATCAAGAACTTCCCACATTCCAAGCACTCTTCAGTGTATAAAGAAAACACATGAGAAACTTGGCTTTGAGAGGTTTATATTTCATACTTGCAAAATGTTTTCCTTTTTGATCTTGAAATTAGTGAAGTTTTCCAGGGCACTGTCTTTACTTTATAACCCCCATTCTCCTGGAGCTAGCTAAACGTACAGCAAATAACAAGCATTCGACAGAATAACTTTGAGTTGCTCTGTGTCCTTGTGAAGTAAATTGGGAAGCTGTATAATTTCTGTTAGTCAATCCAAAGAGGCCAACACAGGTTATCAAGGGTCACACAACAAGGTTATGGTGAAGGCTGGTCAGAAACACACTCCTTCAGATTCTGAAATTAACAATCACCCGTACTCACTCTACTCATGCTTAATTTTATAGGAAGATACTTCAGCAGAAAGGCAGCTTTGAGAAATTTGGGCTTTGGAAGAGATAAACATATCATCTTTGTTTTAATGATGAATTGCAATAGAGAATTCCTAAGATAAGCATCTCCCATAAGAAAGCACATTGCTCAATCTGGTGAGCAAATGTGCAGACAGTGCATGAAACTCAGATTCTGTCTCTTTATGCATTCAATACCCCCAAGACCTCCAATTAGGCAGTTTCCTCCCTGCTAATGGGTAAAATTAGGAATGCTTTATGTAAAACTTGAAAACAAAATTAATAATTCACAACTGTGTTCTAACTGCTACATAAAACTTTATAAACTGTACTTTAGGCACCTAATGTTTAGGCTATAAATGCTATCTTGTTCTTAGGGAATATGTATGCATATATTGGTCCTTTAAAATTATTTATTCATTGAAAATAAAATGCAGGCCCTTTTGCCTATACTTCATGTGGCATACATATACTGTACAGAGTATTGTTTTGAGATCAGAAGGGTTGTAAGCCATTTAAATTGAATTACACTTTTATTTAGCTAGTGCAGAATAAAATTGGGAAGAAAAGTGATAATCTTTTCCTCTGTCTTATTTTAATTAAAATGCAGATATAAGATTTGGTCTGAGAAATTGAAGACACTTTAAAGTTCATCAAGGTCACCCTCCCACTCAGTGCAGAAAGGACCAGTATAATAGTTTTGGTAGGTGTTCATTCAGCTTCAACTTCAACTCTTTAAGTATCTCCTTAGCTCACATATGCCATTTGGACAGGTCCTAATGGACTCTTCTTCAGCATATTGAGATAAGTTAAATTTACTAAACCAGGTATGGTTCTAAACAAAGAGTTGCATGGAACGTCTAATTCTTTTTCCATGTAGTCCTCAGCTATGTTGAGAAAATTGTTGTGTCCAATCAAAACTCTTTTACAGTGAGCTTTTTCAAATTCTTTCAACTATCCCTCCTACAATATGCTTTTCAGATGTGTTTATCTATCTCGGTCTCTCTAACCAGGTATTAAATACTTCTTAAAATCATCCAGAATTGAACACAATTTTAGGTGTGCTGTAACCATGTACAGAATATTATGCCAAGCTATATTTATATGTCAGGAAACAATTTGTTTTTTTTTTTAATAATTCAGCCAAAAATAATTTTCACCTTTTTTGACCACTATATCACACTGTCTTCTTTTTTTGAGCACGTCAAGGAAAAGTTTGGTAGAGAATTATTCTCCCTCTCTCTGTAATGGTGTAATGATTTTCTTAAATCTATAGTGGAACTTATTTTTTGCATTTATTTTGTTTGGGCTGATTATGCCAGTGTTTCGACATATAGGAAGCAGGTATATATCAAATCAGAGTACCTGCTCTATTGGAGTCTGCTGCCTGCATTCCAATCTGGTTCTGACACTTACCTGTGTATTAGTGGGCAAGGCCATCGGCTCACTAAATTTATTTATCTATAATAGAAGAATGATAATAGTAGCTATTCATGAATGAGATGAAGTATGTGGGCCTTTAGCTTAGTGCCTGGCATGTGAAAATTTTTGAAAAATCTTAACTATTATCATTGTCATTATTAAAGTTACTTGCTGTCAAAACAAGCATGGTAACAGGTAAAAATACATAGCTTTTATATATTGTTAAGTTGTAGTAAAAATTGTGCACGGAGATGGACTAAGCACAGGTTAGAGTCTACCTCTCAAATTGTTACTAATATCTTTTGGATTATTGGCCCATTGGAAACCCGACTAAACTGATGTTCAGAATAAATTCTTATGCAATAGCTGTTGCCTGCTGAGGATCATAATATTCTTTTTGGATTGTTTGTATAAAATGTATTTAGCAATACGTATATTTTGTTTGGAAGTAATGTCAAGTTCCTTAAATTTTAGCTTTAGAAATCAGTTTTCTCCAATTTATAAAACATCAGAAATATATTTATTTGTTCCCAGTTTTATCATATGTCTCCCATCTGCTCTTCATTTTTAAAGATCACACTGGCATTTTAAAAAATTTTATGCATTCGTTCAACACATATTTTTTGAACTATACTGTGATAATGAAAGTTTCGCTATTTTCAATGAATTAATGGTCCATGAGACAAACTGAACATGATCTTGCATTTTAACTTCCAATTTATGTATTATAATAAAAGCATGAATAGGAAGATAATTACTTATCTTGGTAAGATTTTCAGCCCCCGATATCTAATTTTCATGAATCTTGAGTTTGCATTCATTAGAAATAGTAAGGTAATTCCTATATGTATCTTAACCTATTATGAATGCAATTTCTTCATGAGACCATGTTTTTTCTTTAGCATCCCCATGAGGCTCATTCTTATTGATAAATCACTTAGAAGAAGAATCATTTTCAGTAGTTTTAAGCTTTCCTTGTCACCTCTTAAGTACGTCTGCCCAAAGAGTGCATCCATGAAAGTCTTTGCACTATAACATCATCTATGAAGCTCTATTTCATTTATGACATGGTTTAAATATTTCAGCCTTTTTGCTTATAATTTTATGGGAAAGTATATCATATGTAAAAGTGTATATATAATTTTATGTGTGCTATTTTAAATAAGAGTAAATTGATACTCCATATGCATACCACAAAACTTAAGACATAGAACATTTCAGAGGCTTTGAAGCCCTCAGCCTGTTCCCCGCCAATTACATGATGCTTTCCACACAAAGGTAACCACCCTGGCTTTCATGTTGATAATTCTCTTACTTTTCCTTATAACTTCATTCCATAAGTCATCAGCTGAAGAATACGATGTATATAACAAAATTTTAAGTGTATTGTGCAGTTTTATGTAATTTTGACTCACTATACTCAGTCTTTGAATTCAGCGTTATTCAATAATTTATTTTTGAAATGTACCTATGTTCAATGTTTAATATTGAAAGCTCACTGTACATTTTGAAATTCTATTTATTTTTCTTTATTTTATTTTATTTATTTATTTTTTTTTTTGAGACAGAGTCTTGCTCTGTCAACCACGGCTGGAGTGCAGTGGCATGATCTTGACTCACTGCAACCTCCATCTCCTGGGTTGAGCGATTCTCCTGCTGAAGCCTCCCAAGTAGCTGGGACTACAGGTGCCTGTCACTATGCCTGGCTAATTTTTGTATTTTATGTAGAGATGGAGTTTCACCATGTTGGCCAGGCTAGTCTCAAACTCCTGATCTCAAGAAATCCGCCCTCCTCAGCTTCCCAAAGTGCTGGGATTACAGGCATGAGCCACCGTGCCTGGCCTGAAATTGTATTTATTTCTATTGATGAAATGAATTGTAGTGCATTTTATTGTATAAATAAACTATGTTTTGCCCATGATGATATTGTGAACAATTTTCTTCTGTTTCTGCTGGGACATAAAAGAACATCATTAGGAATATATACCTACATAACAGATCAATTGCAGGGCTTAGTTTTCTGTCCTCACATTGCCAAATAATGCTATATTATTCTCTCAAGTAGTTGAGTTTGTTTATATTCCCACCAGCAATATATGATACCTCACCTGGCTTCACATTCTCACCAACCCCTGGTATGACTAGATTCTATCACTTTTGTAAATTTTATGAGTATAAAGTTGCATCTTTTTGTGATTTTATATTAACAGCTGTCTCTTAAAGTAAGATTATGGAGACTTCAAAGGAAGCCACTAAGTATCAGCAAGTCTAGAACCACGGTTTTTTTAATGCATGTGGTAGGGAGAAAGATTCTGGAGGTGGAGTGTAGAAAATTGGGCAAAAGAATAGTACTGAAAACAACCAGGAGGCAAGAGCGAGCATAGGGCATCCATTCCTGAGCACTGGGCATGTCAGGAATTGAAAGCATTTCAGAAGATTGAAGAAGAAGAGAGGCAGGAAGCAAGGCTACAGGAAAGAACTGGGGAGTGTTGGGATTCAAAGAATGTGTCAATCACTTAAGGAGTTAGAATGTTATTGAATGAGTACATTCAGTAGACGAAGAACTCTTATACTGGTGTCAGTGGGGGAGTTACTGTCTACACTTGAAGTGTAGGAAGATTGTGCAGGCCACAGTCTGAGAAGAGGACCACATGAGAGGCAGAGAGAACAGTTGTGGTGAAAGACCAAAATGGCCCAAATTAAAGTTGGTTTGTGTGGACCAGGAGAAATGGACAGATTCAAGGGCTGTTTGGATGATGAATTAGTAGGTAAGGGAAAAGAAAAAAGCCTTTTTATCTCTTTCTCTATTTTACAAATTCTTATTCCCTTATCCAAGAAAAGAGATGACAAGGAGAGATTTTGTTAGTGTTTTAGGAGCAAACTGTTCTCTCAGCCACTGGGAAACACCACTATTAAGAAGAAATGCCTGCCAAGGCAATCACAGGACCTCTTGGCATTACCCGCCCTGTAGAAAATGAGCCACAATGGAAAGGAATCTCTCTCATTTATGTGACCGAATGGTATGAGGGATGAAGCCACCTCAGCAAGCACAGCTGGCAGCTAGCCACTTGACCCCTGAGTTTTAACAGGTAGGTTCCTGCTTGAAAGGATGGGGAGGAGATGGATTCTCCAGCTGCTGCCTTTAACTGTAGATATCCCAATAGGTGACAAAATATTTTTGGTAAACTAGAGATACTGTTCCTATATTTGGTCTTCATTTACTTTTGCAGTTCTCTTTAGCAGCTTGTGGATTCCTATCCCCTGAAAATAGAGAAAGCCCTATGATGGAACCTATGTTGCAGAACAGATAGAAAACTTGAACCATTCTCTCATTATTTCACTCATACGATCTGTAAGTGTGCATATGATTGTGTTGGAAGTGCACTGAATATGTGAAGTTGCAGAAATTACACAGGTGTTGTCATAAATTAAATTTACTTAAAGTCAGATATGAGAGGTGACTTTCAAATGCTGATTTCTTCCTGCATTTCTTTTAAACAGGGATAAATACTTGTTTGAATTTGTTGAGAAACACAGAGTCTCAAAATTTTCCCGAATGATTATTTGCAATAGGATTGTGAGACATGCTGGATAAGTAATAAGAACATGAATAAGAACATGATTTTCTGTTTTTGTACCAGTATCATGCTGTTTTAGTTACTGTAACTCTATAATATAGCTTAAAGTCAGGTAATGTGATGCCTCTAGCTTTGTTCTTTTTGCTTAGGGTTGCTTTGGCTTTTTGGGCTCTGTTTTGGTTACATATGAATTTTAAAATAGATTTTTTTTTCAGTTCTGTGCAAATGACATTAGTAGTTTCATAGGAATAACGTTGAATTTGTAGGTTGCTTTGTGCAGTATGGGTGTCCCCAATGAAACAGAATAGAACACCCAGAAATAAAGCCACACACCTACAACCATCTGTTCTTCAACAAAGTCAACAAAAATAAGTAATGGGGAAAGGACCACTGCTTATTTTTATTCAATAAATTGTCTTGGGATGGCTGGCTAAACATGCACAGAAGAATGAAACTGGACTCCTGTCTGTCATCATATACATAAATTAACTCAAGATTTAAATGTAAGTTCTCAAACTACAAGAATCAGAGAAAAAAACTTAGGACACACCATTGTGGATATTGTCCTTAGTAATGAATTTATGACTAAGGTTCTTAAAAGCAATTGCAACAACAACAAAAATTGACAAGTGGGACCTAAATAAATTAAAGAAATTCTTTACAACAAAAGCAACTACCAGCAGAGTAAACAGACAAACTGCACAATGGGAAATATATTTGCAAACTATATGTCCGACAAACGTCTAATGTCCAGAATCTATAAGGAACTTAAATAATTCAACAAACCAAAAATAAATAACCCCCATTAAAAATGGGCAAAAAGACATGAACAGATACTTATCAGAATAAGATACACAAGTGGACAACAAACATGAAAAAAATGCTCAAATCACTAATAATCAGAAAAATGCAAATCAAAACCACAATGAGATACTATCTCACACCAGTCAGAATGCTTTTTATCAAAAAATTAAAAAAAAAAATAGATGCTGATGAGTCTGTGGAGAAAAATAACATGTACACACTGTTGGTGGAAATGTAAACTAGTTCAGCCACTGTGGAAAGCAGTTTGGAGACTTATCAAAGAGCATAAAACAAAACCGACAGTCAACTGAGCAATCCCATTACTGGGTACATATATATACAAAAGAAAACAAATCATTCTGCCAAAAAAAAAAAAAAAATCTGCATGCATTTGTGTATTCATCACTGTGTTACTCACAATAGGAAGGACATGGAGTCAACCTAGGTGCCCATCAACAGTGGATCAGATTTTAAAAAAAGGTGGTACATATACACCATGGAATACTACACAGCCATGAAAAAGAATGAGATCATATCCTTTCCAGCACCATAGATGCAGCTAGAGTCCATTATCATAAGCAAATTAATCCAGGAACAGAAAACAAAATACTACAAATTCTTACTTATAAGTGGAAACTAAACAATGTATACTCATGGACATAAAGATGGCAACAACAGAAACTCTAGGAACTGCTAGAGAGGGAAGGGAGGAAGGGGAGCAAGGGCTGAGAAATTAACTATTGAGTACTATGATTAGAACTTGAATAATGGCCGGGCGCGGTGGCTCAAGCCTGTAATCCCAGCACTTTGGGAGGCCGAGACGGGCGGATCACGAGGTCAGGAGATCAAGACCATCCTGGCTAACACGGTGAAACCCCGTCTCTACTAAAAAATACAAAAAACTAGCCGGGCGAGGTGGCAGGCGCCTGTAGTCCCAGCTACTCGGGAGGCTGAGGCAGGAGAATGGCGTAAACTTGGGCGGCGGAGCTTGCAGTGAGCTGAGATCCGGCCACTGCACTCCAGCTTGGGCGACAGAGCGAGACTCCGTCTCAAAAAAAAAAAAAAAAAAAAAAAAAAAGAAAAGAACTTGAATAATGAGATCATTAGTACCCTGAAACTCAATATCATGCAATACTGTGCAGGTAACAAATCTGCACATGTATCCCCTGAATCTAAAATAAAAGTAAAAAAAAAAATAGAATATGATTTTCCAAACAAAGTGCTGTGTATATTATTTTCAACTTTTATTTTTTGAATAAGCCTCTTCAAATATCTTATGATTTCCTGCCCTTAGAATGAAAATTCAATCTGTCATTAGAGATGCTGCTTCTCCTTTTCTACATTTTTTCTCATTCCCAACTCCTGCAAGAAAAACTACACGAGCAAATGAATATAAAATGCCAATAGTTCCCTAGATAGTAAATATGCTATTATTTTTGTCATCATTATACAAAGTTTCAAATTAGTAAAGTTTATTAATACATATTTGATGTACATAGAACATTTATAGCATATATGTAAGTGATGAAGCATAAAAATTAAATGAACCATTTAATTTTTATGCTTCATCACTTACATATATGCTATAAATGTTCTATGTACATCACCATTCCTTATAAGAATTAGAACATTAGGAATGTCATTGCATATAAATATATGCTTGTATTTCTTCCTTTCATTTTTCTTTCCCCATCAGGTAACCATTTCCATGAATATAGTGTCTATTTAATTTCATTTTCAGTTTTTGTCCTTGAAAGTGGCAAAAGTGGGCTTGTGATAATCACTATGGTTTTAAGTCAGCCTGCATTATTCTTGAATGTTTTCCAGGAGACTTCTAATTTTAGACTCATTCTGTCCAGTCTGTTTTTAATATTGGGTTCTGGCTCCATCTTCCATTGGTGACCCTGATTCACCTTCCAGATCTGATATTTTGAAGTGCATTCAATATATTTTACCACTAACTTTTCTAGGAAAATATTCATAGGAAACCCCATCACCAACATCTCTGGTCCTTGAGTCAAATCCACCTTAGCCATCCTGTTGAAGGTGACTTCTTTGAAGTCAATTATTTCTTAATTCAAGATCCAATGACCATGTATCTCTTGGCCATGTTTTTCCTCATGCAGACCCAACACAGGATGATTAAACAACCTGTAGCAGCCAACCCACCCCAAATTAACCTACAGTCACTTGGAAGATATTGTGCTTGCTATTCCAAGGCAGCTTCGAGGCAAGTACCTTAGCCTAACTCCAACACTTCAAATCATATCTGGCAATGAAAAGCCCTACAAAATGGTAATTCTGTGGTTTGCCTTACATGAGAGTTACTTCTACATAGCATCATATGAAATAAATCTAGTCAAAAGGATGAAAGCATGAAAAGTGCGGCAATTTTATTCAGAATAGCTACAATTAAACAGAATACATTTTCTTAATTTTGATATAAATCAGATCAAAGGTACATAATTAGAATTAAATCCCGTTGGATCACCTGCCCTAGCTTATGCAGATATCTCCTATAATACATCTTAGCATGATTTTCCAGTCTTTGCTGTCCCAAGTTAGAGAGTTTCACCTGTTCAAATGGACAATTATGCCATAAGATAATAATTTCTCATAAAACTGTTCCAGCTTAGTTTTTTTTCCTTCTCAATATGACACCATTACTTCTTATCGAACTTCACTTTTTATGATTTCAACCTTCTAAGGTTTCCAAATTACTTCTCTTATGTAAATATATTTGCCTATGATAAATTTTCTCCATTTTCTTTGTCCTTTTTTGTTTGAAACTATGAACCATTAAGTTCCTTTTATCACTTAGGAATGAACACAAAGTGTGGTTGCCTATAAGTAATTAATAAAAAATGAGAGGGCCCAACAACTACTTGATGCTCTTCCATATGAGTTATTTTACCTGTGAAGTGCATTAACCAATTGCTGTCATGTCTTACCCTCCACCCCAAAAATAATTGTTTTGCCACCTTTCACTGTGTCTATATAGTATATCATATTTATTATTATTATTATTGAGACAGGATATTGCTCCGTCACTCAGGCTGGAGTGCAGTGGCACCATCACAGCTCACTGGGTCCTTGAACTCCTGGGCTCAAGTGGTCCTCCCGCCTCCTGCTTTCAAATCACTGGGATTTCAGGTGTGAGCCACTGCTCCCCGCCTGTAGCATGTTATATTGCTCCCCATTTTTAGTTTGTTTGTTTGCAATTTGGTTTATTGACTGTCTTAGTTCATTTTTGCTTCTATTACAGAACCCTAGAGTTTGGATAATTTATAAGAACAGAAATTTAGTTTTTACAGTTCTAGGGGCCGGGAAATCCAAGATCAAAGCGCTGGCAGATTTGATGTCTAGTAAAGGCTTGATCTCCACTTCTGAATGCTGCCATCTTCTAAGGGGAGGGAAAGGAGGGACACTGTTCTTCCCGTGAGAGGAAACTGAAAGAGGCAAGAAAGCCCACTCCAAAAAGCCTTTTTTAAAAGGTATTAAATTCAATTATGAGGGCAGAGTTCTCATCATCTAATCACTTCTCAATGATCCTACCTCCCAATACTATTACCTTGGTAACTAAATTTCAAAAAGAGTTGTGGAGGGGACAAACATTCAAGCCACACCACTATGTTCTTACTGCTTTTCAAAACCTGACATTTTCAATAATAAACGACATATGGTTCGTTTATTTTCATTTATATAACTACTTTGCCACTATTTGTTTCTGAAATTTGTATCTAAGAGTCTCTGGACTTAGAGTCTTTTATTTAGTCTAATTACATATTTTGTTAATTAATTCATTACTTATTAACTTCTTTCCAAATGTCTCAGTTGGGAATATCTAACAATAGTTATAATCCAGCCCTGCTGTGAATCTATTCCCTAATAACTGCATTGCTGTAGCCCACTGTTTATGGAAAAAATTAGAGACTTTAATATGATATTTTTATCTAAGTAGATTTAGCCAGAGTTTGCAAATATAATTACTCACAGATCTTAATTAAATAAATGATGTCATAATAGCAGATGGTTTGTTTCTAAAATTGAAACTTTTAAATCTTATTATTGGAAATAGAGAAAACAGTGTCTCCTTGATCTGCAAACTTCAAGGAAGTGTTTACTTCCTCACTATGTTTTATTTTAATAGTCATCTACTCTGACTTCACACTGAAATGCTTCTTAAAAGTACTGACATTTAAACTTGATGTCTTAGCTTTCTGATTCAATTTATGTGACTTGAGGTCCAGGCTTCAATATCTTAAAAGCTTCCCTGATAATTCAAAAATGCATTCAGAGTTAAGATCAACTGCTGTATTACAACACTTATTTCAGTATGCATGCTAATCTAGCGAACAGTTCTAGACTATATTGCCGATTGACAATCTATTCCATCATGACAGTGCTGTCCTGAGGTACTGGTTACAGGCTTTGAAATCAGAAAGCATGTGTTTACAATCCTGATTGTGTTGACTCTGTAACTTTGAAAAATTGACCTAAAATCTCAAGTTACTTAAGGGTACCTGGGTTTTCTCAATTGTAACACTAACTTCACAATATTATAAAGAAGAACAAATGAATTAATACACATACAACACACCAACTATTTGACATAATACTTGGCATACAATAAACTTTCAATAATAATACTTCTTATTCAATTACCCCCAAAAAATTCAGATGAAAATTTAAACAAATTGATATGAATTGTAATTTGTCTATGTAATACATATACGTGTGTGTATATATATATATGTTTGTGTGTGTGTAGGTGTGTGTGTATATATATGTGTGTAACATGTATTTCCAAATGGCAGAAATAAAATCAATATACATTATTTAAAAAGTAGTCCAGCAAAAAATATTTTTTAAAATTAAACAGACATATATTAAACAATTTTGTGTCAGCTATGCTGTTTCTATGGTGACAAATAATTCAAGGTGTAAAGAAGAAATTAGGTGATTTAATTTTGAAATAAGATAGTAAATAGTGAAACAAAAAAATTGCTTGCAACTACAATACTTTATTTTAAATGAACTGAACTGTCACTTGGTGGAAGTGGTTTGCTTATTTTTCCTCTAGTATATAATTTCAGGGACACTTAGCTCCCAAAAGAATGGGAACTTTTAAAAAAGGAGACAAAGGATCTCACAGATTGATACAAATGTACTCACTATTTTTGCTCAAGATGGATTTTTCTCACAGGGGAAATTCCTAGAACATTGAAGAAAATTTAATTAATAAGAAACACACTCAATCCAAACTAGACAGACTTACACACGAGACAGTCAAGACTAAGTGTCTACACTAGGGGAGAGGATAAGTAAATTAGAATGTGGCATGAAAGGAATCTAGTGTGGTGCTTGAGAATATGTCTCTGTCAGTAATTGGCTGTGTAGCTAAAGGCATATTAGCTAACCTGTGCATGCCTCATTTTTCTGCACCTATAAATACATAACTGTATAGTATTTCATGAGACTCAAGTGAGGTAATATAGTTATGACCTTAGAACATTTTATATATAATCCTATAAGTGGTATCTACTTTTATTATTACATCTGTAACAGAATATTATGAGAGTATTCCATTATGTTTTTGTTTGTTTGTTTGTTTGAGACAGAGTCTTGCTCTGTTGTCCAGGCTGGAGTGCAGTGGTGCCATCTTGGCTCACTGCAAGCTCCGCCTCCTGGGTTCACACCATTCTCCTGTCTCAGCCTCCTGAGTAGCTGAGACTACAGGTGCCCACCACCATGCCCGGCTAATTTTTTGTATTATTAGTAGAAACAGGGTTTTACTGTGTTAGCCAGGATGGTCTGGATCTCCTGACCTAGAGATCCACCCGCCTTGGCCTCCCAAAGTGCTGGGATTACAGGCGAGCCACCACGCCCCACCTCCATTATGTTCTTTCATTCACAAGAAAGGGATTGTGATATTATTATGTGAAAAAAAGAAAAAAATAGTGCATAAGGTTTATGACTTTACCCATATGAAGATCACACATAAAAAATTACAAAAATTAAAAAATAAAAAAACATGTTACCAGGAGTAATGTCTAGGAAGTGAGAAATTGAGTTACTTAATTTTTATTATATTTACCTTTATTCTTTAATTTTCTTTTTTTTTTCTTTTTTTTTTTTTTTTTTTTTGAGATGGAGTCTTGCTTGTCGCCCAGGCTGCAGTGTAGTGGCGCAATCTCGGCTCACTGCAACCTTCACCTCCGGATTCAGACAATTCTCCTACCTCAGCTTCCCTAGTAGCTGGGACTACAGGCGTCCACCACCACACCCGGCTAATTTTTTTTTGTATTTTTAGTAGAGACGGGGTTTCACCATGTTGATCAGGCTGCTCTCAAACTCCTGATCTCATAATTCACCTGCCTCGGCCTCCCAAAGTGCTGAGATTACAAGTGTAAGCCACCATGCCCGGCCTCTATTCTCTAATTTTCTAAAATAAGTTTGTGCTTTTATGATTCTATAACTAAAATAATACTATAATCATATCATGTCATATCATATTATGTAATATGCATTTATATGCATATGAACTTTTCCTTATTGTCTACTGTAAGCATTGATAGAATAATACTACTATTTCTTTCTTAAATGTTTGGAAGAATTCACACGTGAAGCCATCTAAGTGAAATATCCTCATGGGATGGTTTCTAATCATAGATTCATTTTCTTTATCAGCTAAACTACTATTGAGATTTCTGGTATCTTTTTGAACTAGTATTATAAGAAGTGTTTTTCAGGGAATCTGTTCACTTTGTCTACCGTGTCATATTTATTGTATGATTATTTTTACAATGTCTTATATTCTTATTGTCTGTAAAATGTGTAGTAATCTCCACTGTAGTTTATTTATTTACTTTTTTCCTTTTTCTTCTCACTTATTTGGAGTTTATCAATTCTATTGACTTTTCCAAAGGATCAACTTTGCGCCTTATTGATTGTCTTTTGTTTTATCTCTGGTTTCAATCTTATTGATTTATTGTTTTATCTTGACTATTTGCTTTCTTTTTAAATTTATTATTTTATTTATTTACTTATTTTTGAGGCAGGGTTTTGCTCTGCTGACCTGGCAGGAGTGCCGTGGCATGATTCTAGCTCACTGCAACCTCAAAGTCCTGGGACCAAGCCATCCTCTCACCTCAGCCTCTCAAATAGCCAAGACTACAGGATCACACAACCACGCCCTTTTTTTTTTTTTTTTTTTTTTTTTTTTTTAGTTTATAGACATGAGGTATTGCTGTGTTGCTTAGGCTGGTCTCAAACTCCTGGCCTCAAGCAATCTTTCCACCTAGGGCTTTGAATATGTTAGGATTACAGGTGTGAGCTACCACATCTGGCCTTATTTACATTTTAATGCTTATGTTATTTTTAACTTGTTGTTTTTCCTAGTAGGAGCTTGAAGTAGAAGCTTATATTATTAATTTTTCTTTAAAAATTACTAGGCGAGGCCGGGCGCGGTGGCTCACGCCTGTAATCCCAGCACTTTGGGAGGCCGAGGCGGGCGGATCACAAGGTCAGGAGATCGAGACCATGATGAAACCCCGTCTCTACTAAAAATAGAAAAAACTAGCCGGGCGCAGTGGCGGGCGCCTGTAGTCCCAGCTACTCGGGAGGCTGAGGCAGGAGAATGGCGTGAACCCGGGAGGCGGAGCTTGCAGTGAGCCGAGATTGCGCCACTGCACTCCAGCTTGGGCGACAGAGCAAGACTCCGTCTCAAAAAAAAAAAAAAAAAAAAAAAAAATTACTAGGCGAAATGAATTTCACACAAAAGTAAAAGAATACTATAACTAGTCCCCACTAGTTATCATCCAGCTTCAATGATTGTCAGTATTTTTCCCAAGCTGATTTCGTCTCTACTGCTCTACCACCTACCCTCTCTGGAAAATGTTTTATAGTTCTATTGAGACAAAATGTATATGCCAATCATCTAATTTAAATACACAAACATATATTTTAGTAAATTTGTAGAGCTGTAAAACCATCACTACGGTTCAGTTTTAGAACATTTGCATCACCCCAACCTCCATTCCATTCTGCAGTCAATCCCCATTCGGACACCTAACCCAGGAAACCACTGATTTTTTTGTCACAGATTTAGCTCTTCTGGGCATTTCATTTAAAGTGAATTATACAATAGATAGTATTTCAAATATGACTTCCTTCCCTTAGCATTATGTTATTATGATGCATCCGTGTTATAACATGTTCGATTTTACTGCTGAATGGTATACCATCTTGTGGATAAATCACATTTTGTTTATCTACTCACCAATCAATGGACATTTAAATTGTTTAAGATTTTTGGTGATTATATATAATGTTACTATGAATATTTACATATAACCTTTGTGTGGTTATATGTTTTCTTTTCTCTTTTATAGATATCTAGGAGAGGGGTTACTGGAAAATGCCAGACTTCTATCATTTTACATTCTTAGGAGCAATGTAACTAGTTTATACTTTCTCTACATTCTAGCTGATACTTGTTATTGCCTATAATTTTTATTATAGCCAGTAAAATGTGTATGAAGTTATATCTTAATGTAGTTTTAATTGCATTACCCTAATGATTAAGGACACTGAGCATCATTTTATGTGCTTATTGATAATCTATATAATTTTGGTGAAATGTCTATTTACATCTCCTATGGGCTGAATTGTGTCCTCTGAAAGATATTTTGGAGTCTTAACACACAGTACTTACAAATATAACCTTATTTGGAAATAGGGTCTTTACCAATGTAATAAGTTAAGATGAGGTTGTACTAGAATAGGGTGGGCCTTAATCCAATGTGGTTCATGTCCTTCAGAAGAGTAGAGACACACAGGGAGGAAAACGCCATGTGAAGACACAGACTTAGCAGACATTACCGTATATAACAGAGGAAGAGGTTGGAGTGATGCAGCCGCAAGCAGAGAATCGCCAAGGATTGAGGGCAACCACAAGAACCTAGAAAGAGGCAAGGGTGGATTCCACACAGAGTTTCAGAGGGAGCATGGCCCTGCTAACACTTAGATTTTGGACTTACAGCTTCCAGAAAAGCAAGACAATAAACTATTGTTTTAAACCACCTAGTTTGTGGTACTTTCTTATCAATACTCGGAAACTGTAGAACATCTTTTGCTCATTTCAAAATGGGTGATTTATTTTCACACCATGAGTTGTGAGAGCTGGTCTGGATATGGGTATTTTACCAGTGATATGATTTATAAGTATTTCCTTCCAGTCTGTGACTTGTTGTAATACTGTATTTTGCAGTGCATTCATTTTACTTTAAGTCCAACTTAAGAAAAAAAAAATTATGGGATTTAGGACTAAATTCATCCCTTTGTATAAGAAATTTCTATTGCCACAGCATCATTTGTTGAAAATTCTCCCATTGAATTTCCTTGGCATCTTAGTTGCAGATTGGCTGGCCATAAATGTAAGAGTTTATTTCTGGATGTTAATTTTGCTTCATTGATTTGCGTACCCGTGTCTGCATCAGTTACCTCACTGTCTTGATTACAGTAGCTTTTTAGTAGGTTCTGAAATCAGGTAGTTAAGTCCTTCACTTTGTTATTTTCAAAATTGTTTTGCCTATCCTGGACCCTTCTCATTTTCATGTACATTTTGGAATCTGCTTATAAATTTCTATTTTAAAATTTGATGGATTTTAATGGGGATTCATTTAATCTATAGAAAAATTTGAAAAGAGTCCTCTTCATAATTTAGTCTTCATGGATATAAAAAATGGGATGTCTCCATTTATTTAAATCTTTAGCCATGTTTTATAGTAGTGCACACGTCTTACATTTTTGGTTAAGTTTATTCTTAAGTATTTTTTGATGCTATAATGATAATAATTTTAAAATTTTATTTAATGATTGTTTATTGCTATAGTATGAATACAGTGTTTATATTTGTGTACTGAGTTTGTATATTGTCACTTTGTTTAACTCAATGATTAATTCTAGCAGGAATTTTGTGAATTCTTTAGGATTTTGGCATTCAGGATCACATGACCCTAAAATAAAATCAGTTTATCAGTTTTCATGTCCTCTTCCAAACTGTATAACTTTTATTTTATTTTTTTATTTTTTGCCATATTTCACTGGCTAGAATCTTTAGTGCAATTTTAAATGGACATGTCAAGAGTACTTATTTTTGCCTTGTTCCTAACCATACACTCAGTCTTAAACCATGAAGGGTGATGTTTACTGTAAATTTTCTAGATACTGTTATTAAGGTGAAGAAGTTGCCTTCACTTTCTAGTAGTTGAGACCATTTATCAGAAAAAGATCTTGAGTTTCTCAAGTATTTCTAAATATATTTGTTGAAATAAATGTGTGATTATTTTGTTCTTTATTTTGTTAAAATAGTGTGTTACATTAAGTGCTTTTAAAATTTTAAATCAATCTTTCATTCCCTTTACAACTTATATTTAGTTCTGATATATAATATTTTTTATGTTGAAAGATTCTATTTGCTAATATTGTTAATGGTCACATATTTTGTCTATGTTTTTGAAATAACATGGATTTTTGCTTCCTTACTATTGGTCTGTAGTTTTCTCATGATGTCTTGGTCTGACTTCAGTGTCAGACTAATATCAATCTTCAAAAGTGAGTTGTAAAGTATTTCCTCTCTATTTTCTGAAATACTTTGTAAGGACTGATATTTCTTCTTTAAACATTTGTTAGGACTCTCTCCAGTGAAGCCATGTGGGATGGACCTGTTCTTTCTGGGAAGGTGTTAATAACTAATTCATTTGTGTTACTTGTTATAACTCTGCTCAGATTTTCTATTTCTTCCCTTATCAATTTTAGTAATTTGCATCTCTCTTTCAAAAAAGTTATTGATTTGGCTGTGTTATATGAGAAAGAAATTCAAGTCTCAGGAGTACAAGTCTGGGAATTAGGGTCCCAAGATCAGATCTGGGTTTTTCTTTGAGATTGTGTTGTTTGGTAAAACATTTCATTTCTGTGTGCTGCTAAACCTGTCACTTCACCCTAGAAGGAATTGACTAGATAACGTTTGAGGGACTAATAATAGATTCTTTCACATTAGGAAGAGGAGAATATCCAGTTGAACAATCAGCCATGTATTTGTTCATTACTAGATGTTTTATTTTGAAAGTTCTCGTATTGTTTATAAGTGTTATTTTTTGTCGACGTTTTGGTTTTGTTCTGGTTTTTGATATTGTATATTCAAGGTTTGAAAATATTTATAATAACAGGCTTCCTTGTCCTATTGTTTCTAGAGCAGGAGGCATGAATAACTCGGGAAACTCATCTGAAAAGCAAATAAAAAAATTCATGACATTTTACACTTTTTGCCAAGTCTTGGGATTGGAGAAACAGCAATTTGACAGTCATGGAAACTTTTTCTCACATTACAAATCTACAAGTTTATATGATTTGTAAAAATAATCAACATCTTAGGAATCACTGCATCATTAATAATGCCGTCTATAAAACATTACGTTTACATTTACTTCCATTTATTCTAGATTTCTTAATGTAATAGAGTAGTACTCAGATATGAGACATAGCCTAATCCTGTGGCCTTCAAATATGTTTTTCTTTGACCCATAATAAGAAATGCATTTTATATCACAAGTTAGAACAGACATAATATCTCCTACTCCCCAGCCCCCAGGACACATAGTCATAGACATAAATATTTCCAAAGTAGTACTTGGAGAATGTAAAAGTGCACTTCGAAATTGCTATTGTGTTTCACTTTATTTGGTTTCCTTCTTTTGTCAGGGCGACAGAAGAGGATAACTCATTAAATGGATTTTATCACTCACTAATGGTCACTAACTACAATTGGAAAAGTATTGGTCTAGTCAATGTAATTGGCATTTAACTAATGTACCCTATAGACCTCGAAAGTAGTTGATCTTCCAAAGGTGGCAGGCTCATATTATTTAGAGAGCTGCTCAGAGCAGACTAGTGAGTGGGTCATTAAAGAGTGCCCTTTAATACGCAGAGAGAATTGGGAGATGCCATATTTGTTTGAGTAATTAATTTTATGTTTCAATACCACCACCTCTTATCATACCTACTCTACCCATACTTTGTCCCTAATACAACAACTTAGAAGGTAAAAGGATGTATAGACAGGTCCTTTTTGCAATCAGGGCAACCTGAATTTAACTCTAGGCCCCATTTAACAAAGGACCACAGACTGGGAGTTAAAATAACAGAATGTTATTATTTCACATCTCTACGGGCTTTTAGTGAAAAATCAAGATGTCTGCAGGACCACGCCCCCTCTGAAACCTCTAGGGCAATCGTTCCTGGCTTCTTCCTGGATCTGGTGGTTTGCTGGCCATCTTTGCAGGCTTTGGCTTGCAGCGTATAACTCCAATCTGTTTCATCATCATTCCACAGTCTTTTTCCTGTGTGTTTCTGGCTTTATGTGGCTCCATTTTCCTATGCACCCCAATTGTATTGGATTAGCTTCCCCTCTTACTCCAGTATGACCTAATCTTGACTAGTTGCATCTACAACAACTCTACTTCAAAATAAGGTTGCATTCTGAGGTAATGGAGGTTACCACTTCATCATGTCATTTTGGGGGACACACAGTTCAACCCAAAACACTAGGAATCTCATTTCTGGTTGCCTCTCAGGTTTTAACTGTGTTAGCAGATATGAGTGTATTCTCAGAAGATTTAGAGAAAGGACTATTGATGAAATTAGTGATACCAGATGAAAGGGAAAAACAATGTTGATTGCAAGTAGGGAAACTTCAGAAGGGAAACAATTTAATTGCAATTCCACCGAAGGCTGTGTCCCATTGTATCACCCAGAATCCTCTCAAGCACCACTCTTGACAGGTAGGATCTGATTTCCTTTCAACTCCCAACTTCGACACAGACTCTGGGACTTTTCTCTCTCCTCTTCTTTGGCCTGGAAATAATCCTAAATTCCTAAAGTCATCAATTCCAGTGTAACAACTCTAGTTGGGTTCACTGTTCTTTCGTTGTATTTGCAAGAATGCTGAGCTTTGGATTAAAAACGAAAAAAAGAAAAAAATCCATCGGCGGCTGCCTGGCTTTCCCCTACAGAACCAGAGGCCGGAAAATAAATGTTTGCACCTTTAATGACCTCCATTGTCCTGACTTCACAGAATCCCCAGGGGCAGCTAATCCTCTGGAACAATACAGTACAGATGTTTCACACGATAAGAGGGCTAATTCCAGACCAATCAGAGTCACTCCAAATGTCAGCATTCCAAAATAAAGTTAAAATATGGGGCAAACAGATGCAACCTCTACAGTCTGAGCTCTTTGTCAGTGATCTCTGCTTTGTTTAAGGCCATGGCCACTTTCTCCTTAGTGAGAGCTGAGCTGTGCAGGGCGTTCTGCTGTATTTGCTGTGTTCACCACTTTTATAAGTTCCCTTCCAGATAAATATTGCTTAATATTTTCTGGACTTTTACACACTCCTCTGTCTCTGTGAAAATTACCAGTAGGCAAACCAGTTAGGAATCATGGTTTTTAAATCTGAATAATAAAAATTTCAGTCATGTTCAGTGATTCAGAGTTTTCATGGAGGCAGAGAAAAAGTTCCCCAAATCTCCACTCTGAGGTGAATAATTCCTTTGCTTAAATGAAAAAATGTTAAGAATTTGCTGGAGTTACCCAGGTACATGCTGTAAACTTTGTGTGTGTGTGTGTTTGCTATAAAAGTAATTCTAATATTACTACTAACTTCCTATTTATGAGTTAATAGTATAAGTGAATAGTATAAGTTAATAGTATAAGTGAAATAGTATAAGTGAATATTAATAATAACTATAATAGACTTAATTCTTACCTAGATTTTATTTTATTTTATAATTTACTATTTCACCTATAGATTATATTTTGTAATTATTTTTATTTTAAGAATCACACAGAATTAACTGTTTTTCCATAAAAGACAGATTATATTCAATGTACAAATCAATGAAAACATTTTCTCAACATACAAAACATTAAAATGTGAAGAATCCAATATTAAGGTTGAGAAAATGTGGAAATGCTAAGTGCTATATAAAACTATCTACATTGTAGAAATCCAGAGATGTTTTTGATTTAAAAAAAAAAAAAAAAAAAAGACTTTATGCTTTTGGTATTCTTTTAGAATTTGATTTAATTTTTAACCATTTTAGAGCCATGCTTAAAAAATTATTACTTGAGAGGTATAAGACAGTAAAAGGATTCCTAAGATTCATGAGAGAGTCTATCTTTTTTTTTTCCTTGTAAATCTAGCTTGGCTTTAAACATTGTGACTCATCCCTCTGCCATCTATAAGTGATGAGAGTCATTCCATAGATTTTCAAGTATTGGAGCCAATGGATTGCTAAAATAAAATAATTGAAAGGATCAATTTATGACAATAGGTTATCTAGTGCATTTCATTGGAAAAAAATTGTGCCCTATGACAAGCTTCCAGATTTAAAATAAGGTAAACAATATAATCTTGTTTCTATTTGGAGGAGGGGATCCAAAATAATTCTACACTAGAGTTACATTTTCATATTATTTTGTTGAAACAAACTGCAAGCTTATTGTCATAGTTGAGATTCTACTTCACAAGGTTGGCTTTTCCCTTTTAGTTCTTTCTTGGCCTTATCAGCATAATCTCTTGTCTCCTCAAAGAGTATCAGCTAAAATGCAGTTTTATGCTTGTTTGCTTTACTTTTTAAATGTCTTTATTTTCCTTTTGGTTATTGAATTTTAAAATCAAGAATCTATTTGGTTACAAAAAAAATAAGATGTGTATCTGTATAGATTGATCACCCATAATTCTTCTGGACAATAATCTGTATCTTCCTAAGAGTTCGGTCATTTCTAGGGCACGTGATCAGCTGTTGATCAGCACTATTGTTTGGCCAAACGGGGAATCTTATCTGAGTCACTGAAAGAACAAGAGAAAAACATAAAAAGAGAGGATATTAATTCCCCCATCCCCTGTTTGTCTCTTTTCCTGTTCCTATCTCTCCCAGTCATTTTTTATGTCCCCATTGTCTATCTTGTTTCCTTTTTTCATTATTTTTGTTAATCCATAATCCTTTCTTTCTTTTGATTTATTGAGTACCTCTGCTGTAAAAGTTATTTCATAGTAAAGTTGATTTGAGAGCAGACCAACAGAAAGTTAGATTTTTCTGGTAAATTAGCCCAATTATTTAATGTACTCATCATTGTCATATATCATCTTTTCCCTAAATTCTCTTTTTTTCTCTCTCTCATATTATTTTTTTTTAAACATTGTCTCATTCTGTCTGCCACTCAGGCTGGAGTGCAGTGGTGTGATTATAGCTCTCTGCAACTTCAAACACGACTCAAGTCACCCTCCTGGCTGAGTCTCTCAAGTAGCAAGGACTAAAGGTGAACACCACCATGTTCAGCAATTTTTTGTAGACATGGGGTCTCTCTATGTTGTCCAGGCTGGTCTCAAATTCCTGGTCTCAAGTGATCCTCCTGCTTCATTGGGATTACAGGTGTGAACCACTATGTCTGGCCAAATTCTCAGTTTTAAAGTAATTTTATTGTAGTGTTTCTCTGCTTATCTGTTTTCATTTCACTTCTTGAAAAATAATATCAGGATATAATTGAAAATTTGTGAATCTGAACTACTGTGCAGCCTTGCCAGCAGACCTATAACTAATCCATTGGCATGCTTGGTTTTTCTTTGTTTGTTTGTTTTTGCTGTTTTCTCAAAGCTGCCTGTACCCAGGAGTTGAGCAGTTAGTAGCCCTAAACGTTTACAAGATGGTTATTCAGTTAATGTGTTTGGTTGAAGGGTAATCCATGCAGCATGTTTCTTCAAGGAGAGACCAAAGTCTTTCCAACTCAGTTCATGATCAATTTATGTCTTGACAGCTGAGAATGGAGTTTTATTATTTAAGCCAACAGAGTTGATTTTTAAAATGTTCATTTAAACAGCTCACATATAAATAATGATGTGGTCTTTGTACTTGAAAAGACCCTTATGGAACATGAATGATAATTTTAAAGACTGCATTTGGCTGCTGACTTGGTTGATTAGCGTTCCCATAAAAACCTTAATTCCAATCTTTGAAAAAAATGTGTATGAATATGTAAGCCAAATTGATACTAACTATACTACAACAGCCAAAAAGCCATGGAAGTTCAGGACCTTTGTAGAGGAAGAAAATACTTTTTATAAATTACTAACTCTGTGGGGATAGGGATGGAAAGAAAATGCAGTGTTTGGCATCAATTGGTCATATGAAAAGGATGGCTAATTTAGCATTCTACAAAATATTTCTTAGAAGCAAAAGCCTGGAGATCTTTTAGATCCACTGAAAATGCATGGTTTGTCATCATTAATATGACATTAATAAGTGAATTGAATACATATTACTTTTATCAAATCAAATTCCTGGTAATTATGTTGGGCTTTTTGCTTTTCTATTTGATCAAATCTCTTCTTCTAAAATAAGCTTTATTTAATCTGTTCTGAAAAGTGTTATCATGGGCTTCGTGAACTATTTTATTATTTGGTTCTTCAAAGTGTTAGGATAATAAGAAAACTGCGTAAAGATCATTATCTGAACATTTGTAGGATCATTTATCAAAGAGGAGAAATATTTAAATATTCTGGGACATTTTTGCTTGGAGCCATAAGTAAGAGAGAAAATTTACTTAAAACAATAAGATTTTTTTCTGGTCACGTGCCATATTTCCTGATCCATTGTGTTTGGCACCAGGAAACCACTTGGCATGAGCCACTAAGAAATCCATCAGCAACTGTGTCAACTTTATCACTTCCTGAGCTCATGCATGCAGGAAGTGGATACAAAAACAATGATTTCAAAAAAGAAAAATGACTCTTTGCTATTTGAAAAATTTTGAAAAATACACATTTAACACTTATTTGCTATCTACCTACAGTAAATAAACTGGATATTTCCCCTAACAATAGACAATGAATATATTATAATGCATCAAATGAGCCTTCATTTCTGAAATAAAATTAAAAATGAATTTCCTTTTTCTAATTTGTTTGTTGTGCTTTTTAAAAACTGAAACAGACCAGATAAATGTAAGTATGTGTTTAAGAGATAGGAAAAAAAGGATGATGAATGTAATGTCAAATTCAGAAACACTACAAGATGCTACTGCCAGAGAAAAATCGCTATTTTACTCCAAATGACTAAGAAGATTCACAGAGCAGAATGTCTGAAACACTTCACTGGGGCTTTTAAACAAAATGAAAATACACAAAATGTTTCCCTATGTTACGTTTGAATGAGAAAACATAATAACTAAAAAATCACAAAATCTGTTTACTTGGTACCTTGATCTTTCATGCCATGGACTATGAAACAAACCCATTCTCAGCCCCATTCCCTCTGGATCCAGTTTGGCTACTGGCACTCACCTGATATGTACCTGATGTTTGCAGCTGAGGTATAAATAAGTGATCATTGCTAAATATGTATTCCCTAGAAAATAGACTTGGATTTTTAATAGAGTTTTATTGCCTTACTTACTATCAAAATTCCTTCCCAAGAGCTCTGCCTCCAAACCTGATTAACTCCTCCATGATCAATTAAATCCAAATAGTCCTTGGATGAAAGTATCCATCAGAATGGCCTAAATACTTAGGCAAGCAGGCAGACAGAATCCAAACAATGAAAAAAAAAAAAAAAGACTTTTTTCTATTAATGTTTCTGTCTCCTAAAATAGATAATTAGGTCATATTTATATTAGATTCACAATTTGGTAAACAAAGATTCTAGGGCAAGCCTATACTCATATGCCTATATTATTAATGTCTCAAGAATACCTTCTATTTCTATAGTTTCTAAAAGTTATTTAATAGATAAGTGTATTTTTGTACATTGGAAATCTTTTTTCGTAATTAAGAATACTGAATCTAGTGACATAATTAGCTCATCCATGTCACACAAACAGTAAGTACAAAACCTAGGCTAGAAATCATGTCTCTTGATTCTAGCATGCTATTCTGTATGGCATTTTCGTGTATCATTGCCTATAGAATCCAGAGGAGATTGAGGTCAAAACTCAGGGATGTCATACAAACTAGAGTACTACCACTGAAATGTCCCCCAAGCACCCCTGCCACTATGCAACCTAAGCAACTCCATTTGGACCCATTTTTTTTATATTGAGCTTTCTCACAAGTTTTTGTTTATATAGAGATTTGAAAAAATCTATAGCACTCTGTCATTCCTTCCCACATATTACTGACATAATTATTTATGCACTAAACCTAAATTTAAGTTTTAGACTGACTAATAAAAGATTAAAGACATAAATTATGGGTCCTCCTAACATGCCTCCAACCTGATTTCATAGAATAATGCAATTAAAAAGGACTTTAAGGAATAAACCAATTCACTTGTTTGTTTATTAAACAATCTATATTAGTAACAAGACAGCACCACCCACACCCCTAGCTGGCAAAAAAATAAATAAATAAAAAGCCAAATGTAGATACAAAATGGTAAATTTATCATGTAAAAAAAATTAAAATGCAATCATAACTTTTTTTTTACTTCAAAACTATATAATAGAAAACAGAAAGTCTCAGACAATAATAATGGCTTGGTATTTATTTTTGGTCCAATAAAAGAAAATATTGAAAAAGTGATTCTGCAAAACTCTCAATTGAAAATAAAACCGTTATAAAATATTCCAATTTGTACTAAAATAAAGAATATAAATAAAGTTTTACTAAAATAAAGAAAATAAATGAAGCTCAGAGTTAAAAGAAGAACTAGAGATTTCAGAAAAATTAATAATATTTTAGTAGAAAATCTACAGTTAAACTATGCTGCCTCAAGTGACGTATATGATATGTCAATAGAGTACAAATATTTGATACATATGTTATCCATTCATTTTACTTATATATAGATGATTCTTATTATTCAAGGTAATTATGCTCTGTAAAGTTGCCGTGAACAGTGAATTAGCAAATATTGAACCATTGTTCCTAGAAGAAATAACATGTTAGATTCCTGCAAGCTTCTGGTCACATTTTTTGTCAACGAATTAATTCATTACCTTGTTAAGTGTATATTTTTATTTAAAGATAGCATATTTAGTATTGTTGATTCAGACGATTAAACTCACAGCCAACAACCCTATAAATTATGCCTGAATGAAGCTTATTTAACACATATATTTTCTTGATAAGGCATATCACAGCCTTTTTGAGCTCAGGGAAACCAGACAACACTTTAGCATTATGATTGGGTGCCATTTCAAACTGTGAAATCACCACACACAATTATGAAATGAAAGCAAAATTACTAAATAGACTGCAAAAAAGACATTTACTTATGGTATGTGAGATGAACCAAGAAGGCAGAGCATTGCCTTATTCAATCTTAGTGGGAAATAAGCATGTCAGATTTTTTTTCTCCTCTATGCACGTCCATAAATGACTATGAAAGCACCATTAATAGTATTTTGTGATTACAAATAAATTTTAGCAAGAAGGTGAATTTGCAATAATGGACTCCATGAATAATGAGGACTGACTATACTTCTTGAGAGGTCTCCATATCTCTAAATGAAATGCATTTTTTTCCAATATTTATTTTTCGGGAACTCTCAGCAGTTATAACTGTTCAACCACTCCTGCCTTTTGGAAAGTTTATCTTATTTTCTTCCCCAGGATATTAAGTTCTCTTTTCAGATTATCATCTTCTTCCTCAGCTTTCCTTTCTCTGTGACCTTTGTGGGTTTAATAGTCTCTACCAGATCTCTAAATATTGAACCTCTTTCAGGACTAATCCTATACCCTTTTTCTCCCCTCATTCTGTGCTCTCTCTACACTGACTCTTCTATACTCAGAAGACTCACATTTTGCCTTTTATCTCAAGTTCAAATCCGTCCTCTTGGCTTCAGATACATAGACAGTGGACTACTAGACAATTCCAAGTCAGTGTCTCAAAGACACCTAGAAATCATTGTACATAAAATTAAATTTATGATTTATCTCTATAAAACTTGAACATAAAATCTGAAGACTTTATGAGAAAAAGAAACTCTTAGGACATGAGTCCTGAGAATATGTAGAAAGTAAATTTAGGTAGAATGCAGTGGTAGGGACAGTCTTCTTCTCATCATTAAAAATTTGGGTTAGTCACCAAAGTAGAATACAGATAGGAAACTTTACAATCCAGCCATATAGAAGACCTTCCATTCCGAGGAGCAAGACCATCATCTCTTCAAGTTGTATCATCACCATCTCTAGTAGTACAGTATGCTGAGACCAGGACTCTGCGCAAGATGATAAAAGTATCAGATAAACTCACTAGGTTTCTTCCGAATAAGCCAGAATGAAAGTTCTATTCCCAGTTATGATATTGCACTTACAATTTATAAATATTACATTTCCCTACCTTCAGTTTTTTTGGTGGATATTTTTACAACGAACCAGTAAATTAAAGTTTATAAAATAATATATTTTTGATTATATGTTTATATCTTCCAAATCTATGCAAAGATTATGTATTACTTTTAACTGATAATTAAACATGATCATCCATAATAATACTGAACATAGGTAATAATTTTAAGCAGGCTTCTATAAATCCTGTCTATTTAATCAAAAATTTAGTCTCTGGTTGCACAGATTAAGGCAAGTATTCATTAAAAATACGTGAATGGCACTAGTGAGGTTTTAAAATTCAGTACTTACTCATTAAAGGAATGGTTTGTTCAATATTCTAGTTAATATAAATTCTGAAATTCCAAAGTGTAGATTTTGGAATCTTGTAGATACTCAATAATTACTTTTTGAATGAATTGATTAGATAGCTAATGAGAGAAGAAAAAGTCTTTAATTCTGTTTTCAGGTGGGTTGTTTTTTTTGGAAAAAAAGAATAAGCTTTCTTTAATGGCCAAACATTACTTGTCCTTCTCATTTTTTTTAAAGACTAGTTCAATTAACTTTGTAGCTTATGACATTTTCTTCTAGTTTCTGACAACAAATTGATTGATAGTTCTAGTTTACAATGTTGCTTTAGCTTATCTTTGTTTGTGTCACCAAAGATTGCCTCAAAGGAAGATAACCAGGTTAAAATTTACAAGAAGGATGCTTCATTAATACATTTAATGTTACTACATAGGTCTTGAAAAGTGACTATCTGTATTGACAATTTGAAAAAATCGATCCATGTAAAATAAAATATAAAGCCAATGACAGCAATTTTTTCAACACATCATATTTTCTTAAGGTAACATTAGCTGTTGAAACAAACATCTCCAAGTTCAGTAGCTTAAGTGTACTTTTTCCTCAAGTCACAGGCCCACAGAAGACTCTCCTTGGTGAGTGGTCATTTTGTATGATAATTCAAAACTCAATCTCCTCTCACATGGCTCTGATTTATTCTAAAGCTTTGAAGACTTATGCTTGGGGAAAGAGGGTAGGAAAAGAATAACTGCTCCTCAAGCAACCAAGAAGATAACATTTATTCTTAGAACCAATGTGAATACTACTTGATGCTTTTATCTAGTAACCAAATAGCTAATGGCTTTTATGTGAACAAAATATACAAAATATATGTAAATATATTAATCCATAATGGCAGATCCTTGAGGTCAAGAGCTTTGTGTTTTGCTCACCTCTGTTATCCACCTTACTGTTCCAATTTTCTTCTCTCTATATTATCATTTTATCCATTCAAGGCCTTTTAGCCATCTTGCCTCACATAAGGGAGGAGAGCGAGAGAAAAAAAAAAAAAGAAAGAAAGAAAACTTGTAAAGATCAGAGCCTACAAACACAGGCCTACTAAAAGAATGAAATTAATAATAAATTCATCTCCTCTATACCTTACCACCACCACACGAAAAAGGACTTAATATAATAATAATGAATTATAGCTGAAATACCTGCAAGATTAAAAGAAGGAGTGCTAAAGGAAGTCCAAAGTTGATAGAGAAGAAAACACAAAAACACAAAATGAATTTAAAACTTCTGCCACCTGAAGCTACAGGAAACATTAAAGATAGCGCAACTACTAGCCATATTAGAGTAAACCCTATCAATAAAGGATTATTCATATAAATATAAGTTCCCATTACCTGAAAAAATATGCCTAGTTCTTAAATGAATAAATAAATAAATAAAAATAAAGAATTTGACTGAGGCAAGCCAAAATAACCTCTACATAACCAAAGAAGGAACCAAATTTGATTCAAATATGATATGCATGTTGGAATTATCAGGAAAAGAATGTAAAATAACTATGATTAATATGTTAAATAAACTTTAAACAGAAATGAAGAATCTCCTTGATAGGCTCATTGATAGACTCAATATGGCCAAGAAAAGAATCAGTAAGCTTGAAGAAATATCAATAGTAACTTACAAAACTTATATGCAATGAGATTAAAACAAAAACCACTAAATTAAAAAACAAAATATCCAAGCACTGTGAGACTGTGGGACAATTTCAAAAGGTGTAATAAATACCTTATTAAAACACCAGAAGAACAGGTAAAAGCCAAAGAAGCGTTAGAAATAACATTATTCAAGCACTTTTCCAGAATTAGTAACAGACACTAAACAACAGATCGAGGAAGCTCAGAGAGCTTCCAAAAAACTGCACCTAGGCACATCATATTCGAACTGCAGAAAACCAAGGACAAACAGAACCCCTTAAAGAAAAACAGAGGAGGTGAAAAATGTACGCTTCACCTTTAGAGGAGCAAAGGTGAGAATTAAATTAGATGTCTCAGAAAGTATAGAAATGAGGAGAAAATAAAGTGAAATATTTAAAGTATTAAACCTCAACAACCTCGAATATGATATCCAGTGAAATTGTATTTCAAAAGTACAGGAGAAATAAATACAATCTCAGACAAACAAAAAGTAATAGGAATGCTTAGCTAACAGATTTGCACTTCAAAGTGGTTAAAAGAAGTGATTCAGGGAGAAAGAAAGTGATTCAGGGTAGACACTCAGATCTACATAAAAAGAAAAGAGGGTTGGAGAAGAAATACATGATGACAAAATATAAGTAGAAGAACAGTGCTTAGAACACCATTAATTTGTTTCAAAGGACGGTATGATAAAGATGATTCCTTCACACATTTTTGATAAAATTGTGTTATTCTTTTAAGTAACCATGATCCTAACTAAGTTTCCAGTTCTTCATAAGTCTATTTGCCTCAAAAATTATTTTTCTGAAACTTCTCTAAGAAATGATCCAATATACGAACTTATGATGGGGTGAAGAGTTAGTGTGTGGATGTTTCTAACAGCATTATTTATAATAAAAAAATGAAAAAAAAATAAAACACAGGCTAAACAACTACTGATCCATTGGAATGTTCCGAATCTACAAAAATAAAAGTGTATCAGATTTCCCAGCACAATGTAAAAGAGATTGTATGAAGAAGAATGAAAGGATTATGGGTGATTATATTTTTTGTCTTTCATTTTTTAACTTATCCAGTACTTTTCTAAGTTGAAATGTAAACTTATAATAAAATATGAGTTGCTTTTCAGAGTTTTCGTGAATATCCTGATGCAGTTTGTAGAGTCTACAAACTTGAATATGGCAGGGGATCTCTATTAACTCTAGAATTTCATGGACAGTAGCTTATATTTCCATATATAGGTATGACACACTAAACAGGTTTGCCTCTCAGATTTTAGAAGAATTTTCTAGAAGTAAAGAGGCAAAAAATTGTGAGAAGGGAATGATTTGGTGAATGTTATGATTCACTGGGAGTTCATTTTAGACAGGAAAATATTCATTTTCTCATTTTCCCTCCTAACATTGAATATCATGGTACATTGACTTTTGGGCACGTTAATATTTCCATCTGTTGTGTTTTACAACCACAAAATGAGATACAGTAGAAGCAAGAATATGGACTTTAAAATAATGAAGTTCTGCTTTAAAGTATTGGTTCCATCTATGACCAGCGTGCAACTTTAGACAAGGCATTAATGTTTCCTCTGTTTGAGTTTCCTCATCTCAAAAACAGAAATGGTGTACATTGGGCAAGATTTACTGTGAAAAAGAAATAAAATATGAGTATATGGGTAAGTGTTTGACATATAGTAGACACTCAAAACCTAAATTACTCCTTCTGCATTATCACCTACTCTGTAACCATGGACAAACTATATTATATTGTCCTTAGGTTAGTGACCACATCATATATAGTAACACAGAGTGTAATTATTTGTATTCCTTGCATCATCTATCACATTGCCTTGAACATTATACATAGTGTCTCTACAAACATTTATAGATGGATTTACTGACTGGAAAATGCCTTTATGATTGAAAAGGGTTCTGTAAATCCAAAACATTTTATTTCTCTTTTCTCCTTTAAAGTGTTATTTATACTAATTAAAATTCTATTAATCAACACATTCCATCTAACAGACTGGTTGGTAGTTTCTTTTGTTTAATCAGACTAATTAAAGAGGATGAAATTAATGTTGCCACTCTATTAAATGCAGCTATCTTTACCAGATATACAAGTAAATGATGAGTATGTTCATTAAAGGAATGAAAACAGTAAAAAATGTTGATTTTAAGGAAAGCCACCATGATCTCACTGTTTTTCAAGGTTCTACAAATATACAGTAGGAATGTTTAAGGGGGAACTGCTGTTGATTTTAAGACTTATGTCTTTAAATGTGTTTTGTATCACCAAGGGATTTTACCTCCATAATAATTAGGCAAAGAATCACAATTACATTTATCTGAGAATGAATATATATGTGTCATTATTTGGGTAGAAATTTACCTCTGCATTGAGGTGATTCATAGTCATCATCTTTAGCCCACTGTGAATGGATAGCTTTTGGTAAAGAAATGACTTCTGCAGTAAGACTTCCTTGTCTATGAAGTTATTCACTGACTGCTCCCAAGGACTGGTTCAGCAACACAATGTCTACACAGACTTTGGCTGTGGTTGGAATTTTGCCTCATTGGCTGCCATTATTGTGACAGTCATTTATCATAGAAAGAAGCCATATGTGAGGTTATCTTCTTCCAAAGGTATATGAATATTATAAATATCAAGCAGAACAGCAGGTCCCACTTTTCCATGCCCCCACACAGCGTCTACCACATCTCAAGTTAACTACTGAATTGCTTTGAGAGAAAGTGATAGAGGATAAAAAACAGTTACTCTAACCACAACTTATATGAATTTTATATTTATTTGGGATTTAATGTGAATGATGTTGTTAAAAATAAATTCAATTACATTTTGGTTGTATTACTAATGACTCCTTATAAATAACTATTTAACAACAGTTGACAAATTAAGTTTATCCAGATTATCATGATTATACACTCTTTATTAAAATATTTTCTTCTTCAAGCATTCTTCTGAATTTATGTATGTAAAATCACACACTAATGGATTAAATGTTATTGTCTAATCAAACTTGAATGTCAGAATCTGATAACAACTCAAAAAATATTTCTTGAACATAAGCTATTTGGAAGAAATTGTGTTTAATTTTCTGAGAGATATAATTATGAATAAGTCAAGATACCTGCTCTCAAAGAATTCATAATTTTGTTAGTATGCAGACATTTAAAATTTTTCGTAACTATAATATTCATATTATATAATGGGAATAAAAATGTACATTTATTAAGCATTTTATATGTGACAAGTTCCAAATTTTAAAGACAGGATGATGTGATGTATAGTAACTTGTGGGCATTGAAGCCAGGTATTCCAGTTTAAATCCTTATTTTGGCATTAAGTACTGATGGGAGACTGGGAAAAGTTGGTTAGATTTCCTGAGCTGCATTTGCAAAAATCTGTAATATAAAAAATGGCTTTTATTGTTGTTGTTAGGCCTGGAGATAATGTAAAGCAACTGTAACATAATGATGTATAATATAAATGGTTGTTATTTTTATACTATTATATGAATGCTCAGTGTCATTTAATTCTCAACAAAATTAGAACATATGGGCATTATTTCCATTAAACAGAGAAACGAAGGCAGAATAAATTTAAATAATCTTTCCAGTTAATATGGTTTGGCTCTATGTCCCCACCCAAATCTCACCTTGAATTATAATTCCCATAATTCTCATGGGTCAAGGAGAGGACCAGGTGGAGGTAATTGAATCATGGGGGCAATTGCCACCACGATCTTCTCATAATAATCAGTGAGTCTCGTGAGATCTGATGGTTGCATAAGCATCTGGCATTTCCCCTGCTTGCACTCATTCTCTCTGCTGCCACCCTGTGAAGAGGTGCCTTCTGCCATGATTGTAAGTTTCCTGATGCCTCCCCAGCCATGCAGAATTGTGAGTCAATTAAAACTCTTTTCTTTATAAATTACCCAGTCTTGAGTATTTCTTCATAGTACCATGAGAACTGACTAATACAGTAAATTTGTTCCACAGACAGTAGGGTTCTGCTTTTTTACCCCAAAATGTGGAAGCTACTTTGGAACTTGGTAATAGGCAGAGGTTGGAACAGTTTGGAGGGATAAGAAGAAGACAGGAAGATATGGGAAAGTTTGGAACTTCCTAGAGACTTGTTGAATGGCTTTGATCTAATGCTGATGGTGATATGAGCAATGAAGTCCAGGTTGAGGTGGTCTCAGATAGAGACGAGGAATTGTTGGAAACTGGAATAAAAGTAACCCTTGCTATGCCTTAGCATAGAGACTGGTGGTGTTTTGCCCTTGCCCTAGAGATCTGTGGGACTTGGAACTTGAGAGAGATGATCTGAATTTAGATCTTACGTTTTAAAAGGAAGCAGAGCATACAAGTTCAGAAAATTTGCAGCCCGACACTATAAAAAAGAAAAACCCATTTTCTTAGGAGAAATTCAGGCTGGCTGCAGAAATTTGCATAAGTAATGAGGAGCTAAATGTTAATCACCAAGACAATGGGGAAAATGTCTCCAGGGCATGTCAGAGGACTTCATGGCAGAACCTCCCATCATAGGCCTGGAGGCCGATGAGGAAAAAATGGTTTTGTGGGCCAACCCTAGCGCCTTGCAACTTTGTGCAGTTTTGAGGCTTGGTGCCTTGTGTTCCAGCCGTGACCAAAAGGGGCCAATATACAACTCAGGCCATTGCTTCAGAGGGTGCAAGCCTCAAAACTTGGCAGCTTACATGTGCTGTTGAGCCTGTAGGTTCACAGAAGTCAAGAATTGAGGTTTGGGAACCTCTACCTAGCTTTCAGAGGATGTGTGGAAATGCCTGCATGTCCAGGCAGAAGTTTGCTGCAGGGGTGGAACCTTCATGGATAACCTCTGCTAGGGCAATGCAGAAGGGAAATATGGGATCAGAGCTCCCACACAGAGTTCCCACTGGGACACTGCCTAGTGGAGCTGTGAGAAGAGGACCACCATCTTCCACACCCCAGAATTTTAGATCCACTGACAGTTTGCACTGTGCACCTGGAAAAGTTGCAGACACTCAATGCCAGTCATGAAAGAAGCTGGGAGGGAGGCTGTAACCTCCAAAGTCAAGGATCAGAGCTGCCTAAGACCATGGGAGCCCACCTCTGGCATCAGCATGACCTGGATGTGAGACTTGGAGTCAAAGGAGATCATTGTGGAACTTCCATGTTTAATGGCTGCCCTGTTGGATTTTAGACTTGCATGGGGCTTCTAGCTCCTTTGTTCGGTCCAATTTCTCCCATTTTGAATGGGTGTATTTACCCAATGCCTATACCTGCATTGTATCTAGATGTGACTAACATTCTTTTGATTTTACATGTTTATAGATGGAAGGGATTTGCCTTGTCTCAGATGAGACTTTGAACTTGGACTTTCAGATTAGTGCTGGACTGAGTTAAGATTTTTGGGGACTGTTGGAAAGGTACGATTGTGTTTTGAAAAGTGAAAACATAAAATTTGGGAGGGGTCAGGGGTAGAATGATATGGTTTGGCTGTGTCCCTACCCAAATCTCACTTCGAATTGTAGTTCCCATAATCCCTATGTGTTATGGGACGGACACAACAGGAGGTAATTTGTTAGCCCTGTGCTGCTATTCTCATGATAGTGAGTGACTTTTCATGAGATCTGATGGTTTTATAAGGGGCTTTGGCCACTTTGCTCAGCACTTCTCCTTCCTGTTGCTACATGAAGAAGGACATGTTTGTTTCCCATTTCACCATGATTGTAAGTTTTCTGAGACCTCCAAAGCCATGCTGAACTCTGAGTCAATTAAAACTGCTTTCTTTATAAATTATCCAGCCTCAGGTATTTCTTCGTAGCAGTGTGAGAACAGACTAATACAGCAATTTATGAAAATAATAAGATAAGATAAACTTTTTAAATTTTCATTTTTCTCCCTTTAAACCCAATTATCTGTTCATTACACATTGGCCTAAAAGCAATGTGTAAAAGCAATATGAGGTGGCTTGTCTGAGTGTCACAACTAAACTAAAATGATTAAGGTTTAGCAATTACAACAGAAGAGATTATAGTTCCCATCAAAACAGTACCAGTGACCAACAGTGTGCAAAGTGGTGTTCAAATCTCAAAGACCTAGAAAGCTGCTGAAGATGAGACTGGGGGTACTTGTCCACATAATGGAGTGATAAGGCTTTTAGGAACTTCTGGGTGTCAGTTGTGCTGAAAGTCATAGTTCTGCATTAAAGCAAGGATTGCTGGAATAGAATATAGCTTCAAAAAAAAAAGTACACTGTATGTATGTTTGTAACTACATTTGGTGGATGAAGATAGGCATCCTAGTTGACCACACACTTAAAGGGAAATAGATTAAAACTATGAAATATGGACAGGAGGAAACAGGCTTCAGCAGAAGTTTAAAAAGGTGCAGATGACATTAAGGTCAGAGTAGTTAAATAAATATGTGAAGAAGACTGACATAAGACAGGGAATAGAAAGACTATGCCCTACCTAAGGACATTCAAAGTTTAAAATTAAGGGGATCATAAACCTAATAAAGTAAAGGGCTATTAAAATTAAGTAGATCAGCCTGCCAGTCCGCCCTCTGGCTCACAGGACATAAATCCTGGTTAAAGTGTAGACAAAGAGGAGTGAGAAGAAATACACACAACATTGTATCTCAGAAGGCATGGAGTGGTGACAGCAGACTTATTCCCTTAAAGTTAGTATTCCAAAACAGCATGGTACTGGTACCAAAACAGAGATATAGACCAATGGGACAGAACAGAGTCCTCAGAAATAATACCACACATCTACAGCCATCTGATCTTTGACAAACCTGAGAGAAACAAGAAATGGGGAAAGGATTCCCTATTTAATAAATGGTGCTGGGAAAATTGGCTAGCCATAAGTAGAAAGCTGAAACTGGATCCTTTCCTTACTCCTTATAAGAAAATTAATTCAAGATGGATTAGAGACTTAAATGTTAGACCTAATACCATAAAAATCCTAGAGGAAAACCTAGGTAGTACCATTCAGGACATAGGCATGGGCAAGGACTTCATGTCTAAAACACCAAAAGCAACGGCAGCAAAAGCCAAAATTGACAAATGGGATCTCATTAAACTAAAGATCTTCTGCACAGCAAAAGAAACTACCATCAGAGTGAACAGGCAACCTACAGAATGGGAGAACATTTTTGCAATCTACTCATCTGACAAAGGGCTAATATCCAGAACCTACAAAGAACTCAAATAAATTTATAAGAAAAAAACAAACAACCCCATCAAAAAGTGGGCAAAGGATATGAACAGACATTTCTCAAAAGAAGACATTCATACAGCCAACAGACACATGAAAAAATGCTCGTCATCACTGGCCATCAGAGAAATGCATATCAAAACCACAATGAGATACTGTCTCACACCAGTTAGAATGGCAATCATTAAAAAGTCAGGAAACAACAGGAGCTGGAGAGGATGTGGAGAAATAGGAACACTTTTACACTGTTGGTGAGATTGTAAACTAGTTCAACCAGTATGGAAAACAGTATGGCAATTCCTCAAGGATCTAGAACTAGAAGTACCATATGACCCAGCCATCCCATTACTGGGTATATACCTAAAGGATTATAAATCATGCTGCTATAAAGACACATGCACACGTATGTTCATTGCAGCACTATTCACAATAGCAAAGACTTGGAATCAACCCAAATGTCCATCAGTGACAGACTGGATTAAGGAAATGTGGCACATATACACCATGGAATACTATGCAGCCATAAAAAAGGATGAGTTTGTGTCTTTTGTAGGGACATGGATGCAGCTGGAAACCATCATTCTTAGCCAACTATCACAAGAACAGAAAACCAAACACCGCATGTTCTCACTCATAGGTGGGAACTGAACAATGAGATCACTTGGACTCGGGAAGGGGAACCTCACACACCGGGGCCTATCATGGGGAGGGGGGAGGGGGGAGGGATTGCATTGGGAGTTATACCTGATGTAAATGACAAGTTGATGGGTGCTGACGAGTTGATTGGTGTAGCACACCAACATGGCACAAGCATACATATGTAACAAACCTGCATGTTATGCACATGTACCCTGGAACTTAAAGTATAATAATAATAATAATAATAATAATAATAATAATAAATATATATGTTCAACCCTCCCCAAAAAAAAGTTAGTATTACCAGTGTATAATAGGTTTTATTTTAAATAGTTCAGTGCTTGGTGCAGAGGGTAAGGGGCGTGTGTGTTTGTGTGTGTGTGTGTGTGTGTGTGTGTGAGTGATCAGGTAAGTAAACCTAAAATCACTGACTCCTACCACCTACAAATGAGTCAAACAAGGGAAGGCAGAACAAACCTAGAGATAAGAGTTGGAATGGTGACTCATATCTACCCTTGTGCAGTAATAGTATAGTGAAACACACTAGGTGGTATACATTTTATGTATCACATATATCTTTTTATATATAAATATGTATACACAAATATATATACATATATGTTTTATATACACAGTGTATGCATATGTATTATATGAATTATATGTAAAATATATAGCATAGTTATATGTGATTATATATGAATATATTGTGTTATGTGATATGTGTGATATGTGATTATATGTGATTACGTATATTATATACACATATATTATCACGTATAACTAAGTTTGATGAGCGGTGTTTGGTAGGTGCTATCTCCTACAGCTGATAGGTGGTGTTTGGTAGGTGCTATCTCCTATGGCTGTATTTTTTTTTAACCAAATAAAATTAAAGGTAGAAGAATGTTGAAGGGAATAATAATAATATTAAATCAACAAATAAGAAACGGGAAATGTGATGAATTCCAGAAGCTATGTACACAAAAATCAGATTTGTTATTTTAAAAACCATCTCACAAAATTCATTGTGTACATTCAATGCAGTTTAAATATATGAATTATAGAAATTTAAAAATATGTTAAATTATTCCTAAAAAATACACTATAGGAATTGTTGAGTACATATGCATACAAAATAATGTAGACAGATTATGTATATTTCCCTAATTGTGAAATTTGGGTATATAATTGGATGGGACCAAACAAACTGGATTCAGCATTTATTTTAATAAATTTCAGTGTATTAGGATATTCTGGAAGCATTAATTTTCATATTTCTGCTTTGTGACTTACATAAGTACCTTTTTAATTTAAATGATTTAGAATATTACCTATATTATTTTTTATATAATTCTAGCATTCATCAAAGTTTTAATTGATGATTAATTCATATACTTGTATTGGCTAAATGTTTCATGACAGTAACAGTAGGACTTAGAGCAACTGCTTGCTTCAGTAAGTTGTTTTTTTTGTTTGTTTTTTTTTCTCAGATGGAGTCTTGCTCTGTCATCCAGGCTGGAGTACGGTGGCGTGATGTTGGCTCACTGCAGTGTCTGCCTCCCAGATTCAAATGATTCTCCTGCCTCAACCTCCTAAGTAGCCAAGCAGCAGGGATTACAGGCATGTGTCACCACACCCAGCTAATTTTTGTAATTTTAGAAAAGATGAGGTTTTAACATGTAGGCCAAGCTGGTCTTGAACTCCTGACATCAAGTGACCTGCTGGACTTGGCATCCTAAAGTGCTGGGATTACAAGAATGAGTCATCACCTCCGATTCACTAAGTGATTTTACTGGATCATTAATAGACCAATGGTACACAACAAAGAGTCCAGATATGGATCCACGTGTATATGGCAATATAAGATACATAAAAATTAGAATCTCAAACCAAAGGGTAGTATTAGGCTAGTTTTTTAGTATATAAATGGTGTATTAGCCCATTCTCATGCTGCTCTAAAGAACTGCCAAAGACTGGGTAATCTATAAAAGAAAGATGTTTAATTGACTCACAGTTCAGCATGCCTAGGGAGGCCTCAGGAAACAGAATCGTGGTGGAAGGGGAAGTAAACACATCCTTCTTCACATGATAGCAGGAAGGAAAAGTGCTGAGCAAAGGGGAAAAGTCCCTTATAAAACCATCAGATCTCGTAAGAACTCACTCACTGTCACAAGAACAGCAGCATGGGGATAACCACTCCCATGACTCAATTACCTCCCACGGGTCCCTCCCGTGACATGTGGGGATTACGGGAACTACATTTTCAAATCAGATTTGGGTGGGGACACAACCAAACCATATTAAATGGTGTCCCAATATTTACTGAAAAATGATAAAACTAGGTTCAAATTTCAAATAATATGTCAGGATAAATTCCAATGTATCAGATATCTGACAATAAAAACAAACAAACAAAAACCTCAAATAAATAGTCAAAGCAAGCATGGTACATTCTTTTGTAACATAGGAGTGAGGTACTTCCTAATTGTGACTCAAAGAAACAACTACAAAATTTGATACAGTTTACTGTGCAAAGCTAAAACATTATTTTTCATACAGAAGTTTACTATAGGCAAAGTAAACAAATCAACTACACTAAAAAATGTCCAACAAATGAAGTATGATCTGGTAGAAAAAATGAAAATATTTGGATTCAGAGTGATATTGCCTCTTTTGTCTTTTAAATGTTACTAGTCCTCTTTGGTTATTTCACGGTTAAGAAAAGCTCAGTGAATGAGTTAATAGAAAGCATTTTTTGTTTAATTTTCTGCTCTGCCAAATCAACAATTAGTTTTCCAGAAGCAGAATCGCCCTCTAATTTGGTCAATGTTTATCATTTTAATCAAATAAAAATAAGTAATCATAATTATAATAGGCCAGGCATGGTGGCTCATGCCCGTAATCCCAGCACTTTGGGAGGCTGAGGCAGGAGGATCACAAGGTCAGGAGATCAAGACCATCCTGGCCAACATGGTGAAACCCCTCTCTACAAAAAATACAAAAAAAAAAAATTGGCTGAGCATGGTGGCACACACCTATAGTCCCAGCTACTTGGGAGGCTGAGTCAGGAGAATCGCTTGAATCCGGGAGGTGGAGGTTGTAGTGAGCCAAAATTGTGCCACTGCACTCTAGCCTGGCAATAAAGCGAGATTCTGTCTCAAGAAAATGAAATGAAATGAAATGAAATGAAATAAATAAAATAAAATAAAAATATAACTTTAGTTACTTAAATGTACTAAACTACAAACAGCAGCAAAGATGCGAGTAGAAACCTCATGAAGACAGACCGTGGTTTCCATAATACCAATGTTAGATTTTACCACCTCTTTAAAAAGCAAGAATTGTAATGCCTTTCCAACATTTGGATCTAAAATGTAATCCTTGAGATAGGATAATATTGTTATGAAGCAAGTCAGAAATCCCAAAGGAGGAATAAGTAATGCAGTATATACAATATGCCTTGCAAAATTACCAGAACAATAACTACAAAGATATTAAGAAAAGTGTTTAAGGTCCAGGAAAATTATTGGGCAGAGTAAAGACAGAAAGGCATAGATCCCCTAGATACACAGATGTCTTCTCCCAACACAACAAATCATTGCAACACTTATGTAAGCAATGCACACAAAATAGTAAGCAATTTTAATTTGGCACTGAAGGGCCCTGCAGATGAACTAGGCACATAGATGAGGAAAGGGTACATTTGGCCTTCAATAAAATAGATTCAAAGTTCCAGGTCTCTCGAAACTGTGCTGGAGGGATCAGCTATGTCAACCTTGTGTTGTAAATGGTCTGCACGTTTATAGATACTGTTTTTTTTTTTTTTTTTTTTCCTACTCCTCAGCAGCCAAACTAGGAGCTGAAGCCATATGGTCAATGACTCACTTGATAGGCAAAGCAATGGAGACATAGGATACAAGACTAGCATTGATCAAACTAGACAAAAACACAACTGTGTAAAACTACACAAAAACAAACGCTTCTCCCACCATATCTTCAGTACAGCTTCACTAATGAACATCCTCAAATCATACCAGACACTCTGTATTTATTTTTCTGATGTACTTCTCTATAATGTTTCAGACTATTTTTATTTACAGAAATGATTTTTTCCAAGATTGGGACCGCCAAGAAACTACACATGCAGACAGATGTCATATCACTCCTCTAGTCCTGAATTCATATTATTATTTAACTCAGTTTTTCTTTTTACCTGAGAACAAATAAACAAAAATAACAAACACCGTCTCCCACCAAAATAATAAAAACAGCCATGAAAAACTTTTCTAAGTAGCTGTGAGTCAAAACGGTGAAATTTCATTGAGCTGCAAAACTAATCCGACAGTTTTAGGACATGCTCACGTTTTGGTGATCTAGATGACTATTTCTACATTTCTCTATGATCCAGGATGCCAAGGGACCTGCTGCCTGTGGCGTTGAGATTTAGAGGGCTTTGTCTCTGTTGCAGTGACTCAGAGCAAATGGAAAGAGTGCCCATTTTTCATGGATGATGATGCTTGTAAATTTTCACTCATATATTTGACAACTGAGGTACTTAGCAACTTTCAGATAACATTGTTTAGGGTGAGCTCTGCTTATTTTGGTCCTAATTTAGAAGGAAGACAGATAAAATACTCATTCTAAGTATCTACTTTTTGTCGGGAACTATGCTAGGTACTTTATACACATTGTGTTCGTCAGGGTTTTCCAGAAAAACAGAACCAATAGGACACACACACACACACACACACACACACACACACATACATATACACATGGATTTCATATCCATGGATTCTACCAACAGATTATAAAACATATTCAGAAAAAATAATTCACAAATTTCCAAAAGGCAAAATTTGAATTTGTCATGTGCTAAGTATCACACAAAACAAATAACATGTAGGCATTGTATTCAGTTGAATAATTAATCTGGATGGGTGTAGTGGTCACGTTTATAATCCCAGTACTTAGGGAGTCCAGGCAGAAGGACTGACTGAGCCCAGGAGTTTGAGATGAGAGTGAGCAGCTCCAGGATGTATTCCCGGCTCTCTGTTTATAGTATTCACTTTATCAGTCTGGGTCAAGTTTACCTGGATAGAGAAAAGAAGAAACAAATGGGGTTTAACAGTGAGGACAATACTATCTTCTACTTACTTCAAAGCACATGGGTTTATGATGAAACAGATTTTTGTAAATCTTGTCAAATTAGAAAACAAATCACTGACAATGTGCACAATCAGAAAAAAAAATACCAATAAAAATAATATTATTGACACTCTTGAACCAGCTGTGTTTTTTGTGAGTTTCACTCAGTTTTCACATAGATTTGCTTTAATAGTAATGATGATGAAGGTATTTTCCTCCTAAAAAAATAATATTATTGACACTCTTGAGCCAGCTGTGTTTTTTGTGAGTTTCACTCAGTTTTCACATAGATTTGCTTTAATAGTAATGATGATGAAGGTATTTTCCTCCTAAAAGATACTTAAAGGACACTGCCCTTAGGAAGCATTTTATTCACTATTGAATTTTGCGGTGGGAAGCAGCAGCTGGAAAACTGTTGTCCAGCTGCACCATGAAACCTGGTACCATAAAAGGAGATGATTTGTCAAGAGGTGCCAGATTTTCTTATTAAAAATTTGGCTGACGATGTTAAGCAAAGCAATTAGACATAACCAGCTCCAAAGTTGCCAAAGTTGCGGTGAGTATGGGAACCAAAAAAATGCATTTCACAGACTCCAGAAAAGTGGGAAGTAATACTGAAGATGTTGAGATATAGATGGATAAAGACTGTGGTTTTCTAATTGATGTGTATTTATATAACTATGACACCAGGAAAGCATTGGATTAGATGATCTCAGTCCCAAATATGCAGATTTGATTGAGTGTTAGTAAACTGTAAGCTCTAGGATGCACTTTCATTCCAAGTTTTAACATTTACACAGGCAAAAGCAAGTTTAATGGCAAAATATCAAAACCCATGACTTGTAAATTCATAATGACATACTTCATGATGATTTGGAAACACCTGACTTCCAAGCCACACATTGTGTAATGAAATGCAGAGATGTGCACGCTGTGGACAACGTAGTCATGTACTCCACCTGGAAGAAGAGGACTCGATAAGTCAGAATTACGACTTTGAAATTACTCGAACTGTATGGGTCAAAAGAAATGTGGAGGCTGGACGTGGTGGCTCATGCCTGTAATTCCAGCACTTTAGGAGGCTGGGGCAGGCAGGTCACGAAGTCAGGAGATCGAGACCAACCTGGCTAACACGGTGAAACCTCATCTCTATTAAAAATACAAAAAAAATAGCCAGGCGTGGTGGTGGGCACCTGTAGTCCCAGCGACTCGGGAGGCTGAGGCAGGAGAATCTCTTGAACACAGGAGGCAGAGGTTGCAGTGAGCCGAGATTGCACCAGTGCACTCTAGCCTGGGCGACAGTGAGACTCCATCTCAAAAAGAAAAAAAAAAAAAAAGAAAGAAAAGAAAAGAAAAGAAAAGAATGTGTAATGAGACGTTAAAAAGAAATGACAAGATAGCCCGTCATGGGTGATAAGAAAGAACTTTTGAGGAAAGTTCTAGGTGACAGAGCTTCCCATCAGCCCAGTCTCTGGAGAACTCAGACATCTTGCTGAAAACAATGAAATTTAATCCATAAATATGAAAACGCTTTTTCAATTAGTTACATAACTGACCCATGTGAAGAATGACCATAAGCTACCACATTTTTATGGAGATATAGTTCCAGGGAAAAAAAAATAAAAATCTGAGGGCTTATAGAGACAGAGTAGTGATACTCGTTTGATCCCACTACCTAGTGTTCCCTAGAGTGCCAAAATGGGTAAACACCTTGCTTCAGGGCACTATCTCCAAACATGACTCTGCTGTAGACATAAGAAAGACTTGTCTAGCAACTTTCATTTTCCTAAATTCCATATGATTATTATGCTCTTCTGTTCGTATCTATTTCTACGGTCTTTGTTCATTTCAACACAGAGTACTATTGATGATACAGCAGTAGGAGAAGTATGAACATAGATTCTGAGTTCAAGCTGAGTTTGAATCCCAGCTCCATTACTGACTGGCTCTACAGTTTGAGGCAAGTTACTTAATCTCACTGTTCCCAATTTCCTGCTCTGTAAAAGGAGTTAACAGCATCCCATGTCATAGTAGCACTGTGAAGATAAATCAGTTCAAATGTCTTAAAGGCCTAGCACAGTGCTTTGTATTTTATACTTACCAAGTCCTCATTTTTTGCTAAGTGCATTTGGTAAATGGAACGTGTTTGGCGATATTGTCATTGTTTAATTATTTAAAAATGTATATTGCTTTACTTCTCAGAAGTGTTTTTTCAATGACCAATCTCATTTACAAAGCACGGATTCTTGATTTTTTTTATTTTTATTTGCTTGCTTAAAGGGTACCATGCTATGCACATTATATACAGTCACATTTATTTTTCATAACATGACTATGGAAAACATGATTCATTACTTACTAGATATTATTTCTCTCTATCTCCTTTCTTCTTTCTACTATAGAGTGTTGATCTGCTCACAGTACCAGTGTGGACAGCCCCAGAAGATGCACTGATGAATAAAGTATTTTCTAAGCCTGTCATAATCTTCCCATATCTTATTGCTTGGCAATTTCTTCTCCAGACTGCCTTGCAATGAGAGAAGGCCATGAGACTGATTTTAGGCAATGAGATTTTAGGGCAAGTCAACAGATACTTTTTGAAGTATTTTCTTATGCTGATAAAAGGAGAAGGTAACTTAGAGTAGAAGTTCTACATCTTTGCCTTGACTCTACTTTTTTTTTTATTATTTACATGTTGTTGGCATGCTTGGAACTGGGGCCATTAACCTGCTATGAAGATGTGACAAATGTAAGATCAAATAGCTCATTGTGCTTAGGTCTCAAACTCTTGCACTCCATCAATCCTCCCGCCTCGGTCTCCCAAAGTGGGAATACAGGTGTGAGCCACCATGCCCAGCTGGAAGATCATTTTTTAAATATAGTTCCCTGTACCCCTAGCTCAAAAATTCCAATTCAGCTTTTTTTGGGTAAATTTTGAAGTAACTTTTTAGCTTTTTGAACTTCTAATACAAAGTAAGATCAGGACAATTTAAAGCTATAGTTTACCATTAAACAATTAGTATTTGACAGACATTTTGCTATATATTTTACATAGGTCATATTTCAGAATCATTTCATAAGTAGATATTATTACTCTCCACATTTTACAGATGAGGAAACTGATGTTAGGGAGGAAATCAATATGCATAATTTTAAATGACTAACAAAAGACAGAACAAAGATTTGAAAGTACACTATTAACCTTTTTGCTACATTACTTTGTCAGGCCATCATGCTTTTTCCCAAATTTATATGCCCTTTTGGAGCAGATACATGTGAATTACCTTTTTTCCCTTGGTGATGAGTAAATGCATAATCATAATCCTAGTAGAAAACTGTTGACACACTAGAATTAAGTAATTTGAGGATACTTTAATAAGTCAATTAAAAGGAAACAGACTGTAACACCATATGCACAGCTATTTCTATTCACAGGGCTGAAGAAGTTAAGTGGGCCATGGGGTTATTGAAAATTATAAAAGATATGTGAAAGGGATGGTCTGTCCACCCCTGTAGCCTCTGGCAGAGAAAAGCACCAGAACCAGTGGCCTGCAGAGAGGGTGTGGGAAAACAGGTCAAGTTCTTATTTTTATCTCTTCTTCTAATGAACTGAACCCAACAGGCAACCAGAGGATGAAAGACCCCATAGGTGTAATCCACAGAGTCAGGACAGAGAGGAGGTTAGAAAAGGGTAGAGACAGAATCAAGAGAAGAAATGGGAGACATGAAAGGAAGGCAACTTTTCATTTTCTTTTCTTTCTTGGAGACAAAGTCCCTACCTGTCACCCAGGCTGTAGAACAATGGTGCAATCTCAGCAAACTGCAATCTCCACCTGCTGGGTTCAAGTGATTCTCCTGCCTCAGCCCCCTGAGAAGCTGGGATTACAGGTGCACACCACTACATCTGGTTAATTTTTTTTTTTTTTTTGTATCTTTAGTAGAGATGGGGTTTCACCATGTTGGCCAAGCTGGTCTTGAACTTCTGATCTCATTATCCATCTGCCTCGGCCTCCCAAAGTGTTGGGATTACAGGCATGAACCACCACGCCCGGCCAGAAGGCAACTTTTCCATAAAAAGCTCGCCAGTAGTTAAGGAGATGGAGAAGAAATCAGTTGGAATCAAAGCATCCAAAAGAAGATAACCATAAACATCAGCCAGTCAGGAAATTTCATTTTTACCCAGTGGAAGGAAGGCTTAGGCTGCGTATCCCAAAAGCAGGCTCACACAATTGTCAAAAAGCACATCGATTCGGTTAGCTGTGTTCTCAGGCCTAGCCAAGCTGATCTTGTGTCCAGAATTGGTGGGTTCTTGGTCTCACTGACTTCAAGAATGAAGCCGCGGATCCTCACGGTGAGTGTTACACTTTTTAAAGACGATGTGTCCGGAGTTTGTTCCTTCAGACGTTCAGATGTGTCTGGAGCTTCTTTCTTCTGATGGGTTCGTGGTCTCGCTGTCAGGAGTGAAGCTGCAGACCTTCCTGGTGAGTGTTACAGCTCTTAAAGGCAGCGCCTCTGGAGTTGCTTGTTCTTCTGGGTGGGTTCGTGGTCTCGTTGGCTTCAGTAGTGAAGCTGCAGACCTTCACCGTGACTATTACAGCTCATAAAGGCAACGTGGACCCATACAGTGAGCTGCAGCAAGATTTAGTGCAAAGAGCAAAACAACCACGCTCCCACACTGCAGAAAGGGACCCAAGCGTGTTGCCCGGCGGGCTGGGGCAGCCTGCTTTTATTCCTTATCTGACCCCACCCACATCCTGCTGATTGGTCTATTTTACAGAGAGCTGACCGGTACATTTTACAGAGAACTGATTGGTCCATTTTGACAGAGTGCTGATTGGTGCATTTACAATCCTTGAGCTACACAGAGTCACAGAATGCTAGTTAGCTAGACACAGAGTTAGCTAGATACAGAGTACAAATCGGTGTATTTACAAACCCAGAGCTAGACACAGAGTGCTGATTGGTGCATTTACAATCCTTGAGCTAGACACAGAGTCACAGAGTGCTAGTCCTCCAAGTGTCCACTGGGTTAGCTAGATACAGAGTACTAACTGGTGTACTCACAAATTCTGAGCTAGACACAGAGTGCTGATTGGTGTATTTACAAACCCTGAGCTAGACACAGAGTGCTGATTGGTGCACATACAATCCTCTGGCTAGATATAAAAGTTCTCCAAGTCCCCATCCGCCTCAGGAGCCCAGCTGGCTTCACCGAGTGGAACCTGCACCGGTCCTGCAAGCGGAGCTGCCACCAGTCTCGAGCTCCGCCTGCACTCCTCAGCCCTTGGTCAGTAAATGGGACCAGGTGCCACGGAGCAGGGGGTGGCGCCCATCGGAGAGGCTCAGGCCATGCTGGAGCCCACCCCAGCAGAGGAGCTCAGACATGGTGGGCTGCAGGTCCGGAGCCCTGCCCTGCAGGGAGGCAGCTAAACCAGGTGAGAATTTGAGTGCAGCGCTGGTGGGCAGGCACTGGCTGGGGGACCCGGGGCAACCTCTGCAGCTGCTGGCCCGGGTGCTAAGCGCCTCCACTGCCCTGGGCCGGGAGCGCCAGTCAGCCGCTCCGTATGTGGGGCCCTCTGAGCCTGCGTAGGCGCCCGGGGGATCTCACACTGGCCCACCAGCAAGCGCAGCCGCGGTTCCCACCAGTGCCTCTCACTTGACACCTCCTGGCAAGCAGAAGGAGGAGGCTCCAGCCTCAGCCAGCCCAGAGAGGGGCTCCCACGGTGCAGTGGCAGGCTGAAGGGCTCCTCAAGCCCGCCAGAGTGAACTCCGAGGCTGAGGAGGCGCTGAGAGTGAGGACTGCTAGCACATTGTCATCTCTCAATATCAACATTAACTAAGATTTTTGTGCATGGCTTCTACAAGATGGAAACAAAATGTCCAGTTTCCTAATCCTGATTTATTCTTCTGGAAGCACAGCTGAAAAGATTTGACTATGAGTAATGATGTGAACTGTCATTAATTATGAAGCAACCTCCAGTTCTCAGCAGGTTCTTTGAAGTAAATATAGATTGATAAGTAAATTCCAATCCAACTTGAGTTATTAACTGATTCATTCTATGTTCATGTTCTACTTAAAGAATAATAGAAGGCAAATAAAACGCTTTCTTCAAATATATATTTATTTCACCTGGAGGTTAACAAAGTAACTGTGTATGCTACAATAGACAAAGTGAATGGTTCCTAAATGAAATGTTCTAATTAAAGCATTATAATGATAGTTACATATTTCGATAGCACCTTTGGTTACAATATTTTTCGTTCATAATACTGCTATTTCACCATTCGTTTAAGACATGGTAGTTGAATATTTGTCAGGTGCTAGGGAAATAGAATTTATATTCTATGAAGGAAGACAGATGAGATTGAGATAGGAAGAAACTTCACATATTCAAGAAGTAGCAGGGCAGCATGTGTCAACATTAAAGTTAGGAAGGGTAAAACTGGTAGTGGAAAGGGTTGAGAGAAAGGCAAAAACCAGACCAGAGCAGGATCAAAGGACAGTAGTAACGATTTTAGTCATAGAGTGATGGGGAGACATTGGAGGCCACTGAGCAGGTGAATGGCATGATCTGATTTCCATTTTCCAAGGATCACTCAAGCTGCCCTATGGAGAATAGTTTATACAGGAACAAAAGAGGAATCACAAAAACTAAAGAAATGTTTCCCCAATTAATTAGAACCAAAGGTAGGATTCGAACCTAACTATACTTTCTCAGAAAAGATGCCTCCCATCGTTACTCTAAATCCCTTCCCATACTCAGGGCTCGAGCCATCTTTCTATTACTTGAATAAACCAAATATTTGCCTGCCATCAGGCCAAGTGTAAACATAAACCTCTTTATTAGAAGCACCTGTGCTGTAAACACTTTTGGAAAAAAAAAATCATGATTTTCTTTACTTCTTAACAGGACAAATATAGCTCTCCACACCTTCACAAAGTTAGAGACAGAGACAGATATTTAAAATTCCTGAGAGTTCTTAGAGAGGCTAGGATTACAAAGGTAGTTTTGTCTATAAATTACCAAGTGGCTGTACATATGACATAAAATCATTTTTGTCTTCCTGTCCCGTAGGAAGGTGAACTGATTGCACATGTGTACCTAAGTATACATGATGAGCACAAAACATTGCATAGGGATACAATAGACAAAGTGAATGGCTCCTAAATAAAGGACGTATGCGTTTTATCGTTGATTGTTGTGGCAGACTGAATGTTTGTTTCCCTGCAAATTTATATGTTCAGATTCTAACTCCTAGTGTGACTGTATTTGGAGATGGCCCCTCTAATGATGTAATTAATGTTAAATGGGGTCATAAGGGCAGGACCTTGATCTGATAGAATTAGTGTCCTTGTAAGGACAGATACCAGAGAGCTCACTTGCTTTCTCTCTTTTACAGCACAAAGAAGAGTCATGTAAGCATAGAGCAAGAAGGCAGCCATCTGCAACCCAGTGGAGGAGCCCTCCCCAGACACTAACCATGCTGGCACCTTGATCTTGAACTTCTAGTCTCTGGTACTGTGAGAAAATGCATTTCGGTTGTCTCAGCCACTCAGTCTGAAGAATTTTGTTATGTCAGCTCGAGCAGATTGATGCAGCTATTGAGATACAGAAGTTTCTATTCTATTTGCGTTTCCTTGTTTTGTTTCTGTTGTTGTTGTTTTGTGCTGGGCATGTAGACCAAAGCCAACAGGCAACGTCACTTCATTACTAGGAACCAAGTCTAATCATTGCACCAGAAAATACAAAATTTTATGCATCTAGCTTTTTAGAAAATTGTATTTCAACTCATTATAGGATTTTCATAGTTTATCACAATATTTATGTTGAGAGAAAAGAGCCCTAAAGTTTCAAGAGAATTAAATTCTGGAAAAGAGAAAAGTAGTCACTTTTTATAAATTAGTAGGTAGCATCTATTTTTCTTTTTTTGGTACTAAAATGATTACATTTTTATTTTTACCTTATTTTGTACCAAAATGGGTCTAAATGTCTCGGTGACTCATTTCAAACCTTGCATTTTCATTTGTGATTAATCCCACCTACAATGAAAAGTTTTTGCTTGATTTTTCTACTGAGATGTGGGTTCCAAGCCCCAGTATCCTATGGATGTACAGTTGTACAATGTAAGTTGTCAACTGTTATATTTGGGAGTGAAAGTAGAAACTACAGTGATGAAAAATGAGTGGGCAAGTTTTCTTTTCCTGAAGGATGAATCACTGGAGAAGTGCCAGTGAATTGAAAAAAAAAAAAAAAGTCTCACCGAGGAAATAATAACCAACAAGCCATGTTCTACTGTCTTAAAACAAAGAAATGCAGTTTATCTCAGGGCACATATTGATGCTGAAAATGATTCAACTTCACTATATCATAAGGAGAACCATCAGAAGCATATGCCTGGAAACCAAAGCCTCTTGGGAGAAAGTTCAAGGTTCGAGTTTTTCAATTTTAGACATCGACCATATGTTTTAATGGAAGACTGTCAAATATCACCCACCTCTCTCTCACTTTCTTTACATATACTAAATAACTAAAATAATACAAAAAAGGATTTCTAAAACTTCCATATTGAAAATATAACACACATTTGCATCTTTAAAATGGACTATGATCAGACTATGATCAGATTGGTAGCATCAGTTTGAAAGTGAAAAATGTAACAATATGGCAGATCATTTCTCCCAAGAGAGTTTTAAACATTGCTGAGAGTTCTTATTGTTTATTTAAACATTGCTGAGAGTTCTTATTGTTTATAACATGTTAGATATAAATAATGAGGAAAGATCACTGGAAGAGTGATTCAGACTATGCAAAAGTCAATATGCCTCAGATCCTTCATTTGGAAAATGTACAGAATAAAATATATGTCATAGAGGAGCAATGAAGTTTGAATGAGGCAATGGATACAGGGTAATTGTCATGCTATAGTTGCTAAATAAATGGTAGCTATTCAGGTGCATTTTCCTAACTATTATCAAAATCTTTGTCTTCCACAAGATGAATTATTATTAAAACAATGTTTTCTAGAGAAGAAGGAAGAGGCCACAATGGTCGTGCACTATGTGGAATAGGAGATAAGCATTGTAGAGTTTATTAAAAATAAATTTCAGACTTAAGAAAGTTCTAGAGATTGAATTATGCCCCCTGAAATTTTTATGTTGAATCCCTAACCCCAGGTGTGATTTGTGTTTGGAGAAAGGGAGGAAGTGATAAGGGTTAAATGACGCCATAAAGGTCAGGTCCTAACTTGATGAAGCTGGTGCCCTTGTAAGAATCGGAAGAGACACCAGACCTCTCCCTCTCTGACATGTGAGGACACAAGAAGGCAGCCATCTGCAAGCCAGTAGGAGAACCCTGGCCAGAAACAAAATCAGCTGGTACTTTAATCATAGACTTTCCAGCTCTCAGAAGTGTGAAGAAGTAAATTTCTGTTGTTTAAGCCACCGACCCTAATGGGGTTTTGTTATGCCAGCCCAACACAGTAAGACAAGAGGCATTAAAGGGTAATTATTTTTGTTTTTTGTTTGTTTTGTTTTGTTTCAATTTAGGCAAAGATAGAAGTGAATACATAAATAAATTGCATTACCTGAAAATAAGTTAAATCATTGTAGCCTTTAAATTATTGAACCAGAGATGGGCACCATTGACATATATATTAAAAGCTACATTTCAATGCCCTCAATATTCTCACCTCAGAAATCATAAAATGTTTTGCAATTTAGTGAGTTTAATACTTCTATAATTAAGACATATGTCTTAGAAGTTTATTCTGATCAAGACTATTTTACATGCATGAAAAATGCCACTGAAGAAGCACAAGAGTGATAGCAGTAACACCCTATTATTTGTACAAAGTAACATAGTGAGAACAAATGGCTATATTTGAAAGCAGTTGGCTGTCAGAGCCATATAAAGAAAACACAAACAGAAGTAATTTATTCAATAATATTATGCTTCATTAGGCTTTGGATTTAGTCTTTAATGTTGCCAGGAGGCAGAATGTTTTACTGAGGGGTTTTTTTTGGAAATTATTGCAAAATATTATTAGATCACAAAAAGCACTTTTATTCTTAATACTCATTACTGCTTGGAAATTCTTTCCTGCATCCATACATATTTATACATATAGCTATACATATGTATTTGTATTATTTTGTGTGTGTGAATTTATTTATATTTTGGCAAAGTCAAATATAACTATGGTAGAAAATATCTCTTTAATTTGGTAGAGAAGCAATATTATTAACTCATTTTACTGAATGTGGTTTTAATACTAGAAATCTAGAATGACACTTGTCTGGTTAAAAATGTCAGAAAACAATGAATACAGCAAAAATTCAGTGTCTCTTTTTTCAAGCTAATCTAATTTTATGTGGAAAATATGGATAAAATATGAGTTAAAAGTTTACAATGGCATTTCTCTTAATCTAATTTAACTTGCTGCATTGAGCTGTGATGGTTTGAATGTGTCTCTCAAAATTCATGCATAGAAAAGTTAATCCCCAATGCAGCAGTGTCAATGGGTGGGACCTAAAAAGAGGTGATTAGGTCATGAGGATTCTACCCTCATGATTAAATTAATGTAATGATTGTGGAAATCAGTTAGTTATCTTCAAGATGGGCTTGTTACAAAAGTGAGTTTAGCCTCTTCTTTAACGTTTGCTCTCCTTCCTGCCCTTCTACCTTCTGTGCGGGATGACACAGCAAGAAGGCCCTCACCAGATGCGAGTACCTTGATAACTGAACTTACCAGCCTCCCAAACTATAAAAAATATTTTTTTTCTTCTGTAAATTGCCATGTTGGTGCCATTCTGTTATAGGAACACCAAGTGGACTAAATCATGAGCTAAGAAGAGGTTTCCCTGCCCTAACAATATGTAGCGTGCCTGGACTTATTATGCTAATTAGGTCAAGGGAATACTTTCTCCCTCTCACTACTTCAGGGGCCACAAATAAAAATTTCAGCCTTGATTAACCATGCAAATTTATATTATTTTCCCAAGGGTAGCATATCTGGGTTGTTGTTGTAATACATTTGAAATTAACCCACTTATCTTTAAAGTCAATTATATATCTGAAATAGACTCTTTATATGTAGGAAACAAATATCATGGTCTCATAACAACTTTGAACATGTGTCAACTGTAGAATCCTATTAGTTCAAATTATAATTTTTCATGTAGGTGCTTGTCTTTCAAACAAAACTGTGGGACTCTCTATTGTTTGTTACCTGATCTTTTTTTTTTTTTTTTTTTTTTAATTCTCAGAGTATAGCACAGCACACAAAAGATAATTTGACAAAATACAAGAAATTGAGTTAAAAGAATTAGCTACTTAGAAAAAAAATTTTGTAGTTTTTGAGAGTTTGCATTGAAAAATGTCTACAAAGTAACTGTAGTACAGATAATCCTACAATGACAGTTAAAATGATAGAGTGATCATCTGAAACACCCATGAATAAGCTATACCAACAATGTTTCTCAACAGGGTGTCCATGTGTGCTGTCTGAGAAAAAAATTATTTTAATGTCTCCTGACTGATTTAATTATATGAACATATAATATTACAGGTTATTTAATGTTTCAGTGACTGAGTGAATGGGAAGCTCTGTTGTATATGGCTTCAAATCTTCTTGGCCTTATATCTTATTTCAGCCATTGCTGTTATGAATAATTCCATGGAGGTTTTGTGCAGCTTGGCACAAGTGTGATCTGACAGTGTCTTGACAATGCACAGCAGGTCCTCTGACTTGCTGCCCAGAGCTCCTCTGACACAGGGTGTTCCTCATGAAGAATTTGGCAATCAAGCATGTGCAGCACTTATGTGTTGGAGACTGAAACAACAGATAAATGATTTTCGTTTTTATTTCTGTGGTGGGTGGTTCTGAGACATACCAGAAGGCTTCTTAGAAACTTTCTTGGGCTAACCAAATTATCTCCTCTTGAGGTGGCCAATCAGTAATACATTTTTGAATGAACTTCCTGTCTTGTCCTGTTCACTCCAACACCCTTTAATCTGGTTCCCTGAAATCATATTTCTGAGTAAGCCATTAGCATATTAGCCTTTATCAGTCTGCTTTGGGAAAACTGAAACTAACACATTGACTCTCCTTATTATTAAAGATATTGTTGGTGCCAAATGGTTCCATCAAATTATAGAAGCAAATAAATTAATCAATTTAAAAGCAGACTTATATTCATGATATATCCTGAGAAGTGATAGAATATATGACTTCATACCATATTTGAATTGAAGTTTTCCAGAAATTTAAATTTTTTTTTAAGTGATGAAAAATCTGTGTTATGCTCACACAGTGCTGACTGGTAAACACAAAACAAGTTCAAAGTTCCCTCTAACTATAATATTATCATAGTCACACATGGGTAGCAATTTAAATTCTCTAAAACTATAACATCCCTTGAATTACATTAATGTTATTAATTTGAAAAGTGTTGATTTTGTAGGTTGGCTTGGAGTTAATATTTATATTTTTCTTTGTTTTTTGGTATAAGAATGATAAGCATAAGATGTTTAAAACTAGATCCATGTCTACACTTGTTTATATAACAGTACATTAAAATGATTTAAGTCAACATTAGGGGTGTATGAGTAGATATCTTCAAACCGTATCCATATATTATTTCAAAAACAGTATTCAAAGGTGAGGACCTGGACAAAGTTTCGTTGGAGTCATTTGTAACTATTAATAGAAATTCAGGAACCAGGTTTATCAGTGAATGCAATCAAGGCTGTCATTAAATATTGCATTATGATATTTATTTGTGTTAAAAATGAAATAAATTATTTCCTACAGCTTCCTTCATGCTCTTTCAAAGGTGACAATGAATGTGCAATCTAATGTCCCTCCACCTGAGAGAGCTGCCTGTAGTCACTCAAGATCAATGTAACCCAGCAGCTGTTTCTGCTTTAAAGGTCATTGAGAATTTATAAACAGTGTTTTTCTTTCCTTTTTTTCTTAGGCTTAAATAGTTCTATAATGAAAATTAGGCATATTATAATATGTCGTATGAGCAAATCCAAAGATAATAAATCTCCAGAATACCGCCCTTTACCGAGGTCTCTTTTGTAAGAACTGGATAGGCCTGTGACTGGTTTTGTAGTCCTATAGAACTGTGTTCAAATTCTCCCTCTGCTATTTGGTCTCTATATGACATAGATGGCCTTAGGCAAACATAGTCTGTATCTGAGTATCAGTTTATTGATCTGGAGAGTAAGGTACATTAATATTAATTTAAGTAATGCAGACAATACCTTTAGTTTTTGCCATGTTTGAATGTACAGAACACAGAAAGTATTGAAATAAATAAATATAAATACATATATATGTTGATCATACCTTATGTATTTTCTGTACCTTTAACTATTTCTCTAGTTTATGCTTTGTACTTAGCCTTTTATTAAGAGAATGAGAAGAATAAAATAAGAAACAAAAATAAAATAAGAAAACATGTTAAAACAATGTTATACATCAATTTAGGTTGGAGCAGACCAAAGGAAATTATATATGTATTTCAAATATATATATGTATATAAAACACACATATATTATATACTTTTGTATTAAAAATATTTCATATTAAAATATACAAATATATATTAAAATATTTCATACTAAATATGTATTTTATATTAAAATTTAATATATAAGTATATAAACAATATAAATAACATATATAAATAAATGACTAACTGTAACTCTTGGCAAAGAACAACTATTCTTGTAGTTTTCATCGTTTTTTTTTAAATGAGGAAAAATTAGAAGATTTTTACCTGTAACACAAAAACAAGAATAAAGTAAAAAATGTTTTTAAAACCAAATTAATGGCCAAATAAAAGGAAATATCAGGTTGCAACACCTTAATGAGAGATAGGACTTACTGTTTTCAAGAGACATAAATAGACTCTGATGACCTGATCAATGTGTGGGAAGAATAATGGTTAACTTGCAAAATTAAGTGAAACAGGCATGGGAATTACAGAAGTCAGGGCTAGCAGGGGCTAGGACATTAGCTAGTGAAGACTGGTGAGGACAGTATTTCAGCGGAATCCATTGGTGATCTTGTTTGGGTCATGCAGTTGGCTAGGGAAGGGAAGGTAGGGAAAGAGAGGATGGATTTTTTAAAATATGCACTTTTAAGCATGTTTTTAATTTTTATTTTTAATTGACACATAATGATACCTATTTATGAGGTAGAATGTGATGTTCAACATGTATACACTGTGTAATGATCAAATCAGGTCAATATGCATATCCATCACCTCAAACATTTATCTTTTTTTGTGTGTGATGGGAACTTTGAAAATTCTCTCTTCTAGCTATTTTGAGAGATACCATACCTTATTGTTAACTACAGTCACCCTACTATGCAATAAACACCAGAACTTATTCTTTCTTTCTAACTGTAACTTCGTACCCATTGACTGACTTGTCATGGCTCTCCCCTCGTTTCCCCAGCCTCTGGTAACCACCTTTCTATTTGCTCCTTCTATGAGGTTGATTTTTTGAGATTACACATATGCAGTGAGATCACGTGATGTTTGCCTTTCTATGCATGGCTTATTTCACTTCACATAATGTCCTGCAGGTTCATCTATGTTGTTGGAGGTGACAGGATTTCATTCTTTTTAGGATTAAATAGTATTCTGTTGTGTATATATAGCACATTTTCTTTATCTGTAGTTGGGCTCTTAGGTTGATTCCATATGTTGACTACTGCGAAAATGGAATCAACCTACATGTCCAACCACAGGTGAATGAATGCTTTTAAACTGCAAATTCCATCAGATCAGCACACAGTAAGGATGTAAGAAAATTAGGAAAATCTCTGAAATGAAAGCTGGTTTCCTCTTATCAGAGAAAAAAGGAATGCCTAGCAAGGCCAAAATTAGCAATGTTTATTAAGACTTTAAAGCCTGATAATGTGTCACTGTCATGTATTTAAAGCCAGAAAGTAAGTCAAAGACATATCTGAAGAAATATAACGGGTGAATGAGTGATATCCTTCAGGCCTGATGACTAATTCCTGTATATAAAGAATAAGCTGACTGCATGACTTGTGTGTCTATCCACTTCAGCATTTTTCTGACAGAACACAGCATCAGGGGCCCTCTCACCCTCGAATAAAGGATAGGACTGTTCTCCATTCATGGACAAGCCTCAGTAACCTGTGATACAGGAATAAAAGTCATTTCTAGGTTCATATTAACCGTTGATGAAATTCAATACTTCTAAGCTTTTATTTCCTACTGCTGAAAGCTTTCTAAGGTAATAGTAATGTAATTATTAAGTATATTTTTCAAGTGTTTTTATATCTTCCTTCCTTCCTTCCTTCTTTCCTCCCTCCCTCCCTCCCTCCCTCCCTTCCTCCCTTTCTCCCTTCCTCCTTTCCTCTCTTCCTCCCTTCCTCCCCTCCCTCCTCTCCTATATGACAGAAACTGAAAAGAGCCATGCAGTTCAATTATTCTGATTCTTTAGGTTCCATCTATATGAAACAGGCCATGCATCAGAGACATAGACACATCAGAATTCCCATCTGCACTGCATTAAACACTACTTAGGATAATCAGCCTCAGCAGAACCAAACCTCTCAGTCCCACTTGCTGTCATGTGTGCCGAGCCAAGGTGCATAGAGAAGAAGAAAACCCCACTGATAGGGTACAGGGTGCATGTGAAATTTCTAACACTGCTATCTATAATCACTAAGATAAGATGCATGGGTTGTCAGAGTTAACTCTCCCACTGAACTATGCCTAAAGCCATGTGCTCAAGTGGCTAAATGGAGGCAGACATTACAAAGGTTTTAAATTTTTGTTTGTTTTGTTTTGCTGATGACAGATGTTTGAACACCCACACAAAACGATGGCTTTAGAACTCAGTTTCATTGGATCAAAATGTGAGTATTTGTGTGATATTTGGTTTTGTAGACAGTAAAGTCTTAGGCAATTAGAAAAGCTTTTTCAATAAAGTGTATTATTATATTAAACATCTTTTAAAACTTTTATAAATATGGTTTGTATTTCTTTATTATCTTTCTGAGAGTAGGGAACTTTATAGTTTGAATTTTCTCAAAGCAGAGGGATTCTGAGTTTATTTGAGAGGTAATCCAAGAAAATCACCAGTAGGGGTTTGGAGAAATGAGGCAGAGAATGAGATGAAGCCAATCAAGAAGGCTTTCTCAAGGACATTACCACTGCAGATAATTGGAGTTTCAACTCCATGGGAAATTTAGGCATTCTGAACCAACCATGCTGCAGTTATCCCATTTGAGGGATCAAGGAGCTAGGCTATTATCCATCAACTTCCAATGTTACTGGTTATTGATTTATCCTGGGAGTTTCAGTTTCCAGCACTTCCCAGTCAGTACTGTCCTAAGCCAAGTGGTGGTCAAAGGAAGCCCTCAGACATAAAACCTGTCTTTTTTTTTTTTTTTTTTTAAGTGCTGAGATACATGTGCAGAATGGGCAGTTTTGTTACACAGGTATCCATGTGCCATGGTGGTTTGCTACACCTATCAACCTATCACCTAGGTTTTAAGCCCTGTATGCATTAGGTATGTGTCCTAATGCTCTCCCTCCCCTTGCCCTCCATCCCCCAACAGGCCCCAGTGTGTGATGTTCCCCTCTCTGTGTCCATGTGTTCTCATTGTTCATTTTGGTAGCTGAAAGTCAGGTTATATGCCAAGGGGGATAGGCAGGACACTGGAAGTATCTGCTAAAGAGGTCTATTAACCTTTCCATTTTTTACATGGAGAAATCAGGACAAAGCTTTTCTTTGCATTTTTTATATTGAAATATAAAAAGGCCCACTGCACTAATTATCATAGAAAACATGCTAACATCTATTAAAATAGAAACAACAAATTAGCCTGTTTATTTTGGTTTGTGTCTTTAATTCTCAAGTTCATATCAAGATAATAAAAGATACTGAACTTGATTTCTTCTCTCTAGTTCTCAGAGTGACTAGCTATACCTTGACTAGTGATTAGTACTAACAATGCTATGAGAATCTTTCAGAAAGTAATTAAGGAGTAGCATTTCATAGTTTCAACCTAGTATTTGGAAGTCAGAAGAAATCATACTTGCATCATGCTTCTGATGATAAATTTACTATCCATAATCATAGGTCAATTCACCTGAATTCAGATCAGATATGCAATTTAATTCCATTTTGAGTGTATATTCTATTGCATTATATTCTATTTAGCATGTATTGAGTGTTAACAAACTGAAATATGCATGTGACTTTAGCTACTTTAAAAAATTAATTTGAAGTTCGGGTGTGGTGGCTCATGCCTGTAATCCCGGCACTTTGGGACACCGAGGTGGTGGATCACTTGAGATCAGGAGAGAGAAACCAGCCTGGTCAACATGGTGAAACCCCATCTCTACTAAAAATACAAAAAAAAAATTAGCCAGGTGTGGTAGTGGGCACCTGTAATTCCAGCTACTTGGGAGGCTAAGGCAGGAGAATTGCTTGAACCTTGGAGGCGGAGGTTGCTGTGAGCCAAGATCGAGCCACTGCACTCCATCCTGGGCAACAGAGCAAGACTCCATCTCAAAAGAAAGAAGAAGAAAAATTAATTTGAGAGTGAGATGCTGCTCTCTGTAACACAAATGAGTTACCTATACAGAAATTTATTCATTAAACAATTATTATCAAGTATTGTTAATTAACCCAGTTTTAACACATTTTTCTACAATGCACTATTTTTAAATATATTTTGATATAATCCCATATTTATTTTCTAGATGTTTTATTATACAATTTTTAAACATACAACTAAATTAGAATTATGCAGTGATTACCCATCTGTCCATAACATTTATTCTGTAATTAACATTTGACTATATTTATCAGTTAAATCTGCATTTGTTTTCTATCACCACTATAACAAATCACCACAGCTTAACACAGCACAAATTTATTACAGGTCAAAAGTTCAGAATGGATTTCAGTGAGCTAAAATCAAGATGCTGGCAGGTAGGCCTTTCTTTGGCAGGCCTTTTTGTAGGCCCTGAGAGAGAATTCATTTCCTTGTCTTTTCCAGCCTCTAGAGGTCACTCGCTTTCCTTGGCTTGTGGTGTCTTCCTCTATCTTGAAATCTAGCAGTGTAGCATCTTCAAATCTTTCCTGACTCTGAACCTTGCTTCTCTTGCCAGATCTCCTTCTCTCACTCTTCTGCCTTATTCTTCCATCTTTTAAGGCCCTTCGTGATAATATTGAACCCAGAATAACCCAGGATAGTCTCCTTAGTTTAAAACCCTTAAATTATTGACATCTGCAAAGTCTCCTTTGCCACGTCATGTAATGTATTCAAAGCTTCCAGGAATAGGGATGTGGACATCATTGAGGTCCATTATTATGCCTCCCATTGATCTCCTTTCATCCATCAATCCGTCTTATTTTAGAGGTGAATTTTTAAGTAAATTGAAAGCTGCTTATTCTCAAAGGCTACTCCCAATTGAGTTATCAATAAAGAAAAGTTACTCTATATCTTTAAATCTCCTTTAAAGAAGAATATATTTTATAAGTTTGTCATACTTTTCAGGAATTTGTCTGTGTGAATGCTTCCACAGTTTTGCTACTCTATGCATGTGTCCTCACTAATTTGGTTAGTATGTTAACACAAGATGCTGATTTACAGATAATTTTAATGTGTGTTCTGACATTTGTAGTCTTTCTACTGTTTGATATAAATATTTTGCACTCAAGAATTCCATATTAAACCCTCCTTACAAAATCAGTTGATGATTAGAGAAATGAAATTCATTTTCCAGTAGATACTTTATCCTTATGGGTCAAATTTAGCCCCAGTGTGACTCATTAACTATCTCTATCCAACTAAACAAAAAGAATCCTTTAGAAAATCAAGGGGATCCCCCTTCTGCAAGGTAGTCATATTTTATATGACATATTTTATAGTCATATAAAATAATGAAGAATTCAGTTATTATGTAGATTTGTCTGCATAATATTATATCAACTTTGAATTTACAAATTTATAATATCATATCTAATGAACTAGAAATCACCATGTTTCAATTCGAAAAATTGATGAAGTCACAATTGTAATAATATTAACTAGCCTATATTGAGTATTGATTATCTTCCAGATAGTGTAAATTATTTAAATATTATCAACCCTATTCAATAGATAAGAAAAAGTAGGTGCGTACAGACTAAGTAAAACATCAATGTTCGTACTGTTAATGTGTGCAGAAACCAAGATCTAAACAATCCTTCTGAGCACTGTGCCTGGTGCACAGATAGAGAGAGGAACCAAGAAAGTCATCCCTTTTAGTCTGTATGGAATAAAGAGAAGATTTCTGTCAAAGTCAGTTTGGGGTGCTAAAAGAAAATACCATAGATTGGTGGCTTAAACAGTATACATTTCTTTCTCAAAGTTCAAGAGACTAGGAAATCTAAGATCGAGGCACCAGTAGATCCAGTGTCTGGTGAGGATCTGGTTTCTGGTTTGCAGCTGGTCATATTCTAGTTGTATCCTCATATGACGGGAAGCAGAGAAAAAGACGTAGCAAGCTTCCTTCTGTCTTTTCTTCTAAAGGCACTGATCCCATTCATGAAGGCCCCACCCTCATGATCTAATTACCTTCCAAATGCCCCACCTCCTAAAATCATCACAGTAAGGGTGAGGATTTCAACATAGGAATTTGGGAATATAGATATTCAGTCCATAACATCCCACCCCAGTCTCCCAAAGTCATGTTTTTCTCAGATGAAGGGAAAACATTTCTTTCATCCAAAAGCCCTCAAAGTCTTAACTTATTTCAGCATCAACTCTAAAGAACACACACTCGTCTTCAAGACAAGGAAAGAAGGGCCCTGTAGGGGATGCAGATATTATTAGGGCTGCCAAATTCTCATGTACTCATGTAAATATTGTCTAAGATATGGGTCAGACTCCAAGTATGACTCATTCTGGGGTAAAATTTATCTTCAGCTGTGAACTTGTGAAACCAAACAAGTTACATGCTTCCAAAACACAATGATGGAACAGGTATAGAATAGACTCCCCTATTCCAAAAGGGAGAAATGAAAAAGAAGGAAAGGGTGAGAGAGCACAAGTCCCAAGAATGCCAAAAACCTAGAAAGGGTAAGAGATTATAAATCTTGAGAATATTTTCTTTTGACTCAATGCTTTTCCTTCCAGACTCACTGGGACATCCATCCAGCCTCCTCCAAGACCCACTATGGCAGCAGTTCATCATCTGTGGCTCTGCAGGCAAGGATCCCAGGTTGTGATTCTGCCAGGTAGAAGTTGTGCTTCTGTGGATCTGTCAGGTGGCCTTGCCCCCAAGGCTTTGCTGGGTGTTGGTCCTACTCTTTGAAACTGAGATGGAGACAGTCCTGCACCCCCCACCCTCAGGCAGTCTAGATGTGCAGTGGAAGTGGCAGTCCTAGGATATCAGCATTATGTGCAGGGTCCTTCTTCCCTTATCTTGAAGAAAGTTGTATATTTGCAGGTGAAGAGCCCTTATGATCCATTCCCGTCGAGTCTCCCAACAGTCTTTCTCCATTTTGTCCTGTTTTCCTTGTTCCTAAGTCCCAGCTAGAAATGTTTCTTCTGCTGTAATGCCATCTCTATGCCTGGCTTCTGTTGAGTTGGCTGATTAGGTTATGGTTCACATCCACACTAATCTTATTAAATGGTCACTCTACCACAGCCTTAGTATTCTTTTTCAAATGCACCTTCTCATTTTTATATTTTGTAATGTGGATAGGCTTATAAATTTCCACATCCTAAAGTTCTGGTTTCATTTCGCCTAACAGCTCTATCTTCTGTTCAGTTCTCTCCTGTACATTTTACTCTAAGAAGTTAAGAGAAAGCAAAACACCCTACGAGTATTTGGTTTACAAATCTCAGATAAATATACAATGTCATTACTCACAAATTCTACCGTCCACACAACACTAGGAACGCAAACACAATTCAACCAGGCTTTTCTTTTGGAGCACTCACCAGAATCAGAATCAGAATGTATAAACCTCTTCAGGCAAAAACAGCATTGGCTAACATGTGCATCAAATCTCTTCCAGCTTCTACCCCATTATCCAGTTCCAATGCCTCTTCCATATATTCTTAGCCATTTTTTTACATCATTAACTCACCTCTCGGTACCCATTTATGTCTTAGTCTGTTCAGAGTGCTAAACAGAATACCATGGACTGGATTGCTTAAACAACAGAAATTTATTTTTCACAGCTCTGGAGGCTGGAACATACACTATCAAAGTGCCAGCAGATCCAGTGTCTAATGAGAACCTGCTTCCTGGTTTGCAGATGGCTGTCTTCTAGTTGTATTTTCATATGGTGGAGAGCAGAGAGACACAAAGGAAACAAGCTCTATGTCTCTTCCTCTAAGGGTTCCAATCCCATTCATGAGGGTTCCACCCTCTTAGCCTAATTGATATGGACAGGAGACCATTGATATGGTGGTTCCCCAGCAAAGGCCCCACTCTCAAGTCTGGATATCCATGGCCCTAAATGAGAACAAGCATTCTTGTTTTCGTGCCCAAAATGTTGCCTTTTGGCTTGCCATGCGTCCTGTCCTGCCACCGTATAAATCCCAAGCCCAAGCTGCAGACCAGCAGTTCAGCAGACCAGCAATGATGGAATGACACAGCAGAGAAACAGAGGAGTGATGTCTAGACGCCAAGGGGAGTTCTGCTGGGGGTGGTCGGAGAAGAGTCTGGCTGCTGAGTAGCCTGACTCCAGGTGAAGACCACCTTCCCATTCCATCCCCTCTTTTCGTTCCCCATCCATCTCGCTGAGAGCCACCTCCACCACTCAACAAAACCTTGTACTCATCCTTTGAGCCTGCATGTGATTTAATTCTTTTGTGACACTGGGCAAAAGCTTGGGATACAGAAGTCTGTCACACTGGCCCTCTGTCCTTGCAATAAGGTCCCGGGTCCATTTAGCTGATTAGTACACAAGTCATCTGCAGACATCAAAGCTGAAAGAGCTTGGTAACACTAGGGTTGCAGGCACCCACCCCTAGACACTACCACAGGGCCAGGAGCCCAAAGCACTTGCTCCAGCCTCTGCACCTGCCCATCTACATGCTTCGCGTAAAGGTTTGAGCTGTGGTGGGGGATGACCAAACAGGCGAACCACATTCCTGTTTCATGTCCTGCAAGGGGAATCAGGGAATGCTACTGTTTCATAATTACCTCTCAAAGGCACCACCTCCTAATACCATCACACTGGGGTTAGGATTTCAACATGTGAATTTGAGGAGGGGTGCACAAATATTCAGTCCACGACACTTTGCAACAGTGGTAACTTCCAAACAATATGTCAGAGTCAGTTAACAGTAGAAACTAGAGTAGGATTTTTCAGACGAAGAAAACAGAATTTTAAAAAATATGTAGAGCATCGTTTCTCAAGGGAGGATGACGCCCACCCCCTGGAAGCATTTGGTGATGTCTGGAGGCATTTTTACCTGTCATAACTATGTGAGGTTGCTACTAGCATCTAGGGGGTAGTGGTCAGGGATGCTGCTATATGTCCTCCAATACACAGGACAGACTTTGCAACAAGAAATTACCATTAAAAAAATGTCAGTAGTGCTCATATTGAGAAACTCTAATTTAGAGCACATACAAATGCCTGAACCAGCATGTACAGGGGACAGGTAGTTTCAGGTTGCTAGATGTGGGATTGAGTTGGAGGAAGGAGAATGGTGGGGCTATTGTATGTCATTCATAAATAGCTTTATAGTTAGGCTAAGGAGTCTAGATTTTATTCTCCAAGTAACGGGGAGCCAAGGAAAATTTTAATAGTGGGGTTACATGAAAAATCTGTATATCTTGAAAAGGGAGTAGTTTATGAAAATCAAATAAGATCCTGCATATGAAAGCAGTTTATAAAATTTTGTATAAATTTTAGGCATTTTTATTTCACATATGTCAGACCTCTTCATTTAAATAGGTTGACATCAAGTGAGATTTATTAGAGCAATTAAAAAAATCACATCATAATTTGACAAGATCATATACCAGTACTCTCATGATCTGATGTATTGTTACTGTACTCCTGAATAGTTCACTCATAGTCTGTTTGATTGCTATTAAAGTGCCACTTCTTGTTCTCTTCATAGCTATTTATATTTCTAACTCTCAATGTAAACATTCACATTATAAATCTTCCAGCTTTCTAAGCCAGCTCTGCCCTGGCATCCCTTCTCAGGGGTTTATACTATTTTGACATCCACATAGTAACCACTATGTTGCTCATTCAAATAGACACAATCAGGTTATGAAAACTGAAGTACATAGAAATTAATTTTTTTGAGATAGAGTCTCATTCTGTCACCTAGACTGGAGTTCAATGGCATGGTCTTGGCTCACTGCAACCTCCGCCTCCCAGATTCAAGTGATTCTCCCACCTCAGCCTCCCAAGCAGCTGGGACTACAGGCATGTGCCACTACACCTAGCTAATTTTTGTATTTTTAGTAGAGACAGGGTTTCACTACGTTGGCCAGGCTGGTCTCAAACTCCTGACCTGGTGATGCGCGTGCCTCGGCCTCCCAAAGTGCTGGGATTAGAGGTGTGAGCCACTGTGCCCGGCCAGAAATTGATATTTTCTCATTAACTTATTTCCTTTATATTTGTTTTTTTCTTTCTATTCTTTCTCCTTGTCTTCTATTTCTTCCCTGTTTTTCTCTTTTTTTCCACAAACTGGCTAATTGCAATAGGGAAAAATAAAAACAGGAAGAAAGTAACTCTTATCAATGTCTCACCAAGACATCAGATTATGTTACCTGTGAGGAATAATCATGAATGAATTTAAAGATGACGTCTGGCAGTCCTGTAAGATTGTGTTCAGTGACCTTGCCTCCTGGTACGAACAGCCTTGTATAATTCCCTGTCCTCAAATAATCTGTTACTAATCACGAGAATGTGGCAAAATTGAGGGACTGTCAGTTCTGTAGTTAGGTCACAAGAGATGGTGACTTCTGTCTTTCCAGTAGACATTCTCTTGCTGACTTTGATAAAGCAAGTAGCCATATGGGAGAGGCCCATGTGCCAAGGGCCTGAGGAAGAGGCTCCAGCCAATAGCTAGCAAGGAATGGAGGGCCCTTAGTCTCACAAAACTTGAGGAGCTTGAGGAGCTTCCAGTAGTCACTTGAGTTAGCGTGGAAGTGGATCCTTCTGTAGGTGAAACTTTGGAACTGATCCCAGACATAGCAGACACCTTGACTGCTAATTTCTGAGAGAGAGTGAAGTAGAGGGACCAGCTAAGCCTTGTCTAGAAATTGTGAGACAATGAACCTGTTTTTTGGTTTTTTTTAGGAGGTAAATGTTGGGATAATCTGTTATGCAATGCACTGATGGAAAAGTAATACATTACCCTTAGTCTAGCTTTCTTCTAAAATTAAACATCTTTGTCATCAATGGTAGGCACTAAAGACACAAAGATATAAAGCTCATAGACATAAATACTGGAACAATGGACACTCAGCCTACTTGAAGGTGGAGGGTGATAATGATGATGGGGATCAAGCAACTACCTAGAGAGTACTATGCACACTACCTGGGTGACAAAATAATTTGTACACCAAACCCCAGTGACACACAATTTATCCATCTAACAAACATGCACATGTACCCCCTGAATCTAAAACAAAGGTTTGAAGGAAACATAAAAATAAAAATAATAAGTGGTGTGGAATTTAAGTTGTAAAATCCAAAGGCAGTTTTGTTTCATTGTGAAATGAGTGACTTTAATGAAGCCAAAGCACTTTGCCCAAATGTTTACTGTTGACATTCTGAATGAGAAGCGAATTAATTTTGTCTTCCAAACTATGGACTTTTGGTCTTTATGGCATAGAATAACAAAATAATAGCATTTATAGACCTAAGAGTTGATACAATCTCCATTAGTTAACAGTAGCTGCTGTAAGAGATTAAAATAACAACATAGCACAATAGCCACTTATCTCATTTATATAAAATTCAAAATGAGTGTTTATGATCTGCATGAATCTCTCTTAACATCTTTAAATTAGAAATCCCGAATTGTCCAATCTTGATGTTTCACCATTTTCAATTCCTCTCCAAGACGGCCAGAGAAAGGAAACAATTATTGAGTATTGTTCATGAGAAGAGTTTATGAGCAGAGTCTGAAATTGGCTTATGTAACTTCTGCCGACGTTTCTTGGGTCATAAACTAGTTCTGTAGTCACACCTAACTGCAAGGGAGGCAGTGGAATATCATCTAGCTGTGCCCAGTAGATGGATTTAGCAATCAGCAAACCAGCCAGGCTCTGTCACATACTCTGACTTTTCTACTTTGCAAATACGATAATGGAGGTTTACGGGGAGAGTTCAATGCACTTGATGATGCTCATACCTCCAAAAATAATGAGAGACTAAAGGCTAGAATCCAGTTTTTCTAACTTCTTGTTTGCTACTTTTCTGCCATTAATTCTGTATAGAAAATATAGAGAATAAATGATTATTTGTATAGAGTTTTCTAAAGTTATTAAACATTTTGGCAGCCTATCATTAAAGGCCATTTGCAAAGATTCAAATATGTGATTAATCAGCATGTAATTACTTAGCATGCCAATTTAAAAGAAGTAGACCATGGGTCTCCATTTGTGCTGAAAGGGCAAATAAAATATAGCCTTTTTCTAATCTTACATTAATGAAAATTAATTAATGAAAGTGCAGTTCAATTGCAAGAAAACATTTGGGGGCATATGTGGGTTTCTTAGGTGCATCACTTTAATTAAAAATATGTAATTTTATTATCTTTTATTTTAAGTAAATTTAAATTTCATGTTATTAGTTCCAAAAAGTGCTTGAAAGAAAAAAATATGGCATTGTGTCCCAAAGGAGTTGTGCTTATTCTGACATTCATTAACCTTTACTAAGATGATCCATTTCAGAGAGGTCTAAGTGACCACGGAGCTGGGCAATTTAGTTGGCCTGAATTTGCCAGATGGAATCATGCTTCCTCTAATCCCAGACACTCAATTTTCCTTTCACATTAGTCTGGTCAGTACTCAACATCTTAGTTAACCTAGTTCACAAAACTAAGGACTTGTTTCTGTTTTTTGTTCTTTTTTGTTTTTTTTTTTTTTTCTTTTTTTTGTGTGGGTGGGGTTGTTTGATTTTGCTTTATACTCATATTAAAAAATTGATGTTTTTTAATCAGGTTTTTTTTTTCTTTTAACTATGCCATTAAAAAACAATTATCTTGTTTACTGGCTTCCCATTCCTGTTAACTAGAATGAGATTTCTATCTTTTTTTAAGTAGAAAGGTTCACTATGATTAATTTTGGAATCAGAATGCACCTGGAAATCTTTTATATATGATTTTTGAACAAATGTTCTTTACCATAGAAAGGAAAATACACCATACTTACTACTGGTTATTTTTTAGAACACAAAGGTGGCAGCACCATTTGATAAGTTGAAGATGCTACATTCAGATGGCAGATATCTTGTCCCATTATACTAATACTTTCTAACTCTATGACCTTAAGAAAGATTTGGTGGCTTAGGTGGGTCTGGTTATGCATCCTAGTTTTGTAAAATTGGTAATGTATAGACTCACATTTTAAAGGTTGTTGTGTAGAAAGACAAAATACTGCAGGCATTTGTAGGTAAGGCAGTTACATTGAAGTATATTGGCAGAATGTTTTAGTTTTGAAGATCAAGGAGGGTACTGAGATTCTGAGACAGTGAGAATTATGAAAGTATAATGGAGCTTATTATGGGTTAAGAAATGGATAGGATAAATCAGAGATAGGGTATAAATTATTGTTCTTTTAAACTGATGGTCTATAGGCATAATAATGCATTTATTTATTTTAAAGTGGATCCCCTAAAAATCAGAACTGTTACCTGGAGGCCAAAAATTTGGTATATAAATCATGGCATACACACACACACACACACACACACACACATAATCACAAATGTGCAATGTTTTTTTTTTTAACTTCTCTAAGGTGCTTCATTTTCAGTGATTATATGTAAAGCCCTGGGATGAACTAACTCATATGTATAAAAACTTTGACCTCCTTGAGTAAGAGGCACTATTTCAGACCAAATTATTATTATTAATGGGAGTGAGCCCTGAGCTAATGAAAGACATTTTTTTTCTTTTCTTATTTATTTTTTATTTTATTTATTTATTTATTTATTTATTTTTGAGGTAAAGTCTCACTGTCTCCAGGCTAGAGTGCAGTGGCCTGATGTCCACTCACTGCAACCTCTGCCTCCCGGGTTCAAGCAATTATCCTGTCTCAGCCTCCCAAGTAGCGGGGACTACAGGTGCCTGCCACCATGTCCAGTTAATTTTTTTCTATTTTTAGTAGAGACGGGGTTTCACCGTGTTGGCCAGGATAGTCTGGACCTCCTGACCTCATTATCCACCTGCCTCAGCCTCCTAAAGTGGTGGGATTACAGGCGTGAGCCACCGCGCCCGGCCTGGAAGACAGTTTTTAAATTACTTGATGAGGGAAGCACTTCAGAACTCTTTCTGCAGAGTGAAATGCATTTATTTTTTGTTTGCTTATTTTTCCAATGGCAACAGCAAAGATAGTTCAACAAATGTAGGAGGGAGGTCAAAAGCACTGGGAGGTCAATGTTTCTTAATCACATTCTCATCTAAGTGTTTGATCTTTTGACTCAAATATCTGTATCTTCTATCTTGATATACTTGCCATGGTCACCTTAGGTTTTCTTACTTTATTCTTCAGAAGTTTCCTTCTGGCAACTCTCCATCTCCTGTGGCCCTCTGGCTTTTTGTAACATTTTGAAATCCTTGTATCACATGATTAATACCATCAAAGACATTGTGAGTGACTGACAATTCGAGTCAGTTTAGGGAGAAGAGGAAATTCCAGAAATTTCATGATATTGAACCAATTTATGAATGTTTAAAGTTCTTTATGTGTCCTTGGATTTTTTTTTTTCTCTCTCTCTCTCTAGTTTTTGTTTGTTTGTTTGTTTGTTTTTTGACTATCATAAGGTTTAGTGTGGCATCGGAGTTTATTTTCTCTTATAAGGTTACAATTGTCTACAATAATTACCCTCTCAGGTGATCTGGTAAAATTAGGTTATCCTTTGAATTTCTGTATAATCATAAACAGGATGAAAGAGAAGGCAGAGTGCATGTGACAGTGAGGTTTAAGGAAATTTTAATAAGTGAAGAGCTTATTGAAAGCAAAAAACTGAGGAATGCAAAAGGACAAAAGAGAAAAGCAGGACACACTAAAATGGTAGCTGTTAAAGGGAATAATGGCAATGGTGGGGAGAGGATCCTAAAGCCCCGTATCATGTTACAAATAGTCAAGCCTGAGGGAAGACATGTGAGATCAAGTGACAATAATAACGAAGCTCTCTGAAGCCAACGTTTCTAAACCTCCATTGTATATATGGCTTAGTAGTTGGAATGAGTCCTTGTCAGGATTCAAGAGCAGAAGAAAACATAGTTAAAATAGAGACTAGTATAGCAAAAAAAGGTTTTGGAAAGCTATAAAACCTCTGCAGAGTGAGTAACCCAACACTCGGAGCTTGGAATGTGAGAGGTGTGTCGTGTTTACCTCAGGTTCACCACCAAATCCAGGGAGCCTCCATTAGACACAGTGTATTGGTGAGGTCCCAGCTAACTCACTGTGTTCCAACTGTGTTAATGTTAAAATGCTATGCAGGAGAAAATGAAATGAAAGACTAGCCTGAGGCTCGATACTATAGACTAAACTGTGTTCCTCTCAATACATTTATATATTGAAACCTTAACCTGCCATGTAACTGTATTAAACAATGGGGCCTTTACAGTGGTAATTAAGGTTTATAGTGGTAAGAGGTCATCCGCGTGGGACCCCAGGACTGGTATCCTTATAAGAAAGGGAAAAGACAACAGAGGTCTCTCTTCATGCACACAAAACAAAGCCTGTTGTGAGTACACAGCAAGAATGTGGTCATCTCCGAGCCAAGAGGAGGAAACTCACTAAAAGCCAACCTTGGCAACACCTTAATCTTGGACTTCTAGCCTCTAGAACTATGAGAAATAAATTTCTATTTTTTAAGCCACCCAGTCTGGCAGCTACATAAGACTAATACACCCAGTTAGGATAAGAAATCTGACTTCTGCCTCTGTTCACTTTATTCTTAATTACATAAAAGACAGGCTTCTGAGATATGCAGCCCCTGCTTTTGAGGAGACAACTGCAACGGGAGTGGCAGATGGAGATAAGAAATACCTCTGACGTCTCCAGACAATTTAGATGGTCTACCTCAAGCCTAATAATAGCAATGTTAGAGCCATTTACCTGGCTGGCTGACTTAAGAGTAGTTATATTCTTGAAGGTTGCTAATAAAATATTGATAAAAGAGTAAGAGAGTGATCATGATAAAATAACTTGCGCCGTTTCCCCAGGTGGTACCATTAGGGTACACAGTGTGTCAGCTATTAACGCTATGCTGTCACAATGAAAATGTTCAAAAGTATTTTAGAAAGGAGGAAGAAAGGAAGAAATGAAGGAAGAGAGAAAAGGGGGAAGGGAGGAAGGGAGGATGAGAGAAAGGGAGAAAGGGAGGAAGGGAGAGAGAGGGAAAGAAAGAAGAAAGAAGGAAGGCAGGCAGGAAGGAAGGAAGGAAGGAAGGAAGGAAGGAAGGAAGGAAGGAAGGAAGGAAGGAAGTTTGGGAAAGTAGTTAGTATCACACCTTCAGATAAAATCAGTCCTTCCGGCTTTCCTCTTGCCTATGTACAATGGAATATGACATGTACATTTAATAAAAATAAATAAATAGATAAATTCAGGGACTAAATACTATTTTAGTCACGTTAACTTCAGTGTTTGACTAGGTCTAGATGATCTAGATGACTAGGAAAAATCAATTAGGAATTCACACTCAATCAACACAACCTCAATGATGAGAATGACACTCTAAAGGGGAGAATTTAAATTAACTTCAAGGGACCAACACCTTTGAACAAAAAGCCACATTATGAACTAAAAGGAAACCCAAAAGTAAAATTTTTGATAATAGAATGTGATGCTGGGACATGAGGCAGACAATAGGAATTTACATTGTCATTTATCGGTTGCCATTTACATGTCGGTTGAGTTTCTGGTATTTTAATCAAATGTTGTTTCAAGTCATCAGCACATTAGTCAATCAGGTTTTAGAATCCTTCATTCCCAGACTCTGCAACACTCTGAACAGTCTCTCCCCATTCCCGGGTCAGGCAAACTCTTTGTTGATTTCACTGGAGTGGAACCTAAAATCCAATCAGGCCATAAATGATTTGGACTGCTGCTACTTCTCTCACCTTGCTTCTTATTTCATTCCTCTTTATGTTCTCTGTCTCACCCTCATTTTGTTGTTCCTCAAACTTGTCAAAACTATTTCCCCTTTAGGATCTTTACATTGACTAATTCCACTTCCTAGAATACTCTGTCCCCCAGATATAAACATGGTTTATTATTTTACTTCATTCGAACCTTCCTCAAATGTTACCTTCTCCATAAAACCCACAATGCTAGTTGTTTTCTATCACTTCCAGCTCTCAGATGTGTACTTTGCCCTTTACTGCTTGTTTTATGGCTTGGGGATCAGGAGAGAGATACTGGGGCATTTCTTCCTGTCTCTCCCTTGCTTTTCTAGCTGTAGTTTTGATAGTGTATTCCTCTAACTACAATTCCTGCAGCTTGACTCTTTTCACATGGCTCCAGCCCTTCCAAGGCTCTAGTTAACAATAGTTTGACCTTTTACCTTCAGGCCTTAGGATGGTGCCAGTTTTCCGCTGTTGCTAGACACCGAGTGCTCTAAAATTCCTTAACCTAGTTTACATTTCTGCAAATAGCTCCTTCATCCTACTCCCTCTAGAAGCCTTCATGAGTGTATCTGTTCTGACCAGATTCTAAATGAAAACCTATCCAAGTGACCTTTTAAAAGATTGCAAATCAATGCCTTCTCTCCCAACATCCTCAATCCCTTTCATCCTGCCCCACATTTTCTCCCAAAGCACCTATTATCTTTAATATTGTTGTTTACTCATCAGATTCTTGGAAATCTGCCTCCCTTAGGTAGAGGCAGGCCCATGAAAGCAAGGATCTTTTGTTCACTGAGGTATTCCAAGTATTTTGAATAGAGTCTGGCAAATGATAGACATTGGAAAATTATTTATTGAATGAATGAATAAAGAACGAATAAATACATCGAACTACTAGTCACATATAGTAAGTTTACCAGAAACATTGTTGAGTATTGATATTGGTAAACATTTCTACATATTAACCCTCAAAATTGTATTTATGTCCTTTATTTTAACCTTAATAGCTTTTACAAAGCAATAGTAGATTGAAAATGAATATTACGTTAGATTCCATGTAATATCTGTGGAATCTAACAAAATTAAGTTCATATATTTGCAAACCTGGTTAGTTAGGTATTTTTTGCATGTACTAATAATTGGCCTATCGGTCAGGATGGTTTATGGGGTGCTGCAGTAACAAAGCCAACATTTCAGAGGCTTAAAGTGAAAAAGGTATAATAATTATCAATTTTATTACAAATTGATCTCAGATTGGCAGGGGATCTGATCAATGCCTTCTTTACCCAATTACGAGCTAACAAAGCCTCTGCCATCTTAAATGTCATTGATTGTTATGATCGGGGAAAGAGCACATGGAGAATCACATGCTTGTTCAACCTTTTCTGTCCATAAATACCACGTGCTATTTTTGCTCTCATATGATTGCCCAAAGCAAGGACCAAGTTTAACTTGAAGCGAGTGAAAAAATCCCATTCTATCCTGTACCTAGAAGAAAAGAAAAAACAAATATTAGTGATGAATGTGAATAATTAACAATTGGATCTGATGGCTTGAGTTGCTTAGCATGTGGCAGATGATGGTGAGAAATGTATTACGAATATTCTTAAACATTTTCATGAGATTTATGTGAAATATATAATACATATAATTATATATAGTTATATACTATATATAATATCATAATTATATATGCATAATATAATTACTGAGCAGATAAGGCAGAGGGATATAGCACACTGTAAAAAGAAAATTTACTCTTCTTTGTCCTTAAGGTCCTTGCAGTTTACTGAAAGAGGGTATTTCAAAAAACAAGAAAATAATTTGTTTCAGATAGATAAAACACTTTAATATTTCTTACCCCGATCCTCAATATCAGAATATTTCTTGAAAAACATTTAAAATAAATTTGTTTTTAAATTAAATTGAACAAAACTTGAAAATAAAACCCAAATGTATCAATATCAATTTTGTAAATGCTTTTATTTAGCTACTATAGGGAATTCTCAGGCCCTCTTTGAGGTGTGTGAAATAATGCTAAATTGTCACATTGTTTTTCTTTGGAAAGAACATATGGATGCAGGGATAAAAGCACAGAGCTATCTTATGTGATTTATGAGGTTCTCTGCTTACCCAAGGCTCATTCTTGTTCTCTCATTCCCCTTTAGTAATATACCTGGGTCATTTCCTAAGTATTTTAAGATGGTGTTCACTTCATGCCTGTCCTAATATATTTACAAATACTGCTCATGTTTTCTTCCAAAGATTCTGTTCCAATCACAGATTTATTGCTCCCTACATGGCTAAATTTCAAACAGAACTATGTCAGTAATGATAATTGTAGTAGGCAAGGAATGGGATAAAGAAAATGAAGCAGGAAATAAAATAATTCCTCTTCTCTGCCTTTGAGGTTTTCCTAAAACATTTTTATGGCCACAGTCAAGGTAAATAAATTCACTATTCAATAGTAAAATGCTATAGGTAAACTTGTAACAGTTGAAACATGACTAGTTTTCCCAATTTTGATAGTTTTGGCTTGTCTAATCAAATAAGTAAATAAAATTTCTCAATTCACCAAGCAATCACCAGCCAATATGAGGGCTATATCCTGTCTGGCCACCTACATCTAAGGATGATATACTTTTTTCAGAAATTTAAAAGTTCAAGTTAGTGAAAATACAATGTGAGTTGGTTAAACCAAAACTAACGCTTTTAAAGGATAGTTTCTATAAAATTTTAGTTAAATGTATGCATGTGTGTATGCATTTATTTTTTTATTTTCTCATGATGAATAAGCCAATTAATGCTTGATAAAATATAGAACTTTAATTTGTTGAGACAATTGTTTCAATATCATTAACTCTATTTCTGCTGAGTCACACTGTGAAAAATAACCATTTATAGTGATGGAAACTACCATTTCAAATTTTACTTTCTATTGAATATATATATCATTATACTAAATAATAAAAGTTTTTTACAAAATTGTGAAAATCAGGTCTTTTATTTTTTCTGATAAATAGTGCAAAACCTAGGCAGAGTGCATTAGCTCATGCCTATTATCCCAGCACTTTGGTAGGCTGAGGCAGGCAGATCACCCGAGGTCAGGAGTTTGAGACCAGCCTGGTCAACATGGCGAAACCCAGTCTCTACTCAAAACATAAAAATGATCTGGGCGTGGTGGCGAATGCCTATAATGCCAGCTACTAGGCAGGCTCAGCCAGGAGAATCACTTGAACTCGGGAGGTGGAGGTTGCAGGGAGCTGAGATCTTACCATTGCACTCCATCCTGGGCAACAGAGCAAGACTATCTCAAAAAATAAATAAATAACCTTTTTTTATTTAAAAAAAAAAAAAAAAAAAAAACCCTTAAACAAATAGCCCCAATGCCTTTATAACTATTACATTGTCTGGAGACCAAAGCCCAAGGTGGCTACTAGCAGTTGTTCTACTATTAGTCTTAAGACTAATCCCATAGGACATGATAATTAGTATAAAATGTCAGAAATAATTTGATATATTTTAAATAAATGATGTTCAAGTTATGTTAACTGGCCAAAAATATTATACATGTTTCCCTGACCTCCTTGCTTGAAGTATTTAAGAACGTGATGAATGGAGCAGCATAGTGGAATTCTAGCTGTAAGATTCCATTCATTCCACATTCCTAGTTCTATAAAGGTTTCCATTTCCTGCTCCACTGAAAACTTTCATCTCAACCTGACACTGAGCTTTTCATACGAAGTACCTCGAGTGCTTAGGATAGAGAGCTATTTCCCAGTGCAGAAGAACAGACTTGTAAGTGCAAAGTTAGTAAGGAGTAAGTGTAAAGTTACTATTGGTTCATTTTGTCTGTATTCCTCTGAATGAACAACTGGACCGTTCTTCCTGTCCTCACCTTCTGAGACCTTTCCTGATTCCCTCATTAGGATTTAGACATCCCATCTTAAGGAAGCTAGAAGCGATAGGAATTACCTCATGGCACTTAAATCAGATGTTACGTTTAATATGCTTGTTTCTTTACTACACTCCCCATCCCACCATTAAACTCATTTGTTGTGTAAATTAATACATAGATAATCATACTTTACGTGGCCTGGAATTTTGCCTAGAGATAATCAGAAGTAACTACCCATATGCATCATAATCTTCTATAGGAAGACAAAAAATGCTCAACAACCTCATGACATTTTGAAACTCCTTATTTTTCCTCTTTACTCTTTCTCATGCCTCAGGCTGTCTTGCTGGTTCAGTCCAGATTAACTGGAACTTGTTAATCGACTCCACCATTCATATCAAAGTATAAAAGAATAAGAGCAGCTGAAGATCATACTACTCTCTGGAGATGTGTTAGAGTGAGTCAAAGCCTTTCAAAATGAATTAATTTATTATAGTTAGATCGTCAGAATCTAAGAGACATCATTTGAAGAATATCTGAGTCTTCTCACCATTCCTGGAATCCTTCCTTCTAGGTGCATAGCTATACTTCCTAATATGTAAGGGTAGCCTTAGGAAAGGTTTAGTTCTGGTATAGACTAATCACAATATGCAATCATAATTTGCATTTTTAATGATTTTTTAAAAAAGAGCTGGGCTTTCTCATCATTCTTGGACTTCTTCCTTCTAGGTGTATATCTATACTTCCTAATATATAAGGGTAGCCTTAGGGAAGGTTTAGTTCTGGTATAGACTAACCACAGTATGCAATCATAATTTGCAGTTTTAACAATTTTTTTTACATATTATAGAAATTATGTGAGGTCTCCAATTGTTTACATGAGCCATGCTACTAGGATCTTGTTTTCCATTCTGTCTAAATTTTTCTCCCTGTGAAGGTCAGGACTTTAAGGTGGCTGTATTATCCCAGCTCCTGGTATGTTTGCACCCACTTTCTACTTCCTCTTGAGTGTGGGTGGGCCTGGTGACCTGTTTCCCAACAATTGAATATGTCACAAGCTATAGGATGGCACTCCAGGGATTTCATTCCATTTCACATGACTGACTTGACAGCATACTTGCCCCAGTCTGTCTCTTTCTTTCTCTTTTAAAACAAACAAACAAACAAACAAACAAACAAACAAAAACTGCCATGAATTCCATATACACAAAGAAATGGATTCTGCAAAGAATCCAAGGGCAATCTATAACCTTACTGACTTGAGATCCTGATGAGGACCCAGTCCTGGCTGCCACCTGGATTGCCCTATGCTATCCTAAACAGAGGACCCATCCAACCTGTATCTGGACTCCTGACCCACAGAAGCTGTGAGAAAATAAATTCGTGTTTTTTTGTTCTTTTTTTAAGCTTCCAAGTCCGTGGTAATTAGTTATGCAACACAGACAGCTAATACACTACTTTATTCTCTGATTCTAGACCACTGTCAAGATATAAAACATCCTACAAATTGCTTGGAAATACTAAACCACGGATAGTGACTGTGACTTTTATACTCAGAGCAGCTGGTTTTAGGAAGTACTGGTAACTACCAGGGGAACACATTTTACCCCTATATACACAAAAAACATATGTGAGATGTTACAATAATGTTTCTTTTCTTACTGATGTTTAATATCCGTATCTGCTTAATAGCCAGCGGCGGTAAATGGACCCATCTTGTAAAAAGGCTTCAAGGGGAAATAAATTAAAAGTGCAGTGTAAGCATTAGGCACAAATTTCCTTCATATGGTGTTGCACTATTGCCATATCTGTCCATGTGTCTGTCATGGGTTAAATCAAAACATTCATATAAACATTTTCTGCAAAATCCTGAGTAACTAAGAAGCAAGGGAACAGTTACATAAAATGCTAAACAGGCTCATAGTGACAGGCATGACTTTACTGCTTTACCAATTTTACCTAAGCTTTATTTATGTATTCATTTATTTACTTATTTTGTGCTATTTTCAAGTCTGTTTTCTCCCTTCCCCCGCCACCCTTTTAGAGATAAGTAGTTGAACAGCCCCTAAAGGCAGTTGTGATATGGTGGCCTCACCATGAAATTGTTGTTTTCCAAGTTTTTCTACAATGCTTTGCACTCAGCAACTTAAATCTAGCTCCTTCTTTTTAGAATCATTTTCCTTCACGCCATGTACCATCCTCAAGTGGACTTATATTCCGCTGAAGAGTTTTCCAGGCTACTATATTTAGAGTCACTGATATTTTATTTTCTCACTCAGAAATACAGTTCCGTTTCATTGAGGACACATTTTACATCTGTAAAAACATCTTGACCACATGTAATCTAACAATGTTGTTAGCTCCTTTTATCTTGCATTGTTTCAAGACGAGTTTTGAAAAGAATAGCTTTCTAATATGGTTATGTGGTAAGCAGAATAATGCCCCTTCCCAAAGATATCTACCTCTTAATTCCTAGAACCTGTAAATATGTACTTTACACACAGTAAAAGGGACGTTGCAGATGTGATTGAGTATCTTGAGATGGGGAGATTATCCTAGATTATCTTATTATGCCTCATGTATTCACAAGGGCTCTTATAATAAAGAAACTCCTAGATAGAAGATGGAAGCAGATTGAGCCTGAGAGATCAAGGCTACGGGGAGCTGCGATCGCACCACTGCACTCGAGCCTGGCCAACAGCACGAAAAGCTGTCTCAAAACAAAAACAGAACAGAGAATAAAAGAAAATTGAAGCAGAGACTAGAAAGAGGGAAAAATTCTATGCTGCTGACTGGGAACATAGAGAAGAGGGAGGTAGGAGCTAAGAAATGTAGGCATCCTCTAGAAGCCAAAATGGAAAAGAGAAGGGTTCCCTCCCAGAGTCTCAAAAAGGAACACAACCCTTTGGACCCATTTTAGATTTTTCACCTCCAGAACTGTAAAAGAATAAATGCATGTTGTTTTGAGCTAAATTTGTGATAATCACCGCAATAGGAAACTAATGCAATTTATAACAAAATGCTAAAGTTAGTTTAGAGGGTTCAGAAATTGAAGGATCTTATGGACTTCCACAATCTGAAAGATTCAAGGTGACTAAGTATCTCTCTTTGACGTGTGGAAAGGTTTATAACTTTTGTCTTTCTATAGTTGATAACATGCTTTGTTCTTAGAGTAAAAGCATCTCGTTTATGGGTTGGCATAGCCCATACTAGGGATGTGTGCTATTGCCTCACAAAATTTAAGGCCTACAGCCCTCCACCAAGGACATGTTTTTGAAAATAGTTTAAGCAATAATGAAGTCAAGAGATTATCTGGATCTGGATAGATCATTGAAGATTTTGCCAGAATCCTGTACCAAACTTGTGGGGACTGTCATTTTGTATTTGTGTGGAGACTTCTCTGCTCTACGAATTTCCTTCCACAGGGAAGAATGTCTAGACCCAGGGCACATCTAGCCAAAACTCTGTTACCAGATTGAGCACACGGAAGAACATGAATCCTTCTTGACTTATGGCAACAGCAAATGCAACAACAAAATAAAATTAGAGCTCTAACCAAAGAAGGCCATTTAATAGAAAGTTTACAGATATTGCATAAGTAGATACACATCTTATTCAGGTAAGGATTTGATGATGTTGTGCTTCGCTTAATAGACCATTGGAGACAATAGTGTCTAAATCCCATCTGGTTCTCATGATAAAGAAAATTAAACTGTAGGTGGGAGTCAAGGAAGAGAGCCTCGGAATTTTTCTTTAGCAACTTGATTTTCCTCTACAATTTGAGAAAATATGTGAATTAACTCTTCCTTGGATAGACATCTTGAAAGTGCCCTATCAGAGCTGAAACCTTCCTTCCTGTGACTCAAAACCTAAGCTCACCATATTAAGGACACATGCCTTTGCAGAATTACCATAATAATTCACAAATACAAGAATCCTTGTGTTTATGGTATAAGCACATAGGTTCCCTTAATGCCTATCTCACTCCAGTTTTGAATTGATACTTTTCTTCTGTGTACCATAATAAAATTGGAGCTCAAATAAAGCCCAGTTATACGTTGGCTTTTCCATTGTTTGTGGGGGGAATCTCAGAATAAAATAAACGGATTAAGTGATAGACTCCTATTTCAATTATAAATAAATTTTATGAAGACATGACTTCATGTCCAGGATAATTAAAAACTTGCTTATGTTTCTCCATATCACTGTAAAAAATTGCTTCACTGGAAGTAATTATTTTCCACTAAACTGTGTTTTGAAAAATTCATATGTAAAGTTTGATTAAGACCATGTTTTGCCTTTCAAGAGAAAGAAAAATCATAATCTATAAATATTAAGAAAAATAGGTTTGTTGTACATATGCTTATAAACAAAATAGCAAGTTTGGTGTCTAAAGGCAACAACCTCTGAGATATTTTGGTTGGTGACTCAGATGTGGAAGGAGTAGGTAACATTCTTCTCTGATCCTAGTTCTGTTACTACAGTCATTGAGTGAACTTAGTCAAATACAACAATGTAGGCAGCCCACTCATTCCACTTCATTAATGAAATAGAATTGGAAGAGGCTGCCTCTGAATGTATTTCAACATCGAAGACTTCTTATTCTGTTCTAAGAGGAAGGCCATCTCTGTCTCAATCCTGACATTGTTTTTATCTTTGTTTTTTTTTTTTTTTTTTCTGCATCTGGAACACACACGAATTTAGCTGGCATTTGTCATCTGTGTAGTTTTAGTATTTTGTAACTATTCCTGACTTTTGCCATACCCTACACCTCACTTCCTCTGCAAGACAAACAAACAAACAAAAAATAAAACCTGGAATTTAGTAGAGTCAGAGAAAACAAATTCTAGTCTCATTTTGAGAACTTTATCACTTTTAGTTATAGGAAGAGATTAAATGTATACTAATACTTTGGGTGTCATTAAGTAAATAAAATTGAATGTTGAATCTTACCAAGATTGTTATCAATGACCAACAGGCCTCTCTTCTGAGCTGTATTCAAACAATCTATTTTATGCATCCTAACTTTTGTGCTCCTAGGTCTGTTCACCCCAAGGAGGGTATGTTTATTTTCTGAATTGCATGACTGCCCTTTAGGCAGAGATCTTTCATTACCAATTCTGGTGAGCACACTTATCTGATACAGTATCAATTTAGCTTGCTGGAACACCAAAATGTCGTTTTGATTTTAATATCTTCCTCTTAAAAAAAACTTACATATATATACACATATATATGTGTGTATATATACATATATGTATATATACATATATATATATATATATTTTTTTTTTGAGATGGAGTCTCGCTCTAGCCCAGACTAGAGTGCAGTGGTGAGATCTCTGCTCACTGCAACTTCCACCTCCCAGGTCCTAGTTCAAGCAATTCTCTTGCCTCAGCCTCCAGAGCAGCTGGAATTACAAGCACCTGCCACCATGCCCAGCTGATTTTTGTATTTTTAGTAGAGCTGGGGTTTCACCATGTTGGCCAGGCTGGTCTTGAACTCCTGACCTTGTGATCCTCCCACCTCTGCCTCCCAAAGTGCTGGGATTACAGGCGTGAACCACCGTGCCCAGCCATTAAAAATATGTATTTTTATATACTGTTTTAAACTATAAATTACATATAATTTATATATAAATCATACTGTTTAAAAAATATATTATTAAAGGAAAACATGCTAGACAAATCTCTATATATGGCTAGTCTGCTTACTAGCTAGTGTGTTTGCTTCCAGAAATAACTTACATACAATAAACTACTGTGGACAATTATCAGAAAAGCTAATTGATAGAGCATTTGAGGCTGAAAGAATCTAAAATCTCACTAATGTTTATTTTGTTTCTGAAATAGCAAAGTATTCTTGATGTTTAGGTTTTTGTGTTTTGATGGTAAGCAAACATGGTGAACAAATATATAAGTTTATTGTGAAAATGGCAGTTTATTAATGAAATACCAAAATTAAATTTATACTTAGTCACAATATTCAGTTCATAACACACTTTCATAACTGGTCCATAAATAGTTCATTTTTTGTCTCTCTGTCTCTCCTTTTTTTTTTTCCTCTCTCTCTCTCTCTCTCACACACACACACACATCCATACCCACACCCATACCCACACACACCTGTGAGCCTACTGTCGAAAATGAGAGCTAGAATAGTCACAATAGATTATATCAACCTGTCTCTCTTCTCATATCTCTGCTTTTGCCAAGTGATGTATCTTTTTATTGTTTTCATAATTCCTGTGATGTTACTTAATATAGCTTTGGCATAAACATTTTGCCAATATGTACACATATATTATTTAGTTTTAGGTGTTTTTAACTTTATCATTAAAGGTAAGATGCTGTAAATAATCTTTGGGACCATATTACTGTCACTTTATATTAAACTGTTACCATTCAACCATATTATAAAATATAGTTGTATCCATTAATTTCTTTTCTAGATATTTCATTGTTTTAACACAGAGTTTCTCAACTTTGATAGAACAATTGAGGTTTGGGGCTGATAATTCTTTGCTGAGTGTCCTTGTTCATTATAGGATATTTAGCAGCACTACTGGCCTCTACCCACAAGATGCCAGCAACATCCCTCCAGTTGTGACAACCAAAAAATGTCCTTAAACATTTCCAAATGCCCTCTTGGGAGCAAAAGTCACCAGAGGTTGATTTGAAATGTCACAGTTTGTTTATTCATTGCATTGCCAATGTGTTCCTGCGGGGTGCTTTTTTTCCCAAATTTTGTATCATTCTGGTGAACTTTCTGAACTATCCTCCTGATATGCATCTTGCAAAAGTTTTTCTGAGGAATGGAATTGCTTGCTTGTAAGGCATATAACCATAAATCTTCACTTAAAAAACGTCAAATACTTTTCCAAAATGCCTGTACTGAATTGCCCTTCCACCTGCTCTGTGAAGAGGTCCTTTGATTCACAATTTCTTCAACTCTCATCTTGTCAAATTTAATATTTGCCAAGGCTAGTTGAACAATTATAAAACAGTATCATACTGTAGTCCTAATTTACATTTCCGTGATTACTAAAATTAAACATTTCCTCATAAAGACTGAACATCTTACAGTCTTATAGACCTATTTTCCACTTGTGTATTGTATTCTGTTAAATAGTGCCTTTGCCTGTTTTTTTCTTTTTCTCTCTCTCTCTATCTCATCTAATTTTTTCTTTTAACACTTGGTTAGTTATATATGTTACAAATATTTTCTCTCAGTTTATAACTGTACTAGTCCATTTTCATACTGCTATAAAGAACCTCCTGAGACTAGGTAATTTATAAAGGAAAGGGGTGTAATTGACTCACAGTTCCACCTGGCTGGGGAAGCTTCAGGAAACTTACAATCATGGCAGAAAGGGAAGCAAACATGTCCTTCTTCACATGGTAGCAGAAGAGAGAAGAAGGAGAGCAGATGAAAAGGGGAAACCCTTTATATAACCATCAGATTTCCTGAGAACTTACTCTCTATCAGGAGAATAGCCTGGGGAATACTACACCCATGGTTCAATTATCTGCACCTGGTCCTGCCCTTGACACATGGATATTATTACAATTCAAGGTGAGATTTGGGTGGGGTCACAGAGCCATGTAATTTCAACCCTGGCCCCTGTGAAATCTCATGTTCCTACATTTCAAAATACAATTATGACCTTCCAAGAGTCCCCCAAAGTTTTAACTTATTCCAGCATTAACCCAAAAGTCCAAGTCCAAAGTCTCATCTGAGGCAACACAAGTCCCTTCCACCTATGAGCCTGTAAAAATCAAAAGTAAGTTAGTTACTTCCTAGATACAATGGGAGTACAGGCATTGGGTAAATACACCCATTCCAAGTGGTAGAACCTGGCCAAAATGAAGGGGCTACAAGTCCAGAATCCAGCAGGGCAGTCAAATCTTAAAGCTTCAAAATACTCTCCTTTGACTCCATGCCTCACATCCAGGTCACACTGATGCAAGAGGTGGGCTCCCACAGCTTTGGGCTGCTCTGCCCCTGTGGCTTGGCAGGGTATAACTCCCCCATCTCTAGGCTGCTTTCATGACTGATATTTAGTGTCTGTGGCTTTTTCCAGGCACATGGTGCAAGTTGTTGATGGATCTACCATTCTGGAGTCTGGGGGACAATGGCCCTCTTCTCTTAGCTCCATGAGGCAGTGCCCCAGTGGGGACTCTGGGTGGGTGCTCCAACCTCACATTTCCCTTTGTCACTGCTCTAGCAGAGGTTCTCTATGAGGGCTTCACCTCTGCACCACACCTCTGCTTGGACATCCAGGCATTTTCATACATTGTCTGAAATTTAGGCAGAAGTTCTTAAACCTCAATTCTTGACCTCTGTGCGCCAGCAGGCCAAATCCACATTAAGCCACCAAGGTCTGGGGCTTACACCCTCTGAAGCAATGGCCTGAGCTGTACTTCAGCCCCTTTCTAGCCACAGCTGGAACTGAAGCTACTGGAATACAGGGCACCATGTCTTGAGGCTGCATGGACCAGGGGGTCCTGGGCCTGGCCCAGAAAACCATTTTTCCCTCCTATGCTTCAGGGCCTGTGATGAGAGGGGATTCCTTGAAGATCTCTGACATGTCCTGGAGACATTTTGGCTCCTTGTTACTTATAGAAATTTCTGCAAGGGACTTGAATTTCTCTCCAAAAAATGAGTTTTTCTTTTCTACTGCATCATCAAGCTGCAAATGGTCCAAACTTTCATGCTCTGCTTCCCTTTTAAACATAAGTTCCAATTTCAGATCATTTCTCTGAAGTTCAAAATTCCACGGATCTCTAGGGCAGGGGAAAAATGCCACCAGTCTCTTTGTTAGAGCATAGCAAGAGTGACCTTTGCTCTAGTTCCCAAGAAGTTACCCATCTCCATCTGAGATCACCTCAGCCTGGACTTCATTGTCCATATCATTATCAGCAATTTGGTCAAAGCCATTCAACAATTCTCTGGGAAGTTCCAAACTTTTCCATATCTTCCTGTCTTCTCAGCCCTCCAAACTGTTCCATACCTTCCTGTTACCCAGTTCTAAAGTAGTTTCCACATTTTCAGGTATCTTTATAGCAGCACCCCACTCTACTGGTACCAATTTGCTGCATTAGTCCATTTTCGTACTGTTATAAAGAATTTCCGAGACTGGTTAATTTATAAAGGAAAGAGGTTTAATTGACTTACAGTTCCACATGGCTGGGGAGGCCTCAGGAACTTACAATCATTGTAGAAGGGGAAGAAAACACAACCTTCTTCAAATGGCAGCAGGAGACAGAAGAAGGAGAGCTAAGCTAAGGGGAAAGCCCTTTATGAAACGATCAGATCTTGTGAGAACTTACTCACTATCACGAGAATAGCATGGAGGAAACCATCCCCATGATTCCATTATCTCTACTTTGTAGAGATAATTGTTCCACCCTTGATACATGGGATTTTTACAATTCAAGGTGAGATTTGGATGAGGACATAGCCAAACCATATCTATGACCTATATTTTTAGTTATTTGAGGTGCCTTTTTATGAACACAAGTATTATACTTTAATATAGATAAATTTTTCTTTTCTTTAGCATTTATTAATTTTTTGTTAAAATAGCTTTTCCTAACCAAAAGTTAAAAAGGTATTTGTATTTACCCGTATTTTCCTAAGTACTTAAAAATTTTGCTTTTTACAATTATATTGTAGTATAATTAGAATTGATGTATTTTGTAAGACAAAAATCTTATTTTTTTGTTGTTTGTATTCTCATATAGGTAGCTATTTTGTTCTGCTTCAATTTTAGAATAGATTTTCCATTCTCCACTGATACAACATGGCTCTTCCTTGATAAAAGAATATTCTATATATACATGTTTGTTTCTGGGTTTGTAATTCTATGCCATTCATCAATTCATATATCTATGTGCCAGTCATCTCTTAATAATAAATAGACATATACAGGACAAAAATCCTACCTTAATCTTTTTAAGGAAAATTTCCTCCAGATGTATCTGGGTTATACTTGGTCATTGGGTAATTCATGTAAATTGTAAATTCACCTCAGAATAGTTCTATAATTTTAAGATTTTTATCAAAATTACACTAAAATTTAAGATAAATTTGAAGAAATTTTATATATTTATTAAATGTAATCTTTACTAAATTAATTCTATTAATTCTTCCCATATATAAACATTGTACATCTCTTCCTTTGTCTTCTTTAATTTCTCTCAATAAAGATTTATAATTTATCCCTTGTAAATCTTGGATATTCTGGTTATGTTTACAACTAAGTATTTTACCTTATTATAATTTTGGTTGATAACATGTATTATGTTTTTAAAATGATTTTCTCTTGATATTTGTTGCCATTTTATATAATTGAAATATTATCAATTTAAGTGTCAAATATTAATTTCAGATCCAGTCACTTAGTATTTATAATAATTTGTGATTTTTTTTTGTTAGTGAGTAGACAGTAATATGATTTACAGAAAGTTAAAGTTTTATATTTCTTCTTCTTCTTCCTAGGCTCTACAATGGTCGCACAAAAAAATATCCACATTCTAATCTCTGCAGTCTGTGAATAATATCTCATATGGCAAAAGAAGACTTTGTAAATGTGGTTAAGGATCTTGAAATAGGGGTATTATCCTGGATTATCAAAGTCGGTCTTAAATGCAATCACAATTGTGCTTGTAAGATAGAGAGGCAGAAGGGGATTTCACACAGATACAAGAGGAAAAAGTGATGTGATCATGGAGGCAAAGATTAAAGCAAGGTGTTAAAATCAATAATTCAAGTAATTTAAGTAACAAGCCAAGGAATGCTGACAGCTACCAGAGGAGGCAAATAATGAATCTTCCCTGCAATCGTTAGAGGGAATGTGGCTTACTGACATCCTGATTTTGACCAACTGCGAACCATTTCATAATTCTGGCTTCCAGAACTGAAAGAGAACAAATGTGTGTTGTTTTAAGCCACCACATTTGTGGTAATTTTTACAGCAGCCATAGAAAAATTGTTCTCTAATGTTATGCCATTTATTTCTCATTATTTTATTTGGCTTGCTAAGAAATCCCAGATCGTGATTAATAAAAATAGAGATAACAAGTGTGTTGATTTTGGAAGAATATTCTAACATGTATATATTTTTCCACTTAAGCTGTTGTTTGCTGTGTATTTGTAGGTATATTCTTTAGTTAAAAGAAGTTTTATCTATTTCTAATTTACTAGAATTTATTATATCAAGATTTTTTTCTATTTAAAGTAGGACACGGTATCTGCAGACTTATCATATAAATTATATTTGTATTTTCAGAAGAAAGCCACTGATTATTAAGTATAATCTTTAAATATATTGTTGGATGTTTGCTAATACTTCTTTGGGATTTTTGCATCTATTTTTATAAGCGTAAGGGACCTATGATTTTTCTTTTTCTGAAATTTTCTGATTTGGGTGTCAACGTTACATTTGTTTCACAGAATAAAATAAATAGTGAATCTTCCTTTTGTATAATCTGGATGAGTTTTTATAAGATATGAATTAGTTTTTGAACATTGCCAAAACTCAACTGTAAAACCTCTGGACTATGAGTTCTCTTTGAGGGAAGATGTTAAATTACAGCTTTACTTTCTTAAGCATAGTACTACTGATAGATCCTGTCCCTTTTTCTGTCACTTTTGATAAGTTACATTTTTCTAAGATTTTATTTTTATTTTATCATATGTAAATTTTAGAAGTTGGGGGATAAAATTACATATAGAATACATATTATATTTTAACCTTTGCTATCTGCAATTATGGCCCGGTTACATTTTTTTGCCTTATCTGTAATTATATTCTTGAGAATGTTTTTTATTATATCCTTATATTAGATAACAATTTAACTGAATACAAACGTCTAGGGTCAATCTGTAATCACGTCTCAATTTTTGTTTGCAATAATTTTTATTTGCATTTTCTTTAGTTTTATTTCTATGACTCTTTTTGGAGGTTGCCTATTTTGTTACTCTTTTCAAATAGCCGTACTTCAAATTTATTTTTTGCTACTAAGTTCTAATTTAATTCTGTTGAAATCAGAATTATAAAGTGGTTGATGGGAATTATAAATAGTTCTTTGAGAACAATTGTAATTTTTTAAAACGTAATACACAATTTAATTTAAATATTTAGTGCATACTTGAAAACATGTAATTTCTAACTACTGAATGTACTGCTTTTTACATAACACATACTCTTTCTCTCTTTTTCCTCACCATCTCTTAAGTTGAATAAATCTATTGTTCACAACTTTCATATTCAACATATAATAATTGAGGAGGCATAGTAAAATCTTCTACTCTGACACTGGGTTTGTGTATGTCTCTGTCATTATGTCAAATTTTGCTTTATATAGTTGAAGACGGTTTTATGAGGTGCATGCATGCTATTAATTTTATGTATTCTTACAAAATTAAGCCTAATGGCCTAGTATAATAAAACATTAATATTTGCTGATGATTTTTGTTTTTAAAATAACTTTGCCTGCTGTAATACAATATCGTGAACTATCTTGCTTCATAGTATACTGAATTTTTTTTTTTGTCTTTCATTTTGCTTTGTATAACTTTATCCTCTATGTTTAGGCATATCTTCTTAACATCTTATAATTGGATTTTCTCATTTTCTACTTTAAAAAATCTAATCCAAATCTAGTTTTTAGCAACCTCATTTTGTCCTTTTATGTTTATTGTAACGTTAATACAATTGAGCAGCATTTTTTCTTCCATTTTACTTTTTAATTTTGGTTTGCCAAATTTTCCTTCCCTTATAATCCAATCTCACTTTAAAAAATGTAGTTTTATAGTTTCAGTTCGGTCCAGTCAACGTATTTTGTTCTTCTCACAATAATTTCCATCATATGTACAGGGTCCAGTTAGAATTTCAATTCTTGGTAACTATAAGTAGAATTTATACATTTCCTTTATTTGGTCTTAGCAATTGTTTAGAATATAATTACCTTGAGGATGCTATGAGATTATCCTAAGTTCTTATTTGTCTTGCAGCGTCTTTTCTTGCATTGTCTTGCAGAATTTTTTAACTTTGACTACAAACTTATTTTTATACCATACATTTAGGAGAAGACATTCTAAGGACTTATGTGCCTGAGACAGTTTTTCAGAAATTATACCCATAGATTTGAAAAAATGTTTGCTAAATAAGTTCTAAGCTCCGAGTCATATTTTCTTTTTTACTTAAAAAATATTATTCTAGCACCTTCTTTAATCCATTGTTGCTATTGAAGAGCAAGCTAGTTATTTTTTTTTTTTCCCTTTTAGACTGCCTGTTATTATTCTTTAAAAGCTTTTGGAAGTTGTTTTGAATTTGTCTAGGTTTCATTTATTATTTTTATTGCTATTATCTGTTTGGCTTAGCATTTTTTACTCCATTTCAACTCAATGTTTTTGTCTTTAATTCTGAGAAATGTATCTTCATTATATCTCCAAATATTTTATTGCCTTTATTTTTATTTGTCCTTTAGGGTTCTCTGTTATCTGGATGTTGACCGTTCCTATTCTTTTACAATTTAGCTTTCATTTTATAAGTTTCTATATTCTCTTCCACTTCATTCTGGGAGAGTTCCTAAATGTGATTTTCCAATCAATTATTTATTCTCCAGCTTTTTTCTATATATCGTTTATCTCATCTTTTGTGTTCTTTTTTCAGTTTTTTGTTTTCATACTTAATTATTTAATTATTTACTATACATTTTTATTTTATGTTACCAATGTATTTCTGTATTTTTACTGTGTTTTTAATCTATATCTTAAAATTTTTAATACTTTTGCTCCTGGTGATATCCAGTTTTTTAAATCTGTAGTTAAAGTCCTCCTGAGCTCATATTTCCCTGGGAACTCTCAGTGTTTTTGTTTGATAATGCATCTAATAAAAGCTGTATCGAGTCTTTGTCAACCCAGGTGGTCTCAAAGAATGAGAAGGGGTGTCCTCATGTTGTAGATCCTCAGGCAAATAAACACTTCATTTTTATCTCTTTTTGTTCTTTTTTAACCTCTTGCCTGTAGGGAAAGTGTTATAAGGCTTTGCAGTACATCAGCATCAAGAGATTCACAATGGAAGAATGAGTGATTTCAATCTAGAGGCTAGTCATAGACAGGTGTTTCTTCATCTCTTCATAAGTTCAGGCCTTTGTCTTGGGCACAGATTATCCCTGCAGAAAGTTAAACCAGTGGTTGAGACAGTGGCCTTGGTTTTTTGCAGTGAGGAGACAGGTATTTATTTTTCTAAACTAAGTAGAGCAGGTAAAGGAAACGGAAAAACTCAGACAACTCCAAAATGGCCCCCATGCCACTCTTCCAATTACAGCAACCACAGAAAACATTTCTAAACAGTCTTTCTTTTTCCCAGTTATTTGTTTATTTTTTCCCAAATCTTATTTTCTCTCCTTAGTTTCCCAGATGTTGATCTTTTAGGAGGGAAACATTAGTCTAGGCTACATTAAAACACATGGTTTAATAGGTCTGCAAAATACATATTAATCGATACCTATTTTATTGCATTACTTTATTAATAAGGACATTAAGATTCAGAGAAGTTAAATAATTTACTTTACATCACAGAAGTGCTAATGGAAGCTCTACCCTTAAAACTAGCAAGTTTCCTGAGTTGTAAGAGCCTGTTTTTCTTTCTTAGTAGTACACAATGGAAGGAATCTTGGATACAATAAAATATAGTTATTATAAGTGTACTTTTCAATGAATACCTAGCCTATATAAATTTTATTATAATTAAACGTAAAAGAACGAACATATAAAAAGAGGAAATTTGGTGGCCTTTTTGCTTCCAAACATTCTACCTTGCTTATCAGAAAGTTACATTGCATGATCTATAATTTATAAACCTATTCAAATATTAAAAAATTGGTAAAGTGATAATAATTCCAGTAATTTTTTCCAATACTCTATTTCCTCCTTTTTCTTCACACATGTCAATTAATTATCTTCATATTATTTTGAAGCATTTTAGAATTGCCACAATAAGGCAGAATATTGATTATGTAGTTCTTACAGATTTTTATTCACATACTGAAAACGAATGCAATTTTTATTTGCACAAATGTGCATGTTCTTAAAAGTACCCAGAAGTATCATTTTGATAGGCAAATTTATTAAGTACAGCACATGCTATATTTTAAATGAGATAAAATGTGTCTTTTAAATATCCTTTTCCCTTATTGTGCTAATTGACTTAACTTTTATCTCCTGTGCTGGAGTATTAACTCTTGCATCTGAATAGCCACATTTTAATTTTCTTTTTAACCCTCAACCTTAGCATAGTTACTGTCACTTGGTTGGTGTTCTGTAATTGTCTTATGATTGAACTAATCAATATAAAAATATAATTTTAAAAATTATATTTTATATGAATGCTCTATTCAAAATTTAAAATCTTTCAGAGAAGCAAACATACAGTATTCAATTCTAAGAACCCAGTACAGTGCCTTTGACATATCAAAAAATATGGAATATAGCAATGATACATTTAAAAAGAAATATTTGATTATGATGTGAATACTGTAGACAATGCAATGACTTTTCTTCCTCATGAACTTATAATTTTAAGTGTATATTATATATATGTAATTTTAAGTATGTTATATTTAATTTCTGTATATACATAATTTCATTTATATTAGTATATACATATAATATGTACATGCATAATTTTAAGTGTATATTACACATATTTTTAGTATACATACAATTTTATATACTTTAGTATATACGTTGTATATACATAATAGTATGTACATAAAAGTATATACATATTATACATAATTTAGTTTATACATAGTTTTATGTATATATGATATTTTATATATACACATAATTTCATCCATATCTCTATATACCTATATATATAATTTAAAATGCATCCATATATATATATGTAGATGAAAAATTATATGTAGTAGTAGAAAATGTTACCTTTATCAAGTAGCATGATTCACACTGAGGTGGCAGTTTCCAATTTGGATGGCCTCATATCTTCATCTATAGGTCAGTGTACATATGTTGTACCCTACTTGTATGTAAAACCTCATGCTTAAACATCAGGCATAACTCAATATGCTGTGGTTCTGCTTCCGGACTCTTTTAAATATCAAGCTGTACTGAAACCAAATCTCAAGCTCAAGTCCTTCCCTTGGACACAGTAATAATGCTTCAAGACTTTCTTTCCATCCTGTACTTACCAACAGTCAAATAAACAAACGTAAATATGCCCCAGGTCCTCTTAACTTACTGTTAGCTTGTGAAGTAATATGAGCTTATCTATTCATAGTGAAGTATCAATTCTTATCAAAAATTTAGTGTGCCAGTACGTCACTGTAATTTGGATTGTAATTTTGATCTAGAGGCCAGGGAGAAAGAGGGAGCATTTCTATGCTGTGGCTGTTTAATAGAAATTTTGGCACTCTGAAATGTTACTGGAAGATCTTTTGAGATGAAGTGGGCACTCTTATGTCTTTCAAATTATGACATCAGTGTCAATGTCTTTCAAAAATATTTGTTCACTTATTCTTCACATTAATTTTGATCAATTATATACCTCTTTACAGGTTAAAATATTTTTAAAGTGTTTTATTAAACTATAAAGTAATAACAAATATTATCATTAATAGTGCTACTAAAAAGCAGTTAGATAACCTATTTTTTAAAAAATAACTTCAATAATATTAATATTTTAAAATGCATACATATGTATCTTATAAATTACTCCAGGAAAAAAGTGTTATGCTAAATAGAACTAGTGTTCTCATACAGAAAACAAGATGTAGAACCCTCGAATAGAAATAGAAAAGGTTACTAAATGAAAAATGTACTTTTAGCCAGTAAAAATTGATCTATTTCTCCAAATTTTAGATTAATGTAATTAGCTTCTTTGGTAAAAGAATATGAAAACTGTCAAATTAAAATAGATTGTTCTCATATTTTAAGTCACTTTAGTTTGTAAGTTGATGTGGTTAGTTGTTTGTGTCAACTTGACTGGACCATGGAATGCCCAGATATTTGGCTAAACATTTCTGTGTGTGTCTGTGCAGGTGTTTCTTAATGAGATTAATATTTGAATCAGTAGACTGAGTAAAGTAGACTGTCCTCCCCAGTGTGGGGGAGCATCATCCAGTCAGTCAAGACCCTGAATGGAATACAAAGGCAGAGGGAGAATTTGCTCTACCTGCCTGACTCGTTGAGCTGGGACATCGGTCTTCTTCTGCCTTTGGACAGGGACATATACCATAGGACCCCCAGTTCTCAAGCCTTTGGACTTGGATGGAAATCACACCAAGAATTCTCCTAGTTCTCAGAGCTTTGGACTCAGACTGGAACTACACCATGGGATTTCCTGTGTCTTTAGCATGCAGATGGCAGATCATGGGACTTTATAGCCTTGATGACAATGTCAGCTAATTACCCTTAATCTCTCTCTCTCTCTCTCTCTATATATATATATATAGCAGCTTTATTCATAATTGCCAAATTGCCATGTATATATGTGTGTGTATGTGTGTGTGTATTCCCTATTATTATATATAATATATTAATAATAATATATTACATATTATTTTAATATAATATATAGTACATTATATATAATTAAATATATCTAATTATATATAATGTACTATATATTATTATATATATTCCCAATGTGATATATCTATATCTATATATCTATATCTATATCTATATATCACATTGATATATATGTGGTATGGTTTGTTTGTGTCCCCATCCAAATCTCATCTTGAATTTCCACGTGTTCCAGGGACCCGGTGGGAAGTAATTGAATCATAGAGGCAGGTCTTTCCTATGCTGTTCTTGTGATAATGAATAAGGCTCATGAAATCTGATGGTTTTATAAGGGGGAGTTACCCTGCACAAACTCTCATTTTGCCTGCTGGCATCCGTGTAAGACATGACTTGCTCCTCCTTGCCCTCCACTGTGATTGTGAGGCTCCCGCAGTTATGTGGAACTGTAAGTTCAGTTAAACCTCTTTCTTTTTTGAATTACCTAGTCTCAGGTATTTCTTTATGAGCAGCATGAAAACGAACTAATAAAAAATGATACATACATACCTACATATATATATATACACATATATGTATATATGTATATTCCCTATTGTTTCTCTTTTTCTAGAGAACCCTGACTAATAAAGCGGATGTCTACAAGTTCCCATTTAAAGTTAATTAAATTACTGAATTAAAATAGTAAAACGGGCTTCGGCGGTGGCTCACATCTGTATTCCCAGTACTTTGTGAGACTGAGACGGGTGGATCACGAGGTCAGGAGATCAAGACGATCCTGGCTAACACGGAGAAACACTGTCTCTACTAAAAATACAAAAAATTAGCCGCGCGTGGTGGTGGGGCCTGTGGTCCCAGCTACTCCAGAGGCTGAGGCAGGAGAATGGTGTGAACCCGAGAGGTGGAGCTTGCAGTGAGCCGCGATTGTGCCACGGCACTCCAGTCTGGGTGACAGAGCGAGACTCTGCCTCAAAAAAAAAAAAAAAAGAAAAAGAAAAGAAAAAAGTAAAATGGATATAATTTGAATTTCTGGTCTATTAAAAATAGTGACTTTTTTGTTACGACAGTTTTTAAAATATAACCAAATGAATTTGAGTGATCTCACAATTTCAAAACTAATGCCACTCCTTTTGTTTGTCAGAACTGTAAAATTGTATTTTCTACATATCAACATTCTTATTAACACAGCTTGATTGAAAGAATTCTGACCATAAGCACGTTGATTATTTCTCTTTGGAACTGGTGAAATCAGAAAAATAAAATACTTATTTTGTGTACATAGGATCAACAATATTCACTTAATGTGGCCTTATCTGTTTATATTAAAAGGTTTTCTTCTGGCGGTCACTCATTTTTATTTAGTAAACATCTAATAAATAACTTATCTTCAAAATATACAAAGAATCCTTCAAACTCAATGATTAAAAAAAAAAAAACTACTCAAGCATGGACAAAATAGTTGACAAATACCTCACACAAAAAGATATACAGATGGCAAAAAAGTGTTCAAAAATATGTTCAACATCATTTTTTTCACTAGAGAAATGAAAATTAAAATAACAATGAACACCACTATAGGGGAAAATAAATTCCACCTCCATCCTCTTGGAGCCCTGGCTGGGCCTAAGAATTAAATTCTCTTTAGACAAATTAACAGGAGAAAATCATACAAATTTATTTAATAAAAGCTTTTGTTTTTGTTTTTTGACACGGGCACTTTCATAAAGGTATAAAAGTCCAAAGAAGCAGTTAGAGTCCATCACTTCACTTAGGTATTAAATTACATAAAGTATAAAAAACTGTGTAAAAGCAACTAAATTATGTGAGGAGGCTTAAAATATAAGTTGTTTTAACAAGATCTGTACAAAATTCTGTGGGTCACAATTTTGCACCCTTATGCTAAAAATGGTGCATATTTCACGTGGGAATTTTATATCTAGGTTTAAAGAATGAGCAAGAAGGAAGATCGCAGTGAACTTAGTGCACCTGCTATCCATACCAATTCAAATGGCTAAAATTAGAAAACAAACAAATACACAAACTGACAGTAGCAATGCTAGTGAATATTCAGAGCCACAGGAACTCCCATTTATTGCTGTTGGGAATGCAAAAAGGGAGAGTAGCATTGGAAGTCAGTTGGACAATTTCCTACAAAGCTAAACATAGTCCTGCCACGCATTGCAGCAAATTGCACTCTGATTGATTTGAAAGCTTATGTCTACACAAAAACTTATGCATAAATGTTTATAGTAGCTTTATTCATAATTGTCAAAAACTGGAAATAAACAGGGTGTCCTTAACTAGATAAGCTGTGGTACATCCATACAATGTAATATTATTCAGCAATTTTTAAAATACACAAATTCATATCTTAAAAAGACATGAATAAATATTCAAGAGCTATCTCTAAGTGAAAAAAAGTAATCTGAAATGACTACAGATTGTATGATTCAAATAATATGACATTCTGGAAAGAACAAACAAAGAGATCTTAAAAAGACCAGTGGTTGCTAGGGATCCTAGGAAAAGGGGGAAAGGTTAAATAGATAAGACATATGGAAATTTTCAGAATGAAGGAGTATTATGTGTGATATGGTAATGGCAAATACAGGAGTTTATGCATTTGTCAAAACCTGCAGAATTTTACAGCATAAAGAAACATAATGTGGGAAAAACCTATTCAGGAGGATGTAGGATCTCAGGATTGAATGCACACTGTGACAAAATGTTCTAACTGCATTACAAATAATTAAAACAACTTCACTGAAGGGGTCCAGGGAAAAGATACTGGCCTAAATAACTTTGGAAATTAGTGGAGTCGATATGAATAAAGGCAAAAGGAACTGTACATAATCACTCTATTCAAGTTGCTATATTTGCTTCCATTTGGGATGGGTTTACAATTCTAATACTGCTATACAGGTGTACTAAAAGTGAGCAATTCAGCACATATGTGGTACATGGAGCCATGTTTCTCACTGTTGGAGAGAGAAAGTTTACAGATACAGTTGAGAAAGGTAGGGGGAAGTCTAGAATGATCAGTGTGGTAATGAATTATAGATGAAGACATCAGTATGAACTAATATTTGGTTCCATGTAGCTACAGAGGGTAACACCCCCAAAATACTGGAAAATATGTATGTACACAGGATTATTATGCACACATATATTTTCATGCTCTATCAGCTACGTTTATATAAAAGCAATGAAATCAGTATCAAGGAACACACCTAACACCCAGATCTTGATTATTAATACCATTCTGCAATAAAAGGAAGAAAAATGGCTGACAAGCAGGATAAAGGTAGAAAATATACAACAGAAGCCTGGTAAAGTAGTACTCAAAATACACACACACTCTTACATTGGTGGGGTTATGTCCAAGGGAGAAGCCTACTGAAAGAGCTCCCATTGGTCAAAGTTAGAAAAATTTGAGCTGTAACATAAATAAAGAGATATTTGATTATAACCCAACACGGAAAATAAACATCCACTGAAGTCTACTTTGACTTAAACGTGGTTGAATAACCACATAAATAAATGGAAGAGAAGTGACAAATCTCCAATGTAGGAATCCAAATAATTTATGTAAAAAACTCTGCTCTTACGGAGGTGAAACAAAACTCTTCACTCTTTAAATGTGAGATGGATACAGTGACTGCCTCTAAAGACACAACATGGAAATGGGAATAAGACAATAACTACACAATAGAGAAACCTGACAAAACACTTCAGCCAAAGAACAAGATCAGCATCAACAGCCATAAATCATATTTGTAACATGTACCTGCTATGGTTTGAATGTGTCTTCTCCAAAATCCAGGTGTTGCCAATGTGATAATATTAAGAGGTGGGGCCTTTAAGAGGTGATTGGATCATGAGGGATCTTCCCCATTCATGAGATTAAGGACTTTAACAAAGGAGGCTTCATTCAGTGTTGGGCTAGCTTGCCCTTCTGCCTTCTGCCATGTGAGGACAGAGTAAGAAGACCCTCACCAGACAAAATGCTGACACCCGGGTCTTGGATGTTCCAGCCTCCAGTACTGTGAGAGGTAAATTTCTGTTCTTTTTATAAATCCCCAGCCTGTGATAGTCTCTTAATACAGCACAGAATATGAAAGTGCGCTTGGCGTGATGTGATGAAAATGGCACTTCTTTAATATGCTTTTTTTGCGAGAAACCCCTAACCCCATTCTAACCATAGAAAGCACAAAGTAAACAACAAAAAAATAAAAAGCATCAGAATAATTCCAAGAGAGACATTCTACAAAATACTCAACCAGTACCCCTCAAAGCTGTTGAGTTTATCAGATGCAATGAAGAAACTGTCACAGCCAAGAAGAGCATACGGAGACATGACAAATAAATGTATTACAGTAACCTGGATAGAATCCTGGAAGAAAAAAAGAGCATTAAGTGAAATTTTAAAAACCGGTTTAAACTGTAAGCTTTAGTTAATGGTAATATATCCATACTTTTTTTTAAATTGTAATAAATGAGCGATACTAATATAACATGTTAAGAACAGTGCAAACTCAGTGTGGGGCACATTGAACTCTGTGTACAATCTTCTTAATTTTTCTCTATATCTCAAAAATGTTCTAAAAAGTAAAGCTCAGTTTTTAAAAAGCAAGCAAAATAGTCCTGCCTTCATACAAGATAAATTTTGCACTTAGTATCCTCATTATACCTGTGAACAAGAAAAAAATACAAATTCTTTAAAGCAGTGAGAACATTTAAAATGTCTTTTATTGGCTTAAATTATATATTTACATATAATTTTATCTTGTTATTACACAAATTAATGATCAAAAGCCCCTTGTAATCAACATATCATATTTTACTACAAAAAATTACAAATTAATTTTTAAAATATTTTGTGAAATAATGGTGCTACATTTAAAAGGACTTTAAGTAAAATATTACTAGTCCACAATTGATTTAAAAACATACAATACAAATATGAACTGATTACGATTAAATCTAAAAAAGAGACTTTTCAAATGCATTTCAATGAAGTTGGGCTGTTCTGTGTAAATGTGTGTGTGTTCTTGACTTCATGTATCAATGTGTTCACTGGTTGTGAAACATATTTTTGATAAGATTATTTTTCATTTTTCTAGATGTAAAAAAACACTGATGTAATTTAAATAAATTTTATTATAACAATGACAATCATGTTTTTAAATTTTTGTGTTAAAAGCTAAAATAATGATTTATCATTAAAAATTCTTTGTAATGATCTATCAACAAGTAATGAGTTTCTCCTTAAAGAGTGTTGAAAGAAAAAAATGTTAACCATATTATTTTCAAAATTATTTGTTATCAATTCCTGAGTAGCATTTATTTCCTCAGAGTCTGGAAATTTTACCAAAAACAAGATCTTATCAAATGGTTGATTATGTATGTGACACTTTTATTTTGAAGCACCTCATTTAATCTAATACACTCAGCATTTAAAATCTAAATATTAATTTTAATAAATTTTTATTATCATGCTATATTTTAACAAAATACTTTTATCACAGATGTTAAATTCATTTTGCCAATACTTTTAAGTTTGAGGTTTAGGTCATTCCAAATATGGGAATAATTATTACATTACCTACATATTTAAGCAAATCTTTATGGTCAAGCTGACCAGACAAATCAGGCTTACTTTTTCTCTTAAAGAACAATTGATTCCATATTTCAATTGAAATACACACATGAATAAGCATTTTTTGTAAACATACACAACATGTTTTATAATACAGATTACTAAAAATACCAACTTAAGTTAGAGAGAGAATTAGCTTTAGATTTCATAATAAATTACTGAACATATATTTATTTTTATTTGATTTATAATAAATCAATGAAAGTGTAGGTATAATTGTGAGATATTAAAGAGGTGAAAAGTATGATGCAAAGCATTTTTTTTGGTGAATGCGTATAATGGATGTGCTGGGCATTTGGGGATTAATTACTACATATGTGTACATGTACACGTATTTATGCACATACAAATGTGTATGCATGCATATGTGTGTAGTGTGTGTGCATATGAATTTATGCAGACACATGAATGTATTTTTACCTATCTACATATGCATGCATATGCATATGTGTACCTGTATGTATATGGGTGTATAGACATATATGTGCCATTTTTATTATGAAGTCTCATAATCAAATTTTCATTCTACTTGATGAAAGAGAAAATCATATACTGCTAAAAATTATTGGCCTGGAAGAGAGTAGATGTAGCCTGTAATAGTAATTTTTTTTTGTAAAGAGATGGACAAAGGTGTAAAACATTTTATAAATTGAAAGAGATGAAGGCCATAACTGGAATAAATATTTAATAACCTCTTTAGAAAAAAATAGGATTTAACAACCTTATTTATTTTCACAAATATATGTATAAGAGATAAAATAATTTTTTGCTCATGGGTCTTAAATAATAAATCTTAAAGTACTTCAGGGTCCAAAAAGTAAAGTATGTTTTGATATAACTTCCTGATCACATTCTATGTCTTCTGGAAGCACTGTTCTACTCATGATAGACTACTATGGTCTGTTTGTGTCCCTCCAATGTTCATATGTTGGAATCCTAAACCTCAATTTGACAGTATGACATCAGACTCTTTGGAGCTACCAAAGAGCTACTTAGGTCATGAGAGTGGCATCATCCTACACAGAAGTAGTGCCATCATGAAAACACACAAGAGAGCTTGCCTCTTCTCTCTCTGCTGTCTGCCATGTGGGGACAAAACAAGAAGACAGTCATCTGCAAACCATGAAGAATTAACTCACTGGACACTAAAACCACCAGCACATTGATTTTTGAATTTCTCAGCCCCTGAAACCTGTGAAATACATTCGTATAGCTTAAACTACTTAGCCCAGAGTATTCTGTTAATAGCAGCCTGCACTAAGAAATCAACCTGGTGATAAGTATCTTGGAAAGCATTTTAAATATATTTGGGAAAAAGGTCTGTATTTGTTCTTGGTAGGTTAATTTGATATTTCTGTATTTAAGCTGGGTAAATGATTAGTTTATGTTTCTATAAGGTGCCAACATCTGTACCTTATAGAACTATTTCTGTCAAACTAGAAAAGTTCTTATTATGAAGTGGGCTAAAATTTTAACAATCTACTATGTATAACATATTGTATTTAAGATTAACATATATTGGTTGGGTCAAGGTTTTTGGATTAAATCTGGGTGCTTGTGCTCTTCTAATGTCCATGTAAGTTAATTGTTTCAACACAGACAAAACTAGGCTGCCGAGAATAAGACTAAGCAAAGTGAGTGGTTTATATACAAGGGTTTCATTTTTCCTGAATATCCTCATACAAATGAATTAACTTTGCATCATTCTGGGGCAGTGAGTAAAATCCATATGCATACTGTATGTTTCTTTCATTTTCAGTTCATATTGGCAATAATAACTTTCACGCAGCACTTTTCCAGGAAATTAATGACTGGTTGGAGTTAATGGACTAAGGAGCAACCCCTCCCAGGCAGTCATTAATCTCTAGAAATCCTTTGTACTGCAATTGCAATTGCTTAAATAAAAGCTTGCAAGAGAATTTGAAGAGAAATGCCAGACCTGTACATGTCACTACAGAACAAATGGCAGTTTCGATCCCAAATAAATCTGTAAATGAACAAATAATTTGTGTTTCAATTGTTCTGTTTCCTGAAATGCTGTGCAGCATTTATCACTTTTCAAAGTGCCAATGCAGATTGTATTTCTTCAGGATTCAATGCAGGATGGAATTATCCTAAAGTGGATTTTCACCTGAAGTAGTAGAATGTAAACAGCACTTTAAAGAACTAATTTGCAATATTAGTTTTTTATATTTATAAATAACTTTAGAAGGCCCTTGGGGCCAAAGAGTTGTAACTTAAGCAAAACTGGCAGTAATTGAGTATGCGTAAAATGTCTTTATATATATATTCTCTTTCCCAAAACACTATTATCCACTGGTATCATTGTGTGTAGATATCCTCTTCTCTCCGAATGTCCCTTCTTATTCTTTGCTATCGTATGAATATTTGTGTCCTTGGAAAATTCATAGGTTGAATATTAACCCCCAGTGTGATGGTATTAGGAGATGAAGCTTCTGAGAGGTAACTAGGTTATGAGGGTAGAATCCTCACCAGAACTTGACCACGCTGGTGCCCTGATGGCACATTTCCAGCCTCCGGAACTTGTTTTATGACACCAAATCTTTGGTAATTTGTTATGCATCAATAAAACGGATATACTATACCACTTTCTTAAGAGTTCACAATAAAATCCTGTGAGTACATATGTATCTGTTAATGAGAAATAAAATTCTATTGTTTATAAACCACCTAAGTTATTTGTTACAGCATCCCTAACTGACAGTACCTTTTCTGACTTGGTTTCTTTATCTTATCTAAAACTAGTGTTACTCTGGGAACATGCTCAACCATTTCTTCTTATTGTAGGGTTATAAGCCTTCAGTTACTTTCTATAGGTTAAAGTCTTACCCCAATCTGAACTAACCTACTTTTCACTTAGTCTGCTTCTCTTTCAGTGATTTCAATCGCAGCAAACAAGCATCATCGACATCCATACCAGAGAAGTCATTTTCAAAATTCTCTTTTCTTCACTAAAATTCTCTTTTCTTCACTAAGCCCCATTTTCAAAACAGCATCTCAAATGTATCCATTGCTTGTCAGTTATATAACCACTTCCTAATCTGATGTGACATTGCCTTTCACATGGATTTATGGGCAGCATAATTGATTTTTTTATTGCCATTCTTATTCCCCTTAAATTGCCATTTCCAGAGAGTAATCAATGATCTTCCTAAAATGCATGACTATGTTACCTTACCAGTAAGATCTTCAATGATGTGACATTGTCTTTTTAATACTGGTCACGCTATTTCATATGATTTACAAGATTATCAATAATCTGGCCTTCATAAATCAATAAAAAAGAAAAATATTGTGAATATTTTGTCATTGTTCAGAAGTCCTCCCTTTGCTCATTGTGATGGTCAGACCCTAGCCTCCTAGCATTCTTGTGAAATCTTTTCCCCTTGAGTGCGGGTAGAATCTGTGAGTTGCTTCTTATCAATAGATATGGCAAAGGTGAATGGGTGTATATGATTAGATGAAAGTGATTATGTTACACAAAGATTGCAACACCTGTCATCATACTTGGAGGCTCTCTTTTTTGCTGATTTTAAAGAAGAAAGTTGCCATGTGGGGGGTTGCCCTACTAATAAGGCCACATGGCAAGCAGCTGAGAGTGGCTTCTGGCCTGTAACTAGTAAAATACCGAGGCTCTCAGTCCACACATCTGCAAGGAACAGAATTTTGCCAAAAACCACATGAATGAACTTGGAAACAGATTATTCCCACATGACCTAGGAAAGCCTCAGATGAGAATCCAGTCTTGGCAGATACCTTAATTGCAGCATTGCAGGGGATCTAGCTAAGCTATGCCTAGATTTCTGACCCACTGAGACTGAGAAAATAAGTATGTGTTGTTTTATGCTACCAAATCTTTGTTAATTTGTTATACATCAAAGAAAATGAATTTACTCTACCACTGCCTTAGGAGTACAAAGATCTTTTGAGTACATATGTATAGCTAGGTGTCAACAATATAAAGCAGAAGGTTATTTTTTATACTCAAGCACAGACATAAACCAGTACATTTACAGAGAGCAAGAATATAAATTTTCTTTCTTTTTTTTTTTTTTTGAGATGGCGTCTCGCTCCGTCACCCAGGCTGGAGTGCAACGGCACAATGTTGGCTCACTGCAACCTCCGCCTCCCAGGTTCAAGAGATTCTCCTGCCTCAGCCTCCTGAGTAGTTGCGATTACAGGAATGCGCCACCACATCCAGCTAATTTTTGTAGTTTTAGTAGAGATGGGGTTTCACTATGTTGGTCAGGCTGGTCTCGTACTCCTGACCTTGTGATCCTCCCGTATTGGCCTCCCAAAGTGCTGGAATTACTGGTGTGAGCCACCGTGCCAAGTCTATAACTTTTTTCTTTAAACCTGCTTTAGATAATAACAGGAAAGTGTTACCTCAAATAGTTAAGCATAGATGAGCTAAGATAGTACTCTGAGGGGAAAAAAATGGTAATTAGAATAAAAAGAAAAAGAAAAAAAAATGTGACAAGCATACAATGTGGAGAGAAGATAAATGGGGAGCCCCAAGAGACATTTGAAGAAAAAGGAGTACTCACCCCTAGAAAGGGTGAAATAACTGAGACTGATACTTCAAAGCCCCGGCTATTTATTTATACGTCAAACTAGTCACAGTTGAGGGCATAGAAAACTTCCCCTCTTGCAGCCTGGGAATTTAGAGCTGAAAATCAAATATTGAACTGTGTTACTTAAATTTTACAGATAAAAAAAAAAACAACAAAAAACTAAGTCCCAAAGAGCCTAAGTTAACTTTCTCAAAATCATACAGCTTACAGTTGGCAGGGCCCAAAATAAAAATGAAGATTTCACTTCCTTCAAATGATATATCTCTTTCACCCTAATTTGTTTTGAATCACAGCGTAACAGATTATATGGTTTGATTGATAACATCAAAACAAGTACTGATTACAGGCAAGACGCTTCTGTGTCAGTAAAACAGTTTCTGCTTTGAAAAGAGACTGCAAATATTTGTATTTTAATGACTTTTGTTCAGTGTTTTGAATCTTTCTGCCCTTTCAAAGTAAATATCTAAATGTTCACAAACTATTAAACCTCAAAGTGATAGAACATTAATTTTCAGGTCCTCTATATGTTTATTAAGGCTCTGTCTAGAAGTTAGGAGTTTTTTTACCTTAGACATCAAGTTAACATGTAACTTGGGGTAGAAGATAATTTTGTTGGCATCTGATGAGACCCCTGAAGGGTTGTTAGATCCTGTTTCATGTAAGAATAAAGGGTGAACAGTTGCTAGAGCTGTAATGATGAAGAATAAGATGAAGTGGGGGCAAAAAATCCGGTAAGGGTGGCTTTGTTAACTGAGAATCCACCTCAGATTCACTGGACAAGGTCAGTTCCAATATATGGGATGGCTGATAGTAGATGTGTAATCACTGTAGCACCTCAGAATGATATCTGGCCTCATGGACGCATGTAGCCTATGAATGCTGTTGCTATAGTTGTGAGTAGGCAGATAATGCCAATATTTCAGGTTTCTGGAAATGTAAATGATTCATAGTATAAACCTCGGCCAACATGTAAGAAAAGGCAGATGAAAAATATTGAAGTGCCTTTTGCATGAAAAAAGCGAACCATTCAGCTGTAGTTTACATATCGGCTGATGTGAGTGACTGAAGAGAAGGCAGTTGAGGTGTCTGATGTGTAGTGTGTGGCCAAAAACAATCCTGTAATGATCCGGAGGATTAGGCAGGCACCAAGAAGTAAGCCACAGTTTCATCATATAGAAATATTTGATGGTGTGGGAAGATCAATGAAGGAGTAACGAATAATTTTTATTAGCAAAGGTGTTTTGCAGGTATTGGCCATTAGTGTTCTCTTATGGTTGAAATACAATGACAGTTTTTCATGTCATTAGTCATGGTTACAGTCCAGGTGAGAATAATGGCATATGCACTATTTTGTGTTCTTTTTGTTATAGGGTTTGTAGGTTTCTCTTTGAAACCTTCTTCTATTTTTGGGGTGTCCAGGGTTAGTTATCAGTGATGCTGTTGGTTGTGGTATTGTGTTGAATTTCAGTAGGGCTTTCATGGGGTTAAAAGTCTTTTTTATTTATTTGGGAGGAATAGTGATTGTTTTTGTTTATACTGTGGCGATGGCTATTGAGAAATATCCTGAAACATGAAGGTCAAGTATTGACATCTGAGGAGCTTTATTATTAGGATTATTAATAGAGTTGGTGCTGGTTTGGTGAATAGTTAAGAATGATGGGTTAGTGGTCATGATTGATTTTATTAGCATAGAGAGTTGGATGATTTTTGAGGGTGAGAGGGCTGGATTATTGTGCGAGGATTCTGTGGGTGTGGCTGCCTTGTAGAGTTATGGGTGTTGATTAGTGGTAGTTGCTGGTTGACCACTATTTGTTAGTATTTATATTGTGATTGAAATTACTCAGGGTAATAGATTAGATAATTAAGAGTAGGGTTAGAAGGGATGGGATAAAAATAGAAAGAAATTAGAGTTTAATTACACCTTTCTGAGTAGATGCAGTGACAGAGGCTGAAATTTGGGTTTGTGAAATGGTCTTTTGTATAGACTTTTCTAGTCAAATTAGCTCTGGTAGAAGTGAGGCCAGGTTTTGGTTTGTGAATAGGCTGGAGTGGAAGGTTGTATGGTGAATTGTGGTTGAATAAAATCCTAGTATACTGGAGAAGTTGAATGTCTGTAATGGATATTTCAGTTTAAGGTTATTGGTTATGAGATCAATTTCTATTGCTGGCAAGAAGCCTAAGGTGGTCACACTTAGGGCTGTGAGCTTTAGGTGGAGTGGTACTGTTATTTGGGGGGATAAAACAGGAATAATACTGTTGGTGATAAGGAATCCGGTGAAGATGCTGCCGGATTGTTAGGCCCTTAATTGAATTAACTAGGAAGGGGTTATTTTTGTTAATAATAATCAGAATCACGAAGCGAGGTAGTCTTATTAAATTGAGGAAGATAATATAGTACTGTAGACAGCTGTCAAGGAGGTGGCGATAAGAGTAATAGAAAGGGCTCAGGTATTGGTGTATGATATGTCTGTAGTTTCGATAAGATGTTTAGACTACAAGCCTGTGAGGAAAGACATACCTGTAAGTGCAAGGCTGCCAATAATAAGGGAGCAGGAAGTGAGGGGTAAAGTCTTGAATAGCCCTCCTATTTTTCAGATGTGTTGTTCATCATTGAGACTATGGATAATGGACTCTGAACATGTAAATAATATAGCTTTAAAAAAGGCGTGACTACAGACGTGAAGGAATGTTAGGTGTGGCTGATTAATGCCAATTGTGACTATTATAGGGTCCAGCTGGCTTGAGATGGAGAATGCTACCATTTTTTTGAGGTCATTTTGTGTTAGAGCACAGATTGCTGTGAGTAAAGTAGTATAGCTCCCAGACATAATGTAAAGGTTTGCATTGATAGGTTATTTTCGATTAAAGGGTGGAAGCGGACGAGCAGGAACACTCCTGCCACAACTATAGTTCTGGAGTGCAGTAGGACTGAGACTGGAGTTGGACCTTCTATGGCGGATGGAAGTCAGGGATGGAGGCCGAATTCAGCTTACTTTCCCACTGCTGCTAAGAGAAGCCTAATTAATGGAAGGGAGTTAGGAGTAGGGTCTAGAATAAATATTTGTTGAAATCCTCATGTATTAGAGGACAGGAGGAATCATGCAATAGCTAAAATAAAGCCAGTATCACTGATGGAGTTGTACAGAACTGTTGGCGGGCTGCTGTATTAGCTTCTGCTCGGCGGTACCCTCAGCTAATTAGTAAGCAAGACATGATTCCTATGCCTTCTCATCCGATAAAGTGTTAAAAGAGGTTGTTGGCAGTAACCAGAATTAATATTGTGATGAGGAAAATAAACAAGTATTTGAAAAATTGGTTCATGTTGGGGTCTGAATTTATATACCATGCTGAGAATTTTACAACAGATCAGGTAACAAATAGTGCTACTGGGATAAATACTGTGGAGAAGTAGTCTAGTTTGAAGCTTAGTGAGAGTTTGAGAGGGTTGTTACTCAAAGTCGGTTTGAGATGATAACTTCTTGGTCTGTGCATATAAACATGGTTGTAGGAATGAGGCTAATGATGAAGGTGCATGCGATAGATGTTTTTACGTAATTTGAGTAGGAACATTTTTGCAGGAGTTGGCTAAGAAAATAGTAATCAGTAAGGTTAAGGGGATTAGGGCTGTTATAGCAGTGGAAGAATACCTGTTTGTTACTTTTTTTAAAGCACCAATGTTTTTTGTTCCTAAGACCAATGGATAACTCTAATCCTTTAAAAGTTGAGAAAGCCATGTTTTTAGGCACGGGGGCATGAGTTAGTAGTTCTTGCATACTTTCTCAGTAGATAAGAAGTTGCAGGCTTCTATTATTAGATAAAAAATCTAATGTTTTGGTTAAACTATAGCTACAGCATGCAAACCTTATAATAATTTCGTGGTTTGTGGATAATAGGAAGAGAGGCACAAGATGTATAGATATTAATGTATTTTCTCATGTAAAGGAAGATGTAATACCGTCAATGTAATATACAAGGGTCCTTTGTTGTGTCGTGCTTAGAATATACAGGGAATAAAGGGCTATAATCAGTGTACTAAGTCCTGTAAGCATAATAGTAATATTTGACCAGAAGAATGAGGCCATAGTCACAGAGTTCTTCTACTAGATTAATGGTAGGAGGTAAGGAAAGGTTAGTGAGATTTGCTAGAAGTCATCAGGAAGTTGTTAGCAGAAGCAGTGTTTGAAGGCCTCAGGTAAGTAATATGGTTCAGCTATGGACTTGCTCGTAGTTTGAATTTTCTAGGCAGAATAGTAAGGATGAAATGAGTCTATGAGCAATTATAAGAGTTACTGCATCTGTAAAGCTTCAGTAGGGTCCGAATAATGTTAGCCATAGTCACAAGTGCTATGTGGCTTACAGAGGAGAAGGCAATACGTGATTTTAGATGGGGTTGTGGTAGACAAATAGAGCTTGTCATAACTATTCCTGGTAGAGGTGATAGGAGGAAAGGGTGGGCTATATGTTCTGTTAGGGGTTGAGGGTAAGAGTAACCCATATTATACCATTGCCACCTAGCTTTAGGAATACTGCTGCAAGTACTATTGAACTGGCAATAGGGGCTTCTACATAGACTTTGGGGAGTCATAGGTGAAATCTGTATAGAGGTATTTTCACAAGGGAGGGGAGTTCATAAGAGGAGAGTGATAGAAAGGGCTAGGATGGGAGCAATAATTTAAAGGGTAATAGTAAACGTTGAGGGCCGTAAAGGTTCTTTGGTGAAAAGTTTTATTGCATCAGCGAATGGTTGAAGCAGCCCGTAGGGACCTACAATGTTAGGTCCTCTGTGTAGTTGTATACAGCCTAAGATTTTTCATTCGATGATTGTAAAGAATGCTATAGCAATAAGAGCGGAGATAATGAGTAGGAGAAGGTTAATTATGGGCATATTGTTAAGAACAGAAGTTGAACCTCTGATTATAAAGTTTTATGTTTTATGCAATTGCCGGGCTCTGTCATCTTAACAAACCGTGCTATTGCATAGGGTATGTGATGATTTTTTAGATTGAGATAGCATCGTCTATGCAGTGAGGGTGGTTTATGAAGTGGGCCCTGTTTCTCTTGTCCTTTCATACTAGGAGAAATGTTAAATAGATAGAAACCAACCTGGATTACTCTGGTCTGAACTCAGATCATGTAGGACTTTGATCATTGAACAAATGAACCCTTATTAGTGGCTACACCATTAGGATGTCCTGATCCAACATCGAGGTTGTAAACCTTATTGTCAATATGGACTCTAGAATAGGATTGTGTTGTTATCCCTAGGGTAACTTATTCCATTGATCAAATTATTGAGTCAATGTGTATTAACTTGCTTAGACTAGTGTGGTCTTAGTTTAGATTGTTCAGAGGTTGAGTTATGCTCCAAGGTCACCCTAACGAAAATTTTTAAGGCAGAGATAATAGGTTAGGACCTGTAGGCTTGTTTGAGTTTTTATTTGCATTAATGAATTAAAGCTCCATAGGGTCTTCTCATGTTATTTGTTTATATTCGCCTCTTCACGGTTAGGTAAATTTCACTGATTAAAAGTAAGAGACAGCTCAACCCTTGTGTGGCTATTCATACAAGTCCCTATTTAGGGAACAAGTGATTATGCCACGTTGCATGGTCAGGCTACCACCACAGTTGAACATATGTCACTGGGCAGGCAGTGCCTCTAATACTGGTAATGCTAGAGGTGATGTTTTGGTAAGCAAGCAGGGTAAGATTTGCCAATTTCCTTTTAGTTTTTTGTCATCTTTCCTTAGAGCATACTTGTGTTGGGTTAACATTGTAAATAACAGGGTGCTTATTATATCATTTATTAATATTAGGCTGCTGTCAGTGGGTTATTCAGGTCTGATGTAAGCTTATGCAATGGAGAACATGTTCATGTTACTTATATTAACATTATTGCTTCTATTAAGTAATAGATTAGTCCAATGTGATGTTAGGAGTTCAGTAGAGTGATTAGAATCTAAGATAGTTAGATGTTGAGCTTAAATGCTTTCTTAATTGGTGGCTGTTTGGGGGCCAACTATGGTGGTAATATTTTTTACTTTCTGTTGGAAAGTTGTTTCCTAGGGTCTAAAGAGTTATCCCTCTTTAGACTAACAGTTAAACTTACAGGAAGATTAGGTAATTCTGTGGGTAAGTTTAAAGTTGAATTAGGATTCCATCTTGGACAACCAACTATCACCAGGCTCTCGGTAGGCTTGCCATGGCTACTCATGAATCTTCTATTTTGCCACACAGGTGAGTGTGCTCTTTTAGCTGTTCTCGGGTAACTTGTCTGGTTTTGGGGGACTTGGCTATAGTTCTCTGTGTAAAGTTATTTCTATTTAATACATTATGCAGAAGGTATAAGGGTTTGTCTTTGTTTTTGAATGCTTGATACAACTCTTTAATCTCCTCATTTGAAGAATGAGAAGGTTATCATGAAAATTGATGGAAAGAGTCAACTAAAATATTATATCCTGTGAAAGGCAACAGTTGGAGAAAATATCTCACACTTTCTAGGGATTGAGACAATCCAAAGACCAATTTAGATTGCCATCTAAACTATTTAAGATCTGAGTGTCAGCAGAGAGTTAAGTAGCTCATTTCAGTGGCATTGGAAGATCCAAGATATAAACATCAGCAGAAAAAGAAGTGAAATTGGGAAAATGAAAATGATACATTCATTTTCTATAGTATCTATTGATTATTAATAAACTTCAATGATTAATGTTTTATCAATAAAGTAATATTCCAACTAAGGATACTTAGACTATTCAGATAGGAGTATCATAAGTTAACTGATTTGTTTATGGTTGAATATATAGTTTATAATTAGAATCCACCTTTGTTTTCATCTACATAACCTTGTGGTTACAGGAAGAAAGGAAGAAGCATATTGAAAAAAATGAGAGGAGAAGAGAAGAATAAAAAGATATTTACCAGAAAGGCTGATTGTGTTCCAGACACATTCTACTATGGCCTGAGATCTCCTCTGAATTATTTAAGTGTAACCCAAACATAACTGGGAGGTAACTATGATACGAGCAACCTATTAATCAGACATCAGAGGTGCTAATTACTACTACTAATATGGTTTGGCTGTGTTCCTACTCAAATCTCACCTTGAATTGTAATAATCCCCACATGTCAAGGATGGGGCAAGGTGGAGATAATTGGATCATGGATGCAGTTTCCCTTACACTGTTCTTGTGGTAGTGAATAAGTCTCATGAGATCTGATGGTTTTATAAATGGTAGTTCCCCTCGCAAGCTCTCTTGCCTGCTGTCATGTAAGATGTGCCGTTCTCCTCCTTTGCCTTCCTCCATGATTGTGAGGTGTCCCCAGCCATGTGGAACCATGAATCCATTAAACCTCTTTTCTTTATGAGTTACCCAGTTTTTGGTATATCTTTATTAGCAGCGTGAGAACAGATTAATACAACTTCTTACATTGGAACTCAAACTGCCATTTAATGATCATTTTAACTTCTGCATCCATTGTCACTTCTTAAAATTTTTACTTCAAGGAAAATAAGCACAATTAAGAGAGATAATGAATATGGCAATGCCCAATATATCAACATTTGTCAGCAAATGATTTTGGAATGTTATTTAACCTGATCTTCGCTCATATTTGTGGAGAAGATTTTATTATGCCATTTTTAATATAAATTCCTAGAGGTCATAAAAGAATACTTAGAATTGTTTTTTCATGGCTCTCATTTTCTTCAGAATTCATTAATAAGAACTTATACCCCTTAAATGAAGAACTTCTGTACTGAAGAAGCAGCATAGATATATTATGTATTACGTTCCAGACCTTCTAGGAGCTTATGATCAAACTGAGAAGAGCACAACTGAAATTTCAGAGTATGGTTCTAAATGTTATAAATCTTCAGACAAAGGAGATTAATGTCCACAAGAATACCCAGAGTAAACTCCATGGAACTGGCAGGATTTGGTTGAAATTTATTAGACAAGGAAAGGAGAGAAAAAAAGGCATTTGAGCGTCTCTGAAATAATTACAGCGATAGTATCAAGGCAGAAATTGGGTATGTCACGGAGGATATTAGCATTCATTGTGGGCCGGATATGCACGAAACCAAATGTCTACATAAAATACACAAATTAATTTCCAAGTAAAATCTTCAAAACTGTAAAGGACATACATACTTTACTACTCAAAATAACTTTTGTGATAGATATTGACTTCAATATCTTACACATAATCCCAAAGTGAGTGGACACCTCTCTGATTCTTTGCAGAGCAACAGGATTGCCTCACTGCTTGGATTCCACAATGGCCTTAATAAGCACTAAGCTTCCTCCCAACCTTCATGAGAACTCTCCAAGTCCCTCTGCTCTTCTATTCCTGAGCTCTCACATGCTCTCCCTGTTCCATACTAACACCCAACACACTCGTGAACTGTTCTTTCTATCAGATTTCTCTACATATCCAATCACACTAAAGTTTTGCCATTTTAGTTGCTTTATTGAAACTGAGACTTCAGATGAGTTGGTGAACGGTTCATACTGAGCCTGACAAACTTCCCCACTTACGTTCCTCTTCTTCCTACCTCACACACTCAGAAACCATAGAAAATCCTACCTTTGATTCATTCAAAGTAGCCTCACTTCCTTCTCTAGAACCTTAACACAGTCTGACATCCCATATCCCACAGAGACTCAACTGCTAACAAATTACTAATCAAGTTTCAACTTTTTCCAAAATCTGTTGTTCACATATAAGGCCATGTTGTAAAAGATTGTATTTTATTTTTTTTATTTATTTTTTGAGTTGGAGTCTCGCTCTGTAGCCCAGGTCGGAGTGTAGTGGAGCGATCTCGGCTCGTTGCAACCTCCGCCTCCCGGGTTCACGCCATTCTCCTGCCTCAGCTTCCCGAGTAGCTGAGACTACAGGCGCCCGCCACCACACCCTGCTGATTTTTTGTATTTTTTAGTAGAGACGGGGCTTCACCTTGTTAGCCAGGATGGTCTTGATCTCCTGACCTCGTGATCCACCCGCCTCAGCCTCCCAAAGTCCTGGGATTACAGGCGTGAGCCACCGCGCCTGGCCATAAAAGATTTTAAAATGAGCAAAAAACAGCTGAATGCCCTATTCTGTCAAGCTTACTTTTATGGCAGATCTTCATCTCTCATTGTCCTTGAGTTATTTATAACTCTGAGTTGTAGAGATCTCATAATAATGCAAATAATTCCAGTCCATAGAAATGCAAATAAGTTCTGTTTGATGGATTGTAGTTGATTATTGCCTTATAATGTTGACTAATTGCGCATGTAGTCGTACATTCATGTCATCATTCCTGATTGTCTATGTGTTCTTTACATTCTCCTCCAAAACAGCTGTACCATCTTACTGTTTCTCTCATTAATTAATGAGTTAATAAAATCTTTTGTTTCTTTTCTTTTTTTTTTTACCAAAGTAATGATCATCTGTATTTCCTACAAAATATGTTATACTCATCTGCAAGCAGTCTTCAATGATTGTCGTTAACTTCTGGGAAAATATCTGAGAAGGCCCAAATTCAAGTTTAGAAATTTTAGAATAATTTCTTTTCTATCAGATACGTTCAGAAAAACCCTTACTGCCTTCAATAGTCCATAGAATATCAACGTAGTAGATTTCTTAAATGCATGGTACAGGTTGCCATCTAGAAATAACACTAGGTAAGGGAGGGACATGTTACTTAAATTTTGGTATCATAAACTAACACATATGCTCCTGGATTAAATTGTTTTATGTTCACCACGAACTAATGGAATGTAAGCCTTCAGATTTTGTGCCCCACATTTTTTATGTTTGAAATAATATTTATTCATTGGAATCCTAATCATAGACATTTTGAAGGGATCATAGTCCTTTTTTCAAGAAGCTGGACATGACTTGACTTTAAGCTTCTAAAGATTTGTCTGTGTAGGGTTGCAAAGCAGGCAAACATAAAATGCCACTCTATTATAAATAATCAAGAAGCATATTAGCAGACTCATCCTATTTTTTACCTGCCAAAATTTCACGTAAGTTTGTACAGGCTTTACAAATGTGAATTATATTTGATTTGATGTATCTCTCTTACATGTTTTGCAGAAGAATAAGGCGCAGTGTTGGATAGCTTCTCCCCTCAGACTGTTGTATTTCACAGGATGTATTCTTTTAGTTGAATTTTTCTATCATTTATTATGATAACCTTCACATTCTTCACAATAAAGAGATAATTATCTGTTAACCTAGTATCTAAGGTAAAAAGCCCTAACCTGTAGGCAGAAATTTTGTTATAGGATCTATAGGAGAACTGGATAATAAATGATATCAATTTGAGTTTTTATACTTTGTGACTCTCCTCAAATTTGCTGTCAAAAGACTTAGGCTTTAAAAAAGGAACTTATCTACTCAATAATTCAGCCACTCATTCATTTAGTCACTCGAGTTATTAAATAATTACTGTGTTCCATGGGCTGCATTTAGAGCTGGGTATAAACGAATAAATAAAATATAGTACTGACAGAACTCTAAGTGGGTGGAGAAACACAGATTGCGAGTAGGGGGTTTAAATTTTGTCTTTGCATATTATAAATTGCAAGATTTTCCTCCTTTAAGTAATTTAGCACTCAGCCTTTAATCTCTCAAATCAGGAACTTTATATCAATTATTTAGGACTTTTGTGAAGACTAAATGTGACCATGTTAAGCAAGTGCCTGACACATAGTAGGCACCTAACATATGGTAGCTATTCCTCATAAGATAAGACCATTTGGAGAACAAAATGTTGTTCTGGAAACTGAGTAGAGAGTGATTTAGTGGCAGGTAGAATCACGGATTGAAGTCATGACACTTGATGTAGTTTTTAAAACCAGACTCAGAAATAAGCTAGATACAGAAAAAAATCTATTACATAATTTTACTTATATGTAGAATCTTTAAAAAAAAGTCAAATGTACAGAGCTAGGGAATAAAACAGTGGTTCCCAGAAACAGAGTGATGTATATTGAAATGGGTGAATATAGGAAAAAGGATAGAAAGAAACAGATCTGTAGCATCAACAAGTCTAGAGATCTAATGTATAACCTGAGGACTGTACTTAATAAAATGATATTGCATTAAGATCTTTGTTAAAGAAATAGATTTTAGCTGCTTTTATCACCCAAAAGGTAACTATGCGTGATGATGGATATGTTAATTGCTTCACTATAGTAACCACTTTAGTACCTCTGTATATCCCAGAACGTCATATTGTAAACCTCACGCATATACAGTAAAATCTGTTAGATAAACAAACAAAATTTTTGAGATACACATATAGAAGAAGGTGGTAGCATTTCCAGGCAATATGATTGCATGTGTGAAAACAGGTATGAGATTTTCACAGTTCATGTAAAATAATCTATTTTGTTTTTAGAAACAAAAGTAGGAATAAAAACCCTGAACTCTCAATTTGGGGTAATTAAAACATTAAGATCCAGGAAAGTTTAAAATCTAGTATTGGGTTTATTAAATTTAGAATAAATTATGACTATAATTTACAGACCTTTTTGCATTGCTTAGTATATGATTTTTCCCAGAAAAGAGTATAGTAAAATATACTTTGTTATTTTTTTTAATTATTTTTTGGTTATATCTACTCACATTTTTAAAACAACAACTATATGATTTCTAAATATTAGAAAAGAACTTTTTACTTTCTTTTACGGGAAAAATATGGGTGGAAAATTTACTCAAGAAAATCTTTTAAAATGTTAAAAATATATACAAATATACTCCCAAAGAATAGATGGTACTAATTCTCCAGAATTTCTAAATTAACCTCACATTTGCTATTCCCACAAAGATTAGGGTTGCAAATTCTACCGGAAGTGGAGGGGGTGGAGAGACAGTTGGAAGAGTAGTATGAAGCATTGTGTTTATTCAAACATCAAGGTAGACATTGCTGTGAAGCCTTCGTGGATGCGATTAACATTTACAATCAATTGATTTTATTATTTTATTTATTATTATTATTAGTTTTTGAGACAGAATCTCCCTGTGTCACCCAGGCAGGAGTGCAGTGGCATGATTATGCCTCACTGCAACCTCCACCTCTCAAGTTGAAGCGATTCTAGTGCCCCAGCCACCTGAGTAGCTGCTACTACAGGCATGCACCACCACGTTGGGCTAATTTTTGTGGTTTTAGTAGAGACATGGTTTCTCCATGTTGGCCAGGCTGGTATCAAACTAGTGGCCTGAAGTGATCTGTGTGCTGCGACCTACCAAAGTACTGAGATTACAGGTGTGAGCCACCGTGCCCAGTCAACAATCAATTAACTTTAAATAAAACAGAGTCCCCTTCACAATGTGGGTATACCTCATACAATCAGTAGAAGGCCTTGAGCATAAAAACAAGGGTTTCCAGAGGAAGAAGAAATTCTGTCTTAAGTCTGAAACACAGAAACCCTGCCAGTATTTTCAGGCTGCTGGCTTATGCTGAAGAATTTAGACTCAAGATTGCAACATCAATTCTCACCTCGATTTATCAGGATGAATTTCCAGGCTGCTTGTCTGCCTTATGGGTTTCAGTCCTGTTAGCTACCAAAATCACATACCAATTCTATAAAAAGGTCTCTCTATATAGAAAGATGATTGATAGGATTGATGGATGGATGGATGGATGGATGGATGGATGGATGGATGGATGGCTGGACGGATGGATGGATGGATGGATGGGCCAGATACCTATATATATAGGTTCTGTTTTTTTTTGTTGTTGTTGGAGAATCAGAACTCTAATACCCACTGTAATATACACACAAAAAAATCAATTTTTCAATATCTACAGCTTTAAATAAGGCTAGACTTGACAAGCATATTTAGAACAACTCAAGTCCTTAAGAAGTATATTGAGTAAGAGAAAATGCACCATGCAGGGAATCACAATTCAGCCCTTCTTTATTATCTGTATAACTCACCACCTCTGTGACTATCACCCTTCACTACCTAAATACAGTTAGCTGTAAAATAACAAAATTAAATTTGCTCACAGCCACAGGTTTTTCCTGCTCTAACATTTCATAATATCTATGATCCATCATTGGTAATTGTCATCTCTAGAAGGACCATAATATACAAAAACTCCCAGTAACACAGGGCTGGAATAGGTAAGAATATGATTGAGGAGAGATATTTTCTAAACATAAGGTAAGAAATAAACTTGTAAGGAATTTGAAGTCCCTATGTATGAGGCATGCATAGGAATCTGAAATAAATTTAATTGGTTCATTAAAGTGAAACATACTATAGAAACCCTGGTGCCCATCTGGCCCAGATGAAGGCTTTTGTTGTTGTTTTTCATTTGTTTGCTTGTTTGATGTGTTAGCTTTAGCTTGTTCAATGACTGTTGCTGTCTGAGATGTAAGGATTTCTGGCTCTGCGTTTCTATTATGTATTCATATCAGCTCCTGGTCTTTTTGACCATTTGTATGTCTAGTTACACAATAACATTGGCCAAAAATCTGGGTTTCTCCAGAAATGTGGTTTTAAGAACTATTAGAAAAGTTTGCTGTGCCTGATACTGAGGTTATTTATATCATCTTCAGGGTTAGGGAATGCCTCTAACATGACCCAGTAATGCTAGGATTTAGAAATTTAGTAAAAAAAAGATCCATAGTACTGAGTTTACCTGCCTAGAACCTGGTAACAATAATTTTACCTCAGTTGTACCATATAATGATGGAGACATAGTAATAGTAATGGTAATAATAATAACAAAGTAGAAGGATATCATATATTCATTCCACCAATGCCAGTAACATATAGACAGAAGTTAGAAATTGACTACCATCACAGAATACATTCTCATGTGTTGGATTGGTTCAAGGGAAAGTTACAAAATCTGATGTCCCTGATGAAATCACATCCTTAGAGTAAATCAAATGAGACTTTAGGTCCTGAATTCTCTGGTCATGCATTTCTGGACCATATGCCTTAATGTTACTCTTGCATTAATGTTAACAGATCTGTAGTACAAAGTGTGACCCCTGGCCCAGCAGCAGCGGCATCACATGGGCACTTCTTAGAAAGATAAATTGTTGGTTCCCATCTCAGACCTACTGAATCAGAAAATGGGGGTAAGGTTCAGGAATCTGTGTTTATAAAAACCCTTCAGATGACCCTGACTAAAGTTTGAGAACCAGCACACCAATTTACACCTAAATCTACTTTACCAATAAATATTCTTCTGTTTAATATCTCCAGAGAAACCTACCTTCCTATTCTTGTATGCATCTAAAGATGGAACCTTACAGAGAAAAGCCGAACAATCAGATAAACAAACAAGGCAAACAAAAATAAGCCAGTGAAGGAATTCCAAAATGTGCATGTGGAAACAATGTTTCTTTTACTTCTATGACTGGAAATTGTGTTTACAGTAAGAGACCTGTGGCTAAATGAGGTTCCTTCCCCTGTGATCTCAGAATCTGAAATATGTTGTTTAATACTTATTCATCTTAGGCTTTCCCAGGCAGCTAGTGTGAAATCAAAAGGACTGTAGACATCTTCAGACACTGCAGACCTAATATAGGTAATTCTAATGTTCCTTTCCCTTTTTATCTTTATACATCTTCATTACTAATCCACTAGTTCAAATGCTAGCTGTAGAAGTTGAGAAGAAGGCATTTATTTAAATCCAAATTCAAACAAATCTTAGGTAGTTAGAATCAGTGCTGAAAAAAAATAGAGATAAAAGGCCATTTGGCATCTTGATTAAAATTAACCAGAAATAATAGAATGTCTAGAGGATGGAATAATATAAACACACAGCCTTAATTTCCTATATCCAAATTATTCAGCAATTTGACTCCACTTCTCACTGATTTTCTGTTATAGGGACAGGAGACAATTTTGGAAGGATCAGAACTATTACCACATACCAAAGATAATGCTTCAAGCCCTTGATTCAAAATCTTTCATGTTTCCAAACAATCTATAATTAAAAGTCCACCTACCTTCAATTCTAGAAATAATTTCATAATGCAATTTTAATTGACTGTTATTAGCAGGACCAGATTAAGTAGCTTGTTGTGGTCATGATGAGTTTATCTGTTATGCTTATAATTAGGACTCCCACAGCCAATAAGCCCAGAGGGCCTCAAAGCCCACAGTCAACCCCTGTTGCCAAGAGCCACTTACACATTCTTAAATCATCAAGTGTCTATTCCTGCCGCCACCGAGAGTCACCACCCTCTGCTTTCCTCTTTATATTTTTAATCTAGCATGTGGATTAATTTGCTTTCTGGGAACCTCAAGGGGCTAAAGGCTTCATGCATGGACCTATTTGCTCTTCTCATAAGAATGCCAATTGCTATGAGAAGCTGGAGCTAGAAACTGGGGGCTGGGGGCTGGGGACTGGGATTACTGCACTAATACCCCCAGACGTTGAGAAGTCAGGCAGCCTGCTGAAATGTTAGTTCTTGAGGAGAAAGCATGTCTTCTCATTTTAATTTTATTGTTATCATTGCTGTGATTTTAAGCAACTTTATTCATACCTTCATATATTTTGCAGCTTTCCTCTTTCTTTTTTTGACCCTCCTCTGAGAATAGATAAAGCCTATTCTTCTCGTTCTGTATTCCAAAGAGAAGCTGAGTTATATGTCTGTTAAAAGTAATGCCTTTTTAAGAATAGCTCACATATACTCTAGAAAAGCTTCAGGGTCAATTTGAATGTTATTCAGACACTTTCAAAGACTGCTGTAAACAACTGCATTAAGACTTATCACTGATTTAGTATACACAATAAACTATCTTCATATAGACACAATGTTAATGTTTTTTGTTTTTTGTTTTTGTTTGTTTGTTTGTTTTGTTTTTTTGGTTTCCAGCAATTAGGAAGCTTTAAAAATCCTGATGCCTGGTTCACATTCTAGATCAATTGAATAACAAAATCCAGTGGAGGACTCAAGCATCAGAATTTGTTTAAAGCTTCCCAGAAGTTTCTAAAGGTAACCAAGGTCGAAAAGCACTGGAAAGTGATTCCACATTAATCCCTTAAGAATAAACAGCACAATATCAGGTGGGATGTGGTTAGAGTCTATAATCTATTACATTTCCAAAAAAATTCTTGGATTGTGATTAAAGAACTAATTATTAATAATCAGGATTAGAACTAGTCAATAGAAAGACTGGAAAGAAGATTGTCTGCTTAGTTCAGGAGGCTTCTGTAGAATGTACCACCCCCTCCCTTTTTTAAGGAACAATTTACGTTACCCATTAACTACTTTACAGAAGGTTTTTCTCACTTAGAAAAATATCTTATAGAAGTTCTGTCACTTATTATTCATGTGATTTTAGGCAAGTCTTCTAATCATTAAAAGGAGCTAATATTACTACCAGCTTCATAATGTTGGTGGGTTTAAGAAGATAACTCTCATAAAGCAATTAGCGCCGAAAAAAAGCTGGCATAAAATAAGAACCCTATAAACATTAACTATTATTATCAGCATGAACCCAAGTCAGGTGTTTTGGGTATGGAGACAAATATAAAATGTGTTTTTATGTTTTGATTCTAGCCACTGAGTAATTATTATTCTTAATTTAACCTGTCAGAGAAATGCACTAAGATATTTTATGATTCATTTATGGAGTATAAAGAAACATGGTCATTTGCTTTGTCTTACAGATAGTAATCTTTCAATAGGGTCCTTTTTTGGTTGATTTTCCCCCCATACTTTTCCCCCCATACTCTAAGGTAAAATAACGTTGCAAAGAATGGTTTTGAGGCTGTCTAAACAGAAAAACCTGTAGGGTACAAGATGGAGACTTTTGACCTATTTTTTTGTTCATCTTATCTTAATAGGATTTCAGTAAGGATAGCCGATGTCTCTATCTACATCCTTTGAACGGTAGACAGGATAGTGCAACAGTGCCTCATCCTAAGGCAATTCTAAAAATTCCACATCCTAGATTTAATTATTTATCAGGCTACTTCCTTTCCTAAACATGAAATAAAATGTCCCAGTTTCACCACATTAAATATGGTAATCCAGGAAAAAAAGAGCAAAGTGATTTTTAAAAAGAAAGAAACATTAAAAAGGAACTCATCAGGAAGCATTTCAGCAGCTAATTAAACTGGAATATGAAAGTGTCTAGTCTAGAGTAAAAAGGTCTATCCCTCAGATTTTTAATTTCATCAAATGCCATTTTTATTACTTGAGAACTTACATATTTGACATATCTTCAGAAACTTGATGAATTATTTGATTAATTTTGGTACTTCTGCGATGGCTGCCAAATAAAATACAAGAGGATTCAGTCTGTCTCCACAAATATTGTGTCTACCACCACAAATATTGCATGGCACAAACTTATACTAAAAAACATTTTTCGAAATTTAAATTTAATGGTGTGCTTCTTTAAATATTTTATTCCAATTTAACCCATAAGATAAGATTTTCTGTTTTTAATAGAAACTTTGTAACAATTTTTATCAGTTGAAGGGTATTGCTTTTTCATTTAACTTGAATAAGTAAAAAAGGGTGAACTCTTCAGAGACCATAAAATGCAATCATTTGATCAGATCCATTCTGTTGGCTAAAATCATGTTCTTAATGAAGAATCAAGAAAAAAGAAGTTTACATTGACATAGTCTAAATTATGTTTTATTTTCTTTGATTTTTTTTGCCAGAATTACCTGCATTGATGAATGTACATGCTGATGTTTTGTTTTGTGTTTTAATTTACAAAAGCATAATTTTTTTAATCTTAAATTTTCTGTGAGTAATCCAATTAAATATTTAAGAAAAAAATCTGCAATTGATTCCTAACATATGCTTTATAATTAGTGTATAGTACTCAATAAGTGTCCATTTCATAAAAGCTACCATGTAAAATAAAAAATGAAATAATTAAAAGAAGCAACTTTTACACTGAACTACAATTTGATATCATAAGAATATCAATGTATGACAAGTATGCATTTTTGAGACCCAGCCTTTCCTTCTGCAGCATTGTGACCTCAGGCAATTTATTTAATCAATTCTTGCCTCTATTTCTTCCTCAACAATAAAGATATCATAACAATACCTAAATCATAGGCTGTTTGTTAGAATTAAATAATAATAATTCACACGAAGCGAGGGCCGTGGCATAAAGTATACTTCAGAAAATATTAGGTGCTGTTTCATTTATTAGTGTTAATTATCAAAGAATACTCTGAGAGAGTATTTCCAATACATTGCTCTTCATCAGTGAGCCCAATTCTTGATATTCTGGCTATTTCTATATGGGGTATTGCAGGTCTGCAGAGAAAACAACAATCTAATTATAGTCAACAGTTGAAACCTCCAGGAGTTGCATACTATGTAGCAGAAAAAAGTAAAAGATGAGCCTGATAAGGTGATATTACCTGAAAATTGTTTCTAGTAGATTCTATCCACTGATCTTCTCAGTGGACTCTTTCCTGTAATTGTCAGACACGATTGACTCTAACAAAGTAAATATCTATAAAGTTATTTAGAATTTTCTTTAATACAGAATGACCCACATAGCTGAAAATTAATAAAGAATAGCTGAATCCACATCAAGAAATGATAGCCATAGAGTTATTATGTAATTTTTATACATTATCATAACCATGATTTTATATGAAATCCAGACATGTCATACTGTACTAATTACAAATTTATTTCTTACAAAATTAGTACTTTTTAAAAACTACTGGTATTAGTTCAATTTTTCTCCTCTGTTCAATTTTGGATATTGTTTTTACCTCGTTTTGTCTCATATCTTTTTATTAAACAATTTCACTTCTCTGTATCAGGGTCCTGATTACTTTTCTCAGAAAAACATTTGTATTTGTTTAACTGCTTAATTAAAAGTTTGTCAGAGCAAAATTTCATTTTTAAATTTAAAAAAGTTTCCTTTAAGCATGAGTTTTTATCAATAACATTGTTTAAAAGGCTTTGTTTTTCTCCTATGTACTTTGAAAACACCATTTACATTTTAGGTAAGCAATTTTTGTTTCATTTTATCTCCTACTCCCTCTCAACCTCTGCCCCCTGCCATACTTCCCCTCTCCCTTACTCCCTCCCCACTACTTTCCTTCATTTTTTTTTTTTAATACATTGCCCAATTCATAAGCTCTAGCTTTCATCTGACCTCGGGTGCCTCTTAGCTGCTGTGGCTTTGTGATAGGCATTTTCTCTTCGTTCTGAACACTCTATGTGCTCTGATTGTGACTTCTTTGTTCTGACTCCTTCTTTTAGTAAAAACATCATAATCTTTTCCTCTTTTTGAGTAGATGTGGAAAATTTGATTACTGGGGGAAAAAAATAAAATAAATAAATAAATAAATAAATAAACCTTGATGACTGTTTAAAGTCACAGGTTTAGCATTGCCTGAGTTTTAACTCCTTAAATATTTAGTCTTTACTGACATGTGAGCAACAAGGTCTGGCCTGTTGTCTCTTTTCCTTAAGTATTTCGCTCTTATCTCTGATCAGCAATTGAAACACTAGGTGAAAGAGAAACAGGTAGTATTTTTCATCTCTCTTAGACAAATGCATTATTCAAAGGTTATATGGTAACATAAAGCCTTTTTTTTTAAAATTTATTATTATACTTTAAGTTCTAGGGTACATGTGCACAACGTGCAGGTTTCTTACATATGTATACTTGTGCCATGTTGGTGTGCTGCACCCATCAACTCGTCAGCACCCATCAACTCATCATTTACATCAGGTATAACTCCCAGTGCAATCCCTCCCCACTCCCCCCTCTCCATAATAGGCCCCGGTGTGTGATGTTCCCCTTCCCAAGTCCAGGTGATCTCATTGTTCAGTTCCCACCTATGAGTGAGAACATGTGGTGTTTGGTTTTCTGTTCTTGCTATAGTTTGGGCTGAGAATGTTGGTTTCCAGTTGCATCCATGTCCCTACAAAGGACACAAACTCATCCTTTTTTATGGCTGCATAGTATTCCATGGTGTATATGTGCCACATTTTCTTAATCCAGTCTGTCACTGATGGACATTTGGGTTGATTCCAAGTCTTTGCTATTGTGAATAGTGCTGCAATAAACATATGCATGCATGTGTTTTTATAGCAGCATGATTTATAATCCTTTGGGTATATACCCAGTAATGGGATGGCTGGGTCATACGGTACTCCTAGTTCTAGATCCTTGAGGAATTGCCATACTGTTTTCCATAATGGTTGAACTAGTTTGCAGTCCCACCAACAGTGTAAAAGTGTTCCTGTTTCTCCACATCCTCTCCAGCACCTGTTTTTTCCTGACTTTTTAATGATCGCCATTCTAACTGGTGTGAGATGGTATCTCATTGTGGTTTTGATTTGCATTTCTCTGATGGCCAGTGATGACGAGCATTTTTTTCATGTGTCTGTTGGCTGTATGCATGTCTTCTTTTGAGAAATGTCTGTTCATATCCTTTGCCCACTTTTTGATGGGGTTGTTTGTTTTTTTCTTGTAAATTTGTTTGAGTTCTTTGTAGGTTCTGGATCTTAGCCCTTTGTCAGATGAGTAGATTGCCGAAATTTTCTCCTATTCTGTAGGTTGCCTGTTCACTCTGATGGTAGTTTCTTTTGCTGTGCAGAAGCTCTTTAGTTTAATGAGATCCCATTTGTCAATTTTGGCTTTTGCTGCCATCGCTTTTGGTGTTTTAGACATGAAGTCCTTGCCCATGCCTATGTCCTGAATGGTATTACCTAGGTTTTCTTCTAGGGTTTTTATGGTTTTAGGTCTAACATTTAAGTCTCTAATCCATCTTGAATTAATTTTCGTATAAGGAGTAAGGAAAGGATCCATTTGTTAAATAGGGAATCCTTTCCCCATTTCTTGTTTTTCTCAGGTTTGTCAAAGATCAGATGGCTGTAGATGTGTGGTATTATTTCTGAGGGCTCTGTTCTGTTCCATTGGTCTATATCTCTGTTTTGGTACCAATACATGCTGTTTTGGTTACTGTAGCCTTGTAGTATAGTTTGAAGTCAGGTAGCATGTTGCCTCCAGCTTCGTTCTTTTGACTTAGGATTTTCTTGGCAATGCGGGCTCTTTTTTCAATCCATATGAACTTTAAAGCAGTTTTTTCCAATTCTGTGAAGAAAGTCATTGGTAGCTTGATGAGGACGGCATTGAATCTATAAATTACGTATTTCATGATATTGATTCTTCCTGTCCATGAGCATTGTATGTTCTTCCATTTGCTTGTCTCCTCTTTTATTTCACTGAGCAGTGGTTTGTAGTTCTCCTTGAAGAGGTCCTTCACATCCCTTGTAAGTTGGATTCCTAGGTATTTTATTCTCTTTGAAGCAATTGTGAATGGATGGAAGTTCCTTCATGATTTGGTTCTCTGTTTGTCTGTTACTGGTGTATAAGAATGCTTGTGATTTTTGCATATTAATATTGTATCCTGATACATTGCTGAAGTTGCTTATCAGCTTAAGGAGATATTGGGCTGAGATGATGGGGTTTTCTAAATATACAATCATGTCATCTGCAAACAGGGACAATTTGACTTCTTCTTTTTCTAACTGAATACCCTTGATTTCTTTCTCTTGCCTGATTGCCCTAGCCGGAACTTCCAACACTATGTTGAATAGGAGTGGTGAGAGAGGGCATCCCTGTTTTGTGCCAGTTTTCAAAGGGAATGTTTCCAGTTTTTGTCCATTCGGTGTGATATTGGCGGTGGATTTGTCATAAATAGCTCTTATTATTTTGAGATACGTTCTATCAATACCCAGTTTATTGAGAGTTTTTAGCATGAAGGGCTGTTGAATTTTGTCCAAGGCCTTTTCTGCATCTGTTGAGATAATCATGTGGGTTTTGTCTTTGGTTCTGTTTATATGCTGGATTGCCTTTATTGATTTGCATATGTTGAACCAGCCTTGCATCCCAGGGATGAAGCCCATTTGATCATGGTGGATAAGCTTTTTGATGTGCTGCTGGATTCGGTTTGCCAGTATTTTATTGAGGATTTTTGCATCGATGTTCATAAGGTATATTGGCTTAAAATTCTCTTTTTTTGTTGTGTCTCTGCCAGGCTTTGGTATCAGGATGATGTTGGCCCCATAAAATGAGTTAGGGAGGATTCCCTCTTTTTCTATTGATTGGAATAGTTTCAGAAGGAATGGTACCAGCTCCTCCTTGTACCTCTGGTAGAATTCAGCTGTGAATCCATCTAGTCCTGGACTTTTTTTGGTTGGTAGGCTATTAATTATTGCCTCAATTTCAGAGCCTGCTATCGGTCTATTCAGGGATTCAACTTCTTCCTGGTTTAGTCTTGGGAGAGTGTAAGTGTCCAGGAAATTATCCATTTCTTCTAGATTTTCTAGTTTATTTGCGTAGAGGTGTTTATAGTATTCTCTGATGGTAGTTTGTATTTCTGTGGGGTGGGTGGTGATATCCCCTTTATCATTTTTTATTGTGTCTATTTGATTCTTCTCTCTTTTCTTCTTTATTAGTCTTGCTAGTGGTCTATCAATTTTGTTGATCTTTTCAAAAAACCAACTCCTGGATTCATTGATTTTTTGGAGGGTGTTTTGTGTCTCTATCTCCTTCAGTTCTGCTCTGATCTTAGTTATTTCTTGCCTTCTGCTAGCTTTTGAATGTGTTTGCTCTTGCTTCTCTAGTTCTTTTAATTGTGATGTTAGAGTGTCAATTTTAGATCTTTCCAGCTTTCTCTTGTGGGCATTTAGTGCTATAAATTTCCTTCTCATAAAGCCTTTAATAGTGACAAAATAACAATAGATTAATAATTTAGGGAGCTGGTACCCAATGTATCAATGTATGTACATTCATTAGCATATTAATCTGCAAAACAAGTTGATGGAATGGTGACTTTCTTAATTTTTAGTCTCCGTTTCATATGACAGGTTATAGCATCCATCTTGTAAGTAGTAAACTCAAAATTTGAACACAAGTAGTATGACACCAGTGCCTGAGTTTTTTACAGTGACCATGTGATATCTTCCCACTGAGAACATTTAAACTGTCTTCACACCTGTATTACTCCTCAAAGTTTCCTTTGTCTTAAACAATCCACTGGGAAAATAAAACTGTTATCCTTTAAAAATTGAGTAAAGTCTTTTTCTTCTGTGTTGCTTTTGTATTTGACAAAACCTAATTGTACACATTGTTATCCGCTCGTTCATTCATTCGTGTATTCAGTAAAGACTTATTTTGGGCTTACTATGAGAATAATGCTTTGTTACTTCTGCCACTTTGAGGATTTCAGATTTTATTATTTCTATTTTTTACTAAAATGAAACTCCACAAGTGCTGATTAAGTGAACAGTTTCTATAAGAATGATTGATAAAAAGTGCTCAGAAGCGTGACTGTGGGCCTTCTACTTGGTACCAGGTGTGCCGACTGTTTTAGCTCATCAGATCTTCTTTCCTGGGTAGTCCAATTCCTTTGCCTTATGGAAGACGTTGTTTTTCTTTTGCTTCTGGCTTCTTTTTCTGGTTGACTTCCTTCCCTCTCTATTGCTTTTTTATACTGCCTTAGGTGTAGTGAAGTTTATATTATAAGTGCCAAAGGAAGTTCTTGTTGAATCATGAGTTTTCCTTGTGCTAAAAGGGAGAGTGAGTATTGTTATAACAGTAGGATCTATTCCTCACAAGGCCTCGTGTAAGAGCTAGAGAATTGGCAGCATTATACAGTCCATAGTGTGATATTCAATGTCATGAAGAAAAAAAAATGGCCTTTCATGCATTTGGGGACCAGAAAACTGCATCAGGTTCATGGCAGAAACACTAGCCTCCAGACTGCCACTTAAGGATAAGCTCACTGTGAGAATGTCAGCACTACTTGTTTGACAAGGTTTTTGTAGGAGAGTTTTCCATTCTTGCTGGTTTTTCTGGAGTCAGAATGTACCCTGCACTGTAGGAACACAACTACTTTCACAAAAGAAAGAGAAAGAGTATTGCAAAGTGGACAATTGTGATCCATTTTGTTTAGATTTGTTCAAAATGTATTGCACCACAGCAAGAAATGTATTATAAACTTTGTCTAACTTGTGCTTCTATACATAGATAAACCCCTCCTCCAGTATAGCTTTTGTTGTTCCTTGTGGCCTGTGTATTTGTGTCTTCTGCTTATTTCCAACTGACAACAAATGTCTTAGAGGAGTGCTTCTCAACTTGACTGTTTGTAAGAATTTCCTGGAGAATTTGTAAAAACAGATTACTTGACCCTCCCCACAGAGATTCTGATTTCATAGTTCTGAAGTGAGGCCTAAGAATTTGCATTTTGGCTGGGCACGGTGGCTCATGCCTGGAATCCCAGCACTCTGGGAGTCCGACGTGGGTGTATCATGAAGTCAGAAGTTCAAGACCAGCCTGGTCAATATGGTGAAACTTTGCTTCTACTAAAAATACAAAAATTAGATTGGTGTGGTGGTGTGCTCCTGTAGTCCCAGCTACTCAGGAGGCTGAGGCAGGAGAATCGCTGGAACCTGGGAGGCAGAGGTTGCGGTGAGCTGCGATTGCGCCATTGCACTCCAGCCTAGTGACAGAGCAAGACTTTGTCTCAAAAAATAAATAAATAAATAAATAATAAAATAAAAATTGCATTTCTTACCAGCTCCCAGATGATATTGATGTTGCTGGTCTTGGAATCACATATCAAATAACATTGCCTTGGAGTCACTGAAAATTTAGAATTGGAATGAATCCTATAGATCATAGACCAGAGATATGAAGTGATTTGTCAAAGGCCACACATCTACGCTATTTAAATATTATAGTGTTTTCCATTATGCAATTCAGATGTTTTTATAAATCGACCATCATCACTCCAGAATTAACAGATGAGTTGCTCTCAGCATGGTTTCTTTGGCACATGTAAGTCATTTACAAGATAAAATCAAGATAAAGTAGACTTTTATCTAATTCACACTTGTAAATGTGATTTTGCCTTCTTACTGATTGTACAGACAGGTTTAAAACAGTCTGTACAATCAGTAAAAAGATACAGATTGAGGAATTCATGGGTTTTTTTTTTTCTTCACTTAACGCTGTCTTCAAGGTACATGGTGGTTATAACATCATCCAGAGATTTAAGTAAAAGTCTATTACATGTGACTAACTTGTTTCTTTTCTTCATCTTGCATAAAATGTTTAAAGCTAGTTCCAGCTACCTAATTATACTCCACTTTGGTGGAACAGGAAAGGCTTCCAACAGGAAAGTTTTCCGTATACCTTAGACAAGTTGAAAAACTGGCAACATGTTCAATTTGCACAAAGCAATCATGGCTGAATAAAAATCACCTATAGTTCCTATCTAGTAAATAATTCTGCTCTAGAGTAGGAAGAATGATATGTCCTTGGCACTCGGTCCTGGTGATGTATTTTATCATGTCTTACCTGGAAAGGTCTCTAAGCTGTGGCAGACATATATTTTTTGCCTCTTTCTTTTGACAATGTGTCGTCTTCTTTTTTCTTTTCCTTTTTTTTTTTTTTTTTTTTTGCCTGAGTCATGCAAGTTAAGTTTTCAAAACAATTTATATATATTTTTCTTCCTGAGATGATAAAAGCAAGTTTTTGACTACTGAACATTTTTTAAGGAAGACTACAGGGGGAAAAAGCCTCACATAATAGTGAGAGATGCCAGAGGAAGGCCATGCCTTCTACAGATCCATGTATACTGCACTAATGGTGAATAAAGAAACCCAAGAAAGCTAATAAGAAGGGCTAGAAAAAGAAGGAAGGGTTAATTTGTAAGCCTCCATGAGAAATAATCTAAAATATTGTTCAAACTTAAGAAAAATCTAATTAAAGGAAGAATAGGGGTATGATGACAGATGAAAGGAATTTTAAAGCAGGGAACACTGACATTTCAAGAGACAATTTACTGTCAAGAAGAATAATTTTGCCTGGCAGGTAATACTAAAACAGAGCAAAACACAGTGATATAATATCATTTTAGAGAAAGCGTGTCAACACAAATATGGTAAGTCACAAAACTCTTGAGAGAGAGAGAACCTGCTTGCCACTGGGAATGCAAGTTTGCCTGTCCATTGATATCACTAGATAGGAATGTTATGGTCACACTTTCTGGATAAGCATACATTAGTGTATCCATAGTTAGTACAATCTGCATTTATACTTCTTAAGAAACTGTACTGAAAAGAAGGAATTTAATTGTAACTCATGCATGTGCCACAAATAAAGATTCTGTGTTTAGTGAAACAAAACCCATGATTTGATGCATGGTTTAAGTACTCTAAATGGAATATAAAAGGGAGGTAAAATTGAACTTATAGAATGTAAGCTTAATGAAGACACATTTAAGAGAAGAGACAAGAGTTTGATTGCAAATTTAAATGTCTTGTTTTTGGACATACTGGGTGTATCAAGGCAGTATGACGTGCAATATGACTTGGGTGTATCAAGCAATATGATTTTTCTTGACTCAAGAAAAGTCAAATGCATTAAAGTTTTAGAAGAATCTGTGAAAACAACACTGAGAAAGCATTACTATCCATCCCTCCAGGTAGCTGCATAGATTAATATTTTTGAAATCCTTCAGGAATGATTATAATGGGTATTTTCAATTCTATTTTTCTTTTTCAGCACACAGTGCAATAATTGTTTTCTAATTATTTTAATGAGTTCGTGGTAATAGTAATAAGGTTCTTTAAAATGTAACACACAAAAATTAAAATAAAATTTTAAGATAAAATATACATCTATGAGTCCATAGTGATATAAATAATTGAATGATTAAATAAATGGAAGAGAATAAATCATTCTTGCAGAAGAATTCCAAATAGTATACATAAATAATCTCCCCTCAAAGAGGTGAGCCTAATCCCACTATATTAGTTCTCATGCTGCTAATAAAGACATACCTGAGACTGGGTAATTTATAAAGGATAAGAAGTTTAATGGACTCACAGTTCCACATGGCTGGGGAGGTCTCACAATCATGGTGGAAGGCAAAAGAGGAGAATGGCACATCTTACATGTCAACAGGAAAGGCAGCATGTGCAGGGGACCTCCCCTTTATAAAACCATCAGATCTCATGAGACTTATTCACTATCACCAGAACATCACGGGAAAGCCCCGCCCCAATGATTCAATCACTTCCCACCAGGTCCCTCCCACGGCACGTGGGAATCAGGGGAGTCACAATTCAAGATGAAATATCTGGGTGGGGACAGGGACAAACCACATCACTCACTTTTCTTGAGTATGGGCTGGGCACACTGACTTGCTTTCAAAGGAAAATAATAACTTTACATTGGAGAGGAGCTTGGCCAAAAACCTGTTGCCCAAGTGATCAAAGTTAGTGTCACCATGATGTCATGTAGATATTATGTTACCCTGATACGATGCTGTGAAAACGCACTTTACTTTCTGTGATAGTCTTACCAAAAGCTCTAACCCTAATCTAATCATGAAAAAGAATTGTATAAATCTAAAGTGAGGAATAGTCCACAAAATATCAGATCAGTAATTTTCAAACTGTTGAAGTCATGCAAAATAAGACAAGACAGAGAAAGCTGGAAGGAGAGCACACGAAGGAGACATAATGATCAAATGTTATGCCAAAGAAAGGTTTTAGTTGATGGGAAAAAGAAGTTCTCTTTCACTCTGATCTCTCCTTTTAGATACAAGCACATATTTCCCGTGCTCCAACACAAACACGATCAATAGTACACTTACGATATGATAGCCTATTAGAATAATGCAAATAATTTATATAAGAAAAAATTAAACATAACAAAAATTTGTAGTATCTAGTACATGTATCGAAAAGTATAAAAGGCACAGAATGAATATTTTTTCTTGTGCATAAAAGTATGTTATTCCTATTCAAATAAATGAGAAATGCAAAGCAATAGTAGTGGAAATATTATGGTTTAAAAAATTTTGGCAATCTAATTTTTAAAAATGTATATGGCAAAATAAAGAAGTAGATAAAGGGAGAAAAATAAGATTATTAAAGACATTTCAAAGATAAAACATTTCCTTCCAGATATCCAGAATTAAGAAATCTACATTGTTTAAAAGGAAAAGACAAATTTACAAATGCTAGTTGAATAAGATTGAGAAATGGAGCCATGCTTAGAGAGAGTTGAAAAATTTAGCAATTGCTGTCATGAAATAAATGAAAATAATAGATTCTATTCTTAAATAAATAATTTTGAGGCAATTGATGTTCATACGGAAAAACTAAAATCTGATTATCTCACACGACATAAAAATAAATTTTAGCTGTGCTAATGACATAAATGAACATAGTCAATCTTTAAATGTATTAGAAGAAAACAATATCTTTATAATATAAGTAAAGGAATAAAACACTTAGGAAAAATAAATGCAAAAATAATACGACTAAAATGTTCAAGTAAAGAATAATAAATTTTCTGCATTATATTCTTCAAACATGCATCTCCATGTTTATATCCAGAACATACGCAGAGCTACTAAAATAAGTGACACAGGAAACAGGTATCAGGTGCCAAAGGTCCGGGCTACAGCGCCTGGACTTGACTTCAACTGTATTCTGAAATCAGAGGGTTCCAGGAGCTCCGGGAAGCCAGGGAGCGGGAGCAGGCACTTCCGAGCCTATGGGGGAAGTGGGGCTTCCTGAACCCTGAGAACGCAAGGATGCCTCGTCCAGAGCCCCGACTGGCGACAGTACCTGCGCTGAGGAGCACTGGACTCCCGCTCCCTCCAACCTGGTAGGGGACGGGGCTCCCGCCTGCTCCTAACCCCTGCTAGCTCCCCACAGCCTCCACCAGGACTGCCCTGGTGCAGCTGGCTTCCTCACAGTGGCCGCTCCAGATGGGCCCCTGCTGCCACCATAAACGTATATTTGCACATATGCTTTTTCAAAACCACCTTGTTGCTCATGAATGTAAAAGTGTCTTCCCTGCCATGAATTCTAGATTGATTGCTTAGTCTTGTTTTCAACATTATTTACAACAGGAAGCCTACTGTTCTCATTTACCTTTCATTCCTGTGGACTAGCTGTTTCTTCATGTACCCGGCTCTAGGTACCTCCTTGTCACTGCTCTTAGATCTTCATGAAACAATGCTTGCTTCCACATTCTTTTGTGCCAATCAAATCCTGTTTGTCATGTAAATTATCTCTTGAGGGTCCATTGATGTTTTCAGATGTTTACTCCATATCTGAGTCTTTAAAAACTCTTCCTTCTCTCATGGTTTGCTGCCCTTTGTAGTCTGTACTGTACAAAGTTGTGTTTATTATTTTTCTGTTATTTGTTACTTTATTTTGTTTGTTACCTCTTCAGAGTTTGTAAAGTCTTGGTGACAGGAAGCAGGCTTCTACTTCTTTGTAGACTTCATTGTACCTGACACAGTAGTTCTTAATAGATGTGTTTTTAAAATGCATGCCGGTTCTCCAGTAAAACAGAGACATCGGTAATTGTGGAGGTTCTATTAGGCTCCTGAGTTATGATAATACCCGTTTCTATACAATTAACAATTCCCCAAATAATAAAGAACATACTCAAGAAGTTTGTATTTTAATGCAAGTCTCCATTTACTGATAGGACAGTAAACCATGTTTGCCTCTCAGTAAGATATGATATGTTAGAAATCTCTTAGGCAAATAAGTATTCAATTCCAAGAACAAATATCTCCGGTACAAACAAATCATCCTTCTATTGATTTCAATATAAGTTAACGCAACTGCTCAAGGACGGCCTGTTGAGGGAAGAAGAGCTGCCAGAATTCAGCTAATCCATCATAATACTGGCTAAAGCCCCTAAATATATTCTACTGAAGGAAAAAAAAATGGCATTTCAGGAAGATTGCAGGCAAAGATTTCTTTCTATTTTATTTGAAATAATTTTTTTCACTTTTCACAGAGAAAACATAGTTCTCTTGCATGTATTTCGTATTGTAGATGATTTTCTTCAAAAAATCAAAGTAGAAATTTGGACCTTTCTAGCTGTTGGTTGCAAAAATCTGTTTTTTTAGGATCTGATGTTCGCGTGTTCGCAAATCCAGTGTCAGACCCTGGAAATTGTCCTACGTGGAATTATCTACATAATTCATAGTTCTCTTTTTATTTTCTGTGGTCCACTGAGTCTACTTTGAAATTAATGGAGGTTTGGAACTTGCATCAAGTGAGGCAGTTAGAACTAGTCCAGATATAAATCCCAGAGAAAATAGTCATCATTGCGTTTTTTTGAATATTGATAACTCAGTAACTTTGAGCTATCAGATGCTTCAGAAGAAAGAATCAAGGGAGTCTTTGTTTTGGATTTGTTTCCAGTTAGGTAAGTGAATTTACTTTAATGATAAAATGAATAAATCCCAAACGGAAACTGCACTAACTGTTATTACCAGGGAAACAAAGTATCTTTGTTGCCATTTGGTATTTGGCAGGGTGAACAACATCTTTGGTGAAGTCTTTCAACAAAGAGCCTCAGCAGATAGAGGAACAGATAACACAAACAAAATAAAACTAAATATGGGTGAAATAACCAACATAAGAAGTTTTAAGGTTACATTAGATATAATAATATTACTTTTGATCTTATGTAAATGATAATTATTTCAAAATATTTTTCTTCAGTGGTAAAAGCATCATAATCTATATTTAGAGCTCAGTGACATTAATGAAGATATTATAATAACATATGTAAATAAAAACATGAAAAATTTAATGTTCACAAAATTGAGTCAGAGAAATATGTTATAAAACAAACATTTTTAAAGACTACTAAGTTTGTATTTCATGCCTTTATTTATGTAATTAATTTTCCCTTATTATATGTATTACAATAAATTTACACAAATGTTTTTGTAATGTGTGTCAAGGACACAAATGGACACACACAAACACAAATACAAATAAGAAATGGATTAGAATAGATTTCTGGATGTAGCTAAAAGAAGCATACATGCGAAAGAATACCATTAAAATGCATTTGAAAGAATATCATTAAAATGTATCTTGAAAAGATTTTAACAAATATTAATGACGTAGCAGTATTGTTAATGTCCATGTTATATAATCTCCTCTAAAATGTATAAGTCCCACTTACACACACACACACACACACACACACACTTCTTGCTACAACTCTTTTCCAATTCTGCATGTCTTTCTTCACATTTGCGTCTTTATGTGGAATACCCTCCCCTCCTTTTTTTAAACAATTCTTCAGTGAACTAAAAGTGCTACTTACACTTTATAGAGTATTTTATATATCTTCTCTTCAAGGAAGCTTTGCACATTCTGCTCACCTCTAAGTCAAATTTAGATTCCTTCCTAGATCTTCACAGAGGACCCGTCCATAACTTCAGCAGGAGCTGATTGTTTTATTACTTTACTGTCTCATCCACTAAACTAAATGTCTTGAGTAGGTCTTATATCTCTGTTCTCTTACTGTTCAGCTCAGTCCTGGGGAAGAGGGTTTCATTCAATCAATAAATCTTTGTTAATTTCAGATTTAATTGAAGACTTCCTGTATTTATTCACTCTTCTCGTAAGGAAAATGACTTTTAAATGTTTTTTAATTAAACTGTGTAATTTATGTATACAATGAACTGATCTGAACAAACTCACATATAACCATTATTTTTTGTGTTAATCTCCATGAATATAATTACTTTATTTGCTATCAGCAGCTACCCTTTGAGAAAAAAGTGAGAACAAAAATGATGCATTGTTGAAAACTAGGTGCTATGAATATTTTATCCCAAAGCACACCTGCAACAGTTCTCTGAATTAAGTTTCATTGCAATCTGCCAGACAATTTGTATATCAACTAAACTTCTAAGCCCACACACTATCTCCTCTAAAAGTCTTCCTTGAATGACTTGAACCAATTAATGGGTCATCTCTGAATTGTACAGCCTATACGATTTTTACCTTAACATATCATTTCATATTATCCATTGACTATAAATATATGAATATTATATCCTTATATGACTGTAATCTCCCTGAAGGCAGAGATAATGTACCAATAAATCTCTAATACTTCTTGTCATTACAAATTGGTATGCATGTGCTAATTTCAGTACTTTCAAAAGCTTTATTGAAAGAATGACAGTCTTTGCCTCACACTTACTCTTTGCTAAGATGTCTGCTAGGTATAAAAACAAACATGTAATCAAGCTTTAAAATGTATTAAGTGATAGATGCAGATTATTTTAATAGATGAATGTTATTCAAAACATAAAATCTTTTTCATGCCATTTTGGAATCATTGTTCCATCCACACACAAGCACACACTTGTTTTGATTATCCATCATTCCTAGAATATATTGAACAAATAAACTAGTTACATGGTTTAACAATCCGTATTAGTTTTCAAATGATCTCCACAGTAATTTTAAGCCATGCTTTGTTAATGGACTAAAATGTTGAATTCGATTAGAATGGGGAACGTTTAACGATTCCTAGTTAATAATCAAATCTTGATCCTCTGACCTTTTATTCTTGTTTCTGAATTTTTTCCCTAGACACATTGACAGCTTTGAATGTGTCTCAGCACTCTACCGTGAATGATTATGCATGTCTCCAATCTCAGGCATTTCTAGTTTTTCTGTTAAACTATATACACTCATTAAGCTCTAGAACTCACATTTTCCTACCAATATCAGCTATTTGGATGTCAATTGTGCCTGGTCTTTCACTGGTTGTGGAAAAGGTAAGGTTCAGGTAGTTTGTAAATCTCCTCTTGAAATTTGTTTTTGAGCTCTTTGAATCCTGATGCAGGCTTGTCCCCTGTGTTAATGACCATTAATTTTTTATCAACCTGTCCAATTTTGCTGTAATGTTTCTTCAAGAAATAATATACTTCAGACTTATGTATTTTTTATATTATTTTCTAATATTTCTTAAGAAATAAAATAGTCACATTTTGATATTGAGGAATTCAACATTATGTAGGTTAGTAATTTAATTATTTTTGACAATCATATCACTTTGTTTTATCTTAGAGGCTAGTACAAATGAAAACATTAAATCTAATAAATGTAACCATGTAAATTTGCTATATGAATATAGATTTGAGATGTATGGTTATGAAAATTTCTCATAAAGCACTTTGTAAATATAAGGACAAATTCTAACTAATAATTATGCGTGGACTCACAATTAGTAATATTTTGCAAAGAGAGAACAAGTGTACAATATCAAAAATTCAAATTTTACCTATGTTTACTGAAAAGAATTGTATCTCATTAATATTTCTATATCTCTGACATATAAAAGAGGATCTAGATTGTGATACCTTACAAAACAACTAAATACATGTTCTTCAAAGTTCTGATATTTGATGTGTTAAATTTCTAATTACATGTATAGAATGTATACTTAATTTATTACTACATGTACATGATATTTTAGGAAATGACATATATGAATAAAATGAATACATTTCAAATGCATTAGATCTAAGGGCTAGACTTTGGACCAATTAAAATATGAGTGAAACATGAATAAAGATATTCTCTGCATTTGTTTTCTATGTCCCAGTTTAATGTAAGTCATGGTAAAGAAATGAGTCAGGTGAGAAAGTATCGACAGCATTTAGAAATATGGATTCTAAGAATGCCCCCTTCATTTCCTCCACCATAGCTTCTGTATGCAGAAATAAAAATAATACTAAGGAAATAGAAAGAAGCTATACTCAAAGGACTATGGCAACACGATTTCTACTGGAGCTTCATTATTTTCCTGTTACTTCCTCTGGTCCATGTCAATTTCACTAACAATCTTTCCAAGAAAGACCAGGTTTCTATTCCAATAAAGAGCACCTAATTTTTTTCAAGAGCTGAGTCTTCTGTACTATCTTTGCAATATCATTTATTACTTGTGTGACTCTAAGTGACTTGCATATTGAACTTCATTTTTGTCACCTATAAAATAGGATAATAATACTGTTTTGACAGATCTCACCATGTGCCTGTATCTCACTGCATCCTGTGCAGATCTCTATCAGTATATTTAGCATTTTATAGTAGATCAAAATAATCTGCTTCTGTATCTATCTCTCACACTATATGCAAGGGCAGACACCATAATTTACTTTAAAAAAAAAAACTGTAATATTTAGCTTAGTACAATGTATCTGACATCATGATCACTCAATAGATATTGGTTTAACTGAATGAATCTATTGTTTAAAATAGACAATGCATGTAAAAATAATTTTGCACAGCAAGTTTAGATTATCTCTCTTCTTATCTCTTATTCTTTTTTAAATTAGAACTACTTGAACAAAAATATTTTATTTTAAAGACATGAAGATTTATCATGAGATAAACTAGCTACATGAGGAATTGTAGCAATGAAAAAATGTTTAATCTAATTATGCAGCATTTAAAACATATCTCAGAGATTCCTCAGCCACGGGATCTATTTGACAAAGAATCTTCACATGACATTTGTTCAATTAATGTCTTGAATGAATAAGTTAATGAAGAAATTAAGGAATACTCCTGCTTAATCCATCTCACTATCTCTTTACTGCAATCACAAAAGGTCTATTTTTCTTTTACATTGTCTCTTGCTTTAGCCCATAATTCAGCCTTTTTTTTTTTTTTTTCTCATATACTTTATGAGCCAGGAGCCTCCTTTTGCCTATTTTACCTATTGCTATCCACAGTTTGAATAGCATAATTTCCACCCATGTTACAATTTAAACATCTAACTATACGTTTCCTTTTTATAAAGAGGATGTCAGATTGTCTTCCCGTACCTAATTTGAAACCGAGTTTTTCTCATCAGTTTTTTAACTTGGGCCATAAACACACTCTACTTCCAAGGTTAAGAATCTCCCACCCATTCTTCAAATACCCCCTGGATCCCATTTGCTGATTAGCATCTTCCACCCCACTTACTCCTGTGTAGCATATGCACCTGACAGCAATAACTTAAGCTTACTCTGCGAGACCCTGGGGTCTAAGAATGTGTATTTTAAGTCCCAAGTTATAGAATCCAGCAGTGGCCAACCCAGAGATTCACTCCTTATCTATGAAGAACATCTGAACCTCTGACCCATTGCTTGAAACATGGGCCATGCAGGAGATAGCGGCTCTTTGTTTGGTTAGATGGAGGTTGCTGGGTGAAGGGAGCTAAGTGAAAATTCTATATAAACTCCATGCTTTTCACAAACAGTAGTGGTTCTGCTGTCCAGCCTGCTGCTACTGGACTGTCCCCGCATGTAAGTACCCCCAAAACACCATACGTCTTGTTGGCTGTCTCCAAGTCTCTTCTTTGGCCTCTCAGACATGGTGCTATCCCTATTAGAGTCAAAAGGAGTCTGGCATGACAAGTCCTAATTAGGCACACCTTAGAAATTATAAGTCATCAAGAAATGTAGATTCCCAACAGCCTCTCAAAAACTCAAACACCTAGTGATGATTTATAATTAACAGAAAATATATGCATCTGAAATACATTAATTTTGTAGGTTGCTTGTAAAGGATCGGAATACTATTGATTGTTACAATAGTCTAGTCTTAAGAAGTTTCCATAACCAAGAAATTTCTCCATTTCTCAAACAGGAGGACTCCCTAGTCAAGGAAGTCTCTATTATTCTCCAGTTCTACTTCCTAGGTATCTTCACCATAAACCTCTTCACTGTCTTTTTTTTTGTTTGTTTGTTTGTTTGTTTTTTTTTTTTTTTTTTTTAGACGGAGTCTCGCTCTGTCGCCCAGGCTGGAGTGCAGTGGCCGGATATCTCAGCTCACTGCAAGCTCCGCCTCCCGTGTTCACGCCATTCTCCTGCCTCAGCCTCCCAAGTAGCTGGGACTACAGGCGCCCGCCACCTCGCCCGGCTAGTTTTTTGTATTTCTTAGTAGAGACGGGGTTTCACCATGTTAGCCAGGATGGTCTCGATCTCCTGACCTCGTGATCCGCCCGTCTCGGCCTCCCAATTCACTGTCTTAAATTGTCCTTGAATGCTTCAGATGAACTAGGCAAAATTGGCTCCCTTTCTTTCCAGCATTGTCTCCATCATCGCTTTCCTCTTTCTGTGTCTGCTGCCAGCTTATCTGTTTCCTTTTTTTTCTTTAACCATTTTATTACAGTATGTTCAATACACAAAAACCTGTGGCTATTTAACAAATACAACATGATGCTTTTCTATTTCTTATTTTTCATTTTACTCAGCTTTCACAGAAGATGGGAACATTTTCTTTAGTAGAAGTTGTGGGACAGAGCTTAGTTAATTCACTCTCTAATTTCCTATGTAAAGTATATTCTACATTTATCATGAGATATGCTATCTATGGAATATGTCCACTCAGTTTTCAAATATATTTTCAAAGCTATTTACAGAACATACTCATATGACACTAAAGAGAGACCATCAAGCATGGAGCAGAATCACAGATGCTGTATCCAAACACCAGAATTTCTTATCCTAGGTTTTAACCACATATTGTGAATTTTTCAAAATTTAACTATATTAGCATCTATTATGAAAATATACTGATGATTCTTATTAATTTAGATTAGTTGAAGAAAAACACAAGACAACCTGTTGAATTTCTCAACTTGTTAACAAATACAAGATCATTTCAACAAAGAAATCTTTTATTTTTTTCCCTTGTGGATACATATTAGTCAAATTAAAACAGCTGATAAGAGAACAAAAATCAAAGAAAGACTGGAATTTTTCATTATTTTTATGTCTCTTAGGCTTTTATGGAAACCACACTTCTTTGTCTTGTAGTTAAAATGTAGATGACTGGAAGCATACAGACAACTGGACGTGGAATCAGAAAGCAGAGATGTGCGCCTAAGTTTTACCACCGCCAGTGGTGTTAAGACTGTGATTCCACTCAGTCCTCCTCTAAATGCACCCGCATCTGGGGTGGGGAGTTTGTAGAAATCCAAGAACTTCTTATTTGTAACTGCTTGTGCCTTTCTGTCTCTGCCTCAGAACTCTGGTGCCTCTAGAGCTTGCTAAACACATGAGAAAGGTAGCCCAGTGGAAGCTGGGATTGAACACTCCCAGAGCAACTGTTATCTAATAAGGAATGGAAAATGGTGTTAAGGTTAATATATCACCTTTCTTGTCCTTGTTACTCAGTTGGACAATGCTGAGGTGTATGCCTCCAATTCTGCAGGCTGTCTCCAGGGAGTCTGAGTCCTACTGCAGTAGATCATACATTCATGAACACTTAGTTGTATATTTTTGCTTTGTTGATTCATGCATCATGCTTCTCACTTGTGCTTCTTGAAACAACTCCCAAATATATTACCAACACCCAAATTCTTATTTTAGGGCATATTTTGAAAAGATACTGAATGAAAAATTACCCTTGAGTGAAATGTTTTAGCATATTCTAAACTACAGTTTGAACACTTACAATATTTATTTAATGGGATATTAAATAGAACTGTTCCTGCCTTACTGTCTCAAGATAGGAATCAATGGTAATGACAAGCATAGCTAATACACATAATTTAAAGGAAGCTGGCAACATTCAGGAGTATGTTTTTATTCCTATGACTTAATATCAACAAACACCAAACCTCCCACCACCAACCTACACATGCCTACCTGGGTCTATATGAGAAATTCCCCAGCATAGGGAGGAGAAGTAAATAATTGTCTTATACTTGGCTCTATGGGGAGTGCAAGATTGTGATTAGAGATATTTCCCCTTATTCCACATAGGGAAGGGAAAGGGGAAGTTTGCACTTGCTTACCAAGACAAATGTGCCTAAAAAAATTATTTGCTGAAATAGTCTTAACTAAAAGAATGAGAATATAATAGTCCATTCCTCAATTGGATATGTTTATAAAAGAGTGAACTTCTTGGTCTTACCTTGTGCTTACCAAAGAGCCAAAAAGAGAAGTGAACAGAGAATGGAAGCAGGGCAACATGCAAACTCATCATAAGAGCAGCCATAAAAAAGAATGAGTTCATGTCCTCTGCAGGGACATGGATGGGACATGCAGGGACACTGGGGCCTGTCAGGGGTTGGGGGCAAGGGGAGGGAGAGCATTATGACAAATACCTATACATGCAGGACTTAAAACCTAGATGACGGGTTGATGGGTGCAGCAAACCACCATGGCACATGTATACCTATGTAACAAACCTGCACTTTCTGCATATGTATCCCAGAACTTAAAGTAAAATGAAAAAGAAAGAAAAAAAAAGAATGTGCTTATGTGTGAATGCCTCCTATGTGTGATTTTTTCCTATGGATACTGTGCCACATAGTTGTGTTTGAAACACGTCTGCAAGAACTGAACTAGGTATTTGCCTTATAGGTAGCTGGGAGAAAAGAGATAAAAATAACGAAAAACAACCCAGACCTTAGTCAAAAAGTTAGGAAAATATAAAATTCAACTGAGAAGTATTATTTTTATATGACTGTTGAGGAGGAAAAGATTGCACAGGGAATCCAGGTTAACAGTTGAGAATTGCAGCCTATAGCCATAGAGTGCCTGGAAGACCCACACTAGCATTCACAGGCATTCCCCTAAATACAAGTGACTCAATGGAAAATGGACAGAGGCATTTAAGCTATTTCCTAGAGAAAACATGGGAATCAACATTGGTAAAGATGTGCAGACTCAGTAATAATCAGGTAAATATAAATTAATTCAACATTCTGTTGCTATTTTTTGCCTATCAGGTAAGAAAATATTTAGAAGTGTGATACTACTTCTTGTTCTTTCAGTAAGTGGAGACATCTCTCATACACTTTTTTGTTTGGTTATTAGTTTGTATCTTTGCATATTTATTTGCATTTATAGCATAAGACAGTGTAAAGATGTTTGCTTATAAAAGTTTTTGCTCTGGGTATTTTATTACTGTTTAAAAAATCAATTAATATTTAAAATTTTCTAATAAAATAGTAAAGCTTGCTTCGTCTCATCATCAACACCAATTTGCATTGCCAGAGGTATCCACTTTTATCTCTGTTTATGTTTCTTATTTACCTTTGAATTGTTATTGTTAGAATTATATTATTTTATATTGATGTGTTAGTTTTATATATTACCTACCGTCTTTCTGTCAATAGACAAAAGATGGGGATTAGCTTTCTTATTCCATCTGCATTAAAATTCTAGCTGGGCACGATGGCTCAAGCCTGTCATCCCAGCGCTTTGGGAGGCCAAGGTGGGCACCTCACTTGAGTTCAGGAGTTCAAGACCAGCCCGGCCAATGTGGTAAAGCCCTGTCTCTACTAAAAATACATTAGCTGGGCATGGTGGCAGGCCCCTGTAATCCCAGCTACTTGGGAGACTGAGGCAGGACAATAGCTTGATCCCAGGAGGCAGAGGTTGCAGTGAGCAGAGATCGTGCCATTGCACCCCAGCCTGGGCAATAAGAGTGAAACTCCATCTTGAAAAAAAAAACATTCTTTTCTCTCCCATAATTATTTATATCATAATTTGTTATTGAATCAATAGCCCATATTCACAACCTAATAGTATATAAATCTTGCTTTCTATGTTCTTATCACCTACCATTAGTTATACCCAAACATCCTAATAAATCAGTCATCAATCCATCGGTACTCTACAAAACCTCAAATGTTTCAGGTTACCTACTAGAGCTTTCTTTCTTTTCTTATAGCTCTTACTTTTCAAACCCTCCATTTCCTGGTTTAATTTGAATTGGTGATTCTCTGATGTCAAGTTTTGGTGTTAAGATGACTCTTCAGTTTTATTTTGATTGGGTTTCCATTTTCCTGCATCTCATATATACTTTTTAAGTATCGGTCATGTTTGGGAAGTAAATATTTTCAGGCTTTATGCCTAAAGCAGTTTTTTTATTTGTTTGATAGTTTATTTTAACCCACACATTTGTTGATAGTTTAAGTTATATGAAATTCTAGGATACAAATGCTTTGCCTTAAAATTTTGAAGCCATTTCTTCATTGCCTTTTAGGTTCTGGAGTTGCCTTTAATAAATGTGCTGCTATTCTGAGTCCTAACCAGTCTCAACGCTTTTCTAAACATCCTGTGCTTGTTTGCTTGTTTTAACTCAGTGCCTTATAACAACAATTTATTGCTATTCTTCATGACTGTATGGGTTGACTGAACTAACCTGTGATCCTTCATGATAATGCAACAGTGGTTGGATATAGGTCATCTAAAAGTGTGACTGGTCAGGATGTCCACGATGGCCCATTCTCATGGGTTGCAGTTCATGCTGGCTATTACCAGTTGAGGTACCAGATGGGGCCATCCCTGAGTGCCTACATGTGTGGCTTTTCCTTGTGCCATGACATTTCATTGCATGGAAACTATTTGTGGAAGAAGTGTCCTAAGGCAGAAACTAGAGAGCTTCTTATGGCCCAACCATGTAAATTTCTCTGCATCATTTTTGCCACATTTTATTTCTTATAGGACTAGTCCAAATTAAAGGAGGGATAGTGATTAGACAAGGAAGCAAGTACTTGGAAGTATGGTTTATTGCAGGGCCATCTTTAGAAATTGACCACTGCTTCTGTTATTCCGAAATTTGTCAGCGATCTACATTACTGGGTGTTTGTGTGTGTGCACGTGTTGCTTTTTATAATATAGAAAATCATGTCCTTATTTCTAGGAAACATTTACATTAAAAACATTTTTCTTTCATTTCGTTTTTTATGAATTTTTTCAAAAAGTTTGTATTAGTTGAATAATAGGATTGTTAGAATATTCCTTATTTATCTTTTCTATTTCCTCCTACCCTTTTGTTGCTCTCCTCTGCTTGCCTGGAGATTCTCTAAATTATCTTTTGATATTTCTCGTAAATTTTTCTTTTTTTTCTTTTTTCTTTTTTTTTTTTGAGACTGAGTCTGGCTCTGTCGCCCAGGCTGGAGTGCAGTGGCCGGATCTCAGCTCACTGCAAGCTCCGCCTCCCGGGTTCACGCCATTCTCCTGCCTCAGCCTCCCGAGTAGCTGGGACCACAGGCGCCCGCCACCACACCCGGCTAATTTTTTTGTATTTTTTTAGTAGAGACGGGTTTCACCGTGTTAGCCAGGATGGTCTCGATCTCCTGACCTTGTGATCCGCCCATCTCAGCCTCCCAAAGTACTGGGATTACAGGCTTGAGCCACCACGCCCGGCAAATTTTTATTTCTTTTTGCTATCACACACAGAAACACACACACGCTTCACATCCTGATTCTTTTTCTTTGGTCTTATTACATAGTACTCTCTAACTTAAAAAAAAAAAAATTCTTGCAAGTCTTTGAAATATTAATTACAATTGATTTGATTTTTGTATTATTTTCTGTGTTTTGTTTCTTCTAAATTCCCTCTCTCTATTAATTTTACTTTTCATCATGAAGATTTTCCTTAAATGGTGTGATACTGTATTTAGTATTCATTCATACTTAAGAAAAAAGTAGTGGCATGCTCCTATAGTCCCAGCTACTTGGGAGGCTGAGACAGGAGGATCACTTGAGCCGAGAGGTGGAGGTTGTAGTGAGCAGAGATCGCGCCATTGCAGTCCAGCCTGGGAGATGGGAGTAAAACCATGTCAAAAGGAAAGAAAAGGAAACAAGGGAAGGGAAAGGGAGGGAAGGGAAGGAAAAAACAAGAAAGGGAGTACTAAAAATGGTTTGGAAACTCAGTGAACATAGGCAAAGTTGTCTCCTGTATTTCAGTGGTGTGCTGGCTGTGAATATTATATTCCACTGGTAGCAACACAAAATTGTAGTATCTATAGATGGGTTCTTTCTCTGGGATATTTTTGGGTTCTCAAATAAGTAATCTGTATTGTTCTGGGATGCCTGTTCCAAATGCAGTATGAGACAGGGGCTGCTGTTTCCACCTTTCAGGTTGGTGATTTTCACTAAATCCAACATTTTTGACTCCATCTTTTCTCCCTGCGTTAGCTGTGCCAGCATTCTGAGCACTAAGTGTTGTCAATCTCTAACTGTATCTCTATTCATCTATTTTTGTTTATGAATAAAAAGAAGTCTTTGATTCCTCAGGCCAAACTCAATAATTATTACCACTAGAAAAGGATGAAGAAATCATTTTCATTTTTACATTTATACCTGAAAAACTTTCCACATAAAATGCATTATTTTAACAATTTTTTGAATATTTGGCAGAAATCATAGCTGTGCTGGATGCGTAAATAATTTGGAATTTGAAAAACAACTTGGTCCTCCAGGAGGTACAAAGAGAAGTCCCTGGGAATGAACATACACCTTTATCTACACTGCACACCAGTAATTTTCCAGCTGCATGGTTTGTGCCTTGGAAATCCTCGGACTCTGGTTGATGAGCTGCTGGCTACATAGAACCTTACAGATGGCTTATTTCAGGGAGAGTGAATGCATAGAACTGTATTCTCATAGGCCTGTCAGTAAGAAGGCATATTAGACCCTAAAGCTCTTGGATAAAGAGAAATAAAGATTTGCTTAATGATAAATCAAGAACATCTCCTCTTAGAGGTAAGAACCTATTTTTTTTTTTTTTTTCTCAATAAAGGTGACAATATAAACAAGTTGTTTCTCATTGTCAAGGCTAAAGACATCACTGGTAAGAATTTTGTTAAGAGCCCAGGAAAAAGCGTTTTAAATTTTAAGCTATATCCTCAAATCCCATGAAAGGTGAGTGTTCAGCAAAGCAATGCAGAGGTGAGGGATAAGAAACATTATTTTATGTTTTTAAAATTTCAGTAATTACAAATTTTGTTCTTTGAATGAAATACAATTTAAAACAAAGTGATGTGTATGTGTGTGTAATGGAAAAGGGTGTAATCTGAAGAATGTCTTTATCCAATATAAAAAAGTATTTGTTTTTAATAACATGTTTAAAGAAAGAAACGCTCAGAGAGTGAGTTTTCTTCCTACAAAGTGGAAGAAAACACTAAGAAAATAATGTAAAATTATTCATGAAAATATCCCCTAAGGAAAAAAAAAATACCTAGTTTAGCACAAAGCAAGAGTAAGTTAGAAGACACAAATTTTTGAAACATTATCAAAAAGATGTGAATGAGAGAAATGATTTTAAAGAATACTTTCAATTATACAGGTATTTATTAACTGTTGTATATTCAAAAAACTTTTCAGTATGGTAATTTAAAATAAATTCTCAAAAAACATGCTGTATATAATATTTTAATTTCTAAGCTAATAAAATAGTTACTTAGCACATAATACAACTTTAAAGTCATCTAACATCAACATGCCTTTCATATTCTGAGAGAGGATGTGTGCTTCACGTTGTGTATATACACAAATGGTCTGTTTACATTATATATACTAATGTGCAAACAGTTTTTTCATCCTGTGGTAATAAAAACACCAGGGTTGTAAAACAATTCAAATAATTCAAATAGACTTGTAGTCTAACAGTTAGTTAACCTTTATCCCTTGCTCTTTAATCCTTCCCCAAATAAACAGATTTCACCTGTGTTAAACAATATCCATCATTTGTTATTTACATTTAACAATTGTACTCTTTCTGTATATTAATGCAAGGATGCGTGTATACCTACAAATATGATTTTTTCAAATAAGAATTAAATATGGAATGTTCTAAAAATCTACTTTTAAAATATAATCTTATAGATAATGCTTTATAATAATCTAAAGATCCATTTTATTATTTATAGCAGTTGTACTATGTAACATATTGTGAATTAAACAGATAAAATAAAATAATTTATCTGTTAATAAAGTTTAGGTTGTTCTCAATTGTTATTAACAGTTGCCGTAGTAAACTTTATATCACACATCTCTTTGTGCACTTGTGTAATTATTTCTGTAGACCACATTGCTGAAAAGAAAATTGCTGGGACAAAGACTAGACATGTTTTAAATTTTGATAGAATCTGCCAAATTGCTTTGCACAACTTTATACTTATTTATGATCCTATCAAAATTCATAGAAGTGCCTTTTTATTTATTTATTTTTATTTCTTGCCAAATGTGGAAGTTGCTTTAATTTGCATTTCCTTCATTAATAATGAAGATAAAGCAAATGTTGCATCTCTAGTCGCATTTACATTCACTCTTCTGGCTTGACTATACTTTTCCAATGTCAATCCGCTTTTTGAGTTTAACGTTTTTCTTATGAGTGTCTATTTTCGCTTTCTTTATCATTGAGCATTGATCTCTTTTGCTTTATTATCTGAGTATTTGTAGATTATTTTTTCTTCTTTCTTCTCTTGTCATTCCTCTGTTAAACTGGAACTTTCAACAGTTGAACATACTTACTATATATTCTCTACATAAAGCCAGACACACATTTCTCAGTTGACAAAAAAATAGTCTTCCTATGTCCCACTACACTATCTTCCAGCTATAGTCAAAAATCATCTGACATTTTTCCAGATTGTTAAAAATACTTCTATATTAGGTTTCTTCTGGTTTTATAATTTTATTTAACCTTTAGATTATATTTTGCCAATATTATCAATAATAATTTAGAATTAACTATTGTTTTTGTGAATTCCTTTATTACCATTATCTTTTACGCATCTTCTTGTTGTTGTATCAAATTTTGATTTGCTGGAATATCTCCTTATGATTTATTTTATGAATGTGTGACCTATATGACATTTCTCAAAGTTCTTTCATGATTGAAGATGTCTTTATTTGACTCTTATATTTTAATATGTCATTATAACTGAATCTAAATCTAGAGTCAGAATCCTTTACCATCAATATTTTGTCAACGATCAGTTTTTTGAAATCTGATTTATGTTCTGTGAAAGAAATCACTGAATCAGACTATTTAAACATGATAGGAAGACTTTATTCAAGACTATTGCAATATGGGGGAGAGAGCGAACTCAACTTGAGATTAAACTCAACTTGAGATTGAACTTTGCAGAAACAAAAGCCCCAGGAATTTGAAGCTCTGGAGTGAGCTAGTGGAGAAGTACTGGAAGACATGAGTGGAACTGAAGTTAGTCTCCTACCCTCTCACAGAGACTGAAATACAAAGCCACTGTCTTTTTTGATGATTACATTTTAAATAAGTGACCCCCAGGTCTTTTAGAAAGACATTCATTTATAGGTTATATAAGATTTATATCTCAAATAAGCAGAAAAAGAATTTACAGTTGCAAGTTTTCCAAGAAAAATGCTTTAATAAAAGGGAAGTCAGTGGTCTATATTTGGGAATAAACCTGTCTAAAGTTTAGTTAAGCTGAGGGAACATTAAAACAGTCTTGATTAATTTCTTTAAGGTTGTTTTTTGTTTGTTTGTAAGCATATAAAATAATACCTATATTCCTGGAAATTATGAGTTTCACCCATATGTATAAAATTAAGGTTCATTTGGTGTTGTAGTCCCTTATTGTACTGAGTATTATAGTATTCAGTATCATGAATCTCTATTATTTGTTTTGTCATTTCTACAGTTCATTCTTACTAAAATTCTTTCAGACACTGTTACCAACATATCTGAGATCTCCTTTGTCTATTATTTTTGAATAATAATGTTCATGTCTTTGTCATTGTGGACCATGTCCTGTAACAATTTAAGTGACATTTCTGATCAGTAACTTTGTTGTGGCCATGTTTTTTTTTTAGTTATTCGGCCTTTCTATTGACTTTTTAAGACAAAATTATTCTTTAGGAACAGTTTTAGATATACAGAAAAGTTTTGAAAGTAGTAAAGAGAATTTGCATATCCCTGAGCTTAGTTTCCCCTATTATTCACATCTTGTATAGTATGGTACATTTGTTATAATCAAATCAACCAATATTGATCAATATTTTATCATTAACTAACATCCATACTTGCATTTGGACTTTTTTGCTTTTACCCAATATATAGATTTTTCTGTTTCTGGATACCACATTACATTTAGTTGTCATGTCCCTTATAGTCCACTTGACTATTGCAGTTCCTTAGGCTTACATTGTTTTTGATGGCCTTAAAAGTGCTAAGGAGTACTGGTCAGATATTTTATATGATGTCCTTCTATTGCAATTGGTTTGATTTTCTTCTCATTCTAGTCCTGGGTTATAAGATATTTAGAGGAAGACAAGACAGGTTGTGTGCCCTTTGTCACATTCTAGCAAGAGTACATGCTATTAACATGATGTATGACTTTTTTTTTTTTTTTTTTTTTTAACCTTGATCCTCTGGATAAGGTAGTACTTTTGAGATTTCTCTATAGTAAAGAGAGTATCTCTCGTCTTTCTATACTCTGTGGAAGGAATTCATTAAGTACAGCCTATACCTAAAGCACAAGAATTCAAGGACTACACTTTTACTATTAACACTTAATTTACTAATTAATTTGGACCCTAAGGGCAAAAATCTTTTTTTTTTTTTTTTTTTTTTTTTTGAGACGGAGTCTCGCTCTGTCACCCAGGCTGGAGTGTGGTGGCCGGATCTCAGCTCACTGCAAGCTCCGCCTCCCGGGTTCACGCCATTCTCCTGCCTCAGCCTCCCAAGTAGCTGGGACTACCGGCGCCCGCCACCTCGCCCGGCTAGTTTTTTTTTTTTTTTTGTATTTTTTAGTAGAGACGGGGTTTCACCGTGTTAGCCAGGATGGTCTCGATCTCCTGACCTCGTGATCCGCCCGTCTCGGCCTCCCAAAGTGCTGGGATTACAGGCGTGAGCCACCGCGCCCGGCCCAGGGCAAAAATCTTGTCTCTGAATTACAATGAATGGAAGAGCACCTCTGCAGATTTAAATTAAATTTCTCCTCCTACTGTTTCATGGTGCACTTTTATTACAGCTTCTGATAATGGCTTTAGTTCTGTTTTGCTGGAAAAACTAACTTTTTATTTTAGTCATCCTGTGTATCACGGTAATTTCGATGAGTTCTCCATTTTTTCAAAGTGCCAGAAGCCTGATCCTTTCATGTTAGACCGGGAGGAAAATAAAGAGCAACCAATTTTTCTTCTTCACTGACATTTTCCAACAAAACTGGTATCTAAAGAGTGTGCTTTTTATTCTAATTTTCTAGACTGCATTTGCCATCTTCCAGTATCAATTAAAATCTCTCGTTCTTATGCAGATGTGTTGGTGACTACCAACAACTCTTCCTCTGGTATCCAAGAGTCCCTTTGGTCTGGGAACAGTACAAGAATTAGGGATTGGTAATTGGGCTTCTTAAAACTTGAAAAGTTTGTGAAAGGCTTTAAGCTAAAGGTGCCCCAAGGACAATACTAAATCACACAACTCAGAATAATCTCTTGAGTTTACTCTCTGCTTACTTACCATCTGGAGCACTTCTCTCCCAACCACTACTTCTCTCATTGCATAAGCTCTCTCTCTCTCTCTCTCTCTCTCTCTCTCTCTCTCTCTCTCTCTCTCTCCTCTCTCACACACACACACACACACAAATACACACACAAACATACACACATACTTTTGGATCTTATGTCTCCCTTCACAGAGTTTCCGATTAAATAACTCTCTCAAAATGTCACATGCTATGTTACGTTTCTCTGCAATCTGGGTAGACATAGCCCTCAGTCCATATTGTACTATTCCACTCCTTATTAGGGAAAATGGGGACACCAGTTACTGGATCCATCAGTAGCCCTGATCTCAATTTTCTATTATCCTCCATAATCATCATTCATAATTTGGTATTCAGGTCTTATACTTTTAAGGAGAATGTTGTGTTTAGTAGTTTGTTGTGTCATCTAGATTTTACCATTTATGAGAATTATTATATCTTACCAGGAACAATTATTTTGTTCATGCCTCTGTCAGTATACTCAATGTGAAAAATAATATTGCCACTTTTCTGGTTTATAAGAACAATGTAAATACTAAAACCAGAGAAAGATATTTTAAAGAGAAACTCTTTTATCCAACTGCTATGCCTACTTTCATATATAACGGATCTGAACATAATACTTACTCCAAACTCTATTCTACTTTGAGATAAAAATTATATGTATATGAAAACCTGATTATATGCACAAAATTGAAATGATTTGCATAAATATCACACATAATTTTGTTATAAGTTCTTCATCATCTTTAATGAGAATATAAAACTGAAATCATTTATTATGGAGACATTCAGGAAAGTAGATAATATTTAGGTAAAAGATTTTCAGACATACATAGCAGAAGAATTGCTAAGTAACACCTTGACATCAGTTTTGTCTCCACAATTTTAAAAAAATTCTATTAAATTTGTGCATGTTTATATCAGAGAAGTAGTTCATGCTTGCTTCTTATGAATCGCTAAAAACAACCTGTTGAGAATGAAAATAAACACTTTGAAGTTTTTAATTAAATTTGTAAGTAAGGGTTATTGGATTTATGAGAAGAATTAATGAAGAAAATGTGAAAGGAAAATAAATGTTAGGGCCCCCAAATCACTAAGCTAAAGGGAAAAGTCAAGCTGGGAACTGCTCAGGGCAAACCTGCCTCCCATTCTATTCAAAGTCACTCCTCTGCTCACTGAGATAAATGCGTATCTGATTGCCTCATTTGGAGAGGCGAATCAGAAATTGAAAAAAAATGCAACCACTTGTCTCTTATCTACCTACGACCTGGAAGCCTCCTGCTCACTTTGAGTTGTTCCACCTTCACATCGAGTTATCCCACCATTCTGGACTGAACCAATGTTCATTTTACATATGTTGATTGATGCCTCACATCTCCCTAAAATGTATAAAACCAAACTGTGCTCTGACCACCTTGGGCACACGTTGTCAGGACCTCTTGAGGTTGTGTCACAGTCATGCCTCCTCAACCTTGGCAAAATAAACTTTCTAAATTAACTGAGACCTGTCTCAGATTTTTGGAGTTCACAGAAGTTATGTGGAAAGATTATTTTACCAAATGAATTGGTAGAATTAAAGGTGTATTCTAATTCTATATATAACCAACCAAAAGGGAATATAATTGATGGAAATATAATTCTCCTAAGTCCAAAAACAAAAGGGGGGAAGGGGGAAATTGTATATGTATCATAAAGCTATAATGGTTGCCATTAATTTACTTCTTATGTTTTTCTTTATGTGATACATCAAGAAGAGTCCAAAAGTTGTAAAATAGTAATGACATAAAAGACACCCTCTTCATTCACTAAATGGAGAACTTAAGAGTCAATGTGACTATTTCACTTCAATCTCTGAACTCCTGAATGGAACTAACCTAGCATCCAATGTACTTTTATCTGACTAATCAAAAGACATTGTTATATAAAAATGTCTGCCCAGTAGGAACTAAATTGGAACAATTAATTTTCTTTCTAATCATATTATCAAGTATGTATGGAATAATAATTGTTAATTATTCTTATAATTCTAAGAAAATATCACCAGATCATTAAAGCTAACTACATCAGTCTGTTTTCACACTGCTGATAAAGACATGCCCAAGACTGGGCAATTTACAAAACAAAGAGGTTTAATGGACTTACTGTTCCACATGGCTGGGGAGGCCTCACAATCATGGTGGAAGGCAAGGAGGAGCAAGTCACATCTTACTTGGATGGCAGCAGACACAGAGAGAGAGAGCTTGTGAAGGAGATCTCCTCTTTTTAAAACCATCAGATCTTGTAAGACTCATTCACTGTCATGAGAACAGCACAGGTAAGACCCACCATCATAATTCAATCACCTCCCTTGGGGTTCCTCCTATGACATGTGGGAACTGTGGGAGTTACAATTCAAGATGAGATTTGTGTGGGGACACAGTCAAACCACGTTACTAATCAATCTTGATAAACTAAAAACAAAAAATCTCAAGTACAGGAACATTCTAAAAGAGGTATTTTCAAGCCAAGTTTATTTGTTTGTTTACTTTATTCAATTAAAAGAAAACTTCAACTTTGGGAGGCTGAGGCAGGCAGATCACTTGAGGTCAGGAGTTCAAGACCAGCCTAGGCAATATGGTGAAATCTCATCTTTACAAAAAATATGAAAATTAGCCAGGTGTGGTGGCACATGCCTATAACCCCAATACTCAGGAGGCTGAGGTAGGAGAATTGCTTGAACCCAGGAGGCAGAGTTACAGTAAGCCAAGATTGTGCCACTGCACTTTAGCCTGGGCAGCAGAGTGGCGATCATTAAAAAGTCAGGAAACAACAGGTACTGGAGAGGATGTGGAGAAATAGGAACACTTTTACACTGTTGGTGGAATTGTAAACTAGTTCAACCATTATGGAAAACAGTATGGCGATTCCTCAAGGATCTAGAACTAGATATACCATATGACCCAACCATCCCATTACTGGGTATATACCCAAAGGATTATAAATCATGCTGCTATAAAGACACATGCACACGTATGTTTATTGCGGCACTATTCACAATAGCAAAGACTTGGAATCAACCCAAATGTCCATCAGTGACAGACTGGATTAAGAAAATGTGGCACATATACACCATGGAATACTATGCAGCCATAAAAAAGGATGAGTTTGTGTCCTTTGTAGGGACATGGATGCAGCTGGAAACCATCATTCTTAGCAAACTATCACAAGAACAGAAAACCAAACACTGCATGTTCTCACTCATAGGTGGGAACTGAACAATGAGATCACTTGGACTCCGGAAGGGGAACATCACACACCAGAGCCTATTATGGGGAGGGGGGAGGGGGGAGGGATTGCATTGAGAATTATACCTGATGTAAATGACGAGTTGATGGGTGCTGACGAGTTGATGGGTGCAGCACAGCAACATGGCACAAGTATACATATGTAAGAAACCTGCACGTTATGCATATGTACCCTAGAACTTAAAGTATAATAATAATTAAACAAAAAAAAGAGAGAGAAAGAAAAGAAAAATAAAACTTCTGAGTAAGATGTTGAAAATACACATCCTTTAATACTCTCTGTTTTGACGTTAAAATATGGCCAATAGGCTGGGTGTGATGGCTCAGGCCTGTAATCCCAGGATTTTGGTAGGTTGAGGCCAGTAGATCGCTTGTGCCCAGGAGTTAGACATCAGCCTGGGCAACATGGCAAAACCCTGTCTCTACCAAAAATACAAAAATTAGCCAGTCTCATAACCTGGTCTCAGAATAAATAAATAAATAGATAGATAGATAAAAATTAAAAATAAAATTAAAAATATGGTCTATAAAAGGTAACAGTACAAATAAATTATACTTTAACTTGGAAATAGTATTATAGCATTTAGTTTCTTTCCTTATCTATATTCATATTAAGTTTAATTGATATTAACTGTTAGAATAATCATTGAAAGTAAAACATTGCTCAAACTTTTTCCCCCATAAAAGCATCCAAATTGTTAAATGATCTTTGTGTTATTATTGATTCTTATACAATTAATCTGTGACTTGATTTTTCAGTAATATTAGGAAAACTGAGAGCTTGATCTTTCCCCTTGGCTAGTTGTTTTTTCCCATTTATAAATATAAAAAATCCATCCTTAAAACTTTCTAGCAACATAGAAAAAAATTGCTTTTCTACAACATTCAAAGAATTAAAGCTCTAGAACAATTACCTACACTCTCGATGAATCTCCTTTGCACAGATAATACTCTGTTTCACCTTCAACTCTTTCAGTACTTCAAGCTTCAACTCTAGTAACACTTTCAGAAAAGAAGAGAAGACAAATTAAAAGGCAAAAAAAGGGAAGAAGATGTGCTAATATTTGTTAAACACTTAGCATGACAAGCAATGTGCCAAATACTTAAATTAAACCATTTCATATTGAGAAAGTTGTTATGATTATCCTCAATTTCGAAATGAGTTTGCTGAGAATTAGATATGCTAAGTAGCTTGTCCTTAGCTATTCAGATCTTAAGTGCAGCTTGAAAGTGACTAATTTTTGAGTGTGTGCTTATGACACTTTTTCTCTGCAACATCAATTTATTTGCTTTTCGTGTAATCACTATGTGCTTTCACAAACCTTTCCCTTCATCCTCTTTCTCCAGTGGTACCTTCATGTCCTGCCCAATTGTCAGAGCTATTTCGGCCTGTCGGGTTCAGGTCACATGCCATTTTGACTCTAATAACTGATTTCTTCAAGCAGAATAAAGCATATTCTTCTCTCATTCCATCTACTTCACACTGCATAAAATGCTGTACATTGTAGCTTCTTGGTATGTATTGCTAACTCTTGTCAGCTTGCTTTACAAACCCCAAAGCAGGGCAATGTAGTGTTCATCTTTGTGTCCACAGAACCTGTAGCAAACATGAGGTCCTTATGCATGTTGTTAATTGTTAAATGGAAAATGAACAAAAGCGAATGAGCAAAGATCCATCAAAATGAAAGGCTGAGACAAAGTATACAATGCAATCATCCTCCATCCAAAAATCATTTGTTAACATCTGCCTGGGCTTTTGAACATTTTGGTCACGGTGGTGCCCCAGGAGGAAACACTGGAGCTTGATCACTAATGAGTAAGTTGCATTTTATATTTTTTTCTATACTGTCTTAACATTCAACAAAATTTCTACATCACTGTCACTATTTATTAAAGGCCCACAAAGCAAAGGAAGCTACCTGGTTTGTTTGTTTGCTTGTTTAACATTTTTTAACAGAGTTTGTCAATTTTTTTTTTTTTTTGAGATGGGGTCTCGCTCTGTTGCCCAGGCTAGAGTGCAGTGGCATGACCTTGGCTCACTGCAAGCTTCGCTTCCCAGGTTCACACCATTCTGCTGCCTCAGCCTCTGGAGTAGCTGGGACTACAAGCACCCACCACCACACCCAGCTAATTTTTTGTAGTTTTAGTAGAGACAGGGTTTCACCGTGTTAGCCAGTATGGTCTCGATCTCCTGACCTTGTGATCCACCCGCCTCGGCCTCCGAAAGCACTGGGATTACAGGTGTGAGCCACTGTGCCCAGCCTGTTTTAATTTTGTATTTAATTTAAATACATTTAATTAATGTACAAATGTCACTATTATAGCATTGTTATTGTAAACATTAAACTATATAAGAGGTGTTAAATAACTAGACCCATAGGAGCAAGCTTGGGCGATCAAGTTTCTTTCTAAAACGGGATGGAGGCAAATGCCAATCACCAGGGTAGTATATTACTGTACAGGATTTGAAAACAGAAAACACTGGCTACCTTACGAGACATAATAGATGGCATTTGAAAGGACACATAAGGGAAGGGGGAAAAATAGATGAAATTTTTAATACTTAGAGACAGATTTAGAGGAAAACAGAGATGGTAATAATGAATTATTAAATTGTGCTTTTTGTTCTATAATGTAAATCTTATTTCTCTCCCCTTCAGAAAATCTTCAGTAAAATATATATTACTAACACTTGCTTTTAGAGGCAAATTTTCTTTCTGGGATACATGACTACGTGTTCATTTTGCATCAAGTTGGGTGTGGAATGACTAGAGACAGCCCACGGCAATATAGTGGCCTCTGGACACAGTTATAATTGTTAATATTCATCCTTCTTTTTGTAAGGATGATGCTGTCAGGAACAGTATTAAAAAATCTGCCATGTCCAACTTTAAGGACCTTGCCTACTACCTGTATCATTTTCCACTGTCATCTAAATGGTCTCCAAGAGGTCTGGGTGTTCCACATTTTAGGCCTCTAAAAGAACTATTTTCTGCTTAGATGTCCTTCCTTTTAATAAGCTAACACAGTTCATGAATTCCGCTTCGCTCTATTGCTGGGAATTTTTATTTAATTCAGTTTTTTGCTAAATTCCATTTAGCCAGAGTTAACAGGTGGAATAGAGTGTCTTCTGCCTTATGCAGGATACAGTGAAGAGCATTTTGAGTTACGAGTCCTCAGAAATTTCTTCCAACTTTAGCTGTCTATGCATCAGGTCAAATGGAAACAAACAATCTATGCTACTGGCAGACACAGATCTCAGAATGTAGATTAGTCTTCATCAGTTCAAAGCATTCCAAAACATCAATGTATTTGTGATATCAAAAAGTACAAGACAATAATAAGTTATTTTTTTTAATTTTTAGGCATTTTGATTAAACTGTTACTTTAAGGATTACATAGTATATAGTCAAAAATTAGGCAGCTTCTGTAATAAAAGTATAGGTCACAATTCTGATTCTATTTATTGAAATAGGAAAATAAATTTTATAATTTTGTCTTAAACATGAATTTTGTGTAATCCTGATTTTCTAAGTATTTAAATAGAGATGCTTATTTTCTTTTATTTCATAGTCACACATTTAGCTTTGAAATTTTTCAATGGGAATCAGCAAAATATTGGTTTTTTTCCATATCATATTATAGCTTTGTATTTAAAAAATCAATAGGTATTTTAATTAACAACATGTAAAGAAAAGTTTGAAACACACAAAAAATAACCTTGGGAACAAAAGTGTCAACACATTTATGACATTCCATTTTCTAGTACAAACCAGTACAAACTGGTTTATAGAAATGAGGAAAGTCTTCTATAAAGGCTTAAAATGAACAAATCCTTCAGCTGAGCTATGTGAACACAGATAAATCTAAATGTTAGCTGACTGAATGTATAAGCTCAGAGCAAGTGGGTGAGTGTGCATTGTGATGTACGTGGTCTTTTCCTGTATACAAAAGCCCATATTCTTGCAGGTGTGCATAGTGGCAATAAAAGTTGAAAATTACTACAAGCTTTAAAAAGGTTTGGTCTCAAAGTGGAAGTGGCATTATTTTTTTCATCTTACAGCGCAGTACCTTTTCTTTTGATTCTATAGTTCTTTTAGTTCCTTCTCCCTGCAGCCCTCCCTCTCACTCACTTCCTCTTTTCTTTACCACTGCACACTATAATGATGCACGGCTAGAGATTCCTTTCAGAGAGGAAAAAAGGAAGTCTCTAAGTGATGGAAATGGACTGAAAATGTGTTCCTTCTACTCAAGAATGGCTCTTGCAGTGCATACTGAGCAAAATCTCATCTTCTCTCTCAATTTGGGACACACACAAACGCGCGCACACACAGCGTTTTTCTTCTGGTTTGTAGGCATCAAAGCCATAGATGGTGAATGTTATGGCTCTTTGAGGGTGTTTTAGACTAGAATAGAGAAAGTTTCCACTTTTATTGCTAACAAATGGAATTTCTGCCTTCATACAGCACACTCAGTTTTTTAGACTCCGTCTCAAATAAATAAATAAATAAATAAATAAAAAATAAACAAGTAACATATAAAGAAGTGGACAAAAAATGAGAAGAAAGTACGAGATTTTCCTTTCAAATACAAATTTCATTTGAGAACATATTCATTTCCTGTATTAATTTTCACTCCTGAAAGCTCTCAGTATGTAAAAAATAAAATAATAGGCATCATTTTTCCTTAAATATGTTATCTTTTCACAGATTATAGAAAAAAAAAAGCCTTTCTTAAAATGAAGGACTAAAAGTTAAGAGATTAGAGAAACCAAATAAATGCATGTAGAAATAAATATAGACTTTTTTTTTAAGGACTTCATTTTTCTGTCTCAGAAATGAGTGTGCACATTTACAGTAACTTCTGCAAACACAGAAAGCCATGATACTTCTAGTGTTAACATCAAATTAAGTAATGTGGTTTGTTTGTTTTCTCTGAGAGTGGAAAGTCAAGTCAGGTTTATAAATTTTGTCCCATGTTCTAAATTTCTGGAAGTGAGTATGTTGGTAGTATTGAGTGAATATTGGCTGGGCTTCAAAACAGAAAGGCAAAATTCCTGACATAGCAGCTTATTTTTGACAAATATTAATACATCCACACACACTCCCATTATTTTTCTTCCCATTTCTGATAACAGAAGATAACACAGTCCGGGTGTGTTTCTTTTCATACTTAGGAAACAGTAGACAAAGCATAACCTCATAGACTCCAAGCTGAGTAATTCCTGAGTCATGCTTTAGCTATGGTCCCTTAGCACAGTTTGATAACTGAAAATCACAGGTAATTCATCAGATATTATCAGTTCTAAATTTGACATCAGAAAAAAATGATAATATTAGTGAAAGTCATAAAATCAAAGTGGCATATTAGAGCTGCCTCTTTCGAAGAAGCATCTATAAAATCTTAAGAAGTAGGTATGAAAATATCTGGACCAGGCAACATAAAATTTTAATGCACACCCAACGCTGCACACTGTCAATCCTGGCAAAACATATTTGTAAATTCTGTTTGAGTTTCCTGATAAAGGGGTGGAGGATTTGACAACATATTTGATTCTGCTAAATTTGCTTAGAATGAATCATGAGTAGCATGAATCAGGCAACAAAAACTTATCTCAGGAAATAAATTCAATTTCTCTAAAAGATAAAAGTTATAATAGATAAACGAGTATTTTGAGTGACAATGACTATGACATGAGAATATATGGTGATAAAGAAATGAGCAAGCCATCATTGTGAAATAATCTCTTGGCAAGGTTCTTCCTAGCAGATCACAGTTACGTGTATGTAGCTAACATGAGCAATTAGAAGACTCAGCAGGAGGCTGGAAAATTTAACTTAGACGGTGAGTTCCTAGAGCATCTTTCCATCTACTTGCATTTTTTTTCCTGATGCCTAGAACAGATTCTGACACTTAACAAATGCTCAGCAAGAATTTTATATTTAAAGAAAAATCCTAATTCCAAAAATATGCCTAAAAGTATTTATTTGATAAAAATTAAGACAGGCCATTAATTTTAAGGATGCTAGATAATTAAAATTAGCTTATGCATATCTAAATGGGTGCAATATGTTAGGCAAGTTCACACTGAATCACTGCTCAACTGTTCCAAGTTGCTTCTGAACACAACATAAATGATAAGTGACAAGTATTTAATAATTAGAATTGTCCAAAAATTGAAGACAGTAGGGACAGGCCTCTTTAGGTACTGAGTTCTTCATCACTCAAGGTTTTCAAGCTGAAATCATGGAGGCTGGAGTCAAGTAAACAAGCTATGGATAGTAGTAATTAGTCAGTTCGCTGCTAAACACTTTTCAACACATGTATTTGATCATTTTTTGTTTTTTTCGTTTCTTCCCATATCCAAAAAATAAGAGATAGTATAAATAGGATGTTAATTACAGACTTTTTCTTCCTTTGCAATTTTGAAAGCATTTAAAAATAACTAGTGGTAGCCTAGAGTAGGATTAGCCCACTACCTGTACCTGTTTTTGTAAATAAAGTTTTATCAGCACTCAGGTGCTCATTGTTTGTGTATTGTCAATGTTTTTCACTACAGTGACAGAGATGAATATTTGCAACAGCCTCTATGGCCTTCAAAGCCAAAAGTATTTATTGTCTGACCCTTCATGGAAAAAGGTTGCCAACTTCTGGTCTAGAAACCTACTTAAACTATCAACATGATTTTCAATAAACTACGCAAACATTATTCCCAAAGCATAATAATTATTTTATGTACTAAAAGTATGAGATTGGGCATTGTAGGACAAATGTAACTGATTTGTATAATTTGTCTATAAATAGCCAAGTTTCGTACCAGTATGCCCAGGCTGAAATGGTTTTTAAGGTATACAAGCATATAGTCAACCAACCTGCTTATCTAAATACAGATATTTTCATTAACATTAAACAAATTATATTCCCTAGGGATTGACTTTGTACTCTCATAATAAAACATTGTCTTTGATCTGTGTGGCAACACCCTCATCTGTGTTTCAGTCAGGATGGTTATAAATGCATAATCCAAAACTCTTTTCTTAAAAGCATTTCTAATTTAGAATGTTCTAATAAAAGAACAAATCTTAAGAAATTACTCTGACAGTCTATTTTCCAAAAAAAAAAAAGTGCCCTATAACTTTTTCATTTTGAATGTTTTTATTATGATTTTTTATAACAGAGATAGTAAATTTTATATTTCAATCTGTGTTTCAATAAAATAAAAAATCTACATGAAGTCATTCAGCTGAATGAAAGTTTTCTAAATTGTATGTGCCCTCTTTTCTACTCTTATGCAGGGCTCGGATATTCATAAATATTTAAAAAGTCAGCTTTTCAAATCCAATATGACTGCAATCCATTTTAACAGTGAGAACTGAATTGTTTTTCCCCCCGTAGGTGAATAAGATAGACAAGCTAATTGCCTTTTAAACTTACAGATTTTCAGTGCGAGATCTCATTATCATTTGCTTTCAGGAATAAATTTCTCTCAAATTTTGATGGAGAGTATAACTTCTTTTATAATAAAATCATGAACCCTTTACCTTCTCTGTCTTTCTCTAAATTCCTATGCAGAGTACTTGATAGAAGCCTGATTTTGCTCATCACTGTTTCAAGTGACTCTTAGAATAACTTGAGAGAACAAGGAGCATACCACATTAGCATAACAGAATACTTGAAAAATCAATGACTATGTCTAGGTAGAAATGATTGTACCTCATAACCAATATTCTAGACATTTAGAAAGGTTATATAGAACTCATTTAAAACTCTATTCATAAGAATAGTTATAAATGAAAAGCTTCTATTCGTCATATATAGATCCTTTCTATCATTTATGTATTTTCCAACTGGTATAATAAAAATAATCCCTCTGGGAAGGTAGCCTGGCTGAAAAAAACATAGTTGTTTGACTCTGCAGGTAATTAACACAAATTCACACACACTCAGATGCATTCAGACACACATACAAGCTTGACAGCCCGCACACCCATTTTATATGTTTTGGGGTAGGTGGTCTGGATTTCAGGCTAGCGTAGATTGAGATAAACAGATTTTAGGAGGAGAAACATTCAAGGCACAAAGGGAATAGAGAAAAGCGTTGTAAGTATGTGTTCAAGGGATGAGTATTTACAAAAAAATGATAGGGATGAAGAAAGAGAGTTAAGGGCTGTGTAATTATGATTTGGATTCAGCCTGAGTATATTTTAGTTTTGAACTGGGGTGTGTGCGTTAATTGTTTTCACAGTACTGTCTGAATTTTGAAACTATTTCTGAAGAAGTCTTGAATCATTTTCTAGATACGTATAAGTGTGTTTTACTTCAACTACAATTACTATACTTATGACATGCAGTTTGTTAGAATCCTTTTTGAGTTTTCTAAGTACCTCGTGTATGTAAGAGACAGAAGTTATGTGTGCTTAAGCAGGTAATTGACAAACTTGAGCTTATTCATTTACTTTCAATGTAAAAAAAAGAAAACTAAAATATGTAGCACACTGAGGTTATTCATCTGAATTAAATAAAGTTGTGTGTGTACACATGCACAGTAAATGCTGTTATTTTTTAAATTATTATTAGATGGCTACTGAGTGTGTTCATTACAACAACTTTTTTTTCAGAAACAGAGTTTGTAGTCTCATGAGCATGTATTTTGGAGGAAACAGATAAGAACCCTGGGGGTCAGATTATTGTTACAGGTCTGGCTATCTCTAGAAATATATATATATTTGAACAATGCGATTTCAGACACTAAAAGTGAAAATAGGAAGGTCAGTCTGGCTTTGGCATGCTCATGCTATCGTAGAGTGGTTGCAGTGATGAATGGAGTTGGAGAGATTTCAGATTTATTTTGAAGATAGAAAAAGAGCTTGAAAAAAACAACATCTTACATAACTCCACTTTATTTTAATTTTTTTTGTATTTGATAACCTTGTAAATGTCACTTAATGTGACATAGGAGAATCTGAGAGGGGCCAAATATTTTAATGATTGTTTCAAGTGTTTGGTGTGTGTATGTGTACAATGTCAATTTTCACATGTTAATTTTAAGATATCCACAAGACAGACAAGTGTAGATGTCAAATAGCTTGAAACAAATGACTGTGAATCTCAGACGTAGCATCAGGGTTGCAGACACTCTGGAACATGTCTCATGGTAAGGGGAGTCATGAGAATTAGTAAGATTACCTAGATTAGTGTAAAGAAGGAGGATGAGAGAGGGCTGAGAATTAAGTCCAGAAACTCTCCCAAATTTAGTAGTGGGGTACAAAAATAAATGAGTAACAAAAGAAGAGAAGCTAATGAAGTCAACAAAAACCCAGGAACGATTGGTGCCATGTGACCCCAAAACAAAGACTGTGTCAAGAGCTGGGAGTGGGGCTATAGCAGTGGGAGAAGGATGGTCATTATTGCTAAATGCTTCAAAGAGGTAGAACCACATGAAGTCACAAAATATTTCATTGAATTTGGAAGAGTAAAATTCTTGTGACTTGATCTACAGCAGTTTCAGTTGAATCAGTGTTAAGAGATGTTAAGAAGATAGAGTAGAAATTGAGATGGTGGATATAGATGTTGCTCTGAAGAAGTGCTACTACCAAATGATGTGGAGCATAGGGAGGTTGTAGGAGAAACATACACACATACATATGCATATACGGATTATAATATATAAATTTATTTAGCAATTTTTTTGCATGAGTGTGAATAAATATATGCACATATATGTGTCTGTATATGTACAGACAATGCATATAGTAATTTACATATATGTGTGGCATACTCACACACACACACACAAATATGTATACAGATGCTTCCTGGCTTACAATGGGATTTCATCCTGATAAATTCATCATAAGTCAAAAGTATTGTAAGTTGAAAATGCATTTCATACCCCAATAAGTCCATCATTAGGTCAAAAGTATTGTAAGTCAGAATATATTTAACACCTGGATAAGTCCATTATAAAGTCAAAACATTTTAAGTCTAATCATTATAATTTGGGTACCATCTATGTAGATACATAAATCATACATTAAGGGTGACTGGGTGCCAGGCTGAATGTTATGAAAATGAATTTCAAGTCTCACAGCCACAATCACTTATTACAAATACGTACCACATTCACCTATTACAAATATGTACCCATGTACGTGTTCATGTTCCTACTGCAATGGCAGAGTTGCATAATAGTGACAGAAAACAAATGTCTTAAAATAACTAAGGCATTGCTACATAGCCTTTTAAAGTGAAAAGTTTATTCGTTGCTGGTCTACATAGCATGGAGGAATTTGTAGCAGAGAGGGTACTACAGTCAGTTAATTGAAAGGAATGGGGAGGTGGAGGGAGACTAGTAGCTTTTCGAAGGTATTATTTTGGAGATTGGTGAAGTTTTGGAGAACAAGGGATGAGGAAAAAGTATTGAAGAATTTGGGAGAGCAGGATATCGATTAGTTTCTGACTTTATTGGGAATGCAGATCAGAGAAAGGCTGGGATAGAAAACAGAAATAATAATTACAGCCTTCAGTGAATATCAGGGGGACTGATGGGACTATAGGGAGGGTAGACTAGATGATAGAGCCCATGGTGGCAGTTTCAGTAGGATATCATTGGCATATACGTATATGTTATTTGTTATTTCATTTATCTTTTTTTAATAAGCAAAAGGAAAAGTATCCTGATATGGTTTGGCTCTGTGTCCCCACCCAAATCTCACCTTGAATTGTAACAGGTTTTACCGTGTTAGACAGGCTGGCCTCGAGCTCCTGACCTCAATGATCCAACCACCTTGGCCTCCCAAAGTCCTGGGATTATAGGCATGAGCTACCACACCCGGCCTTTTTTATAGAAATTTCACAAACATCTTCTGAAATTATAAATCACTCTAAAATATGTAATGCTTATTCACAGATCTTTTGTTACCTAATATACTTAAAATTGTTATTATGGAGGAAATTTATTCCTGAATTTTTTTTATAAAGTGACTGAAGTCCAGAGAGTCCAAAAGAAAACAGCTAGTCCATAGTTAAGATTAATGTAGATATATTCTTGTAAATGTAAGTCTACCAGTGCTTCTGCACATGGATGCATTTGCAGATATACAGTAGAAAAATTACCTAAATTTGCTAACATATAGGAGAGAAAAGGAATAAACCAAATAACTTCAAATTACCCATTAATATTTAGAGGCAAATATAAGAAAAGCCTCAATCTTCTCATTTTTAAAATGGGAATAATAGCCACGTGGTGTGGCTCATGCCTGTAATCCTAGCACTTTGGGAGGCTGAGGTGGGCGGATTGCCTGAGCTTAGGAGTTCAAGACCATCCTGGGCAAAGTGGTGAAACCCCATCTCTACTAAAATACAAAAAATTAACCACGCATGATGGTGCATCTGTAGTCTAAGCTACTCTGGAGGCTGAGGCACAAGAATAGCTTTAACCTGGGAGGCAGATGTTTCAGTGAGCTGACATCGTGCCACTGCACTCCAGCCTAGGCAACAGAGAGACTCCGTCTCAAAAAAAATAAATAAATAAATATTAAAATTACCTATCACTTATATGTCATCAATGAAATAATGTGTTTAATAATGTGTTTGAAATGGCCTTGCAATTATAATGTATCATTAAGCTATTAAGTGATTGTATCCGTAGCTCTCACACAGTACTCTATTGGAAAATATTCTGTAACTGGCAAGCTTTGCTTCATTTCTACTACAAAACTCACAAGTGGAAATTCTCTATGGTTAAGTTACTATTGTTTCTAGACCAAATACTTTCAAAGTTTCTACAGTTTGGTCCTTAACTTTTTTTTTTGACTTCGATGCATGCTGTGGTTCACTGATTACAAATAGTAGCAAAGTGTGCATGTATTTACTGATCAGGAATCTAGCTTAAAATACATACATTCATGACAGATGTTTAACTTCTTAAGGTATCACTGTCCATGTGTGTAAATTTATTCAGTGAGAACTTAAATAGCCCTATTTAGATTTTCAATAAGCCAACACTGCATTATTTCTGTCATCATCTTCAACCTTAGTCATCACCCTTGCCATCATGATTATCCTTGCCATTCATTTAGCTGCTGGTTCCCAGCCGGTCTCTATGCATGGTGTTGTATAGAGACAGATTTCTTGTGCTATAGCAAAAGGGATTAATGAGAGTTCTTAGATTATTTCAATCTTATTATATATGAAATCTCCAGATCTTTGAGGAAAAACGGGAATAATTTTTACTTTGTGATTTTTAAGATAATGTATCCAATATTCATTGTTTGTATCCACATGCAAATGCCATGCTGAGACACAGATTCATTGATTTGCTCTTACTAAGCCAGCCCCCTCCACCTTGTGGGTTTCAGGGGAAAAAAAGAAAAAAAAATCCTAAAAAAAACATTTTATACTCCAAAATCATAGCACTGTGAAACTAAAACACCGTAAGGACTTAGCATTTCTCTCTTTTACTCTATTCTCAATAGGCACATTTTCCTAGAAATGATGTTTTTTCTAGTAGACAGATTCTCTCAGTCTATTGTAAAGTAGGGGAACAAGGTAGCAGAGTGATTTTGTATACAGAATAATGAATCTATCAAGTCAATCTGGGGCATTAAAAATCACTTTTGATTTTGAAATTTCCTTCTCTGATATCTGCTTTTGCCCCATACCTCTCTACACTGAAAGTATGACTCTCTAATCTTAAAAACATTTACCATAGGCCGGGCGCAGTGGCTCACACCTGTAATCCCAGCACTTTGGGAGGCCGAGGCGGGTGGATCACGAGGTCAGGAGATCGAGACCGTCCTGGTTAATACAGTGAAACCCCGTCTCTACTAAAAATACAAAAAAAGTAGCCGGGCGTGGTGGCGGGCGCTTGTAGTCCCAGCTAGTCTGGAAGCTGAGGCAGGAGAATGGCGTGAACCTAGGAGGCAGAGCTTGCAGTGAGCTGAGATTGCATCACTGCACTCCAGCCTGGGCGACAGAGTCAGACTCTGTCTTGAAAAAAAAAAAAAAAAGAAAACGTTTACTATGAACATGTCAAATAGCAGAGATATGGTGAGTTAATAAACTTTCATTTGATTTATAATAAACTGATTTTGGTGTTGATTAGAATCCTATAACTTACCTGTAACACCGTTTGTTGGGCAGATGTCAGTGTCTCCCTTTCTTAAATGAACTTAATTATCATTACAGAAAACATTAAATTTGACTGCTTTATTGAGAGATCAATATGGGAGACAGTGAAATATTGTTCATCATTTTAAACTGTTGTACAACACACAGGCTGCCAAATTAGTGAGAAACGGCCCTGATTATCAGACATTAATGGAGCACTGGGTGTTGCTTTTTAGGCCTCTGCATCTGTGTCTTTGTAAGATGCATGTTCTTAGGACTGAAAGACAATGAAGCACATAGGTACTCAGGACCGACTACAGAAATCCATCAGGGCTGTTTATTGTGAACAAAAATGAGATTTTTTATTTTCCCCATGGCAGCAGGGACTCTTTAGGAATACGTAAAAGCATTATTTGGCTTACAAGGGTGAATGCGGGCTGCTTTAACTAGCTGTGGTATTATCTGGGCCAATTTAATTTCACTTGAAATTCATGAGTTCAAAGACTCAAACTAAATCTCAAAAACTCGAGTAGTTTCTATTCATATTCTTATTGTTCAAAAGTACTTAAATGAGACATAAAAAGTTTCATAAGGCTTTCTGGACATGGTGTGGTTCTTTCAAAGACACTATTTTCATGATTTAGAGAGACTGTTGGAAAATAATGCAGAAGATGGTGGTAACAATGTATCTGCTACATCTAGAATATTGTATATAAAATAAAAAAGTGCTTCCTGAAAAGCATAGTTCTGCTTTCATTACTTAAGAAGAATTTAAGCAACTTGCAAGTTATTGAAATATAGTTACCATATGTTAATCTTGACATTACACTTCCCACTGAATCAGGTTCACTCGCATTTACAACTATTGAACTTACAAAATTTTATATCAGCAAAGGAGAAATTTAATTGCTGCTCTGTAATAAAGATTCAAAAAGTTTTATTACTGAGATATTAGCATCATTCCAAACATGTAATTATTCCCATATTTAAAGAAAATGTTGGTAAACCTATAGCAACACATACAATGGCAGCAGAGTACAATAAGAATTTCTAGATAGCGACTAAACTATTTCTGACATACTGAATATAAAGAAAGGAAGAATCAATATACTTGGGATGTATGTGAACTTGGATTCTCAACAGTATTCTTTATTTGTCAGAAGCTGAATTCCAAATTAGTCACATATCTTTAAAATAGATCGTCACATACACAGTAAATTTGAGAATTCACCACCTACATTTAGATGCATTATAAAGGATCTGCTCTGTTCTCATTTTTTTTAGATGCACTTCCCTAATTTTGAAACTTACTTCCCATAAACTCTTTGCTACATGACAATTACATGAATTTTAGGGTGCATTTCAAAGGTTGTGAATTAACAACATAATAAAAAGAAATGATACAGCATAGCAAAATAACAAATAAATCGCATTCATTTATTCAGACATTTAATAAATGTGGTTATGTACCAGGGACAGGCTTTGTAACAGAGAATGGGGATAAAACAGCTTGTAAAACTGATTTTATCCATCCCTGCTTTTAGAGAGAGGTAATGTATAAATAGATGGTAATTCTATTGCCACGAGTAGATACCATCACATATTTCTATTTTGGAAGAGGTGTTCCCTCAGGAAGTCTATATGCTACCATGTGAGCATTTCTCTTTCACTATTTTGTTTTTATATCTGTTCTTTGCCTATTAATGCTCCCCATAGGAACGTAAGCTGTTCGTAAGTAGGAATGTTCTAAAATTACCTTGATCACCTTTGCACCCTAAGGGCAGAGTAGGTACATATTCTAACAAACATTTGCTAAATGAATTAATAAAATGAAAATAACCATCAACTATTTTTGTCTGAAAAGGCTGGGTTGAAAATTATAGGTTTTCATTCTTTAATTTTTGTAGTGGCATTTTTAATATTTGATTTTTCATTAAAAAGGAAGCAATCGTATTATTTGGATGTTTCTATTTTTATTCTTCTGGGTAAATTATTTTTAATTCATCCAGACATATTATTTTAAGAGATGTGAAATGTCAAAGAAGAAAAAAATATATAAAATAATAAAAATAGCTAACATTCTTTTTTTCTGTGTCTGAGGCACTGTACTATATTATCTACACATATTGTCTTATTTAATACTCAAAAATCTTGTTGATGGTATTCCCATTTTAAAGATAAGGAAATTAAGGCTTAGACGATTAAATATCACGATTATGACTACTCAATTAGTAGTTGTTGAAGTAGGAACTCAAGCTTAGTTCTGTCTGATGGGAATGTCTTAACATAAATGTATGCATAAGTGGGAAATACCAGAGTTTTCAGTGAAAAAAGAATATAATTTTTTTTATGATGAAGTAAGCATGTCAACATAAGTTATTAATAAAATAAACATGTATTTCCCAATCATTTTGAAAGAGTAAGCTGTCAAAACAGCTACACTTAAATACATGTTTAATGGGCAGCCTGCAGTCAGAGATCTAAATACTTTTATTGCGCTTTAAAAGTTTGTAGTCCTTTGGGAAAATTATAGAGACATAAAAAGTGATCCTTTTCATCTACAGTAAAACTTTCTTGTCTTAAAATCTATTTTTTCAGATATCAATACAGTCATGCACTGCATAATGTTTCTCAGTCTATGATGCATCATGTATACAGTCATGATGCCATAAGATTATAATGGAGCTGAAAAATTCCTATGACCTGGTGAGGTCCCTACTGACTTAATATAATAGTGCAAGTACTTTATTTTTCTATGTTTAGTGCAGCTTAAGTATACAGTTTTTATAAAGTCTACAGTGGTGTACAGTAATGTTCTAGGCCTTCACATTCACTCACCACATACTTACAGACTTATGCAGAGCAACTTCTAATTCTACAAGCTGCTTTCATGGTAAATATCCTATACAGGTGTACCATTTTAAAAAAATCATATCTATCAATCTATCTATCTATCTATCTATCTATCTATCTATCTATATTTGGTCATTTGTATATCTTCATTAGAGAAATTTCTATTCAGGGCCTTTTAAAGATTAAATTGTTTTCTTGCCATTGAGGTGTTTGAATTTCTTATATATTTTGGGTGTTAAACCCTTACCTAGTATATGGTTTGAAAATATATGCTCCAATTTCATAGGTTTTCTCTTCACTCTATTGATTGTTTCCCTGGCTGGTTGTGCAGAAGCCTGTTGGTTTTATAATACCATTTGTCTTTTTTTCTTTTGTTGCCTCTGTTTTGAAAGTCTAATCCCAAAAATAATTGCCTCGACTAATATCATGAATTTTTTCCCCATATTCTCTTCTACTAGTTTCATAGCTCCAGGCCTTATATCTAAACCTTCAGTCAATTTCAAGTTGATTTTCGTACATGGTGTGAGATAGGGATCCAATTTCATTGTTCTGCGTAAGGATATCCAGTTTTCCCAACACTCCTTATTGAAAAGGTGGTCCCTTTCTCATTATGTGTTTTTGGCACCTTTGTCAAAAATCTGTTGACTATAGACATGTCAGTTAATGAAGCAGCTACATTGGGGTAAATACCCAGGGTTCATCTTCTTGCACCAAGAAAATTTAAGACACAGACACACAAGAGGAGTTTAGAAGCAGAGGTTTAATGGGCAGAAGAAATAGAAAGAAAGAGAAAGAAGAAGGGAAACAGCTCTCTCTAGTGAGAGAGAGAGGGGACTTCCCAGAAGAAAAGGCTGTCTGGCAGCAGAGAGCACTGGATTTATAGGCAGGCTTGAAGAGGCAGTGTCTGATTTGCACAGGACTCACAGATTGGTTCAATCAGGTGTGATGTTTACATAGCACACAGCGAAGGCTGGCTGCCTCACCCTAATCTTATTTTGCAAATGAACTTTTCCCTTGGCTGGCACCATCTTGTCTGCTTCTTACTGTACATGTGGCTGGCAGAGAAGGGAAGATGGAGCCACCATTTTGAACATGTCTAGTCCCAGGTAGTTCTTTCCTGCTGGCATTCACCCCTTCAAGCTCCCAGCATGCTTGTCTATATCTGTAGCTGGACTTTACAGGCTGCTTTTTGTTAAAAAATGATTTGGGACTGCTTTTAATTAAAAGAAAAATCTTATCAAAGACTTCCATACCCTCACTATCTGCCTAATTCCTTCTTAACTCCTGTATCATTAATTTCTAGGCTTTCTATTATGTTCTGTTGGTTGATGTGTCTGTTTTAATGCCAGTACCATGCTGTTTTGATTACTATAGCTTTGTAATATAATTTGAAATCAGGTAATGTGATTCTTCCAGCTTTATTCTTTTTGCTGAACATTGCCTTGGCTATTCAAGGACTTTGTGGTTCCATTTGAGTTTTTGGATTTTTTTTTATTTCTGTGAAAAAATGACATGGAAATTTTGATAGCAATTGCATTGGATCTGTAGATTGCTTTGGTACTATGGATATTTTAGCAATACTGATTATAGCAATCCATGAACACAGGGTGTCTTTTCATTTACTTGTGCCTTTTTCAATTTCTTTCATCAATGCTTTATAGTTTTCAGTTCAGATATCTTTCATCTCCTTGGTTAAATTTATTTCTAAGTATTTTAGTTTTTTGTAGTTGGTCTAAACTGAATTGTTTTCTTGATTTGTTTTTCATATGGTTCATTGTTACCATATAAAATATTATTTTTTGAATGACAATTTTGTATTATGCAACTTTAGTTCTAACAGAATTTTTTTTTTTTTGGCAGAGTCTTTAGGGTTTTCTATATATAAGATTATGTCTCAGTAAATAGAGACAATTTTACTTCTTGCTTTCCTATTCAGATACATTTTATTATATTTTTTCTTTTGCCTAATTGCTTTGGCAAAATGTACAGTACTATGTTGTTTCTTTTTTCTTTTTTTGAGATGGAATCTTGCTTCTTCACCCAGGCTGGAGTGCAACGGTGTAATCTCGGCTCACTGCAACCTCCACCTCTCAGGTTCAAATGATTCTCCTGCCTCAGTCTCCCCAGTAGCTGGGATTACAGGCACATACCACCATGCCCAGATGTTTTGTATTTTTAGTTGAGATGGGGTTCCACCATGCTGACCAGGCTGGTCTTGAACTCTTGACCTCAAGTTATCTGCCTGTCTTGGCCTTCCAAAGTGCTGGGATTACAGGAGTGAGCCACCACACCTGGCCTACAGCACTATGTTGATTAGAAGTGAAAAGGTTGGGCATCCTTTTCTTTTCCTGATCTTAAAGTAAAGGCTTTCAACTTTTCTTTGTTGAATATGTCAGCTGTGGGCTTGTCATATGTGGCTTTGATTGTGTTAAGGTACATATTTTCTGTATCTACTTTGTAGAGAGGTTTTTTCAATCATGAAATGATGTTGAATTTTGTCAAATGCCTTTTCTGCATCTAATGAGATGATCATATTGCTTTTGTCCTTCATTCTGTTAATGTGATGCATCATATTTATTGCTTTGTATATGTTGAACCATCCTTGAATCTCAGGGATAAATCCCACTTGATCATGGTGAATGACTCTTTAAATATGCTGTTGAATTTTGTTTGCTAGTATGTTGTTGAGAATTTTCACATTTTGTTCATTAGGAATATGTGCCTATGATTTTCTTGTAATGTCCTTGTCTGGCTTTGGTGTCAGGGTAATGCTGGACTCATAAAATGATTTTGTATATATTCTTTCCTCTTTAATTTTCTAGAAGAGCTTCAAAACAAATTTATCAAAAATCTAACAAAAATTAACTAAAAGCCCAGAATGTGTGTCTTGCTGGCAGTTAGATCTGCAAATGTATATCCAGAAACTGAAGCTCATTCAATTTTCTTGGCTTCTATGTCCTTTACAGTCTTGATAATCTATGCAAGAAAGTAGTGGAAAGGAAAATATATCATGGAGAAGGTTTACTTCTTAAACAGTTTTGTCCAAAAGTGGTTACCTCCATTTGTCCAACATCCACCAACCAGAACTACTTGGACTGTGTTACCTGATTACAAGAAAAATAAGAAAATATAATCTAGTTGTGGTTTGGAGGCAAAGAAGGAAGAAACTAGTTTGGAGGAATAGGTATTTCCCAAATTAAAAATAATTATTTTCTTCTTCATATTTTAAAACCATTAATCTATTATGTCCTCTGTCATTTATTTTTGCTTTTAGAAAACAAGTTTTCAGAATGTCCTTCTTTCACAGATAAACAAAGCTGATTTCCTGAATATAAGAATATGTAACATTTATAGTTCTGAAAAATCATCAACCATCATCTTTTAAAATAGTGCTTTTTTCTCATTCTTAATTTCTCCTTTGGAGCTCTATTTAGGTTAGATATTCACTTTTACTTATTTTTTAACTTGTTTTTACAAACACACTAACACATTTATTTAACTATGAGTCTAACGTTTGTATATGTTACTGTGTATCAGTTTATTGTTGCTGCTGTAACAAATTACCACAAACAGTGGTTTAAAAACTAATTTACTAAATTCATTACCTTATAGAGTTCTGAATTTTAAAAAGGTTACATTTGACGCTAAAATCAAAGGTTATATTTCTTCTGGAGGCTCTGAGAATTTTCCCTTTAACTTTCTCAGCTTCCAGAGGCTATGTTCTTTGGCTCATGGCTGCATCAAGTTGATCTTGGGTTTCGTTGTGGTCATTGTTTCATTTCTGTTTCAGCCTTTCCTGCCTCTTATAAGAGCCTTTGTGGACATGTTGTACCTACCTAGATAATCCCAGATAATCTCCTCATCTCAATATCCCTAAGGTAATCACATTTACAAGTTCCATTTTGTCTTGCTTAAATAATATATTTGCAGGTTTCATAGATTAGAATTTGGAAATTTTTTGGGGGGGGGAAAGGAATAATTTTTTTCTGTAGACCATACTGTGTAAAATATACCTCATTCTAAAAGAAATAAGCAAACACTTACAAAAAGGGAGAACCATGTTGTCTGAGTCTGTTTTGTGCTGCTATAACAAAATACCTGAGACTGTGTTATTGATAAAGAACAAAAATTGATTTCTCACAGTTTCACTGCGTAGGAAGTACAAGTCAAGTTGCCAGCAGGTTTGATGACTGATGAGGGTCTGCTCTCTGGTTTCAAGGTGGCACCTTAATGCTGCATCCTCCATGGTGAAGGAAATCTGTGTTGTCACATGACAGAAGGGATGGAAGGTTGAAAAGTGGACAAATGCTGTGTTCTCACATGACAGAAAAGCAGAAGACAGAAAAAGCTCTTCTGCAAGCCCTTTTGATAATGGCATTAAGTCCTTCATGAAGGCTCTGCCCACCTCCCAAGAAGCCTCATCTCCAAACGTCATCCCACGGGGGATTAAGTTTCCAATACACAAATTTTCGGGGATACACCAGAGCATAGTACACACAGACACATAGCTGAAAATACTTTTTTAAGACTCAAATTATGTTCCTCAGTAGGAAATAACTGAATTTAAGAATCCTCAGTGTGTATAGCACAAAAAAAAGAAAACTAGGAGAAATATTTTTGTTACCATTTACCAATGCTAATAAGTTTTATTTAAAGAAAAGAAAATTCTACCTCCTACCACAGAACCCTGCAATCCTTGAAATTATATAAACACAATGCCCACACATTACTTCTATTCTTCCTGATAACAAAGGTGGTTCTAAAAATTATGACTCATTTGATAGGAAAGAAATGATAGATCTTAAGAAGTTGCAAGTTGCAAAGTTCCAAGTTTTATTTGACATTAGCTCATCAAGTACATTGTATTCTTATGTTCCAAAAGTTTAAAAAGTGGTAAAGTATATTTCCCAAGTCTATTTATAATTGTTCTTGGGTGAACTTCTTCAAGGCAATTTTGTTAAAGTTTTTCAAATTGGATTTGAAAGAGTAAACACATTTAGAACCATTGAAATGTTAAGTAATATACAGTAAGTTATCTACGGAAGTAAACTTCTTAGTCCTTGGGGCAGGAGGGACATAGAAGTTTCTTTTGCCATTCACAGTGTTGCTGTGACATCTTGTCCTCCAGTGAAACTTTTAACATGTTTTATGAGGAAAAGCTATTTTCCTCCATGTTATCAGTTAAAATATATTTTTGTTTGCTCCAAAGGACAACTGCCACGACTAGTGCTATAAACTTTAGGACTGAAGTTTTGTTTTGTCTGCTCTGGGAATGTCAGTACCTTATTTTATTCTTAGTGTGAGGAAAATTATATGATACATCCATTTTATTTATCTTCCATTAGGCCAATGCGCATATACCCTAACTCTCAACACAACAACCCTTGCAAGTGTAACAAGTTTAGTTCTGTGTGTCTGTGTCTCAGCAATACAGAGTCCTGGGAAGTTTTATATTATGTTTTCAAATTTTTACAGCTTTATGGCTAGAACTCTATGAATTTTCCATAAATATCAGAGAAAGAAAGCAATAACCTTGATATTTGAGAGAACTAGTACATAAAACAAAAGTAGACAGGAACATTTGTTCAGGAGATCTTTTTTCTTTCTCTTTCTTTTATATATATACACACACACATATACACATATATATGCAAAACTAAAAAGAAAGAAAGAAAAAAGATCTGAACAAATGTATATGTTATATATATTACACATATGTACATATGTTATATATATTACACATATGTACATATGTTATATATATTACACATATGTACATATGTTATATATATTACACATATGTATATATGTTATATATATTACACATATGTACATATGTTATATATATTACACATATGTATATATGTTATATATATTACACATATGTATATATGTTATATATATTACACATATGTATATATGTTATATATATTACACATATGTATATATGTTATATATTACACATATGTATATATGTTATATATATTACACATATGTATATATGTTATATATATTACACATATGTATATATGTTATATATTACATATATGTATATATGTTATATATATTACACATATGTATATATGTTATATATTACATATATGTATATATGTTATATATATTACACATATGTATATATGTTATATATTACATATATGTATATGTTATATGTAATATATATGTATATATGTTATATATATTACATATATGTATATGTTATATGTTATATATGTATATGTTATATGTAATATATATGTATATGTTATATGTAATATATGTTATATGTTACTTATATGTTATATATTACATATATGTATATATGTTATATTATATATGTTATATATTACATATATGTATATATGTTATATTATATATGTTATATATTACATATATGTATATATGTTATATATTATATACGTTATATATTACATATATGTAACACATATTTATATATATAACTATATATATATATAACTTTGGACTGTATTGGGCAACAATTCTAATATTTCTGACAATCTAATCTCTTTCTTTGATAACAGCATTACTCATGCCCTTTCACTTTGCTTAGGAGAACCATTACCAAGAGAGCGATTCTTTTACTCCTTCTGTTTTCATTGCTCTTCCTGTGTGTGTGTGTGTGTGTGTGTGTGTGTGTGTGTGTGTGTGTTTGTATGCTTTGATGTATACTAGCCAAGTTGGAAAGGTATATTTATTAAATCAAAGAAAGATAAGCTTAGGAGACATATTTGTTTATATTTATTTCTGGATGGATCTTCTTTCTTCTCTATTTTTAGACATTGTTGTAATACAAAAAATAACCAACTTATGTTCAGAAAACACAAGATTATACTGTAGTAACTGACAACCCTAAAATATCGGTGGCCTAAAATGACCAAGATGTATTTTCTTGTCTCTCACTTGTCAATTTCTGATTGTCTGCTGCTCCTCTTCTCATTATCATTATTCTGGGACACAAGCTGATGGAGAAACCACATCCAGAATGTTGATGGTTACTATGAAAGAAAAAAAAGGAGAGAGAGAGAGAGAAGCATGGCAAATCAAACCATTTCTTAAAGGCCATATTAAAAGTTCTTAAATAAACATGGCATACCACTTCTGCTTAATTTCATTGGCCAAATTAAATTACAGCTGTGCCTACCTCTGAAAATATTGAAAGGCCAATGTTACCATATGCTTAGGAAAGAGAACTCTAAATTAAGACTGGATAATTTCATGCCTGCTAGTAACTTTAAGAATCTCATGTTACTTACTAATCGACACAACTAAAATTGCTTCACTTTTTATATATGTGTGTGTTTCTATGTTAATTAGTCTCTCTCATCTTTTCCAAGCTGCTAGTGGCAGGTTACGTATAAAATACCCATATTTTCCACTTTATATCTTGATCATAAGTATTAGCCACAAATAGTGCTGCTTCCTACAATTGATTTATTTGGTTGGTTTTATCTAAGAATGCATAGATTTTAATGCATAAGGCACTGCATTATTATTATTTTTTACCATGTAATGCTACTGTTATTTTTTGTTTCGGAAATTTTATAGATGATTCCTTTATGGAGTTTTTCTATTGGCAATGTCTCCAGTAACAGTGGCTCATCTGCGTCAGAAAAGAGTTAATGTAGGAGTGATGGCCAACATTCAGATATATTGAAGTTCTACAGATCCCACTTCTTTCATTTTCCTCCCTGTCAAATCGATGCCTTCTGCTTTTGATTCTACCAAGATATTGAGTGATCTCAGGAAACACATTCATTTCCTGTCACCTCTACACTGACAGTGATCTGAAAAATGTGAGACTGAATTTATATGTTTTTCTTCTCAATTCTACCATCAGTATCTCATAAAGAAGTCAGTAGAAATAGCACAAGGGTTAATGCTTCATGTCAGGTGCAGTTAAAATATACTTGGCTTTCAAACTTTTGAGGTCCTCAATCATTCTCTTCTCTCTAGTGCATGTTTGGGGAATTCACTATTTCTGACATGACCTATGGCATTTCTTAACATACCTAAAGGCCTTCCCTTACTTTGAAGAACTGAAAACACCCTGGAATGACCTGACAACCTTGAAATGATGACTTGGCCACCTAACTCAGACGTTCTTTGGTCCCGACTTGCACATTGCAGTTGATTCTCGATAACATTTCTGAGCTGAACTGCATTCTTGATCTCTGTTCTTGTTTATCGTGCCCAGCCCCTTTGCTTTCTTTCCTAGAGTCTGATTTCCATTTATATAACCATAATCCAGCAATCTTGCTTTTACCTCTAGTGTCTCCACTGCTTAATAATTTTACTTACAGAGTGGACCTGATTGGAATGTTGAGTTTTGCTGTGCTGTCTGGGCTGCTATTACCTCTCTAACCTCATGCTTCACTATTCTTCTTTTTTCTTGCTGTGCTCTGACAACACTGGGCTTCTCCTTACTCTGTGAGTAGTCAAGGCACCATGCCACCTGAAAGCCATTGCATTTGCTGCTCCCTCTGTCTGAAATAGTCTTTCCCAGATATTCTCATGGAAACCCTTGCTTTATTTGTTTTTCCAAAAATCACCTTTATAGTGAAGTCTGGCCTGGCCACCCTATCTGAAATTGTACTATTATGCAGAATACATAAGGAGAATAGGAATTAAATGAACACACAAAGAGGAAAGTTAATCATATTATCACAGGGCAAATTCTCATATTAAGTTTCAGCCTGGGAGGCCATGTGAATTCTTGGCTTCACAAGAAGGAATCCAAGAGCGAGCTCATAGACTAAATTGAAAGCAAATTTATTAAAAGGAAAAGGAATAAAATGGTGGCTACTCCACAGAAGCCTATGCAAATAATGCATAGTGCTACCTGTGCATAGTATACTACGTATAGTAGCCACCCTAAACAAGGGGTGGGTTATTCATGAGTTTTCCGGGAAATGGGTGGGGAATTCCCAAAACAGGGTTTCTCTCCCTTTCAGACTATGTAGGGGTCAAATCTGGACTTTTCCGTGGCATTTGTAAATATCATGGCACTGGTGAGAGTTTCCTTACCACATCTTTTTTATCAGCAAGGTCTTTGTGACCTGTATCTTATGAAACCAGTTCTACCGAGCTCCTATCTCAAAATGCCACCTTTAAACAACTAAGTTCCATAATTCATTATTTTGTGAGCTTGATTAAAATATTACAATTATTGGTCACAATTGTAGGATGCCAAAAGAATGAGAGTTGTGATCAACTTAGTATACCACTGGAAGCTATATGAGTAAGCAGCAAACTATTTCTCATAAATGCAGAATGTTGGCAAACTGACAAAAGGTGTCCACAGCCCAGAAGGACTGATGAGGGCAGTCACGACCCAAGCACAAGTGTTTCTTGTATTTAGGCATAATTGAAGCCTGTTAGCAATAATGTGAACCTGTGATCAATCCATTAGCTGACCAATTGTTAGCTCCTGCTTCCTGCTCTTGTTGCTCAGTAAATACAAAGGGCTGTAGTAGCTCAGGGGGGTTTGTCTTTGCTCACTAGAAGCAGGGAGCTCTTTTCTTCTTCCCCAGTTCCCCTTTCCTTAAAATAGTTACTTTTGGTTTTTGTTATCATTTTCTGCATTCTTCCCTTTGTTCAGTCTTGTAATGACAGTCTCAAGTAGTAACAGTAATAAGTGCTGTAATGACGGTCTCAAGTAGTAGTTGTGGCAGTCAGCTACGCACAATAGCATTGGTTGTTTATAACAAGAAATTTTAATTTAAAAAGAGTAAATATTGTCTGGTGCGAATGAACATTACAGATGTATCTGTAGCTTGAGGTGAACCTTAATACAGTGTATAACTGACTTTCTTCACTGTTTTTTGATTCTGCTTCCTGAATCTTCCCTTCCCTACCCAGGACTACATCCTTCTTCATTCATATTCACCAGAAAAAAGAAAGGTGTCTCCTTCAGTAACTCAAAGAAAAATCCTAGAATTAAGTTTAATTTATCCTCATTACTCTTCCATGACTGGAAAATTCAGAGTACTGTTTGAAAAGGGAGGGAAAAAGAAAAAGGGAGAGAATTAAAGTTTCTTGTGCACTTCCTTCTCCCGTGGGATGATAATAGTTATTGAGTAACTTGAAATTAACATATTAATTTATTTAAAGTGTCATATTAATCTCTGGCAAGCTACATTCCAGCATATTCATTTATCACATGCTGTGTGAATGCTTTTTTTTTTCATTTGCAAATTTTTGCTGATAAGGGCTATTTGATAACACAGTCACATGCACTAATTTATTTTCAAGTTAATGCATTTGAGGTCTAGTTTTAATGTGCTCTTAAAGCAAGCAGTCTTGTCCCCCTCATGTTTTTCAGTATTTGTGTCTGCTAAATTTAGAGCTTTTATAAAAATTATAACGTCACGTCTTGTGTTTTTCAACTGCAGCAGTGTTTTTAGTTACTATAAAGAAACATGTACACTAGTTCTTTGAGGAAAAAAAGTGCTCAAAATGCATCTAGGTTCTGAACAATTGGAAAATGGCAAATGGCATTTCAAGTGGTTCAAATTTCCACTTCCTTCAGCAATTTTTAGATATTTTTTAAAGCAAGAATGGAATTTATAGTTATTTATAGTAAGTTGTTATAAACCTATCTCATGAATATTGCCAGCTTGACACTTAAACTTACCTTTTCATTTATTAATAGAAATATTCAGAAATAGTCACTAAATATAATTACTGGAATGGTCATCTAAGTAACTTTTTGCCTTCAAGCAAAAGCATCTGAGCCCATTACATTTATATAAGGTAGGAAGAATACAAATTAATTCTGGCTTGTTGAGTTTGGAAGTCCTAATTGATTATTTTGACTGAATTTATCAGTCAAAATTCAGTCAGTCCGGTGAATCTGCCTCCTAGAGCTGTTCTTATATCATAATTAGCTTTTGTTAATTGGTAGAATCTGCCGTCTAAAGATTTCACAAACAATTTGAGAGAGAAAAATTATGTACCTCAGTCTGTTTGATGGAATATGGTTTAGTTTTCTGCTTTTCATAAGTCGCTTAGGTTTGTGCTTGTTAACTTGTTACAAAAAGCCAGGAGTTGTGTTAATAGATATTATTTTCTAATTAGTTTCCAGGAAAAATAGACATTGCTCTTCTTTTGTGCGTTTTCGTTTTTTAGTTTGTTTTTTATATGGAGTCTTGCTATGTTGCCAGCCTGGAGTGTGGTGACACAGCCTTGGCTCACTGCAATCTCCCTATCCTGGGTTCAAGTGATTTTCCTGCCTCAGCCTCCTGAGTAGCCAGGACTACAGGTGCCCACCACCACACCTGGATAATTTTTGTATTTTTAGTAGAGATGGGGTTTCACCATGCTGGCCAGGATGGTCTCGATCTCCTGACCTCATGATCCATCTGCCTTGCCTCCCAAAACACTGGGATTATAGGTCTGAGCCACTGTGACCAGGCTCCATTTATTTTTACCTAAGTTTTCCATTTAAAATTTTTCATGAAAGTTGGGTGTAACAGTGCACATCTGTAATCCCAGCACTTTGGGGGGCCCAGGTGGAAGGATTACTTGAGGTCAGGAGTTCAAGACCAGCCTGACCAACATGTTGAAACCCCCATCTATACTAAAAATACAAAAATTAGCCAAACATGGTGGCACACATCTGTAATCCCAGCTACCTGGGAGGCTAGGGCATGAGAATCACTTGAACCTGGGAGACAGAGGTTGCAGTGGAGCAAAGATTCTACCACTGCACTCCAGCCTGGGCAACAGAGCAATACCTTGTCTCAAAAAAATAAAAATAAATAATTAATTAAAAATAAAATTCTCCATGAGGCCCAAATATCTTCACCTTGTCTATTAGATGTCAGTGATTCAGATTTATTTCTCACATTATCCTGAAACATCTCTTCTTAACTTTATTATTATTTTTCTTTTTATGTGGGTCCTGATCACTTTCGAACCATGCTCCTCCAAGTATGTTCAAGGTTGGATAGGTGACCTAAAAAAACCTTTCTTCAGATCACATGAGAAAATGGTATAAGGAATAACTGTATTTCTGTTTCATGTGTTTAAAGTAATTTACTTTATAGCTTCCCTGAATTATGAGATTAAAGCCTGAATATAACCAAAGTGTAATGAAGTCTGTAATGCACTGTCCTTTTATAAAATTCAGCTACCTGAAAATTCTTATATGCAGAAAAATAGAATCACCACACTTTGGGGGAAGGACTTTTTAGTATCAAGTCTTTTGGTTTCAGTGAATGTTTTATATTACTTTGGATAGGTTTTGTAAACCAAAATGTATCTGAAACAGGTATTATTTTAGTTTATTTTGTTAAAATTATAAGGACATGCCTGTGACAGCCTCAGGAGGTCCTGAGAATGTTTGTCCAAGGTAGTCAGACTGAAGCTCAGCTTTATACGTTTTAAGGTGACATAAAGCATTAGTCAATACATGTAAGACATACATTGATTTGTTCCACAAAGGTGGAACAACTCTAATGTGATTTGACCCTTTGTCTCCAACTAAATCTCATCTTGAATTGTAATCTGCAGTATTGAAGGGAGGACCTGATGGGAGGTGACTGAATCATGGGGGCAGACTTCCCCTTGCTGTTCTCATGATAAAGTTTTCATGAGATCTGATTGCTTGCAAGTGTGTTACATCCTCCCCCTTCTGTCTCTCTCTTTCCTGCCAGCTATGTGACAATGTGCCCACTTTCCCTTAGTCTTCTGCCATGACTGTAAGTTTCCTAAGACCTCCTTAGAAGCAGAAGCCTGTACAGTCCACAGAAACATGAATCGATTAAACCTCTTTTCTTTATTAATTACTCAGTCTCAGGTATGTTTTCACATCAGAAAGAGAACGAATTAATACAGACTTGAAGGTGGTTGGGGAATCTTCCAGGTCATATGTGGATTCAAAGATTTTCTGACTGGCAATTTGTTGAAAGGATTTATTGAAAGACCTGGATCCAATAGAAGGGAGTGTCTGGGTTAAGATAAGGGATTGTGGAGACCAAGGTTTTTATTATGTAGATGAAGCTTCCAGGTAGCAGGCTTTAGAGAGAATAGACTGTAAATATTTCCTATCAAACTTAAAAAAATGACAGACTTAATTCTTTTCTAGAACAAGAAACGGATCAGGAAAGGGAAAGGAATTCTCTATAAAATTTGTAGATTTTCCCCACAAGACACTTGCCTCCTCGTGCAAGCTCAGTAGAGCCATTTCAAAATATATCAAATCAATATATTTTGGGATAAAATATGCTGATTTTTTGAGGGCCTACTATCTGTCATTTTGGTATCTTTATTGCTACAGAGTTTACTTTGCCAGTTTTAAGGTCTCTGTTTTAATGTTAAATGCTGGACAGCTGTGCCTAAATTCTAAAGGGAGGTGTATTAGTCCATTCTCACACGGCTATAAAGAAATATCTGGAAAAAAAAAAAAAAGAAATATCTGAAACTCAGTAACTCAGTAGTTTATTTTAAAGAATAGTTTTAATTGGCTTATGGTTCTGCAGGCTGTACAGGTTTTGGGGAGGCCTCAGGAAACTTACAATCATGGCTGAAGGCAAAGGGGAAGTAAGCAATGTCTTGCATGACCAGAGCAGAAAAAAGGGAGTGAGGCGCTGGTGTTGGAGTGGGAGGGTACCACACACTTTTAAACAGCCAGATCTCATGAAAACTCTATAATGAGACAGCAGTAGAGGATGATGCTAAACTGTTAGAAACAGCCCCCATGATCCAGTCACCTCCCATTAGGCCCATCTCCAACGGTGGGGTTACAATCCAATATATGATTTGGGTGGGGACACAGAGCCTAACCATATCATTCTGGCCCTGGTCCCTCCAAAATCTCATATTCTTCTCATATTTCAAAATACAATCATCCCTTCTCAACAGTCCCCCAAAGTCTTAACTCATTCCAGCATGAATTCAAAAGTCCAAATTTCAAAGTTTTGTCTGAAACAAGATTAGTTCTTTCTGTCTATGAACCTGTAAAATCAAAAACAAGTTAGTTACTTCCCATATACATTGGGGGTGTAGGAATTGGCTAAGCACTGTCTTATCAAAAAGGAGATACCAGTCTAAGAAAAGAGGCTACAGGCTCCATGCAAGTCTGAAATATGGCAAGACAATCATTAATCCTTAAAGATGTCAAAATAATCTCTTTTCACTCCATATTTCACATCCAGGGCACACTTTTGCAAAGGGTGGGCTCCCAAGGTCTTGGGCAGCTCCACACCTGAGGCTTTTCAGGGTACCACAGGTACTTTGACTGCTTTCACTGGTTGGCGTTGAATGCCTGCTTTTCCAGGAACACAATGTAAGCTGTCAGTGGGTCTACCATTCTGGGGTCTAGAGGATGGTGGCTCTCTTCTCACAGTTACACTAGGCAGTGCCCCAGTAGGGACTCTGTGTGTGGGGGCTCCAACCCCACATTTTTCCTCTGTACTGTCCAAGCAGAGATTCTCCACAAGGGCTCCACTCCTGTAGCAGACTTCTGCCTTGACATCCAGCCATTTTCATACATCTGAAATTTAGATGGAGGCTCCTGATATGGTTTGGCTGTATTCCCACACAAATATCATCTTAGATTGTAGTTCCCATAATCCCCACATGTCATGGGAGGGACCTGGCAGGAGGTAATTTAATCACGGGGCAGTTACCCTTATGCTGTTCAGGCTGTTGTCATGATACTAAGTTAATTCTCATGAGCTCTGACGATTTTATAAGGGGCTTCCCCATTCTCTCAGCTCTCATACTTCTCCTTTCTGCCCTGTGAAGCAGGATGTGTTTGCTTCCCCTTCCACCATGATTGTAAGATTCCTGAGGACTCCCCAGCCATGCTGAACTGTGAGTTAATTAAACGTTTTTTCTTTATAAATTACCCAGTCTTAGATATGTATTAGCAGCATGAGAACAGACTAATACTGCTCCCAAGCTTCAATTCTTACACTTTGTTCACCTGCAGGCTTAAGACCACATGGAAGCCACCAAGGCTTATGGTTTATGCCTTCTGAAGCAATGGTCCAAGTTGTGCCTCGGCCTCTTCTAGCTACAACTGGAGCTGGAGTGGCCACGTTTCAGGGTGCTATGTCCTGAGGCTGCACAGAGCAGCAGGGTCCTGGCCCTGGTTCAAAAACCATTCTTTCCTTCTAGGTCTTCTGGACTATTAAAGGAGGGGCTTCTGTGGAGGTTTTTGAACTGCCTCTTGGGGCCTATTCCCCATTGTCTTGGCTATCAACATTTGGCTCCTCTTTACTTACACCAATTTCTGCAACTGGCTTGAATTCCTCCTCAGCAAATGGATTTTTCTTTTCTAACACATGACCAGGCTGCAATTTTCCCAAACTTTTATGCTCTTGTTCCATTGTAAATATAAGTTCCAGTTTTACATCATTTCTTTGCTCTGGTTGCTAGGAGCAGATTCCTAGGACAGGGGCATAATCCAACCAGGTTTTTTATTAAGCATAGCAAAATTGACCTTTGCTCCAATTCCCAAGAAATTTTTCATCTCTATTTGAAACCTCCTCAGCTTAGACTGCATTGTTCATGTCACTATGAGCATTTTGGTCACAACAATGTAACAAGTCTCTAGGAATTTCCAAACTTTCCCTCATCTTCCTGTTTTCTGAGCCATCCACACTGTTCCGGTCTCTTCTCATTACCCAGTGCCAAAGCTGCTTCCACATTTTCAGGTCTCTTTTTAGCAATGCCCACTTCCCGATACCAATTTTCTGTATAAGTTCATTCTTGCACTGTTATGAAAAAATGCTTGAGACTGGGTAATTTATAAAGAAAAGGTATTTAATTGGCTCATAGTTCAGTAGGCTATACAGGAAACATGCTTGGGGAGGCCTCAGGAAACAGAATTATGGTGGAAGGTGAAGGGGAAGTGGCAACATCTTACATGCCCAGAGCAGGAGGAAGAGAGACAGGAGAGGTGATATAGCCCTTTAAACAACCAGATCTCTCAGTAACTCACTTACTATCAAGAGAACACTATCAAAGGGGCAACATGCCCCCATGATTCAATGACTTCCCACCAGGACCCACCTCCAACATTGGGAATTATAATTTGACATGAGACTTGGGGAGCAACAAAGACCTAAACCGTATCAGGAGGAGTGTATAATGAGGCATGTTTGACCCCATGAAAACATCATGGCCTGAACTGGTTTCTCAGGTTATCTTAGGAATGCCCTTGGCCAAAAGCAAGGGTCTATTCAATTGGTCAAGGGACTTAGACATTTTTTTTAGTTTAAATCCTGATAGTTAATTGCCAATCTATATCTTTTATAAAGTATGCACCATATGTTTCATAAGTAATGGTGATTATCAGACACACCTCCTCTCCCCAACCCCAACCATCACACGGCAAGTTAAGAATAAATGAAGTGACAGGGCGCAGTGGCTCATGTCTGTAATTCCAGCACTTTGGGAGGCTGAGGTGGGCAGATCACCAAAGGTCAGGAATTCGAGACCAGCCTGCCCAACATGGTGAAACCCGATTTCTACTAAAAATACGAATAAATTAGCCAGGTGTGGTGGTGGGCACCTGTAATCCCAGCTACTCGGGAGGCTGAGGCAGGAGAATTGCTTGAACCTTGGAGGCGGAGGTTGCAGTGAGCCGAGATGGCACCGGTGTACTCAAGCCTGGGCGACAAAAGCAAAACTTCATCAAAAAATACGTAAATAAATAAATAAATAAGAAGTAGGCAGGTTATGGGGTCTTTCACTTAAAACAAGTATTCCTGAAGCAAAAATATTCATTAAGCATGCTATCGTGCCAAATAATTGAACATGGATTTTAAGTTTCTTATTGCTAACAATGCCTTATTATCCCTTTTTGACCCATTAGCAATTTATCAATTGTCTTTAATGTGTAGATTTTTAAGAATAACTGAAAAGTAAAACTCAAAACCTATCGGTAAAGGAATTGTGGGGGTATTTGCATCAGAGGAATCACAATTTAGCTTGCCATTTTATTTAAGCTAATTTAAGTTTTTTCCTTGCTGTTGTTATAGCAATACAATGAGAACTTAAATATTCCTTTCTCAGGCCATGTCTTATTATTTATTGGATATGGCATTATTTTTAGTATATTAGTGGGCATATGGTGTGGGACCAGGCATATTTTGTTATTTTGGTTCTGGAACATTCTGGCTTGTGATCTTGGACACACAGTTTAACTTTTCTGAAATCAGATTTTTGCATTTTAAAACGAGTATTTGAATAGTATTATTTTTTGCAAAGCTTAAATGATGTACTAGGAACAGAACTAACTGTCAAAATCATAAAGTCAGAAGTCAACAAATATTCGTTGTTAGTATCAGGTCATTTTTTGTTGTTGCTTAAAGATTCCTTTTACATTTTTGGGCAGTTTAGCTTTAATCTTGAGAAAAAAAATAACAAAAACCAAAAGAACATAAGAAAATGGTGGAGGTGCTTGATATACTATTACTTTCATTGTAATGAAGCTGTAAGTGTTTGAATATGCCCAAACTCATGAAATTGTATACATTAAATATGTGGAGTTCTTTGTATATCAATTATACCTTAAAGAAGCTGTTTTAATAAAATAAAATATTGAAATTATGAAATATGTAGTTATTATGAGATAATTTGTTTGAGAACCAAGACTACTTACAGTTTCATTACTTAACTATCCCACCAAAAACAGTCTGCTTTATAGCAGCATAACTTTATGATTCATTCCCATTTTTTTCTAGAAAGATAAAACTAGGATCCACTTCTCAACTTCATTGGTTGCTTAAGAAATTAATGAAAGTGAACATAGTGTTCAACTAGCTTTCTTCTTAGAACAACATACTGTTCATTTGAGTAAATAGTCCCCTTCCAAACATAAAAGATGACTCAACTGGACAAACACATACGTATAAATTCTTTCTTCGAGACTCTCATCTTGCATCTTGCTGTGTCCATCGGTTCTAAACTCTTACATCAAAGACACTAGCCAACCCTTATCATATCTCTGCATTGAAAAGGCTGCCTAAAAGCACTAGAGCATGAACCCCACAAGACTATAGATATCCATTCCTGACCTCCTGCCTTTTGACAGCACTAAGACTCTCAAGGTGGTATTTTCCTTCAGTAAGTAATTAATTCATCTTTGCTTCATCAATAAGTTACTCTGGTGGTCTTTGTGGAGCACTGGCAATGGACATAGGGCAATTAGTTGTGACTTTGCTATACAAATTTAAGAAACTCTGCTTGAGACCTGAATTTCTCTACTGAGGTAGACTGGACTTTTTTTTTTTTTTTTTTTTTTTTTTGAGACAGAGTCTTGCTCTGTCGCCCATGCTGGAGTGCAGTGGCACCATCTTGGCTCAGTGCACGCTCCGCCTCCCAGGTTCACGCCATTCTTCTGCCTCAGCATCCCGAGTAGCTGGGACTACAGGCACCCACCACCATGCCCGGCTAATTTTTTTTGTATTTTTAGTAGAGATGGGGTTTCACCATGTTAGGCAGGATGGTCTCGATCTCCTGACCTCGTGATCTGCCCGCCTTGGCCTCCCGAAGTGCTGGGATTACAGGTGTAAGCCACCGTGCCTGGCTGGTAGATTGGACTTTATCTGTTCTTTTTGCCTGTCTTCTAATGGATAGTATTGTTTTGTATACTGGGTTGATGGATGGAGATAGTTTCAGTCTTTACAGTTGCTAAGTGCTTACAATATCAGATATTTTCTAATGGATCTTAAAATTTTCACAGAAAGGACTGCAAGAGTTTAAAGCAGAGATGCAAATTGTAAAGGGAAAAAGGTTAAGAACACTCCTGCCATTTGTTGGACATGTTGTTCTATGTATGAAAGTAATGTGGTCCCTTCCCCACTCCAAGAAAAACTGTGATTTGGAAATTTCCCCTTTAACCCTTTACATTTCTAAGCAAAGTACTGTGGGTTTCATTAAGTGGTCCTTTTGGAGATAGCTTTTTAAAAATGGATTACTTTCCATGCTATCTTGAAGCGTTTTTTGTAGTTTTATGTAGGAGAAGGAGGTAGTTTCTCACTGTGGTTCACCATGAATTTGGCAGGATGACCGTAACAGTTACTGATATGGCTTGGCTCTGCCTTCCTACCCAAATTTCATCTCTAATTGTAATCCCCAAGTGTCAGGGGAGGGGCCAGGTGGGAAGTGATTTGATCATGGAGCTGTTTCCTGCATGCTATTCTCGTCATAAGGAGTGAGTTCTCACAAGAGCTGATGGTTTTAAAGTGTGGCACTTCCTTGTTTATGCACATACTCCCTCGAGCCACCTTGTGAAGAAGGTGACTGCCTCCCCTTCGCCTTCCACCATGATTGTAAGTTTCATGAGGCCTCCTAGCCATGCTTCCTGCTTCCTGTTATGCCTGCAGAGCTGTGAATCAAGTGAACCTTTCCTTTATAATCATCCAGTCTCAGGTAGTATTCTTTATAGCGATGTGAGAAGAAGCTAATACAGATATATTTAAAATAATTTGAAACATTATGTATACTGGTATCGTTTCATCATATAATGTGATAACATTATAATTTTTAAATATAGAGCCATTGAGTAGTAATGCAATTCAGTAAAACTTCCCAAGTTAAAGTGCACTTATTTTCTTTCAACAGCTACTTCATCCTATTAAATGTGTTGTGTCAATGAAGCCAACATTTTTCAAAAGTGTTTAGTTATTTTTCTTACTTTCATCTCTTTAGGTTGGCTAATGGAGAATTTATGTGATGTCAGACATTGAAAAGCACATTGACTATTCAGTTTTTGAGAAGGATGTGATGTAATATGTAAAATCAAAGTTTCTAAAACCAAACCGATTTACATTTGAATTATAATTCTATCATTCTCTTGCTGAGCAACTGTGGGATAGTTCCCTAAACTCTCTAAATGTACATTTTCCCCTCTAAAAAATGGAAAGATAGTATCAAACTCATAGGACTGTTTGGTGGATTCAAATTAAAGACAACATTGCTATACTACATTTATCCGGTGGCTGGCACAGGGCAAGTGATCAATAAATGTCAATGATCATTATTATTATCTCTTCTCTACCCATATAAAAGGTTTTCTATATCAAAAAACGCTGTTGGCTTTTTCAAGACAAATATTAAACTACAAATGAGGATAAACTATCATAGACTTTTCTACATTTCTAGATTAAACAGATGAGTATAGAAAGCCAGAATTGAGATATATATCCCTTTCATGACCCTGACATGTATGAGAAAATGTGATAAAGATAGCAAAGCATTCCTGGGAAGAGTGTGACTGGGGTCACATTTTATAGTGAGGGGAGTTGGAAGTCCCAGAGCTTGGAATAGAGCCTTCACTCAGAAACAGAGATAGTGTTTATCCACCTAAAGTGAGGAAGCCTGATCTCAACTGAAGGAAAAGTGCCAAATATAGGAATTGGCCTAAATATTTTTCCAAGTGGTTTATGGTTGCAAAGTCCCTAATTAGAAACTGTTCTTCTCTGGAAAAGAAAAATCTGATATGCTGCTACTTTGTCTTCAATGAGAGATATAAATCTGAAAGTTTTGGAATTTCACCAGGGTGGAAGGAATGCAAGCCAAATCTTAGTGAAGTCTGAGTTTTCAGGAAATCGAGTAAGAGATGTCTGGCTTTGCTGTTTAGAGTATTCTTTTAGGCCCAGACAATATTCGATCTGGATGATTTATGTCAACAGTGAAGATGTCCCGCAGATTGAAACACCTTCCACCATGTTTTAATGAAAGTTGAAATTTTGGGGGATGCTCCCTGAAAGAAAAGTCTGTGAGATTAAAAGATGATTCCTGATTTTGTGCTATTATGCTGTGAGAATAAAATCCAAGCTATATTCTTTTAATGAAGTTTGCTAAATCTGACTTATTTTCCTCAAATCCTCAATCTCTTTCTAGAGAGACAGAGGATAAGTGGGTACTTCAGAATCTGCCTGACAGGTTTTTAAGTTATTTTGGAGAAAAGAAATTTCCAATTATAGTTCAGGAGAGAGTATATCTAAGTTTTTGGCTCTTTGAAAAATGTTTAATCCCTTTATGTATAAGATATTTGAAACCCAGGTCAGTGCATTCCTATCTACTCTATTTCAAAAGTAGTGTGAAATATCAGCACTTGAGCTCTGAAAACTCAATAATAATACAAGTGGAAAAATTAAAGAATTATATAAAGTACATAACATACTTTAATTAAACAGTTAGGGGACTAGACCTCAGTTTGTTACTTCATGCTTGTTATCTATTTTAATGTAATCAGAGAATATTTGTGTTTATGTCATTTTTACCAAATGATCAAAATGCACACAGGTGCTCACACACATAGACCAACACACATGCAAAAGAAATAAAGATGATAAAGAAAGGAAGAAGAAATGAGAGAAAAAAGAAAAAGAGAGACATAATGAGAGAGAATAAGAAATAAAGAAGGAAGTGGATCATGCCTATAATCCCAGCAATTTGGAAGGCCGAGGCGGGTGGATCACGAGGTCAGGAGATTGAGACAATCATGGGAGGCTGAGGGAGGAGAATCGCTTGTACCCGGGAAGTGGAGGTTGCAGTGAGCTGAGATCATGCCACTGCACTCCAGCCTGGGCGACAGAATGAGAGTCCATCTCAAAAAAAAAAAAAAGGAAGGAAGAAAGAAAGGAAATAAAGAAGTGTGGAAGAAAGAATGAGAGGGAGAAAAAGAAAGAGATTTAAAAAAAGAAGGAAGAAAATAAAAAAGAATTTGAACTGCAGTTATATAATACCAAATATTCTGATATTATGTAATTAAAAATATAATCCAATTTGTTGACGTATTAGAGACAAAGAGATGCAAATGTCTATGATCATGATCACTTCTCAATCACAAGTTATAAAAATCCTAATTATCATTTGGTCATTCGTTTGAAGGATAAAAGTGGTCAGTTCATTCCAGGAAAATAGACATTACTAAAAATTTTGCTCTTCATTTTTTGGTGGTTACCTGTAGAGGTGGAGATATGGTGTGGAAACCAGTGACTGAGTGAGAATGGGGCTAGGAAGAACTTTCCTTTTTGTATTAGAGTTGCAGTAAAGGTGTTAACTCAGTGAAGAAAGCAACTTCATTGGCTTTAACTCTTTGTATTCTACTAGAAAAAGATGAAAAAGTGAGTTTCTATTTCTGTTAAAAATTCACATAGGCTGGGCGCAGTGGCTCATGCCTGTAATCCCAGAACTTTGGGAGGCTGAGGCAGGCGGATCACAAGGTCAACAGTTCGAGACCAGCTTGGCCAACATGGTGAAACCTTCTCTCTACTAAAAATACAAAAAATATCCGCGCATGGTGGTGCACACCTGTAGTCCCAGCTACTTGGGAGGCTGAGGCAGGAGAATCACTTGAAACTGGAAGACAGAGGTTGCATGAGCTGAGATCATACCACTGCATTCCAGCCTGGGTGAAAGAATGAAACTCCATCTCAAAAAAAAAAAAAAAAAAAAAAAAAGGAAAAAGAAAAAAATACACATAATGGGCGAGATTACATTATCTTTGGGAGTGTGTAACAAGGTTCTCATTTCAAATGCAAATGAAATCCAGAACTGGACGTTTTACCAGTAGCAAGCCTTGATAGATCCAATCAATTGTCAAGTGTTTTGTCCCAAAATTAGAGATAAATGTCAAGATGGAGATAAGTCAGACTTACTTAATTGACACATAAAGTGTCTATTAAAATTCTTCCTATTTATGGAGATAATTTGATTTTTTTTCTTATGCATACAGAATCCTGGAAAGCAAATTTTCTGAAGATTTTGAAGACAAGAATAATAAAAAACAAGAAATTGAATGGAGGGAGAATATGACAGAGGTAATAGAGATACTTAGATGAGCTCTAACTCATGTGGATTAATGATCTAGAACAAGAGCTGGAAAGAGGACTAAAACATGTAAAAATATTAAATGGCTAAAAAGTTAAGGAATCTTTACAAGTCTCAGAATTAGGTGAAAAAGAGAGAAGCCATGATAAAGTTAAGAAGCAAGCATATAAATAATTACAATAGTCAGAATAATTAAAAGTAAATTAAAATACATGGATACAAAAACACAAAGAAATCATCTTAATTTCCTCACTGATATTTTTTCCTTCAAAAGAAGAAAGGAAAAACAAATTTTATGGTGCAGCAGTCGTTTTCAAATTGTTTTATTTAATTTTATTTCTACACTAGGAAAGAAGTCACTATTTTCATTTACTTTAGTGGAAATGAAAGCATAAAATTATGAACTGGTCTGTCTGTGGTCACTCAGTCACACAGCACCCTGAATTAAACGAGCATGGCCTGGAAATTGTGCTAACATCAGATGTACATTCTGAAAAACATTTGGTTATTTCCCCTCTTGTTTATAAAATAAATCAAATTGGAAATGATTAAATGGGAAGAATTAGATGGGCTGATAATGTTAATGCAGGGAATAATGATGAGTGTCTTAGTCCTTTCAACCTGCTATAGCAAAATGCCACAGGCTGGAACATTTTTAGTAAACAGAAATTTATCGCTTACAGTTCTGGAGTCTGGGAGGTCTAAGATCAAGGCATTGGCAGGTGCAGTTTCCGGCTAGCGTCCTGTTTCTCATGGATGGCACCTTCTAGTTGCATGCTTACCTTGCATAAAGGGCAAATAAGCCCCCTCAGGCCTCTTTCATAAAGCACTACTCCCATTATCGAGGGCTCTACTTTCATGACAGAATCACGTCCCAAAGGCACTGTCTCTTAATACCAGCTCATTGAGGATTAGATTTCAGCATATAAATTTTGAAGTAACAGAAACATTCATACCATAGTAATGAGAAATATAATAGTCTTTTTATTCTACTGTTACAGGATCCTTGGGGTGGTCCTTCACCAGCCAGAAACCTCTGGGTCTGGTGGCACCTTTGTCCAAGTTTTGCTCAGGCCCGCTGGGCACGTTCTGCCCACTAGGGCAGCAAGCTGAGCTCAGCTCCTGCTCCCAGTCTGGATCTCATGCCTGCCAAGAGTGAGCCAGGGGTGTAGCAGCTAGGAGTGTGTGCATGAATGTGGGCTCTAGCCACCCTACATAGGCAGGCGTACTGACTGCCACAGGGTGGGTAGTTCCAGGTGCCAGCATGGGCACTGGCTCACTGCGATGCTGTGGCTGGACCAGGTGCACCACAAGCAAGTTCCATGGCTGACACTAAGGAATGTGATATGGTGCCCAGAAGCTTGGTGATGCCAGGAACCTCAGAGCTCTAAGGAGTATGTCACAGCCCTGGCTCAGGGAGCTCCAAGGTCTGGGCTCCCCAAAAAGCTGCAACTCTTCTCCCCTTTTCTCTTCTCTCCTTGTTGCCTGCAATGTGGGATGCAAATGTGTTTAAGGCCTGTCTGTGTTACAGCTCTTTTAGCGCTGCCATTTGGTGGGTTCTGAGTGCTTGTCCTGCATCCAGGAAGAATGGGGCAAACAGACACGTGGAGAGTAACAAAATGAAGAGGAGCTTTACCGAGCAATAGAACAGCTCAGAGGAGACCCACAGTCGGAAACTCCTCTCTGTAGCCAGGGTGTCCCAATGAGTGTTCAGCTCTCAGCAGAGAGGGTAGTTACCCTTGGCTAGGCAGGTCATTCTGATGAGTGCTCAGCTCTCAGCAGACAGGGTAGTTCCTCTCTGCTAGGTAGGTCTTCTAGACGAGCGTCCAGCTCTTGGCAGACAGGGTACTCCTCTCTGCAGCTTGTCATCCCATTGTCTCCTCAACTCTCTGCAGAGAGGAGACCTTGGGGTGGGCAGCTCCCCTCTGCAGCTGGTCATCCCAGTGTCTCTTTGAGTCTGCCTGACTCTTGGGCTTTAATGAGCCTCAGAGGGGAAGAAGTGTGTGCCAGTTACTCCATGGGCAGCCATGCGTGAGCCTGGCAAAAAACACCACAAATTCCCACTCCTGTCTGTGGGACTGGCAACCGGGCCCCCAGGCTTCAGGTCTTCCATGGCTTGAAGGTGGGGCCTCACCAGGGACTCGCCCCCTTTCACCCAGGAGCCTGTCTGCCTCCTGCCACCATTCATGGAACCCAGGCTGTTTGTGCCAAGGGGGGCCTGTAATCCAGCACTGAGCTGCCCTCAGCACGCCCTCAGCCTCCCTCCCGTGCTTATTGGCACCCAAAGTCTGGAGAGGGTAGAGGCTGCAGGGGCATGGTGTGTAAATGCTTCTCTGAGCATGCAAAACTGGCAGGGCTGCAACAACGCTCAGGCTTGGCCCTGACTTTGCTTTGAGATCAGAGCAGGCAGAGAGAGCAGTGAGAAGCCAGGCCGAAGGAGCAGACAACCCCAAGCCTTCAGGGCCAAGAGGTGGCCTTCCCAGGCCCCCTGAGAGTTCAGAGATGTCTGGGTCCACAGTTGCAATTTAGGCAGCTGCAGCCATATCCGGGAGGGTGAGGCTCCTGCCAGCTCCCAGCTCTTCCTGACTCTATGGAGCAAAGCACTACCCCAGGCCCAGCTCCATCTCAGGGCCCCTTCTTACCCACTCCTCCTCCATGCCCAAACACACCGCAGTCCTGCAGGCAGGTAACACAGCCTGGCTCCATCACAGCGGTTCCCAGGGTGTCAGGCAAGGTGGAGGTGGCACAGTGACCCCAGCCATCCCTGCAAAACCAAATCCGACACTCCTGGGGCCAGCTTCGTGAGTCCCGGCTGCACCTTTGCCTAGGTGCTTGTGGGTCCCCAGGATATGGCAGGGAGTGAGGTTGAGGCTGTGGTGAAGGCTCTGGGCCTGGCAGTGCGTCCTGACCAGCTATGCAAGGGTTGGGGTGTCACAGTCCACTGCCTCAGAAAAGTGGGGCACAGGGGATCGACCACTGCCACTGCTGCTCCCACAGCCACTGCTGCTCCCACAGCCACTGCTGCTCCCACTGCCACTGCTGCTCCCACAGCCACTGCTGCTCCCATAGCCACTGCCACCACAACTAGCGACTCCCTGCTGCAGCCGACTGATGGCAGTGGCTGCTCCGGATGGCCTACCCCTGCCATCGCTACTGACGACACTGAACCCTGGAAAATGTATATGATCCACTCAAGACTTCATTAGATACCAGCACTGCAGTCACAAAAAGAAATTATGTTTTCCTAAATTTATTTGTTTTAAAACAGTAAGAGAAATTTTGTAAAATTATCAAAAGCAGTTATATTGCTTAAGTTACAAAAATAATATCTATTATATTTATTGTATGTCAATCGTAGTCCCACTATGGGAGCTAGGGTGCAGTGAGACATGTAGACAGAATTTACTAAACGGTCCTTCACTTAAAAACAATCATTACTTAACTGAAATGACAAAAGCACTACACAACAACCTTTGGCATCAAATAGATGTTTAGATTATTTATCATAAACTACGTGTGCGCTTAGAAACTGGAAAATTTAATGGTTAAAGTAATCTGGACTTTGGATTTGAATTAATACCTGAAGAGGTAGATAGAGGATCAAGGTGTGATATAGTTATGCTTTGGTTGTGCAACCGTGAGAATCCCACCCTATTACCATATACATTTTTGAAATAACACTAAAATGACAATTCTTCGTTTAATCTTTTCTAAAGCAGGAAGAACCTATTCTGTGCCCTGTGTCTGCCTAATACTCTAGTATTACAGGAGTTGCCTCCTGTCTGGGGAAGGGAAAGGCCCCAGCGTCAGATAAGCTGAATTCAGGTTATTTTCTTCTTGGGAACTTTGCAGTCAGCATGGTAACTCAGTTTTGTTATATTCCCATTTGTAAAATTGTCATAAGGAGCCTAGCATTCAAATAAATTAAAGTAGGATCATAAGTATAAATCTAAGCTTTTGCTGGAAACACAACAAAGGATGTAACCTCTTTAGAAATGCAGAGATCTATGAGTCTGGCTCATTCTGGACATTTTTATCTTATAGAAGGTAGTGATGGTGGGCAAAGTCTCAGTTTACACCAAATAGGCCTAAGAAGACAGGCAAATATTTTACATGTTAAGAAGATTCCCACACTTGACTGTTCATGTAGTCCAGATGGTGACTACACGGACCAAGAGGCCAGTTAAAAAGTAAGGGGATTACTGACTTTAACTCTGTATTCATAATTTTTTATCTATGTATATCAAACTTTTTAAAAAACTCTAATATCAACATTAAAATCAATAAAATAACTGCTTTAAAAAATTTTAACCATGTATAATTACTAATTCGTTCAAATATTTCAAAAGGTTGTTGCTTTTTGCACCGTCCTCATATAGAGGTAATGTGGGGTCCATGGTATTCTGAAATACATACATAGATGTATCTTTGCAATCTGTACTGATGTAATGCACACACATACTCTCTCTCTCTCTCTCTCTCTCTCTCTCTCTCTCTCTCTCTCTCATGTCATCAGCAAGTTATCATTATCAGGCCATTTAGGCCAGTATCTGAAATGGAAATAATATTACATCATTTCCTGATTCTGAATCTTTTCAGAGGTACTATTAGGCCTTCCAGTAAATGTGCATGCCAGACCAAAATAGAGACATGCAAAGCCAGTTCATGACTTATTTCCAGTAAGCAGAAATCTTACCTTTTAATTTCTGCACATCACTGAGGGCAATGCTCAGTGATACTGTACTGAAGATTTAGAGGAGTTGTCCAACAAGCAGCTACCCACACATGTTTTGAATTTCACAGCTAAATAATTCAAAGTTTATCTGCGTACTTTCAAAGTTAACTTACAACCTCTGCCATATTCATGTTTTCGTAACACTGCAGGAGTTTCCCAGGGAAGAACATATTTCTTCCCCCTTCCTATCATGAGGCTAGCATAAGTCAAATGAAAAACAAAACATTCAGAACTAAATTTGCGTAACTCGAACATTTATGTCATTCTTTAAGATATACAGTAGGATTATGTGGATTTAACATTATTGAGAATAAACATATATATTAAAATAACATTTAAGATCTTTTCTTCAACTGAGTTCTGCCTTCTTAAAATATGATACATTTGGTCATGCTTCACAATATCACCGTAGGGAGAAAGATACCTCACAGGTCACATTGTAGGATGTTAACAATTATTTAAATATTGTTTCTGATGATACCAAAAATAGCCAAAGAGCCAAGTTTTCAAACTGTTCTATGAGTGTTAAGAACCCTGATTTCAATACCACCCTACTAATGACTCACTCATTGATTATGCCCAAGATAAACAATCATTTTCTTTATTCACCAACAAACAAAATGTTTACACTATGAAAAATTTACTTACTTCTGGCATTACTGTTTGTATCAGCCTATATGTGCATAACTCTCAAACAGCTACATTTAGTCGACCGGCTAACCTAATATAGAGCTTGGCTTTGGAGAGAAATATCTAGAGGGTGATTAGCTTAAGTTTTCACTTTTTGCTAATGCTTGTGCTTTCTGTGCATGCTCTGTAGTGTAGCAGGAAGAACATTGTTTTTGACATTAGGAAGAACTAAGTTTGAATTCTTATACTGTTTAGCACTGACAAACAATTTTTGACTCACTCTCTTCATCCATAAGATGGGGACAATAGCATCTATCTCCGTATTGAGACTATGAAATGTGATTAAATATGTGGGAGAACATACGGGCAACAGAGATGCAATAATTGATACCTATCATTCTTGTTAAAAACTCTATCACTGTCTGAAAAGTATATATGCTAATAAAATACTTTTGAAATTTTATTATTTAGCATTCAACCCTTTAATCTGATTACTGAGTATGAATCGTACTCTTCTGTTATGAAAAACTGAGGTTTGCGTGAGCCAGTAGAATGGAGAACTTGATCTTGTGTGTCTTACTATTTCATCTTATGTATTTTATAGTTCTTCACTTTTGTCTCTCTACAAATAGCTGGCAAAGCACAAATTGATAGTCTGTTGACAATATCATTGATGTGATGTTTCCCCAGCTATGATAACCTATAACCAGAGAAATTATATCATCCTGAAATTTTCATTTCATTTAATTGGCAGGTGGAGCACTTAAGTCATTTGCCACCAACCTTTTCAGAATTTGATAGACATTTGAGGGCACTGAGGTTATCTAACAGAAAAAAGAAACGTCATTCATTTGAATTTTTTTTTAAACTTAGTCACAGAAACCTTGGTTAACAATTATTCTTTTAATATTGTTGACATTCACTATCAGCAGCAAATCAGTTTTGAAATTAAATTGGTTTGAACAGAAAAAAATAATTTACAACTTTTACTTTGTAGATATAATTTCTGGCATAATACTCTAAATCTATTTATAATGTTTTCTCTCTAAAAACACTTGTATTTTTAGTTCTCTCATTCTTTTTTATTATTGTGGAAGATATTGTGGCAATTTCTCAAAGACCTAAAAACAGAAATACTATTCAACCTACTAATCCCATTACTGTGTTATATACCCAAAGGAATATAAACCATTGTGTTATAAAGACATATGTATGTATATGTTCATTGCAGCACTATTCATGATAACAAAGACATGGATTCAACCCAAATACCCATCAATGATGGACTGGATAAAGAAAAGGTCATACATATATACCTTGGAATATTATACAGCCATAAAAAAGAACAAGATCATGTTCTTTTCAGAGACATGGATGGACCTGCAGACCATTATTCTCAGCAAACTAAGGCAGGAACAGAAAACCAAATACTGCATGTTTTCCCTTACAAGTGGGGGCTAAATGATGAGAGAACATGGACACATAGAGGAGAATGGCACACACTAGGGCCTTTTGGATGGTGGAGAGTGAGAGGAGGGAGAAGATCAAGAAAAATAACTCATGGATTCGAGGCTTAATATCTGGGCAATAAAATAATCTGCTTGGCAAATCCCCATGACACACATTTACCTGTACAACAAACCTGCACATCCTGCTCATGTACTCATGAACTTAAAATAAATGTTAAAAAATAAAAATTAAAAGATTATATTGCATAAAAACCATTATCTGAAATTGATAAATAAATCAACAATATTTGAGCTGGTCCTGGGAATTTAAAACCATGAGTCTGGATGAAGAAAGCAAAAGCTGCTCTAAATTCCCAGGCCTCTGTGCTAGTTTAGCAGCTTATAAGGAAATCCAGAAATATTTGTAAAGAGCATGTAGCTGGAAGGACATGCTGATCTTGATTTTTTTTTATTGCAAACAAGCCAAGCCCACAGAAAAATGCTAACATGTTCATATTTCTCAGTTTGGAAGATAAACTATTATGATAACTTTCTCTCACATATTTAGATTTATAAAAATTAAACTTTTTCTTTTTTTTTTTTTTTGAGACGGAGTCTCGCTTTGTCGCCCAAGCTGGAGTGCAGTGGCCGGATCTCAGCTCACTGCAAGCTCCGCCTCCCGGGTTTACGCCATTCTCCTGCCTCAGCCGCCCGAGTAGCTGGGACTACAGGCGCCCACCACCTCGCCCGGCTAGTTTTTTGTATTTTTAGTAGAGACGGGGTTTCACCATATTAGCCAGGATGGTCTCGATCTCCTGACCTCGTGATCCACCCGTCTCGGCCTCCCAAAGTGCTGGGATAGCTTTTTCTTTAATAATTGAATCTGGACAGTAAATTAAAAACAAAGAAAAAGGAAAAATATAAAATTAAACTCTAAATATAGTTTAAATTTTAAATAGTTTAGATTTTTTTAAGTTGACTAATTTTAGTCACCCATTTATGTCTTTGCTTTTTATTATATTTGTCTATCTCTGTTTTATACATATATATGCACAGATGAATACATGTTAACATGTAGTATGTATATATACATTATATACATTATGTATGTTTGTGTGTATATATATGAATATATGTGTTATGTTTGGCTATGTCTCCACTCAAATCTCATTTTGAATTGTAATCCCCATGATCTCTATGTTTCCAGGGAGAGACCTCATGGGAGGTAATTGGATCATGGGGCAGTTTCCATGATGCCTTTGTCATGATAGTGAGTGAGTTCTCAGAAGATCTGATGGTTTTATAAGGCAGTTTTTCTCACTTTTGCTAGCTCTCTCTTTCCTGCCACCATGTGAAGAAGGTCTTTATTTTCCCCTCACCTTCCACCACGATTGTAATTTTCCTGAGGACTCCCCAGCCATGCGGAACTGTGAGTCAATTAAACCTCTTTTTTTAATAAATTACTCAGTCTCAGAGAGTTCTTTATAGCAGAGTGTAAACAGACTAATACAGTAAATTGGCACCAAGGTGTAAAGAGACCCAAAAGTGTGAAAGTGACTTTGGAACTGGGTAACGGGCAGAAGTTGGAACACTTTGAAGGACTCAGAAGAAGACAGGAAAATGTGGGAAAAATTTGGAACTTCCTAGAGACTTGTTGAATGGTATTGACCAAAATGCTGATGGTGATATAGTCAATGAAATCCAGACTGAAGTGGTGGGAACTGGAGCAAAGATCACTCTTGCTATGCTTTAGCAGTGACTGGTGGTATTTTGCCCCAGTCCTAGAGATCTGTGGAAGCTTAAACTTAATGGAGATTATCTGAAGCTGGAACTTATGTTTAAAAGGGAAGTAGAGCATAAAAGTTTGTAAAATTTGCAGCCTGACAATGAGATAGAAAAAAAAAAATTCTGTGGATAAATCTGAGCCTGCTGCAGAGGTTTGCCTAAGCCAAATGTTAATCACCATGACAATGGGGAAAATGTCTTTAGGGCATGTCAGAATTCTTCATGGCAGCCCCTCCCATCACCATTCCAGAAACCTAGGAGAAAAAAAAAATGATTTCATGGGCTGGAACCAGGGTCTTGCTGCTTTGTGCAGTCTCAGGACCTGGTGTCCTGGGTCCCAGCCATGTCTAAAAAGGGCCAAGGCACAGCACAGACCATTGCTTCAGAGGGTGCAAGCCCAAGCATTGGCAGCTTCCACGTAGTATTGGGCCTGTGAGTGCACGGAAGTCAAGAACTGAGGTTTGGGAGCCTCCACATAGATTTTAGAAGACATATGGAAACACCTGGATGTCCAGGCAGAAGTCTACTGCAGGGGCGACACCCTCATGGAGAACCTCTTCTAGGCAGTGCAAAGGGCAAATGTGGGTTTGGAGCCACTACACAGAGTCCACAACGGAGCACTGCCTAGTGGAGCTGTGAAAAGAGGGCCATCATCCTCCAGACCCCAGAATGGCAGATCCACCAACAGCTTGCACTGTGAGCCTGGGAAAGCCACACTCAACAGGTGCAGAGCTTCCCAAGGCCATGGGAGCCCACCCTTTTCATCAGCGTGCCCTGGTGTGAGACATAGATTCAAAGGAGGTTATATTGGAGCTTTAAGATTTAATAACTCCCCCTCTAGATTTTGGACATGCATGGGGCCTGTAGCCCCTTTGTTTTGGACAATTTCTCCCATTTGGAATGAGAGCATTTATCTAATGTTTGTCCTCACATTGTATCTTGGAAGTAACTGACTTGATTTTAAATTTACAGGCTCCTAGGTGGAAGGGACTTGCCTTATCCCAGAAGAGACTTTGGACTTGAACTTTTAATTTAATGCTGGAATGAGTTAACGCTTTAGGGAATTGTTGGGAAGGCATGATTGTGTTTGGGAATGTGAGCATGTGAGATTTGGGAGGTGCCAAGAGTGGAATTATATGCTTTGGTTCTGTGTCTCCACCCAAATCTCATCTTGAATTGTAATCTCCATCATCCCCATGTGTTGAGGGAGGGACCTGATAGGAGGTTATTGGAAGATGGAGGTGGTTTTCTCCATCCTGTTCTCATAATAGTGTGTGAATTCTCATAAGAACTGATGGTTTTATAAGGCAGTTTTCCCTGCTGTTGGTAGCTGTCTCTTTCCTGCTGTCATGTGAAGAAGGTCTTTGCTTCCCCTTCACCTTCCACCATGATTGTAAGTTTCCTGAGGACTCCCCAGCCATGCAGAACTGTGAGTCAATTAAACCCCTTTTCTTTGTAAATTGCCCAGTCACTGGCAGTTCCTTATAGCAGTGTGAAAATGGACTAATGCAATATACACATACATATATGTATATAAATGTCTGTGTATATATACATACATAAATATGTATGTATATACATATATACACACACACACATGCATACACATATAGTATTTGGCCAGTCTACCTCTGTATTAAATTGGCAGAAACTAAGGCTTAAAATAATATGTTAAATTCGCAGAAACCTCCAATTTCTATCTGAGATATGAAGTCACTAGTAGTCAGGACACTAGATTTCTTTTCTCTGCCATGAACTTTCAAAAATAATAGTTCTCCCTACATGCATCATAAAAGATTAACGTACCTACCTTATTAGAAATCTTTCTTACAGTTATATCATTTTAACTAGATAGTTTAACATGTCTTTGCCAGTTCTAGCTAATTCTATATTTACTTTTGGAGGAGCTAAACTTGGGAAAGAATAAAGATCAGTTTCTGCTTATGTGTGTGCACACATACACACATTATCTCAAAAGAAAAGCAAAAAAACTTTCGATTTTTATACAAAAAGAAATTTTATGATGTTACTTCTGATTCTACCATTGCTTTTTCAAAACTTCTAACCCAAGAAAAACCAAAAATCAATCTTTCATTCTTCTCAATGTAGTTGGAATAAACTAAATTTAAAATAGCATAGTACATGCTGATTTTGTTCTGACAGTTGAAGAGGCTGAGTTTAAAGGGTATCTGAGAGTCTACATTGAGAGCCTCCTTGAAAATCTTTCCTTCAAAGGTTTCCATGGACTCTTCAGGATGAATTTTAACTATATCTCCTCCTATATTACTACATAAACTGCCTGGTCCTCGCTGAGACATTGTTGACTTCAGTCCAAATTTATGTACTCTAGTCTTTGCAATTTTAACTCTTACTGCTATACACTTACTTTCACATACTGAGTCATTTCTTCCTGGATATCTCATTCAATTCCCAGGGAAGCATTTATTGGTTACTGCAGGTGATATGATCCATCCATTTTTTCGAACTTTAATAGTACTTGCTGCTAAAGCATTCTTATAATTTTAATGACAATCTTCCCATATTTTTTGAAATGTGAAATACTTGGATCTGCTGTATAACTTTCCTCCTAATGTAGTGCTTGATGCAAAATCGACCCCTACTAAGTATTTTTTGAAGGAATAAGGCCTTCATGACTAAGCTTACATATTCAATCACCAATGTTTCCCCCAAGCTGTCAGTTGCTCATATTTCTCCTTATATAACGTTTTAATAGTCAGACACTTATCAAATATTTTTAAAACATTTTTATATACCAGACTCAGGTAAAGCATAAAGGAACAAAAAGTAACATGATAAACCTGCTCGTGCACAATTTAAATTATTTCTAGTACGAAAATATAGATAATTTTTTTAAAAGCAAGTTCAAAAAGTAAGCTAATTATTTTTAGTGAATGATAATTCTATAAAGATAATAAAATGGGTTATGAGATAGAGTTTTACCACAAATGATTAGGGGATTACCTTAGCTGAGCTTTTATGATGGTCTCTCTGAACAAGTAATATATGAGTGGAATCAGGGATGATAAGTGAGAGCCAGCCATGTGTAAACCTATGAAAAGATAGTGTAGGGAAAGCAAAAAACAATTGAATTTTCCCTGAGGCAAGAAAATGTTTAACAGGTTTGATGCACAGATTGTGATTATGCCAGGTCATAGACCTGGCATAAAGAGAGAGATAAAAGAGACACGTGATAGACTCTGTGACATCTTTTGTCCAAGATAAAGATCAAGCACCTATACTGATGACAATGAAAAGCCAATGGAATGTGTTAAGCAAGGAATTGCATGGTGTGTTTTATTTTTTGCAGTATCACTACACTCTTATTTGTAGAGTGAGCTGTAGTGGAAGCAAGACTGAACCCAAGAAATCAATTTAGTGGCTGTCATAGTAATCCTGGGAGAATAATAATGGCGACTCAGAATGAGGTGGTCTTAGGGGAGGTTGAGTAGTGGTCATATTTATGACATGTTTTAGAGTTAAAGACAGCAGTGTGTGCTGATGGATTGGAATTGAAAGTAGAAAGAGAGAAATCAATATGGGCTCTTTTCATACCTAGTGTCTAATGTTGGCATTAACAGAGATGAAGGAGATTGGGAAGAGACAGAGTTAGGGGGTGAATGAAGGAATGTTTTACATTACTTTGAAACCACATGACATTGGAATCATTCCACACAGTAGGATAAGCTCCTAATGGGCAAGGATTATGTTTAATTCCACCTTGATAAAGGTAGAATGCCACATGTTTTGAAGACTAAGCTTTGAACTTGTCTTCCAAGTTCTGACTCAGATATCAGGTCTTTTGTTATGAAATGTGGATAATGTTGGCTGCAAAAAAAAATATCCTTAGGAATTTAGACAACAAGTGTTTAGGAAGCACCAAGGACGGTGCCTGTCTTTTGTAGGTACTTACAAAATGACTTTTACCTTTCTTTGTTATTTCAGTAACTAGCCTAATATCTTTTATATAACACGAACATTTTTCATGATATAATTACAGAAATATAGACACTGACACAAACATTTAATTATAGACAAAGAGTACAGTAGGATGGCATTCACTTTTTTTCTCCTTATAAGTTTAACACTCAATACTTTTATGTGCAAGTGTTGTGCCCAGCACTGGAAAGATGCCACAATGTGTTGGGTTGGAAAAATTAGATGCCTAGAGTAACCCTTATACGTGGTCCAGGAGCCTATTTTCTCAGCCTCACAAATGCCTAATTGCCTTATACCTGTGGATTCACTTTCATTATTCTCTCACTGATAAGTTCCCGGATCAGGAGCAAGAAAAGGAGGATATCATGAAAACTGTGCCCAGATGACATTGCTGGTGTGCTTTGTCTTTGGAGAGTCCATGCAAGGAAGGAGGAAGATGGGGCCACTCAGCTGACGATTTCAGGAACAACATATATCTTTCTGATAATCTTCCCAAAGGCTGTATGTGAACAGAACAAATATCAGTTATACTAGAGCTAAAGGTGATTGGGATTGATTATGAGGACTTAGGGGTCACTAAGCCGAACTCAGAGAGTTGAGTGTTAACAACAGGGTTGCAGAGATTACTTGAAGCATAAGGGCCAGTGACCGCAACAAAACCAACACCAGCAGCATCAGTGAAACCATGTCACACCGCATCCTGGATAGAATTGTGTCTCAGAAAAGATATTTTCAAGTGCTAACTAGGAGTACTTGTGAATGTCACCTTATTTGGAAATAAGGTCTTTGCTGATGCAATCAAGTTAAGAAGAGGTCTGGCTGGGCGCGGTGGCTCATGCCTGTATTTCCCACACTTTTGGAGGTCGAGGCGGGCAGATCATGAGATCAAGAGATCGAGACCATCTTGGCCAACATGTGGAAATCCCATCTCTACTAAAAATACAAAAATTAGCTAGCATGGTGGTGCACACCTGTAGTCCTAGCTACTCAGGAGGCTGAGGCAGGAGAATCACTTGAACCCGGGAGGGAGAGGTTGCAGTGAGCCGAGGCAGCACTACTGCACTCCAGCCTGGCAGCAGAGTAAGACTCCATCTCAAAATAAATAAATAAATAAATAAATAAATAAATAAATAAATAAAAATTGAAACAAAGAGGCATACTGTTTTAGGGTGGCCCAAGTTCAATGACTGATGTCCTTATTAGAAGAGGAAAGTTTGGAGATAGAAATAAGAGATATAAAGAAAAGGAAGCCTAGTGAAGACAGAGGCCAAGATTGGAGTGATTAATCTACAATCCAAGACACACCAAGGATTATGATAACCATCAGAAACTAGGAAGAGACAAGGAAGGATTCAACCCTAGAGATTTCAAAGCATGTGTGGCCTGGACAAGACCTTGATTTTAGACTCTTAGCCTCCAGAACTGTAAGAGAATACTTTTCTGTGTGCTAAGCTACTCAGTCTGCAGTTCTTTAACAGCCCTAGGAAACTAACACATATAGTGCTGAAGAAGTGCCAAACAGGATGAATCAGGCACTGTCAACATACTTACAATCTATTCATGAATGCATTTAAACAACTAGGTAGATGGATAAATGGATGGATAGACAGATGCATGATATAGATAATACATATATAAAGTATATTTTAAGGCATTATGGCACCAGTCTATGTTATATATCGTTTTATTGTTCAGGTTAAGTGTACAAGAATGTTACCATGAGAAATTCCTGGGACAAAATAGAGTGGCAGAAACACTGAGAAAGCCATCAGAACACAATGCAGGTCTGACCCCGAGTAAAGAAGAAAAAAAGAGAAGAAAAGAAAGTGCCTTAGATAGAACATTCTTAAACTGTTTTGCAATCTAAAAAAAAGTCGAGAAATGTCACTGGGAGCCCTCAAGCCAAAGTCACCTGGAAGAATTTGCCATCTTTCAGGAATGCTTCTGTATTAGCATCTTTCCACATTCAGCATTGGCTGGGAGTAGTCCATGGGCAGGGATGACCTCAGAGCAAATGCAGTGATAAATTTCAGACCATAGCACTGAGGACGGTCAATTACTTTATGATACTTTGAAAACTGAGGACTGTCAGTCATTTACTTTATGGTACTTGGAAAACTGAGAGCTGTGCCCTCATGGTTACTTTAGGTGGAATAATAATAGACTGGGAGGAAAAAGCTCTAACATGAACTTTGTATACCTGTCAGCAATTTTGTGCCCACTATTTGTATGGAATGATTTTTTAGATGTTAACCATCCTTAACTTGTCCAAACAAAAGGGGTAGGGATAGTGAAAAGGGAGTCAGGAAGAAAGTGGAAGGTTCAGGGTATTAACCAGAGTCTCTTTATGACTTTTTCTATTTATATATCTTTCTTATATAGTATCTATAAAGTACTTTTCGTGGAGGGAATTAAGATATCATTGTTGGAAGAAAAGAGACATTCTTTTATCTCTATTTTCAGTGTTGTAGCAGCATAGACACTATTTCAATGTAACACTCTCTCTCTTATCCTGTCTAATTCTGGGGAACTCCAATGTGAGTGTTGAAAATGGATTTTTCCAGGCCCAATAATGCCATTCTTTCCGCTTTTCTTTCTCACAAATTTTGTGTTTCTCTCAGCAGGCATTTACATTATTCTAACATCAGCATTCGTATTGTTTTCTGAGACATCCCTTAGGTGGTCTTATTTCAGGCCAGCAAACATTTCCCGAGGACCTGATATGAACTGGACACTGAGGTAGCATGTAATGATTTCACAGAGAAAATATGTAGCCTCTGGTCTTAAGAAGTTTGCAGATAAGTGAGAGACATTGAAAAGAGCAATTTCAGTGTACTGTGATAGCGCCAGGTTAAAAGTAGTTCCAGGTGTGTTCGAACACAAAAATGAATAGTCAAAAAAGCCCGGGCTGGGGAGTGGAGAGCTGGTTACCACGCTAAACTCCCTGGTGGCAAAGAGGTTTGCGTATCATCTAATTTCCTCAGTCATGGGCTTAACCTGATGTGTTGCCTCAGTTCACCCCTCCTCCTTTCTGCCTCTAGCAAGTGGTTTGGGTGTCTGAAATATTAAATATTTAGTGCTATAAACTGTTAAAATAAAAAATCATACTTGTTGCTTCATATTGTCTGAAGTAGGCCAGAACATCTAAAAGTTAAGAAATATCCATATGCAAGCAATGTGTAAAGTGACTCAAGTTGTAAAACTACTTAATTGTGGAGAAAGCACACAATTAAACCACGGATTAAGCTCCAAAGCTTACTCTTTATATAAATTGTTTGGAATGCACAATACAATTTCCCATAGAAAGCAAAGCTATATATTACCAGGCTAGTCCATGAAAGTCTAATTAGCTTATAATGTAGCTGGTATATTATATATTTCTCATGAAAATCATTAAAATCATATTATTCACCAAAAATTGGAAAGATTGAATGTCCAATAATGGTGGCTTAATAAAATAAATTTTGTTTTAGCTAATTAGCTGTATAATAGAATACTGTGAAGCCACTGATGATTACCCTGCAGAAGATTATTTCCAAACCTTATGAGTTTTCTGATTTAAAATATTAGACAATACAAAGATATAAAAAACACAATACAAAAGTTTTTCTCTCATTGTCCCAGCTTCAAGAATCATCCAGTATTAATAGTTAGGCATGCATTCCAGAGTTTGTAAAAGAAAATTATTAATATAAATGAAAAAACTTTTAATGACATAGAATTAATAAACATGTAGGTATATTTATTTGAATTTTTTAAACCCATGACATTAATACCAAAACTATTTAGTCCTAGTTTGAAAATGGGTGATTTATATTTTATTTTGTATTTTTTCTTTTCTGGATTTATTTTATATATTTATTTGTGATTTTCTAAAATTTCAGAATTTTCAAACTCTTTTCCTTCAAGAGTTGGCTTCGAGGTTACTCTCCAGAGTAACTTCACCTGAATAATTTTTATGAAAATAACTATTCCTCTCTTTCTCTCTTTCCACCATTTTTGCCATGGAGATATGCCTCTTACTATGCTTTATCTCATAGTGCATATTAACACTTAGCATATTATATATCTGTTTATTTAATGTTTTCTCTCTCATACTGGAATGTGCATTCCATGCAAGCAGAGATCGTATCTGTTTTGATGACTGCCTTAATTCCAGCAACCTAGACAAGTGTTTGGAATGCAAGAAGGCACATAATAAATATTTCTAAAAGAATTATCAGTTGCAAACAAATTACTATATAATTAGAAAAATGCTATGTTTTCAAACTGTGTTTATATAGGAAGCATGCTATTTTAACTTTAGCTATTCAAACAGCAACAAAAAAAAAACCTCAAATGGGATAAAAATAAAGTCTTATTGATATTAAACATTAGTCATTAAGGAAAAGAGTAATTAGGAAAACAGAACAACATAGAAAGCTTCCTTTAGATTCTGATGTAGTCTTTTAAAGTACTTAAATATTTTCTGGATGGTGGGTACCAATTCTGTTTACTGACTTTTTAAAGGTATGCCCCCAACTAGGTCATCAGTCTGTTATTAGCACAATTCGTATGCATTGTATTATAGCTATGATTTTATATAGTTGGCTCAAAAAATAGAAGGTAAGGTAAGAGTAATTGAAGAGGAGGTAAAAGGGGCAGGGTGTGCTGGAGACTTTTGAGAAGTTCTTGGACGATATTTGAATAATCTGATGTAACCAAAGGAATCATTCAGGATAAACTACACTAAGCTGTGATGACAATACTAACATATTATTGGATTAAATCAACACACTTTATTTTTCACTCAAGCTGTGTGCATCAAAGTTTGGAAGGGGCTCTCCTCCACATTGTCTTTGTTCACTAAAGAGGACCCAAGCCCAAGAGTCCCTTCTTTCTCTGACATACCAAAAAAGAGGGCTTTGCCAATGAAAAAGTATGCACTAGTTCTTTAAAGCTCTTTTTAGTAGGTGACACCTGTCACTTCTATTTATATTCTATTTGCCAATGCCAGGCACATGATCAAGAGTAAATTTCACGAGATGGGAAAGGCCAATCTACCCTATCCCCAAAACAAGAGCAGTAAGCAAATATTTGTGGATAGCCCTAATGACTGCACAGCAGAAGAATGAGAAAGACTTTGTATGTGAGAAATTACATGCTTTAAAGGAAAAGAAAGAGTGCATTTAGCATCATCACTATTCCTCAATCTGGGTTGGAACAAATAAAACACTTGAATATGCTTCCTCAAATCAAGCAATGACGGAGTTTCCTTAATTACAATAGGGCATGAGCTACGGGTCTGACAAAGAATAGTCAATACATTTGTCATGGTGATATTTAATTTTATATTTGCATGTTTTATATTTACATGTTTCAGATACATCCTATTCTCAGCTACATACAACAGTATGATGAATAAATAAATATAATTATAGCTTTAATAGTAATAATATCGGTATCGCTAGCCATGAATTAGAAGCATAATGAGAGAGCAATGTGTCCTATTGATTTCAAGCACTTTACATCTTTAATAACTGAAGAAATGACAGGGCATCAAAACTTATAATGTGCTATACTTAATGGTAAGTAACTCAAGCTTAAAAGGATTCTTTAGATGAATTTGCCTTCAAACTTCAGTTATTACCATCTTCAAGTAATTTGCCTATTATTAGCTAAATCTAACAATCATTAGTCTAGAAACCGAGGTATAACGGACACTTCTCTGATTTCTGTGATTCTTAGTTGCCAACATTAGCCACTCTATTTCCATCTTTCCCTTTATTATAATGTGCTAATACATTAGTTTGCTCCCTCTGGATATAAATACAATGCAGCTTTTAACTCTGTTTATGGGATACAGGAACACACGCCCTGCCAAAAGATTTCACATTGAGCTACAAATTACTAATCACTGAGTCATTTTTTCCATTTCATTCTTCTCCTTGTGTGGATAGAATTAGTGTGAGGATCCCATTAGCAATGGTGCCTTTACAGGCAGAGTATTTTTTTAAAAAAAGAAATCAAAGCAGTTTTTACAGTGCCCAGGCATAAATGTATATTCAAAAAAATCTGTATAGGTTATTTTTATTGTGAAAAACAAATAACATTTAGAAACTTAGTGGGTTTTTTGTGTGGGTGTTTTTCTTAACTTCCATAGCTGAAAAAACATATTAGATATAAAAATGCAGAATGGAATCATAAGTAGATAGTGAATTTATGAGGAGTACAGAAAGAATTTTGAAGAAGCATTCTATTTGCCTCTTTGGTAAATTTAAAGATTACTTCTCCTTCTATTTTAAGACAAAGAAATTATTTTTAGTTGCATGTCCATTATTAACTCTTTTACGTTTTTAGTTATTTAATTATTTTCGGCTTTTGAGGAAAAGCATCAAGCAACATAGATTTGCAATGCTTATTTCTCTTTATTTGAAATATGTTTGAAGCAATGCATTAAGCTTTGTTAACTTGAGGTTTTAAAAGGCTGCAGTACATATTCTTTGTCCCCCCAAAAAACTTTACTTAATAGATCAACTTGTTGAGCTAGGCATATCTAATTTATCTGTAGAGTGTACAAGTTGGTACAGAGCATGTAACATATCCCCAGCACTTTCCTACGTACAGCACAAACAGAAATCTCTGCCCTCATGAAGCTGACATGCAGGCGTGGAAAGCAATGTGCAAAATCAACAGTATGAGAGTCAGCTGGTAGGAAAGGAAGATGTGCGATCCGTGGCAAGTATAGGGGATTCAGCGGCACTTTTAAAGCAAGGACATCACGGTGCAGGGCAATGGAATCATGAGCTGAAAGTGAGGAGGATCTGAGCCATGGGCATATCAGGGAAAACAGTCCAGGTAGAAAGGAGGAATGGCTAACACAAGACGCTAAAGCCCCAGCATAAAGTGTGGGATCTATTTTCATCGAGAGGGCCCAGTGTGGTTGGGGCAGAGGTGACAGAAAGACTAATAAGAGATAAGCGTGATTCTTCCATGTGGACCTGTTTCCTCTAGCATCCCAATAAGCTATTTTGAAAATTGTGCAGAAATCAAACAACACGAAATGAATGCCACATCTTAAACCTACTTCCAGAGGTGGACAGCGTGCCTCCTTTTACCAGAACTTTGATGCAGTGCCTTAGTTGCACACATGACTTCCAGGGAAACATACAGGAGTGTTTAAATACATAGAGGTTTCCAGAAGAAGAGAGAATGAGAAGGATAATGATGACTATGTTGCACCACATTCATTCCTTTTATCCTTAAAGTCAATTTAAAAAAATCATTTTACAAATGACAGCAAAGAAAATTGGAGATTCAAGAACTTTCCTATTTGTGTACTGAAAACTCCTGAGCTGGGATAGTCACCCCTGTCTATCTGTCTCTCAACCTTGCCTGACACTTTCCAGTGTATGGTAAAGTCCCCTACCTGTCAGTTTCACATAAGAGACAGTCTGGTATAAAGGATGAATTAATTCAAAAGTTAGGAAGATAAGAAATACTCTGTCTAGGGTCATAGGCAATATCAGAATGATGGAATAAATAAAAAAGAAAAGAGAAAGGAATAGTTAGTAACAAAGAATATATGAATCTTGAGCTGCTTATTGTAAGACTTGGCAGAGACAAAAAGATACACTTGTTGCTATAATGCAGCGGCTGAAAATGAGTTGCTGTGGATTTTGAGGAGGGCTAGGAAGAGGCAAATAATGTTAGCATTTCTTTGCAAGAGAAACAAAGGTGGTGGGATGCCAGAGATCACAGATGAATGAACTGAAGTTTTCTAGCAAAGCAGAAACCGAGGCCTGGCCTTGAACCTTTGTTACTAACTCAGTCTCACAATGTACACACTTTAACCTGAACAGGTTTGTATGCACTGGCTTCAAATTAGTGAAATAATTGTGGTCATTAAGGTATGCATCAGTTAATGTCTTTATAGACTTAAGGTGGTATGAGAGGTACACAAAGTGCTAAACAATAGTAGATTTAATTACTTTCCAGGACAGACAATTTTAAAAATCGAAAGCAATGTTGGCTTTTTACGGTGCAATTGCCTTTACCTTCAAGGTTTTGTTTTGTTTTCATTATCCTTGGAGTTTATGAGAATCCCATTAATGGCAAAGAGCTGTTAAAAGCTAGGATGATTTTTTTTTTTCCCCAATGCAGTGAAGATCAATTAGCACCTTCCAATTTTGTATGAACAAGGAGCAGAAAACAGATAGAGCAACACCATTTTGTGCTTGTTGTATCTGGATTAGCTTTCTCACCAAAACTCTTGTTTTCCTTCCAAATCTCCAGTGATGTGCCCAGGGCGATTTTGTCTTCAAGAAAATGGTGATCAGACATGTTTATTGGACAAATGTACTTAAAAGGTTTTTTGGGGTTAGCTTCTCCAGGTGAGAAGGAAGGAAAAAAGAAAGATTCCAAGGGAATGCGTTCTCATGTATTGCTAATTGTCTTCCAATTTGTTGGGAGAAAGAAAAATATCAAGGCAATTTAAGAACTATTATTGTTTTACAAAAAGGAAAATGGATAATCCAGTGGAACTTAGGGAACTAGGAATTGGAGTTCAATGTACATTCTCAATAGATAGCTTACTTGAAGTCTGTAAGCATCTTCAATTTACTAGCTTTTCCACGATGCTTTGGTGGATACTATATTGTCTGAGAATGGTCCTCTATTATCCCTCTTTGTCGCTACTGATGGACTAAATAAAAATTATATAATTACTGGTCATGGAAACAGAACAATATTATTTTCTTCCTGCCAGATGAAAAGAAAGTTAATGTACTGTTAAATATATCTGCTCAAAATTATGCTCCCATGAAGAAATTAATTATTTTATCAGAGTATATATTACTTTCATGCAGTATTTTCAGTATCTCTACGGACATTCTGCTACTATAAATTAATTAGGAGTGGTGATCACTTCTTGATGTAAATGCTAATGGTCAACATGATGCTATCCCTCCTAGTTACTTCTTCAAGGAATGAACAGTAAGAACTGTAAATATTGGGTTTTTTTTTAAACAAGACAAATATTTTCATATGATGGTATGTTTCCTTTGTCAAGTATGCCTCCATTTTGTTACATATTTTATATAATTTGTTAGATCACATTTGTGACATGACGCCAACAGGACTATCATAGTAAAGAATATATTTGGTACCATGTTTCCAAATTGATTGAGCTACAGTTTATCATTTATTTATATACGTGTATTATCTTCAAGTATTTTCTGCTACTTCCCTTAAGCTCAGTCACAGGACAAAATATCTGGGAGGAAAATACGTTTCACTCTAAATTGAAGTTAATTGCATTTCTCATACTTTATATCTGCAAAACCCACAAAATCTTTTGAACCCATGGGGGCAGCAACTGGACTCTTACCCTATTGATTATCATAACTATGGGGATTATCAGTGGTTATAAATGACGGAAAAGGTTTGCCAAGTTTTACTTAAGCTGAAATTCAAGACCCATATTAAATCCTACCCAGAAGGACTTACAGCCTCAAGAATGATTTTAATGTGGCCAGCTAAAGCCTTATTTACTTTTTCCTTAAGGATGATTAGCTGTTAATAAGCCAAGAAATCTCTGCCAACATGTACTACCTCGCTCTGTGGATTGGTGCTTTACATTTATTTTGGTTTGTGTGAGTTTGTCATTGCATTTATAATTTAAAAATTAATATGAATGAAAACAAACAACAAATGAGAACTATGCTTTGATAATTAAAGTTATCATCAAAAACAGTTGGGCACTGTAGCTCACACCTGCAGTCCCAGCACTTGGGAGGCTGAGGCAGGTGGATCACTTGAGGTCAGGAGTTAGAGACCAGCCTGGCCAACATGGTGAAACTCCATCTCTACTAAAAATATAAAAATTAGCCAGACATGGTAGTATGTACCTGTAATTTCAGCAACTCTGGAGGCTGAGGCACCAGAATATCTTGTAATTCCAGAACCCGGGAGGCAGTGGTTGCAGTGAGCCAAGATCATGCCACTGCACTCCAACCTGGGTGACTGAATGAGATTCTGTCTCTCAAAAAATTTTAAAAAGTATCATAAAAAATATGTCCATGTCAATTCAAAAATAATACATTTTTACCACCAGGAAAGGTGGCTCACGCCTGTAATCCCAGCACTTTGGGAGGCTGAGGCGGGCAGATCACGAGGTCAGGAGATCAAGACCATCCTGGCTAACATGGTGAAACCCCATCTCTGCTAAAAATACAAAAAATTAGCTGAGCATGGTGGCAGGTGCCTGGAATCCCAGCTACTTGGGAGGTTGAGGCGGGAGAATTGCTTGAATGATCATGCCATTGTACTCCAGCCTGGGTGACAGAGCAAGACTTCGTCTCAAAAAAAAAAAAAATACATTTTACAACTCTTTTCTACGTTGGAAAATTTGCCTAAATCTTTAAATGTTGCCCTTTTTGGTGATTGGAGAGTTAAGATAGACAGCTAAATGGCTTTAGTCCGATTAGGTTATAAAATCACCTCCATTACTCAGAAATTCATTTCTTGCTGCAAGACATTTATGTTGTTATAGTAATAGTAATTGCAATAATTATCGTAGCACTTACATTTGCAATTATACAATGTTGACCATGCCAGTAAGTCCTGGAACTCTAGAAAAGGAAATACAACGCATAGTTGGGAATCAGTTTGCCAGTGAAATGCAGACATCACTACAGTGCAAAAGATGGTAGCTCTCTTCTCTCTTGCTTTCAGGCCTTCCCAGCAGTTATTATTCAGAAGAACAAATTTAACTGAAAGTCAAAATATGAAACACAATCTGTTAGAATTAAGTGGAAACTGAAAAAGCCTCAAATAACTCTAAGGTCTAGGTTTTTTTTTTTTTTTTTTTTTTTTTAAACAAACAAAAAACAAACATAGGTAATATCCAAGAAAACCTATATATTTTTAGCCTTTTACTCAAAGGAAACACTCTTCTATTGTTCATGTTCTGCAAAAAACGTTTTTGATATATACACACAAAGACAATTCATTGACTGGCCATTTTTGTTGGCATGGGGTAAAGGTACCCCATAGCAATAATTTAAGCACACCCTTAGGATGATCTCGTATGGTAGATGCTTTTGAATGTATGTTCCGAGCTATAGAATCCAGGACTAGCCAAGCCGGAGATTTGTTCCTTGTCTATGAGGAACATCTGAGCCCCTACCCAGTCCTGGGAAACGTCGGCTGTAGAGGGAATAGAGGCTCTGAGTTTGGGGTTGCCTGAAGGTTGCCAGGTGGAGGTCATTAAGGGGAAGGTGTTAAGTGAAAATGCTTTTTTCTTTTTTTTTTTTCTTTTTTGAGACGGAGTCTCACGCTGTTGCCCAGGCTGGAGTGCAGTGGCGCGATCTCGGCTCACTGCAAGCTCCGCCTCCCGGGTTCACGCCATTCTCCTGCCTCAGCCTCCTGAGTAGCTGGGACTACAGGCGCCCACAACCGCGCCCGGCTAATTTTTTGTATTTTTAGTAGAGACGGGGTTTCACTGTGGTCTCGATCTCCTGACCTTGTGATCCGCCCGCCTCGGCCTCCCAAAGTGCTGGGATTACAGGCTTGAGCCACCGCGCCCGGCCGTGAAAATGCTATAGAAACTGCGTGTTGTTTGCAAGTGGTTGTGGTTCTCCTGTCCAGCCCTCTACCACTGGAGTCTCTCTCCTGTGTGTCGTCTCTAATAAAACCACATGTCTTGTTTGCTGACTCTGGGTCTCCCCTTCAGCCTCTTGAATCTGGTGCTTCCCCATTAAAGTTAATAGGGATTTGGCACAAGATTCAGCTATCGCATCTTTAATGGCAAGATATTAAATCAAATGGGTATGTACATCCCCACGAGCTTTTGGAGTATTTCCTGGGAATCAGGGCAATGTTATTTAGAATAAGGAAGGAAAACCCTTTGATTTTATTCTTATAGCCCCTTTGTTCCAGTAATTTCTAAGACCATGTCATGTTTTCAGGGTTTATTTTGGTTACATTGTGAATATAGGTGGATTGTACATCGACAGCTTTGCAGTTTCAATGAGCCTATAAATGTAATAAAAATAGCGTTATTGTATCATTTAATCCTTCTGTACATGATCTTGTCTGGAATTAGTAGTTTGGAATATTCTAAAATTATATATATATATGTATATATTCTAAAATCAAATTTGCATTGATAAAACATGGTTCTACACATACACACACACTCCTAAACTTCTGATGAAGTTCCCCATTCTTACAAGTTCTCCTTAACAACAGCTTTAAATTATACTTCTAGATAAAAATAATTTAGATGTCTTGGTTTTCTTCTCTGTCCTGTCTGCAAAATTCCATACCCAAATCTTTCTTAAAATGTTACCTCCTCCACACAGAACAAAACGATAATCTTTCCTTTCTGAAACCCATAACACAGGAGCTGGCTATTTCTTTCTTAGAGTGGTTAACCAGAGTATGCTCTGTGAAAGCAGAGTTCTTTTTGATTGGCACCATGAGCATTCATCTTCCTTGTTACGTAGTAGCTGCTCAATAAAATTACTTTGACTTGCATTCAGGTCTTCCTTGCACAAAACTGTTGCACAATCAGGTGTATGCCTTACCTGTAAAACCCACAATGCCAAATGCTTAGTAAATATTCAGTAAATAATAATGATTATTGTTACCTATACTAAAGATCTATAAACTCATAGAAAATAAAGTTCTCTCTTATTCATCATCCTATCTTCTATAGTGCTTTGTGCATACTATAGACAATATTTATTCAGTAAATGAATTCAGCCTGAGAGTTCTGTTCACAGTGTGCTTCTTAAATCCAAGTCTAAAGGTTTATATCCTGTATAGAATACTTGTATTCTATACCACTTATATTTAATTAGGAGTCATATTTCCAGAAGCACTTTGGAAACAAGTGGCAACTATTCCAACAGGCCTATCCAAACACAATAAATTTGAAATACATTTGAAGAGAAAGGAAATAACTCCTTCTCCCCCACCCAAAAGAAAAGCTTGTCTATGCTGAAGGACTTAATGTTCCTACCAGATAACTAAAAAATGTGCTGAATTCAAGGAAAGAAATTTATGTGTGGCCATCTGAACTTCAAGAAATAATTGCTCTGCTAAGATTTATCATCCCTACAATTGAATTAATGGAAGACTACATTTTCGTATGCAAAGAATCTTCTTTAAAAATAAGAGCAATTAAAACCTCTTAGGCACACAACTCTTATTTGATAAGAAAGTTGTCCTCGCATATAACCTGTCATAGCCAAGTCGGCAAAGTGCACTCCTGATAAGTTTTTAAATATAAAAACTACTACTTCTTGAAGATGGACAATATGGGCCATATTCTCCCAGTTATGTGTTGTTGAAAGAACAAATGACTTCCCAGGAAGGAAAAAAAGTTTAAAAAAGTGCCAAAAATATATAGTAGTCGTTTTTCACTATAACAGAAGACAACTCAGAAATATGGAGTACCAAAAATAAAAGAAAGAAAGAAAGAAAGTCCATTTAAAATGGAGATACTTGCCCATTTACTTCTCTTAAGAATGTCTTCCAGGAACAGAAAGCATGCCCTTGGTGAGTCAAATGAGTTTCATTTAGGTTTTAGATTAGCTGCTGCCCCTAAAATATATCTTGATGGGCTGGTGTTAAATGACAAGGTTGTGAAATGAAATACAAATTAGGCTTAACTAGGATAGACTGCATTAAAAAATGTACTCGACTCAACAGGGAAGTTCAACCAAAGTTCAGTGAGTCCATGCTGGTGTGAAGTGGGGTGAAGGGCTGGGCACAGCATCACGTCTGCTGTGGGTGGGGTCTCACTAAGACATCTTCTTGCTTCCAAATGCAGGTGATGTAATGAGAACATCCACAAACATGGGCTTTCCAGCAGTGACCGACAGCTTGTCGGATGCCATTAGTTAGAGCCACAGAGGATAATTCTCACACTCAGTTTTATGACCAGCATGCTCTCTATTGGTTTGCACTAAATACATGTTGACCAATATTTCAAGCACGGTGTATATCTGCATCATGAATATATGTTTCTGATTTTACCAGTCATCATTCATATACTTGTGAGCAAAAAGACGAATTGAATGGCATCAAAATAGATAGTATCTTTTCCAACTATTATACACATTTAAACAATTCATTTACATAATTTAAAAATAAGTTTGAATTCATATCACATCTTAAGAAAATTATTTTATTTATTTACATTAAGATATTTACAAATTTGAAACACTTTTTAAATTCCAGATCTATCTGATAACACAACTGTTTTCTCATGATATAGTCTAGGATCTAAAACAATTTACATTGATAAAACATGGTTAACATATATGCTAACTGTTCAAATATTTTGCGTTTTTAATTTAATTCTCTCAAAATGCTATTATGGAGATGCTATTATTACCTGTATCCCTGTTCCACAGATGAGAAGGCTGAAGCACAATAAGATTTAGTAATTTGCTGGAGGGGCCAGGCTTGTATGGAAGGGAATCAGAATTTAAACACATATTGTGACATCCTGCCATCTTATGCTCAACGAAAGAAGAGGGAATTACAAAGGACACACAGTGCGAACACCAGGACCGTCCAAATTGAGAGATCAAAAGTGGGGATGTACAAAACCGGCTTAAATAATGTTACTGGTTAAAACTGCTAATGGGTACAGGGATTTACTTGGGGAGTAACGAAAATGTTCAAAAATTGATTGTGGTGATTGTTGCACAACTCTGTGAATACACTAAAAACCATTGGATATGTGTGTGCGTGTGTATGTGTGTGGGTATTTAATACATATAATTTCACTATTTTGATTAATCTCTCAAATTGTTACTGAAAGGCTGTTATCAGACCAGGAAAGACTAACTGATGCTATACAACCTTGTTTAATTGTATTTAAAGATAGCCTAAAATCGCAGTATAGCATTGCGTGAATTAACATGTTCTTCCATACCATAGGTTCCCCCCCCCTCCCCCATTTGGTAACTTGATTGTAACATACACTTCATTGTAACTTGATTATGACTTGTAACCTGACTGCAACATACACACAGTGCATCTTATGTATTTAGAAATCTTCTAATTACTCAGAAAGTAATTCTAATGTCTCTATCTACTTTTTAAAACATTCTAATTAAAATTGAAAATACATTCAAATATCATTATTTTTGTTTTTTCTTCTTTATCTTCAGATTTGTTCTTTAAAGTTTTTTTTTTTTTTTTTTTTTTTTTTTTTTAATTTGAACTATGGGACAGTAGAGAAGTTAATTTGGGGTGGATCACTTTCTGAGGACCTTTTAAAATAAATCGGATTTCAACTGCTTTTTTTACCTGGAAGTCAACAGAAATGCTACCTTTATCAAAACAAAGCATTCTGTCTTCTATTTTTATTATGAGTATTCACAGTCTAATTTTCCTAAAATTACATCTTCATATGTTAAACAAAATGTTTGTTGCCCTAGGGAAAGATGTAGAGGGTAATTTAATCCCACAATGTATTAGATACCTTATAAAGTATTCATTTTTGTTTTATTTTGTTTTACTTAAAAACATATTTTGTGGTATGATTGTGAGAGAAGATAAACCAAATGTACTTGGACTGTGTTTCATTTGTATTTACAGTGTGTTATATTCTTTTATACACAAAATGAAAGGGTCTTATTGACCCTTATGTTGTAAGCTACATGAAAAATACGCATTTAGGTTTTCATTATAAACAGATTTGGTCACCACTATTTATGTTCTTTTAGTCTGCATTAGCACGGTCATTTAAATAAAACATTTGTTTGTAAATGTGTGTGTTTTACTTGATATAGCTAATTACAAACCTGGCTGGGATTTTTACGATACCTCTTTTAAAGCATAGTTTTTATGTAAATTGAAACATTTTATCTTAAAAATGCCTCGTGTTTGATTTAATATGCTTGAATTAAATATATTCTATCTACTTGAATCTCTCTCTATTTAAAGGAATTTTTCTGAAAAACAGGCATGGCAGTTAACTTCCTGTCTGTGGCTTTCCAAGAATGAATTAAAATGTGTAAAATGATTTGAGATTCATGGTGAAAGGATGCTTTAGAGTGTTAATCCCCCATGAATTCTGCCTCCAGGATTCTGTCTAAATGAGCAGGAAACTTCTGGAATTGAACAAGCATTGTGGGTGGCCATGCTACGGTTAACAGGAAGAGAAGGGAGATTTCAATTAAAGATGTGAGTTAACTCACATAAATACTATTATTTGTGGGTGCTTGTGCATGTATGTGAGTATAGGCCTGCACACTGATAGAACAGAGAGACCAAAAGGACTGAAATATAAATTCTCCCATGTGTCAGGAGAAATGCTCATGGGAGAGGATAGATATTTTCAGGAATTTATTTTGTATCTCTTAACATGCTTCAGTGATTTACAATACCATTGAATTTGGCTATGATCAGGATTTTGAAGACTTGTAGATAAATTAAAGGGCAGCATTATGTTTTCCTTTACGGTTGAAATTTTATAGCCTAAATTGTTTTTCCATTTCTATTTCCATGTTCTGGGTTTGGGAAGGAATGTAACATGCATTATTTCCTGTGTATTAGAATGGGAAAAATTTTCCACGTTTTACACACACACACAGTCCAAATAATATTGCCTTAAAGAACGGAATTAGAAATCCTGTCTCTGATGATTACTGCATAAATTAATTTCTGAATTATTTTCTAGATTTCTTCATTATCCATTTGCAATTACAATATTTCTGTGTTGAGGTATACTAGTAAAGTAACTTATTAATGTTTTCTTTAGCCATCAGTCATACATACGCACACACACACACACACACACACATATACACTCACAAATACATACATCTATAATTAAATTTATATTATTGGATTGCTATTTATAAAATTGTTTAAAAGTAAGTAAATTCTTTCAATTTCTAAAAGCCAGATATTTAAACATTTCCACATATAATTTAAAACTAGCAAGTATAACCATTCAGCTAGTCTAATTTCATGTGAAATACTATGTATGAAGTTGGGTAAGGTGGTGAAGGGTTGGGATAGATACAAAACACTTTGTGAGGATATTAAAAATTAAGAGCAGAATGACTTTTTCATTTGTTTTTTCATATAACTATCATTTGCATGAGGGACTTTAGTGTTGTTTCTTTTAAAATTTTTTGAGATTTGGTGCCCTGGTGTCTTCAAATTCTAATAGAACAATTGGAATTAGGCACCTAATTTTTCAACTTCTTAAGGAAAATGATAATGGATTAAGGAGCAGAAAATGCCTGAAGGTTTCACTGATGTACTCTTCCCTGTCTTTTAGAGCACACCTCACTTTTGTGTTTTATTACTTTTTTCACCATTTTTCATGAATAATGGGGCTGGGCACTGCTGCTGCTTTAGAGATGGGGTTATATCCCAATCACCATATTAGAGAATTGCCTGGTCCCATAGCAGATATTCCTACTGATAAAATTCATAAAGATTCCACTCAATGGAACCCCACAGAGGGAGTCTGTTTATAAACGATAAGGACAATATATCTAATGATAGTTTCTTTCTCTTCAGAATGCCACTAACTCTTGAGATGTGTTTGGCATACTATATACTCTTTCTACCTTTCAACAGCAAACACAATCATGTTTTATTGTTATTTTTATTTTTTAGCATGAACAATATACCAAGAATTTCCTTTGAAGAGACATTGACTCGTAAGGTTTTCTTCCACATCCTGGGAGAGGCCCCACCAATGCATGCACGTGGCCATGCCTTTACCAAATTTGAAGGCAAGATAGTTTCCCTATGATTGGTCAAGTCCTCACCCACTACCACTCCAGCTGCCCCTCAGTCACACTTCCCCTTAGCCAGGCACCATTGGAGTGGTCACAGGCAATATTAGGATTTGGTAAAAAGGAACTGAGTTGAATATGTGTTTAGTGTGTGTGCATTGGGACAATATTGATTTGGTTCACAGTAACTTCCATGTCTGGTTATTTGGGTCATGTCTATGCTGACTCTTGCTTGTCAGGACACAAAGGAATCTGTCCCGTAGTGCCTGACACTGCAAGTATGCCCCTAATGGGATAGATGAGTGTTAGAAATATGTGGTATGAGAAGCTGGCTTTTGAAAATTTTTTCAATTATGTGATGTATACAATTTTAGTGGGGAATTTTGTTTTCAACAATGCCAAATTAAAACAGAAATTATTTTCTTTCAAGGATGTATGAAAATTTTCATACATTCAAGGATGTATGAAAATAAAAAGAAATTTATTTTTCTTTGTTAATGGAAATGGTATATTTGCGAAAATGTGGTATACCTTTTAAAGTGGAAAGATGTTTCGGAACACTTCAACTAAACAGGAAAGAAATGATAGACCATTTATTTGGACTCATATGTTTTATGCCTTCTTTCCTCACTTTAAAGTTATTAAAATTTAGGAAATTTTTCTAATAAACTGAACGGAACCTGAAACATAAGTCATAATTACGTGAGTGGCAAAATTAGTAGACATTTTATTATAATATTGAGAAGGAAATTATAACCCAAAATTTTACACTGTACCAAAAGTAGAAATTTGTTATGAATTAGAGATGTATTTCAAACACAAGAAAAAGTTGTATTTTTTATTGTTAATGATCTACTTAATGTAGGGGATATTGTTACATGAATATATAACAAGAATATTTATTTTTCTGATTTTAACAAAAATATTAGTATTAAAAAAAGAAGATGAAACTCATTATATGCCAGTACAATGAGAGCAGACCCTGACAAAAAGCTGGTAATTGTGGATTAGAAAAATCAAAGAAAACTTAGGTTTTGTCAACACACGCACTTTAAATTCTTTGAAATCAATGAAACCCTCGAATTGACAACAACATTAACATTTATTATTAGCATGAAGTGTGAAGCTGAAACTTGTCTACATGATTGATAATAATAATACAATTTTAACAATGCCACCTGAAAAACTGAATTATCTCTCTATTCTCAACATAAATAAAATAGTGAAATTGTCATAAGATGAAACCATCAAATAAGTATAGAATAAAAATGTACACTTAAAAATATCAAGGAAGTATGTCAGATAAAATTAACAAGAAAAGTCAAGTTATTTCAATTTCTGATTATTATGGTATTGATCAAATTTTTAAAATTTGTATGATTTTCTCAAGATAGATAAGCTATATATATACAGAATCTTTTTCAATCAATGTATTTATATATAGACAAATTTAAAAATATACATATATAGTGAGAGTGTGTGTTTTCTACACATGTGTTTATAGAGAGAGACAGTTCATATTCACATATATAGACAGCTTATACGTAATTTTGTTTAAATAGCTTATATTCTTTTTCTTAAAATGAGACTCCAAAATTATACAAACTTCAGGCTCCTCAAAACCTGGGTCTGTCCATGCCAAGGAATCAAATATATTTTTTAAAGTACATGCAACAGAAACTTGGTGGGTTTAATTTAAGAAAAGTCACATTTCTTATTACAGAATCAAAGGAAAAGCTGAGTGACTTAGATTGAGGAAGTGGAAGTGCAGACTGTGGACAGAGTCTGGGTTCCAAGAGCATTATCTGAGAAACAGTTCTAGAGGATATCGCCATTGGTTGGCAGGTCCTCTAATCCTCATGCCTGCATCCTTAGTTGAAATTCAGAAGATGTGGAGGAAGATACTAAGCTAAATAGAATAACATGGATGGAGTGACTTGAGTGACAGTTGTGAGAATGGATTGAAAGGCAAGCAGCTTCTCTAGGCAAGCAGATATATAAGGCAGATAGAAATAAGAGTCAGCTACAATCAGATATTGTACTTAATGTTGGGATGCACGGGGATAGAGAGAGAGGAAGACAGTTCTGTGCCTTCCAAGAATTTATACTTTAGTGTAACCTATAGATGTGTAAGTAGATAATATGCAAAGTATGTTAGATTCTAACAGAGCACTATGTCCAGGGAAATTTGGAAGGATAGGACAGAGAAACAAAGCCCCAGATAAGGTTTCTTGGAGTTGAAAATGGATGAGCTAAGTCTTGATTCTGGGTCTAATTTTATTTTCTTGAGAAAAATAAATGAAAATCAAATTTTAGAATAGAAATTTAAAAAAAAATGGAAATCAAATACCTCCAACAGCACCCTCTTTAGATACAAGTCCTAGAGTGAGTCCCAGAAAAATGAAGTAATTGACAGAAAAACATACAGTTACTTGTGGCAAAATTTTACTGGAACCCGCTCTTAATATTATTGTTCATCATTTTATACAACAGAGAAAAGGAATTCAAAGAACTCGCCAAACATCAAAGTGAATCAAACAGGAATTTACAGTAGGTCTCATGGAAAGTAAGTAAAATGATCTGGTATTTATAATTTTAATTCAGGAAACATGACTAAGGACATGCGTATAGAAGCTTTTAAATCAAAACATAGTAAGTGCAGGTTAAAAAGAGCATGCTATTGGGGAAAACATAGGCGTTTGATAATAAGGAGCCATAAGGTGGAGCCAATGGAATTTTTAAGCTAATTGACTGTATGTTCAACCATGAGCGCAATGACATATGTCAAATATCATTTAACAGACTTTAAATCTGCACTTAATAACAAAAGCATAACCCATTTAGACCTAGATTTCTGCCTTTGATTTTTTAAGAATATACTTTCTAATGTATATTAACATTCATAATTTACAACATACACATGGATAATATTACTTAAAACTCTAGGTAGTGGATAATAGAAATCCCAGATTTGTATTACAAGAGTAATACTGAGCATGAGGGAAAAGATCAAGGCAAAGAGAAAGTGAGAAGTATGTGGAACAGGCCCTGCACTAAAATGTATTCCCAATACATTCAATAAATTGTTTATAAACTGATTTATTTCTCCTTCTCCTGCTGTTCCTCCTTTTTCTTCTTCTTATGATCATGCTGACATTTCCCTTTGTAATCCTGGTAACTTTTCCTCATGGTCACTTTAGTGAATCTCTTTTTTCACTGCTATGTTATACAATTGAAACATATTCCTCATTTCATTCCCTGAATTTATTACATTTATGTAGGTCCCACTCAGATTTTAGGTGTGAATGTGTGATTAATAAGGAATGAAACATGGTGATAAGAATATGAGCTTTTCTGCCAGACATAACTGAATTTGAATCTTTCATCACTTGGTAACATGATCACTTTGAGCAAATAAATAAGAAAATGAAACCTTCGATCTTCTTTTCTAATACGGAGGTAATAATAACACCATATCAGTGTGTTATTGAGAGTAGTAAACCAAATAGTTAAAGGGCAGAGCTTGCAATAAATCTTATCATCATCATTATCATAAACATCACTGATGAGAGCAATATTTGGAAAAATGTCTGTCTTTTCCAAAGCAAGTATACATGGTCTATACCACCTCTATACTATTTCTCAATGACTTATTTGACTTGGCCCATGTTAATTTTCAGAGAATGTTCTACAATAATTTTCCTTACATGTGAAACTTTTTTTGAGTTTTTAATATAAAGCAAAAACAGAGAGAAGCAGACAGATAATAGAATAGTTGTGCAAAAATAGAGAGAAGATGTGTATATTAGCAATTAGGTTAATAAAAATTGAGTTTGAACTTAACTACTCTTATTTTTATTTATTCAGGGCATCTCTTTGTCTCCTTCAAGTACTGTCTACAGAGGGCTAGTAAATTCAAGCCTGCCATTCTTAATGTGAATACAGTAAACAACAATGTCATCTGATGAGAAGGAGGGAGGCAAGGGTGAATTCAGGGACTGGAGTAAATTGAGTATGTTTTGAAATAGCTTCTCTAGGAAATTAAATAGGAATTCAACCATGAGGGAATAAAAGGACTACAAAGAAACACTAAGTAGAGAAAGAAGGCATTTTCAATGGATCCAGATAGCCAGCTTACATGACTTTCTCTAACAGCTCAGCAATTCTGGGTTAGACATAAAGAGATAATTTGTGCTTAAAAGAGATGTGAACAGATGGAGATTTGAGAGAACCTAAAGTTCATCTTATTTGTGCTGTTTGGAGGCTGGGCAGGGCACTGGGATTTTTTTTTTTTTCATTATATATAACATTTTTTTCTGTGTTTCATGCAGTGTAAAGAGGTTACTGTTGTGCACATTTAATATTTTTTTCTTATACTGAAAACAATATTTAGTTGTTAGGTGTCTAAACATAAATGTAAAAAAAATCTTGCCTTCAATTTAATTTACCCAAAATAAAAAGTTAGCAATTTGAGCTCTTTATAGCCATATATTTTATAAATGCATAAAGGAAGAGGAGGAGACTGAGAGAAGTCACTTTATGTATATGAGATAATACAATATGGACTGATTTACAATCTGATATTTAAAAATTTAATAAATTATAACATGATAACATTTTCTATACTTTTAATTCTCTTTCATAATTTGGAGTTTCTACATGGAAGCTAGTTTAATTATTGGAATGTAGTTTATTTAATCCTAGAAGTTTAATATGCAGGTTTTATTCTATGTTTTCACCAATAGATTCTAAATTGCAGTAAACACTCTATAGTTAATACTTATCCATTCATGATAATTTGTTGAGTGCATACTACTAGAAGCAGACTTACTTGATTAAATACATGCCATTTTGCATAGCAGTTTTTATATATTGTCAAACTGTCCTCTAGAATAACTCTTTTAAACATATCTTTTGAATGTGTAAGGCAGTCATTCCAGAAACTTAACAGTAAAAACTTGTGTTTTACTTTCATATATTAAAATTTTAAACAAATAGCAAATATCTGTAGCTGTGCCTCTTTAGTCATGATTTTTTAAACTTTAAAATATTTTAATCATGTGATATCTTAACCATTTATGAGAAATCCAGGAAAATAATAAAACAGACACCAAGGTACCCCATCACTGCAATTATATGGATAAAACATTTCCATATTTTTTAAAATAAACTTTACAAATACATATTTTTTGTATTCATTTTTCTGAATACATTTGAAAATGAGCAGAATTGTCTTTGATTCCATCAATTTCTTCTTTTACCATGACTCACATTTCATTTCTATTTTGCTTCCTTCTTCTTTTGTGATTTCGTGAGTTGAAAACATAATTCTTTAAAAATTTTTTTTGCATTATATAAAAATTGTATTGGCAATAGTTTCTATTGGCCAAAATTCTATTGGCAATGGATTCCTTTTATTTTATTAATACACTTTATATTTATACAAGAAATACAAATCTCTCTTCCAATCTAGGACTTCCATATTTGGGTAAGCAATCTTCTATCATTATACCTTTCACAAATTTGTAAAATACATATCTATATAAGATTTCTCTTTTCTACTCTCTGCCTCTCTCTCTTTTCATTTTTCTTTTGTTCTCAGCCAGAGAATTCATCCTGTCAAAAATTACACTAAAACTTGCTTTGCAAAACGTATGAAAATTTTTAGACATTAATAACTACAGTTCTAACTTACTTTATTCCTGCCAAGTAATATCACTAAATCTGAATGTACTGTAACTAAGTCCAATATTAGAGGACAATCAGATTGTTTATAATATTTTTGCTATTTAAATTCTGTAATACATATTTCTGCTCACAAATCATGTATTAGAACATTTTATGTAGCATATATTTTTCAAAATGAAATTCTATGGCAAAAATACTCATTTTTAAAAGTAGACATCATCAGCACATACAGTTGTAATATTATAGCAATTTATGTTATAATCAACAATATATGAAAGTGAACATTTGCACATACTCTCATCTGCATTGGATGCTATCAATTATTTTCATAAAAGTTGATGTTTTATTGTTGTTGCTTCATTAAATTAATTCTAAGGCTATTAACTTCTTTCTGAATATAACCTTGGCAAGCCTTTAGAAGTTTTGTTATACATATACTTATATGTATATATGTGCGTATATATGTATATGCATATGTATGTATGTGTATATATATTTATATGTGAAGCAATTATTTTATTTTCATTCCTATCTAAATAGATTTTTTTTAAAATTTCACCTTACCTGGTTTTCTATGTTCTATATTCGCCTGGCTCAAACCCTTCATATATTATAATTTATATGTTCTATTATTATTAAGTCTTTCCATGAAATTTCTTATTTTTTAATATAATTTTATGTAAAAATAAATTTAGATTTATAGAAATATTGTAAAAGTAGAAAAGAAGATTCTCATGTAACCCAGAGCCCACATTTATGGTTCTCCTATTATTAACATTTTATATTAGTACAGTACATTTATCACAATTAATGAACCAACATTAACATATTATTAACTAAATTCCATGTCTTATTCAGATTGTCATAATTTTCAACTAATTCTCTTTTTTCTGTTCCCAGTTCCCATTTAGAATACCCCATTATGTTTAGTCATTAGGCCTCCTTAGACTTCTCTCGGCTGTAACAGTTAATTGGACCTTCCTTGCTTTTGATGATGTGGACAGTTTTGAGACACACTGATTAGGTATTTTGTAGATTATCTCACAGCTGGTATATGTGTAATGTTTTCTTCTCATTATAAGATTAGGGTTATAGGTTCGGGGGATAAAAACTACAAAGGTAAAGTACCATTCTCATGACAGCATAGCAATGGTCTATCAAAGCCATGTATTATCAACATGGCTTATCACTGTTGATACTAACTATAGTTAACCGACTGAGGCAGTGTTTGTTAGGTTTCTCCACAGTAAGGGACTCTATTTCCCCCTTTCCATACTTAGCCCTTTGGATGGAAGGTAATATACAAAATCCACATTTAGAGAGCCGAGAGTTATACTCCAATTCTTTGAGGGAGGAATATCTATGTAAATTATTTAAATTTTTACATTAAGGTTTGTCTTATTTCCTTATTTTATGTATTTATTCAAACGTGTATTTATATCAGCTTTGACCATTGGAAACTTTGTCAGTTGGAGCCTGTCTCCATTATTGTGTTTTTCACCATATACTCTTTTTCTGACTCTGTAAGATTCTTCATGGTTATCTTGTATATTTCCCGTCAAGGTCCTAAAATCAGCCATTTCTGCAAGAAGCCCTGATTTTTTTGTTTGTTTGTTTGGTTGGTTGGTTTTTTGTTTGTTTGTTTTTCTTTAATAGCGTTAGAAACAAATTTCTGAGTGCTCGGTATGCACTATGGTTTGAACATATGTGTTTCTCCAAAATTCACATGTTGGAACTTAAACCACAATATGATAGTATTAAGAGGTGGAGCCTTTAAGAGGTGTTTTAAATTACAGGATTGTAGCAATTATGTATGGGATTAGTGACCTTTTAAAAGAAGAGTGAGGGAGCAGTTTTCTCCTTTTAACTTTCCATCCCTTCGGCTGTGGCAGGGCACAGCAACAAGGCGCCATCTTGGAAGCAGAGACCAGGCCCTCACCAGTGTCTCACCCGTGTCTCACCCAACCTGCCAGTGTCTTAATCTTGGACCTCTCAGCCTCCAAAGCTGTGAGTGTGATAATATTGTGAAATATATTTGGTCTTCAACACCCTTTCTTCGCATATAGCTCCTAAAATCCTTAGAAACTTCAGAGTCTTAAGTGTCTTTTGTATACTAATGAGTTGCTGATGGTTGGATGCCCCTAGATAGCTTCAGGATGGGGGTTGGTCACCTGAAAGATCAAGGTGTGATTAAAGAGTTACACTTTCAGCTTCACCACCCACCTCCAGGAAAGGGAGAGGGGCTAAAGGTTACATTGATCACTGATGGCCAATGATGTAATTGATCATGCCTACTTAACAAAGCCTCCATAAAACCCAAAAGAACGAAATTCTGGATGGCTGAACATGTGAAAATTCCTGAAGAGTGTCCTGCCTGGTAGACCATGTTGTCCTACTTGAGAGAGCAAAGGATACAGATGAAGAGTCACATAGGGTAAAATATAGAGAGGTTGAGCACCCCGTCTCTACACTTCACCTTATGTGTCTCTTCATCTGTATCCTTTGTAATATACTTTATAATAAACCAATAATCACAAGTAAGTTTTCCTGGCTTCTGTGAGCTGCTTTAGCAAATTAATCAAACTAAAGAGGGGTTTGTGGGAACCCCAACTTTAAGATGGTTGGTTAAAAGTTCCAGAGGACAGGACTTAAACTGTTGTCTGAAGTCAGGGGGAGTTTGTGGTACTGAGCTCCCAATCTGTGGAATCTGAGGTTCTCTCCAGGTAGATAGCATCCAACTGAATTAGAGGACCGCCACACATTCAGTCACAGAAGTCTTTTTTATTGATTGTTTTGGTGGTGTGAGAGCCAAGAAAAAAATGATTTGAGTTTTTTCCCTATGCGGTAAAAAATAAATTTCTACTCTTTATAAATTACCAAGTTTCAGGTATTTTGTTAAGCAGCAAAATTGACTCAGACAGTATGGTTGGTACTTGGGTGTCATTGCTTCTAGGTCCCCTCAGCTGAAGGATCAAGGGAATATATGTGTGTGTACTAACATATGTATTCACATATACATATCTGTATGTGCCATCATCTATATCTATAACTATATCTATACCTATATATATATAGGTGTCTATATTAAGCTTCTAATGTGACTATATCCCTTTTTGTTTAGTGCAGATATCTTAGAATATTCTCATCACTTCTTGGCATTTTGGCTAAGATCAAGTGTAACAGAATATTCTCCATTCTCCTCTCCTTGTGACATTGCTAACATTCGTTTCATTTATCAATATGCTACTATTACCCAATACATTGTAACTATTATTGCTTTAAACAAATAATTATACTTTGAAATAAATTAAACATAGTAAAAAACATGTTTTATATTTACGTATTTCTTTGATACTCTCTCTTTCTTTATGAAGATCCATGTTGATGACCTATACTATTTTTCTTCATCCTGACAAACTTATTTTAAGCTTTCATGCATGATAGAACTGCTGATAATGAATTCCTTCTCTTTGTCTGATAAAGTTTTTACTTCTTCATTTTTAAGGAATAATTTTATTGCATAAACAATTCTAGATTTTTTTCTCTCAAGCCTTGAAATATTTCTCTCCAATCTCTGCTTCCTTGCAGTTGCTATAGTTTCTGATGAGAAGGTTACTGTAATCCATATACTTGTTTCTCTAAAAGTACATTGTTTCTCGCTGGTGTTTTCAAAGATAATTTTTGTCTGTGGTTTACTGTACTTTGTATACTATATGCTGTGTTGTGCTCATTGTTGGTATTTATCGTGCTTGATTTTTCTGAACTTCCTGTATCTGTGGTTTGGTGTCTTTCATTCATATGGAAAAGTTTTGGCCATTATTACATAAAATATTAATTCTGGTTTGTTATCTCTTCTTTTGGTGTTCCAATTATGTATACGTCACACCTTTTGAAACTGCCTCACTGCTTTTAGTGCTTTGCCCTGTTTTTGTTTTTTGTGTGTGTTTGTGTGTGTGTGTGTGTGTGTTGTTGTTGTTGTTGTTGTTTCTCTCTCTCTCTTTGCACTTGTGCTTTGGAAGTCTCTATTACATTACTTTCAAGCTACTATAGATGTGTTGAGTCTAACAATGATACCGTGCAAGCCTTTTTTTGTTTGTTTCTGATACAGCACTTTTTATTTTTGGAATTTCTTTTCAATCGTTTCTTAGAGTTTTCATCTGTCCGTTTACAATACCATTTTCCCAGGTCTGGCAATGTCTTTTCTCTGGAGAGTAGACTTTTGTTATAGAGCAGATTCTAGGTATATTTCACAATACTTACTCTAACAATCTCCATCTCCCCCAGCCAGAACCAGGGGAGACTTTTCTTGTTTTGTTCATCATGAGAACCTAGGGGGTTTCTAACGTAAAATCCACCAAAATGTGCCACCCTGTTTGAAGACTGCAGTTCCTAAGACTTTCTCATTCTCACATCAGTTTGTTTTCTGACTCCAGCACCTCACCAAAACTATAATTTAGTTGTTCCTACCAGGTTGTGACTCCACTGGCTTCTGCTCCAGGTAAGCAAATCTTCCCTGTGTCTCCCTCTGGATATATTTGTCTTTTCAGATTTCAGGGCAATGATTTTTCCTGTGACCTCAGTTCTCTAGTGAGTCCATGAATAGTTATGGTTATTTTCAGTTTGTACATGTTTCTTCTTGTAAAAACAGGCATCACAATTCTCAAGCTCTTTAAAATTCAGAACGGAAGCAGAAGTCATACTTAAGTTTTTAGCACACTTTAGAATACTTTTCTGTCACTTCCTACAGTTAAATAGAGTGTATATTTTCCCAAAAATGAAAATAATCTTAGCATTTTTTCTAGTTTTAAAATTATTTCTTCTCAGATTCGTGATACTGAAGCTGGACACTGTAAACATTTCTTCTTTGCTAGCTGGCAAAATTTTAGGCTGCTCAGTAGAGGACACTGAAGGAGTTTATCTTACTGTTTTGAGTGTGCTTCTTCTGACTTCTATGCCATGAAGGCCAATCAGTGCTTCTTGACCAATGGTGGACATGAAGCCCAGTGACCCACATCGTTCAACAAATATTGCAAACATTCAGCAGGCATCTTTCTACCAAGTATCACCAGCCAGTCCTGCCAGCCTCCAAGAGATTATTTACTCAATGATTTGTGGCAACACCCCAGCATATAGTTTCATAATCAGCAGCTCCTATCTGTTGCACCTCAGCAAACTTCGTTTCCTGAGCACAGTCACACCCTCGCCTATTTGGTAGAACATTCAGCCTTGGGAAATGCTTCTTCAAAGATTGTTCTTCCCTTCAGTAATTCCCTTTGGCCCTAGGAATGGTGGCTGTTTCCTACATCTGTTATTCCTGTACTCTCTATCTTTTTTTAACTGCACTTGGGGCTTAATCCCCTTTCAATACTTAACATTTCTTCAATGAAAGTGCCACTACTCCAATTACTGGTGTGGTTTTTATCAACTGACCCAGTACTTAGTGATTCAACACCTTTTCACCGTTGCATAATTAACATATTGAAGTCATACGAAGTTTTGGATAGTAATCATGATCTTATCTTATACTAACAGCTATTAACATTTATAAGTTTTTTGAATAAATATTGTTCTTTAAACAATTTTCATTATAATTTCCAGAAGTCGCCTTCCTATTTTTCTTTTTCCTGATTTCGAGACTTCTTTGTGGATTTCTTGAAGAAAAACTAGGATTTCTCAAGCTGATTTCTCTGGAGCATGTTCTGAGTTGTGGGTATAAAATTTTCATTTATTTGTGTATGCAATTACAGTTCTTTTCAGAAAACTATCAAAATTGCTATGCATATTTATCTAATACATTCTTTTCTACCGTATTGTTAGAATTTGGGGTTGTAGGAAAGATTCACTTGTGAGCTGATGCCTAAGTTTCTGCTCTACTTCTAAAGCTCTAGTACTTTTTTAAAAAACTGAATCACACAGATTTTTGCAAACACATGCCAATGAATAGAATCTGCTCTGCCTCCATACACATGATAACACACAACTTATTCTCCATTTGAAACTAGGGAGGTGGCAGAATTGTTCGAAGAGGAATTCTGTTAAAAAGCGGGTGATTAATACATAAAAATAACCTTTAAAATATTAATTTATTCGGCATATGTTACTAATTCAGATACATTTAATACCTACACTGAAGCATGTAATATATGTTAGCTACATTTGTATAGCAGCAGGCAGGGCAGAAACTGCTGGTGATCATCCAATATCCATTCTTCCACTTTTCCCTTTGGTAATAAAATGCCCACATTTTTACTAAGTCTATGGTCGTTCAGACAAAACTATTTTCATTCTTTCCTTTCAGGTAATGGGCTATGTGACTAATTTCTGGCCAATGGGATGTGAAGAGAAGGAATGTTTACAAATATTGGATAATGTTCTTAATGGGAAAAGAAGTGATTTTCATTTCTTATCCCCTCCCAACTGTATGGAACATAGATTTGATGGCAGAACCTGGATTTATACTATTAATAGAGGACATCTGTTAAGTATGGCAAAAAGACAAGCTAGACTCTGGGACCTAGCCTCAGGTCTGGAGGCTTAAGCCTCCTGTTTACAAGGAGATGACAGAAAAAAGAAATAGTCTCTCTAATGTAGCCCACTGTTATTTTTGCCATGATTTTAGCAATTGAACCTGTATCTGAAATAATAGAGAAAGCACATTTAAATATAATTTTTATTTTTATTTTATTTTTTTTTTGAGATGTAGTTTCACTCTTGTTGCCCAGACTGGAGTGCAATGGTGCCATCTCGGCTTACCGCAATCTCCGTCTCCTGGGTTCAAGTCATTTTCCTGCCTCAGCCTCCTGAGTAGCTGGGATTACAGGCATGCATCACCATGCCTGGCTAATTTTGTATTTTTAGTAGAGACAGGGTTTCTCCATGTTGGTCAGGCTGGTCTCGAACTCTTGACCTCAGGTGATCAGCCCACCTCAGCCTCCCAAAGTGCTGGGATTACAGGCATGAGCCACCGTGCTTGGCTTAAATATAATTTAATACATGTTAAAATATATGGGCATTTTAAGAAAGCCATCATTCTCAGCAAACTAACACAGGAACAGAAAAGCAAAGACTGCATGTTCTCACTCATAAGAAGGAGATGAACAATAAGAACACATGGACACAGGAAACATCACAAACTGGGGCCTGTTGACTGGTGGAGGAAAGGGGAGGGAGAGCATTAGGACAAATACCTAATGCATGCGGGGCTTAAAACCTAGGTGACAGGTTGATAGGTGCAGCAAATCACCACAGCACATATATGCCTATGTAACAAATCTGCACATATTTTGCACATATATCCCAGAACTTAAAGTAAAATAAAAATTAAAAAACTTAAAAAATATATGGACATTTAAATAATTGAAATATACTCTGCAAAATACTTAATATGTTAAATTGGCATAATTTATTAGCATAATAAAAATTATTCTTTACATTTGAAATATATTTATACTAGATGCAGTGATGCATATAATAATATGCTGTTTCTTTACTTCCCTAAAGTGTCATGATCCCCCTCTGAGACTGCAGCTTCTGGGTGTTATGAAACAAAAGGAATAATAACAATAGCAGCAAAGTTAGCTTAATCTGAATAAAACATATTTAATATGCAATACTCTATATTTAAGTTGATTTCTGTCTGCTTATAAGTTTAGTCTTGTGGGTTTTCTCATAGCTCTACTATCGGATGATAATAGTCGTATGGGGACAGTGCCTTGTATGACCTCCTGGCTTTGGCTGGGGTGAAGAGGACACCTGTGATCATCCTTATCTCAGCATGTGTGCTGATGATTTCTGTGCATGTAGAAATGGTCACTTCCTGTCACTGGGCATCCTTATGTTTTCTGTTGTTGATATCTCTGATTAATTAATTTATAATATTTCCTAGCTCTGTCAGAATCCAGTGGCCCTTTCCTGCTAGTCGGGCCTCCATCGGTCGTCCCTGGTGTTACCAACTCTTCTGATTATCATACATATCCTTTATTCTTGTTCCCATCCACTATCCTACAGTATGTGCAGTGGTAGCATTGTAAAGGCATTGCACTCCTGATAGAAGCCTCCATGTTGGGCCTCTCCCCACTTCATACAAAAAATGAATAAAGCTTGGAAGTGAAAATTAGATTTTTCTCTACCTGACAATGTTGCTTTGTTTTCCTTACTCTTCTATTACCTTTTATTTGACCTCAGGGAAATCCAATATTAGTTTTTCCCAAAATATAACCAAAATTAAAAAAAAAAATTCCAGTCCTCAGAGATTTCCTCAACCTTAATAACCTTCTCCATGATTTGAGAAGTTAAACCTCCAGGTTGAAGGTAAGTTTTGACTATCTGTATCTTCTAACTCACCTGTGTTCTTTCCTCTGTTTTCTTCTTTCATTCTCTTTCTTTTCCCCACCATTTCTCAGGTTTGCAAATGTTGAGGGTTTTTTTTGTTTTTTTTTTTTGTTTTTTTTTTAAATTTCAGTCTTCTAACTAGCAAAGTAGTTGCCATATTTTTTCAAAGGACAACCTTTGCTTTGAAATGTTTAATATAAGTTAAAGACACATGGTTAATCCTTTTTATTTCTTTGATAATACCTAGATTTTGAGTCCATTGTCTTATTTCTGTTTTTCTTAAGCTAAATGGATTAGCATTGTTCTTTTTCATCTTATTTCTAACAACCTTAATTACCATCTCTCTGAAGGAATGTTGCTATTTCAATGCTATATCCCCATTACACTTGCATATGAAGGTAATCTCTATACATATACTAGATACCAGAGTTCAATATTTGAGCTGGCTACTAAGCACCATAAGTTATTTTGTCAAAATAAAAAAGGATTTAGAGATAGAATAGAAACATTAAACATCATAGATGGAAAATTTTTAGTTAGGATATATCTAAACCTTCCCGTTATCATGAATTCTTTTTATTTTTTCATTTGGAGTTTCGTTCTGTCACCCAGACTGGAGTGCCTTTGCACAATCTGGGCTCACTGCAATCTCCACCTCCCAGGTTCACGCCATTCTCCTGCCTCAGCCTCCCAAGTAGCTGGGACTACAGGTGCCCACCACCATGTCCGGTTAATTTTTTGTATTTTTAGTAGAGACGGAATTTCACTGTGTTATCCAGGATGGGCTAGATCACCTGACCTCGTGATCTGCCCGCCTCAGCCTCCCAAAGTGCTGAGATTACATGTGTGAGCCACTGCGTCCGTGCTCGTGAATTCTTTTATTCCTAGACTGGCTCTTCCAATATTTAATAACAAGCACTTACAAAAGGTCAAAGAAATTATTTTCTTGAGATTTCAGGTTGCAGTAATATTGATAATTATTAAATGAACAGGTAAACTATTAATCTCTGGAGACTTCCTTGTTAGAGAATAAACTGTGAGTGCTGATGATTTTATTTGTTCTACGTATTGTACTTATGTACTTGGTTAAATGTCTTTTTCTTCCATTAGTTGCCAGGATGGGTCCCCACTGCCCTGTAAAATATAATCTTAGATTTGAGATTGTCTCTATGTGAAAATCAAATGATTTGTAGACATCAATAATGTACTGCAATTGAAGCATTACCTTAAAACTTATTAGTTGTATATAAAAATATGACATAAAATGATTTCAGCAAACTAATTTATAAAAATTATTTAGTGAGATTTGTGAGTTTAGGTTTTTCTAATATACAGTATCTGTTTCTCGCCACACAATGAAAAGATATGGAATAATTTTCTGAGTAATTGTAACTATAAGATTACATTTTTTATTAGAGGTAATTATGACAATGGGAGCCTCAGTTCATAAAATTGCTTTAAAGAAAACATATTGTTTCTACAAATTTTATCTAAAACATATTTGGAGCTTAGAACATTAGCTTTCCACAATAGGCATCGATAATTTTACAGATGTAGACCTCTAAGTTAAGAAAATTCAGGAAAGAATAAAGATAAGCTCAAAAAGGAGAAAGTTGAAGATTAAAATTTCATAGTAGTTTCAACAGTAAGAAACCATTTATGATGATTTTTCCAAGCTAGAACTGATCTGCACTGAACGTTGCAGAGATCCATCAAACATCAGAAATTATGAAGTAGGCGTATATCTTCTCTGAAATTTTACCGATTCAAAGACTGGGGAAGGATAATTTTTTTTAATTTTAAACATGTATGAATATGCTATGATGTAAAATGAAATGTTAATATACATTAAATCTTTAAAGGAAGACTTCAAGCACACTAGAGTTGTATGATCCTGTCTATATCTCATAAATGCTTCTGTGCTATAAATTTCATTTTTTTTCTCTCTGCCAGTAATTCTTTATTGGAAAAGATTCAAAGATAAGGCTTCAAGATTGGAATTAAAATCATAATTATCTGAAACAGGAAAAAAAAAGCATTCCGTTCATTTTAGCAAGATAAAGATAAAAGCTCTTAGCCTAGTTTCGGAACTAACATTGCTATAGGTCTGTTAGATCAACAGTCAAGCAAGACCTGGGTGAGGGTGAATTGGGATCCACAATAAAAACTGGAACCCATAAATAAAAACAGGGGCCGGGTGCGATGGCTCACGCCTGTAATCCCAGCACTTTGGGAGAACAAGGCCGGCGGATCACGAGGTCAGGAGATCGAGACCATCCTGACTAACACGGTGAAACCTCGTCTCTATTTAAAATACAAAAAGTTAGCCAGGTGTGGTGGCGGGTGCCTGTAGTCCCAGGTACTCGTGAAGCTGAGGCAGGAGAATTGCTTGAACCCGGGAGCAGAGGTTGCAGTGAGCAGAGATCATGCACTGCACTCCAGCCTGGGTGACAGAGCGAGACTCTGTCTCAAAAAATAAATAAACAAATAAATAATAAATACACACATACATACATACATACATACATAAAATAAAAACAGGGACCTGTGCCTGTCTTGCTACATTCAAACTTGATGTGGACAACATCCAAGAAAGGGTGATGCTTTCTGTCACAGACTGGCACAAGTTTATGTCAACATTCTTGTCCCAGACAAAGGTTTGACAGAAACTAGGAAGTGTTTAATTTTAGAGAAAAGCATTTTATTCAGAAGATTCTCAAGTCAAGAAATGACAGGCTTATAGTTAGGGTAGGAATGCTCGTGTTGCCTGGGATCCAGAATGGGAGTTTCATCACTGAAAGAAAGTAGGTTACAAAAACCGCAGGTGGGTTTGAGGGGATTCTGGGAAAATGACATTTGCTTGGTCTAGCTCATTGGAACTATAGGCACTCCCTTGTGATTAAAGACTAAGTTGAAATTTTTGCTTCAGGAAGGATTTCATAAATAGGTGGTTACTGGAGGTACTCAAATGTAGTTATTTCAGGGAATAAAGAGCTGGGGGGAGGAAGAGAAAAACTAATAATTCCTGAAAACCAAATAGAAAATAACAAAGGAATGAAGGAATGAAAGGAAGGAAGAAAAGGAAAAAGGAAGGGACAAATTTCTATCGAAACTTCATCATACAAACACCTTTTATAAGTTATTTCATCCTTTCAACAAATTTACGAAACAGTATTTATTATTTTACAAGCGAATAACTAGAAATGCAGAGAATTAAGTAATTGTCTTCCTAAGATATAGCAAATGTGAGAGTAGAAACTCAACTTCAGATTTATCTCCTTTTATTATTAATGTTCACCCTATAATCTTGTCTCATGAATCCAAGTAGATCATTACAAGATGATCCCTCTTGATTGCTTTTGACTATGGCAGTTTTTCTAAAACTACTGTGGTTGGCTTTAAAATTCTCTTTAGGTTTAAAGTCGCAGATGGAGAAAAGCTAAGGGTTACCTTTGAACTTATATCATTGTAATATTACTCATTTGTAAAATAATATAAAATACGAATTTTCATACTTATGTTTAAACTATTTCAAACCAAAAGTACCTGGGACAGTTCTCAATCAATTTAGCAAGTTTATTTTGCCAAGGTTGAGAATGTACTCCTTGGCTGGACGCGGTGACTCATTCCTGTAATCCCAGCACTTTGGGAGGCCGAGATGGGCAGATCACGAGGTTAGGAGATCGAGACCATCCTGACTAACACAGTGAAACCCCGTCTCTACTGAAAATACAAAAACATTAGCTGGGTGTGGTTTTGGGTTCCTGTAGCCCCAGCTACTCTGGAGGCTAAGGCAGGAGAATGACGTGAACTCGGGAGGTAGAGCTTGCAGTGAGCTGAGATCATGCCACTGCACTCCAAGCTGGCTGACAGAGCAAGACCCTGTCTTGGAAAAAAAAAAAAAAAATGCACTCATGACAGCCTCAGGAGATCCTGATGACATGTGCCCAAGGTGGTTGGGGCATAGCTTGGTTTTAGACGTTTTGGGGAGACATGAGACATCAATCAATACATGTAGATTGCTGCCATCTGGAAAGGCAGGACAATGCAAAGTGGGGGCTTCCAGGTCGTAGGAAGATTTAAAGATTTTCTGATTGGAAATTGGTTGAAAGAGTTATTGTCAATAGAAAGAGATGTCTGGGTTAGGATAAGGGGTTGTGGCGACCAAAGTTTTATCATGCAGATGAAGCCTCCATGTAGCAGGTTTCAGAGAGAATAGATTATACATGTTTCTTATCAGATCAAAAGAACCTGTTCTATCAGTAATTTCAAGAGGGAGGAGGGTATAATGAGGCATACCCATCTCCTCCTTCACATGATGGCCTGAATTAGTTTTTCATGTCAACTTTGGAATAGCCTTGTCAAGAGGAGGAGTCCATTCAGATGATTGGGGGCTTAAAATTTTGTTTTTGGTTTATACTACCTAAGTTATTTTTACTGTGGCCTATTAGTGGAACTAGTCTAGCAATTTGTTCTTCCCTTTCTGGTTTCAAACAATTTGTTATGTTTGTTTTTCTAGTAATTGATAGCATTTCAGGGAGACCCCACTTTTGTCACTTGTGAATATTAGAATTGTATTAATTTGTAGTCATACAACATTCATTTCATCTACACTTGTACATCCCATTCAATTAAAAATCTCAGTGTTTCACTCATTTAAGCCTCACCTTGTATCAGCATCTCAGAGGCCCACACTGGAGACATGTGTGAGGCGTTAGGTCTCCGGGTCTCTCTTTCCTTCTTCTTGCTCCAGCCACCACTGTCTGCTCCCCCTCCATCTCCCTGCCCCCAGCAGGCTCTGTTTGCTTTTGCCACAATTGCGAGAAAAGTTTAAAAGGCTAAATAAATAAATGAAAAGGACCTTCAGTAGGTACTGCAATATATTGATTACATGTAATGTTTCATGGCAGTTGTGAAAATAATGGGAAATAATGGGAATATAATTTTCTTACAGGAGTCAGGGACATTTTCAATATCTTCACATTCCAGGGGGCACTTGCAAACTGGGGAACTTTGCATGTCAACACTGGGCAAGCACACAGCTGAAGAGAGCCTTTCTGGTGGGCCCTTCTGGCAAGCAGCCACTCTCTATTCAACCAGTTTCATCAAAACCCTCACTTGGTTTGGGAAGGGAGGGAAAAGCTATCCACTCCCTGTCTTATCAACACTCACTCAACACTCTTCCAAATGAGCTTCATTTGCCCTGATACATATCTAACCTGAAAATACAGATGGCAAGTGGGTGTTAAACAAATGGTGTCAGAAATGGTTTTGCTCTTTTTTAGTGGGTCCCAGAGATGGGTCTAGGCACTCTCTTTAAAATGTGCTGGTACCTTAAAGCAACTGGTTTCAGCTTTGGACATTAGCCAAAATGCTAAGACAACAGAAAATCCCGTTTAACATCCTGATACCTAAGTACTTACCTTTGAGAATATTCAGAGATACTAGGCCATAAGAATATATTGCGTTAGAGAGACATGATTTTCCCTGTTGGCTAATCACATGTAGATAAAGTAGCTCACCTGACATAAAACAGACTCGCTTTTTTTGTTTTTCAAAGTAAACAAGTAAGCAGTATGGTAGTCAATTATTCTGGTAAGCAGGAATTAGACCAAAACTATAGTGTGCGTGCGCGTGTTGTTATACCTCAAAAACGATTTATAGTACTACTTTCTAAATGGTTTGCAAAGCATTTTGGAAATCTACAGTTTGTTATAAAAATACTGGCAGAATTTTAATTATAATAGTGCTACTGGGCACCATTAACCTCTTGCAGATTCATTCATGCTAAAAAAGAAAAAAAAAAAAGGTAACTGCCAGGCATCAGTTTTTTAAATAAAGACAGGTGTTGCCAAGTCTCTGTTGGTTTGCCATCAACAAAAGAATCATTCTTTTGAAGCAGCCATAAAGAACGGGAAAGAAGTGGAAGATCAGCCAGGTCAACTGCTGAATGTTGTTCAAAAACAAAGGTGGCTTGTCCCAGGCTGCAAACAGAAAGGCACCATTGACAGCCCAGGGTGGTAGTAGCACTTACTGTTGGTCCTTAACAAGGAGTTTTGCATGTGATTTTTATACTTTTGGCTAAGAAAGGAGGGGGTCTGGTTTTAAGAATTATGCATACTTATATACACATGCATATACTTTCTCCCCTCTCCTTCCTTCTCCAAAGGTGTTGGGTAAATGTATTTTGCTGAATTTAAGATGCCATCAGACACTAGAGTTTAAAATGTTGGACCTGGTCACAAGCTAAAGTGAATTGAGATTTTCATTTCTTCCCTTCTGGAAATCCTCATTTTAAGGATCAATGAAATAATGTCTGTTCTGCTTTCTAGATGCAGTACATATCCAGTTTTAAAAATCATTAGACCTCAGATTAGCCCTAAATTTGAAATCACCTTTGAAAAAATATGTAACATTGAGAAAATGACAAAGGTGAAAAAAGATCTGACCAAACCTACTCCATCTTGCTTCTAACCTCTAAGCTTCCCTTGTTCTAACTAACTTTGGAAGGAATTTATAGTGTAACTTTGAAACAAAGGTGATAACAGCTATTTCCCAAAACTAACCTCCTTCTTTCTTGGGGACCAGACTACTGCCTCTGTAAGACTAACAAAGTAGCCAAAAGATTAGAAATTATGGTTTAGGAGTCATGCAACCAGAGGCCTCAAGATTCCAAACCTCCCCAGTTACTCCTAGGGAGAGCATCACTATTGTAAAACCTAAGATTGGTGCTCAAGATATTTTTCAAACCCCACATTCTGATTCACTAGGTGGTGCCACCGAGACAGCTAATCTGGCTCAACCAATTCTATGATCCATCTAGGAACAGAAGACAAGAAGAAGCACCCAATCACATCCTTGTGATTTCATTTCACCCCACCAATCAGCAGTCCTCACTCCCTGGACCTGTGCCCACCAAATTATCCTTACAAATCCCCGGTGTCCAAAGTTTTTGGGAGACAGATTTGAATAATGAAACTCCAGTCTCTCGTATAGGTGGCTCGGTGTAAATTATACTCTTTCTCTGTTGTAATTCCCCTGTCTTGATAAATCAGCTCTACTGGGGCAGCAGGCAAAATTAACCCATTACAAGTTTACCTACGACCCAAATGCTTGTCATATTTCTGATTTGATAACCTTTTACATGGGAGGAATAAAACATTTACAAGAACAAGAAATTTGCACAAAATGAAAATGTGGCTGTCAATTATTTGACCTTTTTTAAGTCACTCCCATGAGAGTAAATTGTGGCACCCCAAAGTGGAGGGTAAGGATAAGTGGTAAATGATGCTACAGGTTAGTTGTTTTCTATGAATCCCTTTTATGAAGCCTTTCTCGAACTCTAACCACTACCCTAATGAGATTATCAGGCATGACAGTCAGTTCTAGCCTCTGGAGAGGGAGAGACGCCACACACACACACACAGAGTACTCTGCAAAATATGTGGCATGCTTATTCTCTTTGACTTTCCCTCCAATGTCTCCTTCCGTCTGGGAATCAAGTTATGCAACTCGGGCTCTTTGTGTAAGCATTCCACCAAGCATGACGAGGCCATGAGTGAAATCATAGGATGTCTCTTGAAGAGGGACATAGCCTTTCGCCTGTTGTAAACATTGTCTGATTATTTACTTCTTGATCAACTGGAAGAAAAAGGTGAGAGGTAAGAAGTGTTTTGCACAAAATAAACAATATTGAATCCTAGATATTTAATATCATATGCTTTAACGTGCTAACTTTAGTGAAAGTTTTGTTTTACGATTTGTAGCTAATTATACCAAACTGTGGTCCTAAATTGGTACAGTAAGGAAAAATGTATGAGATGAACTTAATCTGGAATACATTCTTAAGTTCAGGACCATCAGATAGTGGAAACGCCTGCCAAATCAAAGCACTCAAAAGGAAAAATTTCTGATAAAGGTAGAGACAGCGAAATCCACCCTGTCCTTGATACAGGAAGTCAGGCTAGATTAAATATAGTACTTCTAAGCTGATCCTCCCTGGTTGCACCACCAACAACCACCCTCTCTCTGTGCTTAGCTTTTAAGACTAAAGTCTGGTGCTTGGGGTGTATGTGTGTGTATTGGGGGTGGGGTATTTATGGAGGAAACTTTCTGCAAATCAGAAAGTTTCTCCTGTTTCAAATACTTGCCTTTTGAACCCAATCAAACTGTCAGCTGGTTGGTGTTGGTTTGGTGCATCTCTCAGACATTTTCTTTCCAGTATACCAAGAGGCTCACAGACCACAAACACGAGCCTCCAGACCTGAGCCATTAGGCCTCTTTTGATCGGCAGCTTATGGACTCAATCACTGTTCTAAATTAATGTCTTTGTATTACTATAAATTGCAAATGAACGACTGGATGGCATGAGATTTTCTTTTGTACCATTAGTGGTACTAAGAATAGAGAAGACATTACTATTTATACATTAAAATAGTCTTAATTATATCTAGGAACATAGTCAAGCCTATTTTGTTTTTCATCCTGCTATATTCATTTAAAAGACTAGGTAGGATTTGGTTAAATATTAAGTATATTTTTTTCTACAATGATCATAAAATAACAATCCTTTAATTTTACATCCTGCTGAATACACCCCTGGAAATGTATGTGTAGGCATCTATATCTGCTAACATCCCCCACAGTCTCTTGAATATTGAATATATCTTCTGCAAAATCTCTTCCCTTCTATCTTCTTCCTATTAACTTGCCATGTACTATATGGAAGCAGAAAAATAGTATCCCTTTTGGCCGTCTCAAGAACGTTCAAGGCTAGACCTCTTATCTTCTGAGTAGAACTATGAAATTAGAAAATAAATCAACTAAAAAATGGTGGAAAATAGCTGGGCGAAGTGGTTCCTGCTTGTAATCCCAGCACTTTGGGAGGCCGAGACGGGAAGGTCATCAGAGGTCTGAAGTCCAAGACCAACCTGGCCAACTGAAACCCGTCTATACTAAAAATACAAAAAGTAGCTTGGCCTGGTGGCACAAGCTACCTATAATTCCAGCTACTTGGGAAGCTGAGGCAGGAGAATCACTGGAACCCTGGAGGTGGAGGTTACAGTGAGCCGAGGTCGTACCACTGCACTCCAGCCTGGGCGACAGAGCGAGACTCTATCAAAAAAAAAAAAAAAAAGTGGAAAACAAAAGAAGAAAGAAAAATAAAGAAATACAAAAGAATAATAAAACTTTGTTTTGGTAAAACACCATATTGATCACTCTTTTTTAAAACTGATTTTCAACGTAAAATAAATTTTAAATCTATAATTCACATGTATAACACATTTGTCAAGAACAGAGAGCTCAGTAGGAGAGGGGAAGGGATGGAATCCTCATTTATTAGTGTCTGGCAAGGTGCTAATTTTTTCACGTACTTTCTTTCCTTGCTATAAACTGGCATATTGTGGGACATGCCCTTCTGTGAGCCCACACGTTACTATCAGGAGTAACAATTGCCAAGAGACTATATTGTTAATTGACTTTTCCAGTTAAGTTAGAAATAATCAAAAAACACCTGCTACCAAACATATTGTCTAAATGTATAAGGTGTTTCTTGTCCTGTGACAGTCCATTCTAGTGAGCCTAGCAGTCTGTCTCTATTATGACCATGTCTCTGGAAGTGCCACAGTCTCATTCTAAAGATCATTCTTACATGCCCTGCCTGTGCCACAGGTGTAACAGGTGTAGATAGTTCATTGAGTGTACTTGACTCAAGAACTTTAGGCAATTTATCTAAGGTCATACAGACAGTAAGAGACAGATTTTCAAAAGAACCAAGATCTTCAAGGCTCCAGTCCAGGTAGTAAGCCTTTGTCTCAAAAAGGATGATCAGTTCTGCGAAATGTTCTAGAAATAATTTCCAGAAGGAAAAAATATAAATATGTCTGAAAATCCCCAGAATCCTTGCACACCTAATAGGAGATCATCTTTTCCCTTCTATCTTCTTCCTATTAGCTTGCGATGTGCTGTGTGGAGGCTATATTTAAAGTACTCCCCTCATCCTGTGGGGATCCTCTGTCTTTCTAAGAGTCTCAGTACAATGCCACTGCGGATGGTGTCCAAGTTATCATGATTTGACAACAATTTTTCAACTTTGTAATGGTGCAAAAGTGATACACATTAAGTAGAAACTATACTTTGGGTACCCATACAACCATTCTGTTTTCTAATTTCACTACAGTGTTCAATAAATTGCATTGCTACTCAACACTTCATTATAAAATAGGCTTTGTATTACATGATTTTGCCCGACGAGGCTAAGCTATTCTGTTCAGTATGTTAGGTATATTAAATACATTTGGCTTACTATATTTTCAACTTATGACGGGTTTATTAGAATGTAATCCCGTCGTAAGTCTAGGAGCATCTGTGTAAAGCAGAGCTGTGTCTGGATATTCATCTGAGTATGCATTTCCAATGCTGCACTGAGCTAAAAAGGATGAGGTCAGAGCTTCTGGAAAATTGTACAGAATGCTCTCAGCATCTCTGGCATTGCCCTGGAATATAACAATTCCAGAAGCTTGAGCGTGCATGGTTTTGTCTCCTGTCCACCTATTATTGCTTAATGGTTGTAAGTGGCAGATTAGCCTACATATTACTCTGAGAAAATATATCTCTTCACAGCTTACCATTGAGAAAGCCTTCTTCCAGGAGAATTATATATTTGACATGAGATAATTTTCTTGCCATGTATATTTGGTGTTGCACAATCAATGTCGTAGAATGCAGAGAATAACTGGAATATCTACATTTTAAATAAACAGCATTGAACTTCATACTGGAGCGATTGAGCTCTGGGAAGCAAGACGGGTCAAATTAATGCCATACTTAGCAACATGCTCTTTTATCATGAATATTCCAATAGTGTAAAAATGCACCTGCTTTATTAGTGATGCCAATTTGCACTTATGCTTCAACAGGTAACGGGTCACCGATTATCATCAACAGGAAACTTCCAAAACGGTCTCCATTTGTAATTTACCCTCCAAAAGCAGTAGAGATGGAATTCTTCTGAAACAGACTGGAAAAGGAGGGCGTGTGTGTTTTCTCTTTTATCTAACTCCTTTCCTTTGTTTCATTTTCACATGGCAGGCTGCAGAGATCTTGCCCAGTTCTCATGCCCTGAGGTCATACAGTTAAATGGCACTAGAAACAGGCAGGTCTGTTTCATCACAAGTGACAAAACCACATCCTCTAAGTTTGAAATTAGTGCAGCTGAAAATATGGTGAGAAATGAATCACATCCAGATGACATTTTTCAAGTTCTCCTCAATCTGGTACAATCTTGTGGTTCTCTCCTTTCTGTTTCTTCTTGAGCATGCTACGGTTTATGAATTTGAGTGGAATCTGCCAGCAGTTCCCCAGGCTAAGGCATAGCACAAAATTTCCATAGGGTGTGGAGATTTGCTGATTACAGTTTTGCATCACTATGTCAATCTATTCACCATTTTCTTGTTTCTATGATCATATTACAGTTAATCAGCCAGGGACCCCCCCTTTTTTTTTTTAACGATGCAGATGCTAAATAGTATAATATTCTTAAATGTTTTAAAGTAGCCTTTTACTATTCAAACACACCCATACTCACAGATACACGACATCACCTATTATACTTCTTTATAATTACAACATTTATTTTAGAACAGTATACCAATTAGCAACAGTTGATAATGGTTCTGATATGTAAAAGCCCAAATAGATTTTGGTAAGTACTGAGGTCACACAGAATGTAACTTACACAGTACCTCCTTCACCATCAATAGCTTTGTTTTCAGAATGGCTTGTGGAACAACAAAAACTACAATGTATTTTGCATTTTTCTTAAATGAGTGCCCCTGAGCAAATGAGAGATAAAATAGTACCCTTTAAAAAGATTCTCTCTTTCTCTCTCTCTCTCTCTTTTTTTTTTTTTTTTTTTCCGTAGAGACGGAAGTCTCGCTCTGTCACCAAGGCTGGAGTGCAGTGGCACTATCTCGGCTCACTGCAACCTCCTCTTCCGGAATTCAAGCAATTCTCCTGCCTCAGCCTCCGGAGTAGCTGTGACTACAGGCGCACACGGCCACACCAGGCTAATTCCTTTTGTATTTTGGTAGATGCAGGGTTTCACCATGTTGCCCAGGCTGGTCTCGAACTCCTGAGCTCAGGCAATCCGCCTGCCTCGGCCTCCCAAACTGCTCGGATTATAGGCGTGAGCCACCGCACCCGGCCAAAAAATATTCTCTCTTCCTTAAATCACATTGTAGTATTTATATATGTATTTTGAAACTTCTGCATTGCTATAACAATCGTAACTAAAGGCTTAAGTCCCAGAACAAAATAAACATTTTGGTAAGATTACATGATGAGCTTCCATAAATAGTTTCTTTCACATTAATTGGGACTTTTAGAAACTACTGTACATCTGTCTGTTACTATATCACATTAGGCTATAATAATCTCATGATTATTATTAATATATTATTACAGTAATAATCATTAATTTATAGCTGGAAGTCGAAGTGGGTGCCTACCTCACCGGGGTTACTGTTTAAGCCCAGTGTCTGCAGTTATGGCTGATTCACTGTTTACCTTCCACTGTACAATTCCCTTCATTGGTCTACTCATTTCTGTACTTGAACTCTTATAACAAAAAGAAAAAAAAAGAAAGAAAAAGAAAAGGCTGATTTTTCTCTTCATTCTTTAACGCCTCAAATATTAAAGTTTAGTAACTTTAATGTAATGTGTATAGAATGTAAATCTAGATTATCTGGCCTGAGAATTTACTATTCTGTTGATAGCAGCAGGACATTGAATAGTATAAGGTCTAGAGATAGAAATTATTAGAAAAAAATTTTGGTTACCAGGTCGGTTTGCAATTAAATGTAGCTCTCAAAATAAAGTGGTAATATTAATTTCAGTTATATGTGAAAGATAGGATTTTGATAGTATTAGGGCTTATAAATTTTTAGTATATTTTCATAGTTTTTTTTTTAAGGCCTCTAGAAAAAATAGTTTAGTCAGACTGTCTCTAGAGTTTGAGAGATAAAGTAGTAAATTATTAGTAATAAAACAATGTGTTGATAGCTAACACCAAAGATTATTTTACTTAGCTCCAGTTTAAAGGCCTTTTTAATTCCAGTGATTAGAGTAGCAGTCACAAAATCTTAAGCAAGGAAAGATAATCTATGGAAACATTACTTTTTTAGAAGTATGAAATAAGTTCGAATGTATGTATTTCTTTACACATGATGTATCCTCATTAATTCTTACCTCAGCATAGTCTAAAGTAGAACTACTCAAAACACAGTTTGGAGATCTGTTTATTTGTGGAATGTTTGTTACATATTTCCATATTTCCTCTGAGACAAATGTAGACATTCAGAGTGTTTCAAAAAATTTAAACAAATTTGACATTGCCATAACATTCAACTGTATAAAAAGGGAGCGTGCATTTTTATGTCCTTTTTTTTTTTTTTTTTTTCACATTTTGCATAGTTGGACAGACTTACTCTAGGGGCTGTGTATATTTCTAGTTACCATGAATTTTCTATTCCTTTTTTCTTTTCTTTTCTTTTTTTTTTAATGGAGACAGAGGTCCCAATCTCTTGGCCAGCTGCTCTTTTAACTCCTGGGCTCAAACGAATGTCCCGACTTCCAAATAGTTGGGACTACAGGCCTATCCCACCATGCTCAGCTCCTTCTGTCTCTCTCTCTTTTTTATTATACACATTTATTTATTTAGTATTTATTCTGAACTCAAAGAACCCAAGATCATACACACTTTAAAGATCTCCAGAGCAACTTAATGTGGTATGGATGTACCATGGTACAAAGTGAAATTTTATAAAAGTACATACAGACAAAAGACCTTTCAGCTATGTTCTTACTTTGTAGTGTATTTAAAATTTGAAGGAACACCAATGTTACAATCCTTGGAGAGAAAACTCACACCATACTCTCAAGGTATTACACTTTTGGATCCCAGCCTCTAACTATTGATGAGATAGTTGTCTGTTCTGGACCACACTTTGGGAAT